>NC_092145.1:54468377-55786710 GCF_043159975.1 Macaca nemestrina
GAAGCCTGAACTAAAACCGCGCAGGGCATCCTGAGGAGACAGTGCTTCAACAGAGCCCTGTATCCCAGGGAAACAGTGCCTGGGCCACCTAGAACAGTCAGAAACCCCAGGCCTGATCAGGTTGAAGCAGCATGTCACTCTCAGGAAATCTGTGCCTTTGCCGAATTGAGCACTTGCATATCCCAATGCTGAGCTGATACAGTTCCCTACATTCCAGGGAAACAGAGTAGTGGCTGAGCTGAAACGCCTCACTCTACAGGCCAAACAACCTGCTTACCCTGCTTTTCTGCAAATTGGACTAGGTCCCTAGAGTCTGAGCTGTTGAGACACCCCTCCACCCCTCTGCCTGGGGAGTGGAATCATTGTGCTACTTCCTGCTCTCCAGGGCCCAAACAACAGCCATGCTTGACCATTCTGTGGTGCTTGCTGCTGCTGTACCTGGCCTCACAGAGTCTGGGATACTGCCAGGCCCCACTATCCCAGGCTGTAAGGTTAACCCTATATGGTGCTTCATCCTCAGAGACTTGAGTTGCCACTGAGCCCCACTGGCTCAGGCTCCTAAGTTACAGGCCTACCTGGTGCCCTGGGCTAAAGCCTCCAGAGTCTCTTTCTTTCCCAGAGTTGGGCTAGGGATGTGCCCTACCCCCCAGTGGTAAAATCACAGCTATAACATAATCCTTTGGAACCCAAGCTGCCAGAAGGTAGCTCAGAGTCACAAATCCTGGTGTTGCAGGCAACCTATGTCCAACCCTGCCGCAGAGAGCAAACCTGCACCCCAAGACCCATATGTCACAACAGGTTCATGAGACTCTGAGCCTATGACTCTGGCCCCACAGCCACTCCAAGCACCTGTACCTGGAACCTAGTGCCACAGCAGCTGCTTGTAGGCCACGTCAGACCTGATACCAAGAGGAATCCTCTCAGCTAAATCTCCTCACTGTGAGGAAAATGAGAATAGAAGGACCCCCCCCCCCCAACTCCACCCAAAGCTGAGGACATTAACAACATATGCAGTCACTACCACAAGCTTCTGCAGCCTAGGCCACTAAGACACCCACAGTTATTACTGACACTGGATGCAGCCAAAGAGGCTGCACAGAGACAACACCACTACACCTACCTGGAAACAGAGTCACCACACCCTTCCCAACTGGCACACTAAGTCCTAACTGCAGATGAAAGTCTTTCTTCATGAAATCCACTCTAGAAAGTTTGGAAGAGGTTATAGTTTCATCAGATGCCTAGACATCAATACAGGGACATACAAAACATAAAAAAGCAAGGAAATATGACATCACAAAAAGAACATAACTCTCTAATAACAGATCCCAATAAAAAAGAAATCAATAAATTGCCAGAAAAGAAATTCAAAATAATGATATTTTAAAAACTGGACGAAATAAAAGAAAAGACAGACAATTCAACAAAATCAGGAAAACAATTCAGTATATGAATGAGAAATTCAACAAAGAAATAACTATCATAAAAAGAATGAAACAAATTTTACAGCTAAATAATTCAATGAATGAAATTAAAAAAACACAATAGACAGTTTCGATTGCAGACTTGATCAAGCAGAAGAGAGAATCTCTTAATTTGAAGATAGGTCATTTGAAACCACCCAGTTGAAAAAAAAAAAAGAACTAAGAATAAAAAGAGTGAAGAAAGTCTAAAAGACTTATGAGACACAAGTAAGCACACAAATTTTCATATTATGGGAATTCCAGAAGGAAAAGGGATGGAAAAGGGCATAAAAAACCTATTTAGTAAAATAAGAGCTAAAAACTTCTTAAGCCTAGAGATGATATATAGACATCCAGGTCCAGGAAGCTTCATTGTTCCCAAATTGATTCAAAAAGGTCCTCCTCAAGGCCCATTACAATAAAATTGTCAGAAGTCAAAGAGAGAATTCTAAAAACATTCAGAGAAAAGCATCAAGTCACACATAGGGGAATCTCTATTAGACTAAGAGCAGATTTGTCATCAGAAATTTTACAGGCCAGGATAGAATGGATTAATATATTCAAAGTACTGAAAAAAAAAATTGCTAGCCAAGAATACTATACCCAGCGAACTTTTCCTTCAGAAACAAGGGAGAAATCAAGTCTTTCCCAGATAATCAAAAACTGAGGGAATTTGTGACCACTAGATTGGCCTCACGAGAAATGCTTAAAGATGTCCTGCATCTAAAAGTTAAAAGATGATAATCATTATAATGAAAATATACAAAAATGGCCAGGCCTGGTGGCTCACACCTGTAATCCCAGCATTTTGGTAGGCCAAGGCAGGTGGATCATGAGGTCAGAAGATCGAGACCATCCTGGCTAACATGGTGAAACCCTGTCTGTACTAAAAATACAAAAAAAAATAGCTGGGCATGGTGGTGGGCATCTGTAGTCCTAGCTACTCGGGAGGCTGAGGCAGGAGAATGGCATGAACCCAGGAGGTGGAGCTTGCAGTGAGCCAAGATTGCACCACTGCACTCCAGCCTGGGTGATGGAGTGAGACTGTCTCAAAGAAAAAGAAAAGAAAATACACAAAAATATAAAACTCACTTGTAGAGCATATACAAAATAGAGAAAAAGAAAAGAATCAAACCTCATCACTACAGAAAATTACCAAACCACAATGATTAAAAAAAGAGGAAGAAAGAAACAAAGTATAAACAAAACAAACAAAAAATTAAAAAATAACAGCGGTAAACTCTTACCTATCAATAATAACCTTGAATGTAAACAGATTAAATTCTGCACTTAAAAGATATAGACTGGCTGAATGGATAAGAAAATATGACCCAACTATAGTCTACCTACAAAAACTCACTTCATCTGTAAAGACACATAAAGACTGAAAGTTAAGAGATGGAAAAAGATACTCTATACAAATGGAAACCAGAAATGATCAGGAC
Organism: Macaca nemestrina; assembly: GCF_043159975.1. NCBI lineage: Eukaryota > Metazoa > Chordata > Mammalia > Primates > Cercopithecidae > Macaca > Macaca nemestrina. The sequence continues at coordinate 54,471,286 of NC_092145.1, forward strand.
TAGCCATATTTATATAACTTGAAAGAGATTTTAAGTCAAAAACTGTAAAAAGAGACAAGGAAGATCATCATATAATGATAAAGATATCAATTCAGCAAGAAGATATAACAATTCTAAATATATATGCACTCAATATTAGAGCACCCAGTATGTAAAACAAATATTATTAGACCTAAAGGGATAGATAGACCCCAATACAATAATAGTTGAGGATGTCAACATTCTTCTCTAATCATTGGACAGATCACTTAGACAGAAAATCAACAAAGAAACATCAGAGCTAAACTACACTCTAGACCAAACAGACCTAGTAGACATTTACAGAACATTTCATCCAACTGCTGCAGAAGACACATTCTTTTCATTAGCACATGGAGCATTTTCCAGGGTAGATTATATGTTAGGCCACAAAATAAGCCTCAACAAATTTAAAATAATTCAAATTATATCAAGTATCTTTTTTGACCACACTTGAATAAAACTAGAAATCAATAACAAGAGGAACTTTTGAAATTGTATAAATATATAGAAAACAAAATCTAAAAATGCTTCTGAATGACCAATGGGTCATTTAAGGAATTAAGAAGAAAATTTTTAAAACTGTTGAGGTTAGGCATGGTGGCTCACACCTATAATCCCAGCACTTTGTGGATCACTTGAGGCTAGGAATTTGAGACCAGCCTGGCCCACATGGTGAAACCCCGTCTCTACTACAAATACAAAAATTAGCTAGGCATGGTGGCCCACACCTGTAGTCCTAGCTACTTGGGAGGCTGAGGCATGAAAATTGTTTGAACCTGGGAGGTGGAGGTAGCAGTGAGCCAGGATCATGCCACTGCACTCCAGCCTGGGTGATAGAGTAAGGCTCTATCTCAAAAAGAAAATGTCTTGAAACAAATGACAATAGAAACACAACAAACCAAAACCTGTGTGATATAGAAAAAGCAGCATTAAAAGGGAAGTTTATAGCAATAAATGCCTACGTCAAAAAAGTAGAAAGATTTCAAGAAAACAACTCAATAATGAATCTCAAGGATCTAGAAAAGCAAAAACAAAATAAATCTAAAACTAGTAGATGGAAAGAAATAATAAAGATTAGAACAGAAACAAATGAAATTGACACTACACAATACAAAAGATCAAAGAAATAAAAAGGTGATTTTTTTGAAAAGATAAAATTAACAAACCATTAGCTAAACTAACCAAAAAAGAGAGAAGAGACCAAATAAATGAAACCAGAAATATAAAAGGAGGCATTACAACTAATACCACAGAAATATAAAGGATCATTAGAGATTATTATGAACAACAATGAGCCAACAAATTGAAAACCTAACAAAAATGGGTAAATTTCTGGACACATAAAACCTCCCAGGATTGAACCAAGAAGAAATAGATTGTTTGACCAGGTTAATTATGAGTAACAAGTTTGAATTGTTAATAAAAAGTCTCCCATCAAAAAGCCCAAGACCTGATGGCTTCACTGCTGAATGTACCAAACATTCAACAAAAACTAATAGTAATTCTTCTCAAAGTTGTCCAAAAATTGAAGAGGAGGGAATTATCCCTAACTCATTGTATGAGGCCAGTATTACCCTGATACCAAAACCAGATAAAGATACAACAGGCCAGGTGCCATGGCTCATGCTTGTAATCTGAGCACTTTGGGAAGCTGCAGGAGGGTAACTTGAGCCCAGGTGGTCAAGGCTGCAGTGAGCCATAATCACGTCACCGCACTCCAGCCTGGGTGACAGAGTGAGACCCTGTCTCAAAAAACAAAATAAAATCAAACACATAAATAAGATACAACAACAACAAAAAGACAACAATGGGCTAATATCTCAAATGAACATAGATGCAAAGATACTCAACAAAACACTAGCAAATTGAATCTAGCAGTACATTAAAAAGATCATTTACCATTATCAAATGGGGATTTATCCCAGGAATGCAAGGATGGTGTGACATTAGCAAATCAATAAGTGAGATATATCACCTCAACAGAATGAAGGACAAAAACCGTATCATCATCTCAACAGATGCAGAAAAAGCATTTGATAAAATTCAACATCCCTTTATGATAAAAATCCTCACAAACTAGGTATAGAAAGAGCATACCTCAACACATTAAGAGCCATATATGACAAACTCACAGCTAACATTATATTGAATGAGGAAAAGCTTTTTCCTCTAAGAACTGGAACAAGATAAGAGTGCTCATTCTCACCACTCTTATTCAACATAATACTGGAATTCCTAGCTAGAGAAATTAGGTAACACAAATGGATAAAGGGCATCCAAATTGGAAAAGAGGAAGTCAAATTGTCTTTGTTTGAAGATAACATGATCTTATGTACAGAGAACCCTAATAGCTCCACCAAAAACTCTTAAATCTGATAAACAGATTCATTAAAGTTGAAAAATACAAAATTAACTTTAAAAAATCAGTAGCATTTCTATAACCCAATGTATTAGTCCATTTTCACAATGCTGATAAAGATATACCAGAGACTGGGAATAAAAAAAGGTTTAATGGACTTACAGTTCCACATGGCTGGGGAAGCCTCACAATCATGGTGGAAAGCAAGGAGGAGCAAGTCACGTCTTACATGGATGCCAGCAGGCAAAAAGAGAGAGTTTGTGCAGGGAAACTCACATTTTTAAAATTATCAGCTCTCATGAGACTCATTCCACCATGAGAACAACACAGGAAAGACCTCCCCCAATAATTAAATCACCTCCCATCAGAACCCAACACATGGGAATTCTGTGAGTTACAATTCAAGATGAGATTTGGGAAAGGACACAGCCAAACCATATAATTCCACCCCGGCCCCTCCCAAATCATATGTCCTCATATTTCAAAACCAACCATGCCTTCCCAACAGTCCCCCAAAGTCTTAACTCATTTCAGCATTAACTCAAACGTCCACATTCCAAAGTCTCATCTGAGGCAAGGCAAGTCTCTTCCACTTATGAGCCTGTAAAATCAAAAGCAAGTTAGTTACTTCCTAGATACAACGGGGATACAGGCATCAGATAAATACATTCATTCCAAATGGGAGAAATCAGCACAAACAAAGGGGCTACAGGCCTCATGCAAGTCCAAAATCCAGTAGGGCAGTCAAATCGTAAAGCTCCAAAATGATCTCCTTTGACTCCATATCTTGCATTTGGGTCACACTGATGTAAGAGGTAGGTTCCCATAGTCTTGGGCAGCTGCACCCCTGTGGCTTTGCAAGGTACATCCTCCCTCCTGGCTGTTTTCATGGGCTGGTGTCAAGTGTCTGTAACTTTTCCAGGCACATGATGCAAGCTTTTGGTGGATCTCGGATTCTGGGTTCTGGAGGATGGTGGCCCTCTTCTCACAGCTCCACTAAGCAGTACCCCAGTAGGGACTCTGTGTGTGGGCTCTGACCCCACATTTCCCTTCCACACTTCCCTAGCAGAGGTTCTCCATGAGAGCCTTGCCCCTGGAGCAAACTTCTGCCTGGACATCCAGGGATTTCCATACATCCTCTGAAATCTAGGTGGAGGTTCCCAAACCTCAATTATTGACTTCTATATACCCACAGGCTCAGCACCACATGGAAGCTGCCAAGGCTTGGGGCTTGCACCCTCTGAAGTCATGGTCTGAGCTGTACCTTGCCACCTTTTAGTCATGGCTGGAGTTGCTGGGATGCAGGGCACCAAGTCCGTAGACTGCACACACCACAGGGACCCTGGACCCAGCCCAGGAAACCATTTTTTTCCTCCCAGGCCTCCAGACGTGTGATGGGAGGGGCAGCCATGAAGACCTCTGACATGCCCTGGAGACATTTTTCCCATTGTCTTGGGGATTAACATTTGGCTTCTCATTACTCATGCGAATTTCTTAAGTCAGTCTGAATTTCTCCTCAGAAAATGGGATTTTCTTTTCTATCATATCATCAGGCTGCAAATTTTCCAAACTTTTATGGTCTGCTTCCCTTATAAAATTGAATGCCTTTAACAGCACCCAAGTCACCTCTTGAGTGCTTTGTTGCTTAGAAATTTCTTCCACCAGATACCCTAAATCATCTCTCTCAGGTTCAAAGTTTCAAAAATCTCTAGGGTAGAGGCAAAATGCCATCAGTCTCTTTGCTAAAGCATAACAAGAGTCACCTTTGTTCCAGTTCTCAACAAGTTTCTCATTTCCATCTGAGACTACCTCAGCCTGGACCTTATTGTTCATATCACTATCAGTATTTTTGTCAAAGCCATTCAACAGGTCTCTAGGATGTTCCAAACTTTTCCACATTTTTCTGTCTTCTTCTGAGCCCTCCAAACTGTTCCAACCTCTGCCTGTTACCCAGTTCCAAAGTCGCTCCCACATTTTCAGGTATCTTTTCAGCAACGCCCCACTCTACTGGTACCAATTTACTTTATTAGTCCCTTTTTGACACTGCTAATAAAGACATACCCGGGACTGGGGCAAAAAAGGTTTAATGGATTTACAGTTCCACATGGCTGGGGAGGCCTTGCAATCATAGTGGAAGGCAAGGAGGAGCAAGTCACATCTTACATGGATGGTGGCAGGCAAAAAGAGCTTGTGCAGAGAAACTCCCGCTTTTACAACCATCAGCTCTTGTGAGACTCATTCACTATCATGAGAACAGCACAGGAAAGACCTACCCCCATAATTTAATCACCTCCCATCAGGTTCCTCCCATGACATGTAGGAATTGTGGGAGTTACAATTCAAGATGAGATTTGGGTGGGAACACAGCCAAACCATATCATCTAACTACAAACCAGCAGAAAAAGAAATAAAAAAGCAATTCCACTTACAATAGCTACAAAAATATAAAATACCTAGGAATAAATTAAATCAAGGAGGTTAAAATTGCTATGTTAATATTGATATTAATATCTTAAAAATGACTTTACTACCAAAGGTGATCTACAGATTCAATGAAATCCCTATCAAAATACCAGTGACGTTCTTCACAGAAATAGAAAAAGGGATTCTGAAATTCATATCAAACCACAGAAGACCTCAAATAGCCAAAACAATACTGAGCGAAAAGAACAAAGCAGAGGCATCACACCACCTGACTTTAAAATATATTACAACCCTATAGTAACAAAGACAGGATGGTATGGGCATAAAAACAGATACATAGACCAATAGAACTAAATAGAGAACCCAGAAATGAATCCACATATTTACAGCCAATGAATTTTCAAAGAAGGCACAAAAACAAACCTTGGGGAAGGGATGGTCTCTTTAGTAAATGGTTCTATGAACACTGGATATTCATATGCAGATGAATAAGACTATAACCCTATCTCTCACCATATGCAGCAATCAAAGTGGACTAAAGACTTAAATGTAAGGCCTGAAATTTTGGAACTGCTAGAAGACAACAGGAAAAATGCTTCAGGACATTGGTCTGAGCAATGATTTTTAGGTAAGACCTCAACAGCACAGACAACAAAAGTAAAAATAGACAAATGGGATTACATGAAGCTAAAACACTTCTGTACAGCAAATGAAACAATAAACAGAACGAATAGACACTTACAGAATGTGAGAAAATACTTGCAAAGTATCCATCCAACAAGGGTTTAATTACCAGAATATATGTAAGAAACTCAAATCAATAGCAAAAAATCCTTCACAAATAATTTGATTAAAAATGGGCACAGGATCTAAACTGACATTTCTCAAAAAAAAACATATGAATGGCCAGCAGGCTTATGAAATAATGCTCAGCATCACTAATCATCAGAGAAATGCAAATAAAGCCACAGTGAAATATCATCTCATCCTAGTTAAAATGGCTATGAAAAAGACAAAAAATAACAGATTTTGGCAAGAATGCAGACAAATGGTACTGCTATTACACTGCTGGTGGAAGTATAGCCACTATAGAAAACAGTGTGAAGTTTCCTCAAAAACCTAAAAATAAATCTACCATATGATCCAGCAATCCCACTACTGAGTATGTAGCCAAAAGAAAGGAAATCAGTAAATCAAAAAGCAATCTGCATGTCCTTGTTTATTACAGCACTATTCACAATAGCCAAGATATAACATCAATTTAAGTGTCCATCTATGGATGAGTGGATACAGAAAATGTGATATATATACACAATGGAATACTAAATACTATTCAACTATAAGAGAGAATGAAATTCTGCGATTTGCAGCAACATGGATAGAACTGGAGGTCATTATGTTAAGTGAAATAAGCCAGGCACACAAAGACAAATGACTCATTTTCTCACTCATATGTGGAAACTAAAAAATTTCATTTCATGGAGGTGGAGAGTAGAATGATAGTAATCAGAGGCTAGGAAGGGTGGGGGCAGATGAACAGTAGTTGTTTAATGGGTACAGAAATACAGTTAGAATGAATAAGTTGTGTTTGATAGCAAAGTAGAGTGACTACAGGTAACAACAAATTATTGTGTATTTCAAAAGAGCTAGAGGAGAAGATTTGAAATGTTCCCATTACAAAGAAATGATAAATGTTTGAGATGATAGATATTCTAATTACCCTGATTTGCTCATTGTACATTGTATGCATGTATCAAAATATCACATGTACCCCATAAATATGTACATATTAATAAGACATCATTCACAGTGTGTTCTCTGACCATAATGAAATCAAACTAGATGTCAAAAGCAGAATGATAACAAGGAAACATCCTACCACTTGAAAATTAACACATTTCTAAATAATCTATGGATCAAAGAAGAATTCTCAAGAATAATTATAAAATATTGTGAACTGAATAAAAGTGAAAGTACAACATATCAAAATATGTGGTATGCAGTTAAAGCAGTGCTGAAAGTGATATTTATAGCATTAAATGTTTATATTATTAAAGAGGAAAGATCTCAAAGCAATAATCTAAGCTTCTACCTTAAGAAACTAGAAAAACAATTGTAAAACAAACCTAAAGCAAACAAAATGAAGAAAATAATAAAGATAAGAACAGAAACAAATGAAATTAAATATAGAAAACAATGTACACACCAAAGAAACCACATTCTAGTTCTTTGAAGTGATCAGTACATTTAATAAACCTCTGTCATGACTGACAAAGAAACAAAGAGGACACAAATTACTAATATTAAGAAAGAAAGAGTAGATATCACTATAGACCTTCAAATATTAAAAGGATAATAATGAAATACTCTGAAAAATAATACACACATACATTTTACAACTTAAAACAAATTGACTAATTCCTCAAAAACTGCATACTACCACAAATCATCCAAAATGAAATAAATAACCTGATTTGTCTTATAGCTGTCAAGTAAATTGAATTATCAGTTGAAAACATTCCAAGAAAAGAAATCTCCAGGCTCAAATGGTTTCACTGGTGTTAATTCATTTTCTGTTGCTATAACAAAATACCTGAGACTGAGTAATCTATAAAGAAAAGAGGTTTATTTTGGCTCATGGTTCTGGAGGCTGGGAAGTGTAGGATCTGGCAACCACATCTGGTTAGCTTCTTGTGAGGGCCTCATACTGGGTTATAAATTGTCAAAGAAGTGGAAGGGGAAGTGGGTATGCCAAAGGGATAACATCTAAGGCATGACTTCACTTTATAACAACCCACTATTGTGAGAACTAGTCCCTCAAGAACTAATCCAGTCTCAGAAGAACTAACTAAGTCTTGTGAGATAGACATTAATCCATCTTATTAACCTAGTCACCTCTAATGGCTTCATCTCCCAACACTGTTTACATTGACAATTAAATTTCAACTTGAGTTTTGGCAGGAACAAACCACATCCAAACCATAGCATTCTGCCTTTGGACCCCCAAAACTCATGTCCTTCTCAAATACAAAACACAATCATTCCATTCCAATAGTCCCAAAGTGTTAACTCATTCCAGTACCAACTCAAAAATTTAAAACCTCATCTGAGACTCAAGGCAAATTCCAGCTGTGAGCCTGTAAAATAAAAAACAACTTATCTACTTCCAAGATATAATGGTGGGACAGGCATGGGGAAAACATTCCCATTCCCAAAGAAAGAGATAGGCAGAAAGAAAGAAGTAACTGGCCCAAAGCAAGTCTGAAACTCAGCAGAGCAGACTGTAAACTTTAAAGCTCCAAAATAATCTTTCACTCCACATGCCACCTCCTGGACACACTAGAGGTTTGGGCCTCTAGTGTCAGGCAGCCCTGTCCCCATAGCTTTCCTGGACTCGATCCACATGAAGTGGAAGGGGAAGAAGGCATGCAAAAGGGACAAAATGTTAGGTACAACCTTACTTTATAACAACCTGCTCTTGTGAGAGCTAACCCAGTCCCATGAAAACTAATCCAGTCTCAGGAGAACTAACTCAGTCTCATGAGAAAGAAATTAATCCATCTTATTGACCTAATCATCTCTTAAAGGTTCCACCTCCCAACATTGGCAATTAAATTTTAACATGAGTTTTGGTAGGGACACACTACATCCAAACCATAGCACACCTAATTCTACTAAACATTTAAAGAAGCAGTAACACCAATTCTACACAATCTCTTCTGGAAAATAGAAGTGAAAATAACAAATCCCAACTCTTTTTATAAGGCCAGCACTACCCTGATATCAAGACTAGGTAAAGACAGTACAAAAGAGAAAACTGTAGATCAATATCCTCCATGAACATAGACATGAAAATCCTAAACAAAATATTGGCAAATTCCACCCATCAATATGTAAAAATTATAATACATTATGATCACATGGGATTTGTCCCAGGAATTCAATACTGGTTCAATATTTAATCACTCAGTATAATCTACCACATCACAAACTAAAAGTGAAAAATCACATGATTATATTAAGCAATGTAGAACAAACATTTCATTAAATTCAACATCTTTCTATGATAAAAGCTGTCAGCAAACTAGGAACATAAGGTGTACATATAAGCAAATAAACAAATTTTGATGAGAAATGATTATTTAAAGTTTCTAGGTATTTGCTTACAAAATACTTATCAATTACAAAAGATAAAAAGAGTAACCTTACAGTGGAGAAGCTTGGCAGATATCACCTTAATCAAGTGATAAAAGCGGACACCATTAATAATGAGACAAATAGAAATTATTCACCACCTGATAGGATATGATAAAGAAGGATGTAGCATTGCTTCTGTGATGTTTCTGTCAAAGATGCTGATATGGTTTGGATATTTATCTTATCCAAATCTCATGTTAAAATGTAATCCCCAGTGTTTTAAGTGGGGCCTGGTGAGAGGTGTTTGGATCATGGGGGCAGATCCCTTATAAATGGTTTAGCACCATCTTCTTGGTAATGAATGAGTTCTTGCTCTGAGTTCACATGAGATCTGGTTGTTTAAAAGTATGAGGCACCACCCACCTCTCTCTCTTGCTCCCACTCTCACCATGTGGGACGCCTGCTCCCCCTTTGCCTTCCACCATGATTGTAAGCTTCCTGAGGCCCTCACCAGAGGCAGATGCTGGCACCATGCTATATGTACTGTCCACAGAACTGTGAGCCAATTAAACCTCTCTTCCAAATTACAAAGCCCTAGGTATTTCTTTATAGCAACACAAGAACAGCCTAAAACACATGCTCTATTAGTCAGGGTTCCATGAGAGAAGCAAAGTCTCAAGGAATTTGTTACAGAGATTTGATCATCTACTATTGTGGGAAATGATTAAGCAGTCTATGCAAACCTGTTGTTCTCATGTCTGATGATGGAGCTTGAAGTTCACAGGTCAGGCAATTGGAAGGGGAAGATAAACGTAAAGTGGGGAGAACAAAGACAAGCTGCAACACTCAAGCCCAAGCTGGCAGTTATTGTTGCCTCTGATCTTAGTGGTGTGGAGATCCTGCAGAAGCCAGGCCTTTCACCTGGGAGTTAAACACATACCTCGCTCAGGAGTGGAAGGAGTTGAAGGAGGACCTAAGAGAAGGTGGAGCATTTGTAGGCCCAGATGTGCGCCACACAAAGAAGGTGAGCCAGCAGATAAGCAGCAAATGTGTGAGCTGCAAAACGGCTATTGCTTCACTTCCATCCTCCAAATGTCTCACAGGAATCTTTTGTGGCCCACCCTAACAAGAAGCATAGAGAAAAGGGAATTCTGGAAAATGCAGTTCAGCCTAACTTGTTGACAAATATTAAAGCCACCAGAGATATATAACATTAATCTAATCATGAAGAAATATTAGAATAATCCAAATTCAGGGTCAGTCTCCAAAATAACTGTAATCTTCACAAGTTTCAAGATTATAAAAGTTAAGGAAAGACTGAGGAAACATTCCAGACTAAAGGGGACTAAAGGTACGTTACAACTTAATGCAACCTATGATTCTGTCTTGAATCCTTTTCCTCTGATGGGCAATTGTCACAACTTGAATGGGGTCTGAGGATTAGATGGCAATAATGTAGCAGTGTTAATTTGCTGATACTGATGATTGACTTGTGATTATATGGGAGAAAGTCCTTGTTTGTCAGAAATACACACTTAAATATCTGAGGAAATACACACTTAAGTATTTGGGGGTGAATGAGCAGCAGGTTGGCAATTTATTCTAAAAAGGTTCCAGAAAAAAGTGTCATTTGTATTTACCACTTTTCCATAAGTTTTCTGTATACTTGTAATTGCTTCAAAATAAAAAAAAACATTAATAAAAATATGCATTGGTAAGTGGAGCACCTGCATCCTTGATAAGCTCAATGGTGGCTATATTCTAAAGGCCAGAAATAATGGTGAGGGATACTGTAATACAATTCGGTCCCCTGACCTCAAATAGAAACAATGGGATCCCAAAGTGGTAAAGGTCAGGTGGACAAGATAGGGACCATTATCACAGTAGTACGCAGGAACAGAATGGTGATCTGAATGTTTTGACCCACAAGAATCTGTGGCAATGGCTAATTGATCACCGGGTAACTAGAAATCGAATAGATAGTCAGCTTATTAAGTGCTGTTGACATATTGTGATGGTTAATTTTAGGTGTCAACTTGACTGGATTAAAGAATATCCAGATAGCTGGTAGAGCATTATTTCTGGATTTGTCTGTGAGGATGTTTCAGGAAAAGATTGACACTTGAATCAGTGGACTGAATAAGGAAGATCTGTCCTTATCCAATATGGAGAGGTGTCATCCAGTCATCTGTGGACTCAGATAGAACAACAACAACAAACAGAGGAAATGTGAACTTGCTCGCTCGCTCTCTCTTCTGGAGCTGGGATGCCCATCTTCTTTTGCCCTTGAACATCAGAACTCCAGATTCTCTAGTCTTTGGACTCTTGGACTTGTACCAGTGGTTCTCTGTGTTCTCGGACTTTTGGCCTCAGTCTGAGAGTTACATTGGCTCCCCTGGTCCTCAAACCTTCAGACTTGGACTAAGCTAAACTGCCAGCTTCCCTGGTTCTCCAGCTTACAGGCAGCATGTTGTGGGACTTCTCAGCCTCTGTAATAATATGAGCCAATTCCCCTATTAAATCTCCTCTCCTCTTATCTATCTATCTCTCTCTCTCTCTCTCTCTCTCTCTCTCTCTCTCTCTCTCTCTATCAATCAATCATCTATCTAGCTATCTATCTATGATCTATCTATCCATCCATTCTATTAGTTTGGTTTCTTTGGAGAACTCTGACTAATATAGATTTTCATACCAAGAGTGGTTCTAGAGGAAGAGAATTTTAAGGATCAGTCTCCTGAATTGGTTTTGGGGTTTTGGGAATTGGCTTTTTAATCTGATTAGACTTAAAAATGCTAAAATGTCTATTTCCCAATAGTACAGAAAGCACTGATAGCCCATGGTGTGAACTGTTTATAGAGATAAGGGAAATGTCTGCATTGGACACACCTGATTAACCACTTACAAGAGGGTAAAGAACTCAGTGACTCTCTATGTACGATACTTTCAAACATTTGTGGAAAACTAAGGAATATAATGATATCGGTTGGTTGCTCCTAATGTCACTGGATAAAGTGATGAAAGAAAAGGATGAGCTCACAGATTCAAATTCTAGGCTCAAGCAATGCATATGTGACCTAAGAGTTTCTAGGTGTATCCTGAGGGAGAATCTTATGTCCTGTAGCCACAGGGATAAAATTGCTAAAAACCAAACACAAAGTTTCATTATATAATTGAATTACAGTAAAAGTTGAACTCCCAGTCTTGCAGAGTATTTACTGTTAAAGTGAGAGCATTGATTGGGAAAGAATGGGATCCTATAAGTTTGGATGTGGACATGTGGGAAGACTCTGATGAAGCTGGGGACATTGAGCTCCTAAATTTGGATGAGTCTTTTATGCCAGTGGAAGTTGCTTCTTCACCCCTAGCAGCAGTGGCATCCCAACCTTAATGTTAGCAGCCTTCCCCACCCACAGCAGCATCTGCCTTTCCACCTCTGTCTGAGGGGATTAACTTTGCACTGCCTGAGGAAATGGTAATGGCATTTCCTAAGGCAGTTGTCAAGCAAGACAATTCAGATTTTTCTCCGGACCTATCCCCCACCACCCCTCTTTGTTTCTAGACTTATAACTAGACTGAAGCCCCAGCAGGCCCCTAAAGGTGAGGTACAAAGTGTGACCCATGAGGGGTGCACTGCATTCCAAAAGAACCACTTGAAAAATTTCCAATTTATATAAGAAGAAATCTGGGAAACATGGGTTGGAATAGATATTGAGGGTTTGGTATAGTAATGGAAGGAACATAAAGTTGGATCAGAATGAATTTATTGATATTGACCTACTAAGAAGAGAGCCTTCATTTAATGTTGCAACTCAGGGAGTTAGGACTCTTGACAGTTTGGTTGTTTAGCTGAAAGATGGATCAAAAGATGACTCATGGTGTGTAAGTTGGAGATGCCTATTATCTCTTGATTTAACATACAGGAAGAACTTGAGAGGCTTAAGGAGATTGGAATGTAATTAGGGTAGATTTGCCATTTAAGACCTACTCACCCACTTTGGGAGAGTTCAGAAGACATAACCTTTGCCAATACTTTAAGAAATAGATTTCCAAGTGGAGCCCCAACATCCTTGAAAAGCTCTGTGATTGTTCTTCTCTGTAGGCCAGACCTTGCAGTAGGAACCACAGTGACTCAACTGGTAAAATTAAATGTCGTGGGAGTAACTGGATCCCAGGGTAGCATGGGCCAAGTGGCAGCACTCAACTGCCAAAGGTGTGGTGAGCATAGTTATGGTGAACAGCAGAATCAGAGCAACCATCAGAATACTCTGACTTGTGTAGACTACAGCATTGGTCAATTAATCATGGTGTTCTTAGAAGTGAAATAGATGGGAAGCCTACTACATTCTTTTTTAAAATTATTTTTATTATTATTACTATTTCAATAGTTTTTCGGGAACAAGTGGTGATTGGTTACATGGATAAGTTCTTTAGGTGTGATTTCTGAGATTTTGGTGCACCCATCACCTGAGCAGCGTACACTGCCCCCAATGTGTAGTCTTGAATCCCTTACCTCTCACTTTTCCCACCAAGTTTCCAGAGTCCATTATATTGTTTTATTTATTTATTTATTTATTTATTTATTTATTTATTTAATTATTTTTGAGACAGAGTCTTGCTCTGTCACCCAGGCTGGAGTGCAGTGGTACAATCTTGGCTCATTGCAACCTCCACCTCCTGGGTTCAAGCAATTCTCCTGCCTCAGCCTCCCAAGCAGCTGGGATTACAGGCCTGTGCCACCATGCCTGGCTAATTTTTCATATTTTTAAAATAGAGACGGGGTTTCACCATGTTGGCCAGGCTGGTCTTGAACTCCTAACCTCAAGTCATCCACTTGCCTCACCCTCCCAAAGTGGTGGGATTACAGGTGTGAGCCACCACGCCTGGCCCATTATATCATTCTTATGCCTTTGCATCCCCATAGCTTAGCTCCCACTTGTAAGTGAGAACATATTATCTTCAGTTTTCCGTTCCTGAGTTGCTTGACTTAGAATAATCATCTCCAACTCCATCCAGGTTGCTGCGAATGCCATTATTTCATTCCTTTTTATGACTGAGTAGTATTCTGTGGTATATATACCACATTTTCTTCATTCACTCGTTGGTTGATGAGCATTTAGGCTGGCGCCATATTTTTGCAATTGTGAATTGTTCTGCTGTAAACATGCATGTGCAAGTGTTTTTTTGTTTGTTTGTTTTTGTATATAATGACTTATTTTCCTCTACCCAGAGGAAAAGTGGGATTGCTGGATCGAATGGTAGTTCTACTTTTAGTTCTTTAAGTAATCTCCATACTGTTTTCCATAGTGGCTGTACTAGTTTATATTACCACCAGCAGTGTAAAAGTTTTCCCTTTTTACCATATCTACATCAACATCTTTTTTTTTTATTTTTTAATTATGGCCATTCTTGCAGGACTAAGGTGGTATTGAATTGTGGTTTTGATTTGAATTTATCTGATAATTAGTGATATTGAGCATTTTTTCATATATTTGTTGGTCATTTGTATATCTGCTTTAGAGAATTGTCTATTCCTGTCCTTAGCCCAGTTTTTAATGGAATTATTTGTTTTTTTTTTCTTGCTGATTTGTTTGAGTTCCTTGTAGATTCCGGACATTAATCCTTCGTCTAATGGTTGCATAGTTTGCAAATATTTTCTCCCACTCTGTGGGATGTCTGTTTACTTTGCTGATTTTTTTTTTTTGCTGTGAAGTAGCCTTTTTTCGTTTAATTAAGTCCTATCTATTTATCTTTGTTTTTGTTGTGTTTGCTTTGGGGTTCTTGGTCATGAAGTATTTGCCTAAGCCAATGTCTAGAAAGATTTTTTTCAATGTTATTTTCTAGAATTTTTATGGTTTCAGGTCTTAGATTTAAGTCTTTGATCCATCTTGAGTTGAGTTTTGCATAAGGTGATAGATGAGAATCCAGTTTTATTCTTCTACATGTGGCTTGCCAATTATCTCAGAACCATTTGTTGAATGTGGAGATGTCCTTTCCCCACTTTATGTTTTTGTTTGCTTTGTCAAAGATCAGTTGGCTGTTAAGTATTTGGCTTTATTTCTGGGTTCTCTATTCTGTTCCATTGGTCCAAGTGCCTTTTTATATACCACTACCATGCTGTTTTGGTAACTATAGCCTTATAGTATAGTTTGAAGTTGGGTAATGTGATCCCTCCAGATTTATTCTTTTTGTTTAGTCTTGCTTTGGTTATGTGGGCTCTTTTTTGTTCCATATGAATTTTACAATTTTTTTTTTCTGATTCTGTGAAGAATGATGATGGTATTTTGATGGGAATTCCAATGAATTTATAAATTGCCTTTGGCAGTAAGGTCATTTTCACAATATTGATTCTACCCATCCATAAGCATGGGATGTGTTTCCACTCATTTGTGTCACCTGTGATTTCTTTCAGCAGTGTTTTCTTTCTTTCTTTTTTTTTTTTTTTGAGACGGAGTCTCGCTCTGTCACCCAGGCTGGAGTGCAGTGGCATGATCTCGGCTTACTGCAACCTCCGCCTCCCAGGTTCATGCCATTCTCCTGACTCAGCCTCCCGGGTAGCTGGGACTACAGGCGCCCACCACCATGCCTGGCTAATTTTTTGTATTTTTGGTAGAAATGGGGTTTCACTGTGTTAGCCAGGATGGTGTCGATCTCCTGACCTCATGATCCACCCACCTCAGCCTCCCAAAGTGCTGGGATTACAGGTGTGAGCCATCACGCCTGGCCTAGTGTTTTCTAGTTTTCCTTGTAGAGATATTTAACCTCTTTGGTTAGGTATATTCCAACTTGTGCGTGTGTGTGTGTAGCTGTTGTAAAATGGGTTGAGTTCTTGATTTGATTCTCAGCTTGGTCACTGTTGGTGTGTAGCAGTGCTTCTGATTTGTGTACATTTATTTTGTATCCTGAAACTTTACTGAATTTAATTATCAGATCTAGGAGCTTTTTGGATGAGTCTTTAGGGTTTTCAAGGTATACAATCAGCATCGGCAAACAGTGACAGTTTGACTTCCTCATTACCAATTTGGATGCCCTTTATTTCTTTCTCTTGTCTTATTGATCTGGCTAGGGCTTCCAGTAATATGTTGAATAGAAGTGGTGAAAGTGGCCATCCTTGTCTTGTTCCAGTTCTCATGGAGAATGCTTTTAACTTTTTCCCATTCAGTATGTTGGCTGTCGGTTTGTCATAGATGGTTTTTATTACCTTAAGGTATGTCCTTTCTATGCCAATTTTGCTGAGGGTTTTAGTCACAAAGGGATACTGGATTTTGTCAAATGGTTTTTCTGCATCTATTGATATGATCATAAGATTTTTGTTTTTACTTCTGTTTATGTGCTGTATCACATTTATTGACTTGCGTATGTTAAACCAACCCTGGTATGAAACCCACTTGACCATGGTGTATTATTTTTTTGATAGGTTGTCAAATTCAGTTAGCTAATATTTTGTTGAGGATTTTTGCATTTATGTTCATCAAAGATATTGGTATGGAATTTTCTTTTTTTATTATGTCCTTTCCTGGTTTTGGTATTAGGGTAATACTGGGGTAGCATACTAAATTTTTATTTAATCTGTGTGAGCAGAAAACTTCCAGGTCAAATCAATAAAAGTCTAACCCAAATCATAAAAGCAGAGAATCATGGTCCCTCAATCAATTCTCAGACTTGAGCCAGTTTACAAACCCAGAATCCCTTGAATGAAGGGGAGGCTGGGTCTCCTCAAGGAAAAACCCTGGTACACTACTGAAAATGTATACTGGTGGGGTTTTTTTTGTTTTTGTTTTGTTTTGTTTTTTTAAACTTTTTATTTGCATATTTAAAAAATTGTGCATTCTGATAATTAAAATCATTTGAACAACAACAAAAAAATGGCACTCTGATTAAACTGCATTACAGCCTGCAGGACACCTTGGACCAGCTTGGTTTTACTCTAGATTTCACTGTCGTCCCAACCCTACTTCTTCCACCCCACTTCTTCCTTCACCAACATGCAAGTTCTTTCCTTCCCTGCCAGCCAGATAGACAGATGGGAAAGGCAGGCGTGGCCTTCGTTGTCAGTAGTTCTTTGATGTGAAAGGGGCAGCACAGTCATTTAAACTTGATCCAACTTCTTTGCATCTTACAAAGTTAAACAGCTAAAAGAAGTAAAATAAGAAGGCAATGCTTGTGGAATGTACAGTGCATATTGGCGGCACACGCCTCATTACGATTCGCCTGCTTGCTTCTCCTGTTCAATCGTTTCTTTGGAAGGCAGTGGATTTTTCTCTTGCATCTCTGTCTTCTTCAGTTTCGACTTATCGAATTTCTCGATCTCAGTCATATCGGGTTTGTCAAACATGGTTGCGGAGGAAAAGCGGAGCGAGGCGCACAAAAACGAGCGAAGTCTGGTCTGCGCAGTGGCCACTACCGAGTTGTCCGAAAATGTATACTGTTAATCTTTGTCCCAGCCTCCTCCAAGGGGATCTGTGGCCTTTTACAGGAGTAACTGTGCATTGGAGGGAAAAATCAGATCTTTCAGGGAGTACTTGTTCTAAACTGACATTGATTCCAGGAGACCTGGAACATCACTATGTCCATACACTCAGAGTAGGAGCTTATGGAGGTCAGGTTACCAATGGAGTTTTAGCTTAAGTCCAACTTACAGTGGGTTCACTGGGACCCCAAATGCATCCTGCAGTTATTTCCCTAGTTCCAAGGTGCATAATTGGAATTGACATACTTAGCAGCTGGCAGAATTCCCACAATGGTTCCCTTACTATGGAGAGTGGGATATTATGGTGGGAAAGGTCAAATGGAAGCCATTAGAGGCATTCTACTTAGGAAAATAGTAAATCAAATGCAATACTTCATTTCTGGGGGAATTGCAGAAATTAGTACCACCATCAAGTACTTGAAAGATGCAAAGGTGGTGATTCCTACCACATACCTACTCAACTCTCCTATTTGGCCTGTGTAGAAGACAGATAGATCTTGGAGAATGACAGTGGATTATTGTAAGCTTAATCAAGTGATGACTCCAATTGCAGCTGATGTACCAGATGTGGTTTCATTGCTTGAGCAAATTAACACATCTTCTGGTACCTGGTATGCAGCTATTGACCTGGCAAATGCCCTTTTCTGCATCCCTATCCATAAGGCCCATCAGAAGCAGTTTGCTTTCGGCTGAAAAGGCCAGTAATACACCTTCACTGTTCTGCCTGTGAAGGGGTATATCAGCCCTCTAGCCCTATGTCATAACTTAGTTTGCAGATATCTTGATCAGTTGACAGAGGAAGAGAAGACTTGGGCCTGGTTTAGATAGTTCTTCATGATATGAAGGCTCCACCAGAAAGTGGACAGCTACAGCACTACAGCCCCTTTCTGGGACATCCCTAAAGAACTATGGTGAAGGAAAATCCTCCTGGTGGACAGAATACCAAGTAGTACACCTGGCTTTTCACTTTGCTTGAAAAGAGAAAGAACCAGACATGTAATTATAGACCAATTCATGGAACGTGGCCAGTGGATTGGCTACATAGTCAGGGATTTGGAAGGAACATGATTGGGAAACTGATGACAAAGAAATACGGGGAAGAGGTATGTGGATGGACATCTGAACTAGCAAAAACTGTGAAGATATTTGTGCCTCTAGATGCATCCATGTTGCTGCAAACGGTACCATTTTGTTCTTTTTTAATTGCTGTGTGGTATGGAATGGCCTTTTGCAGACACAGTTACAGTAGCAGGTAGATGACAGTACTTTGCAGGGCTGGGCAAGGTTTTTCTGCTCTTAATCAGTGTCTAATATACAGTACTGTATCTCCCGTAATTATGATGCACAGGTCCAGGAATCAAGAGGTGGACATGGGAATGACACCACTTATCATTACCTGTAGTGACCCACAAGCAAAATTTTTGCTTCTTGTTCCTATGACTTTATGCTCTGCTGGCCTGGAGGTCTTAGTTCCAGAGGGAGAAATGCTTCCACCAGGAGACATAACAATGATTCCACTGAACTGGAAATTAAAACTGCCACCTGGCCACTTCGGGCCCTCATAACTCTGAGTCAACAGGCTAAGAAGAGAGTTATGGTGTTAGCTGGGGTGACTGATCCAGACTACCAAGGGGAAATTGGATTAGTTCTCTACAAAGGAGGTAAGAAAGAGTATGTTTAGAATACAAGGGATCCCTTAGGGCATCTTAGTGTTAGCATGCCTTCTGGCTGAGGTTAAGGGGAAACTGCAACAACCCAATTCAGGTAGGAGCACAAATGACCCACACCCTTCAAATAAATGTTTGGGTCACCATGCCAATTAAAGAACCACAACCAACTAAGGTGCTTTTTGAAGGCAAAGGGAATATAGAATGGGAGTAGAACATAGTTATAAATACCAGCTACGACCACAAGACCAGTTACAGAAACACAGATTATAATTGTCATGAGTATTTCCTCCCTATTTTGTTAAGAATACATTTGTGGCTATATATGCACATGCAGACGGTCCCCGACTTGTGATGTTTGACAGTGATGTGAAAGCAATATGCAGTTAGTAGAAACTGTACTTCAAATTTTGAATTTTAATCTTTTTCCAGGCTAACAATATGCAGTATAGTACTCTCCTGCGATGCTCGACTATGGCAGCTCCCAGTCAGCCATGAGATCATGAGGGTAAACAACCAAAATTTTATAGTAGACTGTGTTGACAACATTACTTGGATATTGTGTTTTGTGTTTTCACATCTTATTGTGTCTACAAAATGCCCAATTGTGTACAACACTTTTGTGTACAACACTTTATTATAAAACAGGCTTTGTGTTACATGATTTTGCCCAACTATAGGCTAGTGTAAGTGTTCTGAGCACATTTAAAGTAGGCTAGGCTAAACTATGATTTTGCTAGATTCTGTGTATTAAATGTATTTTTGACCCATGATATTTTCAATGTACAATGGGTTTACCAGAGTGTAAACCCATGGTAAGTCAAGCAGTATCTGTACCAGTATAGACTCATTGTTTCTTATTTTATTCAATAACGTGTTACTATCATTAGTCTGATCCTCAAATTGTCACTAATTTGCCCAATGGAAGTCACTTTAAGCTGGTTTATATGTTCTTTTGACATGCCTTCAGTCATTCTTGAGCACTTCCTTGCTTTCTAGCTCAAAGGGGTGTTCCAGGCTCATCTTATCATTTTCTGTCCCAGCTCTGTAATCAGTCATTTCTCCAAGGACCTCTGGCTTCTTTTAGCCAAGAATGGTATTTAGAAACTGGGATCTGGTATGCTAAATGTGATTGTTGCTATTGGGATGTCATTAATCCCAGGCTATCTCAGCAGATAGAGCTAGGACATATATATACGTGTGTGTGTGTGTGTATACATCTATCTATCTGTCTATCTAGCTATATTATTATTATCATTATTTATTTATTTATTTTTTAGACAGAGTCTGGCTCTGTCGTCCAGGCTGGAGTGCAGTGGCATGATCTCGGCTCACTGCAAGCTCCGCCTCCTGGGTTCACGCCATTCTCCTGCCTCAGCCTCCCCATCAGCTGGGACTACAGGTGCCCCCCCACCATGCCCGGCTAATTTTTTTGTATTTTCAGTAGAGACAGAGTTTCACTGTGTTAGCCAGGATGGTCTCGACCTCCTGACCTTGTGATCTGGCCACCTCGGCCTCCCAAAGTGCTGGGATTACAGGCGTGAGCCACTGCGCCTGACCTACATCTATATTTTTATATTTAAAATTACAAGTTCTAATTGGACCTCTGACTCCAATCGGATACCATAAGGTTTATTTTATTATTTTTCCCTTACCATATTGGTAACTCCCTTCTCTGACAGTGAGAAACATGACTTCAGTTATCCTTAATGATTTTATTACACCCCTCCCTCTATGTAGTTAATCTATGTCTTTACCACCCCTTCCCCTATGAAGATATCTCCTAACCCCACTTTGGCTTTGACACCTGATTGCCAGGCCACTACTGGGCATGGATGCCTTCCTCACCCTTCTTGGCTACTGGTGTGCCATACCAGGATACTGTTTTTGGTGAGGATTCTCATTCTGTCCTACTCAGTCTGTGATGTTGTACACCGCCCATCCCCACCCCACCTCACCTCCACTGTGTGGATATACTCTTGACTGCACTGCGGGTTTTGATACCCCACGCCAGGCCATCTCTCTCCAGGGATGCCCTCCTTACCCTGCTCTTCCTCAGGCTCTGACCCCTCAATGACAGGCTGCCCCTCTTCCCACATGGATGCTTTTCTTACACTGTTTGCGCTCTGATGCCCCACACCAGGGAGCCTCTCACCTGGGCTCTTACACCCTGCACCAGGAAGTCTCTCCCCTTCATGAATGGGTATCCATGGATGGGAGAGTGAGAAGGGTTTCTCACTCTCCTTGGACTCTGTCACCCCATTCCAGGTCTTACCCTTGCATGTATGCCTTCTTCACCCTGCTCAGGTTCTGACACCCTGCTTTAGAGTGCCACCTCATTTCACTGAGGTACTCTTCACCTGGCACAGAATCTGTTGCCCTGTATGAGTCTGCCTGCCTTCACAGACACCCTTCTCATTCCACTTGGACTCTGATACTGCATGCCCGGTTGCATCTCTGTGTGAATGCCTTCCTCACTCTGCTCAGCGCTGACTTTGCATGCTGGGTTGTGCTCCACTATGGACACTCTTTTAACCTCACTTAGGCTTTGAAATACCCTGTTCTGGGTGGGGAACATCACACCCCGGGGCCTGTCAGAGGGTGGGGGATGGGGAGGGATAGCATTAGGAGAAATACCTAATGTAAATGATGAGTTAATGGGTGCGGCACACCAACATGGCACATGTATAACTATGTAACGAACCTGCACGTTGTGCACATGTACCCTAGAACTTAAAGTATAATTTTTAAAAAAGAGAGAGGAAAAAAAAAGAAGCACCCTGTTCCATTCTTGAAGGATGCCTTCCTCACTCTGCTTGGGCTCTTGATTCTCCACATCAGGCATTCCCCTTTAACCCATGTGGATGCTTTCCTCACCATCTTCAGACTCTAAAGCCACCTCTTCTTAGGGATGTCCTTCTCCCTCTGCTCTGGCTGTGACTCCTCATGCTGGACTGTCCAGTAGTGTGGACACTCTCCTAATCCTACTTGAGTGCTATAACCCCAAGCCAGGCGACCCCTCTTCATGAAGTTCCTCCTTTCCCTGTTTGGGCTTCGCCACTCCATTCAGGCTGTTCCTATGTGTGATGCCCTCCATACATGCATGGGTGCCCTCATACTCTGCTTAAGCTCCATAACCCTATACAACACCTTTCTACTCTACTCAGACTTAACATTCTGCCCTTCAGATGCCTCCATTGCTCTGCCTCCACCTAATGGCTTTCAGACGAAATTTCCCAGGAATGAGAGGAAAGAGGAAAGACATTGATGCCTTTTTCTAAATGCCTTGGTGAAGGAAGTGTCCTCTGTGTGTTTCCAGGAGGCATGGCTAGGGGGATAGCTAAACAGTTTGTACATAGATCCATTTCATTATATCCATTACCCTGAACCTTTGGACTCCGTATTCCATAGGACATCAGAGAAGTTCAGGCATTTAAACTTCAATAACTGCAGGCCATCCCTGGGTCCAGGTTTTAATTAGCCAATTTAACATACCATTACAACATATCTTAGTGCTTGAACTTTAAATTTTGAATTCTGGATGAATACACCTGTGCTGAAGAATTCACCTCTATCAAGTCTTATATTTCTTCCTCCTTGGTCTCACTCATACCCTTAGAACTCACTTCTGAACATGCTTCCTGTGCTTCAGTCAATACAGACTGGTGAGGTCTTAGGACTCTTTTGGGATAAAAGCTGTCTTTCTTGGGCCAGACCTTGTTCTTTTGTAATTCATGCTTTTGTTGAGTCTAACTCTCTATATGGACTTGAAGCAGATGAGAGTGTGGATCCAGAAGAGGCTCAACACAAGCTTGCCTGGTAACTGCCCTATGGGTGTTTATTTAAGATATTATGCTGAGGAGGGCTGATTCCCTGTGTGTAGGGAGAGGGAGATGAGGGAATTCATTCCCCGTTTCAGCAATTGGATACTGTAACAGCTATGCATATTTTATGTTAATCAACTATTTCTTTTTCTCACTCCCCTCTTCTTGCTTCCTTGATGAACAGTCTGATGGTGACTAATATTATAATTTAGGTTCCAGATAGGAATGTAATTAAATCAACACAGCCCCAGATGATACAGTAGCTCATAGAATTTTGTGTCTCCTCTGTATTATAGATGAGAGTTCTTCCTTTGAACCAAGGACAAGAATGGCTCCTGAGTGACAAAACTGTGGGGAAAATAGGATACCCTCACGCAAAAGAATGAAAATGGACCCTTATCATACACTATACACAAAAATCAACTCAAAATGGATTAAAGAATTAAACATAAAACCCAAAACTGTACAACTCCTAGAAGAAAATACAGAGAAAAAGGTTTTTTGATGTTCATCTTGGCAACAATTTCTTGACAAGACACCAAGGACACAGACAACAAAGGCAAAAATAAACAAGTGGGACTACATCAAACTAAAAAGCTTCTGCACAGCAAAGGAAACAAGCAGGAGTGAAAAGGAGGAAAATATTTGCCAACCATACATCTGATAAGGGGTTAATATCTAAAATATATAAGGGACTCATACAACTCAATACCAAAAACAACCTAATTAGAAAATGGGTAAAGGAACTAAATAGATGTTTATTAAAGGAAGACATACAAATGGCCAACTGATATATGAAAAGGTGCTCAATATTACCAATCATCAGGGAAATGCAAATCAAAACCACAATGAGATATCACCTCACACCTGTTAGGATGAGTATTATAAAACACCGAAAGATAATGTATTGCTGGGTGCAGTGGCTCACATCTGTAATCCCAGCACTTCAGGAGGCTGAGGCAGACCGATCACTTGAGGTCAGGAGTTTGAGACCAGCCTGGCCAACATGGTGAAACCCCATCTCTACAAAAATACAAAAATTAGCTGGTCATGGTGACACGTGCCTGTAGTCCCAGCTACTTGTGAGGCTGAGGTGGGAGAACCTCTTCAACTTGGGAGGCAGAGGTTATAGTGAGCCGAGATTGCGCCACTGCACTCCAGCCTGGGCAAGAGAGCGAGACTCTATCTCAAAACAAAACAAAACAAAAACAAACAAACGAAACAAAAACGAGTGTTGGTGAGGATGTAGAGAAAAGGGAACCTTTGAACGCTGTTAATGGAAATGTAAATTGGTACAGATACTATAGAAAATAGTATGAAATTTCCTTAAAAATTAAAAACAGAACTACCAGATGATCCAGAAATCCCACTTCTGGGTATATAGCCAAAGGAACTGAAATCAGGATCTGGAAGGGATCTGCACTCCCATGTTCATTGCATTGCAGCATTATTCACAATAGACAAGACATGGAAGCAACTTAAATGTCCGTGGATGGACAAACGAATAAAGAAAACGTGGTATAGTGGTCTCTCCCTCATCTTCAGGAGATAACTTTACAGGACCCCCAGTGGATCTCTGAAACTGTAGATAGTACCAAACCCTCTATATGCTATGTTTTTTCCTATACATACATGCCTATGATAAAGTTTAACTTATAAATTAGGCACAATAAGGGATTAACAACAACAATAATAAATAGAACCATTATAATAATATATTGTAATAAAAGTTATGTGACTGTGGTCTCTCTCACAAAATATCTTATTGTACTGTACTCATGTGGCAGCAGTTTCTTCATTGGCAGACACAGCCTCTCCAGTAATTTCTATATTTTCAGTCCAAACCTATTCCTGAATCTGTATAACTATCCCTTACTTACAGTAAATGGCTTGCTCATTTCAGGGAATTTCTTGCTAAGTCTTTCTATATAGACTCAATGCTTTCTGGAGCAATACATTGCTGCCAGTCAGAATATGTTTCTTTTTTCTTTATTTCTTTTTCCTTTTTTTTTTTTTTTTTTTGAGGTGGAGTCTCCCTTTGTCTCCCAGGCTGGAATGCAGTGGCATGATCTTGGCTCACTGCAACCTCCGCCTCCTGGTTCAAGTGATTCTCCTGCCTCAGCCTCCCGAGTAACTGGGATTACAGACGCCCGCCACCACGCCCAGCTAATTTTTGTGTTTTTAATAGAGTTTGGGTCTCACCATGTTGCCCAGGTTGGTATTGAACTCCTGAGCGCAGGTGATCCGCCCGCCTAGGCCCCCCAAGGTGCTGGGATTACAGACGTGAGCCACTGTGCCTGGCCAGGACATGTTTCTATTGATGTCTTCTACCCACAAATTTGATGCCTTTTCCACCTTAACTAAGCATTTGACATGCACTGTGGCCATCACTTTTACAGTTTGAGGTGCTACAGCAAAACTAGCACGAATTTCTGTTTCCTTCTTCACAGTTTCTGGATAGAAGATTCGTTCTTACTATAGATGTTAGCAGCCTCAGCATATGATTTTTTTTTCCTTATTAAGTCAGGAACTTTCACCTTTTCATTTAAAGCAAACACTTTACAACTTCTCTTTGGCATATCTGAATTGCCAGCATCCCTATGCTTGTGCTTTGGGGCCATTATTAAGCAAAACAAGGGTTCCTTTAACACAAGCACTGTGATATTGACACTGTTGATCTGATAACCTAGGTGGCTCCTAAGTGACTCACGGGTGGAGAGCATATACAGTGTGGATACACTGGACAAAGAGATGATTCATATCCCAGGTGGGACTGAGGGGGACAGTGTGAGATCTTATACTACTATGAATGACACAAAACGTGAAACTTATGAATTGTTTATTTCTGAAATTTTTCATTTAATATTTTAGGACAGCAGTTAACCAGGGATAACTGAAACTGTGGAAAGTAAAACCACAGATAAGGGGGGACTACTGTATATACATAAAATGGAATATTATTCAGCCTTTAAAAAGAGTGGGATTCTACCACTTGTAACACATGGATGAACCTGGAGGACATTATACTAAGTAAAATGGTCTAGACATAGAGGAACAAATACTACATGATACCACTTATGTGGAATCTAAAATAGTCAAACTCATAGAAGCAGAGAGTCAAATAGTGGTTGTTGGGGGCTAGGGAGAGGAGGAAATGGGAAGGTATTAGGAAATGGGAAGGCTTTAGTTATGCAAGATGAGTAAGTCCTAGACATTTCCTGTGCAGCATGGTGCCTACAGTTAACAATACTGCATTATATACTTAAAAATTTGCTAAGAGAGTAGATCTTATGTTGTGTTCTTATAAAAAATAATAAATGAAGAGAGTAGGAGGAACTTTTGGAGGTGATGGATGTGTTTATGACATAGATTGTGGTTATTTTTTCACGTGTGCATACTTTTCTCCAAACTCTTCAAGTTGTAGACATTAAATATGTATAATTTTTATGTCAATTATTCCACAATAAAGTGGTTTTTCAAATAAAAGGAGTAGACTGCTAGATGGTCTTTATCTCCTACCTTCACCAATTTTTTACTCTTCCTAGTCCCTCTTTATGTCTTAGAAGGTTTACTCCTATGGACTGCATATTCTTGGTTCCCTTGACTTGGCTTGCATTGGGTTTGGTAAAGGGGTAAAAATAATAGGAGATCAGAGAGTGAAGGAGCGAGGCATCAGGAATATTTCTTCCCTACTCTCTCCACTGTGCACTGCATCCCTGGCAGTAGCTGCATTTCTGCACAACTAGAGTACCCACTGGACAACTCCTCCTCCATAGACCCAGCACTTACTGGGCTCTGATAACTTTGTTTCTTTGCTTATCCTTTGGCTGTAGGGGTAGTAACAGTCTCCCACTCAAACCTCACTATCCCTTGTTTCTTCTGTAACAAGGTCTATAACCCTGACCACTTCCTATAAGTAGTTTTTCACAAATTCTCTTCATTTGAGCCATTTGGAGTGAATTACTTTTCTGCTGAGGCCCCACTGATAACATGTGTTCATATCTTCATCCTTTGCCTTATTTCCATGATTTTAAAGAAAAATAATGCTGGAAGTGAAACTCCCCACTTGGGTGTTTTTCTGTACACTTTCAGGGCTGTTCTACAGTGCTTGGAGATAGAGCACTGGGGAAATAACAAATGATTCATTTGCGAAGCTTACCTTTTTAAAAGAAGAAAATTCAAAAACCTACACAAGTAATACATGATCAAAACAGAAAATTTAGGAAACCACAAAGAGAAAAACAAAAATTTTCAGTAATCCCACTCCACAGAAATAATCACTGTTAATATTTTGATGGATATCTTTTTAAAACTACGCATATTGAACTTGTATGCTTCTTTTAAAAACACACAGTTCCTGAGGCAGTGCCAGCCTGAATTCTTGGGCTTTTGGAATTACCATAACTGCCCAATCTGTGGTAGTGTGGACAAAGCAGGAGCAACTGAAGAAAACAGAAGCACCATGGAGGAGGAAACAGACCTGGGGAGGTTTCACAGATCAGTCCCCTTCTGGACTGTCATAATTGATGCACTGGATGGACCCCACCCACACTAAGTCCTGCTATACTGGGTTGGGCTTGTGTGCTCTCTGGGAGGGGCGCCTTCTCCAGTTCTCACATTCAGAGGAATCTATGCCAGAAGCATGAGTAAATAAGTCACAGTTGCACAGCTGGCTGCCCTGCACAAAGCTCCTTTGGAATACATGGAAACCTCTAGAGCCTGAGGCAGTTCAGAGAGAGAAGTAAAGAACCAATTAATTCTCCACCAGCCCTGAAAAGGTTAATCCCAAATTGACTGTGGAATACAAATGTGTCCCCACAGGGCAGAATCTAATCTTATTTTGGGTAATAACTTCAATCTTCTGAATTCGAGCTTATTTGCTAGATGCCAAGGTCATTTTGTTTTCCTTCAGAATCTGAAGAGCCAAAAATGCCTGTTATTTGATTCCTGTGTCTCCTCAAAAGAAATGACACTATTATGTACGTGTAGAACATCTTGTCCTCTGTATTTGCTTTTCCACTGCCCGGTGTTATGCTGACCCCAAATAACCAACTCTTTTGTCATGATGTTTATAAACTAGGCTGGGAAAATAGCCTCCAGAGAGAAGGAATTTGTACAGAAGAGACATAGAGAGTGGAGGCTACTCTACGCTGGCTGATTTGGTGTCAATGCATAGTCTTTCTTCCTAGGGGCCTCCTATATTATTATTTATTTCACTACTTCACAGCAATTGAAGCATCAACTGTCTACCAGTTCCCCTTTCTGGACAGTTAGCAGTAGCAACAGAAGGATGGAATTTGGACACTCTTCTTCTTGCTCGTTCTTTCTATTCTTTTTCAAGACCATGGTTTTCACTTTTAAAATATCCTGTTTGTGAGTCTGTGTTTTTGAAGATCTAACAAAAGAGATAACAACGTGAAAAATTTGTCAAAAAACAATCATAGGACTTGGAGCACAGAGGAACCCAATCTTTTTATTTTTTTTAAAGAAAATACTAATTTTCACTTTAACTCTGCTTGTCAAATACTTTTCTTTTGGAAATCTTGTTGTACCTTTTCAGTTCACGCTGAGGTGAGATAGTTGTACATTTACTGAGCTTCAAATAGAAAGGTATCTGGGCAGGGTGAACTCTCAGTAAACTTGTTTGTTTGCTTAAAATGAGTGCCAGGGCTTGACAGATTTGCAGAAGCTCCGTAGTAACTGCCTTCACATCAGATTGCAGTTTATTTGTGTCAAGCCTCATTCTTACATACCTTTGGATACACGGTAAGAACAGTTTTAAGATTGTCAAGTAAGAGTGCAAGAAGAATCATAAAGAAAATTTTAGGAAAAGGAAGCAGGGATTAAACCCAGCTGAAGCGATTTGCAGATAGCTCTTCCTTGTAAGTCTGAAGAGAGAAATTTTGAGCTGCATTATGAAAAATGGAATGGCAATAGCAAGGTAGTGGAGATGTGACCTCAAGATCCTTGAAGATGAAGCTTGTGATATAAGAGTAGATACAAGCAGAGTGGGTGGAAAGGCTATCTTTTAATGCAAATTATAGTGTGCAATGTTCTGGTTATATGCTGCATCAGCCTAAGCTGCCCTTTGCATTGAGGCAGCTGTTGACAATTGAGTAATTGAGACATTATAAGATATGTACACTCCTATTACAATGACCACCATTCCTGTGAAGCATTATGAATGGTGCTAGAACAGTCTTTGATGGTCTTCCTAACAACAACAGAAAAGTTGCACAGTCCATGTTTTTCTCTGAATCTGGCCAAAGCAATAGTTACTCCTGATAAGGGAAAGCTAGCTTAGTAGTGCTGTAACTGGTTACAGTAGAAGAATTCCTGTGATTGCATTGAGACCATGTCCCACTTCACACAATGGGAGTAAAAGATTACTGAGCGGCACCCCAAAAGGATAGAGGGGGTGGCAGCACTTTCGGAAAGAGAAAAGAAGACTGAATCCTAGGGGCCTTTGGCTGGGGAGTCTTGGCCTGAAAAGGGACCCCGAAGTTGCATATTAGATAGGCCTATATGTGACTGGGCGCGGTGGCTCACGCCTGTAAACCCAGCACTTTGGGAGGCCGAGGCGGGTGGATCACGAGGTCAGGAATTCGAGACCAGTCTGGCCAACATGGTGAAACCCCGTCTTTACGAAAAATACAAAAGTTAGTCGGGCGCGGTAGCGGGTGCCTGTAATCTCAGCTACTCGGGAGGCTGAGGCAGGTGAATTGTTTGAACCCAGAGGGTGGAGTTTGCTGTGGGCCGAGATCGCGCCACTGCACTATAGTCCGGGCGACAGAGTAAGACTCCATCTGAGAAAAAAAAGAAAAAAGAAAGAAAGACCTATATGTTGGATATATCATATTTATCATAGTCTATTATTATCATAATAAAACATAATTTTGCAGATGAGAAACCAAGGAATAGTGAGATAATTGCCACAGTCATTTTTTCAAAAACAAAACAAAACAAACAAACAACTGAACAAGTTCACATGTTCTGATTCTCAGCCCAGGCAAGATCCTATTGAACTACAGTGCCCCTAGATGGAAATATACCAAAGGGAGATGCGTCCTACTCAAGTGTGGAGACTCAAACAAAGGGTTAACTGGACTTGCAGTGAATGCCAAACTGCTTTTTTTTTTTTTAAGTTTGACAGCACAAACAAAATGTTGCAAGCATTAGAAAATATTTTAATTTTTTTGTGCCTTGAACACTAAATCATCCTTGCATGGTATGATAGAAAGACATTGGATTTAAGTCCCTGTTTCTTCATTTAGCATTAATGTGTTACCTAACTTCTCTGAGCCAGTTTTCTCATCTGTAAAGTGGAGATAATAATACTGCCTAATTTTATAGTGTTAGTGTGATGATTAAAAGAGATGATACATTATAGAAATAGCTCAACAAATAATTATTTTCCTCTTTTTTTCCACTTGTACAGGAGTTTGTCTAGTGTGCTTAGCTTGAGTCATAAAAGTGGCTTTAAAGTGTTCTCTGAATTTAAAGCCCTATCTTACAAATGGCCCATCTCTCTGTAAGTGAATGTTTTCCCAAATATGGGTTTTAGCATATGTACAAATGTGTTTTGCTCCTCAGCAAGACCAAATGAAACCCCAGCCCACAAGAATTTTATCTTTATGACTCCTTCTTCCTCTTGTCATTATCTTGGACTCCGGAATGCAGGACTGAATTTCACAGGAAACGCTGTAATTCAGCACAAGAGAAACAAGGCTGAAAAGTACACCACAGCTAAGGGGCAAAATTTCTTAGCCTCAGAACTACTGAGCTTGGGGCCGGACACTTCTTTGTTGTGGGAAGCTGTCCTGTGCATTATAGGATGTTTAACAGCATCCTGGGCCTCCACCCACTAGATGCCAGTAGCACTTCTCCTTTTGGTTGTGACAACCAAAAGTGTCCCCAGACATTGCCAAATGTTCCCTGGGCAGGGGGAAACAATATTGTTTTTGGTGGAGAATAAACCCTAGGAGAAACAAATCAGCTAGTTGTTTGGCATACAAACGCCCTGTAGGGGTAGATAAATTGAATCTTTAGGAGTGACTGGGAATTCAAAGGGCAAGGGAGGGTGAAGGAAAGAAGAGTCTGGGCAGAAGAACAGTTGGTATTTTAAAAACAGAACCTATTTCATATGCAGGCCTTATGAATACAGAGGTTAATAACACATAGATCTTGCTCTCGAAGAGCTCATGTTTTAGTGGTAAAGGCAACCACTTGAAAAGACAATGCAAATACTGTGTAGTGAGTACTACGTCAGAAATATATAAAGAGTGTTATGGAACAATGGGAGCACAGGGGAGGGGCACCCACACTAGCGGGGTACAGGAAAGGCTTTCCAGAAGAGATCATATCTGAGTCAAAGAATAAGTAAGGCTTAGCCTGGAGAAGATAAAAGGAGGATGGAAGAGCCATGAGAGAACTTGGTGTTTAGAGGAAAGTGAAAATCATTCAGGTTGCCTAGAAACAGAATGGTCAAGACAAAGAGTGGTAGAATAGAAGCTTATAAGGCAGATAGGGAGCAGATCTTGAAAGTCTTTCAAAGCCATGTATAAGACTCAATTTTGAGAACCACCGAGAGCCATTGATTTTTTTCCATGATCCTATTTATTTGGATTTAGGGAAGTCTACTTTGGCAGTGGTGTGGAAAACAGACTGGAAGTAGGGTAACCAGTCAGGAGGCTGTTTGTGTAGTTCAGGTGAGAGATGATTATGGCCTGAGTTAAGGCAGTGACAGTAGGAAGGAATTCAAGATCTACTTAGGTGATGAGAACAATAGGATCTAGGGACTAGTTAGGTGTGGGAACAGTTTCTGGTTTGTGCTGCTAGGTAGATAGTAGTGCTATTCACTGGGATAGAAAACACTGGGGACAGAAAAGCTTTGTAAGGAAAATGAAGTTTAAGTTTGGAAAAGTTGAATTTGAGGTGATTGTGATCATTCAGGTGGGGATGGCTGGTAGCCATTAAACATACGAGTCTGAAGATCAGGAGAAAATGTAGGTTGGAGATACAAGATTGAGAGTCAGTACGGGGAAACTGAAGCCATTGGAATAGTTACCCTACTTCCAATCTGTTTTCCACACCACTGCCAAAGTGGCCTTCCCCAAATCCAAATCGGATCATGGAGAAACTCAATGGTTCTCGGTGGTTCTCAGAATTGAGTCTTATACATACATAACTTAGAAAGACTTTCATGACCTGCTCCCTGTCTATCTTACAAGCTTCTATTCTAAGATCATCCAAGGACAATGAGTATACTGAAGAGAGATGAGGGCCAAAGACATTCCCATGGCTTGCTTCTGTACTTTATTAGTGTCACCTCTTTTGAGAGGCTTTGCTTGACTAACGTATATAAAATATTACTGTATTCCTTTACTCTGATTTTTTGGGTAACGTTTCAATATCCCATATTATGTTATGTATTTAACCCACTTGCTTTTTGTTACTTTCAGATATTTACAATAGTTTAATCTGTAGGCACTTAAAAGTTCAGTCAAATCAAAACTTCCATCTCACACCCAGTTTAAAACTTCTCCTCCAGTCCCCAACCTCCAGTGCAGCTTGACTGGCAATCCTACAGATCTCTAGTCAGAAAAGTGTCTTGGTGTGTTCTTTCATTCTTCTTGCTCTACCTCCTCCCCTACTTGTTCTACTGCTTCTGTCTCCTCCAGGGCTTAGGGGTGGGGTGGGTAAGGAGAGGGGAGTCTTAAAGGGACAGTGAGAAGCTGAATTGACTGGTGCTGGTGTAATCTGGCTATGAATATCCTTTGTGATGTAGATGCCCAAATACTGCCTTTTCTTGTAGTGTGCTTTCGTGGTCTATTCAGGGACCTTCTCACTCCTCTTCCTGCTAGCAGGGATCTCTTCCCTACACCATTCCCTGATAAAAACAATGTACCATCTGACCGTCTTCCCCCTTGGCTGTTGCCCCCACAACTTTCTTTTCATGGGATCCTCATTTTTATGTGGGAGTTGCCAGCTATGCTCAAAAGAAACTACCTGGTCCGCAGCAAACATGGTTCCTTGGAAGTCTAGATCTCTTTCTTTGCTCTGCCATTACGAGCAATTTAAACCAGCCTTCCACCTTCAGATTTTAGGTAAAAGTCAAGTATAAGTTTCCATCTTTTCATAGTACTAGAGGACATATGTGAGGTCCTCTCGTGAACCCATCCTGTTTCAGTAGCAACAAAAGCTAAAACTTCTGTAGTGTAGCAAGCCTCCAGCCTGGGGGTAAGATGCCAGTCCCTCTTCGAAAGGCTTAATTAGGATCTTTTTTGCTTGTCTCGAGCAGGGGAACCATAGTGCTTTCTACTCCAATGAGTTCCCTTCAAAAAATCCTCTTTGTTGCTTCAATTAATCTCTAGAAATATCTTATAATAATTCTGGAGTTGAGTGGTGGGGATTAGTAATTGAAATACCAGTTTGGTTACCTCTTAGCAAGTCCTGTGGGAATCTGTCTAACACCCCTCTTTAGAATGTGTGACTATCCCTGGTATGTATGTCTTTAACTTTCAAGCCTCAGTCAAAACTTTGGGAAACAACAGAAAAAGTCCCATTTAACATCCTTTTCCAAATATATGTAGCAATATACACATAACCCCATATACATACAAATATACATCTTGTGTGTATGTGTGTATATGTATTATATATATATACACACACACACAGAGAGAAATATTATATATATATTTATTTATTTATTGCTGAGAAGCAAAATAGAGTACTAGTTAAGATTATGGAATCTGAAGTCACACTATCTGGCTTCAAATACTGAGTTAACCATTTGACCTCTCTGTGACTTAGTTTCCTTATCTGTAAGATGGGTGTAATAATAGTATCTGCACCATAGGATTTTTGTGAGGACTAAATGTGTGTGTGTGTGTGTGTGCATGTGTGCATGCATGTGTTTGTGTATCTTAGATTAGTACCTTAGAATAGTAGTAAGTGCTATATGCATTTGCTATTAGTGCTATTATTTTTCTCTGACTTATAAGTTGCATGTGTGCAAGACTTTACTGCTATACTTCTAACTCCTAAAAAACAGTGCATATAACAGGCACTAGTAAATGTAGTAAATGTTAGTTCTCTCAGATTTTTCATGAATAAATTGATATGACATTTAAGCCTTCAGTGTTAAGATATTGGCAGAAAAAGTGGAATCCAAAATATTAGGAAAGAAAGTCAGAGAGACAGGAGAACAAGGAGGTCATGATGTCCAGAAACCACAGGAGAGGAGATTTTAATAAGGCAGGCGTGGGCAATGGTGTCAAACATTGCTAGAGGATAAAAGGAAAATAAAACTAAAAAATTGTCATTGCCTTGTGTAACAAGCAGCCCCAATTTTTGCTTTCATGTTCTGGTAAATATTGGCTTTCTTTCCCTGAAAGATGCTTTTATTAAAATGAATTACCAACGAGAATAAATCTTTGAAAATAGGTCTTAAAAGTTTTCAGCCCTGCATTTCCAACCTCCAAAGAACAAACCAGCACGTACTTGGCATTAACCGTAAAGGACCTATCCTCAATACAACTTAGTACGTTTTCCCCTGACTTGGACTCTCCTCTTGAATCAAACCATAAAACCTGCTATTTATGTCTGCATACAACTCCATGAGAATTCCCCTCCTAAGGATGTCCTTCTCCTTTTCTCCTACTCACCTCTCTTTTCAAGAATATAAATAAACTATATAAAGAACTCTTATAACACAACAACAAAAAGACAACCTAATTAAAAATGGACAAGGGATCTGAATAGACATTTCTTCAAAGAAGATATACTAATGGCTAACAAGTACATGAAAAGTTGCTCAAAAGTATTAGTTATTAGGAAAATGCTAATCACAACCACAATGGGATACCAATTTCCACCCACAGGGATGTCTGTAATCGAAAAGACTGATAATAACAAGTGCTATTGAGAATGTGGAGACATTGGAACCCTCACATATTGCTGATGGGAAGGTAAAATGGTGCAGTCACTTTGGAAAGCAGTCTGGTGATCGCTCAAAAGGTTAAACATAGAGTTACCACATGATCCGCAGTTCCAATCCTAGGTAGATACACAAGCATTTTGAAAGCATATGATCACAAAAACAGCATGCATGAATGTTTATGGTAGCATTACTTGTAGTAGCCAAAACATGGAAAAATCTCAATTGTCCATCAACTTCTGAGTGGATAAACAAAATGTGGTGTTATATCCACATAGTGGAATATTATTTAGTCACAAAAGGATGAAAAATTATTTGAGTGATGTCA
This sequence comes from Macaca nemestrina, assembly GCF_043159975.1. Taxonomy (NCBI): domain Eukaryota; kingdom Metazoa; phylum Chordata; class Mammalia; order Primates; family Cercopithecidae; genus Macaca; species Macaca nemestrina. The sequence continues at coordinate 54,506,454 of NC_092145.1, forward strand.
CAAAATGATGGAGTAGGGAATTTCAAGGCTCCTCAAATGGCTGTAATTAGCTACTGGATAAAGTTCAAATTCTTTAACATGACTCACAAAGCCTCTGTTGTTCTAGTACCTACCTACCTGTTATGGATTGAGTTGTGTGCCCCCAAATTCATCTGTTGAACTTACAATCCCCAGTACTTAATAATGTATGCTAATTTGGAAATAAGGTCATAGCATATGTAATTAGCTAAGATGAGGTCATTAGGGCGGACCCTAATCCAACACGATTGGTATCCTCATAAGAAGGGGAAATTTGGACACAGAGACACATACACAAGAAGAATGCCATGTGAAGATCAGGACAGAGATTGGGATGATGCTTCTACAAGTCAAGAAATACCAGAGATTTCCAGCACAGCACCAGTAGCTAGGAGAGAGGCATGAAACAGATTTTCCTCACATCCCTTAGAAGGAACGAACCCTGCAGATAGCTCGATCTCAGATTTCTAGCCTCCAGAACTGTGAGAAAACAAGTTTGTGTTATTTATTCCCTTCAGTTTTTGGTACTTTCTTATAAATTAATACATCATCCTTTTAGCCTCATCTATCATCACTTTTTCCTTTCACCTTATGCTCCAGCAACTTCCTTGCACCCCCTTTGCACATATCCAGTGTTTCTAGCCCTTCTGTTTTTGCTTATGCTCTTCTTCTGCCTGGAATGCCTTTCTACCTTTTTGGTCTAGCTAATTCCTACTCATCCTTTAAGATTCAGAGAAGCAATTTCCTCTTCCAGGAACCCTTCACTGACCACTCTCCAATCAGGCTGATGTAAATGGCCTTCTGAGGCATTCTCCCATATCCTGAGCATCTCCCCAGCTTTGCACTTTCCACACTGTATTGTAAATTTATGTTTTTGGTTTACCTGCCTTCACCTGCCCCATTCAATAAACTGTGAACTCCCAGAAGAAAGACTCACCAAAACCCCAGTGCCTAACTAGCACAGTATATTTATATTTGAATGAATGGCCTTTTTTTTCCCCCAGTGTTTGTTCATCTATTTTCCCATAGTACCTATTAAAGTGCTTCACATGTAGTGGGTACTGAGTACATCTTGACCAGTGGTTCTCAACTGGGGACATTGGTCAGTATCTGGAGACATTGTTGGTTGTCACAACTTGGAAAGTGATCTAGTGGATAAAGGCATTTAGTGGATGGAGGTCAGATACATTGCTAAACATCTTGCAGTGCACGGGATAGCACCTTCCCCCGACCCCAAGAAATATCCATTCCCATATATCAATAGTGTAGAGACTGAGAACCTTGATCTTGACTGAATGAGAGATTTGAATTTACTTTTTATACTTTATACTCACTGTAGACCACTGGTATACTAAATATGCTTGTTAGGAAGCCTGTTTTTTTTTTATTTTGATTTTTACAAAAGTAAACTCAACATGAGATGAAAAGGGAGTGTCCTGGCAACCAGAATTAAAACTTTGGCGATTAAAACGTACCTGATCAATGGCAAAACAGATATATAAATTGCCCTGGAATGCTCTATAGCAGTGAAAATAAATTTACCCCTATCAACAGGGATAAATCTCATAAGAATAATATTGAGTGAGGAAAGCAAATTGCAGAAGGTACATACAGAAAGATAACATTTCTGTAAGGTACTACGTATTGTTTAGAGATAGACACATATTTAGTAAATGTGTATAGACATACAAGGAATTTCATGGTATCCTGTCACCTGGGGCTGAGGAAAATCTCCATTTTTTTAGGTTTGCACTGGTCAGAACTTGCTCAGTGTGGCAAAATCAGATTTCATGGAAATAATCAAGACCAAATCTGAGATTGTGAAAGCCTTAGGATGGAGGAGGACACAGAGAGTTTCGATTGTTTTGGTAATGCCTTACTTCATAAGCTGGGTAGTGGGCATGTCCTTGTTGTTATATTATTCTCTATATGTTTACATGTTTTTGAAAAATTTAAAACTGTTTCAAAAGAGTAATTGCTCAATACCGAGGTATCCTTTCACCTGGGGCTGAGGAAAATCTTCATCTTTTAAAGTTTGCACTGGTCCAAACTCTCTCAATGTGGCAAAATCAACTCATTGAATTCAATCATTCACAATGGGTCAGGAGATCATATACTATACATGGGGTGATAATCCATACATTCCTGTTTACATTTTTGCCAGGATAGTGCCTGGGTTTGCTCTCATTAGACCTCTCTCAATGTTTAGCATAAGAATTTGAACTTTGATGGGTGCAGCACACCAACATGGCACATGTATACATATGTAACAAACCTGCACGTTGTGCACATGTACCCTAGAACTTAAAGTATAATAAAATAAAATAAAATAAAATAAAATAAAAGAATTTGAACTTGTGGCAGACGAGGAGGATAAAACAGAAATGGGCAGCAGTTTGCAAAGCACAGAATGTATGTAAACAGGCCACTGACTAACTTTGCTTTGGTTCATTAGTTATGTTTGTCTCTCTGTGTATTTGAAGCTGGTCAGTGAGACTGTCTTAGAGAAGAGGGGTCAAATCCTCACATCCTCTTTAGTGAGGGGTACCTTGGACAGTGAGAAACTGCACACATATAAAGAAGTAAAGTTTAAAATTTTGCTGAGGAATAAGGGAGTTGGACAAAATGTTTCCGAAGTTACTTCTGGCTGACAGTGTTTCCAGCTCCTGCCAAGCACCAGCTGCAAAGAAGGAGCAGAGAAGTGCCTGGTCTGGGTTCCCACAGGCCAGATTTGGGGGCCGGAACACATTCAAAGTCCAAGGCTGAGTAGAGGGCTCTAGAGGGAGAGCTGAATTAGCAAAGCTAGACAGAACAAAAGGATTTCCTTTTTTTTTTTTTTAATTTGTTTTAAGTTCTGGGATACATGTGCAAAACGTGAAGGTTTACATGTGCCATGGTGGTTTCCTGCATCTATCGATCCATCATCTAGGCTAAGGATTTCCTTTTCAAAGTGGCCTCACACTTCAGGGTGGGGCAGTGTATTGAAGGGCTAAAACATAAAAAAGCCCCAGAAAAACAAAAACAAACAAACAAACAAAAACTCTGGGTAGAGCCTGGGAGATGGATTTTTACTGTTTTGTCTGCTAGAATTAATTATTATTATTTTTTTTAGCTTTTGAAGATTTTTCAAGAAGATTTAAAAAATATTATCAAAGCCATACATGCTCATTAAAAGAAAGTTGAAAAAGACAGAAAAGTAGGAGTAAAACTAAAGATTTGTTTAGTTCCATCCCCTAGAGACATCCACTATCAATATTTTAATAAAAATTCTTGCATACAGATATACCTTGGAGATATTGTGGGTTTGGTTCTAGACCACCACAATAAAGCAAGTCACATACATTTTTTAGTTTCCCAGTACATATAAAAGTTATGTTGACACTATACTGCAGTCTATTAAGTGTGAAATAGCATTCATTATGTCTAAAAAACCAACGACCTTAATTGAAAAATATTTTAGGCCAGGCACGGTGGCTCATGCCTATAATCCCAGCACTTTTGGGAGGCCAAGGCAGGAGGATCACTTGAACTAAGGAGTTTGAGACCAACCTGGGCAACATAGTGAGGCCTGTCTCTAATAAAAATACTAAAAATATATATATACCTGCACATGGTGGTGTGTGCCTATAGTCCCAGCAACTCGGAGGCTGAGGTGGCAGTATTACTCGAGCCCAGGAGATAGAGTGTACAGTGAGCTACAATTGTGCCACTGCCCTCCAGGGTGGTGACAGAGCAAGACCTTGTCTCAAAAAAAGAAAAACTTTATTGTTAAAAAATGCAAATGATCCTGTGAGTCTTCAGTGAGTTGCAATTTTTTTGCTGGTGGGAAGTCTCGCCTTGATGTTGATGGCTGCTGACTGATCAGGGTGATGGTTCCTGAAGGTTGGGATGGCTGTAGCAATTTCTTAAAATAAGACAACAATGAAGATTGCTGTATTGATTGACTCTTCCTTTCACAAAAGATTTCTCTGTAGCATGCAATGCTGTTTGATTCCATTTTACACACAGTAGAACTTCTTCCAAAATTAGAGTCAATCCTCTCAAACCCTGCCACTGCTTTATCAACTAAGTTTATGTCACATTCTAAATCCTTTTTTTTTTTTTTTTTTTGGAGACAGAGTCTCACTCTGTCACACAGGCTGGAGTGCAGTGACGCGATCTTGGCTTACTGCAAGCTCAGCCTCCTGGATTCATGCCATTCTCCTGCCTCAGCCTCCCGAGTAGCTGGGACTACAGGCACCCACCACCATGCGCGGCTAATTTTTTGTATTTTTAGTAGAGATGGGGTTTCACCGTGTTAGCCAGGGTGGTCTCTATCTCCTGACCTCGTGATCTGCCCGCCTCGGCCTCCCAAAGTGCTAGGATTACGGGCGTGAGCCACCGTGCCCCGCCTCTAAATCCTTTGTTGTTGTTTCAACAGTGTTCACATCATCTTCACCAGGAGTAGATTCCATCTCAAGAAATCAGTTTATTTGTTCACACAGGAAGCAACTCCTTGGTCAGTCAAGTTTTATCATGAGATTGCAGCAATTCAGTCACATCTCTGGGTTCCACTTTTTTTTTTTTTTTTTTTTTTTTGAGATGGAGTCTCACTCTCTCGCCCAGGCTGGAGTGCATGGTGCAATATCAGCTCACTGCAAGCTCTGCCTCCCGGGTTCATGCCATTCTCCTGCCTCAGCCACCTGAGTAGCTGGGACTACAGGTGCCCACCACCACGCCCGGCTAATTTTTTTGGAGTTTTAGTAGAGACTGGATTTCACCATGTTAGCCAGGATGGTTTCGATCTCCTGACCTCATGATCCGCCCGCCTCAGCCTCCCAAAGTGCTGGGATTACAGGCGTGAGCCACTGCGCCCGGCCTCTGGGTTCCACTTCTAATTCTAGTTCTCTTGCTATTTCTACTACATGTGTAGTGACTTCCTCCACTGAAGTCTTGAATTCTTCAAGTCATCCATGAGGGTTGGAATTAACTTCTTCCAAACTCCCGTTAATGCTGATATTTTGCCCTTCTCCGATGAATCATGAATTTTCTTAATGGCATCTAGACTGGTGAATCCATTGCCTTGAGTGGCATGTTGCCATTTACTGATATAGGAAATACTGGAGGAGGAACAAATTTAAGAGAAAAGATGATAGGTTTAACTTTGGATGTGTTGAATTTGACGTGTCTGCAGGACATTCAAGTGGAGATGTCAAGAAAACAGAACTCAATAAAGCGGTCTGGGTAGAGTTATAGAATTAGAGTTGTGACCATATATATGATAATTAAAGCCAAGTGAGTGAAAAAGATTATTTGGGGGAGGGAGTATATGTATCCTAGCCCTGAGAATGTCTGACTTTCAGAGGTCAGATAGCAGAAGAGTGGCCTACAAAGGTCACTGAGGAGAGGGCAAAGGAGTAGGAGGAAAAGCAAGAGTATAATGTCATAGATGCCATAGAACATTTCAAGGAGGAGGAAATGGTTAACAGTGTTAAATGTAGGGGAGAAGTCAAGCAAAATAAGGACCAAAAATACCTTACTTATTTGTGGATTTATCGACACTGAGGGTCATTGGTTTTTTATCTCATTGAGAAGTTTCAGTGGGGGAAGGAAGCCAGACTGCTGAGAGCTGAGAAATGAATGAGACGTAAGGGAATAAAAATTGCAATTTCACCTGTAAAGTATGTTTTCAATACATTTGCCCATAAAGAGGACCTGAAGAGGGACCTCCTGTGTAGGGAGGATATTGTTTTAAGATGGTAGATACTTGAGCATGTTTAATTGCTGATGTGAAATGAGGGGGAGAGGGATGGGAAAGAGAGGGAGGGGAATCTGCAATTACTGGGTAGGTATAAACATTTTAAAGTCTATTGATATATACTGCTCACATGCTTTCTAAAAGGGTTTTTAACCAACATATGCTCCTATCAGCAATTATGAGAGCTTGTTTGGTGGCTACTTTGTCATCATTAAGTGTTATTTAAAAAATAAAAAACAAAACTCTTTGCCAAATAATCTCATTATTGTTCTAATTTGCTTTTCTTTGATTACTAGTGAGTTGAATATTTTAACCAGTTGTGTTCTTGAGTGTGTATGTGTGAATTTAGTCTACTCCTTTGCCCAAAACGTTTCTATTTTAGACAGACAATTTGCCATAAAAGGCCATAAGTTAAAGGATCAGAATGGTATCATATTTTACTTACTCAAATTAGATAGTTCATATTCTTTTATCTCCTTAGAAGTGTGAGACAATTTGACAACTTTTGACTCAGCAGAACGAAAGGGGCAGGTGATTTCACCATCTAAGGGAGCGACCAACAGATGGAAGTAAGGGGGTGGGGAGGCACGTCTAGTGTTAGACCCCTATCCTCGGTCCCTAGGCTCCCACTCCTAACCTGGAAGGACATTCATTCCTCTTGTGTCTCAAGGCTTTGGGTCCCAGAGCTCCCTTTCGGGCTGAGCGGCCCCCTACTAAGGAGCCCGGGGCGCTGTGCGGCCCCTTTAAGAGTCCAGCTCCTCCCAGCTCCAGGGAAAGTTGCAGCTTTTTCCGCCTCCCGGGAGGGTGAGAAGGGCCGGCCGCCGGAGCTGGGTGGCGATCTTCCCGGAGCCAGAGACCCTCCCTCGAAACCGGCACTGGGACGTCTAGCTCTCTGGAGGCACCTGTTGCAGGTGACAGGTAGGTCAGCAGTCAGCGGCCGCCCCCTCGCCCTCGGTTGGGGGCTCCTTCTGGACCCCCAGCTCCTTTTCGCTGCTGAAGCGCCCCCACCCCCATATCGGGGTCGTGCGTCTTCCCTACCTGCTCTCTGCTCCCCTAGTTTTTCCTTCTCCCTAGCTGACCTCGTCTTCCCTCTCCCCGTCCGCCTCTCCCGACCGCACCCCCCGGGCTTGGACTCCCGTCTGCTTGGGCGGTCCCTCCCGGCCACTTTTCTTTCTCTAGGGCTTCTTCTGGCCCCTTCCCTGACCCACCTAGCACTAATGCGGGCTGTGCCCCTCTGGGAGCCGCCTCCCCTCTCCTCTCCGGCTCCCCTCGCGCGGAGTGCCCGGGCTTTTCCCGCCAGCCCGAGCTGGTGCCCCTCCCGAGAGCTGGCCCTGGGGGCGGGGGCGGGGCCGAGCTCCTAGCGGGAACTGCGCCCTCCAAGGCGTGCAGTCACCTTTTCGTGGGTTTCTCTCGCAGCGCTTGGCCGTCGAGCGGGGTCGCTAACCCGCACTCTCTTCGGACCTCCGACATCTCGGCGTCGGCTTCTCTGGCGTTGGCCAGTCAGCCACAGGTAAAGGCTGGAGGCTGGTCGGCCGGAGTCCTGCCTCAGTGGGCTCCCTCTGCGCTTGGGGCTGGGGACCTGGCTACGTGCTGTGGAGCTGTTTATCTTGCCGCTCTTCAAGCAGGCTGTGAGAGACCTGGTACTGGAGGAGGGTCCCCGAGATCTCAGAAGGGGCACAGAATGCTTCTGTCTCCTGTGATGGTTTGTAATGGGGCAGAAAAAGGTGTTCCTCCAACCCTTAACATTGAGATGGGATTTGGGGTGGTGAAATCATTTGGTTAGAATTCTGGTGGCTTGAAAAGTGGTGAGTTTCTAATTAACCAAGCTTTTCTTCCCCCAGTACCCTTCTTCTTCAGGACTAGAGGACGTAAAATTCCAGAGTACTGCTCTTGGCAGGGTTGACCCTAGACCTTGTATATTTGTGGCAAAAAATGAGTCTTCTGTACATCCTGGACCTCCTATATTTAACTGGCTTCTTTTCTGCTCTTTAAGCTCCCCACCCCCACCTCTCATAAATCTATTAATATTGCGGTATTAATGACTTAAGACTTTTGTCGCTGTGGGAACAATGTTCAATGCAGAGATGTGGCCTTGATGAAGTTTTCCGCATTTTTGGTGGTTTGGTTTTTAGCACCCTAGTAGAAAAGCACACCAACTTGGCTTGTGAGGCTCTGTCTGGGCAGGGGATGAACATTTCTGCTAACACGATTTCAGGTGTCTCACTCTTGGTCAGAGCAGTGAAATGGAGCTCAGAGGCCTGTTCTGGGGTAACTGATCTGTGAGTATATGTAGCATTCCGGCTCTCTGAGCTTGTTAGGCTCTGGTTGTTAGGCTCCATTGAGCCAGACACTGTGATAAGTTCTTTACATAAAAATGCAATCCTCCCAGTAACTCTATACAATAGGTGCTACAGTTATAACCATATTATGATGAAAAAGAGACTTAGAGGGTAAGTGCCTTGCCCTCACAATCTCGGAGGCAGAGCTTGTGTTCCTATCCTGTCACACCACCTCTATTGTCTTGGATGTTGGGAGCACTGAATAGCTCATGAATGAGGACTAAGTGATTAAAAAATTTCCTTCCAAGTATATGTTTTGCTCCTTGATTCCCCCTTAGATTCACTGCCGAGACTATGGACTACTTACCTTACTGATGTCTTACCCACTTCATTTCTGACATGGGCCAGTTGCCACATTACCACTATAAGTACACATCCCTGAGTGTACCTAGATGAATGAAATCTCCCGGGTTCTCAGCTCTGTGGTAATTGTCTTGAAGTTAGAGGAGGGTAACCCTGGATTCCAGGGATGTGCGCCTGACTCAATTTCTTCCTCTCCTGCTGGCTAGGGGAGAAATAAGTGATAGGGATTTCCTGACAGCCATACCAGAGAGCTTGAGGGTGATCGTGTGCTAGTTTTGTCATGGGATGGATGGAGTACCACAGGCAGGAATAGGAAGAAAATGTCCTCCCTATTCCCAGCTCTGGGACCTTGCTCAAACTGTTCCTTTTTTTCTTCCTAAAAAGCTAACTTTCCTCCCCCATGCCCATTCCCCTGACATTAACTCCTATCCATCCCTCAAGATTGAGTTCTAAAGTCACCTTCTTTGGAACGGCCTTACTGAACACATACTTCTTCCCCCAAGCAGAATTGCCAGTTATCCTGTGTCCTAAAGCACTTTGTTTACACCTCAGTACAGCCCTTAACACTGCTTAGTTGTTTTTCCACCTGGAAGGCTGTAAGTTCTCTAAGGGCAAGGTCTGGATCTTGGAGCTCCCTTTGTCTTAAATATAAGATACTGGCAAATATTTGTGCCAGTAACCGGATGTACCATGCCATTCCTTCAAGGTGCTGAGGTGTAGTGATGGTGGGGTTGAGAGTACAGAAGACACCTTCCTGAGGCGCTTGAAATACCACGGCTACAAGTTTGCCCTGATCACCCTATTTAAACGTGTAATCCCTTCTCTGAACGTTCCATATGCCCTTTCCCTACCTTATTACATTTTTCTTGCTTATTGTCTGCCCTGCCACTCCCTCACCCACCATAACATAAACACCCTGTGGGCAGGGATTGCTGTCTGTTGTATTCACCGGTAGACTTTTGGACCCAGAACAGTCCTTGGTACATCATAGATGCATACTAATATTTGTTAATGAATGAATGGCATTACCACTCTAGGAATTTGGCAATCTTGGAGTTAGGCACTCCTGGACCTGAAACTAAGCCTACCCAGTTTGTCACCCTACAGGTGTAAGTTTGCCCCAGGCCCAAAATTCAGCTTTACTTCTGCTAATTTTTGCTTTGAGACTGCATTACTGATGCCAACTTTGACCTAGTTGGAAGTACTTCCTCTCTCTTACTTTTGGTTTTTTTTTTTTTTTTTTGAGATGGAGTCTTGCTCTGTCGCCCGGGCTGGAGGGAGTACAGTGGCGTGATCTCGGCTCACTGCAAGCTCTGCCTCCCGGGTTCATGCCATTCTCCTGCCTCAGCCTCCTGAGTAGCTGGGACTACAGGCGCTCGCCACCACGCCCGGCTAATTTTTTTGTATTTTTAGTGGAGACGGGGTTTCACCGTGTTAGCCAGGATGGTCTTGATCTCCTGACCTCGTGATCCGCCCGCCTCGGCCTCCCAAAGTGCTCGGATTACAGGCGTGAGCCACCACGCCTGGCCTCTCTTATTTTTTAAAAGTATGGGTCTCTGGATGGAAATCTCTAAAGTTTAAAAGTGGAAATGTAAAAATGTTGTGCTTCTTGTTGGTAGAAACGGGGCCGCACTGGGAGGAAGGGGTGTGGATTGTCAGATGTCTTGAGGCCTTTCAGTCTTTTTGCAAGATCAGTAAGAGCCTGGAGAAAGTTACTGTGCAATGGGGAAGCGAACAGCTCAAAAGAATAACGGATGGCACAAATTAGGCTTCTGGTTTCAAGTTACCCATAGCCTTTTCGGTATGAGGTGGTTATTGGATTATGGAACTTTATGGAAAAGCCATAGCTGAGTGCTGTTTGTGTATTTAACTAGTTTTCTACCAGGACGATTGTGCAGTATGAAGAAACCACTGTGTAACATAAAAGAAAAAAGTGCTATTCTGTTTAAAAGTGTTTTGAAATGTTCAGAAAGGAAGAGGCCAGAATGTCTTAGAAGACAGACTTGGAAAGAGTTGAGCCCTTCATAAGGTGGTAAATATGTGATTCTCATCATTTAATATATGTTAACTTATTTGAAACTCAAATTTGTACAAAAAACTGACCAGCTCCTTTTTCTACTAAATTTGTCTCCCCTGCCTTTGAACATTGCAGTGACCCAGGTTTCAGTCCCTGGACTTTTCTCCATTTAAAATCTTCAGAGAGGCTCTCTTCCAAGCTGCATGGCTTTGAAGAACATCTGTCTAGCTACTCGTCACTCCCAAATTTATGTTTGTGACCCAGGCCTTTCTTCTAAGCTGCAGCCTCATATATCCAATGACCTATTCGACATCTCTCCTTGTCTATCAGATAGACCTCTCAAATGTAACATGGCCAGAATGGCACTCCTGATTGCCCTTGTATTCCCACCCTCTTCCCTCAGCACTCCCTGTCTCAGTAAAATGTCACCATCATCCATTCAGTTGCTCAAACCAAGAACCTAAGATCACCCTTGATTCTTCTTTTTCTCTCACTGCCCTCCACCCAATTTAATTCATGAGGGAGTCCTGCTGACCTGATCTTCAGACTGTGTCATGTATTCTGCCACACGTCTCCATCTCCTCTGCCTATCACCATAGCCCAAGCCACCACAAGTCTGCCACAAACATCCTTGTATAATGCTCAAGGATATATATATGCAAGTATTTTTGTGGGGTAGCTTTCTAATAGAATTGTTAGGTCAAAGGATATATATATTAAACAATTTAAGTAGGCATCACCAGAGTGACATCCAAGAGGGTTTACCCTTTGACTATTGCGAGTGGTTTTCCTCCTGCCCTTGCTGAGGATGGATGACACTTTTAATATTTTCCAATCTGATAGGTGAAAAATAGTATCTAACTGATTTAACTTGGCATTTCTCTGATCACTAGTGCGGCTGAGCATCTTTTCATTTGTGTTAGCTATTTGTATTTTTCCGAGACTTGCTCCTTTATATCCTTTGCACATTTATCTTTTCGGTTATATATTTGATTTGTTTGTAAGAACACTATATTTATTAGTTATATTTACCCATTGCCTGTTATATAGTGCAAGTTTTTTTCTCTCTAGTCTGTCATATGTCATAACTTTGTTCATGATGCGTACCCCTCTCGTAATCAGATAAAACCCACTATAAAACATTTAAAAAACATGTTCATTAGATTTGGCAATTAGGAGGCCAATGACAACATCAGTACAGCAGGAGAGAAGGCAGATTGTAGAGGGTTGGGCAGTGAGGACTGAGAAGGACTGATAAAAAATGTGGTAGATACACATGGACATGGAGAGTGGGGTGATAGACAGTGGAGACTCAGAAGGGTGAGTGGTGGGAGAAGGGTAGATGATGAGAAATGTCTTAATGGGTACAATGTATGTTATTCAGGTTATAGATACCCTGAAATCTCTGACTTACCACTGCATATGTAACAAAATTGCATGTATACCCCATAAATTTATATTATTAAAAAAATGTAGTATATACATTGAAGAAGCATGGCTATGATGGGAAGGAGAGAGTGTCCCTTATAGACGGTAAGGCACAGGGGATAAAAAGGCTGTTTTATTTAATTTTGTTTTACTTTCAATGTAAGAGAGAGATGAGCCCATTTATGTGCAGATGGCATACAGCTTGATGATGCAAGGTCCCTGAGAAAGTCAGAGGGTGGGAGTGCCAGAGTGAAAGCGGGGAAAAGGCTAGCCTTAGAGAAAGAGTGGTGGCTCTTCCATTGAGACAAGAGGATTCACTAATCCTCTTGGTAAAAACTATGGAGAAGGAGGGAGCTGTAGAGGGGCAGGATTTTGAGAGAGCTCCTGCGCCCCCAACAAGAGAGTAGAGAGGGGAAGAACGGTGAAGGGTTGGAATAACATTTGAGAGAGATGAAAAGAGGAGTTCTTTAGCGACATATCATCCAGGTTATGTATATGTATTTCAAAATATCATGCTGTATACCATAAATATGTACAATTTTTGTCAAGCATACCTCCATAAAAGTGGAAAAAAATTTTAAAATGGCTTGGGTAACTTGAATTTGTCTCCACCCGAAGTCGCAGAACCCTGTATCCATTCTCTCCGGCAGCACTCATCAGACCAGGAACACAGTGTGGACAATCTAGTATGAGGGATTTTTTCTGGGTGGCTGTGACAGAAATAGGGAGAGGGCTGGAGATTGGATGGCCCTGGCAGAAGAATAGTTGAAATGATGGACCACTGTGGCTTTCATATTCATATCTGTGAGTATCTAAACCTAACTTGAACTTGCATAATTTTTAAGAAGTAGAAAATTTCCATGGCATCTACACTGCTTCTTGTTTGTAGCTCTATCAATTCAGGCATCAGAATACCATTAGTACCAGTATCTTTAAACTCATCAGAAAGCATGATTTGATTTACTGAGGGCCTACGATGTGCCATGCTCTGTGTTGATTTACTGAGGATTTACATTGTACCAACTGAGAGCCTACAGCCAGGATCCTACAATGTAGATTTATCCATCTATCCATCCATCAACCCAGCTAGATGCTTGAGGTATGGCTGAGAAGAAGGTAGACAATGGCCATTTTTCTCCTGGAACTTATTTCGGCAGGGGAAGTGTGTATTAAATATTGTATCACATAGTTTTTAAATTACAATTGTGATAAGTTCTGTGAAGTTCAGTTTTTTTAGAAATCAAATTGTCACATTGCTTTTTAACAGGTCTTCCTAATTTACATTTGCCAGCAAAATATGAGACTATCTCTTAAATCCTTTTTAGAAACTGAAAATTGTCTTTCTAAAATTTTGCTGAATCAATAAGCAAACATACAAAAATCTTTATTGCCAGTAAGAGTGAAACTTTTTCTTTTTGATATCTATTGGACATCTGATTTTTCCCCTTTAAGAATTATCTGTTCACGCTCTCTGTCTATTGGATACTTACCTCTTCTTGTTTTTAATAGATCTCTCATTCCATGTTTGAAACCATTAGATACACTTCTCTCCTTTCTCTCTTAGCCCTGGCGACCTTAAAATATTTTCCCCTAGTCTCTACGGCCGTTCCCTTTTGATCTCCTGTGAAATTTTTTTCTTACCTTGAAGTGTTGCTGTGCTTAGGGATGGGACTACATTTTTATTACTTGACCCAATAAAAGATAACATATAAATCTTCTGTTCCTGCTTATCCCACTCTACAGAGCTAACAATGTTAAGATTGTATTTCTTTCTAGACATTTTTCCATTCATCCATGATCTAATCTGTCTAAAATGTAAACAAATAAAATTGGAATCATAATATATATGATTTGCAATTTTTTAACCTAATATGCTTTCAGTGTCAGTATAAATAGAACTACAGTACCTCCTTCTTTTTAACAAAGGCACGATATTCCCTAATATGTGTGTACCATAACTAGTCAGTTTCCTATTGGTGGATGTTTATGTTCTTTAATTTTTTTTGCTGTTTCAAATACTGAGCATCCTCACAATATATATTTGTGAATTTACTTGAATATCAGTAGAATAAGTTTCTCAAAATGAAATGGCTGTGTTAAAAATATGGTCAGTGGTACTAAAGATCCAGAGAAATCTAGGAAGACCAAGAACTATCTGTTGGATTTAGGAAGTTCTTGGTGACCTTAGAGCAATTTCAGAGAACTGTGAGGCAGAAAGCTAAACTATGCTGGGTTGAGAAATGACTGGGGAAATGAGGAAGTGGAGGCAGTGATTATGTACAATTCCTTAGAGAAATCTGTCTGGCTTTGAAGAGCAGAGAAAGGGTAGTAGCAAGCAAAGAGTTGAGATCAAGGACCTGTTATTTATTTAGGAGGGACTTGAGTTTCTTTAAAGGCTGGTGGGAAGGAGGGAATAATTAATAGAGCAAAATCCTTGGAGGGCAGAGTCCTTATGCCAGATGGGAGGGGATCCAGATTGAGAGAGAGGATTATGCTCAATAGGCATAGATGAAAGTAGGTTCATAGATTTGGCAGCAGGAACTTGTCTGATGGTATTTCTATTTCTCTATGATATAATAGTTAAGGCCAACCTCTTAGAGCAGGGGTTAAGATGGGACAAGGTTTCAGTTAGATATTTGTGGTGTTTGAAGAAGGTTTGAAATAGTTATTGTGGAGAACAGGAGAGCAGCCTAGGGAAGCATAGTTGTAGTGCCAGGCAGGGTTAAGGTGAGCTTGGTGACCAATAATTCATATGGATAATAATCTACCAGAGTGTGATTTTCGTTTTTCTCCAGTAGATCTCAGGAGTCCTTGTACATGCATAAAGTATAACAGTTGGGCTTAGAAGAGCTATAGTTTTTTTAAATCAGATATTTGCAGTGAAATTATGCATTATTGAGGATATTGACAAGAGTGCAGTTGAAACAATAGAATTGGCTGGGTGTGGTGGCTCACACCAGTAATCCCAGCACTTTGGGAGGCTGAGGCGGGTGGATCACCTGAGGTCAGGAGTTCAAGACCAGCCTGGCCAACATGGTGAAACCCCATCTCTACTAAAAATACAAAAATTAACCGGGCGTGGTGGCACACACCTGTAATCCCAGCTACTCAGGAGGCTGAGGCAGGAGAATCGCTTGAACCCAGGAGGCAGTGGTTGCAGTGAGCTGAGATCACACCACTGCACTCCAGCCAGGGCGACAGAGAAGTCTCAGGAAAAAAAAAAAAAAGGAGAAAGAAACAATAAAATTTAAATTGTCTAGGAAAGGAAGTAAAGGTGGGAAGGAGCTGACAAGGTGAAAGCAGAAGGGTCTATGGAAGACTGCCCCCACCCAAGAAATCTGAGAATAGGAATGGGGCTAGTTGGGGGGCTCATCGACTGAATAGGCTAGAAGCACAGCAGGTTGTGGTCAGAGAGGGGGTGTTGAATCAATTATATCAAAGGTGGAAGAGTCCTAGATGATAAGCTCTTGGGTGTGGCTGAATATGATATATGGTATTCTTGATGCCAGCTCATTCATTCAACAAATATTTATTTTGTGCATATTATGATCCAGGCAGTGCTCTAGGCACCAAAGGTACAGAGATGAACAAAACAAAGTCCCTTCTCTCATACAGCTTACAATCTAGTGGGGAAGATTATTTTTATAAACTAAAAGAACATCCTTATTGATGTGCTGATTCCGGTATGTGTAGCTCTATTTGTAACTAATGATAATATTAGGATCAAATATTTACATATATAGGGCTAAGAAGGTCCATCTAGGCATTTTGAATATCTTGCTTTATCTCAAGTTATACTAACTGAATTATGAAAACTCGTACCTCTTGTCCCCTTACAACTTTTTAAGGTGTTTTTACTTACTATGTCAATATTGAAAATAAATAGATACAAATCTAATTTGAACATTTTATTGGTTTTAATTTTTTATACTTTATTTCTTTAAAATATTAGGATATTGCTTCTAGCTGTAGACCAGATGTTGATAATGCATGTACTAATCTTGCTCTAGGGATTTGATGTAATGTGTAAAGTAATTATGGTTAAGCAGTTTAGGAGGGAAAGAGGGCTTGTAATAAGTTAATAGTTTACATTTATTTTTATATTGTTCTCCAGTTTATACCTACCTTTTAATGTACATATGTTTGTGTATATATTTATTAATATTTTATTTGAAAGAAATTAGCATTTATTTGGCATCTTATAGGCCTCAAGTAACACTTTAAAATTACCTGCCACATATGCAGTTCAATTTAAATTCAACTACAGGTTATTTTTTATTGTTTTAAGGTTTCTGTGGCCATAGCCAGATCACAGCATCCCTAAAATTAAAAAGAAACCTAATGCATGAAATCACAGTTATGTGTGAGCATGGGTTGGATTAGTCATGAACCATGATGATTTCACATTTAAAGGGACTGTGTGGGTAATTTTTAGGTGACATGGTCTGCAAGAAATAATCAGATGCCAGCTAGAGTTTAGTTTAGAAATCCCCACCATCTGTGATCCTGGCAGGAGAAGAGGGTCTTCCCTGTGGGGGTGCTGCATTATCAAAGCTTGTTGACTAAGGAAAGATAATAGTGTTCTGCGTGGGAGGTGATGAGGCTTATTGAAAAATAACAATGTGTCAGCTCTCACTGGACTTAAAAATGTTTTATACATATAAATGACCTAGATTTTAAAACAGTCCATTCTTTTAGTTGGGGATTTTAGATTTTTAAAAAAATCTAAAAAATGGGGTGTCAAGGAAGGGGCGTTTGTCAGAGAAGAGGGTAAACTGGCCATCCTACACCCGTCAACCTTATGAGGCTCTTGTGTCTGGCTCATGTTAGAGGAAGCTTCAAATGTAGATTTTGAAAGCCGGAAAGCTAAATGGGATTTGCTTTAATATATGTATTTTCCCTGTTGCCAAGTAGGGTGTTTGGACACATGGTCTTGTTTTTATAATATTTTAGATTTACTTCTATGTACCACATTTATGGAAATCTGCCATCTAGGATTGGTGGTGGGTTTAAGGCATCTTCTAAAGTTGCTGAGGAGCAAGGGAAAAAATGTGTGAAATCATGAAAGACCACATTTCCACATATCCAAAACAACCATTCTGCAGGAGAAGTGAATATATAGTATTAAGATATATGACTTCCTTCTGGGACTTGTTTTAGAGTGTTATATATTATTTTAAGTGGGAATTTCTACAAACCATTTATGAACAGAATTTGTTGGCATTGAAAGGTAGCTATGTGAATTCCATCTGGAGGAAATTGTCCCCACATATGATTCTAAGAGCTAACAAAAAAGGTATTTTAGTTACTACCACTGCCTTCTTCCACCCTGCTGCCCACTCCCACCCCCTGCCCCACCATTATGCACCTGCCATCTTTTAGGAGGGATGTCCCGGATGAGGGGAATGAGTTATTTTCTTGTGTATAATGTTGCTTTGAGCTAGAGTTGCTCTGGCCTGTTTCACATATTGCAGGACAAGGTCAGGGGTCTGGGAAAGTAAGCCAGACTCAGGGCCTGTCAAACATTATGTTTGTTATTAGCTGAAGACTTTTAGAAACCCCACCTCAAGTTCCTGAGGCTGATGTCCCCTTTTCCAAAAATCACTATATAGAGCAATATTGCCAGAATATGAAGAGACAGTATAATATAGTATAGCGGTTAAGAGCTTGGACTGTGGAACCAGATGGCCTGCATCCAAAAACCAGACTGTCACAGGGCATGTGACCTTGAGCAAGTTATTTGCTCAATCTGTGCCTCACTTTCCTCATTTGTAAAGTAGACATAATAATTTAGTACCTACTTCATAGTGTGATTGTGAGGACTAAAGTGCTTAGAAAAGTGCATCGTAAATAATACATTATAGAAGTGTTAACTATTATTGTCATCATCTTCATCAGTTGGTGGATATCGTAAAAGGAGTGAAAACCAGCCAGATGAGATGGCTGATGCCTGTAATCCCAGCATGTTGGGAGGCCGAGGTGAGCAGATCACAAGGTCAGGCTTTTGAGACCAGCCTGGCCAACATGGTGAAACCGCATCTCTACTAAAAATACAAAAATTAGCCAGGTGTGATGGAATACGTCTGTAATCCCAGCTACTGGGGGGGCTGAGGCAGGAGAATCCCTTGAACCCAGGAGGCGGAGGTTGAGGTGAGCTGAGATGTCACCACCTAACTCCAGCCTGGGCAACAGAGTGAGACTCCATCTCCCAAAAAAAAAAAAAAAAAAAAAAAAAAAAAAAAAGTGAAAAGCACAAAATGCCTCAGCACCTGCAAACTCTACTTTTGTAGAATCTATTTTGAAAAGGATTGTAGGGAGCCACAACCTTAGTGCAAAATCAGAATTTTGTAAAATTAAGAGCTGATTGTAAATTTCTCATTGTTAGGGAAAAATACAGCTTTGCTTCCATACAGCGTTTGAGAATGGACTCAGCAGGCCCTAGGGGATTTTATGTGAGGCATAGATGTGCCCCATGGATGGACAGGTGGGGGTCTGGACCCCAGCTGACTCCTAGGAAGCCTTAGTTGCCCTTTGGTTTTGGAGCCTTGATACTGACTCTACCAGTTTGTCTCCACTCCTATTTTTCTTCTTTTATATCCTATTTTAAAATGTATGCTATTTTTTGATGTTTTATGCATCTTTGTAAGTCACTTTAAATCTTGTCTGGAACAGTATATAAATAAATATCCTTTAAACTGATCATATCTAATTACTAACATTTGCTTCATATTTATGCTTGTCAGCCTCCCTCCATACAGAGAGGTACGGTGACCTTCCATCTAGGCAAGAATACTGATTAGATTTCTCAAATTTCATAGAAAGATGTCAAAACTGCCATATGCTCATATATTTTCCAAAGCATATGGTTAATAATAATTAAAACTAAACAGCTACCAATATTGGGTGCTTACTCTAGGCCAGGCACTATGCTATTCCTTTTACTCATGATGCATGCTTGAATCCTCACAGCCATAGGCAGGAGCTCTTATTATTAATCCTCATTTTTACAAATGGGGAAACAGACTCACGGAGGTTAAATAACTTGTCCAAAGTTAACTCAGGGAAAAAGCAAAGCTGCGATTTAAACCCAGGCAGCTCAGATCCAGTGCTTTTAAGCACAATTCTATGCTATACTGTCGTTAATTAGAAATCTAGCACATCAGAACTCCAAGTCCTAGTAGAAGAGGCCGTACTTGTGTTACAGAACATTCACACGTCCTGCAGATTTTCTCTCTGTGTTGTCTTTAATATGCTCCTTTCCATCTCTAGTGCCACTGCCATCTACTCTTGGCTCTTGTTATCTTTCCCCTGGATTTATGCCACAGCCTCCTCAAATCCATATTCTGCAAAATTGTCAGTGTGCCCTAACAAGTCCTTGCCTTACCTAAAACTCTTCAATGATTTCTGTTGTCAAAGGCTAATTAGCCATGTTTTTGAGCATAGCATATGGAGCACCCGCCAGCCACATGTGATGTGATTCCCCACCTGGCTCTTCCGCATTCTCCCTTACAATTTTTTTTTTTTTTTTTTTTTTTTTTTTGAGATGGAGTCTCGCTTTGTCACCTAGGCTGGAGTGCAGTGGTGCAATCTCGGCTCACTGCAAACTCCACCTCCCCGGTTCACATCATTCTCCTGTCCCAGCCTCCGAGTAGCTGGGACTACAGGTGCGCACCACCACGCTTGGCTAATTTTTTGTATTTTTAGTAGAGACGGGGTTTCACCGTGTTAGCCAGGATGGTCTCGATCTCCTGACCTCATGATCCGCCCGCCTTGGCCTCCCAAAGTGCTGGGATTACAGGCGTGAGCCACCGCGCCCGGCCTCCCTTACAATTTAAACCAACCAGCATCATTGTACTACTTGCTTATACCACGTTGCTTTATGCCTCCATGCTTTTGTAAATGCTACGCACTTTGCCTAGAAAGCCCTCTTTCTCCATGCTTTTGTAAATGCTACGCACTTTGCCTGGAAAGCCCTCTTTCTCCTGCTTATCCAGCTGAAACACATTAATTTACAATCAGTTCATATGCTACTGCTGGATATTCTCTTTCTAGTTCCCTTTTCCCAACCTGAATTACGTGCCCTCCCTTGGTATTCTTATAATATATCATGCATATATTTCTTTGGTTACCGTGTTTTTTTTTTTTTTTTTTTTTTTTTTTAGGGATTATTTAGGTGTCTCTGCTACTAAACTGTGAACTCTGTGGGCATGGACTACGCTCTGTTCTTTTCTTCTTAGCCAGCTAGTGTATCACTTAGCACATAGTTGGCCCTCCTAACTAGTTAGCATTCTGTAACAGTGCAGAATACAGAGCTCTAGGACAGGGAAAGTAGTAGGATTTGGAAGGCCTGAAACCATGCACACATTCAAAGATAATTACCAGGACAGCAGAGGGAGCTCTTGCAGAAAAGTCTTTGGGGCCAGGTAATTTACATTATTTAACCCAAGAGCCAGAAAGGATTTGGGGAGATGCGAGCTAGGTTCTGAATCCAAAGGGAACTTTGAAACTTCTAAGAAGCCAGACTTAGCAGATTATAATATGAATCTTCTTTGAATTTGTGTGAGTAGCCTGGAATAGGTATCTAAGACAGATATATTTTAATAAACATATTTATAGTTTTCTAGGAGAGACATCACCCTAAAATTGAAAGGGGCAGTTGATAAAATAACCAACACAATATCCCAAAGCAAATATTTTATTGACTGTAAGCAATGTTGTATGCTCATGCAAATGTTACCAGTAAGATGTTATCCATTGGCATTTTTGTGCATGGGTGGCTGGATGCAGACAAGGGAATTTTAGGAAGCCCTGCATCCCTGGAACCTTTCTTTTCTACTTGAGTGTTTTTCTTTTTTCTTTTTCTTTTTCTTTTTTTAAGTTTTGCAGACCACCATATACTCTGGATTTGGTCTCATTTTTCCGTGCTCTAAAATCAACTTTTTTTTTTTTTTGGAGAGGGAGTTTTGTTCTTGTTGCCTAGGCTAGAGTGCAGTGGCATGATCTCGGCTCACCACAACCTCTGCTTCTCGGGTTCAAGCTATTCTCCTGCGTCAACCTCCCGAGTAACTGGGATTACAGGCATGCGCCACCATGCCCAGGTAATTTTGTATTTTTTGTAGGGACAGGGTTTCTCCATGTTGGTCAGGCTGGTCTCGAACTCCCAACCTCAGGTGATCCACCTGCCTTGGCCTCCCAAAGTGCTGGGATTACAGGCATGAGCCACCATTCCCAGCCAAATCAACTCTTTTACCTTTAGATTATCAAATAACTAGTCCCCCGCCCATGGGTACTGGATTTTGCTACCTTTTAGGGCTATGCTTCACCCATGTTCTGGAAACCCACACAAATAATGGGTATTAGTTTTGACAGTACTTTAGCTTAATCTGCTTTATATACTGTCATTGCCTTTGTCACAATTAGTTAATAGAGTCCACTTTTTTTTTTTTTTTTTTTTTTGAGAGAGAGATTGAGAAAGGGTCTTACTCTGTCACCCAGGCTGGAGTGCAGTGGCCCGATCTCGGCTCACTGCAGCCTTGACCTCCCAGGCTCAAGTGATCCTCCCACCTCAGCCTTCCAAGTAGCTGGGATTACAGGCGCACACCACCACACCTGGCTAATGTGTGTGTGTGTGTGTGTGTGTGTGTGTGTGTGTGTGTGTAGAGATGGGGTTTCACCATGTTGCCCAGGCTGGTCTCAAACTCCTGGGCTCAAGAGATCCTCTCACCTTGGCTTCACAAATTGCTAGGATTACAGGCATAAGCCACCTCACCTAGCCTAGAGTCCACTTTTGAATGTGTCTTATGACAGCAAAAATTCTTATTCATTATGCTGTACTACTTGCATAAGAACAACTGCATTACAATCATCAGAATGATTTATTCTTTCCTAATTAACATACATCATATCTCTATACAAGCAGAATCATGAAAATATATGGCAATTTGTGGAATAGTTTCCCTTAACCAGCCTTTAAGTAAGGGACTTCCCAGCTTTTTTGATTACTCACCTTTATCACCCCAAATTTTTATCACTCCTAAAATAAGTATTTGTAAACTACATTATTTACCACTGTATTGGTCACATATTATAAAGCATGCACAGGCCAGGTGTGGTGTCTCACGCTAGTAATCCCAGCACTTTGGGAGGCCGAGGCAGCCTGGGCAACATGGTGAAACCCCATCTCTACAAAAAATAAAAACAAATTAGCCAGGTGTGGTGACTTGTGCCTGCGATCCCAGCTACTGGGGAGGCTGAGGTGGGAGAATTGCTTGAGTCCAGGAGGTCAAGGCTATGCTGAACTACGACTGTGCCACTGCACTCCAGCCTGGGTGACAGAGTGAGACTCTGTCTCAAAGAAAAAGTACAAAAATAGAAATAAAGGATGAGAGATTAAATGAACTTTTTAAAATTAATTCTAATATTTATTAATGGTGCAATAACCTTTGCTCTCATTTTGATGAGACCAATGACATGAAGTGTGCTTCATTTAAACAAAATTTTGGTTTATGATACAGCTACTTGAACATCTGATTCTAACTTCTCTTTATTTTTATACTTGATTTTAAAGACTGATGCCTCACAAAGTATATACATTTTAAAATAAAGTATATTGTTTGGATGCACTTACTAAATAATCATACTCATATTACAGTTCCAGGCACCAGTTATGCAAACATTTTATTGCTGTTCCTGAACCTGGTGTCTTTTACATTTTTAACAAATTGAAAAGTTAAAAGGTGAAACATCTTTTAGATAACAAAACTGTATAGTAAGGGAAATATTTCAAACCTACTCTGTATTGTTTATTCTCTATTAAAAAAAAACCTTGACATAAAATATTTTAGTGTTTCAATTAATTTAAAGGCTCCTAGCGTCTTGTAGGCATTCTGGGATTGGAAAACATGATTACAAGAAGAAACTTTAGTTACATTTAATACTAAAATGTTTAAAAACATTTTATTGAACTACAATAGACAAATTATATATAAAGTATACAATTTGACAAATTTTGATATCTGTGTACATCCATGAAACTATCACCAGAATCAAGATATTGAACATCTGTCACCTCCAGAAATTTCCTTGTGCCATGTTGTAATCCTTCTTTCTTGTCCCTCTGTACTGTTACCCTCCTCACCCCCTGTCAACTCCTGAAACCACTGATTTTGTTTTCTGTCACTATGCATTTTCTAGAGTTTTATATAAATGAAATCATACAGTGTTATTTTTTTGCCTGGCTTGTTTCAGTCAGCATAATCATTTTGAGATTCATTCATGTTGCTGTGTGTATCAGTAGTTCATTCTTCTCTGTTGCTGAATAGTATTCTATTGCATGGGTATACTACAATTTGTTTATTCACTTACCTCTTAGTGGGCATTTGGGTTGTTTCCAGATTTGGGCTATTACCAATAATGCTGTTAACATTTCCATGCAAATCTGTGTGGGCATGTGCTTGCTTCCCCCCCCCCCCCCCGCTTTTGAGGCGGAGTCTCGCTCTGTTGCCCAGGCTGGAGTGCAGTGGCGTGATTTCAGCTCACTGCAACCTCCACCTCCCAGGTTCAAGTGATTCTCCCGCCTCAGCCTCCCAAGTAGCTGGGATTACAGGCGCCCACCACCACACCCAGCTAATTTTTGTTTTTTTTTCTTTTGAGACAGAGTTTCACTCTTGTTGCGAAGGCTGGAGTGCAGTGGCACAATCTTGGCTCACTGCAACTACCACCTCCTGGGTTCAAGCTATTCTCCTGCCTCAGCCTCCCAAGTAGCTGGGATTACAGGCGCCTGCCGCCACATCTGGCTAATTTTTTGTAGTTTTAGTACAGATGGGGTTTCACCATGTTGATCTGTTGATCGACTGGTTTGAAATTCCTGACCTCAAGCGATCTGCCCACCTTGGCCTCCCAAAGTGCTTGGATTACAGGTGTGAGCCACCGTGTCCGGCCTACATATGCTTTTGCTTTTCTTGGATAAATACCAAAAGTGGAAAGCATGGATCATATGGGAGATATATGTTTAAATTTTTAAGAAACTACTAAGCTGTTTTCTGATACGGCTATACCATTTTACATTCCCATTGTAGTGTATGAGAGTTCCAGTTGCTTCAAATGCCTGCCAACATTTGGTGTATTTGAAATTTTGGTCATTCTAGTAAGTGTGTAGTGATATCTCACTGTGGTTTTAGTTTGTATTTCCCTAATGATTAATGATGTTGAGCATGTTTTCATGTGTTTATTTGCTATTTGTATATCTTCTTTGGTGATATGTTTATTCATATCTTTTGTCTATTTTTAAAATGTGTGTTATTAAAAAAAATTGTAGAGTTCTGAGAGTTCTTTATATATTCTGGATATAAGTCCTTATCAGATTTACTAGTTGCAAATATTTTCTTCCAGTATATGGCTTATCTTTTTATTTTCTAATAAAGTTCTTACAAAGCAGAGGTTTTAAATTTTGACAAAGCCTAATTTGTCAAGTTCTGGATCACGCTTTTATGTGTCATGTCAGAAATGCTTGCTTTTTTTTTCATATGGATATCTAGTTTTTCCGGCACTACTTGTTGAAAAGACTGTCATTTCTCCACTAAACTTCCCTTAACCTTTATTAAAAAAATCAAGTGACTGTAAACATAAGGGCTTATTTCCATACTCTCTATTCTGTTCCTTTTATTTATTTGTCTATCTTCATGCCCAATACCACAGTGACTTGATTACTGTGGATTTATAGTGTCTCTTGAAATCAGGTTAAGTTTAAGCTTTGTTCTACCATATGTTTTGAACTTCACAATATATCGTTATTTTTCCTTTAAACTGTCGATTATATTTTAAAAGAGATTTAAATAATAAGAAAAAAGCATTTTTACCTACATTGTTACCATTGCATGTGCTCTGTATTTCTTTTTGTAGACCTATATTTCTGTGCAGTACCATTTTCTTTCTGCCTCAAGGACTTCCTTTAACACTTTTTATAGTGCAGGTCTGTTGGTGATTAATTCTTTCAACTTTTGCATGTCTGAAAAAGTCTTTATTTCACCTCTGTTTTTGAATAATATCTTGCTGCGTGTAGAATTCTATCTAGGTCGATCTTTTTTTTTTTTTTTCTTTCGGTATTTTAGAGAGGTCGTTCTGTCTTTACACTGCATTGTTTCCAATGATAAATTTGCTGTTATCATGATCTTTGTTCATCTGTATATATATAATGTATCCTTCCCCAAGACCCCAACCCCACCCCACCCCACCACTCTAGCTTCTTTTAAGATTTTCCCATTATTTCTGGTTTTAAGCAATTTATGGTGTGCCACATGGTGTATTTTTCTTTATGTTTCTGGTGCTTAATGTTCATAGAGCTTCTTGGATCCGTGAGTTTATAGTGTTCACCAAATTTGGGCCATTATTTTTGGTGACATCAATGACATGTATAGAAGGTAGCTTGATGTCCTACAGCTCATTAATTCCTTTTTCTTTTTTTTTCAATTTTTTTCTTTCTGCGTTCCATTTTGAATAATTTCTATTGCTATGTCTTCAAGTTCTTAACTCTTTTCTACTGTAATGTCCAATTTGCTGTTAATCCCAAGTAGTGTATTTTTCATCTCAGACACTGTACCTTTTATCCGTAGGTTTGATTTGAGTCTTTTTACATCTCCCATGTCCCCTACCTAACTTTTTGGACATATAGAATGTAGTTATAATAACTGCTTTAATGACTTTGTTTACTAATTCTAACATTTGTGTCAGTTCTTGGTCTTTTTGATTGATTTTTCTCATTATTATGGATCATATTTTCTTGCTTTTGTGCATGCCTGTGAGTTTTTTTACTGGGTACCAAATATGACTTTGACCTTGTTGAGTACTGCATATTTTTGTATTACTATAAATATACTTGAGTTCTGGCATGCACTTAAATTACTTAGATACAGAGTGACCCTTTAAGGTTTTGCTGTTTATATTTGTTAGGCAGGACCAGAGCAGTGCATAATCTGGGCTGTTTCCCACCACTGAGGCAAGACCCTTCTGAGTCCTTCAGCTCGTGTCCTGTGAATCATGAGGTTTTCCAATTTGGCTGGCGGAAACAGGCACTATTCTTAGCCCTGTGTGAATGACAGGCATTGTTCTTTCGAATCCTTTCATGTAGTTCTTTCCCTGGCCCAGAGTAATTTCCTCACAGGCATATCATGGGCTAATCACTCCTTTGCTAAATACTTGAGTGAAATCTTCTGCAGGCCTCTGAAGATCTCTTTCTCTTTCTGTGGAGCTCTCTCAGGTCCTCTGTCCTATGAACTCCAGCTACCTGTTTTTTTCCCAGACTCTCAGCTCTGTCTCCAGAACTCAGGGAATTTACTAGGCTCTACCTGGGTTCTTCCTTTCTGTACCATTATCTAGAAAGTCCCTTAAGACAGTAAGCTGGGAAAATCAAAGGGCTCACCTTATTTGTTTCCCGTCTCAGAAATCATAGTCCTTGATTGCCTGATGTTCAGTGATTTGAAAACCATTGTTTCATGTGTTTGGTGCATTTGTTGTTGTTGTTATTGTTTCAGGCAGGGTAGAAGTTCATTCCACCTTGACATTTTATAATCCCCAATTATGACCAATTATAATTTATAGCCCAATTTAAATTCTCATCTTTTGAAAAAAGTGTAGACACCATCACATTTCTTGACATAGCTAAATCAGTTCTAAATACCCATGTTCAAAAGTATACAGAATCTGGCATGCAGCAGTGTAAATCTCACATCAGTATAAAACTCATTAATCAGTTTCTGTGTAAAACAGTATCATTTTAACAAGAGCAGTTTAATTCAGGCTTCTTGGTTAAACAAATATATTTTGAAAGACTCTGGGTCACTTTTTCGTGTTCAGTGAGGTATAAAATTGTCCATTGTCTTTAGCCTAAACAGCAAAATACTGTTATTATATCACTTTGGCAGGATATGATAATCCATTAGAAGGTATTTGCAAAACCATCATGTAATTATTACTTATAACTTTAGAGAAATAATTTAATACCAGTTCAGCCTTTTGGTCCTTGAGCATGGGTCAATATTTAAGAAAATTTTCTGTCATCTATAAGACTGTGAGCATGGTTCCTCACTTCAAAAACAGTGACCTCTGATGAGTGCATTGAAATTAATCACTATAAATTCATCCATGTAACCCAGACTACTTGTACCCCAAAAGCTATTGAAATAAAAAAATTTAAATAACAAAAACAATAGCCTGAAACTTTAACTGATGTCTAGACAGTTTAACTCACTATTCATCTGCATGCTTTAAAAGAAAATAAATGTCATTTTCTAAGACCTAGTTTAAGTCTGAAAGCACAAATGAACATATACAAACTGACAAAAATAGGTAACACTTAGCATTCTTTGTGTTCTCCTTACTTTAAGCACTTTACATATTTTGAAAACGCATTTAATCTTTATAACAACAAGCCCCAAAGGGTAGGTACAATTTTTATCTTCATTATACAAGTGAGGAAATTGAGGTACTGAGAGGTTTAGTAACTTACCCAAAGTCACACAGCTAGTAAATAGGGAAGTTGGGATTCTAGTTCAGGCAGTCTGGCTCGAGTCCAAACTTTTTTGTTGTTTGTTTTATTGACACGGAGTCTCACTCTGTCGCCCAGGCTGGAGTGCACTTGCACCATCTTGGCTCACTGCAACTTCCGCCTCCCAGGTTCAAGCCATTCTCTGCCTCAGTGTCCTGAGTATTTGGGACTACAGGCGCCAGCCACCACGCCCGGCTAATTTTTGTTGTTGTTGTTGTTGTTGTTTTTGGTTTTTTGTAGAGACAGGGTTTCACCATGTTGGCCAGGCTGTTCTCGAACTCCTGGCCTCAAGTGATCCACCTGCCTTAGCCTCCCAAAATGCTGGGATTGCAGGTGTGAGCCACCCACCCGGCCCAGAGTCCAAGCTTTTAACCACAGCTCACACACTGCCTCAGGAAAACAAAAACATTTTTCTCTCAGCTCTATTACAGCTCTTCAGTTTCCATGGGTTTAAGTTTAAACATGCAAACACAAATAGATTTCTGGATAAAGACATTCACTAAACTTTTGTTGAACTCATACTGTGTGTCACATACTGTGCCAAGCTCCTGGGGCTATGATATCCAGATATAGTACCTACCTTCAAAGAGGTTACATCTGGTAGATGTTTCTAGTTTGAGCATAAGCACAATATATTACCATCTTCGCATTTATGTGTGGCCTGCATGCAACACAGCAAAATCTGTTGTATTTGCTGTTCAGGGCAGGGACATTACTTGGTGTTTTCCTAATTCACATCAGTTTTCATTTTGGGAACACCAATTATTATTTTTAATCTGAGTACTATTCTTATGAGGAATTCTGTATTTTTAGTCATCTTTTTAATATTCTAGTATCGTGCCCAAGGTCATATAGCTAAGCTATATGAGAGCTAGGATTTGAACCCAAGTCTGTCTTTCACCACTATTTTCATGATTTTGTGCTTCCTGTCAGGTTTTGCCTAGTTTTTCATTTTTAAAATTGGTTTTCAGAATTTGAAATAATTTGAGATAGCTCGCCCATCCCCTTCTTGAAAACCAGTTGTGTTAGTGTTTATTTTCATTCATTGTTATTATTTCTCAATCATTAGGATTAGGATATAGACTGGATATATCCAATTGGATATGGAATTCTACATATGTCCTTTAGATCAAGCTTATTGTGTTGTTCAACTTGTCTACATATTTACTCATTTTTCATCTGTTGTACTATCAGTAATTGAGAGAGGTATGGTAACTTCTAACTTCCCAATTTATAGATTTAGTTTTTCCTTTGGTTTTGTAAGTATTTGCATTAACATATTATCCTCATTTTTTTTTTTTTTTTTTTTTTAGCAATAAATAGGTATAATTGCTAAGTAAGCCATCTTTACATTTTTAACATTTTTTATTATACTTTAAGTTCTGGGATACCAGAATGTGCAGGTTTGTTACATAGGTATACATGTGCCATGGTGGTTTGCTGCACCCATCAACCCATCATCTACATTAGGTATTTCTCCTAATGCTATCCCTCCCCTAGCCCTCCACCCCCCGACAGGCCCCGGTGTGTGACGTTCCCCTCCCTGTGTCCATGTGTTCTCATTGTTCAACTCCCACTTATAAGAGAACATGCGGTGTTTGGTTTTCTGTTCTTGTGTTAGTTTGCTGAGAATGATACAAACCACCTTTTCTAAAATATCTTTTTATGGGCACGGGTCCCACAAGGATGCTATATTAAGATACTTCATCTGAATCTTGACACCTCAGGACTAACACAGAACAAGTTGTCCATCTGAGCTCAGATTCTGACACTCATGTTACCTGAGCCATGATCTTCTCAACAGATCATCTTGCCTTTTTGATTATACACCTGGGACTGAACGTAATGAAGGGTCTTAAGTTTTCTTGGGCTTTGGTTTCTCTATTAAACCCTAGTAGCCACAAACTGGGAGTATCCGAATAGTCATAGCTTTTCTAACTTCACATCTGTCTGATTTTCTTATTATGACTGTATTTGTGCCTCCATTATTTTCCTGAGTTCTAGTTTTCAAAATATGATGTACTATTTACCATAAAAATATATTGCTTGGTTTATTGCATATGAAAGCTGTATTTTTCTTTCATATTTTCCTTTTTGAATTTCTAGAGAACATTAGATGCCATACTATGGGGATGGTAGTGAGGTAGGAGGCAGGTTTTTTCTCTAAGATGTTAAGGATAGATTTAGTACCATTATGATCTCTTCTTTGACATGTGGGTTATTTAGAAGTGTCTTTTTAAATTTTCAAAAAGTATCCTGATAAGAAATTATCATATTTTAAATTGGTTTCTTATTTAATTTCCTCGAAGTCAGAGACTGGTCTGTATGGGAAGGAATTTTTTTAAATTATGGAGACTTGCATTACAGCCTACTACCTGGTCAGTTTTGGGGGTAAATATTCTATATGTGCTTGAAAATAATGTAATTCCTCAGTTGGATATATAAATTTTTCGTATTTCCATTAAATCAAGCTCATTTTGTTGTTCAACTTGTCTATATATTTACTAGTTTTTATCTGTTCGTACCATTCATAATTGCAACAACAAAGAGGTATATGTTAACCTCTCATTTTGATGGTCGATTTTTCGATTTCTCTCTCTTGTTCCTTTGTATATTTAGTGATGTTTTATTAGTGGATGCATGTTTATTCTCTCTATGTAGTGATCTTATCTATCCTTTATAATGCTTTTATTATCTTTTTTACTTTTAGTTATTAATGTAGCTACCTCAGCTTTCTTTTGGCTAGCACCTGGTTTATCTTTTCCCATCTTTTTACTTTCAATTTTCCCTTCAATTTATGTTTTAGATGTGTCTCTCATAAATGGCACATAACTGGATTTTTTCCTTTTATCCAGTCTGTTAATCCCTGTATTTCAAAGGGTGAATTTTGCTCATATATGAGTTTCATATTCATTGATATACTTGAACTTGTTTTCACCATTTTACCTTTTGTTTTCTCTTTGTCTCAATTTTTTCTGCACTTACCTTTGTCTTCTTGCCTTTTAATTTTTGTTCTTAATTTGTTTTCTTCTCCTTGTTACTGATTCTGCAAGATCCCATTGCAAACAAGCTGGCTGTTAACAGGGTTAGTGTTGGAAACAACAGCAACCTATGGTGGAAGGTGGGGCTTGGGGTGGGATATGGCTTTTCTGAAAGGAGTCAGATTGGCAAGTGATGGGGAAGAGGAGGCAGGGAGCTGATAGAGTCCATGGCTGATGGTCTTATAAAAATCTTTTTACAAGTATAAGACTGGCATGTCTGATGGGACTTGAGGGAAGGGAAGTGGGAGTGTGAGATGAATGAAGGCTTAAATAGAACCCAAAGGGACTAGGTAAAGGAATTGAACAGGCATAAGTAACAGGATTTATGGGT
Organism: Macaca nemestrina; assembly: GCF_043159975.1. Classification (NCBI taxonomy): domain Eukaryota; kingdom Metazoa; phylum Chordata; class Mammalia; order Primates; family Cercopithecidae; genus Macaca; species Macaca nemestrina. Next base: position 54,537,209 of record NC_092145.1, read on the forward strand.
GACAGTGAGGGTTCAGCTGAGGTTGTAGACCAGGAATTATGTAGAACCTGGGTATGGGAGCAGACAAGGCAGGCTAGAGCATTAGCACAGGTTTGGGATTTTCATGGGCAGTTGTGGCAGAGGGATGAAGGTATACGGATATGGAAGGTACTGGTGAGAGTGGTTCAAATGTTGAGCCATCTGGAATCCAGGATGGGTATGGAGGGAAGATAGATCAGCAGAAGGCAAGTGGACCAAGAGACAACGTGGAGCTCAAGAGACTGTGGTCTTAATAAGGTTGAAGAACAGATACAGCACGAGTGAGCTGTGGTTGGAAAGTGGGAATTCTTGAATTTAAGATTTCAGAGGGGGCAGTTCTGGTTGGTCAGGTCCATAATGAAAAAGAAAGGGAAGATGTACAATGTTGGTAGTTCCATTTTCTTAAGATACTATCTTCAAGGATCTTCTTACTTCCCTGGATTTTGATATTACTTGGTCTCATTATTATGCCAACATGCCTTTCTCATCACAGTATTCTGCTGCCTCTCCACAGGCACCAGTTTTTTAATCTGCTATGGTTCTCATTTCTAGTGTGCCTGTGCTATCCTTGCTTTTTAGCTGACAGGTAACTGATAATACCTCTTTTATCCAGGAGCCACTGATTTTTTCGCACAGTGTTTCAGCCGTAATCACACATATGGGAATTCATTTCCACAATGCTTTTGATTTGTCTGTTTAGTATTTTATAGTTGCTTTGGTTATAATTCTGCCTAGACTGAGCCTGTAGAGCACCAACTCTAGTGTCAGATTTTCCGGGCTTGAATCCCTGCAATTTCACTTACTTGCTCTTTATTCTTGGGCAAGTTGGCCTAACCTCTTCTGAATCCTCATCTATACAATGGGGTAATAATAGTCACTCACTCTTGGTGTTGTGACAAGGATTAAATTAGTTAATATATGTAAGGTACTTGTTTGGCATATAGTCGATTCTCAATAAAGGATACTGTTGGGGTGACAATGACAGTGATCGCAATATTGGCAGCATATGCAAAATTACATACCAGATATTGCATTAAGTGCTAGGGCAGATACAGAGGAGAAGATTGAAAAAGTCCTTGTTTTCACGGAGGGTATATATTCTCCTTGGTGATAAGAACTAAGAAGACTTCCTCAAGACTAAGAAAGGGTGTGTGAAAGAGGCTTAACATCTTATAGTTCGATAAAGACCAGGAAATATACAAGTTGAGGAAATATTGCAGGAACCTGTATAGCTTTGCCGTGTTGTTTATTTTCTCCACTGTCTCGTAGGGAATTAGTAAAAAAAAGAAAAATAAAAAATAAAAAAGTGAAAGGGGCCTGTTGTGTAGTTTCAAAGGAGAGGAGAGAAGGTAAGTGTGATTCTCATTTCCTTTTTCACTCTCTGTCTACCCTGGGCTCTTTGACTCCCATGACTACCAAATGTATATTTTCAGATACAGTTTTTCTTCCTGAGGTCCAGCCCTGTGTCTCCAACTATTTCCTGGGCCCAGTTACTTGGATATCAAGTATGCAACACTAACTTAATAGGGTTAAAACAAAATTTTTTGCCTTACTTCCAAACCTGTTTCTTTCATTCTATCTCCTGTCGCTATGAGGGCTGTCACTAGCCAGTCAGTTGTTTAATCCAGACATGTGAACTAGGCATCTTTGACTTCACCTTCTTCATCCTCTCTGCTCAGTCAGTCTCCCTATTCTGTCAATTCTACTTCTCAAACCTATTCTGTTTTTTCTTGCTGCCCGGCTAAGGCCTTTATCATTGTACTCCAAACATTGTGATTGGCCCTTTAATACACATTATTTAATTTTTTAAACAACGTTTCAGGTGGGTCGTTTTGTAGATGAGAAACGAAAGGGTCAGAAATAAAACGACTTCTGCTGGGCACGGTGGCTCTGCCTCTAGTTCCAGCTCCTTGGGAGGCTGAGGCAGGAGGATCGCTTGAGCCCAGGAATTTGAGTCCAGGCTGGGCAACATAGTGAAACTCTGTCTCTAAAAATGAAAAATAAAATGAAATGAAAAATAAAATGACTTGTCTAATTATTTAGATTCACAGTTAGTAAATCTAGGTTGTTTTTTGCTGGAGTATTGTAATAATATCTCTGCCTCATTTGCATTGTTTTCTTTTTTGAGATATAAATGGAAGATATGTATAAAAACAAATTAGAACTATATAAAGTAAAAAGTGAAAGTTACCCCTTCCCAATTCTACTCACCAAGGGAAACCAATGATAGCAGATTTTTTTCTAGACCTTTCTCTTTGCATATACAAATATTTAGATAAATTCTTTATACAAGATCTTTTTTTATTGTCCTACAACTACTTTTTCACTCATGGCCATATTTTTATGTCAATATGTGTGTATCTACTACATTTTTAATAGCAACATAATGTTCCATTATGTGGACGTATTGTTTTGTTTAATGATTCCTCTGTTAAATAACTGTTTCTGTTCTTAAAAATAATGTTGCAGTAATAGTCTTGTGCATATAATCTTGCTTGTGCATTTGTATGAATATTTCTATTAGGTAGATTCTTAGAAGTCATATTGCTTGGTTAAGTAGTATACTTATTTTAAATGTATGTACTACCAAATTGTCCTCTGATTTGTCCTCTAAATCGGTCTTTCATATTATAGCTAGAGCAATATAGCTATAATATGTCTTTGTAAAATGAATTTCATCATGTGATTTCCCAGAATCAAAAAGCAACATCAGAGATGTTTGATGGATTTCTATTGTCTATGCAGTAAGTTTTAAGATTAAAAAAAATTTCTTCCAGACAGGATCTTGCTCTGTTGCCCAGGCTAGAGTGGGCCACACGTGATGGTGTGATCTTGGCTCACTGTAATCTCAACCTCACCGGCTCAAACAATCCTCCCACTTCAGCCTCTCGAGTAGCTGGGAATGCAGGTGTGAACTTTCACACCCAGCTGAGTTTTGATTTTTCTTTTTGTAGAGACTGAGTCTCCCTGTGTTGCCCAGGCTGATCTCCCTGTGTTGCCCAAGCGATCCTCCTGCCTCAGCCTTCCGAAGTGTTGGGATTACAGGTGAGAGCCTCCATGCTGAGCCAAAATTCTTAAAATTTTTTTAAAAGTTTTTAAGAGTTATACAGGAAGGGGAGCATCACACACTGGGTCCTATTGTGGGGAGGGGGTAGCGGGGAGGGATAGCATTAGGAGATATACCTAATGTAAATGACGAGTTAATGGATGCAGCACACCAACATGGCACATGTATACATATGTAACAAACGTGCACGTTGTGCACATGTACCCTAGAACTTAAAGTATAATAATAATAAAAAAAAAGAGTTATATAATCTGGGCCCAAACTATCTTTCCTACCATTCTTTCCTACCAGGAAATTTGTCCTCTGATAAGGCAAAATCCACCTCTTCTGTAAAATTTCCCATGTACGCTGCTGTCTTTCCTCTCTCTATGCAAGATAGAATGAGTTACTTTCTTTCCTAAGTTCTCATAGCACTTAATTTATAATCCCTCTGATAGCACTTAATGCGTTGTACTGTATTTATGTGTGTCTGTCTCCCCTGCTACTCTGTGATTTTCGTAAGGGTAGGAACTGTGCCTTACTCATCTTTGTATCCCCAGCACTTTACAGAATGCCTGTCAGAGTAGTGCTCAACAAGTATTCATGAATTTGGGAAAGATATCCTGGAGGTAGTGTTAGAGTACTAGTATGATAAGAACTTTGAGAGATAGAGTAGGTGATGGAAGTTTTGAAGCATAGCAGAAAGCTGACTGACTCCTGGGAGAATGGAAGCTGGTCAGGAATAGAGAACTGGGCCAAAACTGGCAGGAGCCTTCATGTGCTTTTCTCCTTCACTGCAGAGACCAGTTGCCTGGTTATTTGGGTTAATAGGCTTGAGATTTGAGAACATTTAAAGTATTAAAAATTGGATGATTGAGGACTCACTTGGTGGAGGGGGAGATTGACTCAGCTGTTCTATGTTCTTTCCAGACTAAGATGCATATACTGAATAACCAGTCCTTTTCCCAGAGTCATGAATAACTTTTTCTTTCTGAAAAATCAAGGACTCTTCATTTTCAGGGCATGATTCGGATGGGAGTAGGAAGAGTAAATAGGTCAGATACTTCTACTTTGTCTCTTTAGCTTGGCTCAAGGGGAAAGTAACCTATTGAAAGGGTTTAGGGCTGTGGGCCTATTCTTGAGTAAATCATCTGTGTGAAATTAGTTCTTTTGTCATTTCAGGCAACTCTGGTAGCTCTCCTTGTCTGGTTGTTTTGAAGAAAGAAGAGTAGAAGAAAAAGTTGAATAAATCATGTCGGAGTTACTGGACCTTTCTTTTCTGTCTGAGGAAGAAAAGGATTTGATTCTCAGTGTTCTACAGCGAGATGAGGAGGTCCGGAAGGCAGATGAGAAAAGGATTAAGTAAGAGTTCCCCAAAACAAATAGGGTCCCAGGCCTTTGACCAATGATGTCTGGGCTTTTCCCTATGTCTCCCACCTGACTTTCATAGGAATTTGTATATGTGATGTTTACCACTACATATTGGGTCACGTTGGGCTCTGAGTTTGTTGCTTCCACAGAACCAAATAGTCTCACTCTGTTTACCTTTCAACCCCTCTCCATCCAATCTATGCATATCCTGAATCCACTTATGCTTCTTTTTTGGGTCTTGGCAGGCGACTAAAGAATGAGTTACTGGAGATAAAAAGGAAAGGAGCCAAGAGGGGCAGCCAACACTACAGTGATTGGACCTGTGCCCGGTGCCAGGAGAGCCTGGGCCGTTTGAGTCCCAAAACCAATACTTGTCGGGGTTGTAATCACCTGGTGTGTCGGGACTGCCGCATACAGGAAAGCAATGGTACCTGGAGGTGCAAGGTGTGCGCCAAGGAAATGTGAGTGTCACCTATGGCTGAATAGAGAGCAGATGAGGCCCTGGTTGTGGTGAGAATTTCTTTCCTTAGCCTTTATTAGACAAGAACCATTCTTTATCCATCTATTCGTTTTCTTTTATTTCTTCCCAGAGAGTTGAAGAAAGCAACTGGGGACTGGTTTTATGACCAGAAAGTGAATCGTTTTGCTTACCGCACAGGTAGTGAGCTAATCAGGATGTCCCTGCGCCACAAACCTGCAGGTACTGGACCTGTCTAGAGATGGTTCTTGGTATGGAATCCTAGTGTATTCTGACTGGTGGCATCTTAAATCCATGGGCTCAGCCAGTTTGTGGAGAATCAAAGATTGTATTGTCATCCCTTCTGCAAGCATGGTGTACTTCAGGGGATTTGCTATGAGGGTTGTTTCCTTTTTTTCCTACTCATAACCACCACCCTGGCATACTTTTGTTTGTCTTGAAGTGAGTAAAAGAGAGACAGTGGGACAGTCCCTCCTTCATCAGACACAGATGGGTGACATCTGGCCAGGAAGAAAGATCATTCAGGAGCGGCAGAGGGAGCCCAGGTAAGAATCAAGTAATTGTTTAAAGAAATGCTTACAATATCCCTTTAATTCTTTTACTATTCTTTTTACTTCTTCTGTTTATAAAATAATAGATGTTTATTATAGGAAAACTTGAGAAGTACAGAAAATAGTAAAGGAGGGAAAAAATCATTCCTAATCCCACTGCTTATATGTAGACATTAACATTTTGGTATATTCACTTAGTTCTTTATTTTTTATAGTTTGCAGTCAGCTTTCTCAAGTTGAATAGTTTGTTCTTTATAAGAACAATTTGAAGACAAATAAAAATAACGCATACTCATTATTAAGCAAAAAATCACTCACATTCCTACTACCCCAGTTTTCACATTATGTGGAAATTATTTCATGTATCTTCTATGTATATACATAACGGGATGACTGGATGGAAAAACTGAAAAATCCTTTTAATATTGGATCATAGTATAATAAATTAAAATCATCCTGTTTAATTTAACAGAATAAAACACCAAAATAAAATGAAAGAATAGCTCATCTTCAGACAAATGTTTTTTTAAAGTAAAAGATATTAGTTGTTAACATTCCTCTAAGCTTAAGAAAAAATATTATGAAAGCCATTGAGCAGTTGGCCACTTTTTTAGTGGATTTTTTTTAGGTAACAGCCTTATTGAGATATAATTCACATACTATACAATTTGCCCGTTTTTTGTATACAATGCAATAGTTTTTAGTCTATTCATTGAGTTGTGCAACCATCCCCTGAATCAATTTCAGAAAATTTTCATCACCTCAAAAAAAAAATACAACCCTTTACCCTTTTAGCTATCACGCTCTCCGATCCTTAAGCAATCACTGGTCTACTTTCTGTCTCTATATATTTGCCTATCCTGGGTATTTCATGTCAATGGAATCATACAGTATATGGTCCTTTTTGACTGGCCTCTTTCACTTAACATTAACGTTTTCAAGGTTCATCCATGTCATAGCATGTATGAGAACTTCATTCCTTTTTATAGTCAAATAATACCCATGATATGTATTTATCACATTTTATCTGTTCATCTGTTGAAGAACATTTGGATTGTTTCTACTTTTTGGTTATTAAGAGTAACGCTGGGCCGGGCGCGGTGGCTCACGCCTGTAATCCCATCACTTTGGGAGGCCAAGGTGGGTGGATCACGAGATCAGGAGATCAAGACCATCCCGGCCAACATGTTGAAACCCCATCTCTACTAAAATACAAAAAAAAAAAAAAAAAATAGCCAGATGTGGTGGTACGCGCCTGTAGTCCCAGCTACTTGGGAGGCTGAGGCAGGGGAATTGCTTGAACCTGGGAGGCGGAGGTTGTAGTGAGCCGAGATCGCACCATTGCACTCTAGCCTGGCAATAGAGTGAGACTCCATCTCAAAAAAAAAAAAAAAAAAAAAAAAAAGTAATACTGCTATGAACTTTCATTAAAGGTTTTGTGTGGATGTATGTTTTCTTTTCTTTTCTTTTCTTTTTTGAGACGGAGTTTTGCTCTTGTCGCCCAGACTGGAGTGCAGTGGCACCATCTTGGCTCACTGCAACTTTCACCTCCTGGGTTCAAGCAGTTCTCCTGCCTCAGCCTCTCAAGTAGCTGGGATTACAGGCACGTACCACCAAGCCCAGCTAATTTTCGTATTTTTAGTAGAGACGAGGTTTCACCATGTTGGCCAGGCTGGTCTCGAATTCCTGACTTCAAGTGATCCACCCGCCTTGGTATCCCAAAATGTTGAGATTACAGGTGTGAGCCACCATGCCTGGCCTGTTTTCATTTTTCTAAGATAGATACTTTGGAGTTAGTGGTCATTTAAAATATCTACCTGTTTCAATATTTAACATTATCAGTGGATGCTTTACTGTGAAAGAGGAAGCAGTTAGCTTTCTTATATTTCCCTCCAGTTATTTTCTTCCATCCCCACTATTTGTTACTCAAATTATTTTTCGTTTGTCAGGGTTTATAATATTTAAATTCTCTTATATAACCATAAATCATCTGTTTGTTTCATCTGTTTGTTTCCTTTTAGTTTTATACTTAAAAGGATTGTATGCTTACAACCAGGCCTTATACCACAGCTTCTCTATTTCTGATTTATTTCTTGGTTTTCTGGATTTCATCATTGAGGAGTTCCTTCAAGAAGAGCTTGCAGGTGCTATATTTATTGTATTCTTACATGTTAAGAATGTCTGCCAGGTGCCTTTATACTTGAGTGGTATCTTGGCTGGATATTATATTCTTGAGCCACATTTTCTTTCCCTCAGAATGTTGTAGACATTGTTCCATTGTCTTCTTCCATTGAATGTAACTGTGAATAAGTCTGAGGACACCTTGACTCTTGTTTTTCTTTCTTATAGATGAAAGAGAGAGAGAGAGAGAGAGAGAGAGAGAGAGAGAGAGAGAGAGAGAGATTAGACTTGCCTGAAAATTTTCTTTTCTTTTTCTTGAAGTTTAGTAATTTAACAAGATTATAACTCAATGGTGATCATTCTGTATCATTTTCCCCTATATGTGATATACCCTTGATGAGTTCTTTCTTCATTGCTGGAAAATTTTTCTGTATCATATCTCTGAACTCTTTTTCTTTCTGTTTTATTAGTTAAGTTCTCCACCTCAGAGATACTGGATTTTCTTATCCTCTATTTTTGTCATTTTCTTTTATTAGTGAATGGAATCGGAAAAATGGTGAAAGCAGCTAACTGTGATTAGCCCAACCCATTCCTCCATGCTATTAATTTGGTTTTCAGTTTATTTCCCTTCCCATGCCCCTTTTCCCTTCCCTTCCTTACTTTTTGCTGCTTCTAATTTAATTATTTGAGTAAATTATTTAGGTTTCGATTTGTTCTTTGCTCTAATCTTCTTTCTCTTATTTTGTTTTATCATCTTGTATTTGAATTCTTGCACTTTATTGAATTTATATTATTAGTTCCCCTGTAGTGTAAAGCACTCACATGAAACCTACTTGTTTTACTAGGGTTAATTCTTCTCCAGACATGGTTCTTCGGTTCTTCATCCATCTTGCAAATTATTTTCATTTCTCTCCACCCCATGGCTATTTATATATCTGCCAGACTATTTTACTTCATTTCACTCAACTTTAATATGGGAAGTTTTCTCTGTATCTTTTGTTTCCTCTGATACAGTGTATGTGAATTATTCTGCTTACCTCAACTTGAAACAATTTATCTTTTCCCCATTCCCAGCTGTACTTTAGTTTAAGGACTGAATATTGCTTTTTATATTTCCTTCCTTGTAACCTGAAGGGGTGGGTGCAGAAGGCAACTTGGGGTCCTGAGTTTTGGTCTCTTGAAATTCTCTTAAATGTCCTGGTTCAGTGCTTACTTGTCCCAGATCTGGGTTAATCCCTTAGCTCATACCAGTGCCCTGGGAGATGACATTTTGCAGCAGTCTTGTCTGTCTCTGTTGGGGTTCTACAGTGGTACCTGGGGCTATAAATCTTGAAGACTTCTGTTTTTCTTGACTACTCACTCACTTAATCTGCAAATTGCTACATTGGAAGGGATTACTTAAGGAGCTTTGCTGAATTAAATCTTCTGTTTTCATAGGCATGACTTTTTGAAATCTGTGACTTGAGGCTTTATTTTTGACTCATTTGATTGTGGCGGTGAATTTTTAGCTTTTGTATGGTGTGTGTGTTTTTTCCACAAACTTTCACTCACCCAAAGGGAAATGACTTTATCATGTTTCATATGATTGTTGAAAAACAGTATAGAAATGTATAGAGTAAGTCCTCCAGTAACCTCACTGCTTCTTCCTCAGATAATTATCATTAATAGTTGTGAATAGTTTTGGCATATGGACTACCAAACTGTCTAAATATACATATATGGGTTGGGTTCCTAAGTTTTTAATTTCTTATTTTTTAAAAAAGGATGATCCTATATACATGTTAAGTGAAAAAAAGTGAAAGAAAAAGAACTTTAAAAACTCAATAATATAGACAATCCCATAGAAAATGCACAAAATATTTGAATAGACATTTCACCAAAGACAATATAGAGATGTCAGATAAGCACATGAAAAGATGCTCAACACCTTTAGTCATTAAATAAATTTGAACTAAAAATCACAATAAGATACTACTACATACCCACTAGAATGACTAAAATTAAAAAGACTAACCATGCCAATTGTTGGTGAGGATGTAAAACAACTGGATTTAAAAAATTTTTTCTTTTCTACATTTCCTCCTTGCTATTATAAACAACTAGAATTCTTGTACACTGCTGGTGGGAATGTACAATGGCATAGCTAATTTGAAAAGCAGTTAGCAGTATTTTAAAAAGTTTGTTGTGCACCTACCTTGTGATGAAGTCATTTCATTCCTGGGTATTTACTTAAGAGAAGGGAAAATGTATGTTTGTACAAAGACTTCTACGTGAATGTTTATGGCAGCTTTGTTTGTAATAGCCCAACCCTGGAAATAACCCAAATGTCCATCAGGAGGTGAATGGATAACCGATTTGTTTATATGATGGAATACTACTCAGCAGTGGAAAAAATGAACTATTGATACATGCAACAACATGAATGAATCTCAAAACAATCATGCTGAGTGAAAGAAGCCAAGCAGTAAAGAGTACATACTGTATATGGTTCTGTTTGTATAAAAATCTAGAAAATACAAACTAGAAAGCAGTGACAGAAAGCAGATCAACACTTACAGGAAGGGTGGGAGGGATTAGAAAGGGGCAGGAGGAAACCTTTGGGAGTGATAGATATGCTCATTAACTTAATTCTGGTGATAGTTTCGCAGATATCTACATTTGTCAAAATGTCACGTTGCACACTTGAACGTGTGCAGCTTATTTTTGTCAGTTATTACTCAAAGTGTAAAAGAAAAGAATTGTAGAAAGATATAACATGAACATCTTTCTGTGTCAGCACCAAGGATCTGTTTCATTCTTTTGACATCTGTATGATGTTTCATTGTATATATGGACTGTGATTTTTATCTGCACAGCCTTGGATGAGTGACTCATCTGTTCCAGGTGATGAGGCCCCCTTTTTTCTTTGTGAGTTAGGGATAAGAATGGCTTTTATTTGCTGAACCTGATTAACACATCTGACATCATCAGTCAGAATGTAATTTCTGAAACCTACTGCTTCTAGTTGTCTGTGATCTCTTGTCTCATTGGACCCAGAAGACTCTTATTTATCCTAAACATGAAAACAGATTAAGTGACCATAAATGATCTTTCCCATGAAATTATGGAGCCTCAGAGATAATTTAATTCAACCACTTTATTTTTGCAGAAAAGAAAGTAGGATAAGTGATTTACCTGAGATCATACAGATAGATAGAGCCCAGGGCTCCCATCTCTTAGTCTATTTTTTACTGCACAGATGTCAAATAATTGCTTTTTTGCCCTTGGGTTGTTTGTATTAGCTCGGATTGGTATGTATTAATCTTTTGGAAAAAAATACAAGCAAAAAACACTCTCCATGGGCCATCGTTAAAAGTACCTCGCTGGAGGAATGGTTCTGCTTGGGTTTTTTTGGTGGGGGTGGGGTTGGGGGCAAAAGGGGAAAAAGGACAATTCTAAAGTAAAAAGTGAAATCAAGCCCCCCTGCTATGTCTCGTACTATACAGCTAATACATCTTTCAAGGAATGACCGACATTTCACCTCTTGCAAGTCCTAGGATTTCAACCCTGCTGTCTGTTTTCACAGAACTATTTCAAACATCATGTGCCAACTTGGAGAGTTTATTCATTACTGGCTAAGACATTATATATTTTGGTTACTTCATCTTTGCGCATCTATTTGTTTGTTTGTTTGACAAATATCTATGGATGCCTACTATGTGTCAGGCATTGTTTTAGACCCTGAGATACACTGGTGAATACAAGGCCCCTTGTTTGTGGGGCTTAGATTTCTGGGGTGGGAGATAAACAGATAGTCAAGTAAATGTATGGTATTTCAGATGTTGACAAGTGCTGTGGAGAAAATGAAGTAGACCAAAGGTATAGGGAGTGCCAGAAATGAATGTGTGTACATATACTGTTTTCTTTAGGATAGCCAGGGCAAGTCTTAACAAGGTAACATTTGAGCAAAGATATGAAACAAATGAGGGAGCAAACCCTTAGGGTATCTGGGGGAAGAGCATGTAGATAGGCAAAGAAGGAGGTATAAAGATCCTAGGATGAGTTTTTGTTTGGCACTTTTGAGTAATCTGAAACTGAGTGAGCAAGAGAGGCTGAGGAAGGAGATGAGGACAGAGATGGGGTGAGAAGCAGATCATGTTAAGACTTTGGTGGCACTTGTAAGCATTCTGTCTTTTACTCCAAGTAAGAAGGATGGCTCTGAGGGACACAGCCTTATTTTGTCTTCTTTTAAAAAATGGAGGTAAAATTCACATAACATGAAATCATTTTACCAATTTTAAAGTATAAAGTTCTGTGATTGTTAGTACTTTCAGAATGTTGTGCAACCATCACCATGATCTAATTTCAGAACATTTTCACCATCCCAAATAGAAACCCGATAGCCATTAAGTAGTCACCTCCATTTACCCCAGCCCCTAATCTGCTTTCTGTCTTGATGGATTTGCCTAATCTAGACATTTCATATAAATGCAGTAATGCAATATGTGGCCTTTTGTGTTTGGCTTCTTTCAATTAGCATAATGATTTCAAAGTTCATCCATGTTGCAGCATGTATCAGAACTTCATTGTCTTTTATTGATGAATAATCCATTATATGAATGTACCACATTTTGTTTGTCTAGTCATGCATTGATGGACATTTAGGGCATTTTCACCTTTTGGCTATTAGGAATAATGCTGCTATGAACATTCATGTAACATTTTTGTGTGGACATATATTGTTCAGTTCTGTTGGGTAGGTATCCAGGAGTGGAATTGCTGGGTCATATGATAGTTTTATGTCTGAAAAGCTCATTTTGGCTGTTGAGGGAAAGCCAAAGCCAAGGGAAGAAGCAAGATTAGTTAGGAGGCTACTGCAACCATCCAAGAGCTAGATGACGGTGGTTTGGACCAGAGTAATGGCAGTGGAGCAGTGAGAACAGATCAGAGTCTAGGTATACATTGAAGAGGATTTGCTGAAAGATTTGATTTGTATTGTGAGAAAAAAAGGAGTAACAGATGATTTTTAGCATTTTTGACTTGAGAGATGAAAGAAGGGAATTGCCATTTGATGAGACAGAGCAAAGAGCAGTTTTGGGGGGAAGATTAGGGCTTTGGTTTTGGGCTCGCTGTGTTTGAGACATCCACATGGAGACATTGAGTAGGCCATTGGGAAAACAAGTCTGGAGTTTGAGTAAGAGATAAATTTGAGACCGGGCATGATGGCTTACGCCTGTAATCCCAGCACTTTGGGAGGCTGAGGCAGATGGATCACCTGAGGTCAGGAGTTCAAGATCAGCCTGGCCAACATGGTGAAACCCTGTCTCTACTAAAAATACAAAAATTAGCCAGGCATGGTGGCACAAGCCTGTAATCCCAGTTACTCAAGAGGCTGAGGCAGGAGATCGCTTGAACCCAGGAGGTAGAGGTTGTAGTGAGCCGAGATTGTGCCACTGCACTCCAGCCTGGGTGACAGAGACTCCATCTCAAAAAACATAAAAAATAAGTAAAAATACATATATTTGAGTTATTAGTTTATTGAGGATATTTAAAGCCATGAGACTAGATGAGATCATTTAGGAATAATTCTAGATAGAGAGGAGGAGCAGCCCGAGGAAGAAGTTTGGACATAATCTAAATATTAGAGGTCTATGGGAGAAGCAGCAGCCAGTGAGGTTGGAGGAGGAAACCAGGAGAATGTGGTGTCCTGGGAGCCAAGGGAAGTTATTTGAGATATTTGAGGAAGAATGGATTTTTTTTTTCCTTTTTCCTGCTGCTCTCACTAATTCTTTGAGGTAAGGGGCCCAGGAACGATGTCCTTCCTTTGAAAGATGAGAACTGGTGTTTTGAATGCCCAGAGTCATCCATCATTAAGGCGATTAAGCTAAAAAAAAAGAATTCTGGTCACCTGAATACTGTCTTCTAGACATACTGCTTATTTATGGATATATCTCAGTCCCACTGAGGGCATTTATTCAGTAATTCAGTCAATAAAAATTCTTGAGTGCGTACTCTATGCTAGTGTCTTTTCAAGGCACTGGGAACACATCAGTAAATGAGATAGGTGGTCACTGATCCTATGGAACTTTGTCGAATGGAGGAGAAAGATACTAATTTGTTTAAATTATTGAACCAATTAAATCGTTTATTTAAAATACATAAATAGTTACATATGTGGTGACTGTTACTAAGAAATTAGGATGCTATGGGAGCGCAGAGAAAGGTTACTAATCCAGACTTAGGATGGGGGCGTGGCCAGAGAGATCTGGAGGAATTGACATAGAGATCTGGAGGAATTGACATATAAGGAGAGACCTGAAGAAGGAGTAGATTGAGCCAGGTGAAAAAAAGTGGCCATTGTGAAAAGAATATCTTAGACAGATAAAAGAGGGAAGATGGAGAGCTTCAGGATATTCAGAGAAACAAAATAACTTTGTTTTTCTAAAATATAAAGCTTGAGGAGGAGTAGGGGGTGAAAGATGAGGCTGGAGAGGGTGAGCAGGGGCCAAATCATGAGGATTTTTTTTGCCATGCTAAGGAGTTTCAGCTAAATCCCAACAGCAATGGGGAACCACTGAAGAGTTTTAAAAGTATACTCAGGGCTGGGTGCGGTGGCTCATGCCTGTAATCCCAGTACTTTGGGAGGCCAAGGCGGGCGGATCACGAGGTCAGGAGATCGAGACCAACCTGGCTAACACGGTGAAACCGTGTCTCTACTAAAAATACAAAAAAATTAGCCGGGCATTGGGGGTGGGCACCTGTAGTCCCAGCTACTCTAGAAGCTGAAGCAGGAGAATGGCGTGAACCCAGGAGGCAGAGCTTGCAGTGAACCGAGATCGTGCCACTGCACTCCAGCCTGGGAGACACAGTGAGACTCTGTCTCAAAAAAAACCAAAAAACAAAAAAGTACCCAGCTGGGCACCATGGTACATGCCTGTACTCCCAGCTACTCAGAAGGCTGAGGCAGCAGGATTGCTTGAGCCTAGGAGTTAGAGACTGTTGTGCACTATGATGGTACCTGTGAATAGCCACAGTACTCCAGCCTGGGCAACATTGTGAGACCCTATTTCTTAATTAATTTATTTATTATATGTTTAAAGTATACTCATATTTATTTTAGAAAGATCACTCAGGCTACGATTGTGAATGGATTGGAAAGAGGCCTGACTAGAGGCAGGAGAACCTGCTTCCTTTCAATATTGGCTCTTGGTTTTTATTCTAGTGTGCTATTTGAAGTGCCAAAGCTGAAAAGTGGAAAGAGTGCATTGGAAGCTGAGAGTGAGAGTCTGGATAGCTTCACAGCTGACTCGGATAGCACCTCCAGGTGGGGTTCCCCCCATTTCCCTCATCTCCTCTAAACCCAAGTTGTGATTTTGTTCTGCATCATCAGTGTTCCTGACTTCTGTCCTCAGGAAGTTGAACGAAGTATTTTCTGTGTCCTCACCAGAAGTCTTTTAAGTAGCACGTCTACCTATTTGGCTCTGAGCACAGCTTCTTGGAACATATTGGCATCCCTAGTCAGTTCCCCCAGTACCTTGGAGTATTCTTCTTAGCCCAGTAGCAACTGATGCTGCTGTCCCTTAAGAATGAGGGTATGAGTGTTTGTGTTTGTGCAAAGTTGCCTCTCTGATCTTCTGCATTCCTCCCAGGTAAATCACATGCGAAGTGTATCTTCTGAATTTGGTTATTACGATGACCCAAGCCACTGGCTCTCCTTCCATAGAGCTTTGATTCCTGGGTAGAAGGGGAAGGGTAGGAGGTGACTTAGTTATAACTTCTGAATCTACCTCCAGGAGAGACTCTCTGGATAAATCTGGCCTCTTTCCAGAATGGAAGAAGATGTCTGCTCCCAAATCTCGAGTAGAAAAGGTAAGTTTCAGGTTATTGAGCCACCTTCCTTCCTCCCTTCCTTCCCTTCCTCCTTCACCTCCCTGTCTCCCTCCATCTTTCCCTCCCTCCCTCCCCCTCACTCTTCTCTTCCTCTTTCTTCCCTCCCTCCCTCCCTCCATTCTCTTAGGCAGAATTTAAATCAGGAATTTCAACTAAACAAATTTCAGTTCAGATTCATTTGGGAGCATTTTCTAAAGTTTTGGTTGAAATGTGTGAGAAAATAGGTTTTGTACTATTTCTAGGCATTTAATCTTTCCTTTAAGTTTGTCGTAGTTTAGCGAAAATCTGAGCCTTATTCTTCTTAAGACTGTCATTCCTTACTCACTCCTTCTTCCTATCCATCTGTCCTTTTCCATTTTCTTGCCCTTGTTCCTTCCTAGGAAACTCATCCTGGAGGTCAAAATGTGGTATTTGTGGATGAGGGTGAGATGATATTTAAGAAGAACACCAGAAAAATCCTCAGGCCTTCAGGTAACTGGTTTTCCTTACTGGTCTTTTGAGACTGAAGTTCTGAGTACCCTTGATGGGCTCTTGGTATGAATAAGTCTCTTTGATTTGGCTTTTTTGGTCTTCCCCTCAGAGTACACTAAATCTGTGATAGATCTTCGCCCAGAAGATGTGGGACATGAAAGTGGCTCCTTGGGAGACAGAAGCAAATCCGTCCCAGGCCTCAATGTGGATATGGTAGGTGCCCTTATATTTTACTTGGTCACTACATGAAATTTTACTTATCTGGAGTTGGCTTTAGTACCTGATATTCTCAATCAACCTATTTAATTATTTAGGAAAAGGCAACATGAAACTTGATACCCCCAAGTTTCTAAAGGAAAGGACTGTCTTTGCTATCTCTTTTTTTTTCTGTTTTCTTTTTCTTTCTTTCTTTCTTTTTTTTTTTTTTTGAGACGGAGTTTCGCTCTTGTTTCTCAGGCTGGAGTGCAATGGCACGATTTTGGCTCACTGCAACTTCCACCTCCTGGGTTCAAGCAATTCTCCTGTCTCACCTGAGTAGCTGGGATTACAGGTGTGCGCCACCATGCCCGGGTAATTTTTTATATTTTTAGTAGAGATGGGGTTTCACCATGTTGGCCAGGTGACCCAGGCTGGTCGCAAACTCCTGACCTCAGGTGATCCACCTGCCTCGGCCTCCCAATTTATTTTATTTTTTTTTAAGAGAGAGCATCTCACTCTGTTGCCCAGACTGGAGTGTAGTAGCACAATTATAGCTCAGTGCCACCTTGAACTCCTGAGCTCAAGCTATCCTCCCACCTCAGCCTCCTGAGTAGCTGGGACTATAGGCGTGAACCATCATACCCGGCTACTTTTTTTTTTTGAGAGATGGGGGTCTCACTGTGTTCCCAGCCTGGTCTGGAACTCCTGGGCTCAAGTGATCTACCCGCCTCTGCCTCTCAAAGTGCTGGAATTACAGACGTGAGCCACCACACCTGGCCATCTCTTTTATTTTCTAATAAATTGCTGGATATATGGCTGGGGCTCAAATAAATACTTCTTTTGATTAAAATGTAAAGAGGGTTGGGGAAAGTCAAATGGAAAAGAGTTATAGCTTCTATGAAAAACATTAAATATTCTTATCTTATTCTTTTGAGATATGAGAAGGATGGTTGGAATAGAGCTGGGAACCCTGAAATGGGAAGACATGTAAAAAGAAGGATATGAGGCCGGGCACGGTGGCTCACGCCTGTGGTGTCAGCACTTTGGGAGGCCAAGGCAGGTGGATCACCTGAGGTCAGGAGTTCGAGACCAGCCTGGCCAACATGGAGAAACCCCGTTTATACTAAAAATACAAAAATTAGCCGGTTGTGGTGGCGGGTGCCTGTAATCTCAGTTACTCTGGAGGCTGCGGCAGGGAGAATTGCTTGAACCCAGGAGGCAGAGGTTGCGGTGAACTGAGATTGCGCCATTGTACTCCAGCCTGGGCAACAAGAGTGGGACTCCGTCTCAAAAAAAAAAAAAGAAAAGAAAAGAAAAAAAAGAAAAAAAAGAAGTATATGTGCATATGCATACACACGACAACTCAGAGCTTTAAAGGAAAGATATTATTCTTTGAAGCTAAAGAAAAGTCTTTCTTTTATTAACTCTGAATCTACATTTATTGTTCCAGGAAGAGGAGGAAGAAGAAGACATTGACCACCTAGTGAAGTTACATCGCCAGAAGCTGGCCAGAAGCAGCATGCAAAGTGGTTCCTCCATGGTAAGTTCTATTAGATCTGTGGTTACAGGCATGTTGGGGTACTAGGAAGAAAAGAAGCACCTCCCTAGAGCAGACTCGGAACCTGGGGAAACCATCCTAGTCACTCTTTTCAGGTAAGTAAGATCAGTTGTTTGTTCCTATCCTCAGTTTAGACTATAGGTGCTTAGCGTACATCTAGGTGACTTCCTGAGTCCCCACCTGGAGATTATGACATTGGATAATTAAGGCTTGGGACATTTTTCATCACAGCTTTGTGAACAATAACCTTAACTTATCCTCTGAAGGGGTACCCAGGCTATGAAGTGAGCAAGATCAGATTTCGTCATCATAGCCCATTCCAAATTCTCAACATTAGAGGAAAGTGACTGTCATGAAAGGGGCTCTGGCAGGGTTAATCGACATCAGGGTATGGTTAACAAGTAGTAATACCAGTCAGGATAATGAAGTTAAAGGAACATTTAAGAATCAGGGCCTGGTTCTGTCATAAGCATGAAGATTGATATTTAGGGAAATAGGAACAAGGGTGAACAGAATTTGTTCACACTCACACATGGGAAGAGAATGTCAGCTCACATGACCGATTACTACCAGAGAGGAAGGTGCCTTTTCACTTCTGGTGGGGTTTCCTCCCTCCCACTCACTTCCAATTCTGGCCAAATCTCTTTTCTCTATAGGCCCTGATAGACATAAAGTGGATAAGAGAAACCCACAGATTATTAAGGCACCTTGTTTTAGTTAGTGACTAGCCCCCTTCTAGCTGGTGTTTTAGTGTATATAACGCATTCCCCAAATGGACTTACCTGCGCCTTGCCTCTGCTCCCTGCCCACCTCCTGGGGCAGGTGAAAATGAATACTAACATTTGTAAAAAGAGGAGAGGAAGAGAAGCTAAGAGGTAGGTGAGCCATGAGCTGATTTATTCACCTGAACAGTTGTAAGTGCTGGTAGTTCTCTCTTACCCTCTGGGTCAAGGAATGTCAGCAGCACTGGCTTATTGCAGGGGCTTCTGAAACTTCTGTTGAGTGACTGTGGCTTTATCATGAGGGAAGATGTGAGTGATGTGGGCGGGGGAGTGTGCCTTCCCCAGATGTTTGTGGGTGCTTTATCTTCAGAGTACAATCGGCAGCATGATGAGCATCTACAGTGAAGCTGGTGATTTCGGGAACATCTTTGTGACTGGCAGGATTGCCTTTTCCCTGAAGTATGAGCAGCAAACCCAGAGTCTGGTTGTCCATGTGAAGGAGTGCCATCAGCTGGCCTATGCTGATGAAGCCAAGAAGCGCTCTAACCCGTGAGTGCTTCTGGAACCTGACTGATGCTCTGAGACCAGAGACCAGACCCCGGCATCTGTCTGGGCACTCTCGAACAGAGCTTATCTGTTTCTGGGGGAGCAGGGAGGTGTGATGTAGGAAAAGAACCAGGATTGGGAAAAAGCAAGAATGGCATGTCTAAGAGGGCTTGAGGTGACTTTTTTGTCATCACATGTCACCATGGCATATTTATATGGAGAGCAGGAAAGTGAAAAGCAGGCTTGAGAAAAGCCAGCAAATTACTCAGTACTCTCTTTGGTTTCTAGATATGTGAAGACTTACCTTCTGCCTGACAAGTCCCGCCAAGGAAAAAGAAAAACCAGCATCAAGCGGGACACCATTAATCCACTATATGATGAGACCCTCAGGGTAAGTATCTAGACCCCAAGGGTAAGAGAACTTGTTCTGTCTTGTGCCCTAAGCTGTAGCTATTCCTCTGCAACATGGCCAGGTGACACGGATTTCAGTGGGCCATATCTGTGTCTGAGGATACATCGGGTATCTGTTCACATCCTGAACTCCCAGTGAAGAGAACAAAGGCGATCTGCCTTTCCTGGATTGTTGTGAAGTTGGAGATTCACATGACCACAAATCTCATTTTAAAAAGACATTTGAGATAAGGCGTCTCCTTGGCAGTTCTTTTTGGACGATCCAGTGTTATCTCATCCACTCAAGAAAAAATTAATTTTCCAGGTCCTTCTATGGAATATGGTAGGTTTTTATAAAATGGGTTAAGTTGAGGCTTTGAGTCAGGAAACTCAAAGTGCTTAGGGAATATAAAGTAATTTGGTATTCAGGACTAGTGACTTCAGGAATGGTTGCTCAGGTTTTGGAATAATCTTGTCTGAAGAATTACCCTAAACTAATCATCTTGGGCTTCTACTTTCCCTTCACAGTATGAGATCCCAGAATCTCTCCTGACTCAGAGGACCCTGCAGTTCTCAGTTTGGCATCATGGCCGTTTTGGCAGAAACACTTTCCTTGGAGAGGCAGAGATCCAGATGGATTCCTGGAAGCTTGATAAGAAACTGGATCATTGCCTCCCTTTACATGGAAAGGTAGTCTGCTTTAACAACTCCTGCAGTTTGGATCTGAGGTAGAATTGTCTGCAGTAGCCTCTGCTGGTCTATGTTGGTAGCGTCTTTGAATGTAGTCTTCTCTGGAGTTCTAGTGCCCCCTGCTGCTGTTTCTGAGTTTGACAGCAATTTCAGAGGCATTTGTATATCAAGTGTGAGTTCTGTGTAAACCAGGCAAAGTATGAAGCCATGGTGTTGCTTTGAAAAAATTTTCATATGTGTATCAAGCTTTGTCTCCTAACCTTCCAGAATCTGGGTGTATCCTAACATCCTAACTCGCACCTCTTCTCCAAGCTAACCTTCTGTGTATATCCTAATCTGTATCCTTTTGCCAAGCCACCGCTTTACTTCCAAATGGGAAGTAAAGCAATTCATGGAGCTCCAATTGCTATGCTCTTGGTTACAGAGGCCAGGGAAATATTACTTTGGAGATGGCACCTCGGGCCAGAGTGTAGCAGTATGGCATAATCATGCCTGGGATCTGAGTGTAGACCTTGTATTGGAATCCTGGTTCTGTCACTGGCCAACTAGATGAGTCCCTTAACTTATAAAATAATGTAGGGAAATCATCTGGCTAAGAAGAAACTGCTAAAACAGAGGACTTATTCAGCAACTTCTTGATTATCAGAACTATACAATGACATGACAAAGTTCATCTTTAATTTTTTTTACACTAGCGTTTTAAATGTGGGATGGTTTTACATGGTCCATAGACTATCTTTGGGAAGTTAGATGAGAAACTAGTCATAGTGGCTGCCTCTAGGAATGGAGACTGAGGTAGAAGGAATATTTAGTTTTCTCTATATCCCCTTTTTAAGCATTTGAACTTTTTACCATATTAAAAAAAATAAGCAAAAAAGGACTTATGTACACATGGTTCGAAATTAAAACAACATAAAGTATATTAAAAGGAAAGTAGGTTCCATTCCTTAGAAATAACCAGTGTTAATGCTACTTGTGTATCCTTCTATAAATTTTTTATGGCTGGGTGTGGTGGCTCACGCCTGTAATCCCAGCACATTGGGAGGTGGAGGCAGGCGGAACACCTGAGGTCAGGAGTTCGAGACCAGCCTGACCAACATGGTGAAACCCCGTCTCTACTATATGCAAAAAAATTAGCTGGGCGTGGTGGCTCAAGCCTGTAATCCCAGCTACTTGGGAGGCTGAGGCAGGAGAATCGCTTGAACCCAGGAGGCGGAGGTTGCAGTAATCCAAGATTGCGCCTTTGCACTCCAGTCTGGGCAACAGAGTGAAACTCCATCTCAAAAAAAAAAAGAAAGAAAAAAGAAAAAGAAATTTTGTATTAAGCAGCACAGATATGCATCCGTGTATTTACATGTATATTTTTTCTTTTTTTACACAAGTGGGCTCACATGTACCTCATTGTACACATCTTTGTTTTTTCATTTAACAATATATCATGGGCATCCTTTTGTGCCATCACATACAGATCTATCTCATTTTAATTGCTGCTGCATAGTGTTTTTTCATGTGCCTGTATTATAATTTATTTACCATTCCCCGACTAATAGGCATTTAAGTTGTTTGAATTCTTTTTCGCTCTTAAGACTATGCTGTAATATATCTTGGTCTTCTTTTGTGAATGTAACTGTCAGAGAAATTCCTGTTGGTGGAATTGCTGAGTGAAAGGAAATATACATCCAATATTTTGATAGCTGTTGCCCTTGCAAAAAAAAAATAGTGACAACATTAAATTTGTCCCTTTAAATACTAATAAAAACAGGAATTCGTTCAGTAGCACAGTAGGATGACTATAGTCAACAAAAATATGTGTATTTCAAAATAACTAGAAGATTTGAAATGTTTCCAATGCAAAGAAATGATAAATGTTCAAAATGATGGATGTAACAAAATATCACATGTACCCCATAAATACATACAAATATTATACATCAGTAAAAAGACAGGAAAGAAATTATTACCAAACTATAACATATTATTACAAATTTAGAATTTCTTAACCATTTGGCACCCAAGTCATTCTCTACAGTCAATATAATTATATTGGAAATGTCACTGTAAATCATCATGAACTACTGCCATGAAACTGTTTTATATAAAGAGAAGAAATCACATTAACATGGAGGTATTTGCTCTTTGCAAATATTTGGAGCCAGAATAAAAATGTGCTACTAAAATAAATATGCCAGTTTCTAGCTAATGCTAAACTCCAATTTTTAAGAATCCACTGAAACTCACAGAACTTTTCTAAAAAATTAATTTTCTAGAAATGAATAAATTCTGTAGACATTTTATAAACAACGGAAAGACCACTCCCATATTATATATCGATTTTAACTTCTACATTTGTTGATTCTGGTTTTGTTTTTGTTTTTTCCCTAGCAATCCATTTGCTCGTATTCAGTTTTCCCTTGCCTGCATCTACCTCCTGATTCTTTTGTCTCTCTCACATATATTAAACTGTGTGTTCTGGGTATGTGGTATGTTGATCCAAACCTGTGGGGATTATGCCTTCCTAGCATTGGTGAGGACCTAGGTTAGAGGAACCCCAATTAACACAGGCAAGGCCAAGTGCGGTGGCTCTTGCTTGTAATCCCAGCACTTTGGGAGGCTGAGGTAGGCAAATCACTTGAGCTCAGGAGTTTTGGACCAGCCTGGGCAACCTGGCAAAACCCCACCTCTACAAAAATTAGCTGGGTGTGGTGGTGTGCGCCTGTAGTCCCAGCTACTTGGGAGGCTGACGCTGGAGAATCACTTGAGCTTGGGAGGCAGAGATTGCAGTTAGCTGAGATTGCACCATTGCATTCCAACCTGCCTGGGCTGTGGGAGTGAAACCCTGTCTCAAACAAGAACAAGAACAAAAACAAAAACAAAAACAAAACAAGCAGGTGAAAGGGCACCTTTAGTCTGCATCAGCTCATGCTCTGGATACTAAAGCATAAGGAACAAAGTCATGCAGAGAGATCCAGTAGAGTAAACCAGTTCTGCCAATCAAAGCCAAAGACAATAGGCCACTTGCTGCTCATCCCAGAAATTCATTCGTTCACTCTTACATTCATTCAGTAAATATTTGTGGAGCACCTACTATGTGCCAGATACTTTGCTAAGTGTTGGGCATACTAGGATGAACAAAAATAGGCTTGATTTCTGTCTCTTGGCACTTCGACTCTAGTGGTAGAGACAGACATTGATCAAAGGTAATTTACATAAATGCAAAATTTATAATTGTGGCATATTCAAATTCGTGTAACAGAGTTTCACCTATCCTTCAACTCCTTGCAAGCCCTCCTTTTTTCTTTTTTTGCGGGGAGGGACAGGGTCTGGCTCTGTCACCCAGGCTGGAGTGCGGTGGCACGATCTTGGCTCACTGCAACCTCTGCCTCCCGGGTTCAAGTGATTCTCATGCCTCAGCCTCCCAAGTAGCTGGGATTATAGGCCCACACCACCCAGTCGGCTGATTTTTGTGTTTTTTGTAGAGACGGGGTTTTGGTATGTTGCCCAGGCTGGTCTTGAACTCCTGGACTCAAGCATTTGCCCACCTCAGCCTCCCAAAGTGCTGGGATTACAAATGTGAGCCACTGCCCCTGGCTGAAAGCCCTCTTTCTCTCTTTTTTTCCCCCCAACAAGCCCTCTTTTTAAAAATACAAAGTATTTGAAATACCATACAAATGATATGAACTATTCACATTAAAAAGACACTAAATGTTTATTTGAGTAAAAAGGGGAACATCGTCTTTCGTTTCCCTATTCTGTTCCCTCCCTAGAGGAAACATTGATAAGTTTGTTCGTATCCTGGGTTTTTCTATGCAGTGTGGTATAGTGTTTAAAAGCATGGACTCTGGAACCAGTCTGTCTGAATTTGAATCTTGGCTCTGCTGATTACTAACTGTGTGACCTTGGGCGAGTTACTTAGCTTCTCTGTTCCTCTCTTCCATCACTTGTAAAATGGGGATAATAGTACCTATCTCATAGAGACAGTCATCAAACAAAATGATACATCCAAAGTACTTATAACAGTGCCTAGCACATAGTAAGGGCTAACATAAGTGATAATGGTAATCGTTATTTACATACATTTATAGTCACATATACAAATATGAATATATTTTAATATAAGTGGAACATTTTTCTGCATCTTGCTTTGTTGACTTGACCCTATGTCTTGAATATCTTTCCATGTCAGCATGTACAGATTCACTGCATTCTTTTTTGATGATTGCGTGCCATATGCCATACAAGGACACTACAATTATTCATTTAACTCTTTCTATATTGATTGACATTTAGGTCGTTTCCACTTTTTGGCTATTACTAACAATGCTGGTAGCAAGATTCTCCGTCATGCTGTCAGTCCTTCATGAGTTTGTATGGCAACCTTGCTTGAAGATCTTTGAGAGTATTTGGAATAGAGTAACTATACCCCCAAAGTGGCATAATAGTGGGTATTGCAGAAGACTCTTTGTTGGTTCTGCCCTGTTTCCTTATAAAGAAACTGCCATAGAAACCTGTGGCTGCCATGGCCTAGGGACCCTGGATTATATTCATATGAAGAAGGATCCTCTTTTGCCCTGATGCTGTTCTTGGGGGGTAATTTTAGAATTTTCTCAGGGAGAAGTCCCAGCAATTCCTGAGAGACCCAGCTTGACCTGTTGGGTTTCCCTGTGTTTCAGATCAGTGCTGAGTCCCCGACTGGCTTGCCATCACACAAAGGCGAGTTGGTGGTTTCATTGAAATACATCCCAGCCTCCAAACCCCCTGTTGGAGGTGACCGGAAAAAGAGTGAGTTTTCTTTGGGGTCCTGGATTTAGCTGTCAGTCTTCTGCACAGGATCTGTGCAAGGCCGGTGCTTGCTACTGGCTAGCACTGTTGAAGAGACCAGATTGGGGTGCTCCCTGGATCTGCTAGGGAGGTTCCTTTACTAAGGAAGCCTCTCTGCGTTTTTCCAACCAGAAGAGAATGCCTTAGGGTTGGCATTCTTTTCTTTTTTTAGGCTATTAAATGGACTTGGTCTTGGTCCAGCTGTGGCAAGCTACTAAGAGGGCAGAAGAGAACAGAAACTTTGGGGCTGAGAAGGGTGGCTGGGAGAGGTGGTAAAGTATGAAGGACAGGAAGTTGAAAGCTGGGGAAGAATAATTCAACATGCCAGCCACTGGGTTAGTGACTACGGTTGTGTAGATGAGTAAAACATATTTGCTTTCCCTTGAAGAGCTTAAGTTTTGGCAAGAAATACTGTCATGTGCTAAAAGGACACAGATATAGGAGCCGTCAATTATGTCTGGTTACATTTGGGAGAGTTTTGAAGAAGTAACATTAAAACTGGATCTTAAAACTTTACCAGACAGAAAAGGAGCAGGATGAGGAGAGAAGAGCATTTTTAGAAGAGGGGATAACATAAGCAAAGGTTTTAAAAAGGCATGGTAAATGTGGGGTTGTGAGTGTGTCCCTTATTTTAGTGGGACTGGAGTTTTGGTACACTAGATGTGGGTGTGGGGCTGGAATTGGACATGAGGTGGGAGCCTGACTGAAGAGGGCCTTGAACATAAAGAGTTTCACTTGATCCACTGGCAATGTGTCGCCTAAGTTCTTTGAAAAAATACACCTTTGGCAGAGTCACATCTAGAAGGTTTGGGGGGAATCAATGATATCCCCAATGAAGGTATGTAGAATGACTAGAGAAGAGAGGCAAGTATAGAACCAGAGAGATCAGCAACATTTTGAAGCATGAAGAGAGAAAGAAGCACCAGTGAAGTAAAAGGTTATCAGGAGAGAGCTTCAAGAAGAAGGGGCGGGGGTTATCAACAGTATTGAAATACTACAGGGAGGTCAGACCAGATGAGGTCTGAGAAGACATGGCCAATTGGCATTAGATTGCATTTTCAGTGGATCAGTGAAAGCAGAAACCAGATTTCACTAGAAACTAGGGTGAGTGAATGGGCAAAGAAGTAGAGGTGGTAAGTGTGGACTTTTTTTCCCTCAGGATAATTGATGGTGAAAGAAAGTAGAGACATGGATAATAGCTTGAAGAAGAGATAAGGTTAAAGGGAGCTTTTCTTTTAGAAGTACTTTTTCAAAGAGATGAGATTAGTATATATTTAGACTGAGGGTTAGGGACTAGTGGAGAAAGAGATATTTCAATTGGGAGGTGGGGATTGAAATTGATGATGCCTGGTGTGTCCTGTGAAGTAGGGGTGGAATCAAGAACTCAAACGGAGTTCCCTCTTTTTTAAATAATTGAACAAATATCAGGCAACTTTATGTCTCTAAACCTCAATTTTCTCATGTACAAAATGAGGACCAAAATAGTGTGACTCTCCTAGAGTTGTTTTGAGAATTAAATGCTTAACATGGTATCTGGCACATAGCCAGTTTTCAATAGGCATTTATTGATATTGTGGTTGTTATTAATACAGCGCCTATTGCTTACTGGCAGGCACTGTGCTAGGCACTGAGGAAACAGGACAGGCATGGTTCTGTTATGGAGCTCGCTGCCTTTAGGAGCAAGGAAAGAAAGTGCTGCATAAACAAAGCTCAAGATAAACCTAGAAGTGTAAGGGGCTCACTTGCTATGGCTGACATCCCTTGCAGGTAAAGGTGGGGAAGGGGGAGAGCTCCAGGTGTGGATCAAAGAAGCCAAGAACTTGACGGCTGCCAAAGCAGGAGGGACTTCAGACAGCTTTGTCAAGGGGTGAGTCCCTAGACCAGCCCCAAACTAACCAGTTTCAGAACAAGAGAGCTAAGAGAAGAACCCAATTTACCTTTCTCTGTGGATATTATCCAGTGTGTCTTACCACTCCCGGCAACAAAATTTGTTCCTGAAATTAGGTAATGACAAAACCTCCACCACCTTTGCACTGCTCTGAGCCCAGTTTGGACTGGGCTGTAGACTTGATATTCCAAATAAGAGAGTTGTAGACAGGTTCTGACTTTTGTCTGACTCATGCTCTTAATTAATTCTGAGTAAAAACCTGTGCCTTCTGACTGTCTAGATTTGGGAGCTCAGGGCTTTGTTTCCCACAATTTTTAAGCTTTCCCCAAATGACAGATTTGACTTAATTTATCTAGAAATCATGTTTGGTTAAGCTTATAGATATTACTGTTGGTTTTATTTAAAGAGATAAATTGTCTAGTAGAAACAGAGCCAAATATTTAAAACCCATTTTCAGTGGAGCACAGAATAGCCTCACTAATACTATTACATTCATTTTCTGTCTAGGTTAAAGGAATTGAATCAGGTGAATGATCTAGTAGAGATAGTGGGAACTCTGCTTCAGCAGATTCAAGGAGGGGCGTGTGTACTAGGATCTGGATGTGGGTTCATCTTCCTGGGCTAGACCTGTGGTAGGGGAAAGGGGAATTTAGAGAGATAACTGCCAGCTTTGAGTAGGCTATTGATTACTCCCCACCCTCTGCCAGATACCTCCTTCCCATGAGGAACAAGGCCAGTAAACGTAAAACTCCTGTGATGAAGAAGACTCTGAATCCTCACTACAACCATACGTTTGTCTACAATGGTGTGAGGCTGGAAGATCTACAACATATGTGCCTGGAACTGACTGTGTGGGACCGGGAGCCCCTGGCCAGCAATGACTTCCTGGGAGGGGTCAGGCTGGGTGTTGGCACTGGTGAGATCCCCTCCCTCATCCTCACTTGTTTGAAGGCTTCTTGTCTGTTTGACTCCTATTACCACCCCCAGCCCCCCAACACAAAGCTCCTCTGTGATGACAGTTGTCTTCTTTCCTTTCAGTTAACATTCAGCCAATACTTATTGAGTGCCTACTATGTGCCAGGACTAGGGGAAGGCTGAGCTCATACACTGATATATGCACAGACAAATGTAACCCTGATTGCCAGGAACTCCATAATCTTCCCACCAAAAAAATCTACAAACCTGCCTATATGTATGTACCTATACATTCCATCTTCCCTCCTGTTAATAATGAAACAAGGGTCCTTGCTAGCAAAAGCCAAGCTCTCTCCAAGTGCTCTGGGCCACCTCCCCCCACCCTTCTCAATGACCTCACTTCTATAATCTTCATCTCTCAGTTTCATCCTCCCTACCTACCAGTGGTGAATACAGATATGCTCTGGTATTTCCAATCTTATGAAACAAAAATAAACCTTCCCTTGACCACATGTTCCCCTTCTAGTTTCTTAGAAAGAATTGTCTCCACTTCTCACCTCTCCTTCAGCTCTCCTTCACTGTGATCTGCTTTTGTCCCATCACTCTGCTGAGCAGTTGCTCTTGCCAAAGTGGTGTTCTCATCTCACTAGAATTTTCAGCACTATTTAACATAGTAGATCACTCCTCTTCACTTGAAACACTGAACTTCTATTGACACTGCATTCTGATTCCCTTTTAAGTTACTGCTCACCCCTTCTCAGTTTTCTTTGTAGTTGCTGCATTCTATACCCAAACTCTAAATGTTGGTGCTTGGTAGAGCTTAGTCTCGGATCCTCTTCTTTGCCCTCTGTCCAGTCTCTGCACTTGTATATTAATACACTTACATATTAATAATCACACAGAACATTTAACATGAAGCATATAGACTGATGTTTTTACACATGTAAGTCAATTCATGTCAGTCCCCTGTTAAAACCCCTCAGTAGCTTTCTGTTGTGCTTAGAAAACAATCCAAAGTTCTTACCATGCCTGCAGGTCCCTGTGTAACCTGTGCCCTCTATTCCTTTCTGATCCGTCTCATATCACTCTTCCCCTTGTTCACTATGCTTCAACCACATAACTTTCTGGTCTCCAAATATACCAAGCTCATTCCCACTTCAGAACCTTTGCAATTATTGTTTTCTCTCAATGGAAAGTCTGGTTCCTTCTCATCCTTCAGGTCTTGGTTCAAATGTCACTTTCTCAGAGAGTCCTCAGACCACTCTATCTGCACAGTAGGTCCTGAATCAGGCACTACACATCACCCTGTTTATTTACATCATAATGTTAATCTCACTATCTGAAATACTCTTATTTACTTGTATGTTTTCTATCTTCTCTATTCCAATGAAAGTTGCCTGAGGACAGGGACGTTTTCTGCTTTGTTTACTGGTGTCTCTAGAGCCTAGAAGAGTACCTGGCACACAGTAGGCACTCAATAAATGTTTGCTGAATTAATGGGTGAATATACAAGAGAATAGGAATGGGGCCACATACGATCCTCACTTCTGACCTGGAGTCTGCAGCTAGAGGAAAGGTGTTTAGCTTTAAAAGAAAAAAGTTGGCCGGGCACGGTGGCTCGCGCCTGAAATCCCAGCACTTTGGGAGGCTGAGGCGGGCGGATCATGAGGTCAAGAGACTGAGACCATCCTGGCCAACATGGTGAACCCTGTCTCTACTAAAAATACAAAAAAATTAGCTGGGCGTGGTGGTGCAGGCCTGTAGTCCCAGCTACTCTGGAGGCTGAGGCAGTAGAATCACTTGAACCCAGGAGGCGGAGGTTGCAGTGAGCCAAGATCACACCACTGCACTCCAGCCTGGTGACAGAGCGAGACTCTGTCTCAGAATAATAATAACAATAATAATAAAAGAAAAAGTTTAAGTACATTTGGCAGTAGCTCTGGCATGA
Source organism: Macaca nemestrina (assembly GCF_043159975.1). Taxonomy (NCBI): domain Eukaryota; kingdom Metazoa; phylum Chordata; class Mammalia; order Primates; family Cercopithecidae; genus Macaca; species Macaca nemestrina. Next base: position 54,566,807 of record NC_092145.1, read on the forward strand.
GGTGTCAGGCGCTAGAACTCTGTAACAGCCTCAGAATACAAAGTCTCTAGTAACTGCATGCCATTTGGAGTCTGATTTCATCAACCCAGAGTCTCTTGACAAGAGTCTCAGGAGTACAGGTGAGGGAGCACTTCCCAGACTGCTGTGCCCATCAGCCCATCTTCACAGGAAACTGTCTATTATGGGGTGGCTACTCTTGCTGTACAACCCATCTTCCCTGGTGGGCTGAGAGTGGGGCCCCTCTTTAGCCTCCTCTGGTGTTTCTCCTCAGGGAACAGTAATGGGGAAGTGGTGGACTGGATGGACTCGACTGGGGAAGAAGTGAGCCTGTGGCAGAAGATGCGACAGTACCCAGGGTCTTGGGCAGAAGGGACTCTGCAACTCCGTTCCTCAATGGCCAAGCAGAAGCTGGGTTTATGAGTCCCTGTCCTCTTCTGCAGGTCCAGCCCTGGCAAGGGCCAGGCAGAGGAAGTGAAGAAACCAAGAGCAAAGATTTATAATTTAATGTGTGTGTATAGATATGTGTGTGTGTGTGTGTGTGTGTGTGTACATGTACAAACATGTATTTTCTGCATATCTCATTATGCTGGCTAGAGTGATGCAGACTTGTTCTCCTTTTTAAAGCAGTCTCAAGAATAAGCATCTCTTCAAAATGTTTCTGTGTATAATCTAGTATATTTTCAGAGTCCATTTTTTCTTATGTCTTTATAAGGTTTACTTAAAAACATCTTTTAAAACAAGCTTTTATCTTCTGTCTTGCTATCATTGTTCCTACTTCCCTAGGAAACCCTGGCTACCTTTGGCATTAGGACCAGTCTGGGTTTTAAGGCTCTGGGAAGCAGGGTTGGGTTACTAAAGACAGAGGAATGTTGGGGAGAGGTGAGTAGTTCCTTCCTCTTTCTCCTCTCTGGTTTATGCTTTTAACTTATTTTCTACCTTGATAAACTTCTGGAACTTGGCTTTTAAATTTAACTGTTCTAGTTTTTAAGCAGTTTCCACCTTGCTTTGGTCTAATGCTTTTCTTTGAAATGCTAACAGAATTCCCAAGCTTTTTCCAGTTCTAGACATCTTTACTAGACCTTTGGGGGACTCTTATAATGGAGCTGCTTTAGAAAAGCACTTTAATTAGATAATGTATTTTGACTAAAAGTCATGAGCATGCCCAGTGAGAGCTTCTAGCTGATCTCAGAGGACTGGAGTGACTGAGGGTAAAATGTCTCACAGCCCATGCTGAATTTTCTGTATTTTAAACTGATATTGCAGTGATTGGAGAGAGAGCTCCTCATTTCTCGAATGAAAGATGAGATATATTCATCCTCATGTACCACATCTGTCTTAGTGTTTGTGTCTGGGGTGTGTTATCAGACAGCATGGTCTACATACCACTGTGTCAGTCAGAAGAACCAAGTGTTATCTCAACTGGCCCAGTGTTTCTCCAGGCTGGGGACTGTTAAGGGCTCTAAGGGAATGTAGACAGAGTCTCCCTGTGGTTCTGACTTCCTGCTTGATGAGCTTTCAGTTCCTGTTTTTGCTATTGTTTCCTAAATTTGACCTACATATTACATGGGTGTAGTGTGTTGAGGCTTTTCAAAGAAGGGTCTAGTGAGCTAAGTTTCATCTTCTGGTACTCACTGATCCAAACTGACCTTTCTGTTCTTATAAGCGTTTCTAGCCAAAGTTGTGTGTGGAAGGAGTGTATAGCAGAGAGGAAATCCCTTTCAACAGAGTCAGCTGCTAACTGATTTCCTATAAGGACACTGGATTAAGGGCAGCTACAATGGTTTCTATTGTATGTATGAACCGAATGGAGGAATGTTTTCAAAGATTGATTTGGTGTGGATTGCAATTGTAATGGAAGGCATAACTTGGGATCCCAGGCTGTAACTTGCTCTTTTGTTTCCCACCCCCCGACATGTACGTGTGCTTTAATAAAGCTTTCTCACTTGTCAAATGTTTGCGTTTGTTAGTTCTATAAATGCTTTTGTCTCTGATGTCCCAACTCACTGTTGCTTTTCCCATGGCTTGAAGGATAAGAACCAAAGTGATAAATGCTCTTCCCTAACCATCCTGTGCTGATTGAAGAAAATTTGCCTTTTCCCGCATTGCTGCCTGATACCTTAAATGCCTGATACCTTTGCTGAGCTTGATCCCTTGTCCTTTGTGTTTAGTATCTAAGGAGAGAACTGAGAAATCATCCTAAAAGTGGCACCACTTTTCTATCTCGTAACAAAGGAACCCTTCCTTTAGCTTTGTAGACACTCCTATACTGGAGGAAGGAGAGAGATGTTCATACAGGAGGTGAGGGAAGACATTCCCTGCTATAAGCACTTCTTTCTGGATCCTTCAATTTCTCTGGGAGGCGGGGACTTTTTCTTTTACTCCTCCTACCATTATGTAGTTTTGAGAGAGAAATAACACAGGTGCCAAGTAACCTAGCTCAGAAATAAGGCTCTTGATTTCTAGGTAGAACCCAAGCAATTCTTGACCTCTTGTGCAAAAGGGCATTAATAGATGTCAAATGCTGCTTATGTACAAGGCTTCATATACTATTTCTTTAATTTCTCCAACCACTTTATGAAGTAGGAAATCTTCCCTTTTTACAGATGAGGAAACTCAAGCCCACTGTCACGTGACAGAGTTGGGCTTTGAACCAAAGTCTGACTACTGCACCATGCGGCCTCCTGTGAGAATGATATGTGTGTGATGGGTGAAGAGTCAAAGGAAGAGATGACTCATCTCTTCTAAAATATATTAAATAAGTTCAATTTACAAAAAGTAGGACAATCAGAATGCTTTGGATATTACCTAGCCAACTTAGTGACTGTACTGCTTGTGAGTGAGTGTGTGTGTATGTGAGAAAGAGACAGAGAAGTAGGGGAGAGGGACAGGCAGGATAAGAGAGAGTGGGGCATGGGGGAGAAGTGGAGGAGAGGTGGGTAGAGAGAGAGGTACAATATATACAGGGGTCGGGGTAGCCCCTTTGGGTCTGGCTGTGGGCCTTATTCTGCTGCTGTCTCTCCCCTACTTTAGAAGTTAGGATTTCTCAAGTCCTCATCTTCAAAGGACTACAAAGGAGGTTACTGTAAAACTTTACATAAAGAAAGCAAGATTGACTTGCCTTGACTATTCAAAATGAAATTAAACAAAAGCTCCTGGGCTTTTGTTTATATGCAACTGGGCGACAGTTGCATATAAATGTTCCTTGAGTCAGGTCCAGGTGGAGCTCTGTTTCGCAGATAGTGGGCCTGCTCTGTTTGGGCCTTTGACCTGCTAGCATGTCCTGGCTTGCCACTTGAAGTGTTAGCGATAAACACAAGGAAGGGCATTCATCTCGCCCAAGGTGCAGTCTTTGCCTTTGGAACCACAGACCTAGTCTGACCAGAGATTTTCCACATGAACTCATTGTATCTGCCTTCTGCCCAAAACTTGCCTGCTGCCTCTCACAGTTCCCATATTTCCCTGGAGGGAAGAGGGAGAAGGGACCTTTTTGCTCCAACTTTGAACATTTCCTCCATGTTCCATTCTACCCAGCAACTCCCTAAATTTTTATTTTGCATTTAAAGAATGAGATTTCCACTAAAATCCCAGTGGAAGGAGCTTCTCTCTGACTCACTGCTCCCCCCATTTGTTCTGGGCTCATGATTTATGTCCCATCACTCTGCTTTCAAGACTGAATTTTCTCAGGTTGAGAGCCTTTCATTTCCCTCTTTCCTCCTGAGCCCACTCTGAGCCTTGTGTCTGGGTAGGATTATAGAACATGGAAATTTTCTCCTTGCTTACAGCTTTCAGTTGTCTTTAAATGGGAAGTAGGAAAAGAAGTAGCATCAGGATGGCATAATGTCTAAGAACATTATGCCTCTAGAGCCAGGCTGCTGGTGTTGAAATCCTGACTCTGCCACTTACTAGCTGTCTGATCTTAGGCAAATTGCCTAATCTCACTCAACTTCAATTTCCTCATTTGTAAAATGGGGTTAATAACAGTACCTACCTCATAGGGTTCTTGTGAAGACTTCAGAGCCAATCAGTAGAGTGTTTAGAACAGCACCTGGCACATAGTGCTCGAGCATGATGAGCTCTGCCTCCCCATCCAGCCTGCTTCCTTCTCCCCTGAAGTCATCCACTGATGACCCCCTGAGTAAAGCTGAAGGAGAGAGGCTGCTGAGTCTTAGCTATGACTCTGGGTTTCATGACTGTATGAAAGAAGCTTCTCAGCAGCAAGGGAGAGAACACTTTTCTTTCAGACACTGGCACACCATTGAGAGGGACTGCAGTCAGAGCAGGGATCTGTGTGTGGCTCCACCTCGAATTTTAGGCCTGGTATGGCTTGATTTTTGTGCTGCTATAGCTCCCACCTGCTCTGTGCTCATCTCTCAAAAGGGGATGAGTATCTGAAGAAGTGAATACATGAGGCGGGTCTGTTTTGCTTTTCTTTCCCTGCAACCTGCAGTGGTGGTTTTGAAGTTTCCTAAGTAACAAGCTGGGAATTCCTCTGAAGAAGGGAGAGAATTGTTTGCCTTCTGCTACAGAAACGGGAGGCCTCAGGAAGAAGGGGTTCTTTCCCGTGAGCCAGCTGGAGGGCCCCAGAGAGCATTCTGCTCTGATTGGATACATCTTCCCAAGCTCTCTCCCACTGCAGGGTTTTCCTAACAGTGAAGTAATGGTTCAGATAACATTTGCTGCCCAATGCCCTAGAAGGGGAAATGACAAACAAGTTCAAGAGTGTTTTGGGCCGGGCACGGTGGCTCATGCCTGTAATCCCAGCACTTTGGGAGACCGAGGTGGGCAGATCATGAGGTCAGGAGATCGAGACCATCCTGGCTAACACGGTGAAACCCCATCTCTACTAAAAATACAAAAATTAGCCAGGCATGGTGGCGGGCACCTGTAGTCCCAGCTACTTGGGAGACTGAGGCAGGAGAATGGCATGAACCCGGGAGATGGAGCTTGCAATGAGCCGAGATCGCGCCACTGCACTCCAGCCTGGGCGACAGAGCGAGACTCCATCTCAAAAAAAAAAAAAAAAAGTTTTGTACCCTGCTACCTCATCCTATAAGGAAAATCCAGCTACACTTGCTTAAAGTGTAAGCTGGTTTCTGTTGTGCTCATGCTGCCCTCTGCTGTCACCTCAGGGTAGAGGAACCAGTTAAAACAGCCAGTTCGTGAGTGAATTTAGGATTTACTTTTCTGAAAGACTTTGGAGAGCTGGGCAGGGGCCCGGGTTAGGAAAGGAAGAACTTCTACCCCCAACCCACTGCCCAAGGCCTGTCCTCAGTCCCTACCTAGCTTCTAGGGAAACTATTAAACAGCCCTAAAAGGATGCCTGGAAACGTTGTAGGATTTGGCAAAGTCACCCACCTCAGAGTCCTGTCCCTAGAACTGTGGGAAACCATTTCCTCCTTTTATTAGGTCTCAGTTTCAGCTAACTAGAGGAGCTTTTCCATTGACTTCAACCATGCCCTGGCTCAAGTTCACTCGCATATGTCCCTTTGCTCCCGGCGCTGGGTCAACTCCTGATTGCTCAGTAGGTAGTCATCAATGAATGTGAAGATTTCCTCGGGGGTGACAGGTTCCATGTAGCGGTCTCGGTCGATGCCCTGCTTGTCAATCAACACCATATTGAAGTAGGAGCGAGTGAGGCGCTGAAATTGCCTAGAGAGAGCAGCCCAGGGAGGTATGAGACCTTGTCTGGGCACCTATCCCCCCAGGCTCTACTACCCTCTGACTTTTTGCACCTCCACTCATGGACTAATTCCTTCCCCACCTCATCCCTGGTCCCCATCCCCTCTACTTCTTGTCTCAAGTCTCTTTGTTTTTCTGTGTTCAGACTCTACTCTTGCTGCCTCTATGCATCTAGTTCTGCTAAGCAGTCCCTTCCTCACCTCAGCTGCGACAGCTTTGTTATTAACAGGCAGTGCTTTCATTGTAGGCCCTTTTAAGCAGGGCTATCACATATTGCTGTGCAGGCTGCACAGGGTGACTCCAGGGGCCACCCGCTGCAGAGACTGTGCTGTGTATGCACATCATATATGGCAGTCCTTAGGTTGATAAATACCTTCTGGTTAACTCTTCCATCTGTAGCTGCAAGTCTGCAGTCTCCCTCTGAGTGTTTTCTAGTCTCTTCTCTAATTGGGACTGAATCTTCCTGTCCCCACTGAGACTGCGCTCTAGAGGCAGGTATAGTTTCTCTATTGTTTAGAGGCACTGCTCTAAAACAGAGCAGTAATGGCTTTCTTGGCCCTGAATATATGTGAAGGTATTAGAAGGGTGATACTGGATAGATAATGAGAAAGACCCACTTCTTCCATTACCTGTCACCTCTAATGTTCTCTTCCCCTGGAGTTGATAGATATGACTCAGATTTCAGTGCTTAAAGATGCCTTTTGTGATGGGCATGGTGGCTCATGTCTGTAATCCCAGCAGTTTGGGAAGCCGAGGTGGGCAGAACACCTGAGGTCAGGAGTCTGAGACCAGCCCGGCCAGTATGGGGAAACCTGTCTCTACTAAAAATACAAAAATTAGCTGGGCATGGTGGCGCACACCTGTAATCCCAGCTACTCGGGAGGCTGAGGCAGGAGAATTGCTTGAACCTGGGAGGTGGAAGTTGCAGTGAGCTGAAATCGTGCCATTGCATTCCAGCCTAGGCGATAAGAGCAAAACTCCATCTCAAAAAAAAGAAAAAAAAAGATGCCTTTTGCTCCTTTGGAGACTGAAGGCAAAGAGATGAGGCCAGAAAATAAGAGCCGGGGCTTATCTGAGTCAAGTTTGGGTTTACTGTCTCAGCCCTGGCTGTGCTTCAGAGTCCCCTCAGGTGCCTTTGTAAAAGCACATTCCTAAGGTGGTGTGGGGTGGGCCTGGTCATCTGTATTTTAAGCCCTCATTTGATTCTGATGTTCTGCCAAAGTAAAGAACTCTCTGGTCTTACCTAATGCATCCATAAGAGTTCAAACACAAGAAGTGCCCCGAGAGAGTAGTGTCTGATGGTTCCCCAGTAGTCTGCTTTTGCCAGTGTCCTGCCTAGGGTTTCTCCCCCGGCCCCAGCCATCCTCCCCAACACCGCGCTTGGCAGCCTCCCAGCCTGGACCTGAGCTCCTCGATGATGTTGGCTGACAGCTGTTGCTCCCGGATGCGCCCCACCTCCTGAGGTGGCTGTCCCACCAGTTCAATGATGGTCACATGCCGCAAATCCAGTCCACAGGTGGATTGCTGGGAGGGAGAGAGAACATTTTACACAACAGGGCTGTGCGTTCAAACCTAAGGCTACTTGGCTGATTCCTCGTGGGACCACATGAAGCAGTGTGGGAAAGGAGCCCCTTCTCCCCCAGTGATCACGTAATCACGCTGTGGGGTCTACAACAACCTGTTCCCTGTGTCATTCCGGAAGTACTTGCCCCAACGGTGCTTCCTTCATTCTACTGAAACCAGTTACACAAAGTGGGGTAGAGAAGAGAAATTCAATGACTAAATTGCAGGAACATAATCATTGTTTAAGTTTGCATAGGTTTTAAATTATATAAGTTCTTAATGAATAGCCAATGTGATATGATAATGGCTGTTGTTTATTGAATACACAAACCTAATGCTTTGTAGACGTAATCTAATCCTCACAACACCCCTCACAAGCCAGGTGGTGACAATAACATGCTGAGCCAAGATTCAAACTGAGGACTGATGCCCCCTGCCCAAGCATGTGCTCTTTACCAATAGGCTACCTGGCCAGGGCCTTCGCTCAGTCTCCAGGATTTCTCCAAAACTGTGCCCAGTGCTCTTTTCATTACCCCTTGTTACCTTCCTCGCACTGGGCAGCGCAGCTTGCAGTCCAACCCCGGATCTCCGTCCTGCCTTGTCTTGCAGGATTACCTACTAGCCAGTTACCAGGGTGAGGTTTAAAGAGACCTTGAATACTCCCCGGCACCCCACCTCTGTTTCATCTTTGGGCTTCCCTTCTAGTCCTCACCCTCAGGGTCACTATGCTTGCTGACAGGTTCCTTTTCTTGTTCTTACTCCCTTGCTTCCAACTGAACTGTTGCCTTTGTCATCCTTTTTGGGTCTCTGGATGAATAAGGTCTTTTTGGTCTAGACCCTCCAGCTTTTTTTTTTTTTTTTTTGTAAAACTACTTCCATCCTGGGCCCCTGAATATTCACTCGGCAACTTCTAAGATTCAACCTTTAGAAACCTCCTAAGTAGCTTTTTCTCCCACATGGGTATCCAGCCCCTTGCAGCTCCCCAGAGCTGCTTCTGTTAGTTTTGTCAGCATACCCTGAATTATCTTCAGTAACCTAGCCTGTTCTTTTATAAGTCCCCATAATCATATTTATTCTGTCCTATCGACCTCTCCCTACCAGTGGCTTTGGCTAGGTATCTCTTATGTTAAAAACTGTCATGCAACTCTCATTTTACTTTGAGATATCATAACACTTTTCCTTCTTTTCTGCTACTGGTAGTGGCTAAGAGCACAGATTCTGCAGCCAGACTCCCTGTGTTCAATCCCAGCTCCACCACTTACTAGCTAGTGACCTTGGGCAAGTGACTTAATCTCTATGCATCAGTTTCCTCACCTATTTAATGGGGATAACAATAGTATCTACCTCCAAAGGGTTGTGAGAATTGGATGAATATGTGTAAAACCCATAGATCAGTACTGGATACCTACGTAGCACTTACTGCATAAGTGTTCGTTAGTGCTCTTACTCCTTGAAAAAATAAACATAGTTAATTCCCAACATTTACATTTGATCATAGCTGTCTTGCAAGTCTCTTCAGAGTGCTTTGCCACACTCCCTTCCCATCTTTCACCCAGCTCCCTGCAAGTCACAGCCACCACTCCAGTGACTTTATTGCCTTTTCAGTAAAAGCAGTTTCAAAAATGTGCTAAATATGTCTATGGTAAGACTGATCAAATGCTATCCACAAAAAGTTTCAGGAAGTAGGTAAGGTTTGTGCTGCAGAGAACATCTCTGATTTGGAAAAGGTAAGGGGTAATTTACAGGAGATAAGCCCTCATTAGGGGAATGGGCCTTACCTGTAGCATAGAGATCTGCATTTTATAATATCGGTTGGAGGGATCAGGAGCTGAGATGATGAGGAGTCGCTGTTTCTCATAGAATTGATCCAGGAGACCAGCAGCTGAGTTGACATTGACGTTAATCTTCATAGCTAGGGCAAAAGCAGGTGACCAGTCAGAGTACGGCTTCTCCTCCATCCCAGCTTAGGTAACCTAACATCTTGAGGTATTCCAGTCTTTCAGGTTACCTCTCTCTGGCTGTTTCTCCTGTCCCTTGGGGGAAATCCTAAAAGAACACTTGGAGATTTTAAACCCTTCTTCTTGGGGTAGTAGTCGTCTATGGGGGAATGTTAGTCTTTAAATTAGACACATCCCAGAACCCCCCATTCCCACATCATATACATCGTTACTGGACCCCTGTGCCATGAGGAAGATCCTCCAAAGTTCCCCAGATCACCACATCCACTTGCCCCTGTTTCACTCACGAGTACAGATTGGTGGTGAACCTGACCACTGGCGGCTGGATTGACAGACCCGGGAGGGTGTCCCCTGGCGATCATAACCGCCATCACAGTGGTATTCACAGGTGGCACCATAGTTGTCCCCTGCTGAGGTGCAGGTGAGGTAGCCGTGCTGCGGAGGTTTCAGAGTTGGGCAGCGTCTCACTGTCAGGGAGGAGCTCAAGTTAGAAGTTATGGTGTTCCTTATAAGAAAGAAAGGCTAAGAGGGTGCCCATGCTGGGCTTTCTAGACCAGAAGACTTAGGATGATCAGAAAAATGGCCTTTCTATATTTCCAGTGGCTGGAGATGGAGCTGGAATTTTCCTTTCTTAAGGAATTAAATCTGAAATGCAGACAAAGGTTTGTAAAGTCTGGAAACACAGGTGAATATACATGTTGTCATCAAAAGACTGACAATCTTTAAAAGAAAATATTATCTGTTTCCGGACTTTATGGACGTGCTGTGTAAAGATGACTACCTTGCAGAATTCCTCTTAATAGCAGAAATAAGTTGGAGGAATCTTAAATGTTCATTGGTAGGAGAAGGGTTTAGCAAATTATGATATATTCTTAGAGCAGAATATTATGCTGTCATTAAAAATATTTCTGAAGAATTTTAAAATAACATGAGACAATTACTTTGTTAATGAAAAGTGAAAAGGATGATTTATGATTGGATATACAGTATAATCGCAACTATATGTTTTTTAAAGTATGTATAGAAAAAAGACTGGAAGGAAAATACCAAAAAGCTAATAGCAGTTGCCTCTGGATGATGGGGTAATACATTTTTCCCCTTTATATATTTCCTTATTTATCAAATGTTCAACAATAAGCATGAATTATCTTTATAATGAGAAAAGCAAAACAAAACAATACAACACAAAGCAAAGAGGAAGAATCAGGTAGCCAACACCACCAATTTTAGCAGAGGTGAATGATAGAATGAAGGCAGATTACATGTGATCATTTTGAAGTCTAAGAAGAGAAATGGATAAAGAATATCCTTGTGAATTTTATCTGGATTTAGGATAACGAGAGTCTTGTTGATGAGAGTCTTGTTGGAGAGTCAAGGTCTCAGAAACATGTGTATGCACATGTAATGTTGGCTTCCTAAATAAGCCTGTTTGGTGAACTTGTTTTTCTCCCTCCCCAGTATAAATGAGGTGTGTCTCTTCCAGGCATAGAGAGGAGAGACATGGGGTGGGTCAGGGTAGAGCAGGATTAATGAACAATATGGAAACTAAAGAATTCTTTCTGACCTTGTACTTTCACAATGAACTTGCAGCTGGCCCGGTTGTAGGCTCGGTCATAGGCAGTGTAACGAATCACGTGCTCCCCTTCAGGAAAGTGAGAGCCAGGCTCAGGGCCCCGAAGTGTCACCCTGCATGGGACAGGGTGAAAGAAACACTGAGGAAAGAAACCCTTAGAATTGAAGTCTGAGGCACATCCCCACTGTCACCTTAGCCTGTGCAGTTTCAGTGTGACCAGCCTGAATGACTGAGAGAAGCCGAGGGAAGGCATAAGCGGCATCCATTATTCAGGCTCACCTGGTGATGGTACCATCAGCAGAATCTTTCACCAATGGCGGGTCCCAGTATACTCGAGCAGTCAATTTCTCTGGCTCTGCCATCTTCTCACGTGAGTGGGGACAGCGGATCTTGGGGGGATCTATGTCTGCCAAGGTGAAAAATCAAGTGCTGACTCTTGGGCCCCCTGCTTTCCCTGGAGGGAATCCACTGAAGCAGTGCCACACACCACACACCACACGCTGGGTAGGTAAAAAGTTCAAGGTGCTCAAGGAAACTGGGGAAGGAAGCCCAACTCCAGGGGAGAATATCATTTTGTTCAGCAAATACCCAGGGTGCTACCCTCATAGCTAAGAGGAATGCCTTCTGTGGTGAGAATTCCACATCTCTTGTCGATATAATGCTGAGGTGGCTCTTTGCACCAGGACAACTGGGAGCAACCAGCATTTACCTACACATACAGGCTCGCCTCCACTCCATCTCCCATCTTCCATGCAGATTCGGCTGCGATCACCTTCCAGGTGGTAGCCACTGGAACAGCTATAGTCACAGCGAGAGTCAAGAAGCACTCCATTTGTGCAGGTGTAAGTGCCACTAGTGATGAATGGCAGTGCGTGGCATCTCATCTCTAAGAGAAAACCAAGTGGCAAGCTCAGTGGCTTGTGCAACTATGTGGAGGTGATGTCTGGGCATCTAGCACAGGGAGAAACATCAGAGAGAGCAGAAAATACAAAAACCCTACCTGAACTGCCCTTACAATTTTGTGCCTAACTGCCTTTTCCCCTAATTGTCTTTGTATTTTCGTAAAGTATAGCAGCACCCTTGGGCAGAGGGGTGTCAAAAAAGTAAATTACTTGTCCAACCATATAGACTTCAAAATCAGACCTAACATTGTACATTGCCAAAATCCATAGAATATGCAACAAGAGTGGGCCTTAATGTAAACTATGGAATTCAGGTGACAATGATATATTAATGTATGTTCATTCAACTGTAAAAAGTGTAACACTCTGGTGGGAGATGTTGACAACAGGGGAAGCTGTACATGTGTGGGTGCAGGGGATAAATGGGAAATATCTATATATTTCATTCAATTTTGCTGTGAACTTAAAACTTCTCTAAACAAATAGAATCTATTTTAGAGGGGGAAGTAAAACAACTTATCAAGAGTAAAAAAAAAAATCAGACCTGAGTTTGCATCCCAGTTCTACTTCTTACTAGCTCTGTAACTTTAAGAAGTTGCCTCATCTCTTTGAGTCTCAGTGTTTTCTTCAGTGAAATGTGGATACCTCATAGGATTGTTGTATAAATTAAAAGAAACAATGCATATATCCTCTGGGCTCATTTAGGGCCTTAGCAACTGAGAATTTTTGTCTCTTATTCCTCAAATGCTAGATGCCCTTGAGCACGTTCAAAGCTGCTTTTCTCCTCCAGGCAATACTCATATAATTTTGGGGCTCCCTTAGGCACTGCTCAGCTGAGGCTCACTTACATGCCAACTTGGGCTGACTGGGCAAGAATACAAGTCAGAGCAGTGCCTGGAGGGCCAGGTGTGGTATTTGGTAAAAGAGGAATCCATGTGCCTTGGACACCACATGTGGCAGAGGTGGAGCCTGTCACCATGGATTAATTGTGAGCCTATGCTTGCTAAAGTCTTGTTGGAGATACCTGATACTTGAGAGAAGGAGGCCATATATTCCTTTAGGTTGTCTAACTTCTAATCCTGACTAAGTTCAATTGTTGAAGCTTTGAATAAAGATCTGTATTAGCTATATTCATTCTGTTTCTTGGCAAACCAGACTTAAAGATTATTGCATTTTCTGTTTTCCAGTGTCCCTTTGTAAAGACCTATGCAAAAATGACCTTCTTGAAATCAGGGCGAAGACAAAAGATTTGTCTCTTCAGATGAATGCGTTTGCTTAGTATCATATGACAGGAAATATGATAGATCCAAAGCATTTGCCCTTTTGTCTCTTATGAGGAAAGTCAAAGCCAGATTCAATGCTCAAATGTAGTAATTGACTCATTGTAGGCACCTGGAAATATGTATGTCACCATTCTTTTTTTTTTTTTTTTAAGATGGAGTCTCCCTCTGCCGCCCAGGCTGGAGTGCAGTGGCGCGATCTCGGCTCGCTGCAAGCTCCGCCTCCCGGGTTCACGCCATTCTCCTGCCTCAGCCTCCCGAGTAGCCGGGACCACAGGCGCCTGCCACTACGCCCGGCCAATTTTTTTGTATTTTTAGTAGAGACAGGGTTTCACTGTGTTAGCCAGGATGGTCTCGATCTCCTGACCTCGTGATCCGCCCACCTCGGCCTCCCAAAGTGCTGGGACTACAGGCGTGAGCCACCGCGCCCGGCCACCATTCTTTTAATTGATTTTATGTTCACTTGTACTTTACAGCTCTGTATTTTTCAATTGTATCAGACCGATTCAAATTCCTGTTGAAAATGATGGGATCTAAGTCCTGAAACAATTTAATTCCAGTCACCGAGAGGGGTGTGGTGACTGCCTGCTTTCTGGCTATCAAGCTTCTCTTCTCTACAGCATCTTCTCTGACTAGCCCCATTTCTATATGAATGCTCAGCACTTCTGCATCCAGTTACATGACATTCATGTGCACACATTTGTGTTTCTATCCCATTCATCTATAAGCAGCCTGGGAGTATTTGAAGAATTGAGTAATACAGGAAGTGACCAATACAGGGCTGTGCATACATGGGTGTCCTACAAATGGTGTTCTGCCATGGACATATGGACAGGAAAAGCTCAGCTGCTGAAAGGCTGTGGAACTTGAGTAAGAGGTAGAGATTTGGAAGCTGAAGGGGGAAATGATTTGGAATGTGTATATATCAGCATTTTCACATTCTAGACTTAGGGATTTTTCTTCTGACTTTCAGAAGAAAATGAAGAATAGCAGATGTTTCATAGCTTCACTGCCAAGGTCTTCTAAGGCTATAGGCCAGGAAGTACAGCAGTTGACCACAAGTGGAAAAGAGTCTAAGACCACACGTCCTTAGGAGCTCCAGAAGAAGATCTAGGTCCACATCAGACCTCAGGCCCAAGCCTTCGCTCTGGCTATGCACTCCTGGGCTCCCCGAGTCAGAAGAGATGGTTGCTCCTTAAATGCTCATATTGCTTGGACAGTAACCCAGAGAAACTGAACTCGAATGTTAGGATGGGGAAAGGCCCTGCTGGGGGGCTTGTGGAATATTCTCAATTTGCACTTGAGAGAAGGGCATATTAGTAACACCTCCAGGCATATACCCTCAGCAGCTGGCTGGCTGGCTTCTCTCGAATACATGCATCAGCATATGCACACACACAACTTACGCCTGCAGTAGGCAGTTCCAGACCAGCGACGGCTTGGCAGGCATTGCACCGACCTTCTTCCAATCAGTCGAAAGCCCCGGTCACAGGAGAGCTCACAACGTGTGCCCAGGCTGCTGTGATAATTTCCTCCCCTCGGTGAGTAGCATGTGGCTTCTCCATCCTGGATATTTAATGTATAACACCATCGGGGGACTGTAGCAATAGAAGAAAGACAAGCTAGAAGTACAGTAATCAAGACAGTGTGGTGTTGGTGAAAAGACAGACAAATAGGTCAATGAAAAAAAATAGCCCAGAAGTAAACCCACACAGGTGTGTTGAAATTATTTTTGACAAAAGTGCAAAAACAATTCAGTGGAAGAAAGCCTTCAGACAAATGGTGCTGGAGCACTTGTACTTCCATATGCAAAAAAAAAACCCCACCTCAACCTAAGTCTCACACCTTATACAAAAATTAACTCAAACGGGATCATGGACTTGAAAAAACAGGAGAAAGTCACCGGGATTTAGGGCTAAGCAAAGTGGTCTTAGGTATGATACCAACAGCACAAATAATAAAAGAAACATTAATTTTTTTTTTTTTTTTGAGACGGAGTCTCGCTCTCGCCCAGGCTGGAGTGCAGTGGTGCAATCTCGGCTCACTGCAAACTCCACCTCCCGCGTTCACCCCATTCTCCTGCGTCAGCCTCCCAAGCATCTGGGACTATAGGCGCCCGCCACCATGCCCGGCTAATTTTTTGTATTTTAGTAGAGATGGGGTTTCACCGTGTTAGCCAGGATGGTCTCGATCTCCTGACCTCGTGATCTGCCCGCCTCGGTCTCCCAAAGTGCTGGGATTACAGGCGTGAGCCACTGTGCCCGGCCAGAAAAATTAGATTTTAATAAATTAATGAATTAATAAATTGGACCTTGTCAAAATTAAAAATTGCTCTGCGAAAAGACAAAGCCATAAAAAGGGACTAGTATTTAAAATATAGAAAGAACTCTCAAAACATTGAAAAAGCAAACAGTCCAGTTAGAATATGGACAAAAGATATAAACACACATGGCACTGAAGAGGATATACCGATGGCAAATAAGCATATAAAAAGATGTTCAGCATCATTAATCATTTGGGAAATGCAAATTAAAATCGTAATGAAATACCACCTATATATCCATCAGGGAGGGTATCCTTTAAAAAAAAAACGGGTAATACCAAGTGTTTGTGAAGATGGAGAGAAACTGGAATTCTCATACATATCTGGTGGAAATGCAGAAATACAGCCACTTTGGAAAATATTTTGGCTATTTCTTATAAAGGTAACACGATACCTTCTTATAAAGAAAGGTACACTTACCATATGACTCTGCAATCCCACTTAAAGGTATTTATGCCAGTGAAATAAAAACCTGTGTCCACACAAAATCCTGTACATGAGAGTTAAAAGTAGCTCTATTCATAATTGCCAAAAGCTGGAAACAACTCAAATCTCAAAATTTTTTTTTTTTTTTTTTTCAAGACAGAGTCTCCCTCTGTCGCCTGCAGTGGTGCAATCTCGGCTCACGGCAACCTCCGCCTCCCGGGTTCAAGCTTGATTCTCCTGCCTCAGCCTCCCCAGTAGCTGGGACTACAGGCGTGCGCCACCACGCCCAGCTAATTTTTGTATTTAATTTTTGTATTTTTAGTAGAGATGGGGATTCACCTTGTTGGCTAGAATGGTCTCGATCTCTTGACTTCTTAATCTGCTCGCCTTGGCCTCCCAAAGTGCTGGGATCACAGGCATGAGCCACCGCACCCGGCCTCAAATGTCTTTCTACGGGTGAATGGCTGAACTAACTGGTGTATTCATACAAAAGAATGAAGTGCTGATACATGATGCAACAACATCAATCAATCTCAAATGTATTTTGGGAAGTGAAAGAAGCCAGACTCAAAAAACTACATACTGTAGAATTCCATTTATATAACAAAAATATAGGGACATAGGCAAAAATACAGTGACAGAGTACAGATCAGTGTTTGCCAGAGATTAGGGGTAGAGGTAGGGAATAACATCAGAGGGGAAGCGCTGGGCAAGAGTTTGAAGTGATGGAACTGTCTCATACTGTGGTGGGAGTTATGTGACCCTATGCATTTGTCAAAACTCACAGAACTGTACACCAAAAAGAGTGAGTTTTTCTGTGTGTATGTTTAACATAAAAATTTAAAGGATAATACAAAAATGTAAACTAGAGAGAGGAAGGGAATGTGACATCAAAGAAGGCTTCTTTGGAATGAAAGTCTAATCCCAGTTCAGTACTGAGCACAAAAGGTTATAGGGCTGTTAAATCATAAAGGCATCATAAAGATGCCTCACAGGCTATACAAAATAACTGACTCTTTAGTGGGTTCAGAGTTTAAAGGGGCACATAAAAACAAGCAGAGAGCCACCTGCCCAAGGATGCACACACACAGCATGGCATGGGTCTGTTAGCCTAGGGTTGGGAAGGCTAAAGCCCCATATGAGTTGATTCAGTTCCCACATCCTAAGGGACAAAAAAAGGGGGGGAGCTTTGAAAAAAAAAAGTAGATGAGACACCAAAGGAACAAAGAAAAGCTAGAGCCTCTTTCTGAGTGCAACTGGGGAATGAAGACAGATGACAGTGAGAAATCTTTTCTTCAGTAAACACTACTCTTGGGGCTACCAGCATTACTTTTGAGCCTGTGGCAGTGACACATGGCTGCCATCTGGAGACACCATCTCCAAATTACAGAAAGTCTTTTAAGCACTACAGTTGCAGAGCTGTTGATTATAAGGCCACAACACATATCACAAAGATCTTACTTGGCAGGCTGGGACCTCAACAGTCACTCCCATTCTATATCTCTCCCACAGTCTGTCAAGGAAAATACACATCAGATTGGAATGGGTAGAATAAGTAAGAACGGTAAAGGGAAATATAAAGGTCAGGCTAAATGCTGAGACTGTAGAAGAGGCCCCAACTATTGTAAATAAGATCAAATTTTCTGACCCAGAAAAAATCCTGGCATAAAGACAAAAACGTTGAAAGGCTGGAGAGGAGCAAACACAATCTCAGTTTTCAAATAAGGAAGAAGTCTCTGGGAGCTATAGCCTAGTGACACTGACAGCACTGATAGCATAGTGTTCTAGAATATTTAAACGTAAGGCGTATGCGTTACACAGAGAAGTAGTGATCTCCAGGAACCCTCTGGAACAAGTAATTCCAGATTGACCTAATTTCCTGTTTGGGCAGGGTCACCAGACTGGTAGAGCAGGGGAAATAGTGGATACACTATGTGGAAGTAAGTGAGGCATGTGACAATGCTTTTCATGTCATTGATGTGGATGAGATGAAATACAAGAGAGGTGACAATATGGTTAAAATTTCATAAGTGGCTGAGCAACTGTACCCAAAGAATGCCCATGGGAAGCTGATCGAGGATGTGGTTAAAAGAAATCAAGAAGGCAATTCCATTTACAATAGCTACAAAGAAATCTAGAAATAAACTTAACCAAAGAAGTGAAAACCTATACACTGAAAATTATAAAACATCGATGAAAGAAATTAAAGAGGACACAAAAAATAGATATCCCGTGTTCATGGATCAGAAGAATTAATATTGTTAAAATGACCATATTGCTCAAAGCAATTTACAGATTCAATGCAATTTCTATCAAAATACCAACATCATTTTTCACAGAAATAGAAAAAGCAATCCTAAAATTCATATGGAACTAAAAAAGAGCCAGAATAGCCAAAGCAATCCTGAGCAAAAAAAAAAAAAAAAAAAAAAAAAAAAAAAAAAGCTAGAGGCATCACATTACCTGACGTCAAAATATATTGTAAGGCTATAGTAACCAAAACAACACGGTATTGGTATAAAAATAGATATATAGATCAATGGAACAGAATAGGAAACCCAGAAATAAATTCATTTATTTATAGCCAACTGATCTTTGACAAGGCCATCAGGAACATACACTGGGGAAAGGACATTCTCTTCAATAAATGCTGCTTAGAAACTAGATAACCTTTTACAGAATAATGAAATTGGACCCCCATCTCTCATATCCAAAAATTTACTCAAGATGGAGTAAAAACTTAAATGTAAGACCCAGAAGTACAAAATTACTAGAAGAAAACATAGGGAAAACTCCTCAGGATATTGGTCTAGGCAACAATTTTATGGTTAAGACCTCAAAAGCACAGGAAACAGAAACAAAAATAGACCAAGAGGACTATATTAAACTAAAAGGCTCCTGCACAGCAAAACAACAACAACAAACAACCGAGTGAAGAGACAACCTCTTGAATGGGAGAAAATATTTGCAAACTACTTATCCATCAGGGGACTAATAATGTCCAGTATATACAAGGAACTCGAACAACTCAACAGTAGAAAAACAAATAATTCCACTAAAAAAATTGGGCAAATGACACGAGTAGATATTTCTCAAAAGAGGACACACAAATGGCCAACAGATATATGAAAAAATGCTCAACATCACTAATCATCAGGGAGATGCAAATCAAAATCACACAATGAGATATCATCTCACCCCAGTTAAAATGGCTATTATTAAAAAGTCCAGGTGCAGTGGCTCATGCCTGTAATCCCAGGACTCTGGGAGGCCTATGCAGGTGGATCACCTGAGGTCAGGAGTTTGAGACCAGCCTGGCCAACATGGTGAAATCCCGTCTCTACTAAAAATAAAAAAATTAGCCGGGCATGGTGGTGGGCGCATGTAATCCCAGCAACTCGGGAGGCTGCGGCAGAAGAATTGCTTGAACCCAGGAGGTGGAGGTTGCAGTGAGCCAAGATCATGCCATTGCACTCCATCCTGGGGGACTGAGTGAGACTCTGTCTTTAAAAAAAAAAAAGAGAGACATAAATAACAGATGCTGGCCAGGATGCAGAGAAAAGGGAACCATACATTGTTGATGAGAATGTAAATTAATATAATCACTAAGGAAAAGAGTATGGAAATTTCTTAAAAAATGAAAACTAGCTGGGCGTGGTGGCTCACACCTGTAATCCCAGCACTTTGGGAGGCCAAGGCAGGTGGATCACCTGAGGTCAGGAGTTCGAGACCAGCCTGGCCAACATGGTGAAACTGTTTCTACTAAAAATACAGAAATTAGCTGGGCGTGGTGGCAGGTGCCTGTAATCCCAGCTACTGGGGAGGCTGAGGCAGGAGAATCGCTTGAACCTGGGAGGCAGAGGTTGCAGTGAGCCAAGATCACACCACTGCACTCCAACCTAGGCAACAAGAGTGAGACTCCATCGAAAGAAAGAAAGAAAGAGAGAAAGAGAGAGAGAAAGAGAGAAAGAGAGAGAAGGAAGGGAGGGAACTAGCACTACCATATGATTCAGCAGTCCCACTACTGGGTACCTATTTAAAGGAAAAGAAATCAATATATCAAAGGGATCTGCATTCATGTGTTTATCACAGCACTATTCACAATAGCAAAGATATGGAATCAACCTAAGTATCCATCAGTGGACTAATGGATAAAGAAAATGTGCTACATATACATAATAGAATAGTATTTGGCCATAATAAAGAATGAAATCCTATCATTTGCAGCAACATGGATGGAACTGGAAATCATTATGTTAAGCAAAATAAGCCAGGCACAGAAAGACAAATACTGCATGTTCTCACTTAATTGTAGGTGCTAAAAAAGTTAATCTCATGGACATAGAGAATAGAATGATAGATACCAGAGAATGGGAGGGGTAACTAGGTGGCAGGGGGGATGAAGAGAGGTTTGTTGTGGATACAAATCTACAGTTAGAAGAAATAAATTCTAACGTTTGATAGCAGAATAGGGTGACTGTACTTAGCAACAATGTTTTGTATATTTCAAATTAAGTAGAAGAGAGGACTTGATAACAACACATAAAAATAGTAAATACTGAAGGTGATGGATACCGCAAATACCCTGACTTGATTACTCCACAGTCTATGCACATGACACTCAACATGTGCCCCATAAATATGTTAAGTATTATGTATCGATAAAAGAAAAAAGAATGTGGTTAAATACTGTATTGCAGGCTGGGCGTAGTGGCTCATCCCTGTAATCCCAGCACTGTGGGAGGCCGAAGCAGGCAGATCACCTGAGGTCAGGAGTTCGAGACTAGCCTGGCCAACATGGTGAAACCCTGTCTAGTAAAAATACAAAATTAGCCACGTGTGGTGGTGTGTGCCTGTAATCCCAGCTACTTGGGAGGCTGAGGCAGGAGAATTGCTTGAACCTGGGAGGCAGAGGTTGAAGTGAGCCAAGATCACGCCATTGCACTCCAGCCTGGGCAACAAGACCAAAACTTTGTCTTAAAAAAAAAAAAAAAACTCCCCTGCCCCACCTAAAAAAAACCCAAAAATACTGTATGGCAAAATTGTCTGGTGGGAAATGTGTAAGTCTTTATTGTGTATCTCCTGTGTTCTAGGCACCATGCTACATGTTTTCCTTTTCACATATATCATCTCATACAGTTCTCCCAACAGCCCTGTAAGGTATGTAGGTGTCTTTCCCTCTTTCGCAGATGAGGAAGTAAATTGCCCAGGATCCCTAAGCAAGTAGTGGGTAGAGCTGAAATTTGAACCCAAGCTTTGTCTGCTCCAAACCCCATGTCCTATGTAACCGCAGTGTCTGCCACTGCAGATATAAAATAGGCTACTACTTTGAAGTAAACACTGACCTTGTTGAATAGATAATATATCCACATGACTCAAAACCTCAAAAGTATAAAAAGTTACAAAGTACAATGTCTTCCCCCAACCCCTGCTCCCATGCCTACCCTGACTTAGTCCCCTCCCAAAGAACTACTTTTAATATTTCTTTGTGCAAATAAAGCAAATGTTGGCATAGCTTCTTATTTTTCCTTCCTTTTTAATACATAGGGTAGCATATTATGTCCACTCTTCCCTCCATTGCTTGTTTGGTAAACTTAACAATTGTATTTAGAGATCTTTCCATATCACTACATAGTAAGCGTGCAATTTATTTAAATGAAATAACATTTATAAAATACATAGCAGTGACTGGCACATAATAGGTGTTTGTCCAGAGTCCAAGAGCTGGAAGGGGGAGAAGCTGAGATTTGAACTCAGGCCCATTGTCTCTGCTTTCTGTAGCTATTCATCTGTCTATCTCTTTTTAAGGTGTATGCAGAAAATAAAGTGCTGACAACAGTTTTGAAAGGGCCTTCTCTGTTATCTTCTATTATCTTCAGATAACCCAGGCAGTGTGACTAGCTTGCTCACAGATGAGGCAAGCTGCAAGGAAAGCAACAGCCCAGCTGACTCCAAGCTAGGAGTCAGGATAAGGGAATGACAGAAAGTGCAGGATGAGTGAAGATGATAGCAAATGACATACCAATTTGCTTTGAAATAATGGTCTGGTTGTTCTGGTTTTTTTCCCAGTCTTCTTTTCTAGAACAATGAGTTATATTTTTGATGAAAGAGATGGATTAAGCATGGCTCTTGAGTCAGACAGATCTGAGTTTAAATTCTCTGTGACTCTCTGAATCTAAAACTTCCCTGAGCTTAGTTTCCTGGTTGGTAAAATGGGGGATAATAAACCATACCATAGGGCTGGTTGTGAGAACCAAACGAAATTTCATTTGTAAAATATTCAACCCTGTGAATGTTTTTCCCTAAGTCAGTGTCTGGGTTTGAGCCAGTGTCCCATCTTTCCTGAAGCAGCAACATGCTGTGGTTCCCAGCATTCATTTGGAGCACGTGACTGAGACACACGACTGCCATCTGGAGACACCATCTCCAAATTACGGAAAGTTCTTTAGCACTACAGTTGCAGAGCTATTGATTATAAGGTCACAAAGACTTTACATGGGAGGCTGGGGCCTCAGGTTGTACTTTTCCTGGACACTCCCTCCCCCTCATCATTGCTAACTTCACTCAATTCATTTTATGCCAAGACTAAGTCCTAAAAGGAGCTTTGAGACACTAGACCTCCAAACCAAAGGCCCTTATGCAGCTTATATTTCTCCAAAGGGCTTTATGCTCATTTAAGAAGAACCAATGAAGAAGGTTAATGTTAATAATAGGGCTGCAGACTCTGTGAAAGTACCTTCTGCATCTGTTGCTTTTTACTAGCCACCTCTCCAAACTATAGTCTCCCATAATCTGGCTTCTGCTCCCAGGATGCTAGTGGTCAGCATCTACTTTTAACCATGGCTGTGTGAGAGTAACACACATGACTCCTTAAATATAGTTAAATACAGTTGAAAACAGTTAAATACACAAGTACAGTTAAAAACAGTTAAATACAGGAATACAGTTAAAAACAGTTAAATACACAAGTACAGTTAAAAACAGTTAAATACAGGAATACAGTTAAAAACAGTTAAATACACAAGTACAGTTAAAAACAGTTAAATACAGGAATACAGTTAAAAACAGTTAGATACAGTTAAAAACAGTTAAATACAGTTAAAAACAGTTAAATACACAAATACAGTTAAATACAGTTAAATACAGAAATATAGTTAAATACAGAACTATTTTCTTGAGGGTAATGAAAAGTAAACCAAAGAGGCAGTGCATAATGAAGGCCAAATAAGTGTGTCTAGACAGTAAACATTTATTTCAGAAGAGGTACCTAATAAGTACTCAATAAATATTCAATGAACGAATAAATGGGCAAGGGAAAGCTCAGTGTGGGCTAAAGCAGTTGGGAACACAGTACTGAACACAGCCTGACCAAAGTGCAGATTTCGTGTGGGGAGAACAGGTAGGAAGTTGTTAGTCTGGGAAGCTAGGCCGAGGCCAGATTCTGATTTAAAATGATCATTGTGGGTCACTAGGTTTGGGGGAGGGGGAAACATGAGTCAGATAATCCAGTTAGAGGCAACTGTATTATCCATGTGTGAGGTCAAAGTTTTATTCCCATGGATTAATAAAGAAATGACAGGTCTTTGTGACTGACTGGCAGGAAGTGATGAGGAAAAGGGGGCTGTTAAAGGTGACAGGACCTATTAGAGGTGACACTGAGGTATTCTGAAGTCTGAGTAACTAAGAGAATGATGGTAGTGTTATCAGAAGTAGGAAGGTCAGTAGGTGGAACCCTTTTCAGGAGAGAGGAAATATTTTTGTTTTAGACATCTCCAAATGGAAGTGTGTAGCAGCGGTTGGAGATGTAGTCCATCAGCTCAGGAGACAGGTCAGGGTTGACCCAAGTTCAGATCCTAGTCTCATTCTCTCTATTGTCACCACCAGAGAGTCCATCTCCTTTCCCAGTTTCAGCTCTGACCAGAATTGTGAAATGCCATGGAGCCCAAGGAAGGCGGATTAAGAAGAAAGGAAGGTGCTCACTGCTGCTAGAGAGACTGAGAGACACGCTCAAGAAAGGGTCATGGAAATTGCTTCTCTCATGGGAGAAAACTTTTGTCTTCAAGAGATGTCATTTCAGGTTGTAGATTTGTGAGTGGGTGAGAAACAGACTGTAGAGAGTTTAGGAGTTAGTGGGTGCTGAGAGAGAGAGGGAGTGGGTGTGGACCATTTGGCAGTGAGAAGAACATGAGTAGATGGTAGCTACGAAGGAGCTCAGAGGAGCTCAAAGCTCTGATAATTTCTCAGTTGAAACTGTTTTTCTTAAAGGTCACTGTTTACCTCCTTGCCAAATAAAATCTTTTCTCTACCCTCAATTAGATTTCTTTGCAATATTTGACACAATTTCTCTCTTACCCCTTCCTTTCCTTAAAACTCTCTTCTCCTGTGGCTTCTGTAATATGACAGGTACTGCCCAGATATCTTCCTACATGACTGACCACTAATTCTCTTTTTTTCCCCTTGCTGGTTCCTCTTCTCCTACTCATGTCTACAGATGTCTTCTAAAGCTCTGACCCTGGCCTTCTGCTCCCTCAGACAACCCATCTATCTAAGCTGATGACTCACACAACTTCATCTTTCTGCTTCCAGCTGCCTGTAGGGCATCTTCACCAAACCAGTTTTCTTTTTTAACATTGTCTTTCTGAGAGGGGTCCTACAATTCTTCCAGGTGTACAGACTGAGTGCTTTCAGACATCAGTTTGTTTCTTAGCCTCTTGGTACATCAAGTCTGTACTAAGTCTCGTCGTCTCTTTCTTTGAAACATTTATGGGGTTCATCTGTACCTTCCATTTCTTTGCCACCACCCTCAGTCATCTCTAGCCAACATTACTGTAGCTGGTTCCTGGAGAGTCTCCCTGACTCAGGCCTAATCACTGAACCCCTATTTCTGCATAGAATAATCAGGTTAATGTTCTAAAATGACAATTTATTGTGTCATGCCCCTGTGCAAAAACATGTGATGGGCTCCCTGTAGATCCTAGTACAACAGCTAAACTCTTCTGCCTGGCTTGCAAAGCAAAGAAACAAAGAATCAGAAATGGAAGGGATATCAGATACCACCTGGCCTAACTTCCCTTTTAATGCAGGAATTACTTACTGTGCAGCATTCATCACAGATAGTTTTCCTGCCTCTCATTAGTATTGTCCCTAGATCACGGAGTCTTTCCTAATTTGGTCTCACTCTTTATATTTAACTTTTTTTTTTTTTTTTTTGAGACAGAGCCTTGCTTTGTCGCCCAGGCTGGACAGCAGTGGTGCCATCTCAGCTCTCGGCTCACTGCAACCTCCACCTCCCGGGTTCAAGCGATTCTCCCGCCTCAACCACCGGAGTAGCTGGGATTATAGGCACGTGCCACCATGCCTGGCTAATTTTTTGTAGTTTTGTTAGAGATGAGGTTTCACCATATTGACCAGGCTGGTCTCAAACTCCTGACCTCGAGTGATCCACCTGTCTCGGCCTCCCAAAGTGCTGGGTTTACAGGCATGAGCCACTGCACCTGACCTATATTTAACTTTCTTTGATACTACTCCCTCCACCTTCCATATCCTCCAATCAGGCCGGTTTCTTCTTAGCTCCCTTCTCTACCAGGTTTGTTCTTACTTCCACATTTTTAGCCATCTGCTTTTCTGGGTGCTCTCCCCTCCCCTTTCTAGTTCTCAAAATCCCACCTATCATTCTAAGCTTAGCCTAAATGTCATCTTTCGTGACCCCTTTCCTGACTTCTTTTTCTTAAATCCTACTGCATTTACTGCTATCACATAGCTTCACACTTACTTGCCCTACATGTGCTAATTTTATACACCCCCATCACCCCCAACAGAATGTCAGCTACATGATGGGGACAAAACCCTATCTGAGACCTTGTATCACCCACAGGCTTACCTTGCACAGGATTAGGCATTGAGTAACTAGTCGATACTTAATGATTAATAATATATGGAGAACCTTCAGGCTGGAGAGGTGAGGTCACACAGTAAGTCAGTAACCCAAGTTCATGACGAGAAATCACAGCCCCTGATTCCCTGTGCTGCAGTTTGGGCACATGTGAGCCAAGCCTGATGGGGATGCTTCAGGGAAGGGCCTAGGTCTGAGGCCAGAAAAGAGCTTTTCTGGGCTTGAGAAGCAGGGTAGATTACCTCGGTAGTCCAGGGCAGGAGCCCGTGGGACCTCCTCTGCATATACTTCATTGTAGCTTTCATCTGGATAGTAGCCAGAACCTAGAATAAGGAAGACAATATCAAGATGGTGTCTTGATTTCTCACTCAAGTCCTTCCCAACCTTCCCCCTCTCGTCCAACTTTGTCACTTCCTTAGGACATGGCATTCCATGGGTGGGGAGCCAGGTGGATATTTAGTGGGGGAAATCCTGTGTTGTAAGGCAGCAGAACTATTGTGGGTGAATCTCAGCACCTCAGTTGCATAGAGGGCAGGCTCATGGTTGTGGGGCCAGTTACTGCGAGCACTAGAAGACTCCATCTAAAAGAAAAAAATTGAACCTGACCATACATCAATCCTGTCAATCTGGACTATAAATGACCCATTTCCTTGAAGCAACACATGAGTCTTGGTAAGACACTGGGGACTAAGCTCTGAGAATGGACTGTGGTCCCAGATAGGAGGAAAAAACAGAACCTGTGTCTTCCCCCTAGTGACAGTCCTGCTCACAGTCCTCAAAGAGAAACAGTTACTCAGGTTTCCACTAGCCCACAGGGCACGGGCCTTTTTGTCATTGGATTACCATTGCTGGGGGGTGGCGTGCCAAGGCCAAGAGGGGTGACTTATAAGGCAAGAGGAAATGAAAGCAGTTTTGTGAGCACTTTGCCCTGGTTTGGAGAACAGAGACGGCAGAGTCCTTCGGATAAATTTTCTGTTTCTCTAATCACAAGGAACTTTAACGGAGCTGCCGAGCTAGGGAACATTCCTAATCTATCTCCATCCAGTTAAGTGGCCCAGTCCCTAGTGGAGGCAGGTCTGCGGCTGTCTGGGAGACTAAACAGTGTGTTCCACCAGACGGCAGGAAATCGGTCATGAATACGAACTAATTGGAAAACAACTTGGTCCTTTCCGGAGCAAAGTTTCCGGAAGCCTTCCTTCCAGCCTCCCCGAGCCCTAACGCACGCACAAGAATAGCGTAGCCAGCTGTGTTGGAGTCAAGAGACAATTCCGTTATTTCCAGGAGAGGGTGTGCTTCCAGGACAGGGCTGGGTTTTAGTGCTGGAGCCCTTTGGCCTGTGTAAACACTCAGGCCACAAGCTCGCCTCCTCCTCTTGGGAAGAGGCACAGGGCCCCCTGCACTAAAGGGCGGAGCAGAGGGCGAGATGATGAAGCTCCTCCATTCCCCACAAGCCCAGACTAGGGGTGGGGAAGGTGAGGTATTGGGAAACCAGTCCAATTTAGTGAACAAGGGAATGAATCAATTGAAAGTTTGCCTTATGAAATCATGTCCTCGTTGGTTTGCCCTCATTCCAAAGGAAAGAGTTCATTTTTTCTTTTTCCCCTCTTTCTTTTTTTCTGTTTTCCCATTTCAGTTCTTCTGGCTTCTGTTTATTTCTTCTCAGGCCTCATCTCCCCTGCTCTCTTTTCTCCCATAACGGGAGGTTTCATTGGTGGGCGCGGGGGAGGAGGGGGGGTCATGGAATTCTCGTCAGCGGTTTCAGTTTGGTATTAGCCTCAAAGCCTTATAGGTCTTGTAAACAGGAGGCCAGATGTGTGTGATTCCCTAAAGTATTAGGTCTCCCTGCTCCGGTTACAGAGTCCAGCTTTTGAAGAAATGCTCAGCAGGGAGCAAAGGACTGTTTACCAGAGGAGAAAACAGGAGTGTCAAAGCCCTGTGGCTTGATAATGGTAACAACAACAACAAGACATGACAATGGCTGCTAACATCTCTCAGCTTACATTCTGTGTTAAGCACATGACATATGTTAGCTCATTATGTCACCATAACATGTCAGCAGGGTAGGTATTACTAATGTGCTCCAATATAAAGCCGAAGAAACGGGGTTGAGGAACCAAGGGGGTTGTCCAAGGTCTCCCAGTTATTAAGTAGCAGAGTGGGCATTCCAGCCCAGGTCTGCTTGACCCCCTAGATACCAAACTCAGACACTCCACTGAAGATGGTGATTAGGGGAGAGCTTTTGACGATGTCCAACTGGGGTAAAAGTCCAAAATCTCTTTTGCAATCCAGCTTTTTTACTGTGTGTGTGGGATCGAAGGCCACCAAGCATTTTACATCATTCCAGATTTACAGGGGATGTAGGAAAACTGTGGGGGAAGACTCAATAAGATAATTACAGTCTCCAGGGTGTGGAAGTACGCTTTGTGTGGAGAAAGTTCAGACCACCTTGCCACTTTACACCTTTCCATTTTCCCATTTCCCCTCTTTGCCTACCTTTGAGTATTTTTTTCTTTTTTGCAAATGGTGGAATTCTTAGATGGGTATAAGAATGAAATTAAAGGGGAACACTCCCTACATTATTCTGTCTGCTTGTCCCTCTTTAGCCCTGGGGGAAGGACTTGGGGAGCATTCCTCAGTTCCTTTAGATCAATCAGTGCTTGGTTACTGTGTGGTCTGTTACTGGGCTCCTCCAACCTCCATAGTACAGTCAGGCCCTCTAAGCACTGCCCTTCACAAAAGTATAGTTAGACATGTAATTGATAGTTAAAAGACTATTTCAAGATTCATATTAATCCTTGGTTTATGATGACAAATACAGTCTGACTTTCTGGGCTGCACAGATACGCCAGCACACACTTTTAACCCATTCTTTGCTTTATTTATATTCTTAACTTTTCCCAACCACTGCTGATTATTCCTGGACCCTTTTTCTGATTAGCCCTGAATCCACATTTGGCTGCTTTTCTGTGCTATGCTCATTTGAAGACAAGGCTGTAGAAGTAAACAAAACAGTCCTGGATGCATAAAGAGTGCTCAATAAATATTTGTTGAAGGAATGAATGAACAAATGCATGAAGGCAAGCCCAACAGCTGAGCTAGCAGTGTAGGGGAAATGTCTCTCATCATGTGGTCTCCTAAGGATAGAAGAGGGAAGGATGAGTGGGATTGCAGGGCTGGCGGAGGCCTCACCAATCTGAGCTCCTCAGGAGTGGTGACTCGTGATTCATGTGGAAGTGGGGAGTTCCATCTTTTCAAATAGCCCTTTGAGAACCTCAACTGAATCTAACTTTTAAAAAACTGCTCTGTGCTCACGACTCCAACAGCTCAGGCTTCTGTTTTGGGAAAGGTAAAGACCTTTGCATGCCATGAGGTTTCATACAGGTGTTCAGAACTGGGCTTCGAGCCATGTAATCTCCACTGCTTTAGTCCTGTGGTCTTTGGCTGGATTTTGGTCTCTGTAAATGAACTGAAGCTAGGGGAGGTTGGGGAGGACAGTCGCATATTTATCTCCTGGAGACTTGGGGCACCTTTAACCCCAAACAGGATATGCTCTGCCAAGGGCTTGACTTGAATTTTTTCATCTCAATGTCAGTCCTTGTGCTTCACCCCCTACAAAGCCAGGTTAAGCCAAAAAGGGGAAGAAGTTTGCATATTTGTTTGAAAACTTGATGCAGCTGTTCCAGACAAACAGAGCTACTGCCAAAGGCCTCCACCAGGAGCTAAGGGCATGTGGAAAATTTTAGCTGCAATGACTGTGGCTGTGATGGGAGCAGTTTGTTATTTACTCATCTCTGGATATTTTCCTAACCCCATTGGTTGGGCCTGTCTCCTTCCCCCACTCCTCCCTACTGGCCCCTGTGAGGGCAGACACTGCAGGCCACAGAATATTCTTAGCACTTGGAATGCCAGCTGGGCCCCATATAAAACCTCTGTATGCCACTTCATTATCCTGCCCTCATCCCTTCCCTCTCCCCTTTCCCTCTTCTCACTGAGTTTGTTCTCTGGCTCTCTGGGTGAAGAATGAAATGTTCAGGAATCCAGAAAACTCCATCCCTTCTGAAGTAAAGAACAAATGAAAAGAAACTGGGAAATTCCTGATTAAAAGGATGTGATCTGTATTACCACTAACAGCTTTGGCATAAAAGGGCTATAAAAATCTCATTTTATAAATAAGGTCAGGGAGGGAGGGAGGGAGGGAAGAAGTCTGATGGATTCTTGTTTCCCTTGAATAGATTGCCTGCTCCCTTATTTTTCCCAAATGAGATTTGTGGTCTAAGTCCATTTTTGTGGTCTTGACAAGGGTATTTGACTCATAAAAGGATTAATATTAATAAAGATTTGACTCATAAAGGATTTCATATTAGAAAATGGTTTTCAGGGAGCTAAGTACACAAGCAGGTGAGACAATGGCCTCAAAGGTGATGTCCAACCTTCTCATGTTTGTACTAGTGTGGCCTATTTCAAATAGCTCTTGTTAGACTGCCTTAAAAGCCTCCTTTGGTAGTCTGTTGCAATGTTTAACCATCTTTATTGTCCTTTAATACTTTTCTGTATAGAAAATAAGTGTCTCTTTTTGTAGTCTAACTCTTTCTTCTCCAAGTCTTGGTCTAGGACTTATCCTTCCGGGAAATAACAGACAACAGCTCCTAGAACTTACCTGCATACCATGTTGGTGTCACTGCTGGAGTCAGGAAGAACAGCAGAGAGAGAGCTCCTCTTTGAGTTAGTTGACTGGCCATCCTTGAAAGGGAGGATTATGGAGACAAGAAAAGATGTATGTATGGCCTGAAGTACCAGGGTAAAGGAAAGTGACTTTCAGAAGTCAGCCATCAATTAACTTCCAAAAGTGGGGAAGCAGAAATATGGGATCTGTGAGGAAGAAGAGAGATTTTATAATTAATGAATGCTTTTTATATTATCTCCCTCATAAGAATCTTTCATGTTATAGAATAACAAGACTCTGTTTGTTATTTGTGGTCCCTTTTCCTCCCAGGAGGAGGAGGACGTAAAACAACCAATCTTCAACTGACCCTGGTGGGATCAGATGCAAATGCTCCATGGTCCAAGTTATAGAGAGGGACACTGAAGTACTGAGACTAGGAAAAGGCCAACATAAAATTACATGGAACCAGTAGGGAACCTGGTGACCTAAAGGCTACCATTAGGTTTCATTCATTTAACTAACATTTCCTAGCCACTAATCTGGGAAAGTGTTAGCATATGTGGTCTAAGAATTTGAACACTGACGTTACACAGGTCTGGATGTGAATCCAATTCTGTCACCTGTTAGCTATGGGGTCTTGGACAAATTTTTTAACTTCTCTGAGCCTCGGTTTCCTCATCTATAAAATCGGAATAATAATACTCTCTACCTCATGAATTGATTATTGCCTGTCATATAGGGAAGTAATTTATATATTAGACAATATTATTACCAATTTTGTATTGGACAGGACTGAATGTTTCCCTTCTTTAGTCTCCCAGGCAGTAACTATACTCTGGCTCTGTTCTTAGCTTTGGGTTTTAAGGCTTAGTGGTTTGGTAGTGGCTTCTGGCTTTCAAGTCCAGCCTAACCCTCTAGTTTTACCTTGCTGGACCAGCAGGAAGTCAGCGAGGTAGAGGAGGACCTGCTGAGGTACATGAGGAGAGGGTGAACAAGCTCCAATTGCCCTCTCACTTCCTGCCCTGTCCTCACCCTAATGGGATGAGAGTTTTGTGGTTCCCAGTAGGCAAATACTTTGTAAATGACAGTATTAAAATTTGCTGCCCATTGGTATAAATTGGCCACTGGGCATTTCAGCAAGCACCCATTCACTCACATGCTTTCAATGAAATGCCATGCTCAGGGGAGGAGTCAGTCCTAGAAATAGAGAAACAAAAAGTGGTAGATTCTGGCCAGAGTTCCTAAGGGACATGCAAAGCCCAAGAAAGGGAAAATTTTATTTTCTAATTCATTGCTACTTGGTTTCAGACTTTGTCTAGAAAGTGACAGGGAGGCAGGATGGAGAAAAAGAGTAAATG
The DNA here is from genome assembly GCF_043159975.1 of Macaca nemestrina. Classification (NCBI taxonomy): domain Eukaryota; kingdom Metazoa; phylum Chordata; class Mammalia; order Primates; family Cercopithecidae; genus Macaca; species Macaca nemestrina. The sequence goes on from NC_092145.1 coordinate 54,598,424, forward strand.
AAGGAGAAAAGGGAAGTAGAAAGATGTGGGATGGAAGGAAAGAAAATCTGACAGAGCTGAAGGAAAGAGATGGATAAACACAGAAAGAGGCAACAAAAGGAGGAGAAAGAGGAGATTAAAGAGAGATCTGGGAAAACAAACAGTTAGATAACTAATCACCAACCCCTCTCCCACATCTAGCCTCCATCTAGTTCCTTTGTTCTGGAGCAGAGGCATTCCTTTTTCAGACCCAATACTCTGAACCTGTGACCTCTTACGTGTCCAGCTTCTCCCCAATCTCAGGCTTAATACTTGACTCACTAGAGTCAACCATCCCATCCCTCTGCTGTGGGCCAAGAAGTTGCTGGGAACATGTGTTTGCAGTCAGGTCACAGCATAAATGAAAAGCAGCATATGATCCAGCTTCATAAAATAACTTCTCCCCCGACCTCCACCCCCAGCCATGTTGCCCAAGTTCTGGATCTCCTTATCCCCTTCACAATTGTGCATTGGGGTAGTGGAGTGTGGAGGGATTAGTTGCAGATCTTACCTGTTTTATGGTATTTTGTGCCCTTTTTCTCTCTCCTCTTTCTCCTTCCTCTCTGCTCCTCTCATCAATTGGAAAAAACCTTCTACTTCAACATTCCTAGAACGAGTGGCTCCTGGTCTGTCCCGATCTCCGGGATTCTGTTAACACTGCCCAGATGTTACGACGTCCGCATCTGCCAAAAGATTCCTTAAAGCTATATTATCCCCGAAGCTATAGTTATTCCTGTCTCAGAGAAGGGTTTTAGAAAGATGGGGGAGAAGGAACACAGGGATTAGAGGAACTCAGTCTGTCTGCTGCAGAAGAGGGGGAAGTGTGAATGGCACTGGCTCCAAGCCTGTGAGTATAGTGATGACTAACACAGAGGCTGGCTTAAGCGGCCTCCAGAGATGTGTTGCACTGAAGAACACTTCTTTTTATGACTCAGCATGACATAAGAATTGAATGAAAAGGAATTTCACAAACAGAAATACCAAAGAGAGGGGAAGACTGTAGCTGATTTTGACATTCCCTACAAGATTTCTCCTGTAATTCCTTAGGCTCCCAACTCTGAATTATCTTGCAATCTATATGGTATCAGGTCAGATACACTTTGAAACCCTCATGCCAGTGACCTAACTTCTCTGGACTTCAGTTTCTGTTAAGATTATATTGTTTACAAAAAAACCCCATGTACTTCTTGCCTGAAGAATCAAGACTGATTTCCCTTACTAAGAATGGAAGGAAAGCATGCCTGGAGAGGCTTTAGTGGGAGGCTGTTTGAGCAAATCTAGCTGCATCCCAGTGGTCTCTGATGGAGGGTTACATTTCACTCAGCAAGATTTTTTCATTTTAGTATCTGATAATAAGACTGTTCTGCCATAGCACAGACCAGCTACTTACAATCTCCCTCCCCTCACAGTTGACATTTCCATCTCTTGGAAAATCAGTGGTTATAGAAGGAAGAATTTTAAGCTGTTGTAGAAAGGGTGTTTCTCCTGTGTATGCAAGCAAATTGGTAACCCCTTCTCAGTCATAATGGGAAGAATTGTACTTAAGATAATACAAAGTTCAAAAGCAAGCCTGAGCCTGCTTCATTTCCAATCCACCTGTGACAAATATGTATTGAGTATCTACCATGTGCTTAACAGAGTAATACCTATGTAAAGAAGATGTGGCTGGGCGCAGCGGCTCATGCCTGTAATCCCAACACTTTGGGAGGCTAAAGAGGGCAGATCACGAGGTCAGGAGTTCAAGATTAGCCTGGCCAACATGGTGAAACCCCATCTCTACTAAATACAAAAAAAATTAGCCGGGCGTGGTGGTGCCTGTAATCCTAGCTACTCAGGAGGCTGAGGCAGGAGAATTGCTTGAACCCGGGAGGCAGAGGTTGCAGTGAGCTGAGATCACGCCACTGCACTCCAGCCTGGGTGAGGGAGTGAGACTCCGTCTCAGAAGAAAAAAAAAAAAAAAGAAGACGTGATCGTCATGGCCTTATTCATTCCATAAATTTATCAAGTATCTACCACGTCAAGAGTGGTGGATGTAGTGGTGAACAAGACAGACAAAATCCCAGGCATTGTAATTCATAATTAATTCAACAAATACTTGTTGAGCATCTATTATGTGCCACACGTGGTTCCAGGTATTTGAGAAACATCAGTGAACAAAACAGACAAAAATCCCTGCCCTCATGGAACAGAGGAGACAGACATCAAACAAGCATGTTCTTAATTACAATTGCGTGTGTTTAGGGAATCTTTATTGGTCATCTACTATAAGCTGAGCAGTGCAGATACAGTGGTGAGCAAGTAATGTGTGATTCTTGATCTTATGGAGCTTACTCTCCAGCTCCCGGAGTTTATGTTTAGTAGGGGAGAGAAAAGGGACGCAATCAATTATAAAACAGTACAACTCCCTATGGTAATAAACTACCAAAAGCTGCGTTACAGACTTTAAGGACGCTAGGAGGAGGTCAGAGGAGGGGGGCATCTGAGAAGAGGTGGGCCTTGGTCTAGTCTCAGGCAAAGGAAATGCCATCAACAAGAGCTCACTGTTAGGTCAGAGGAGGGAGGGGCCAACTGCTAACAGGTTTCAGGGAGAGACAGAAAACAAAGTTGAATAAATAGGGTAGGGCCAGAAAATCAGATATAGGAGGTTATTTTAAACTTATATGTGAGAAAATAGTGAATATATTAAATTTGTGTGTCTGTGTGTTTGAGTGTGTGTGTGTGTGTGTGTGTGTGAGAGAGAGAGAGAGACAGAGAGAGAGAGAGAGAGAGAGAGAGAGAGAGGAATATGAGAGAGAGAGAGGGAACAAGTAAAGTAATACATTCTACCAGAGTTTTTCTTTCTTAAACCCCCCTTTACTGGCTCCCTCTTGGCATAGCGTACAGTCCGAGTTCCTTAGCATTGCATACCATGCTCTTCACAAGCAAACCCCATCTATGTCCTTAGCCTAGTATTAAGCACATCCCATGCCTCCTAATTCTGGACACACTCCGCCTCATGCTCTTCCTTGAGCTTCTTGTTCTTCCTTTCGCACCCCGGAGCCTCTGCACAGATGTGTTCACTCTGCTCTATAGTCCCTTCCCTCCTTTCTTGGCTTATTGGAGCTCTACCCACCCTTGCTGCTGAGAAGCTTCCCCCAGCCCATCCCAGCCCAAGTTGGTTAACTTTGCCTGCCTTTTCTCTCACAGCACTTTGTACATATCTCCATTTTAGGACTTTTCACACTTATTGACATTGTTCTTTACTTATCTCTGACTCCTACTAGACTATGAGTGCTTAGAGGGCAAGAACCTTATCCTAGTCTTCTTCATATCCCCAGCCATCCAACACAAAACCTAGCACATGCCAGGGTGAAGATGCTGCGTAAGGCCTCAATCCCACTGAAAGCTGGAAGGAGTGGGATAGAGGGGTTCCAGAAAGAGGTTAAAGAAGAAAGTGAAGGGGGAGAATATGGAAATCATAGGGAGATCAAAGTAAGGGGATATGTCAGAGGAGAGGGACAGCATTCTTGTGAAGCATTGGGATTAATAATATAAAGAGCTCACCCAAAACAAGTGAGGTTAATCATAATAACCCCAATGTTTCTGCAGCATGCACTCAGTGTGTAAAACACAATGTTAGACACTGCAAGGCTATAAAGTGAAATAAAACACCTCTCCCTATGGTTTGGTTGGGAAGATAAGACAAAGGTAGATAAGGAGACTGACAGCATCCAGGCATAGTCAATTTCTTAAGTTTCTTAAAGTTCACTACCATTTTCAACTTTAAGACTTTTAATATGAAGCCCCTCAGCAGTAAATAAGGTATTGTTTTATGAAATATTAGATATGGAAACTGACTTCCCTAGTTGAGATCTCAGGAAAGCTCAACCAGGCTAGACTAGAAACAACTTTCTTAGAAAATGGACATAGAATTGTGAATTTTAATACCATTTAAAAGTATTTATCATGTCTGTGTGTCCCAAACTATATATTATGAGCTTTTTTGAAGAAGGCAAGATCAGGGATGGAAAGGGAGTAAAGGTTTCACAGAGCATCTGAAAGGAGTGGACGGGAAAAAAAAGGAATAAAAATAGACAAAGAATAGAATTTCAGAGAAGGAGAATGGAAATACACAAGAGACAATAGAAATAAGGAGATATTCCATTAACGCAACGGATTTTTAAAACTGTACATATGAATTAGCTCTTTAAATAATGAGGTATCTGATGGCTGTAATACAAAATGTGAGACATTAAGAAAACAAGTAGGATGTGCCTTTAAATTCTATGATAGTCCCTTAGCCAAAGGTAATTGAAGGGATGCTAGAAAACGGATTAGAAAATGAAAATGGTAAAGTTATTATGTGAATAAGAGATAAGATGTACTCTCAGTGATACAGCTGATTTTTTTTTTTTTTTTTTTAGTGGTTCCTAAGAGAGACAGTAGGAATGTCCCAAGACATTATCTAGGTACTCAATTTAATTTTTTCTGTTTTATGATAGTGTGATACTGGGATGGCTTAGACATTTAATTTTTTATTTAATTTCAACAATCAGTCCTGAGTAATTACTGTGTGGTTACTCCCAGAGACCAGTTATGACCTCAGTGAGCAATCAGCTCAACAGGGATTGGCCGAGCAGAAAATGAACTCATCAATAGGGCATTATGTCCTAGGGTACTGAGGACAGTATAAAAGGGGACACAGGGGCCCTGCCACACTAGCTCTTCAGTAGTTTCTGAACATCTAGACGGTAGGATGTAGAATAGGTAAGTAGAAATGCAAAGCAGATATTGCAGTAATTGACTAAACGGCTGAGTTAATGGGAGTGAGTGTGTAGTTTAGACAGTTATGCTGTTAGAGAAAGAGGTGAGGGAGGAGGGGCTTTTTACTGAGTTGGGATTGAGCTGGATATTCAGTAGAAGCAGAAAGTATGAGTGAAGTAGAGGGTGGGCAGGGACTAGGAAATAGGACTTGTTTATTGGGGGGTTGATCGTACTTACCTGGTACAGAGCGGAAAATTCACATTGGAAAAGCAGTAGGAAATCAGTTGAGATTGTATTGGGATGAGGGGCTTGGTAGGGATGGAGGGAGGTTGGAGGTGGCACAAGGGAGGTCTGACTTAACAGTGAGCCCTTGTTTATGTCATTTCGCTTGCCTGATGTCTAGCAATGAAAAACATACACCTAATCTTGAAGGTTACAGGAAGTTAATTGGGAAGGGAGAGTACTAAATGTTCAATGTAAAACAAGCAGTAACAATACTTAAAGTATTTTCCTTTTTTTCCTACGTGGTTGGCATCAAATTGTGTTTCTGTGCTCAGAAAGAGGGAGAAATTAAGAGGTTGAACAAGAAAAAGTTCTGAACTCTCTGCCTTATCACTCTGGGGCAGGTAGGGTTACTTCCTAGGTGACTGGGCTATTGGAGTGAAGGCAAAAGCCAAACTCAACCAAAAAACCCCAAGTGCAAGGCAGAATTGGGGCAATCATTGAGGTTCTTAAGCTTCAGAGGTTCCGAGGAGCCCTTGTTTGTGGTTAAATGTCTGTGCAACAGCAGTCTTTACTCAGGTTACTCTGAGAGGAGGCAGCTGTGTGTACAACAGCAGCTATGTTTCATCACAAAGTGGGCCCCATTTCTGATGAAAGACACAGAAGTTACCCAGGTTTAGTCCTAGGCAGCTTACCTAGCCTCTTTCAATCTGTTTCTTCATCTGTAAAATGAAGGTGCTAGGTGTGTCAACCTCACAATAGGGTTTTTGTGATGCGTGCATATGAGGTAACGTGTATCAAGCACTTAGTGATAGTGGTTGGTATATAGTCAATGCTCATTATCACAGTCATTATTAATACTTTAAAGAATACATTTATCTAATGGCCTAGGGAAATACTTCTTAAATTGCCTTAAATGGGATTAGATGCCCCTTTGGTCTGGGTTTGTACCCAGACCCAGGCCTAGGTTTGAACTAAATTGAATTTCTGGGTTTGGTGCCATGGTGGGCGTGGGGAGATGGAAGTGGGTGTAGCAGAGTAGGAGGCAATGGTGCAAGGTGTTGTGGCCATAGGAATATGAATTTCCAGGTCAGCATTTGGTTTAGTTTGGCACCGAGTGTTATTCAAACAAAGCAGCGTTGTGAGTGGTAGAGGAAGGGAGAGGAGGAAAGTCAACACATTCTTGGAAATAAGATGTGGCTTTTGCTTTGCTATTTTGTTTTTTCTTCAGCTACAGATATATTTCTTTGCTCTTGGGCTCACATTGTAAATCCCTTCCAGTACATAGTACAAATCTAAATTTCAGAGAAACTTCTCTTTAAGATGACAAGAAGTTATCAAGACTTCCCTTGATCCTTGTTTTTAGTATAAGAACCCCTCAGTTGGGGTCATTTCGCCTAGGGAGAAATCTTTGCATGTACTTAGACACCTCCCTCCACCATGTTGAATATCTGCTATTTCCTAACGACTTTACCTCAAAGTGTTTGAAGGTGTATATAGATGTACATTTATCCATTCTCCATGTATTTGTGTATTAGGCCTTTCAAATTTTAGTAAAAAATTTTAGTATAAAGCCTGGCAGTGCAATAATTAATTTTCCAATAGTTGCTGCCTTGCACCTCAGACGTCTGGCAAGATGTTATAGGATCTGGTCCTAGGTCAATATTCGAAGCACAGGGAAGCTCTGTGTGACCAAGTCAATGGAACTTTCCTGTGTTCTGGTCCTGAGATGTACGTTTAGAGCAACGTTTCAAGCAGAAAAGTCTGAGTATTCATCTCTCCTCCACAAATACAGGTCTTTTTGCAATGGCAATAAAGTAAATAGCCACTTGTGATATTAAGCTTGTGTCAATGATGAAGGGTTGGATTGCATAGGGAACTGATATAGCCTTCTAACCCCATTCCTCTAGAGATAACACATACTCACTTAACACTCAGTCTTTGCCCTCAAAGAGCTGACGTTTTTGTTGAGAAATCAGACCTTAACACACCTCCTGTGCTGTAACAACATAAACCGATATGTTCACAATACATAACATTAGGTTTTAACCTCTCTGTAATCAGCTGGGTTTTGATGGGAAAAAACAGGTGGCTGGAATATACAGTGCCTTTCTGTTTTAACATTTAAGAGGAGGTCACACTCACCAGGGATGAAATTTCCATAGCACTCTCTTTTTAAAAGTTTGCAGCGAATAGCTGAACTTACATTTCACTATTATGTAAAAATACTTTCCTTCAACTTTCCAATTACTTAGGGGATAAAAGAAGAGAGGAATACTGGGGTTTTGCAAAGTCCTACAGGGAAATTCTAAAAGTCATTATTATCTTTAATACCTAGCTTAGAAATTCTTTCAACAAGTGGTTATTATTTTCCTCAATTCATTCATATTTCCCCTTCCTACCCCATAAAACAATGTTCACAAACCGAAAAGCACACAAGTGAGAAAAAAATCAGCCTAATTCCACCAGAGGTAAATTTCACTGTTCCTTTCAGTTTTTGTCTAAGCACACGTGACTGTATGTATTGCTTTGCAACCCGCTTTCTTTTTGCAAATATATTTCTTGTGGGTATTTTCCCATGTATTTTCCTAGGTCACTTTTAACCTCTTCATTCTTTTTCTTCTCTCTAGGGCACCAGGGGCCAGGGAGGCCCAATCTCAGAGCGCTGCGGGCTCTGCTGGTGATATAAACAATATGGTGAAGTTATAAGGAGAGGGGAGGGGTGGGGGGGGACGGGAAAGATTCCTTAGGATAGAAAAAAAAATGAAGAAAGCTCCACTAGAAGACCTACGAAATTTCCGACACTAGAACCTTTGTATATAGTTCTCGGTAACCTTCGGCAGGGGGCGCTTGGAAATTGTTGCCACTTTCCGGACAGCCTCCCGTACTTTACCCTCTAGAAAATTGTACAGTGTTTCCGGCCCTTCTCAGTTGTGGACGCTCGTAAGTTTTCGGCAGTTTCCGGGGAGACTCGGGGACTCCGCGTCTCGCTCTCTGTGTTCAGATCGCCCGGTGCGGTGGTGCAGGGTCTCGGGCTAGTCATGGCGTCCCCATCTCGGAGACTGCAGACTAAACCAGTCATTACTTGTTTCAAGAGCGTCCTACTAATCTACACTTTTATTTTCTGGGTGAGAGACGAAGGCGCCTGGGGCTGGCAGGGGATCCCGGGCTTTTAGGTGTGGGGGGGTGTGACCCTGAGCGGCGGGAGCTCAGGTCGGGGATGGGGTGGGGTTTGGGCGGCCATCGCGCCTGGGACCCTGACGCCGGCGACCAGTGACTGGGCCTCGAGCAAAGAGCTCAGGCATCTCGCCGGCGCTGGGGTCGGAGTGCGGGACGAAGGTAGCCGACAGGCTGAGCTGGGACCCAGACGTACCAGCGTTCGAGTTCGATGCGGGAGGCGAGGTGGGCGTTAAGCCCCCAGAGCAAGCAGACGGTGACCCTGGACATTTGCAGAGGCAAGCAAGGCTTGCCCGGCCCCATTGAGGGCTCACTTGCATAATAGTGTCTTTCTTTTCACTGCTTCATAAGAGAGGAGTGTTTCGCAGGTAAGTATGGGTATGCCTCCACTCCCGCCAGTCTATCCTTGGGCTTGCTTTTGTGTACCATTCCTTTTTGTACCCTGTGCTCATCCCTAACTGGAGAGGACGGGGGAAGTTTCTGGAATTCATAAAATCACTTTTTTTTTTTCACCTTCAAGGTTTTCTTCCTAAGGTTGGAGTAAGACAATTAAGGAAGTTTTGATCCCTAGGGTAAAATATGCCATCGGCTAGTGTTTACACACAAAAAGATGAATTTTAAGAATTTTGATAAGATGCCTTGTCCACGGCCTACTCTTGTGTGCAGCTCTGCTCCTCATCCCTTCTACTCTTCCCCCTTATCTGCCATATCCCAGAATATCACACCTATTGTGCTTTAAATACCTCATGCTTTGTGTTTTGAAGATGCTGCTATACACAGTGTGTAACTGTTTGTATTCTCTGAATTCCCACATAGATCACTGGCGTTATCCTTCTTGCAGTTGGCATTTGGGGCAAGGTGAGCCTGGAGAATTACTTTTCTCTTTTAAATGAGAAGGCCACCAATGTCCCCTTCGTGCTCATTGGTACTGGTACCGTCATTATTCTTTTGGGCACCTTTGGTTGTTTTGCTACCTGCCGAGCTTCTGCGTGGATGCTAAAACTGGTGAGTCCTTGTTTTCATTAGAATTGATTCTTGGTTTTAGAAAAGTTTTGTATGTTATAGGATTCCTTTCTTGGAACTGGCCATGGCCCTTTACAGTTTTTCCTGTTCCTTATGAAAACTTGTCAAGTAACAGTTCAGCTGCCAGTTTCCACTTTCAAAATAGACATGTTGTTATTTTCCCTGCCCTTTTCAATGAAAACATGATGAACCAATTGAGAAGACGACCATTATTTTTTTCTTTGACTCCCTTTGCAGCTGTGCTATATCTTATTTATGCTGACTTGGACTTTCTTTCTTATCCTGCAGTATGCAATGTTTCTGACTCTCATTTTTTTGGTCGAACTGGTCGCTGCCATCGTAGGATTTGTTTTCAGACATGAGGTAAGCCTGAATTAGGGAAGCTTAGCATGTTAAATTTATCCTCTAAAAGATAAAAATGGATTTATTTAAGTAGAAGAGTCAGACCTCTGTATTTAAACCTGTAGCTGACAGTAATGGCCTTCTTGTAAACATTCTGGTTCACTTCTAATTTAAAAGAAAATTTAGAAAATTGTAAAGACTGATAGTCACCAGAAGAAAATTACTTGTATTTCCTGTCATTTTTCTGTGTGTAAGTACCTATTAAAACAGAGATAGTACAATTTATAACTTTACTGATAGGAAAATATTCAAAGCACAAAATTGATAACCTTCTTATGCCTTGCATTTTGAAAAGATTAGATATACTTAATGCAAATCATCAAAAGTTTAATATTGGGCCAGGCGTGGTGGTTCACGCCTGTAATCCCACCACTTTGGGAGGCCAAGCGGGCGGATCACGAGGTCAGGAGATCGAGACCATGCTGGCTAACATGGTGAAACCCTGTCTCTACTAAAAATACAAAAAAAAAAAAAAAAAAAATTAGCCGGTCATGGTAGTGGGTGCCTGTAGTCCCAGCTACTCGGGAGGCTGAGGCAGGAGAATGGCGTGAACCCAGGAGGCGGAGCTTGCAGTGAGCTGAGATCGCGCCACTGCACACCAGCCTGGGCGACAGAGTGAGACTCCATCTCAAAAAAAAAAAAAAAAAGTTTAATATTGAATTAGAAATCAGGTAAACTTGGGGTAGTTCAAATATCATTCGGTGAGTAGCAAAGGCTCATCAATGAGAGTTCTTATAAAGTGGTAGCACAGTCTCCCAAAGTAAGGTTTTGTAGCTTACAAATTCCATAGGCATCGAATTTGTACTCAGTTTAAAGTGGAAAAAGATTAGCGGGTGCAGAATACAGCAGTACTGCATGGCCACTCAGATAAATACATATTCCCACAGCACTTTGAACTTGTAGTGGTTCTCATCATATATTTTAATGTTTTGCTTAGTAGTCCCCTCAGCTAACCTATATCCCTTAGAGGAAAGGATTGTACCATGGAAGTTAATTACCATACATGTTGCTGCTGTCAAAGATATGACCATTGGTCAGATTCAAGAACTTGACCTGAAACCAAAAGAACTTTCTAGAGGATTTTCTTACTGACATTGTGTTTCTTTGCTATAGATTAAGAACAGCTTTAAGAATAATTATGAGAAGGCTTTGAAGCAGTATAACTCTACAGGAGATTATAGAAGCCATGCAGTAGACAAGATCCAAAGTACGGTAAGTGGTCACCACCACCTAGAGGGGAACACATTCCCTGCTGCCTCAGAGAAAAGAGTAGAATCTGGCTACTAGATGCTATCCACTTGTAGGGGAAAGAAGTGTGATGTGTTTCATTTTCCTCACATGTGCACCTGTTCTCTTCTGTCCCTGCTTACATCATAGTCCGGGTACTGTTAGTACCAACTATAGCAGGAAAGTAAAGCCAATACAAAACTGTCATGCATGGTGCTAATCAAGGACCCAGTGCTCATCTCTTGAATCAATTCAGGAGAGAGATCATTGAGATTAGTAAGTGTTTTGAGCACAAATTGCAATATTAGGTTAAATGTTTGACTACAAAGTTGTAATACGAACTGTAAATGCTTTTGTTGGGTTTTTCAGTTACATTGTTGTGGTGTCACCGATTATAGAGATTGGACAAATACTAATTATTACTCAGAAAAAGGATTTCCTAAGAGTTGCTGTAAACGTGAAGATTGTACTCCACAGAGAGATGCAGACAAAGTAAACAATGAAGTAAGGTGCCTTTTAAAACTTTCTATTTGACAATATTTGAGGACTTAACTGAATGCAAAATTGACCCAGTTTTTAATTTTTTTTTTTTTGAGACGGAGTCTCGCTCTGTCGCCCAGGCTGGAGTGCAGTGGCGCGATCTTGGCTCACTGCAAGCTCTGCCTCCAGGGTTCATCCCGTTCTCCTGCCTCAGCCTCCTGAGTAGCTGGGACTACAGGCGCCCACCACCACGCCTGGCTACTTTTTTGTATTTTTTAGTAGAGACGGGGTTTCACCGTGTTAGCCAGGGTGGTCTCGATCTGCTGACCTCGTGATCTGCCCGACTTGGCCTCCCAAAGTGCTGAGATTACAGGCGTGAACCACTGCGCCTGGCCAGTTTTTAATTTTTAAATATAAGCTGAAATAAGGCAGGTAAGACTTGAGTTCAGATAGCTAGCAAGTAACACTTTTTTGTTTATTTATTGTTTAGTACTTTTTCTAAAGACAGTGTTTCTCTCTGTCACCCAGTCTGAAGTGCAGTGGTGTGATCATAGTTCACTGGAGCCTTGAACTCCTGGGTTCAAGTGAAGTAACACTTTTAAATATATAATCCAAAAGGTGGAAATAGTTGGGAATAATTATTTGTTCTGTTGAGAACATACGGAAGAGAGTAGATTTCAATAAAATGAAAATCAAAGGCTCTGATACATACATCTTTCTGCAGAGGTATATGATTGAAGTATTTATTACCCTAAATATATCTTCCTGCAGAGGTATATGATCAAAGTATTTATTACCATAAAGAAAAGCACAGGCTGCTTGTACTGTATTTAATCTTTGTTTTTTTCCTCCCATTAGGGTTGTTTTATAAAGGTGATGACCATTATAGAGTCAGAAATGGGAGTCGTTGCAGGAATTTCCTTTGGAGTTGCTTGCTTCCAAGTAAGTCTTTGTAGTTACTTAGGAAATATTTCATCCCTCTTGTAGGTGTAAGCTAGAAATTTTTTCACTTTTTTTTTTTGAGTTGGCGTCTTGCTCTGTTGCCCAGTCTGGAATGCAGTGGTGCCATCTCAGCTCCCTGCAACCTCTACTTCTTGGGTTCAAGCAATCCTCCCACCTCAGCCTCCCGAGTAGCTAGAATTACAGGTGTGTGCCACCACGCCTGGCTAATTTTTTTGTATTTTTAGTAGAGATGGGGTTTCACCATGTTGGCCAGGCTGATCTCGAACACCTGACCTCAAGTGATCCGCCCACCTCGGCCTCCCAAAGTGCTGGGATTACAGGTGTGAGCTACTGCATTCAGCAATATTTTCACTTTTATGGCTTAAAGTTTTTGCTTCAGGGGCCTGGATAGTGAGGACATTTTTAGGGAAGTTGCATTTTCACAAAACTCTCAGTTACTGGTCACAGTATAAAAATACTTTATTTAGGAGAAATACCTGATGTAGATGACGGGCTAATAGGTACAGCAAACCACCATGGCACGTGTATACCTATGTAACAAACCTGCACGTTCTGCACATGTAACCCAGAACTTAAAGTATAATAAAAAAAAAAAAAAGAAGAAGAAAAAATGTAAGATTTAGAATTAACTGGCAGCAGTACATATCTTTTGAAAGCAGTCAACTGTGGATAGACTCAGTGCCCTCTTAGTTATGGCAACTTTCCAGTATCATAGTTCATGAAACAAAACATTAGATAGGAACCTTGGTTCTCTCTGCGGTCAGTCAAGATTCTAAAACGTTATCAGGATCTTTCCTGGGCTGCAACTGCCTGATGAGTTGCATACAAGTTCCAACCTATTAAAATTTAGATGATGCTACCCCCATATTCATTATGCACCAGTTGTTTTGGGTTGATTCCACGTTGTAGATCAAATTATGTTTCTCAAGTTGTGTTTCTCACTGTAGCATGAAGTTTGTTTTATGGCTCTGAACGATTTTCTTTTTTAGATTAAACACTAGAAATAAGACTAATTCAAGTTTAGTCTTGATATATTTTTAAAGTAGCAAGCAAAGCTATATCTAAATCTACGCTAATGCAGTAGCCACTAGCCACCTTTGAGTTGTTATAAATTATTAAATAAAATTAAAACCTCAGTTTGCTGGAGATTTGAAATACTTAGTAACCATGTGGCTGCTGCCCACTATATCAGACAGTACAGGGATTCTAGAACGTTTTCATTACTGTAGCACTGCTCTGGATCTTTCCAGGAAAATCTCTGCCCTCGTTGATGGAGATTTCACTTGTTAAGATACTTACTGAAAACCATGTCTTTGTTTTTTTCTGGGAAATGAGAGTAAGAAAAGTTTCTCCAAAACTTGTGACTGAATCTTCCTTGAGTGACAGTTTGCTGGATTTTCCTTTGGTAAGAGTTGTGAAATTCTGGGTCATAGTGGCAATAAAACTTCACTTACATTCTTTGAATGTGATCTAGATGCTGCAGAGTATTAAACATAACTCTAGAAAAACTCAAGGAAGAAAATTTATAGGCGGATTACAAGTGAGAGGGGAATATAGTTTGAGGTCTTCAAGCTGTTTTGTGTATGTATTTAATTTTGTTCCTATTTTATTTCTAGCTGATTGGAATCTTTCTCGCCTACTGCCTCTCTCGTGCCATAACAAATAACCAGTATGAGATAGTGTAACCCAATGTATCTGCGGGCCTATTCCTCTCTACCTTTAAGGTGGGTTCATTTTGGTCCTCAGCTCTGTCAGTGTTGATATTTATTCTAGCCTGTGTATATGATGCATGGACTAAGTTTGCCAAGAACGTCTTGTCTAGTAGTATATTTAAACCTAGCTGGTGCTATGTAAGCCCTGTGTAGGCAGGTTAGGTCTCTATACACAGGGCATGGTCAGAAAGTAATGACTTAGCTACAGCTTCTCTATGCATGCTCTCTGTTTTTATGCAACAGAAGAGCCCCCGTGTGGGTTTATATATTTACATACACATGTCAGCCTAGAGATCATAAGTGGTCCCTTTTCTAACATGTTTCAGCCTAGAGAGAAGAGAAGCAAAGAATCCCAATAATGACCTTACTTGTGAGGTTCCCTGGCAGGTGCACTCTGCTCATCACCAATATTGACATTTTCCCTAGTCCTTTTCATAGTTTTCATTTACCACAGTCCATCAGTCGTTGAGAGTGTGGCTTTCTTGGTAAAAAGATGTTTTTGGTGGGCTATCGTTCAAGCCGTAAACTCATCTGGTCTAGTAAGGAACCAGATTTTGGGAAGACGTGTGTTTCAATGGCATTAGTATTTGAGTGGTAAAATACTATGAGAACTGTTGTTGACTGAATTGATCCCTAGGGCACACTTTGCATTTTACTTGAGCCACTGACTAGGAGCACATAGGAAGGCCTTCATTAGCAGGAATAGATTAGAATGTATGTAAGCAAATACGGATGTTGAAATTTGGGTAACAAGTACATTAACTGTTTTTGTTTAATTTTAGGACATTTAGGTTCCCCCCGTGAATTAGAAATTGCCTGGTTGGAGAACTGACGACACTACTTACTGATAGATCAAAAAACTACACCAGTAGGTTGATTCAATCAAGATGTATGTAGACCGAAAACTACACCAATAGGCTGATTCAATCAAGATTTGTGCTCGCAATAGGCTGATTCAATCAAGATGTGTGTTTGCTATGTTCTAAGTCCACCTTCTGTCCCATTCGTGTTAGATCGTTGAAACCCTGTATCCCTTTGAAACACTGGAAGAGCTAGTAAATTGTAAATGAAGTAATCCTGTGTTCCTCTTGACTGTTATTTTTCTTAGTGGGGGGCCTTTGGAAGGCACTGTGAATTTGCTATTTTGATGTAGTGTTACAAGATGGAAAATTGATTCCTCTGACTTTGCTGTTGATGTAGTGTGATAGAAAATTGACCTCTCTGAACTGGCTCCTTCCCAGTCAAGGTTATCTGGTTTGATTGTATAATTTGCACCAAGAAGTTAAAATGTTTTATTACTCTCTGTTCTGATGACAGGCAGAGAGTCACATTGTGTGATTTAATTTCAGTCAGTCAATAGATGGCATCCCTCATCAAGGTGCCAGATGGTGATAACAGTAAGGGACTACTGATGTTCTGTGATACATCAGGTTTCAGCACACAACTTACATTTCTTTGCCTCCAAATTGAGGCATTTATTATGATGTTCATAGGTTCCCTCTTGTTTGAAAGTTTCTAATTATTAAATGGTGTCGGAATTATTGTATTTTCCTTAGGATTTCAGTGGAACTTATCTTCATTAAATTTAGCTGGTACCAGGTTGATATGACTTGTTAATATTATGGTCAACTTTAAGTCTTAGTTTTCGTTTGTGCCTTTGATTAATATCTCTTTTATACAATAAATACTGTTTTCCTCTAGAAAGATCGTGTTTAAATTAACTTGTAGAAAATCTGCTGGGATGGTTGTTGTTTTCCACTGAGAACGCTAAGCCCTACATTTCTACTCAGAGTACTGTTTTTAGATGTGAAATATAAGCCTGAGGCCTTAACTCTGTATTAAAAAAATTAATGTTCTTGTTTAAAAAATCTGTTCCCATAGGTACAGCAAACCACCATGGCACATGTATACCTATGTAACAAACCTGCACATTCTGCACATGTATCCCAGAACTTAATGTAAACAAAAAATCTTAAAGTGCAAATATTAACTGTTCCCTGTGAAAAAATTATATTCCATGTTATAAAATACCATATGATTAGTGTTCTCCTAGAGATCAGACTTTTTTGATTGTATAGTTTGCATTAAAAAGTTGTATAGGGAGGAATGTAACCTGTATCTTCAGGATAATAAGGAAATAAGGAAAATAATAATTACCAAAATTTGAGTTGAAGTCAGGGAATTATTTCTTTGGTTTTGAGTCTTTTTATACATCCATTAGTAGAACCTATCTAGTCTGATTGCCACAGTCCTTGAATTGATGGTAAGGGGGAGTTAGTTACAGTTAGAAAAAAAAACTGGGCAAAAACTACTAGTTAAATAATCATTAATTTTGAGTATGGGTTTTAAAATGCTTGGAGTTATTGCAGAAAAAGGATATTCTCCATTAGAACATTTGACGTGTGGCCTTTGACGTAAGATAAGGTGATAAGAAAATTAAGTTGAAAAATAGTGACTCAAGTATAGCAAATCAGATTTTTGGCTACTGAGATTAAAGAAGCAAATATTTAAAGGATTATCAGCAATTTTCAAATACATATTTTTCACTGCAGTGGTTTTGAAGAACGTTTTAAAGTTATAGTTAGAATTTTTTTTAAAAAGTTTTCCCTCAGCTGGCATGGTGGCTCACATCTGTAATCCTAGCATTTGGAGACGCTGAGGTGGGTGGATCACCTGAGGTCAGGAGTTCTAGTCCAGCCTGGCCAACATGGTAAAGCACCATCTCTACTAAAAATGCAAAAATTAGCTGGGTGTGGTGGTGAGCACCTGTAATCCCAGCTACTTGGGAGACTGAGGCAGTAGAGTCACTTGAATCTGGGAGGCAGAGGTTGCAGTGAGCCGAGATTGTGCCGCTGCACTCCAGCCTGGGCGACAAGAGTGAACCTCCATCTCAAAAAAAAAAAAAAGTTTTCCCTCATTATTAAAAAGGAAAAATTATAGAAAATTAAAATATAGAATGTAGAAAGAGGGAAAACACCACACATCACTCTTCAGGTGGATTGGTTTATTTTTAAGATGGTTTTATTTTGGATAGCCAGTTAGAAAACTCACTTATAGCTGACATGTGCATATGCGTGCTGAATTGTATACTTAATTCTGAAAGTAATGAGAAAACATTTCACCTGATGATAACAGGTACAAAGGAAAGTTCACGTGTCTTTAATAGTTTGCTAATTAGACTAGCCGGTTAGAAAGAGGGATCACTAGATGGGAGAGAGAGATCCAGTTTCCACAGGAGGCGGTAGGTCTGCTCATTTCCATGGTGACAATCCTAATGGCAGAGGGAGTGAGTTTCCCTTAGTGGCACAGGCTGGGGGTTTTGAGCTTTTGAGTTTTATTTTATAGAAATCTGGAGAATTTTACATTTTACTTCATTTTATATCCATGTTTAAAATAATTCATTTTTGATGTCCCAAAATTGATGTGGGTTGCCTTATTTCCAGGAACCAGGTTCCTCACTGCAAGGTGACATTTTGAGAAGCAGAGATCTCTAGGTATATCTTCTGAAAGTGTGAAAAGCTTGGTAGATTTCAATGGCCTATTCCAGGTGGGTTGTTGGGTTTATGTTGTAAGCATCAAACTTTTGTGGAAATAAATACCTAATACAAGGTATAAATACCATTTCTGGTTTTCCTCAGAGCTCACAAAAGAATCTCTGGGACTTGATGTTTTCAGCCTCCTGTCAGAATCCAAGTTGGTGATGCACCCAAGCAAACCTGTTAAAATATGAGATACAGGGCCGGGTGCGGTGGCTCACGCCTGTAATCCCAGCACTTTGGGAGGCCAAGGTGGGTGGATCACGAGGTCAGGAGATTGAGACCATCCTGGTTAATACAGTGAAACGCCGTCTCTACTAAAAGTACAAAAAATTAGCCAGACATGGTGGCGGGTGCCTGTAGTCCCAGCTACTCGGGAGGCTGAGGCAGGAGGATGGCGTGAACCTGGGAGGCGGAGTTTGCAGTGAGCAGAGATCGCGTGTCTTTAATAGTTTGCTAATTAGAGTAGCTGGTTAGAAAGGGGAATCACTAGATGGGAGGGATCACTAGATGGGCACTCCAGCCTGGCGACAGAGCAAGACTCCGTCTCAAAAAAATATATAATAAATAAAAAGAGACACAAAGCATATATGCATTTTCTTGTGAAACAGTAAACTTTGGTTCCTTTGAACTATTCTGTGAGGGTTTTTGTGTTTGCAGAAAAAAAAAATAACCTAAGATATTAATGCCGTTTCTGCTTTTCCTCACAGTATATATAAGATACTTTGAGATTTGATTTTTTTTTAAGTTTGCTACTTTTCTAGGTTGACACTTTATGATGTGGCAAACCAAACTTTACTAATTTAAAAAGGAAAAAAAAAGGCTAATGTGTCAGAAATGAATATATAAACTGAAACAGCTATAGGGAAATAAGACTTTCATTTTTAAGTCATTGCTTTAAAACTTCACCCAGATTGCTTGTGAGAGAGAAGCCACTATGATTTAATTATGGTTTTTCTATTAGGTACCCTGACCCCATGGAGCTTAGTAGCATCAGGCACTTGTAAGAGCACAGTAAATGCTAATGGAGTAAATGAATGAATGAGTGAGTCTAATTATAATGGCCCTTTAATGTTCTGTGTGAAATAAGATGATCTCAACATCTCATTCTATGTAAGCCACCATTTATATAATAGAAACCACCTGCCCAGTCAGAAACCACTTAACCTCAGAAACCACTGCTAACTTCCTCCTGGTCAAATCGCTTTTTGCTGCTTCTCTTTCTTGAAGTCTTTGTTGCATTTGGTACCACTAAAAATATTTTTCTTTTTTTTGTTTTGACTGTGTAACATCCTGATTTTCTTCCCTTTTACTGCTCTTTCTAGTTTACTTTGTTGTTTGAATTTCCTCCTCCTTTTCAAGTGTGGCTGACCCCAAGGGCTTATATTTAGCTTTTTGCTCTTAGATTATGCTGACCTTACCTTGAGGAAGTAAATGTACACGATCATCAGGCCTAACCTCTTATTCTTGGGACATGCACTTTAGTTATGTGTTGGTCATAGCAGCTTGCTTATATTCCTACCCCTCTCCAATACCTAAAAGTTTAGTAGCATTCCAAACACTTAAAAAATTTTAAATATTCCTCCTGTAAACATCTAACACATGAACAGTAAGTACTTATTTGACATTGACCTACCTGGCTCTTTCACCAGGGAGGACATGGCTTATGGAAACTAGGGAAAATGGGTCACCTGTTCTAACCACAAGCATTTATCAAGTGCACATCAGTTCTTTGGGATTGTCATGCTTCATCTGATGGTGTTCTCATTACCATATCCTCAAAATTTTCATTAAAAAAAAGTGAAGTGGTGAGTTGGTAAGGCTCTTGTTTCTTCCAGTCGAAGTTTCTCACCACTTCTTTTTCTGGGAAAACACAAACCTATTAGCAACATCCACAAAGCAAATCAAACTGACATAGCACTTGCCTGGATATAGACAATTCACCAATGGCTATATACAGCGTATATAGGAGGGTACATATATACTCAGAATCATGACTAGAAAGGTAAAGTATGTACACAGGGCAACATTATGTACACAGGGCAACCTAGGGTACAGCGTAAGAGATTCTGCACACATTTTCCTGTCCAGAAAGGCCATGCACTTCCTCAGCAGGAAAGTGGCAGATAAGGGGCTGTAATCCCAGCACTTTGGGAGGCCAAGGCAGGCGGATCACCTGAGGTCAGGAGTTTGAGACCAGCCTGACCAACATGGAGAAACTCCGTCTCTACTAAAAATACAAAATAAGTGGGGTGTGATAGTGTGTGCCTGTAGTCCCAGTTACTTGAGAGGCTGAGGCAGGAGAATCACTTGAACCCGGGAGGTGGAGGTTGCAGTGAGCTGAGATCGTGCCATTGCACTCTAGCCTGGGCAACAAGAGCAAAACACAGTCTAAAAACAACAACAACAACAACAAAAAGAAAGTGGCATATAAGAGAAGGTAGGCCATTTGAAAAGACCCTTTTTCCCCTGTGTGTGTGTGTGTGTGAGAGAGTGTGTGTGTGTGTGTGAGAGAGAGTGTGTGACAGAGTCTCTCTCCATCACCCAGGCTGGAGTGCAGTGGTGCGATCTTGGCTCACTGCAACCTCCACCTCCCAGGTTCAAGCAATTATCCCTGCCTCAGCCTCCTGAGTAGCTGGGATTACAGGCTCCCGCCACCACGCCCAGCTAATTTTTGTATTTTTAGTAGTGACGGGGTTTCGCCACGTTGGCCAGGCTGATCTTGAACTCCTGACCTCAGGTGATCCGCCCGCCTTGGCCTCCCAAAGTGCTGAGATTACGTGTGTGAGCCACCGCGCCCAGCCCCCTCTTCGGTTTCTTCTCCTATAGTGGGGAAATAAGATAACTAATGTGTATTGAGCATTTACTAATTGCTTCAGTAGACTACCTTGTGTGGGGAGGTAGTGCTATCCTCATTTTCCCTAAAAACAAAAAAGTTGAGGGTTAGGTTAAATAACTTGCCCAAAGTCACGTAGCCATTGAGTGGCAGATCTGGAATTTTAACTGAAATCTGACTCTGAAGCCTATGCTTCTTTTATTGGATTTTGGTGCATCTTAATAGCAAAGGGCATTGTGTGACACTGGCCCATAGCCAGAGAATGGAGGGAAGAAACAAAAAGATTCTCTTCTCTAAATATCCTTTAAAAAAAAAAATTATTAAGGCAGAGTCTCAATCTGTTGTCCAGGCTGGAGTGCAGTGGCAAAATCTCGGCTCACTGCAACCTCCGCCTCCCAGGTTCAAGCGAGTCTCCTGCCTCAGCCTCCCAAGTAGCTGGGATTACAGGCGCCCGCCACCACGCCCAGCTAATTTTTTGTATTTTTAGTAGAGACGGGGGTCTTGCCATGTTGATCAGGCTGTTCTTAAACTCCTGACCACCTCAGCCTCTCAAAGTGCTGGTATTACAGGCATGAACCACTGCGCCCGACCTCTCCAAATATCTTTTAATCAGTCTTTATTGAATGTGAAATCTTTAAAGAGAAAACCTTCGTGAAAGAATATCCTATTCTCTCACAATATGCCCTTTGTAGGGTGTTAGTGTACAATAATTACATATTAAAAACAAACCAACCAACCTCGTTATTACTCCTCAGCTCCACAACATTATCGAACCAAGGGAATGATTACAAACAGTTAATAGCAGTCTAAACATCAACTCTTTCCATTTTCTTTTAAGCATCTTGACAGTCTAATGCTTCCTAAAGTTTATAAACTAATATTTCCTATGTTAGGAAAGATACTCCACAACACTTAGTTGCTTTCATAACATATTCCCATTTGAGTATCTTTAAATATTAAGTGAAACAAACAAGAACAAAAACACCTGTGCTACACACTCACACATGGGGGCAGAATCACTCCTACCCTTTAGGTACAAGTCCAAACTCCCGCTTTCATTAAATGGGTTTATTCGCACATGTGCACATGCATGCAGATAATCTATTCCCCTACAGAACAGAAGCAATTTCTGAAGCAGCTAGCCCCACCTTAGAGTGTGCCAGGGAATCCAGGGAGTTCAGAGCTGCACACTACAGCTCAGGACAGCCTTAAATCCAGCCCAATCACAGTCTTGCCCAAGCAGAGCAAGCAATACAGGCCCTTCTTTCATGACGTTTTCCTTAGCCTCCTACCCGACCCTTCTTGGCCTCAGCCCCATCTTGGGACTCTGACACTGTCTTAGACAAAATGTAGCAGAAAACATGTCATGGTAATTATTAGAGAACTTGGCCCGAAGACACACATATCCCAAAGAACATGGAAAATGTAAAAATGTTCAGGGAAATTAAAAGTGTATAATGTAACAAATCAAAGATAACCAATGTTTTGATTTAAAAACAGAAGTTTCTTATCTACAAAATGAGTACATGAATTATTAGAAAAATGTATAAAAATTTCAGAGTTCAAAGAAGTATAAAGTAATAAGTGAAAGTCTTGTTTTGCTGCCCACCCTCATTATTCCCACTTCCCAGAGAGGATCACTGATTAAAGTACCTTATGATTCCTTCCACACATTGCCATATACATGTGTATTTGTACAGTTTTTTCTTCCCACAAATGGAAGCCATGGTTAAGATCGCAGACTCTAGAGCCAGACTGACTAGGTTTGAGTTCCATCTTTACCAATTACTGGTTGTGAGCTCTTTGGCAAGTCACCTAATCTATCTGTGCCTCAGTTTCCTCATTTATGAAAAGATAAATTATATTACTTGCTTCATAGGGCTGTTATAAGGATTAAATGAGTTGCTTATATGCCAGACACTTAAGACAGTGTTATATAAGTGTCAGTCTAATATTTAAAGGGTCTTTATTGAGATATATTTTGCGTATCATAAAATTCGGCTTTTTTTTTTTTGAGACAGAGTCTTACTCTGTCACCCAGGCTGGAGTGCAGTGGCGTGATCACGGCTCGCTGCAGCCTCGACCTCTAAGGCTCAGGTGATCCTCCCACCTCACCCCTCCAGTAGCTGGGACTACAGGCACGCGCCACCATGGCCGGCTAATATGTTGTATTTTTTGTAGACACAGGGTTTCGCTATGTTGCCCAGGCTAGTCTCGAACTCCTGGGTTCAAGGGATCTGCCCGCCTTGGGTCTCTCAAAGTGCAGGGAATACAGGTATGAGCCACTGCATCCAGCCGAATTAACCCCTTTTAAGTGTGCAATTCAATGATTTTTAGTAACATTACTGAGTGGTACAATCATAAATGAGTTTTACAACATTTTCACTCTCCTAATAAGGATCCCTCCTGCTCATTTACAGTTAATCTCTGTTCCCACCCCCCAACTCTAGGCAAGCATTAGTCTACTTTCCATTTCCAAATATTTGTCTTTTACAGAAATTTCATGTAAATGGAATCATACAATATGTGGTTTCTTTTGCCTGGATTCTTTCACTTCACAAAATGTTTGTGAGGTTCATCCATGACACAGCATGTGTTAGTAGTCTGTGATTTTTATGCTGAGTAGTATTCTATTATGCCACACTTTGTCCATTTGCCAGTTGATAGACATTTAGATTGTTTCCGGTGTATGACTACTACGAATAATGCTCCTGTGAACATTTCCATGCAAGTCTTTGTGTAGTCATATGTGTTAATTTTTCTTGGATAGATATCTAGGAATGAAATTGCCAGGTTGTATGGAAGTTATATGTTTAACATTTTGAGGAACTGTCAAACTGCTTTCAAAGTGGCTGTACCATTTTACGGTCCTATCAGCATTTCATGAGAGTTTGCATTCTTGCACAATCTCACTAACATTTGTTCATTTGTTGTTGTTTGTTTTACTTTTCATTCTCATTCTGCCGGGTGCAAAATGGTATTAATAGTGGTTTTAATTTGCATTTTCCTAATGACTGATGTTGGGCATCTTGTCATGTGCTTATTAACCACTTGTAGATCATCTTTGATGAAAAGTATGCTCATAGCTTTTGTACATTTTAAAATTGGGTTGTCTGCTTAATAACTTGCAAGAGTTCTTTCTGTATTCTAAATAGAAATTCTTTATTGTATATGTATTTTGCAAATATTTTCTTCCAGTCTGTTGCTTGTCTTTTTGTTCTCTTAATAGTGTCATTTCGAAGTGCAAAAGTTTTGAATTTTCCTAAGGCTCAATTTATCAATTTTTTTCTTTAATGGACTGTGCTTTTCGTGTCATATCTAAGAAACCTTTACCTAACCTAAGGTCTTGTAGATTTTATCCTATGTTTTCTTCTAAACATCTTACTGTTTTTAGCTCTTACATTTAAGTCTATGAAAAATTGAGAATAAATTTTCCTGTATGGTGTGAGATGAGACTCTAACATAATCTTTTTCATGCACTGATCATATATCCTGTGGCCTTGGTGTACTTCTAATAGTTTTTGTTTTGTTTTGTGGATTCCTTAGGACTTTCAATATACAAGATTATGTCATATGCAGATAGAGTTATTGTACTTCTACCTTTTCAGTCTGGATGATTTATGTTTGTTTTTCTGGCTTAATTCTCCCGATAGAACCTCCAGTACAATGTTCAATAAAAATGGTGAGCGCAGATATTCTTGTTTTGCTTTTGATTTTAGGGGAAAGTTTTCAGTCTTTTACATTTAAGTCTGATTTTAGCTGTGGGTTTTTTTGGTAAATACCTTTTATCAGGTTTAGGAAGTTCCCTTTTATTCCTAGTTCGTTGAATATTTTTATCATAAAAAGGTATTGTACGTTGTCAAAAGCTTTTTCTGTGTCTACTGAAATGACGATGCGGATTTTGTCTTTTAAAATATTTTAATTGATCATTTTAGGTATAATATGTTGATTGATTTTCATATGTTGACCTAACCTTGCATTCCCAGAATAAATCCCAACTGGTTATGATGTATAAATTTTTCTTTATATTGCTGGGTTTGGCTTGCTGATATTTTGTTGAGGGTTTTTGTGCATATATTTATAAGGGATATTGGTCTGTAGCTTTCTCGTTATGTCTTTGTTTTAATTTGGCATCAGGGTAATATTTGCCTCATAGAATGAGTTGTGAAGTGTTTTCTCCCATTCCAATTTCGGAAGAGTTTATGAAGGATTTCTATTAATTCTTCTTTAAACTTTTAATAGCATTAACCAGTGAAGCCATCTGAGCCTGTGTTTTTCTTTGTGGAAAGTTTATTGATTCCCAATTCAATCACTTGTCATAAAGCTACACAGATTTTCTATTTCTTTCTGAATTAGTTTTGGTAGTTTGTGTGTTATTCTAGTAATTTGTTCATTTCATGTAGATTATCTAATTCGATTCCATGCAATTGTCCATAGTATTCCTTTATAATGTTTTTATTTCTCTAAAGTTGATAGTGATGCCTACTCTTTCATTTATAATTTTAGCAATTTGAATCTTTGTTTCTTGGTCAGTCTAGCTAAAGGTTTATTAATTTTGTTGATCCTTTCAGAAAGTCAACTTGAATTTTGTTGATTTCTATTGTTTTTCTGTTTCCTAGGGTAATTAGTCCTACACTATTTTTTAAATCAGTATATTTATTAAAAGTGGTTACTTATTCATTTTTCCTCATGTACCCTTTTTACATTATACATGTTACACGTTCTGTTTGACATTCATCTGAAAAATATAATTTATATTTGATATATTGGATGATTTCATAATTGACAATAAAATGCTTTCTTTTTTTCCCCTCAAATTTATTTTAAGTTCTGAGGTACCTGTGCAGGATGTGCAGATTTGTTACATAGGCAAACAGGTGATTTTGCTGCACAGATCATCCCATCACCTAGGTATTAAGCCCAGCATCCATTAACTATTCTTCCTGATGTTCTCTCTCCCTCCCCTAACCCCCTGACAAGCCCCAGTGTGTTGTTTCCCCCAATGTGTCAATGTGTTCTCATTGTTTAGCTCTCACTTGTAAGTGAGAACATGCAGTGTTTTTTTTTCTGTTCTCGCATTAGTTTGTTGAGAATAATGGCTTCCAGCTCCATCCATGTCCCTGCAAAGGACATTATCTTATTATTAGTATTAGTATTAGTATTAGTATTAGTATTAGTATTTTGAGACGAAGTCTCACTCTGTTGCCGGACTGGAGTGCAGTGGCACAATCTCGACTTGCTGCAACTTCTGCCTCCAAGGTTCAAACGATTCTTCTGCCTCAGCCTCCCAAGTAGCTGGGACTACAGGTGCATGCCACCACACCTGGCTAATTTTTGTATTTTTAGTAGGGACCGGGTTTCACCATGTTGGCCAGGATAGTCTCCATCTCCTGACCTCATGATCTGTCTGCCTCAGCCTCCCAAAGTGCTGGGATTACAGGCATGAGCCACTGTGCCTGACCAATCTTGTTATTTTTTATGACTGCATAGTATTCCATGGTGTATATGTACCACATTTTCTTTATCTAGTCTATCATTGACGGGCATTTAGGTTGATTCCATATCTTTGCTATTGTGAATAGTGCTGCAGTGAACATATGCATGCATGTATCTTTATAATAGAATGATTTATATTCCTTTGGGTATATACCCAGTAATGACATTGCTGGGTCAAATGGTATTTCTTTCTATAGGTCTTTGAGAAATCACCACACTGTCTTCCACAATGGGTGAACTAATTCATACTCCCACCAACAGTGTAAAAGCATTCCTTTTTCTCTGCAGCTTCACCAGCCTCTGTTTTTTTGTTTGTTTTGTTTTTACTTTTTAATAATCGCCATTGTGATGGATGTGAGATGGTATCTCATTGTGGTTTTGATTGGTTTTGATTCGCATTTCTCTAATGATCGGTGATGTTGAGCTTTTTTTTTTTTATGTGTTTGTTGACCCCATGTATGTCTTCTTTTGAGAAGTGTCTGTTCATATCCTTTGCCGACTTTTTAATGGGTTTGTTTTTTTCTTGTAAATTTGTTTAAATTCCTTGTAGATTCTGGCTGGATATTAGACCTTTGTCAGATGAATAGATCGCAAAAATTTTCTCCCATTCTGTAGGTTGTCAGTTCACTCTGATGATAGTTTCTTTTGCTGTGTGGAAGCTCTTTAGTTTAATTAGATCCCATTTTTCAATTTTTGCTTTGGTTGCAATTGCTTTTTGCATTTTCATCAATAAATCTTTGCCTGTGCCTATGTCCTCAATGGTATTGCCTAGATTTTCTCCTAGGGTTTTTATAATTATGAGTTTTACATTTAAGTCTTTAATTCATCTTGGTCTTATTTCTGAGATCTCTATTCTGTTCCATTGGTCTGTGTGTTGGTTTTTATACCAGCACTATGCTGTTTCGGTTACTGTAGCCTAGTAGTATAGTTTGAAGTCAGGTGGTGTGATGCCTCCAGATTTGTTCTTTTTGCTTACGATTGTCTTGGCTATACAGGTTCTTTTTTGGTTCCATATGAAATTTAAAGTAGTTTTTTCATAGACAGTATATAGTTGAATTGTGTTTGTTTTATCCATTCTGTCAATCTCTATATTTTACTGGAAAGTTTACTCCATTTAAATGTAATGTAATTACTGATTTTAAAGAAAGGACTAGCATCTGCCATTTTTCTATTTGTTTTCTGTATGTCATATCACTTTTGTACCTCTGTTTTTCCATTATTTCCTTACTTTGTGACATATAGGCATTTTCTAATGCCCTATTTTAATTAATTTGTCATTTCTTTTATCACATATCCTTAGTGTTATTTTCTTAGTGGTTGCTGTGGGGATTACAATTATTATTTTAAAACAATCTAGGCTGGGCAGTGGCTCACGCCTGTAATCCCAGCACTTTGGGAGGCCGAGGCAGGCAGATCACCTGAGGTCAGGAGTTCAAGACCAGCCTGGCCAGCATGGTAAAACCCCATCTCTACTAAAAATACAAAAATTAGCTGGGCGTGGTGGTGGGTGCCTGTAATCCCAGCTATTCGGGAAGCTGAGGCAGAGAGAATCGCTTGAACCCGGGAGGTGGAGGTTGCAGTGAGCCGAGATCGCGCCACTGCACTCCAGCCTGGCGACAGAGCAGAACTCTGTCTCAAAAACAACAACAACAACAACAACAAACCAATCTAGCAATCTAGTTGAGATTAATAGAAATGTAATTTTAATAGTATACGGAATCATTTTCCAATATAGCTCCATTCCCGCTCTGTTGTTTTGGTGCTGTTATTGTCATAGAAATTATATATTTTACATTATTAGTCTATCAACACAATTTTATAATTATTTCTTTATGCAATTATATTTTAAATAAGGTAGGAGAAGACAAAAGTTACAAAAATATGTTTACATTATCTTTTATGTTTACCTACATAGATACCTTTACTGGTACTATTTATTTATTTGTGTGGATTTGAATTACTGTATAGTTCTTTCATTTTAGACTGAAGGACTTCTTTTAGTATTTCTTGTAGGTCAGATCTGCTAGTGAAAAATTCTTTCAGTTTTTGTTCATCTGGAAATGTGTTAATTCTCTTTCAGTTTTGAAGGATAGTTTTGCCAAATACAGAATTTTTAGTTGACAATTTTTTCCTTTCAGCACTTTGAGGGTGCCATCCCAATGCATTCTGTCCTCCATGAAAGCAAGAAGGCATTCTGTCCTTTTTGATGAGAAGTCCACTGTTAATCTTATTGAGAGTCCCTTATATGTGACGAATTGCTTTTCTCTTGCTGCTTTAAAGAGTCTTTGTCTTTCAACAGTTTGACTATGATGTGACTGGGTGTAGATATCCTTGTGTTGACCCTACTCGAAGTTTGTTGCACTTTTAGCTGTGCAGAGCAAAGTTTTTCATACAATTGGGGAAATTTTTGGCTATTATTTCTTCAAATATTCTTTCTATTTGTTTACATCTCCCTCTTCTCCTTCTGGGACTTACATTGTATGTCTATTGGTATGCTTGATGGTATACTACAGGTCTCTGAACCTTTTTGCTTTCTATTACTCAGACTGACTTACCTAAATTAACCTATGTTTGAGTTCTCTGATTCTTTTTTTCTGCCAGCTCAAATCTACTATTGAACAATTTTAGTGAATCTTTCATTGCAATTACTGTACTTCGCAACTCCATAATTTCTGTTTGCATCTTTCAAACGCTTTTTTTTTTTTTGAGACGGAATTTTGCTCTGTCAGCCAGGCCGGAGTGCAGTGGCATGATCTTGGCTCACTGCAACCTCTGCCTCCTGGGTTCAAACGATTTTCCTGCCTCAGCCTCCCAAGTAGCTGGGATTACAGGCATGCACCACCACACCTGGCTAATTTTTGTGTTTTCAGTAGAGACGGGGTTTCGCCATGTTGGCCAGGCCGGTCTCAAGCTCTTTAAAGTCCACTACAAACACTGCATTCCTTAGATCTTTCTTTTAAGTTTTTGGACAGGCCCTGGCTCGCCCAAACTGGTATAATCACCTCAGGCAGTTGTGATGTTAAACAATTGCAGCTGATTACTTTTGATAAATGCACTAAAGATAGGGCTTTTCTTGTCGAGCAAGCTCAGAGTCAGGTCACATATGAAAGCATTGTATAAATGGGGCTTTCCCAGAGAGATATGAGACAAGTCAAACAGTAACAATGCTGTGGGATAGTTTTTTGAGGAGCTCCAAACCCAGTCTGCCCCCTCTAGTGGCTGTAAAGCTGTTGCTTTTTTTTGTTTTTGATTTTTTTGTTTGTTTTGTTTTTACAGCTCCTCAGGCTGTGAGTTGGCTGGTTTTCAAGGGAACTGTGGAGCTGGGGAGAGAAACATGGGAGTAGGCCAAGTTAAAAATGTAAAATTTTCTTACATAGGTGCTGTGGTTTTTCTTGACTAAATGCTCCTCAGATTGCTTTAGACCTTTGGTTAATTTCCAGATTTGTAAAAAAAAAAAAAAAAAAAAAAAAAAAAAAAAAAAGTTGATTTTTATAATTTTGCCAGTATTTTCATTGATTTTATAGAGGAGTGGATTTACAGAGATCCTTACTCTGCCATTCCAGAAGTCTCACCTGGTTAGCTATTATTTTATTATACAAGCTGTTCCTTGCCTTGCTTTTTCCTCATTTTAAAATGCCTCTTACATTTTTTTTAACACCAGGTCATGCAGAGCTTCTGTAGTGTTCCAGAGTAGGGAAACAACATAATTTATTTAACCATGCCCTATCATTAGACCAAGATTTTTTTTCTACCATAATCAATGCAGTTTAGGTTTTTTCCAATTTTTTTCATATGACAATCAATGCAATGAATACCCTTTGAATTATATTGTTTTATATATTGAAAGTATATATATTTAGATTAGATTCCCAATTGAAGAACAGCTGGTCAAAGAGTATATGCAGTTCTAATTTTGACTGATATTGCCAAATTGCCCTCAAGATAGCTACACTAATTACACTCTTCTTACTGCTATATCAAAGTGTCTCTCTTCACATACATTTACCAACACTGAAAATCTTAATTTTTGCTAATTCAATAGTTCATAAAATAGTGCCTTATTCCATTAATTCACTTATTTACCTTAGGATAAGGATATCTATTTACCTTCCACGTGGTTTGAAAACTGCTTTGAATTGAGGCTTTGCTACAGCAAGAGGAGAGAAAAAAAATGGTTTTAGATGTGGGGACCATCACAGAGCATACCCTGTTACCAACATGGTTTTTGTCCAGTGGTTTGTAAAAACCAGTCTGGGGATAAAGCTATCAATCAATCCCTTTTATTACCATTGTTTCGTGAATTTGGGTAATTTCACACTCTCAAGACTCATGGCAATTGATGGAAGGATGAAGTTCTACATCTTGGAATTTGGCATGATGACTCAGGATATAAATGCAGCCCCCTCTTGCAAATTGTTCTGGGGCATTGATAAACCCTGGCTGGAACTTACAGTTGCTCACAAACATTTTAGCTAGCTACTGCTAACCTTTTTCTTTCATAGTTGCAACTAGAAAGAACTGCACATGCTTTGGGCTCATGAATTGTTTGTAGAGGGCAGGAGAAGGATACTATTGTGTCCAAGTTGCTTTAAAAGTATTTTATGAGGGAGGTATAGAGAAGAAAATAGTGATATTTAATGTGAGGTTTAAAAAGACAGGGAAGAAATTAAAGGTCTGCACTTGAAGGTCTAATATACCTAAATGCCAAGTAAAGTTCAGAGAGAGATTTATTATGACAACCGTAAAGAGAACACCTCTTTTGTCTAGGCTGACGTCTTCAATTACATTGTTTGTCTTTTGGGCACTAGCATGGTTTCCAAAAGCCAGGACAAGTTTGCTTAATACACAGCTTGTTCTTTTATATCTTTCATATATGGCCATTCCTAGGCTATGGATATTATGCTACTTAAATCAAGCCAGTATGTAAAGGGATTGAGTGGTGAGCATGCAAGGATTGGGTGGGGAGGGCCAACATGGAGGATGAGTAGAGGTCTTACTACACTGCTGTAGGGTTGAAGAGGGAAAGCCATCTGAAGGGTCACAGAAAATGAACTGATAAAAGACAGATTAATGGGAGAAAAGGGCATGTAGAATTTCTTTCACATGCACGAGAGGGTGGGGAAATCACCAAAACGTGATTACCCAATAACCTATGAGGCCCAGAGGTGTGTATACCCTTCTTCATAAGGGAGGAGGAGATAGGGAACATAGGCAATTCTTTTGAGGGGTAGTAAATAATTATTAGGGAGAATGAATGAGCCTGGGAGACAGAAATTAACTTGTAAATGACTCTTGGGAGTTTGAATGAGCCTGAGAAACAGACATTTTGTGAAAAAGTCTGTCCAGCTGTGGCTGTATTCCTCAGTCTTCTTTTCTGGGATAGATAATGAAATTTCAGGGAAGAAATGGAAGGCAATTGTGTTCTTTTTTGCAGGTCCTGTCTTAATTCAGATGAAGGAATAAAACTTCTTCCAGCATCTACTGACCTTCAAGGGCCTTTAATTTAAAATAATCAGCATACCAGGGTGACATATTTTGAAGTGAAATTCCCTGGGCTCTTTCATTGCTGCCATCAACTCCTTGGTGATTTCAGAAAAGTTGCTTAATGTGTCAGTTTCCAAATCTAAGTGAGGCAATGAATTTGTAGGGAACACAAAAAGCATTACAAAAGCATTGTAGCTGTTACCAGAAAGGGGTCCTGATCGAGACCCCAAGAGAGGGTTTTTGGAGCTTACACAAGAAAGAATTTGGAGCGAGTCCACAGAGTAAAGTGAAAGCAAGTTTATTAGAGAAGTAAAGAAACAAAAGAATGGCTACTCCATAAACAGAGCAGTAGCATGAACTGCTTGACTGACTATACTTATTATTATTTCTTGATTATAGGCTAAACAAGGGGTGGATTATTCATGAGTTGTCCAGGGAAAGGGCAAACAATTTCCTGAACTGAGTCCTCCCCTTTTTAGACTAATAGAGTAACTTCTGAACGTTGCCATGGCATTTGTAAATGGTCATGGTGCTGCTGGAAATGTCTCTTAGCATGCTAATGCATTATAATTAATGTATAATGAGCAATGAGGACGACGAGAGGTCACTTTTGTTGCCATCTTAGTTTTGCTGGGTTTTGGCTGGCTTCTTCACTGCATCCTGTTTTATCAGCAGGATACCAGTCCTGCCGACCTCCTATCTCATCTTGTGACAAAGACTACCTAACCTCCTGAGAATGCAGCCCTGTAGGCCTCAGTCTTATTTTACCCATCCCCTATTCAAGATGGAGTTATTCTGGTTTAAACGCCTCTGACATAGTGGATATTGCTGTGATCACACACTATTCAGGGAAACTGAACTTGATCAAGTAAGCCACTGATAAAGGACTACATTTTAAAACCTTTTTTCTACTCAATAATTTTGTGCCTTAGTGGGTAGAGTCAAAATATAATCACAAAGAAAAGAAGGCTCATATTTTCCCTTTGAAATGTATATAGTTAGTATAGAGAATGGTTAGGTACGTGAGTTCTGGAGCAGACCGCTTGCCTTCATATCCTGGCTCTGCCACCTAACAGGGTGTATAATCTTGGTCAATGTCTCTGTTTCTGTATTTGTAAAATAGGAATAATAATAGTTCTACCTCATTCATAAGATTGCTATGAGGATTAAATTAACATAAGAAAAGCAGTTAGTACTGGGCAAATAGTAAGCATTCAGTAAGTGTTAGCTTTTATTATCACTATTAATTAAAAATACTTTCCTTTGCTTAAACACCAAACAGGAGTCAGTAAGACAGGTGGAGGCAGAGAGCTGGCACCTATGAAAGCAAGGAAACCAAAGGCTTTCCTCCAGTCCCACCAGAGAGATCATAGTTCTGAAGATGGTGTTGCTGACATACTAGTTTGTAATTGTTCTGACCACACTATTAGGGTGTTACTGGAAGGGGGCGTTCCTGATCTAGACCCCAAGAGAGTTCTTGGATCTTGCACAATAAATAATTTGAGATGAATCTGTCAGAGGCGTGTGAACCAGAGCAACTCCATCTTGAATAGGAACTGGGTAAAATGAGGCTGAAACCTACTGGGCTTGCATTCCCAGGCGGTTAAAGCATTCTAAGTCACAGGATGAGATAGGAGGTCAACAGAAAATACGGGTCATAAAGACCTTGTTGATAAAACAGGTTGCAGTACAGGAGCCGACCAAAACCCACCAAAACCAAAATGGCGACGAGAATGACCTCTGGTCGTCCTTGCTGCGACGCTACCACCAGCACCACGACAGTTTACAAATGCAGTGGCAACGTCAGGAATTTATTCCATATGGTCTAATAAGGGGAGGCATGAATAATCCACCCCTTGTTTAACATATCATCAAGAAATAACCATAAAAATGGGCAATCAGCCACCCTTGGGGCTGCTCTGTCCATGGAGTAGCCATTCTTTTATTCCTTTACTTTCTTAATCAACTTGCTTTCACTTTGCACTGCAGACTCGCCCTGGATTCTTTCTTGCACAAGATCCAATAATCTTCTCTTGGGGTCTGGATCGGGACCCGTTTCCTGTAACAAATTCATAAAGTGAAAGCAAGTTTAAGAAAGTAAAGGAATAAAGAATGGCTACTCCATAGGCAGAGTAGCCTCAAGGGCTGCTGGTAGCCCATTTTTATGGTTATTTCATGATTATGTGCTAAACAAGAGGTGGATTATTCGTGCCTCCCCTTTTAGGCCATATGGGGTAATTTCCTGACGTTGCCATGACATTCCTAAACTGTCACGGTACTGGTGGGAGTGTAGCAGTGAGGAAGACCAGAGTTCACTCTTGTCGCCATCTTGGTGTTGGTGGGTTTTGGCCGGCTTCTTTACTGCAACCTGTTTTATCAGCAAGGTCTTCAAGACCTGTATCTTGTGCCGACCACCTCTCTCATCCTGTGACTAAGAATGCCTTAACTTATCGGGAATGCCACCCAGCAAGTCTTTGCCTTATTTTACACAGTCCCTATTCCAGATGGAGTTCCTGTGGTTCAAACACATCCGACAAGGGTGTTTTGCAAAATTTATCAATGTTACTCAAAATGTATTCCTTGGGCCGCTTGCACCGGAATCATCAGGAGAGGGAGGAATTGATAACATGCAAATTCCAGAACTTCATCCCAAAGCTGCAGAATCAGAATTTCTGTACCTCAGATCTAAGTCTGTGTATTTTTCACAGGCAACCCAGGAGCTTCTGATACAGACTAAAGTTTGAGAACCACTGGACCATTGTGTTTGGTCAGAACACATTAAGCAACTAATAACACATTGACAATGATATCAAATGGTACTAGTATATGAATCTGTATTCACCTTGATCCTGGAGCTGCTCTGACTACACTTGCCTCTACTCTCAGGCTAAAGAATAATCTTTTCATGTAATTTTTGAACTCAATTGGCAAGATATCCTATTTCTGGGCACAGTAAACAATTTTTGAATTCCTAGTTCCATGAGGCTTTCATAAAGTAAATTTTTGATGCTGGTTGTAGCTCTTGATTTTACCAGTAGAGAGCACAGTCAGTCTATTGATGTTAAGCTTTGTATAACAAAGAAGTCTGTGATGATCTTTTTTCTCTTTAGTATGGAAATCTTATCCTTCTGGTTGGATAATTAGAGACAAGGGCCACTTCTGTGTGGGGTAGGAATGTGACCCTTGGGGTGGGATTACTCATTTTTCAAAGATGACAGAGAATGAAACCCATCTAAAACTTTTATAACTGAAAAATATGGTCTCCTGGACATGTCACTCCATGAAATGAAATAGAGCACTTCTTTCATGAGTAACCTGCACTCCAATTGAACACTTTGGAATAGGGTATGAAATGTACAGAAATGTGTCAGACAAATTGTGAGATGTTGAATTACTCTATTTTTGAAAACAACGTGCTTTGGAATGTGGAATTAGACACCTGGAGGGAAATACTTGCATGCCTGATAAAACATAGATTTCAATTTTCTGCAGTTTGAGGTGTTTTTTCTCAGCTCCAGCACACTGCTTAGTTATCATCTAAAAGGAAACTGGATGGGCAATAGTTTGGAGGCTTTAGGGAAAGCTAAAACATGGATTAGCTTTCCCTTA
Organism: Macaca nemestrina; assembly: GCF_043159975.1. NCBI lineage: Eukaryota > Metazoa > Chordata > Mammalia > Primates > Cercopithecidae > Macaca > Macaca nemestrina. Next base: position 54,633,352 of record NC_092145.1, read on the forward strand.
CCTTCCCTCAAGTCCCGAAAGTCAAAATATCTGCGACCGTGATAATAACACCCTCAAATGAAAGAAAATTTTTCTCAGTGTTTTCTGTACAACTTCTCATAAGCTTAAAGTGAAGGACCAGTTGATTAATAAAATGTAGACACTGGGTAAAGAAGGTTTAGCATAAAAATAATTTGATTAAATATCAAGACAAATAAAATTTCTGTGAAGCAATCTCTCAGTACTTAAAGTGGGCTTCATTCTTAAGATGCCTAAATGTAATACTGGGTCAAAACACTGGGGAATGTTGGTTAATATTTACTGAGTGCTCAGAATGAATGTGTTGTAGGGAATCAGTTTGTGTTCTTTGGCCTGAAAACTGTGAACAAGTTTCAAACTAATATTTTTTTTTCTTTATTTTTTCTCTAGTGGCCTAAATTGTCATTGTAGTTTCTCTGAATATAAAAGTTTATGCTCTTGGGATTGGTCTATAAATTGGTTACAGCCTTTTATTATCTCTAAAGCCATATTCATTGCCATGACTGATGGGATCCACTGATGGTGCAAAAAAAATCAAGATTTAGAAAAATAAGTATGGATTATTGGCTACTTGAAAGAAAAGGGAAATTTCCCTGGGTGACAGTAAAATAGAACTTGTTCTCACATCTGCTCTGTGTATGATGTGTCGTGAAATTTACTCTGCTCTGCTAGAGACATTTTGATTCTCCATAATGTAGAACTTGAACTTTCTCTAGTCAATTTAAGTCTGTCAAATCAAAATCTCTTTGATGAATAATATTCATTTTATAAAGGTCTTACTCCAAAAACTAACGAGGATTTTTGAAAAGAAAATCCTGTCCTCATACTTTTCTTCAAAATGGTGCTCTATTTTGATTCAAGAGCAAGAGCTATAGTTACTAGAAAGATTTTTTTCTTTCCTTTTTCCAACCAGTCCTACATCTCCTAGTACCACTTTTCCCTCTTGGTTGGTAAAAATGAAAAACAAACAAAAATCTTGCAAAAGATAATAAATGGAATTGTTTGCCTTGTGATATACTATCTTTGGGTATTATCTGCAGACTGTAGCAATTCCATACCATTATATCAACCCATAAGTGTAGGGTCTGTTTGCAGCAAAATTGTGATGTAAGCAAAATTGGTTTTGGCTCTCTCCCCACCCTCAGTGTTTTGACCTGTAGTGTCTTGACTTTACAGAGTCCTCTAGATGCTTTCCTTTAACCTATCCTTTATTTATTTTTCAAGTAGGGTTTTTAGTTCTCTTTATGCTCTCATTCTTCAGAGAAAAAGTTCACCTCATCGATTGGTTTGTGATCATATGAGAATGGGCCTTAATTCGTTAATGTTTGATCACTTTCGGAGTAATATATTTAAATTTAACAGAGAATTTGAGAGACAGCAACTTAATACAAAAGGGATAACTTTTTAATAGTAGGGATCCTAGATCCTGTGATAAGTTACTAGATGTTGCCAAGATTGCCAGTTACCTCCTCCAGCATGTCTTCTCCCCTTCTTCCTCAGTGACAGAATCTTGATTTCATTTGAAGTGATAATGCACCCAGAACAAAGAATGCTACCAGTCTCCCTTAAAGCTATGTTTGGCCATATGTCTAAGTTCAGGCTTATGACGTATAAGTGGAAGTCTCCCTAAAAGTTAGGGGGTGTGCTTTTGTGGTGTCCAGCTTCTTTCTGAAGCCAATCTAGAATGTAGACATGATGGCTAGAACTAGAGTTATCCTTGACCATGAGGTGACCTTGAGGATGAAAACTACATACTGAGCATAGAAGAACAGAAAGATAGGTACATGGGTCAGTTGACTGGACAACCTAGACTATCTACTTCTACTTTGTTTAAGTTACATCATTTTAGGATTTCCTTTCATATGCAGCTGAACTTGATTTTAACAGTAAGACAAATATCTTTGGGAAATCAGGGCTTTGCAGATCTCTGAGTGGATATAACTGATAGGCTGATTCTGAGAAAACCAGCACTGTTGGTTTTTGAGGGACAGAAGTTCTTGGTCTCTGAGAGCATATGAAGAATTCTTGTTCTACTGAATCCTTCTGAAAATAATTCTGTCTTACACTTTCTTAATTGTTTAAAAAGCACAGTTTTTATCATGCCAAGTATTTTGTAAATGACTAGACAACAAAGAGGATAACCTATTTTCTATCTGCCATGCCACAGTTTCTAGCAGGTTTCTGGGTTATTCATATCTTGTTGATCATATTAGTTTACCAGTTACCCTATATTGACATGCTCTGGTAACAAGAAACTCTCAAAAAGAGAAGTAGTTTGGAGGAACAGGAAATATAAAAGGTCAACCACAAACCATTCTGATTTCAGCATGATATGATTTAGCATAACCCAAACATCGAAAGCTATTATTGGAAACATGGAAGATTTACGTCATGGTGGCTCACCAGATACACAAGGCTGGAGCAATATTGCTGTGTAGAGACAACCCTTACCTTTAAGAACAAATTTCAGTGGACACAGTGAATTTGTGAGTTGATAGGCAACATGGATCCTTTGCAAAATAAACAAGCTCAAATCTTTGTGTTTTATTTCTAAATAGTCGCACTGCTGCTTTTTTACTCTCTACTTCAGCAGCTCAACTATGGCTGGGGCCTGTACCCTAAATCCCTTGCCTTTGGCAGGTGTCTTGCTTTTGGCTCACTGGTGACTGATATGGGTGTGAGCCTGAATTGTGTTTTAGAAAGCAACATCTCCGTAAGACCAGTAGAAATACTGCTGTCAGTGGAAAATTCAGAATGGCAAATGATAGCATCAGCAGAGAAGGATAAATATAAACAATATATTAATATCACTGTCAGGCAGAGATCATCTCAGGACTATGGAGAGGCTGGGTTTTTTTGTTGTTTGTTTTGCTTGAGGAATTTATTGTGGCTTGCTCTATTTCCTTTGGTTCATTCTGCCTCTCTCTTTCTGACCCCCTTTTAGCAAGGACAATAGGCCTGAGTGTGAAATTAAGAGAATGGAAGAGAAGATAGACAATGGAATACAAATTTCAAAGCAGTAAGTAGACAAGTGACTATCCAGTCACTGGGTTACAAATGCCAGAACTGAATATTGATCTAAATAAATGATCAATGCAGTCATTGGGTAAGGAGCTTTCATGCAAATTGATTAGAGATAGTAGAGGAGACTTAGGAGCAGGACTTTGGAATGCCAGGGACAGTATTTTTTGTGTATACATTTATACCTGGTTTTTAATACAGAACTACTTTTCTTTCTCGTTAGGGAACAGCATTCTGTCAGCAAAATTAAGCCCCAGAATTAAACTTCTTCAAAGAAGGAAAGCCAAAATGAAATCATTTTTAAGGGTATAAATAAAATAGATCCACGCATTTCCTGACAGCCTGAATGAGAAGGTCCATATTTATCTCAGTAAGCTTTCAGCGTTAGACTCTAGGAGCCAAAGTGACAGTTTTGGACTCAGCCAGACAGTGAGCCTTATATATAAAGACTCAAAATAGATTTCCCTTGCCCCTAGTCCTGCCAAAGAGCCATTTTAGGTGTGCAGGAAGGTGCTGAGCACACTAATGCATAGTGTCCTTATGCTGAGTGGGAGCAATGAATGGCTTTGCCTCACCTGACTTTTCTTGATTGGAATTTAGATCCCCAAAGAATCTGAAAGGTAATATGGTATTTCTTGTGATTTCATAGCAGATGTGCTTTTTGGCATTTTTTCTTTTTTATGCATAGAATCGTTGAAAACTGAGATGAAAATGCCAAATGTCTGCATTCATATAATGGAAATAATCGAGCTGTGGGCAATCATCTATGCTTTTGATCATTCTGGGATTAGAGGAATTCCTTACACTTATGGAATTCAACTGTGTCAAAAGATGAAGAATAAAAAAATGAATTTAAGTAAAATGAGAACTTGTATCCTAAATTTGAACAGAACTCAAGGCCAACTTTTTGTAATAATATTCTGACTGGGCTTTGTAATTGTGCTCTTTTACAGCCTCTTCTTTTTCTTCTATCTTCTTCCCCGTCTTCTTTCTCATTGGACTCAATTAAAAACACACACGCAGAACATCTAAAGGCCACGTATAGGCTTTAGATATGGTGCCGGGTTCTAGACAGAGCAAAATGGGAGAGGATATGAGCCCTTTTCTTTTTGAACTTACACATTAAAATCATATATAAGGAGTATGTGCATTGAATGGTATATAGTCAGCTCTCCATATTCGTGGATAAAAAGCATGTGGAAAAACCACAGCAAAAAATAATACAACAGTAAGAAATAATACAAATAAAAAACAATACAATATAACAACTATTTGCATAGCATTTGTATTGTGTTAGGTATTATAAATAGTAATCTAGAGATGACTTAAGGTATAAGGAAGGATGTGTGTAGGTTATATATAAATACTACTTCATATTATATCAGGGACTTGAGCATTCGAGGACTTTGGTATCCATGGAGGTCTTGGAGCCAATCCCCCACAGATACCAAGGAACGACAGTATTAATTCATACAGGCATAGAATGAAGTAGAGAGAATTTAGATTCCATGTTTGGGGAAGAGGAAAATGGGATTTGAAAAATCTCTTCAAATAGTGAGAGACAAGTCTGTAAAGGAGATGGGATGACTGGACAAACAGAGAATGAAACTAAAATGCCTGAGAAAAGCAAGAGTGGTGGTAGGTAGGGTAGTAGGAGTAGAAAAGAGCTACAAGGTGGTAGTTTAGGGTTGTTTGAATCAGGATGTTTTGAATGCGAGGTAGGCCTGATCCTTAATGTAGTAAGTAAGTAGCTATTGTAGACTCTCAGGAAAGGAAATGGCATTAATGAAATCTATGAGTGAAAAATAAATTTTGTGTGTAAGCATTTTTACTTTACTTTCCATCTCCAACCTGGGAACTTCAGCAGGGAGGAAGTTGTAACAAATGATCTAAGAAATAATCCAGTGGGGAAGGTTTGGAAGAGAAAACATTTGGCAACAAAAGACCTGGAGTGGGTGACAGGGATACATTATAATTACTGCAAGGTGTCTGGCTTGGGAGGTCAGAGTTACTTTGATGTTGCTCTTTGAAGAGGCTGGGCTTAGGGAAGGGTGTAAGGAAGAGAGGCAGCTCTAGCTTAAGTGGGTTGAATGTGAGGAAGTCTAAGGCACCGAATAAGGAATCTCTACACAGGATTCACATGAGGGGTAAAAATTTGTGATGAGCGAGGTATTTATACTTTTTCCTTTCCAACCTAGCCTGGACCTAAATTGAAGTGACAGATGAGTGTGTTTAGATTTGTTTGTTTGCTGTGCTGTTCCCCTCCCCCTGCAACTCCCCCCTTCTAAGCATGTGATAATTTAAATGCCTCTTCCTCTTCCTCTTCTTCCTCTTCTTCTTCTTTTTTCTCTGTTGCCTGGGCTGGAATGCAGTGGTGCCATCTCGGCTCACTGCAACCTCCGCCTCCCAGGTTCAAGCGACTCTCCTGCCTCAGCCTCCTGAGTAACTGGGATTACAGGCATGCACCACCACTCCTGGCTAATTTTTTTTTTTTTTAATATTTTCAATAGAGACAGGGTTTCACCGTATTGGCCAGGCTGGTCTCGAACTCCTGACCTTGTGATCCCCCTGCTTTGGCCCCACAAAGTGCTGGGATTACAGGCGTGAGCTACTGTGCCCAGGATTGAATGCTTCTTTCAGCATGTCCTTGTATTTTTTTTTGAACTCATTCTGGCTCATTAAGAGGATCACAATTTCCCACTGTGAAATTATTTGGAGGTTGAGGTACCTCATTTGAGCAAGAAATGCTTCCTGAATGTGAGTAGGAACTCTGAGTCCTAAAATGTGATATGGAATCATCTATACCTCTTAGAGTGTATGTGTGTGTGTGTGTGCACATGCACACAGCCTATACAACTGTAGTTAGTTGTGTATAAGTTCCTACGTTAGGGCTTATGTATTTTGGGTGTCTCATCTTTCTTTGGAAATAGGGAGTATATTTTCTACTTCATTTATGTCCCTTATAGAGCATGGTATATATAGTATACTGTAGACTGCATAAATTTGAGTGTCTCAGGAATTTAAAATTATTGGCTGATCTACAGGGAAATGCAAATCAAAACCACAATGCGATACTACCTTACTCCTGCAAGTATGGTGGCAATCAAAACATCAAAAAACAGTACATGTTGGCATGGATGTGGTGATCAGGGAACACTTCTACACTGCTGGTGGGAAAGTAAACTGGTACAGCCACTATGGAAAACAGTGTGGAAATTCCTTAAAGAGCTAAAGAACTATCATTTGATCCAGTAATCCCACTACTGGGTATCTACCCAGAGGAAAAGAAGTCATTATACGAAAAAGATACTTGCACACGCATATTTATAGCAGCACACTTCACAATTGCAAAATCGTGGAACCAACCCAAATGCCCATCAATCAACCAGTGGATAAAGAAACTTTATATATATATATATATGCATGTATATATATGCACATATATAGACACACATATGTATACACACATATATACACGGATATATATACACACATATACATATATATCCATATATACACATATATATGTATATACATATATACACATATATATGCATATATGTACACACACACATATATAATGATGGACTACTACTCAGTCATATAAAGGAATGAATTAACGGGATTTGCAGTGACATGGATGAGCTCGGAGACTATTATTCTTTTTTTTTTTTTTTTTTTTTGAGATGGAGTCTTGCTCTGTTGCCCAGGCTGGAGTGCAGTGGCAAGATCTCGGCTCACTGCAAGCCCCACCTCCCGGGTTCACACCATTCTCCTGCCTCAGCCTCCCGAGTAGCTGCGACTACAGGCGCCCGCCACCACACCCGGCTAATTTTTTTTTTTTTTTTTTTTGTATTTTTAGTAGAGACGGGGTTTCACTGTGTTAGCCAGGATGGTCTCAACCTCCTGACCTCGTGATCCGCCCACCTTGGCCTCCCAAAGTGCTGGGATTACAGGCTTGAGCCACCGCGTCCTGCCAGAGACTATTATTCTAAGTGAAGTAACTCAAGAATGGAAAACCAAATATTGCATGTTCTCACAGATATGTGGGAGCTAAGCTATGAGGACACAAAGGCATAAGAATGATACAATGGGCTGGGCATGGTGGCTCACGTCTGTAATCCCAGCACTTCGGGAGACCAAGGGGGGCGGATCACCTGAGGTCAGGAGATCGAGACCATCCTGGCTAAGACAGTGAAACCCTGTCTCTACTAAAAATACAAAAAATTAGCCGGGCGTGAGGGCGGGCGCCTGTAGTCCCAGCTACTAGGGAGGCTGAGGCGGGAGAATGGCGTGAACCCGGGAGGCAGAGCTTGCAGTGAGCCCAGATCGTGCCACCGCACTCCAGCCTGGGCAACAGAGCCAGACTCCGTCTCAAGAAAAAAAAAAAAAAAAAAAAAAGAATGATATAATGGACTTTGGTGACTTGGGAGAAAGGGTCGGGGTGGGAGGGCAGTGAGGGATAAAAGACCACAAATAGAGTGCAGTGTATACTGCTTGGGTGATGGGTGCACCAAAATCTCACAAATCACCATTAAAGAACTTACTCATAAAATCAAATACCTCCTGTACTCCAATAACCTGTGGAAAAATAAATAAAAAATAGAAAAAATAAATAAAATTATTGGCTGATCTAAAAAAGCAATGTTAAAAATGGGTAGTCTTATTAAAAAACAATGATAGAAACATCATGAAGTTCATATAACCTCAAAGTAATTTCATATCTTTTATGTTTTTCTATTTCAACTATAAATTAATGCTTGTTATGATAATCAAAGTACTCTAAAACAATCAGATGTCTTCTAAATCATCAATTAAAAATATTTTCAGTAATGTGCATTGTTAGATATATTTTATTGTGCTCTCATTCTGTGAAAATTGGTAATCCAAGTATGGCATATATGCTAATTACCAATTAATGACTGACTAATCGCAACTCAACCTTGGGCAAAGCCATTTTCTATGGATTTCCTCAACTATTAACTGGGAGAAAATGACTCCTGCCCACAGGCATCTTGGTGAAGAATTTATTTGAAAATACTTTTCTGATAGAAAGTTCCAGACAGACATTTTCATGACACAATAACTTTGAAGTTGAGCAATGAAGTATGCTACCTTCAAATGAAACTAGAAGGGGTGCCAGATTGGTAGAGCACGAATTTTGAAACTGAAACTGGCTGGGACATCAAGGTTAACGTTACCCTTTAACCTCTTTCTTTCCCCTTTACCCCCTTTTCCTTTCCCAAGCAAAGTATGGAGTGATTGGGAAATAGGCCCTTACATTTTCTTTAAGAAAGTGGTATAGTGCTAGTTCCCTGTGATTTGGGAGGGAAAATCTCATTTGATTCCTCACCTCAACAATTTCCTATGATGCCTGTTTCTGCGAGTGGTATTTATGAGTTCTTGTTTTTTAGACAATTGTCTTGGAAATGTATCTAATCAAATACTGATATAAAGAGGAGCCAGATGGGAAGGCTATGGAATGTTGAATTTGTCCTAAGTTGAGTTCCTGTTTATAGGAGGAGAGCCTGAGACCCTTTTTGCTAGTTTAGCTTTCTCCTTTGCTGAGTCTGCACATTTGAAATATTTTAGTGTTAGCCCGCTGTGACACACTGCCTGTCCAGCAGCTTAATTGATACTTAAGCAAGTTCACAATATGTCCTTCATATAATTAAACACTGGGGCTATGCACAAAAGGATATGTTTTTAATGCATCAGTTATGGAGACATTTTATCATCAGCCCCTTATTTCCACTGTCTTAATACAGCAGAGTAAAATATGATATTTAGGTATCATTATGCTTTGCCCTTTTCTACTTCCAAACCTGTTGGATCCTCTCTGGAAAGGGAGTCTTATGACCTACAGTCAAACAAGCTAGGTCAGATAATTTCCTTATGGCCAGCTTTTACCCAGAAAAGCAGAGGAAAAATCAGAGTGATATTTTTAGGTTTAATGACTGACTTTGGAAAAAAGGGGTTCTGATTTCTATGACACGCCTTGAGGAAGAGAGATTCTAGTTTTTATGGCTATCCTCGGGGGAGAATGGGACTGAGAGACTGGCAGTTAGGGGAAGGTCAGAGAAAAACTTTTGCTTCTGATGCTTTCATTTTGGGGCATTGTTTTCTGAGCCTCAGCATAGTCATCTATGTTTGACAGGTCTGCTCCATTTCAGCGCTGGGAATATTCTCAGCAAACACTTACCCAGTGTGTTCAGCAGCAATCAGGCTGTTGGTGATAATGTAGAAGTTTATTAGAACATGAAGAGAGGAATTACCTACAAGTAATTCTGGAGAGCTGGCTACCAGGAGCCAAATGCCTCATAGGCAGAAATTCATTGAATAGCATGCATTTATTATATGTTGCCAGCAGTTTAAGCATTTGAGCTCAAACCTCCTATTAGACCCTCCCCAGCATGCGGGCCACCCACCAGTTACAAGGCATGATGACACGACAGATGACCCGTCCTCCTTGGTAGCAGTACGGATATGGGTAGTAACCTAGTAAAGGTTCACAGACGCGGCGGCAGTAGCGGTTGCCTCGACGGCAGTAAATACAACAATAACCTCTCTCATCCAGCATGGGATCAAATTCTATTCCATTTTCAGTCTGAAAGAAGAAGAAGCCAGTGTTGGGGGTGGGAGAGGAAGGTTCACTAGCAAGAGTTCTCACCAAGCAGGGGAGAACTAGAAGACTGTATGAGTTGGGGGCTTGTGAGAAAATTAAGTTCCTTAGCCTGATCATGGAGATATATCTACAGAGATTGAGATTGATTTTGAATGAGCCTCCCGGAGATTTCAAGTTGCTTAAACATTTTTTTTTTTTTTTTGTTAAAGCCATGATCATTCTCCTTCCAACGATTGTGATCTGAGGGGTAGTAAGTTTTGTGAGGGCTCTTTTTTTCTCCTCTATCAAGAGTTTACATAAACATAACTCACATAGTCATTTATTGGAAGTTCTTCCTCACTTGCTTGTCTGGCGTGACGGGTCTTCTCTACCTTCACTTGAGGGACCACCCACTGTTCATTTTGTTCAATCCCTTTTTTTTCATTGGCAGGAAAGTGAAGATCTTCTCCATCCTCCTCAAAGTCTTGTAACTCAGAAACTAAGATAATAAATGCAAAGTTGTGATGCAACTGCTTTGCAAATGTTCCTGAAAGAAGTGCTTGGGGGAATAGCAGCTGGGGATAGAGATTTTCATTGTGTCTTTAAACTGGCATCATTCAGGCATGGACCACTTTTCCAAGCTCCTTCAGTTGATATTTTAGAGTCGTTTCCAAAACAAGCCTGATCATTTCTACATACACAAACTTCTTTGCTTCTTTGGCATGAAACATTTACTGCTTTGCCTTACCAGCGTACTAAATTAAAAACTGAGAACAAGGGACTTCTGTATCTCCTACAGTGATGATTTTACCCATGGTAGATGCTCAATAAATATTTCTTGGTTGCCTGAATTGATTTGACATCCTCTGTCCTCCCACTTTCCTTATGTTTCTTGTCTTAAAAATTTTTTTAAAAACTTTCTGTTTAGAAGTAATCTTAGATTATGGAAGAGTTGCAGAAATAGTACAGAGTTCACATATTCTTCACCCAGTTTCTCCTAATGTTATCTTACATAACCATGGTACAATGATAAAAAATCAGAAGTTAGCATTGGTGCAATGTTATTAACTAAACTACAGACTTTATTCAGATTTCATTAGTATTTTTACTAATGTTCTTTTTCTGTTCCAGCATCCAGTCCAGGATACCACACTGCATTTAGTCACCTTTTTTATATCTCTAAAGAGTACACACAGATGCTTACATTGGTGAGAATAACCTCTCTTGGGTAATAGAGTAATCTATGCTGTGCAGAATGAGGGAGGCCAAATTGCATGTTAGCTAAACAGACTAAGACATCCGGGGGCCTTTACCTTTTCTATGGGCTGACTGGAAGTTGAGGGCTGGACTCTTCTACTCTGGACGTCTAGCCCTCAACTACTTTTATAGTAATTCCTAAAAGAGCGACAAAGAAATTTGTATTGCAGTGATTGTCTTATTTTCTAAGGAAAATGCCACCATTTGACATAGGGAATCCTTCTTGACAGCAGAGTATTGTTTTTGCCCTTCTCTCCTCTATTCTTGGGTTGGACCCACAGTGGTTTGAGCAACGGTCTGGTATAACGACTGCAATGAATATAGATGTGCAAAGAAAGATAGATTAGTTTTTTGCTATCACTAGTCACATTAGGATGGTGTTACCTTTGCTGGGATATTTAAAAGCCTGTCAACATTAATTTTTCTGATTTATAACTTGGCTGTGAAAAATTCCCTCCTCACTGGCAGTCAGCATATATAGACTCATCCAAGAAGGTATAAACCAATCATTTGTTTTCCTAGAAATGTAGCCTCTAAATGCTGGGAATGTTAACCTGTTACTGTCTTAGAAAATAGGAGGAGGATGAGGGTAAGGATGTCATACCTGATATTAGAGTGGGATTGATCCAATACATGGTCACGTTGTCACAAATCTCCAGAATTTTGGAATTTTTAAGAAAATCTCGGTTTTCAATAGGCTTTTCTGCTGGGACCCAAATCACTGACTGTTCAAAAAAAGTTGTGGTAATTTCTTCATTCTGAAAGAAGAAAGTAGCTTAGGGTGGGGATTGGCAGAGAAATTAATAGAACAAGTGAGACATTATGGGATGCTGGAAAACAACATATTTTGAGTGTGAGTAACAATTTTAATCCTAGTGCTGCTGGTGAACTAGCTCTGTGCCTTGCATTCAGTGGGTGTTGGGGGAGTTAACAACTGATCCTTCCTCCATCCTGGGTCTAACAGCAAGGCTGCTTACTAAACTAGGAGCCTTCTCTGTTACCATTTCACTCAAAGTCAGAAAGGCGCTTCATTATTTTCAGCATGTCCTGGGTCTGTGTATGTTTTAACTTGAGCTTCTGGAACCCTGAGTGATTTACATTTGTTTTCTTTTTTATAAATACATTTTGTTAGCCTGCCTTATTTAGGCTTGCATCTTGGGTGGCAAGCAGGATTTGATCTGGAGCTGAAAAAATTCCTATAATCCAAACTCGTGAGATCAATTCAATAACAATGGGATCTAATATTTGGGTTTTACAAGATTTGCCTGTTGATGGTAGCCAGTTATCGTACAAAAGATGTCTTTTTATGTTTTAAAGTGAGGTCTCCAGTTTTTGACTTCACTGGCCTTCCTACTATTGCATTCCTTTCATTGTAGATGCTTAGAGTTTATCTCACAGAGTGTTTTTGCTTTAAGCAGCTTTTTGTATACTGTGAAGGACGCCACTTTCTCTTCAGTTTCTAGTATGGAGGTAATTGTGTTGTATATCTAGTTCTTACTAATTTCTCCCGGAATCATTTACAATTCTAAAGTCTTAGCACCTTTGTCCTTGAGTCTGTAATGACCTCGAGATGCATTGAAAGGAATTGTATAAAATGAGGTTGGTATGCTGACTAGCTTTGTTAGCAAAATCAGGGCTATTTATATACCTGCTCTGCATGTTTAAAATACACATGCCATGGATACAGTGTGGAGGGAAGTACAGAAGAGAGTTTTGTCATTCAGGACCACAAATTTGTCTCATTAAAAAAAAATCTGTGGTGTGTATATAAAAAATAAGATTTACTTGAAGCTACAATATTCTTACTATCATGAAATGAATATTCGTGTTATTTAAAATATTTGGTGAAATTAACTGAAGACTAAATTAGGGCCAAAATGAGACATTATGAGCCTTTTCCTTTATTTTTTATTTGTTTATTTATTTTTTGACACTGAGTCTCGCTCTGTCGCCCAGGCTGGAGTGCAGTGGCGCGAACTCGGCTGACTGAAACCTCCACCTCCTGGGTTCAAGCAATCCTCCCACCTCATCCTCTTCAGTAGCTGGGATTACAGGCACGCGCCATCATGCCTGGCTAATTTTGTTTTGTTTTAGTAGAGATGGGTTTTCACCATGTTGACCAGAGTGGTCTCGAACTCCTGACCTCAAGTAATCCCCCTCTTCAGCCTCCCAAAGTGCTGGGATTATAGGTGTGAGCCACCGTGCCCAGCCCCCTTTGCCTTAATCTTTCAGAAAAATAAATCCTATTATATCACTTCAGGTTCTCATTGCTGGCTGGCCTACTCAAATGCTTACATTATTTTCTGAACGTAATTAGCATATGTTATTGTGTATAGTAGCTTTTTAATCCTATTGATTTTCCTTTTATCTTACCTTTGCCTACTGTAGTCATTCCTAATATCCTGAACGTTGATCTATTCCTCAGATGCATCTAACTCATGCTTACTTTAAAAAAAAAAAAAAAGTCTCCAAACTCTGTCACTACCATAGACCTTGGGAGCAGAGCATCATCTTTGGGAGAACGTTCTTTGTTTTCTTGGAAATTCTAGTAACAAGAGTCTGTAACTTCTCTGGCCCTGAGGAGACCAGTAGCATGAAAGAGTAAAATGGGAGCCAATGACAGCTCTAAGACTTGGGTAAGGGAAGGAAAAATAGTCCTCCCCACCCACTACCCCCAAATAAAGAAAAAATAAAGGAAAAGAAATGGGTTAGTGAGAATCAAGATGGAGGGAGCTGGGTGGGAGAAAAGTGAAAAAGAACAGGGAGAGAGAGAAGAAAGAAAGAGGTTTTTATAGTTTGTAGAAAGATCACTCTGCCATGGCCGGGCGCGGTGGCTCACGCCTGTAATCCCAGCCTTTGGGAGGCCTAGGCGGGCGGATCACGAGGTCAGGAGATTGAGACCATCCTGGCTATGGTGAAACTCCGTCTCTACTAAAATACAAAAAAAGAAATGAAAAAAAATGACGGGTGCTTGTAGTCCCAGCTACTCAGGAGGCTGAGGCAGGAGAATGGCATGAACCCAGGAGGCGGAGCTTGCTGTGAGCTGAGATTGCCCCACTGCACTCCAGCCTGGGAGACAGTGTGAGACTCCGTCTCAAAAAATAAATAAATAAATAAATAAATAAATAAATAAAGAAGGATCACTCTGACATTGCCATAATTCCACTTTAGATTTGCCAGCTAAGCAGTAAACTAAACCAATGCTTGTTTTTTTCTTGCTATAGTGGGGATATGTTGTCACAATATGACCTTAACTGAGGTCCCCCTTCTCCCACTAATAAAACCATACTGTAATTATAGACAAAATATCAGGAAACAATAAAGAGCCTCAGGGACCTTACAGATAGTTGTATTATAGGCAATAACATCCATCTCCCATTAGGTTTTCAGGGGCCATCCAGTGATTGCACCAGCACCCTAGGTTGCCTTACTTTGGCCTAGCAGGGTGTTTTTAGAGAGTTTGTATCACATTTCAGTGTTCACCTTCTTTGCTTTTGCCTTTCCTAGTAAGGTTAAATGTGAATTATTGGCCGGGCGCCGTGGCTCAAGCCTGTAATCCCAGCACTTTGGGAGGCCGAGACGGGCGGATCACGAGGTCAGGAGATCGAGACCATCCTGGCTCACACGGTGAAACCCTGTCTCTACTAAAAAAAAAAATATATATAAAAAACTAGCCGGGCGAGGTGGCGGGCGCCTGTAGTCCCAGCTATAGGGAGGCTGAGGCAGGAGAATGGCGTAAACCCGGGAGGCGGAGCGTGCAGTGAGCTGAGATCCGGCCACTGCACTCCAGCGTGGGTAACACAGCAAGACTCCGTCTCAAAAAATAAAAATAAAAGTGAATTATTCCATTAGCAGCCCAGCATAAAATGGTAAGGTGAATGAACCACAGTCTTTAAAATAGGTGAATACTGAAGTGTGACAAAAGTGGCAAGAACCCCAGGTGGCTTTGGAACTTTCTTTTTTAAAAATGCTTTATCTGAGGCAAGATTTTGTTTCTCTGGCTCATCCCTCTTACTAGAAATCTTTGGCTTCAGAGAAAATCAACATAACGTTAATGGGTGCCCTGGTATAAAAGTATAGCATTGCACCTAAAATTATGCAATTCAGTTTTTTGAAAGGCCTAAGTTCAAGACCCCAGTCTGCTACTCACTAGCTGTGTGACCTTGAGCAAGTCACTTTTTGGCTCTGAGTTCGAGTTTCCTGATCTGAAAATGATGATAATAATAGCACCTATCTATAAGGTTGTCGGAGAATCAAAGAAAAGTGAAGCATTTAGTACAATGTTTGGCACATAGGTAGCATCCAATAAATGATGTCTTTTGCCACCACAATTATTCTTCTTACATACCTCGTCTATTTCCTCTTCTGGTTCAGAAAATTCAGGAATCACTTTAATCTGAGTTTTGATAAAACATTTTTGAAGACCCACGAAGTAGATGCCAGTGTATCCCTATGAAACAGACAAAACAACAATAAAGCTTCCCAAAAGACCCACTATTAGTAAGTTCCATGATCTGTTGGGGTACCAGACTAGCAAAATTTGAATTCATAATGGAATGCTAGCCTCCTCTAGGTTTCCATTTGAATTCAAATTTTAGATGGAGGCTATTTTTAACTTGACTCAACTGCTCTAATATTTTAAGTGGAAAGCCTTAGGGGGAAAACATCCAACTTACGTTTTTAAAGTCGTGTACTTCCAATGTTTCATCAGTGCCATTTCCGCTTCTGAATATTTCAGTTCTGGTCACAGGATCAATTTCCATGTAAATCTTCTTCTTCTCTCCATTGCTGTAGAAAGTGTGCTCCATGTCATAGGTCTGGGAGAACAGAGGAAAACAATCTCTAAGATATTCAGTGTGGGTCAGGAGATGGAGATCATCCTGGCTAACACGGTGAAACCCCGTCTCTACTAAAAATACAAAAAAATTAGTCAGGCGTGGTGGCGGGCGCCTGTAGTCCCAGCTACTCGGGAGGCTGAAGCAGGAGAATGGCGTGAACCTGGGAGGCGTAGCTTGCAGTGAGCCGAGATCTTGCCACTGCACTCCAGCCTGGGCGACTGAGCAAGACTCCATCTCAAAAAAAAAAAAAAAAAAAAAAAAAAGGATACTCAGTGTGTCCCTAAAGTGAGGTGCTTTTTGGTGCTGCAGCTGATATGGAGATCACTTCAGAGCTGGTATTTTGAATTCAAGCCAAGCTGCTGAACTAATTACTAAGAATTCCAACAGTTTTCTTGGCAGCCTTGGCTAAATAGCAAATGATAGTTTGTAAACCAGCCTATAAAGTATTTTCCCCTTGTGTTAAGCTGAGGGATCACCTAAAACCTATGCTGCTTCTTTAAGCTACCACTTCCCTTTCCAAGTGCTAAGTAATCACGCCCCCCAATCCCCCCACACTGCCCCTTCCCTCGCCCATGAAATTCATTAGGTCTGAGAAAGAGATTTGAATACACTTAAAATGGTTACGTATTGTTTGTCTCCTTATCTATCCAGGGCTTTAATATTGCCACAACAGCCTTGAGTCTATCCTTTTAGAATCTGAAGACTTTCTCCTTGCCAATATTAGTCCTACCCTGCTCTGTTTGCTTCCTTTTGCACCTTAAACTCCAGGAAACATTTATACCTTTCCTTAGTCTTCTCTTTATAGGGCAACCAACCCCACCCAGTTTGTTCCTGGGTTCTGTTTCCCAAGCCATATTCAGTTGTTTTCAAGTTCTGCAGATTCTTTTGTGTATATGGAATTAAGCCAACTGAGCCAAGTGTCCTGCATTAAGTAACGTGGAGCCTCCCAAGAAGAAAGGCTGCTCATCAGGTCTTTCTTGAGTGGCTAAAACAAAACCCCAGATTTTCTCCTGTGCTCTAAAAGAGGCAATTGTATTTCTAGAGACCAAGAGGACCAGTCCCATATGGTACTGCAGTTTAGGAGTAAGCCCTTATCTTATAATTTTAGGGCATATTTATAGGTAGAAGCAAATAAGCGTAAAGGAATTTGTTATCTGTCACGAACCAGGCCAGACCTGATGATGCCTTTTGGAAGTCTATCTTATCTCTGTCATTAGGAGACCTTTGTTTATCAAGTTTCTTCATATTCATTTTTCCTTATGAAAAAAAATTTGGAAAACTAAAAGCCTTAAAAAGCAAGTCTTCAGAGCCCACATTGCTTTCTAATGATACGGTTCCCAGTGGCAGCCTTGTAGAGAACTTACACCAGGTTGGGTCGTTTTTTAGTGTCTGCTGATGCCATTGACTGAATGTTAGTTTAACCTGGTCAAATATTCACCAACTCAACTAGAGAAAAACAAATTGGAACCATTTGTAGAAGCAAGTATTACTTCAAGGGTGGCAAGTCTAATGTAGCTGCTGAAGAGAAAATCAAGAGTCAATGTAATTTACCCCTTGGTAGCTCTACAGTGCCTTGGACATGGTTGGAACCTAAGTATTTGTTGAATAAATTTTCCCCACCAATGGCACATCCTTATCTTCCTAAAGAGAGATTTTTGAGTATTGGCAAGGTCTTTTTAAAAAACCATTTTAAAAGTGAAAGAAAAACAATACTTAGAACTCTCCAGCAACTGCAGAGTTAACTCAGGAAGTCTGGCTTGGTTTGTGATAGTTAGCAAATTCCTTTAGGTTTGTTATTTGCTTCTAGCAATAAATATGTCCTTAGTTCCAGCTCTGCAGCCAGCTTGAGAAGAGAAATGTCTACCTATGGCAACAAATTGAGCTCTCAGTCTGTCTGACTTAAGTAGAGGAGAGAGGCATCCACTTCAGATCCAGTCTTGTCAGCTCTCCCAACGGGGGAATTTTGTTAGAAATACTATCCATTTTTGAGACAAATGTTGATGCCACTAGCCACTGGGGGCTGGGGTGGGGTGTTTATTTCATCAGTAGCACCACTGATGGATTATTGTATGGAAAAATGAGGTTAGAGACTAGGGGATGCTGGAACACTGCCTAACTGGGCGAAAGAAAAAATACAGGCTGTATTTTCAATCACTGGTAGAAGACTATGGAACCTACTGGTGACATTTAGAATTTCAGTGTGTTTCTGTGGAATGAGTTTTCCTGCACTGTTGGCAATGCACTTTACTTGGACACCTTGCTAGATGAAAACTATTGGAAACTGCCAAGCTCAGCAGATCTTGATTATTTTCAACATTCCTGCAAAGAGTTTTTTTTTGGTAGGAGAGAAGGGGTCCATTCTGATTGTGCTCATTAACTTGTTGACTTTATGTTAGTAATGATAAGTTACTAAATAGAGTGGGAACAGAATGACTTCGTTTATGTGTGACTCCTTGGTAGGGGGTAGGAGTGGGAAGCTATATATTCACCCAGACAGAATTTCACTATCAAGGTGTCCTTTTGGAACAGACCATTCTTCGTCTAGGAAGATGATGCTGGTGGCCCACTTTGGACTGTTTGGAGATGGGTATGAGCAAATCCAGACACACTGTCTCGCCTGGGTCCCTGTGGAGCACATTGCTTGGGTAATGGCTATGCAAGCTTCACTGGCCCATATGAAGACTGAGCTCATGCCTTTGGCATCACAAGTACTTTGCTCTCTACTAAGCTTCCTGGCTCAGGGGTTGAAGGTCTTTCTGGAGATGAAAGAATAAATGGCTTTGTCCTCTCCAGGAGCAAGCTAAAACAGAGACAGGATGACTGGCCTGAAGAGAGGTGTGAGTGGGCTACAAGTAGCTCATCTCAGCTGCCTCCAACTCAGCTTTATTCCAGGAAGGATAAGGCAAGGACAGAATATGATGAGAAGTACACCCCTGCCCCACTGGCAAATAGAGTTAATTTTTGGTGCTTCTAGCTTTCCTTTTCTGTTCTATTTTCATATTCATTCTATACCCTCATAGCCCTTCCCCCTTCTCTTCCCATCTCTCTCTGTCCCTTTGTCTCCTGTCTAGACATCTAGGAATCTTGTGGTGCTTCAGGTACCTTATGACAAAGAAGAAATCAATCTGACTCATGATTTCACACTTAGATATTAGTGATGAATGTTTGTCTGTTTAAAAATTTGAGTGCAATACTTCACTCAGAGGAATGAAGTACTAATGGTCGATTTTATTACTTTATTACTTTGCCATTACTTTCAATGGCAAAAACCACAATTACTTTTGCACCCATCTAATAGGCACAGTGGCACGAGGAATGGGAGATATTTGGGGGCAAGGGCATCTTTCCAGCACCACTCAAATGGGCTCTTACTCCACCCACACATAAGGCTGGCCTTAACTATAAGAACCAGAACACTGGAATGGAACAAGGAAGCCAATGGAGTGGAATAGGAATCAGAAGTGAAATGAGACAGATATGTGATTAAGTCCAGGCAGTGAGAGGTGTAAGAAGACCACACTGACAAAACATGTAGAGGACACAACCCATTTTTCTTCCCTGCCCAGGAATTCTGTCTTCAGTCCAGTTAAATCCTCCATTCAGGCAGCAAATGAGCCCTAACATCCCTCTTTCACGGTTTTCCCTGTTTTCTTGCCTCTGTGGCAGTCCCTGAGATCAGAAAAGAAAGCTTTTTATAAAAAGTAAAGCTATCTCAGACCTCAGTGTGATGGATCTGTTTTGGGGGCAAGAAGCTTTAGCCTGTCCTGACAGGGATTTGAGGGCATTTGGCTTAGGTTTGTTTTTTGAAGCCTGTGATTAATCTAGCTGCTCTTCACTCCATCTTCATCCCTTACTGTCTGTTTATGAGGTACACTCTCCAAAGGTGAAATACATGCTCAGAATAGCTGGCTAGCAGGTGTTAGGCTGGAAGGAAGGGAAGAGAATGCACTGTACCATATTATTATTAACCTAACTTGGGGGAATTAAAGGGCCTCTGGGTATTTCTTTACCAACACAGAACAGACAGATTGTTCCTTATGCGAAGTTAGAGTTCTGCATCTTCAATCACCATTTGGAAATATGCAAAATATTGGCATAAGCAGTACAGACATTCTTTTTCAACAAGAAAAAGCTACTTCTTTTATCTACAGACTTGAGCTGGCCAGTACGTTTTTCCCCTACCCATTATCCCCATCCCTGATTCTTAAATGCAGCTGAAGAATAGTGGAAAGAATCTTCAGACTAGCCTCTAGTTCTAACATTAACCCCACCACTTACAAGCTGTATGATTTTGGGCAAGTCACTGAGTGTCTCTAGGGACTCAGTTCCTATTTTAATCCTTCACTCCTTTTCATCTGTAACGTTAGATAGTTAGCAAAGTCCGCCGAGATTTGCTCAGATCAACCTGTCAGGTTGATCATTGGACTACTCCTACTGCTACCATCTGTTGATCATCCAGGCTACTTCCTCTACAGCCCCAATTCCACTCCCAACCACTCCAGAACAGCTGTCTTTGAAGGCCTAGGCTCTTCATCCTGGTGTCATATAAGTTGTTCAGCAAATGCTGCCTTAGGAGAATGAAGAGGCTGACTAAGAAGAACATGCCATCACAACCACAGCCTGGCTCCACATAATTGCTGGGAGCTGCCCTTGAGTAGCCCAGAGTAAGAGCTGGCCCAGTGAGAGTTGTACAAGGGTGGCCCTGGGTCTCACAGTGCATTAGGAGGAAAATGAAGGGAGGTCTTTTTTTTTTTTTTTTAAGAATGCCAACATGGCACCATCTGGTAAAGCTCAGTCTCCCTGTCAAAAAATATTCCAGTTACGTCTTCAACTTTTTCCTTGAGGGTATATTAATATTTCTCTAGACCCACATTTCACCCACCAGACTGTGGTGTAGGAAAGCCCAGAGGACCTGGGGAGGAAAGTTGTTTTCCTTGTGTGCCTAGAGAGGAGTGAAAAAAGTTAATATTGGGCTAATGCCCAATTGTGCGTGCCAAGAAATAGGCACGCACAAAAAGTTGCAATCAGACTCATCAAGAAAGTGCTTCTTCTGAGCAAAGGATTTTCAGCCTAGAATGACAGTGGGCTCACAACGCTGTGGGAGACTGTTTTAATGATCACCTGCAAATGAGGTGTGGCAGGAGGGCAGAAAAACGCCCGCTTATGCCTACCACTCCTCATTGCTCTGGTAATATGTAGAAGTTGAAGGAACATCCTCACAAATCTGTTGATTGCTGTGTGGTCCTGATGGCTTTCAAACAACCCGAAAGTCACCAGGCAGCTCCTATGTAAGGCAATAAGGACCATCTTTTATTTATTAAATGTATGATTCTTCTGCCTCACTCCACAAAGGATTGGCAGGGATGGCTACAAGGTCTGTGCTATGTTTCTAAACTGTTGGTTTAAAGGCTAGGATTTTTCTGATTTGTTTTCTTCATGTTGGATTAATTAGCTGAGGAGTTGGCTTCTGACTGTTTCCAGTAAAATGTGTAATACAGGGGGCTTTAAGCAAGAATGTTTCTTTGGCGATTCTGCTTCAGTGATCCCAGGGCAATCACTGCCTGGAAGGGAAGCCTCATTACGATGCTTTCTCAAAATTGCTGGGACTGAATAGGTCTCTTCTGCTTATTTAAGAAAGCTGAATAGAGAGCTGGATGGACCTGGCTTTCATTTAGCTCAGGTGGCTCCTATATGTGGCTGTGGGTCAGGGGCCTGGGACCTGTAAGAAAATGCAGCATCTCACCCAGAGTTAGTCATCCTTGTTTCACTTTATTTCGATTTCTTTCTCTCTCTGGTGTGTGTGTGTGTGTCTGTGCGTGTGCACACCTGTGTGCACACACACCTGAGGTGTGTGAGGGGAGGAGGTCAGGCATGGCTTTTTCTCAATTTGGATACAGGAATCTGGATCTTTTGTACACACCAAAGCGGGAGTGAGGAGAAGGACTTACTGGCATGGAAATGTCAACACCAGATGTGGGATGTTAAATAAATACTGTTTATTATACACAGATGTTGAAAGGCAAAATAAAACGGAGGCGTGGTGGAGGCTAGGAGAGCAAACACTAAGAGCTTGGAGGAATTCCCAGGACAGCAAACAAATCACTGCCACCGGTAAGCACAGTTGCATACACAGCTCTCTCTACCAAGGGCCACAGAGTCCCCACAAGTCTCACAGACTTGTTAAGGAAAGCCCAAAGAGACTGGATTTTAATCTGCTAACTCTTGTTTCTTGCTAGGCCATACCATTAAGGAGAGAGTCTTTAATTTGTGTAAGATACCTGGATCCTTTTCCTGTGCAGCTCTTCCAAGACTAACCTGACTGCTAGTCTCTTCCCAGAATTCTTAAGTCTGCTCTAAGGCAGGCTTATTGACAGTCTCAGCCATTGGAAACATAGATGGTCTCCTGAGCTCTTTGTCTGGGACTTGAAGGTAGTAGTGGACTAAGTAAAACATCCACATTTCCAGCTGATTTCTTAGTTTTCAATGAACCAAACCTGGTCTTGTGAAGGCCAGGACTTAAATATCAAAGACAATAAATCATAACTCCCCACTGGAACGGAAAACCAACAACATTTGTTCATGGTAGAGAAACTTGCTCTAGGGGACACCTGTTGTCTTTATCTGGATTACTTCATTATAGCTTTGTTCATTTCTGAGAGTCTCTTTGCTGAAAGTGACATCCCAAAATGGATTACTTCAAAAGAGGTTTGATTTTTGATAAACTTTATTCAGCAGCATATCCCACCTCTTCTGTGCATGCACTGACCAAGTTTTACTTTTGGTTTGAGGTATCATAGGATTGCTCCTTATAATCATTAAAAACAGAACTAGAATGAGATGTAAAGGTGACATAATAGGGAAACAGAGGAGACCATGGACCTGCTAGTGAGTTTGACACTTTGCAATATAAATGCAAGGTCTCCACCTAGTCGTTTATAGCTGCACTGAGGCAAATAGCACTACAAGTTTATAAAAACACATACACTCTTTTGGAATAGCATTTGCAGTACCAACGACAACAATAAAACAAGAAAGGCCATCTGGCCCCTTATTTAGGCAAGCCTCTAAGGATGGTCAAAAGGACTAGCTATCCACCATGCCCAGTTAAGTACATTGTGGCTATGGAGAACAAAAGGGTTTATGGCCCTTTAACTCGTGTATAATTTTCAAGAGGATCCAAGATTCAACTTGTGGGGTGACATATCACCTTGGGAATTAGCTAAGTGGTACCAGAATTGTATTGGAATGCATTTTGGCACTCTTATTAATTCGCTGTTTTCTTCCTGATCTCTATTGCTTTACCCACCCTGCCGGCCTGAACACAGGTGGCTTCTCTAGAAAGACATTTGAACGGTAAGTAGTTCAGAAGCAAGGAGCAGTAAGGGGAGGAGGAGGGGATAGGGCTAACTATAGGCATTGGGTGATGCCTGAAATCCTTTCTGGAACAAGGTATAAATAAAAAGGCAAACAAAGTAGGCTGGCTTGCTCTCCCTTCTACTTAAACCTGATAAGATATCCTTTGGGACTAAATGAAAGTGGGTATGACAGCAGAGGTGGAGAACTCAAGGGTGGTTATGCCTTATATCTCTGTTTTCTTTCAGACACTTAGCCAGCTTATTTTCTACTTTTCCCCCTCTGCCTTTCTCTCCCCACTGACCCATATCTTTATCTCTGCTCCTATTGCTCCTTTGGCTCCTAATGGTCCATGCCAACCCATTTTCTTGTATCATCCTCTTTCCTGGATTTGTGCTTTTTCCTCCCTACACCTGTTACCAAATAGAAATGAGCATCTTATGACAACAAATTAACAACAGTAATAACAATAACTTCAGCAGCAATCCACACACCAACAGAAAAACATGGCAAAGCCAGAAAACTATCTTCACAACTTGTAGTTTGTATATTTGTTGATTATCTTTCAAATGGAAATTGTGAACATGAAGGGATTATGGTTTTATTTGGGACTATGGTTTTATTTATTTATTGTATATCTAAACTTGCCCATTGCATATGAGCCCAGGAGTAACAATAACACTAAGGTACAGAAATACAAACTACAGTGGCTAGCCAAGCTTCACCAAATGACCCCCGTATCAGAAGCTTTCTGAGTTATCTGTGATTAATGACTTGGGGTCGCATGCTTCTACCTTGTGGCATTACTATCTCCGTGGGACAGTGATGATTGCAGCTGGCAAGGAGCTGAAAAGCTCTGTTTTTTTTTTTTTTTAAGTCATAAATAAATGTGAAGTCAGGTATGAGAATTGCTCCTCCTGAAAACCAGCTTGCTGCCTGTTCTCACTGCAGATGCATTAAGTCAGAAACATAATCCCTGAAAATCCTTTGCTGCCACTTTGGGTGGT
This sequence comes from Macaca nemestrina, assembly GCF_043159975.1. NCBI lineage: Eukaryota > Metazoa > Chordata > Mammalia > Primates > Cercopithecidae > Macaca > Macaca nemestrina. The sequence goes on from NC_092145.1 coordinate 54,657,450, forward strand.
TTCTCCTTATGTGGTGGTCTAATTACTTTTCCATCAGTTTCTGCCCAGATAATTGAAAGAAAGATGGAAAGTATCTTTTTCTTAAAGTAAAAACTTTGCTCCTAGGAGGAGTCTTAACTCCTCAAATACAAGCATTATAGAAGAATGGGTAATTCTACACCCTATCATTACTAACCAAAATACAGAAAACAAGTTTTTTTCCCCTTACCAAAATAATTAGGCAAATGAAGGAGAGAAAAATCTTGATTCAGTTTTTCACACCACCAGAAAATAAACACAAAAGAGACTTCACGATTTTCATTTTCAGAGTAATTTATATGCCTACTAATTAAATTCAATCAAACTCAGAACAGAAGCATCAGATTATGATGTGTATTTACTTACTTTTTTGGGTACCTCCGGCCAGAAGTGCTTGCTCCCCCAAAACAGGACAATTAGAGTTAGGGCCAGGATACCAAACACCAGTCCACAAATCTTAAGTGATTTACATATTTTCTTGGATTTAAAAGCTTCTGCCTAACCAAAGAACAAAGAGAATAAAACAATACATAATAAACCTCAATAAGCAAGCCATAATTCAAAGTCACTTTTGATTCCACTTTCTAATGTTCACTTTGCAATATGATAAATCTGTGAAACCATGCTTCTGCTCAAAAGGGAAAAAATATGAATCAACTTACATTTAGAATGTGACAGTCTTCACAATTCTCTGGAGGATTCTTTGCCATGGTCTCTCAAGCACACAGTACTCTTTCCCTGCTTTGAGAGGACTGAGAGACCACTGCTGAGGTGGAGTTGCAAGTGAGTCGGCTAACAGATGCCAGAGGAGAAGCTGAATTTATATGGCTCAAATATGTCATACCAGAGCCTGAAGGAGCCCAGGGGACTCCTGTGCTGCGATTTGTTACATAGATATACCCATATATGTATATAACTTCTGTGCACAGAATTCCATCCAGAATGGCAAAGACAGAAGGTTATAATGAAAACTATTGTCCTGGGGGTTGGGTTGGAAGGGGACCAAACCTAGGACACATTGAAATGATTTTTCACTATGAACTTAAAATATCAGTGGCAATACATGCTGCACACTCCAGAAATAAGCAAACAAAACAAAGAAGGGAACGAAGTCCTATTTTCGATTCCATTTGATTCAGCAAATATTTATTGCAGGGATATTAAATGTCAGGCACTGTGCTTGGTGTTTGAGATTCAGAAATGAAAAGATATTGCCTCCTTCACTAAGTTAAAGCTCTTTAAATGCTGCTATCAATATGTACTTAACTAATTATAATGAAAACAGGATAAAATAAAGACTAATTCTAAGCTCTCTCTCTTCATATTCTGTCTCTGATTTTTCTCCTTTCTTGAGTCTTCTTCCTCAGTCTGCTTTTTAATGTTTACATGCCTTATGGTTCTTTTCTTGATGATCATTCTCACTTTACACAGACTTCTTAGATTATATCATTCATTCCTACAGCTGAAAATATCACCTACATATCAATGATTTCCACATCTGTACCTGTAACCCAGTTCTATCTTTTAATTTCAAGGCCATTTGAACATCTCCACCTGGATAGACCTCAGGAATCTCAAGCTCAACATGTTCTATATCAAAGTCTTCTTTCAACACCTTCTCCTAACCTACTTTTCCCCTCATATTCCCTATCTTAGTTGGTGGCTATATTAGTTTGCTAGGGCTGCCATAACAAAATACCACAGACTGAGTAGCTTAAATGGCAGAAATTTATATTCTTACTGCTCTGGAGGCTAGAAGTCTAAGATCAAGATGTTATCAGGGTTGGCTTCTTCTGAGGCCTCTCTCCTTGGCTTGTAGATGACCATCTCCACATTCACATGACATGCTCCCTCTATGTATGCCTGTATCCTAATCTCCTTTTATTATAAGAACATCAGTTACATTGGATAAGGGCCCATTCATATGACCTCATTTAACCTTAATTACCTCATTAAAAACCCTATCGCCAGATACAGTCAAATATGGAAATACTAGAGGCTAGGGCATCAACATATGAATTTTGAGGGGACATAACTCAGCTTATAACAGTGAAATTGTCACACACCCAGTCTTTGAAACCAAAAATCTGAGGTTTTGTCTCTTTTTCACATTCCCTTTATCCAATGAATCACTAGATCCTATCTATTCCAATCAATCACTAGATCCTATCTATTCTAAATTTTTATGTCTCTGAAAGCTGTTCTTTCCTCCCTATGCTCAGTGCTAACACCCCAGTTTAGTTTGTCATCCTTTCTGACAAGTCTCACATCCATACCTTTTACCCAGGCTGTTCTCTTGGAGCTCTACACCCATATGTCCATCTAACCTGCTAGACATCTCCAATACCCAACAGACACCTCAAATTCCATATGTCCCAAACTGACTTAATTATCTCTCCTTTCAAACATACTCTTTTTTTTTTTTGGTATTACCTCTCTCACTATATGACACAATAATCAGTCTCTAGAATAGAAACCTCCAAATGATCCTTGATTTCTTCCTGTCTTGTTCATCCCCACGGCTAATCAACTATTAAGTCCAGTTAATTCTGCCTCTGAATTAGCTCTGCAATCCTATTCTCTCCATTGTCAATCACCACTGTTTAAGTTGGGGTTCTCAGTTACTTTTACTATTGCAATAGAATTCTGTTTTCCTTGTCTCTCATACATTGTCTTCAAGATGATCCTTCTAAGACTCAAATCTGGGATAATCTCTTCCTTGCTTAAAATCCTGTAGTATCTATTCATTGTCTATAAAATCCAAGCCACTTATTGTGACATAGTAGGCATTTAATGATCTGGACTCTGTCCAACTCTCTAGCCTTGATTTTGGACAATTTTTTTCTACAGCGATGGAGCCAACTGGGAGGTCGCAGCTGGGCAGGAAAATGGGGCATGTACATATGACTACCTCCACATCCTAATGTCTCAAGGAAAATAATTTTCTAATTGTTGGAGACATGATTGTGCGTTAAATTGATTACATAAATTATGAAATATGTCATGATTCTATATGTTCTACAATTCTTTGGTCAAGCTTAAAGAGAGAAAAAAGAAAAGCCACAAGAGCAGTTTCATGGAGAAACTTATGTTTATTGGGTCAGATGGTTCCCCTCAGTGATGTTCTTCACTCTATGCCTCTGACGCCTGCCTCACACTGTACACCCTATTAATGAACATGCCCTACTTCTTCACACTGTAGGACATTTGCCCATGCTATATTCATTGCCTGGAGTCTTCTGCCTTCCCTTGTTTACCTGGAAAATTCCCATTTGGCTTTCAAAATGCTGCCTAGATGTTATCACCTCCTGAAAGCCTTTCCTGGTCTCATCTCTTCCACTTTGTTAAGTTAATTACCCTTTCCCTTGCTTTACTTTTGTATCTTGCTCATACTTCAACCGTTATACTTTGTATGCTGTATTATAATTCTTTTTTATGTATTCCTCTCCTGAATAGACTTTGAGATCTTTTAAAACATGCCTTTCTTGCTAAAAGGATTGAATTAAACCAAGAGTCAAAGCAATATTCCATGGAAACATAGAGGGAAGAGTGATTAATTCTGATTCAGAAAAGCAGGAAAAATGGCACAAAGGACATGGCATTTCAATAGACTGTTCATTGATTAGCACATATCTATTCAGTGTCCCCTATGTGGCAGGCATTGTTATAGGAGCTAGATATACATTCATTAGTAGACAAGCAAACACAGTTCCTCCTTTATAGAGCTCAGAGTCTAGTTGGGTAGACAGACATTAAACTAAAAGGGAAAAATATCCTGTAAATAAAAGTACATAAATGATGATATATGCTAAGAAGGAAAAGTGCAGGTGCTATAAAGCACCTAATTTGGATTGGGTGGGATGGGTGAGGGAAATCCATGCTGAGGAGTTGTCGCTTAAGCTAAGACCTGAATACTGAGTAGAAGTTAGCTGGTAAAGAGTGGGGAAAAGATTATTCCAGGCCAACAGCACATGGAAATATCCTGAAGCAAAAAAGGGGTTGAAGTATTTAGAGAATAAAAGGAAAGTCAGTGTAACTGTAATGTAGTGAATGAGGAGGAGAGTTACTTGAGATAAGGCTGAAGAGGTAGGCAGGAGACAGATTCAAAGTTGTTTCTACTAGGACTGTTTTTGGCTGTATGTAATAGAAACCAAGTTATGGCAGTTTAACCAAATAAAGGGTTTATTTTTCTTACATAATGGGAGTCACAAAGTCAGCAGTCCAGGGCTAGTTCAAGTACAAGGACCCAAGCTTCCATCTTTCTGTTCTGTGATCTTTTGAGCATGGCCCCCATCATCATGCTTCCAAGACAGCTGCTCCACCTCTAGGCAGGATAAAGGGGAGATAGCAAAGGGCAAAAGAATATGTGGCAGTTAAATCTGTCCCTTTCCATTAAGAAAGTAACAGTGTTCCTGGAAGCCCTGTCCTGTAGATTTTTGCTTATCTTATTGGCCAGAACTGGGTTGGATGACTACTTGTACTTACAGTGGGTTCTGGGGAGGTTTTATTTTCAACTGAGCGTGTTATTACTCTTAATAATATCTTGTTTCTTTTTTTTAATAGAAGGGGGAAACATATTGAATAGGCAGCTTATAATTTCTGCAACAAAGGTCATGGTAAGTGTTTGAAGTTTATTTATTTATTTAAAATTAGAAATGGGGTCTTGCTATTTTGCCCAGGCCAGAGTCGGCCTACACTCAAGTGATCCTCCTACTTCAGCCTATCAAGTTGCTGGCATTATAGGCATGTGCCTCTGTACTCGACTGAAGTTATTCTACAAACAACGGGAATTAATTGAAAAGTTCTATGTAGAATTCCTTTTATGTTTATTAAAATCTCTCTGGCTGCCGTGAGAAGAATGAATTGTAAGGGGACAAGAGTTTTAAAAGATTAACCAGTTAGGAGGTAACTGAAGGAGATTATAGTGGCTTGGACTAGGAAGTAGTAGCAGAGATGGAAATAAGTAAACAGATTTGGGACATATTTTAGGTAAAGCATATACTTGGTGATAGATTGAATATATAAATAATGAGAGAAAGGGAAGAACAAAAAATGACATAGATTCTAGTTTGTGTCTTTGGGTGGAGAGTGGCACCATTCACTGGAATTAGGAAGCACTAAGGAGGACCGGTCTGGGGTAAGTGATAAGCATAGTTTTGGGCATGTTGAATTTGAATAGTCTATGAAGTATCCGACAGGAGTTGTCTAGTTGGCAGCTGGGCAAACGTGTCTGGAGCTTGGAAAACAGGTGCTTGAATGGAAATATAGATATGGGAGCCATTTGCCTTTGGATGGTATTCAAACCTATGGGAGTCTATAATATGGTCTAGGAAGAGAGTTCAGGACGAAAGGAGAAAAGAGCTCAAGACTGAGCCCCAGGGAATCGTCACATTATTTATTTTGGGTCATACTTTCAGAATGGCTTTCATTTTATAAAAAAGATACACATTCATTATAAAAATAATCGAGAAATATAAAAATACAAAAAGAGAAAAAAATCCCTCCAAATCTGCACCAACCAAGAATAGCCATTATTGTGCCTCAATTTTCTTATCTGAAAAACAGGAGGATACAAACAATACTTATACATAAGGTTGTTGTGATAACTTAATGAGGTAATCCATTTAAAGTGCATATTTTTCTGGGCATGGAGTCTTATGCCTGTAATTCCAACACTTTGGAAGGCTGAGGTGGGAGGATTGCTTGAATCTAGGAGTTCGAGACCAGTCTGCGTATCATAGGGGGACCTCTGTCTCTACAAAAAATGTTAAAATTAGCTGGGCATGGTGGCATGTGCCTGTGGTCCCAGCTACTTGGGAGGCTGAGTTGGGAGAATCACTTGAGCCCAGGAGGTTGAAGCTTCAGTGGGCCATGATCATGCCAGTGGACTCTAACCTGGGTGACAAAGTGAGACTGTGTCTCAAATAAATAAATAAAATACAAATAAAAAAATAAATAAATAAATGAAGTGCTTACTTTGATAGTGAACACCTAATAACCAGTAGTTGTTTTAAGATTAATGAGCATTATTCTGGAAATCACTTTTATTATATAGGATTAACAAATGGATAGGCAAATTTTAACACATTATGTATGTTTTAAGAATCACCGAATTGAACAAAGAAAACGAAATCAAAGTGTAAGTCAAGGACTTGGTAAACTTCTTCCCCCTCAAGGAATAGTAGTTTCTGAAAGACTATTTTAAAGTTAAGATCAAAGATTTAAGAAATATAAAGAAGTTGAAGTCTTCATATTTTTATCTACGTGTCTAAATTTTTGATAGTGTTGACTGATTTTCTATGTAGTTGTTTATGGGCATGTGCTCTGGAGATAGCCTGCCTGAGTTCAAGTCAGTTCTGCCACTTACTAGCTATGTGAAGGTGGGAAAATTATTTAATCTCCATGTGCTTTGATTTGCTCTCTGGAAGGGAATTAAAATGTACCTACTTAAAAAAAAAGGGCCTACTGCATTGGATTGTTGTGAGGAATGGATGAGTTAACACTTGTGAAATACTTGGCACACTGCCTGGCACATAGTAAACTGTCGTAATAAATATGAGGAAATGTACCCCCTGCACTTCCCCTCTCATCTCCTGATTTCTGTTAGCTATATTATTATTTGTGCCTTCTCATAGTTTATGACATTTACATTCTGTTCTCCACTTAAAATTATCTAAGTTGTTTGCTATTGTGCCTAAATTAATTCAATACTTACCACTAGTCCTTCTATCAAAGCTTCTTTATTCCTGAGCTCTTTTTTGGTACATATTTTGATTGTCTAGATTTTATCATCTACTAGTATTTTAAAAAAGAGGCACTCACATGTGTTGTATTTCTTGACCTTTTGCATGCTTGAACATATCTGTCTGTTGAAGGGCAAAATGACAGGATGTAAAATTGTTGGGTCACACTTTTGTTCCCTCAGGACTTGGTTGATATCCCTTCACTGTCTTTTGGCATCACGGGCTACACTGGTCCTTTAACCTTGCCTTTCCCATTCATCCTTTGGCTAGCTGTATTGTATTGTAGAAATTCTAGAATTAGAAGTCAGGTGACAGAAAAAGAGGAACTGGCCAGCTGGCCAGGGAAATGGAGTTCATTTGACAAAGAAGGCAGTGGTGAACTGTTGTCAAAGGCTTCTGCATGGTCAAAATCCTGTGAAAAGTAGGATTTGGGTGGAGGAAAACATGAAAGAGCATTCTGGGCTGCAAGAATAACATGAGCAAAGTCATACAGGTGTATAAGTATGTATTTGGGGTAGGAGAGTGAGTAGTCTGGTGTGAGTGACATATTGATCTCATGAGACAGATGAAGATATGACAGCCTGTGTAACTCAGATGACTTTCTTTTTCTCCAGATTGCCTTGTTTCTTCCTTCTGCCTCTCCATCGAGCTTTTCATTTGGGTCTAATAAAATCTCTGAATTATCTTTCTTTTCTCCCTTCTTTACTGTCTTCCATATTTCTCCACTTTTTCCCCTTTGGAATAAAAGGAATAGGATTTTCAGTAATGTTCTGTCTATAAATCAATTAATAAATTCAATACATATTGAATATTGACTGGGAATACTGCAGTGCATAAGACAGTGTAGTGGGGAAGACATGTAAACCAACAATCACAACCTAGTGTGAGGTAAGTGCTATCTTAGGGCAATACAGAGTGCTAGGGACACAGAAGAGGGCACCTAACTCAGTTGCAAGGTTATAGGGAGAAGAAAGGTACTCAGGGAAGGCTTCTGAAAGAAAGTGATAAAGAAACCAAGACTTACAAGATGAGTAGCCAAGTGAAGGTGTCAGAGAGACCGTGTCCCAGTTAGAAAGAAAATCATGAACAAAACCTTGAAATGTGAAAGAGAATGAAATGTTTGAGCAACTGAAATAATTTTAGTTTGGTAGGATTGTTTAAATTTTTTCCATTACTAAAGAAGAATACCTTCACTGATAAATAATCTGTTAAAAGTAGAAAGTAAAAAAAATCAGCATTGTTCCCCACCCCTCCAAGTTTCCAGTATTAACCACTATTAACAGTTTAATGAGTATTATTTCATATCTTTTACTACTCTTCTGAAAATACACACACACACACATATATATATTTGATTGTCTAGATTTTATCATCTACTAGTATTTTTTTTAAAAAAGCACTCACCTGTGTTTTATTTCTTGACCTTCTGCATGCTTGAACATATCTGTCTGTTGAAGGGCAAAATGACAGGATGTAAAATTGGGAAACAGAAATTCTAGGCCTAGGAGACAAAGAAAAGAGGGAGCCAAAGAAATTTCCTCTGACATTTCCCCAGATAGTCCTTTGGGAGAATGCTGCAGATTTGGAGGGATGACCCTCAAACCAGGGAAAAGGAAAAGCGAAAGATAATAATGTACTGCTTTTTTATCTGGCCCAAAGACCCCATTCATAAGCCTTCCATCTTTTGGCCTAAGTTTGGCTCAGATGAGGATTGAGTGTGCCAAGCTTTAATTCTCTATGTAAATGATAAAACCCTATAATCACAAGAAGAGATAGGTTACACTCTCTGCTGGATCAAGGAATCAGCCGCCATGTTTCCCCTCAAAGAAGAAAAAGAGCCTAGTAAAAAGCCCTTGCCCCACCGTCTCCACCAAAAATACAAAAAAATTAGCCGGGCGTGGTGGCGGGCGCCTGTAGTCCCAGCTACTTGGGAGGCTGGCGAGTGGCATGAACCCGGGAGGCGGAGCTTGCAGTGAGCCGAGATTGTGCCACTGCACTCCAGCCTGGGTGACAAAGCGAGACTCCATCTCAAAAAAAAAAAAAAAAAAGAAAAAGAAAAAAAGTCCTTGCCCAGTGAAAAGCTCTGGGACCCCCTATTATGCTTGCCCCCTCCACGTGTCTCACAAAATGGGGGACAGGAAGATCAATGGGCAGCAGGAGGGTTAAAGGAAGAAAGACCTGGAGACCATGAAGGAGGCGAACCAACTGCTCCTTTAAATCCTTATCCAAATGGAAAAAAAAAAAAAAAAAAAAAAGAATTAGAACAGTGTAAGAGGGATATTGAGAACTTCCCTATCCCTTTCACACAGTGGGCATCTAGCATGTTCCCTCTTAGGGAAGTTCCCATGGGACAGGGACCAGCTGGACCAATTCCTAGGTTCTTTCTTCCTTTTTTTTTTTTTTTGAGACTGAGTCTTGCTCTGTCACCCAGGCTGGAGTGCAGTGGTGTGATCTCGGCTCACTGCAACCTTCACCTCCTGGGTTCAAGTGATTCTCCTGCCTCAGCCTCCCGAGTAGCTGGGACTACAGCTGCCTGCCACCACGCTCAGCTAATTTTTTTTTTTTCATATTTTTAGTAAAGGTGGGGTTTCACCATGTTAGCCAGGCTGGTCTTGAACTCCTGACCTCAAATTATTCACCCACCTCGGCCTCCCAAAGTGCTAGGATTATAGGCGTGAGCCACTGTGCCTGGCCTGGGACCCAGCTTTTATACCTGGGCTGAAATGACATCTTATCATAAATATTATGTTCAAAGGAGAAGAAAGGGGAATGATTAGGAGAGTGGCCATGACCATCTGGGAGAAGCAACACCCTCCGGGCAAGAAGTCTTGCCAGCCAAACAAAAATTTCCAAATGTTGATCCCAAATGGGATAATAATGATCCCAGGGACAAGGCCCAAATGCAAGACTTCAAGGAACTAATAATTAAAGGGATCAAAGAGTCCACTTCTAGGATACAAAATGTCTTAAAGGCACTCAAGATTCAACAAGAAAGAGGAAACTCCCTCTGCATTCCTGCAGAGGCTCAGTGATCATATGAACAAATACTCCAGATTAGATTCAGAGGACCCAGTAGGGCAAGGCCTTTTGAAAGTTAACTTTGTAAAAAGACCTGGCCTAACAGTACAAAAAAACTACAAAAGATTAATGGATGAAATAAGAAACTGATTGAAGAATTACTGAGGGAAGCTCAGAATGTCTTCACAAGGAGAGAGGAAGAGAAACAGAAACAAGAAACGAAAATCATGGTTTCCACTGTGGAAGATGTAGTCAAAAAAAGTTGCCTAACCCCTACACCTTCCTTAGTAAGATACTCTATGAACATAAGTGGTTCAGTGTGGTGGATCTAAAAGATGCATTCTGAGTGTGTACCCTAGACTTTACGAGTAGGGACCTCTTTGCCTTTAAATGGGAAAATCTGCCACAATGTTTCATGGAAGCCCCAAACTTATTTGGTCAAATCTTAGAAAAAGTCATGGAGGAATTCCAACCTTCCAGGGGAACCCAGTTGTTGCAATATGTAGATGATCTTTTAATTTCTGGAGAGGTATCAAAAGCCACCATAAACTTGCTTTAATTTCCTAGGAGAAAGGGGATTGTGAGTCTCTAAGAACAAATTGAAGTTTGTAGAAAAAGAAGTTAAATATTTAGGACACCTGATTAGTGAAGGGAAGCAAAGAATAAAGCCAGAGAAAATATCGGGAATAGTAGGTCTGCCTTTGCCTAAAACAAAGAGAGAACTCCAAAAATTTTTGGGTTTAACTAGCTACTGTAGGTTATGGATTAACTCATATGCTCAAAAGACAAAGATTCTGTATCTCAAGTTACTAGAAGAACCCAATCCCTTGCAATGGTCCCCAAAGGAAATTCAGGCAGTGAAAGAGCTAAAGCAGGCCTTCATTACAGTCCCCATCCTGGCCCTCTCATCTTCAGAGAAACCATTCCATCTGTTTGTAACAGTAGACCAGGGCATGGCCCTTGGGGTGCTCACTCAAACCTGGGGAGGGAAGAGGCAACCTGTTGCTTTTTTCTCCAAGCTTCTCAATCCTGTCTCTCGGGGTGGCCAGAATGTGTGCAAGCAGTAGCTGCCACAGCCCCGCTGGTAGAAGAGAGCCAAATGCCACATGTTCTCACTCATAAGTGGGAGTTGAACAATGAGAACACATGGACACAGGGAAGGTAACATCACACACTGGGGCCTGTTGAGGAGTTGGGGGCTAGGGGAGGGATAACATTAGGAGAAATACCTAATGTAGGTGACAGGTTGATGGGTACAGCAAACCACCATGGTACATGTATACCTATGTAACAAAACTGCACGTTCTGCACATGTAACCCAGAACTTAAAGTATAATAAAAAAGAAGACAGTTGAAAGCTAACCTTTGGTGGGGCCCTAATAGTAAGCACCCCACACCAGGTCAGGAATATATTAAATCAAAAAGCCAGTAAATGGTTAACAGATTCCCAAATTCTAAAATATGAAGACATATTACTAGAAAAAAATAATTTGGTCATGACAATACTTGCCTGAATCCACCCAATTTCCTATGGAAAAGGAAGGAGAACAAAGAAACACCAGATCATAACTGCTTAAACATCATAAAATACCAAAACAGAGTTAAATCAGTCCTTAGGGAAGCTCCACTACACGATGGGATAAGGCTATTTGTAAAGGGGTCATCCCGAGTGATAAATGGCAAAAGACATAATTGTTATGCTGTCATTAATGGAAATAAGCACTCCTTATGTAAGAAAGGTAGACTACCTAATGGCTGGTTGGCCCAAACCTGTAAATTATATGCTCTTAGCCAGGCCCTAAAGCTCCTTAAAGACCAAGAAGGCACTATATATATACTAATTCTAAATATGCCTACGGAGTGGTACACACTTTTAGAAAAATTTGGACAGAGTGGGACCTAATAAATAGCAAGGGAAAGTAATTGGTACAAGGGGAACTGGTCAAACAGGTTTTAGAAAGCCTCCTCCTTCCAGCAGAGCTAGCCATAGTTCATGTAAGTGGTCAGCAGAAGGGGAACACTATAGAAGCTGTAGGAAACAGGTTTGCAGATAAAGCTGTTAAGTAAGCCTCCCTGGAGAAAGAAATTAAACTATTTAGTCCGATCCCAGACATCCCTAAGGTAGTATTAAGGCCCCAGTTTACCAGAGAGGAGAAGGAAGAATTAGACAAGATAAAGGTCACTCAAACTAAAGATGGGAAATGGGTGCTTCTTGATGGAAGAGAAATAATAAGTAAACTCTTGATGACAGAACTAACGTCTACATTACACAAAGGGAGTCACTGGGGGCCCCAGGCTCTGTGTAATGCAATACTTAGGAATTACGGGTGCTAAAGATTTATACCCTCACTAAAGAAGTATGTGGAAGTTATGTAACTTGTCAAAGAATAAACAAAAAGGTGATTAGAAAACAGGCCATGGAAGGAAGACCTCCTGGACTAAGACCATTTCAAAGCATTCAAGTAGATTTCACAGAAATGCCCAAAGTAAAAAGACTGAAAAATTTATTGGTGATCATAGATCACCTTTCTGGCTGGGTGAAAGCCTTTCCCTTCCAACAGTCACCCCTGGGAATGTGGTCAAAAAATATTAAAACAGATTGTACCTAGATTTAACCTGGTAAAAAATATTAATTTAAATAATAGGAGCCACTTTACCTCAAGGGTGTTAAGGTGAATTATGGAAGGTTTACAAATTAAATGGAATTATCACACCCCTTGGCATTCCCCTTCCTCTGGAAAGGTAGAAAGAATAAATCAGACTCTCAAAAAGCATATCACCAAACTAATCTTAGAAACTGAAATGCCTTGGACAAAATGTCTCCCAATAGCATTCCTTAGGATTAGGAGAGCCCCAAGAAAAGACTTGGGATTGTTCCCCTATGGGTTATTGTATGGACTCCCATATTTAGGCAGAGCTACAGATCTCCCTACTATGGAAATCAAGGATTAATATTTTTTATTATTTTTTAATTTTTATTATTTTTTTTAGATGGAGTCTCACTCTGTCACCCAGGCTGGAGTGCAGTGGTGTGATCTTGGCTCACTGCAAGCTCCACCTCCTGGGTTCACACCATTCTCCTGCCTCAGTCTCCCGAGTAGCTGGAACTACAGGCACCTGCCACCACACCCGGCTAATTTTGCTTTTGTATTTTTAGTAGAGATGGGGTTTTACCATGTTAGCCAGGATGGTCTCAATCTCCTGACCTCGTGATCTGCCCGCCTTGGCCTCCCAAAGTGCTGGGACTGCAGGCGTGAGCCACCACGCCCAGCAAACGAAGGATTATTTCTTAAGAAATTATATACTGGCCATATCCTCCACCCTGTCATCCCTTAGGTTAAAAGAACTCCTGACTCAAACTCCGCCTGTTGAGTTCACGGTTCACCACTTCCAGCCTGGTGACTTGGTGCTGATTAAAACTTGAAAAGAAGGCAAGCTCTACCCAAGCTGGGAAGGTCCCTATCAAGTGCTCCTGACCACTAAGACAGTTGTGTGAACAGCTGAATGGGAGTGCACTCACTATATTCCAGTCAAGGGACTGGTAAAAGAGACCCCAGAAGGGAGAGAAAAAGACCAATGGAAAGTGCACGGGTCACCTGAGAAACCCTTAAAGTTAACGCTGAGAAAAATCTAAAAACAAAAAACAAAACAAAACAAAAACATGGGCTGGCCCCATTTTTGGAAGTTAATATGTTTGGGATGGCCTACTATACAAAGAGCAGAAGGTCAAAATGGAAACTGGCGGGGGACTCCTCCCTACCCAGTGAGGTGGTAATTAATGTAACCAAGATGGTAGCATCCCAAACTATAAAATTTGATGCCTGCCAGATCTTACCTTGTGGCAATTTGGAAAATCAAAGACAGCTCTCACTGGTGGATAAATATCTTTGCCCTAAACCAGATACAGGTTACAGTAGGGCACCATCCTTCGCCAGCTGGGATGATGTATGGTGGACTACCCAATTTCAGGGTTGGAGAGTAAACATGGGGTGGGTAACTCCAAGCTGAAGACCCTTAAAGAATAAACTACATCTGTCCAAGGGCTCCCCGCCAAATAACTGCCAGAATTTAAAATGCAATCCTATACTCGTCACCATTAACAAATCCAGCCGTTCTAAACCAAAAACCAAAAGTAGTATTTTGGGCATATGGGTTAGGGGCAAACATTACAGAGAAGGACTCCCTAGGGTGATTTGTTCTCAAACTAACCAATAACTCAATCTGCCATTTGCCTAGGGCTACTCCAATCCCAAACCCTAATAAACACTTTAGTCCACCAAATAATGACCCTAAAAGAGTAAAAATAATTGAGGTAAAGGATTTAAAGCAACCCTTAGAAATTGAGACAGGGCACTCTGAGAATGTAAATGCCTGGGTCAAATTTTCAGTACAAGCCCTCAACAAGAGTAACTGCTACACATGTGCTGTGGGATGACCTTAGGCACAGGTGGTTCTTTTTCCCCTAGGTTGGGATACCGAACCTGCAGGAATGCATTGCATGTTGGCTGTATACCAAGATAAAAATACATGGGGAAATGAGACTTATAAGAGTCTGTCATTGCTCTTTCCCGCAAGCAATCCCCTCGTTCTCTATAGGGAATATGAACCACTCCTCTTGCCTCTCTAGGCAGGGGGCAGAGTTCAATAAGCCCATAAGAGAACTCTCGACTTGTACCCACATCCTAAATGTCACTGGTGAGTCAGGCAGTGGCAATTACTCAGCTCTCCATATACTCCGCACTAATGTCTGGTGGTATTGTGGGAAAAGGAACCTCTGTAACTTGTTACCATCCGATTGGACCAGGACTTATGCTTTAGTCCAGCTGGCCATTCCTTTCACCCTGACATTCTATAAGACACTTGAAAATACATACGGCCACCGCAATTGGAGAGATTTGACAAATTCTTTTAATCCCAATACATATGTTAACTCAATAGGAGTCCCTGAGGGTGGGGGAGTGCCTAATGAATTTAAGGCCTGAAACCAAATAGCTGCGGGGTTTGAGTCAGCACTCTTCTGGTGGTCAACTATTAATAAAAATGTGAATTAGATTAACTGCACTATTATAATCAACAGAGATTCATCAGTTATACTTGAGAAGCCCTCAAAGCGGTGACTAAACAGTTTAATGCCACCAGCTAAATGGCCTGGGAAAACAGGCTTGCACTGAACATAATACTAGCAGGAAAAGGTGGCGTATGTGTTATGCTAGGTGGGAAACGTTGCACTTTCCCAAAAATACTGCCCCAAAAGCTTTACAAGGGCTGACAACTCTAGCCAATGAACTGACAGAAGATGCTGGAATTAATGACTCATTTATGGGTTGGCTAGAAGGTTGGTTTAAAAAATAAAAAGGCATGGTAGCCTCAATCCTTACATCTCTCATAATTGTAGCAGGAGTCTTAACAGCAGTGGGATGTTATACTATCCCTTGTATGAGGGGACTAGCACAGAAATTAATTAAAACAGCTATTAATAAACAAATGCCCATAACTTACCAGCAAAATAACCTGCTACTATTAGAAACCAAATTAAACTCACTTTCCTATGAGGAAGAAAGTAAACAACTTCTAAAGTGATTCAAGAACAAAAAGGGTTTAGATGAAAATGAGACCAAACGAAGTAAATAGAAAAGAGGAGGGAATTTGTGAGAAAACATTTTAAACGGTCCATTTTCAAGGCGTAATAAATCTAAGTACAGGCAGCCAGCCTGTGAATGTAACAGACTGTACGGCTCATGCACCTAGAAGGTCAGGATAAGTGAACAGAATGTAGAGGAGGGGTCAGCCCATAAAAGGGAAGAAATTTTTGTTATTGGGAAATTGAAACTAAAGTGGGGAAGGGGATGGGGTATAACTTTATAAGGGGGTAATGAAATTTAGGGGACATCAGGGAAGATTGTAACCCCACAGTACTTGACCAATGAGGAACTGGGCGAGGGGCTTGCATGCTAGGAGATAAATTACCTGCTGTAACTGCCGCAGTGTTCCTGCCTACGAGATATCCGATCTTGCAAGACCACCATTAAAAGTCTTGCTTCCACTGTTCTTCATGTCTCTGAGTTCATTTTTTGGGTTTGGACAGGTGAATGTGTGTTTCTCACAGGTGAGAAATAAATTTCTATTGTTTATAAGCCACTCAGTCTATGGTATTTTGTTATAGCAGCCAGAATGGACTAAGACACATTCATATGTGTGTCTGCTACTTGCTCTTTTCATTTAGAAATATAGCACAGGCTGGGCGCAGTGGCTCATGCCTGTAATCCCAGCACTTTGGGAGGCTGAGGCGGGTGGATCACGAGGTCAGGAGATTGAGACCATCCTGGCTAACACGGTGAAACCCCATCTCTACTAAAAATACAAAAAATTAGCCGGGTGTGGTGGCAGGTGACTGTAGTCCCATCTACTTGGAAGGCTGAGGCAGGAGAATTGCCTGAACCGGGGAGTCAGAGGTTGCAGTGAGCCGAGATCGCACCACTGCACTCCAGCCTGGGCGACAGAGTAAGACCCCGTCTCAAAAAAAAAAAAAGAAAAAAAAAAGAAATATAGCACAGAAGTCCTTCCTTGTTAGCATGATAACTCATTTTTAGTAGCTGAATAATGGTTCATATACAATGGAATGTACTATAACTTATTTAGCCAGTTACCTATTGATGAACATTTAGGTTATGTCTAGTTTTTTGAAATTATAAATTATACAGGTTGCTGCAATGAGCCCACTAGTACATTGTAAATATCTTTGTCCACTTCCACAAGCATTTCCGCAAGATAGATTCTTAGTAGGATGTTTTAAACCTACTGAGAATCTATCTTAAATTACCAAAACTTGATGACTTAAAACAACAGAAATTTATTATCTCCCAGTTCTTGAGGCTAGAAGTCCTAAATCAAGATGTTGACAAGGCTGTGCCCCTTTTGAAGGCTCTAGCAAAGAATCCTTCCTTGCCTTTTCTTAGCTCTTGTGGATCCTAGCAATCCTTGCATTTTTAGTGTGTACCTGCATCACTCCAGTAGTTGCTTCCATCTTCATATGGCCTGCTTCTCTGTGTGTGAATCTGTGTATATCCAAATCTTCCTCTATTTATAAGGACACCAGTCATTGGATTTAGGATTCATCCTAATCCAGCATGGCCTCATCTAAACTTAATAACATATGTGAAGACACTGTTTCCAGGTAAGGTCCCATTCACAGGTCCTGGTGGGAGGATAGGACTTCCACATGTATTTTGGGGGAACACATTTCAAATCTTCACATAAGGAAATTTTGAGCTATTAAGTGTGCATATTTGAAAGTTTAATAAATATCATTATATTGCCCTCCAAGAGGTTATACCAATGAACACCTATTTCAACAGTGTATGACAGCACCTATTTTGCTCTATTTCTTTCAGTTGGGTTAACAATCTTTATTATTTATTTTTAACACTTTTGATCATCTGAGAGGCTGAATAAAATTACATCTTGGGGGCGGAGCAAGATGGCCGAATAGGAACAGCTCCAGTCTCCAACTCCCAGCGCGAGCCACACAGAAGACCGGTGATTTCTGCATTTTCAACTGAGGTACTGGGTTCATCTCACTGGGGAGTGCCGGACAATCGGTGCTGGTCAGCTGCTGCAGCCCAACCAGCGAAAGCTGAAGCAGGGCGAGGCATTGCCTCACCTGGGAAGCGCAAGGGGGAAGGGAATCCCTTTTCCTAGCCAGGGGAACTGAGACACACAACACCTGGAAAAGCGGGTAACTCCCACCCCAATACAGCGCTTTAAGCAAACAGGCACACCAGGAGATCATATCCCACACCTGGCCGGGAGGGTCCCACGCCCACGGAGCCTCCCTCATTGCTAGCACAGCAGTCTGTGATCTACCGGCAAGGCAGCAGCGAGGCTGGGGGAGGGGCGCCCGCCATTGCTGAGGCTTAAGTAGGTAAACAAAGCCGCTGGGAAGCTCGAACTGGGTGGAGCTCACAGCAGCTCAAGGAAACCTGCCTGTCTCTGTAGACTCCACCTCTGGGGACAGGGCACAGTAAATAATAACAAACACAGCAGAAGCCTCTGCAGACGCAAACAACTCTGTCTGACAGCTTTGAAGAGAGCAGTGGATCTCCCAACACGGAGGTTGAGATCTGAGAAGGGACAGACTCCCTGCTCAAGTGGGTCCCTGACCCCTGAGTAGCCTAACTGGGAGACATCCCCCACTAGGGGCAGTCTGACACCCCACACCTCACAGGGTGGAGTACACCCCTGAGAGGAAGCTTCCAAAGCAAGAATCAGACAGGTACACTTGCTGTTCAGAAATATTCTATCTTCTGCAGCCTCTGCTGCTGATACCCAGGCAAACAGGGTCTGGAGTGGACCTCAAGCAATCTCCAGCAGACCTACAGCTGAGGGTCCTGACTGTTAGAAGGAAAACTATCAAACAGGAAGGACACCTATACCAAAACCCCATCAGTACATCACCATCATCAAAGACCAGAGGCAGATAAAACCACAAAGATGGGGAAAAAGCAGGGCAGAAAAGCTGGAAATTCAAAAAATAAGAGTGCATCTCCCCCGGCAAAGGAGCGCAGCTCATCGCCAGCAACGGATCAAAGCTGGACGGAGAATGACTTTGACGAGATGAGAGAAGAAGGCTTCAGTCCATCAAATTTCTCAGAGCTAAAGGAGGAATTACGTACCCAGCGTAAAGAAACTAAAAATCTTGAAAAAAAAGTGGAAGAATTGATGGCTAGAGTAATTAATGCAGAGAAGGTCCTAAACGAAATGAAAGAGATGAAAACCATGACACAAGAAATACGTGACAAATGCACAAGCTTCAGTAACTGACTCGATCAACTGGAAGAAAGAGTATCAGAAATTGAGGATCAAATGAATGAAATGAAGCGAGAAGAGAAACCAAAAGAAAAAAGAAGAAAAAGAAATGAACAAAGCCTGCAAGAAGTATGGGACTATGTAAAAAGACCAAATCTACGTCTGATTGGGGTGCCTGAAAGTGAGGGGGAAAATGGAACCAAGTTGGAAAACACTCTTCAGGATATCATCCAGGAGAACTTCCCCAACCTAGTAGGGCAGGCCAACATTCAAATCCAGGAAATACAGAGAACGCCACAAAGATACTCCTCGAGAAGAGCAACTCTAAGACACATAATTGCCAGATTCACCAAAGTTGAAATGAAGGAAAAAATCTTAAGGGCAGCCAGAGAGAAAGGTCGGGTTACCCACAAAGGGAAGCCCATCAGACTAACAGCAGATCTCTCGGCAGAAACTCTCCAAGCCAGAAGAGAGTGGGGGCCAATATTCAACATTCTTAAAGAAAAGAATTTTAAACCCAGAATTTCATATCCAGCCAAACTAAGTTTCATAAGTGAAGGAGAAATAAAATCCTTTACAGATAAGCAAATGCTTAGAGATTTTGTCACCACTAGGCCTGCCTTATAAGAGACCCTGAAGGAAGCACTAAACATGGAAAGGAACAACTGGTACCAGCCATTGCAAAAACATGCCAAAATGTAAAGACCATCGAGGCTAGGAAGAAACTGCATCAACTAACGAGCAAAATAACCAGTTAATATAATGGCAGGATCAAGTTCACACATAACAATCTTAACCTTAAATGTAAATGGACTAAATGCTCCAATTAAAAGACACAGACTGGCAAACTGGATCAAGAGTCAAGACCCATCAGTCTGCTGTATTCAGGAGACCCATCTCACACGCAGAGACACACATAGGCTCAAAATAAAGGGATGGAGGAAGATTTACCAAGCAAATGGAGAACAAAAAAAAGCGGGGGTTGCAATACTAGTCTCTGATAAAACAGACTTTAAACCATCAAAGATCAAAAGAGACAAAGAAGGCCATTACATAATGGTAAAGGGATCAATTCAACAGGAAGAGCTAACTATCCTAAATATATATGCACCCAATACAGGAGCACCCAGATTCATAAAGCAAGTCCTTAGAGACTTACAAAGAGACTTAGACTCCCATACAATAATAATGGGAGACTTCAACACTCCACTGTCAACATTAGACAGAGCAACGAGACAGAAAGTTAACAAGGATATCCAGGAATTGAACTCATCTCTGCAGCAAGCAGACCTAATAGACATCTATAGAACTCTCCACCCCAAATCAACAGAATATACATTCTTCTCAGCACCACATCGTACTAACTCCAAAATTGACCACGTAATTGGAAGTAAAGCACTCCTCAGCAAATGTACAAGAACAGAAATTATAACAAACTGTCTCTCAGACCACAGTGCAATCAAACTAGAACTCAGGACTAAGAAACTCAATCAAAACCGCTCAACTACATGGAAACTGAACAACCTGCTCCTGAATGACTACTGGGTACATAACGAAATGAAGGCAGAAATAAAGATGTTCTTTGAAACCAATGAGAACAAAGATACAACATACCAGAATCTCTGGGACACATTTAAAGCAGTGTGTAGAGGGAAATTTATAGCACTAAATGCCCACAAGAGAAAGCAGGAAAGATCTAAAATTGACACTCTAACATCGCAATTAAAAGAACTAGAGAAGCAAGAGCAATCACATTCGAAAGCTAGCAGAAGGCAAGAAATAACTAAGATCAGAGCAGAACTGAAGGAGATAGAGACACAGAAAACCCTCCAAAAAATCAATGAATCCAGGAGTTGGTTTTTTGAAAAGATCAAGAAAATTGACAGACCACTAGCAAGACTAATAAAGAAGAAAAGAGAGAAGAATCAAATTGACGCAATTAAAAATGATAAAGGGGATATCACCACCGACCCCACAGAAATACAAACTACCATCAGAGAATACTATAAACACCTCTACGCAAATAAACTGGAAAATCTAGAAGAAATGGATAATTTCCTGGACACTTACACTCTTCCAAGACTAAACCAGGAAGAAGTTGAATCCCTGAATAGACCAATAGCAGGCTCTGAAATTGAGGCAATAATTCATAGCCTACCAACCAAAAAAAGTCCAGGACCAGATGGATTCACAGCTGAATTCTACGAGAGGTACAAGGAGGAGTTGGTACCATTCCTTCTGAAACTATTCCAATCAATAGAAAAAGAGGGAATCCTCCCTAACTCATTTTATGAGGCCAACATCATCCTGATACCAAAGCCTGGCAGAGACACAACAAAAAAAGAGAATTTTAGACCAATATCCCTGATGAACATCGATGCAAAAATCCTCAATAAAATACTGGCAAACCGGATTCAGCAACACATCAAAAAGCTTATCCACCATGATCAAGTGGGCTTCATCCCTGGGATGCAAGGCTGGTTCAACATTCGCAAATCAATAAACATAATCCAGCATATAAACAGAACCAAAGACAAGAACCACATGATTATCTCAATAGATGCAGAAAAGGCTTTTGACAAAATTCAACAGCCCTTCATGCTAAAAACGCTCAATAAATTCAGTATTGATGGAACGTACCTCAAAATAATAAGAGCTATTTATAACAAACCCACAGCCAATATCATACTGAATGGGCAAAAACTGGAAACATTCCCTTTGAAAACTGGCACAAGACAGGGATGCCCTCTCTCACCACTCCTATTCAACATAGTGTTGGAAGTTCTGGCTAGGGCAATTAGGCAAGAGAAAGAAATCAAGGGTATTCAGTTAGGAAAAGAAGAAGTCAAATTGTCCCTGTTTGCAGATGACATGATTGTATATTTAGAAAACCCCATTGTCTCAGCCCAAAATCTCCTTAAGCTGATAAGCAACTTCAGCAAAGTCTCAGGATACAAAATTAATGTGCAAAAATCACAAGCATTCTTATACACCAGTAACAGACAAACAGAGAGCCAAATCAGGAATGAACTTCCATTCACAATTGCTTCAAAGAGAATAAAATACCTAGGAATCCAACTGACAAGGGATGTAAAGGACCTCTTCAAGGAGAACTACAAACCACTGCTCAGTGAAATCAAAGAGGACACAAACAAATGGAAGAACATACCATGCTCATGGATAGGAAGAATCAATATCGTGAAAATGGCCATACTGCCCAAGGTAATTTATAGATTCAATGCCATCCCCATCAAGCTACCAATGAGTTTCTTCACAGAATTGGAAAAAACTGCTTTAAAGTTCATATGGAACCAAAAAAGAGCCCGCATCTCCAAGACAATCCTAAGTCAAAAGAACAAAGCTGGAGGCATCACGCTACCTGACTTCAAACTATACTACAAGGCTACAGTAACCAAAACAGCATGGTACTGGTACCAAAACAGAGATATAGACCAATGGAACAGAACAGAGTCCTCAGAAATAATACCACACATCTACAGCCATCTGATCTTTGACAAACCTGAGAGAAACAAGAAATGGGGAAAGGATTCCCTATTTAATAAATGGTGCTGGGAAAACTGGCTAGCCATAAGTAGAAAGCTGAAACTGGATCCTTTCCTTACTCCTTGTATGAAAATTAATTCAAGATGGATTAGAGACTTAAATGTTAGACCTAATACCATAAAAATCCTAGAGGAAAACCTAGGTAGTACCATTCAGGACATAGGCATGGGCAAAGACTTCATGTCTAAAACACCAAAAGCAACAGCAGCAAAAGCCAAAATTGACAAATGGGATCTAATTAAACTAAAGAGCTTCTGCACAGCAAAAGAAACTACCATCAGAGTGAACAGGCAACCTACAGAATGGGAGAAAATTTTTGCAATCTACACATCTGACAAAGGGCTAATATCCAGAACCTACAAAGAACTCCAACAAATTTACAAGAAAAAAACAAACAACCCCATCAAAAAGTGGGCAAAGGATATGAACAGACATTTCTCAAAAGAAGACATTCATACAGCCAACAGACACATGAAAAAATGCTCATCATCACTGGCCATCAGAGAAATGCAAATCAAAACCACAATGAGATACCATCTCACACCAGTTAGAATGGCGATCATTAAAAAGTCAGGAAACAACAGGTGCTGGAGAGGATGTGGAGAAATAGGAACACTCTTACACTGTTGGTGGGATTGTAAACTAGTTCAACCATTATGGAAAACAGTATGGCGATTCCTCAAGGATCTAGAACTAGATGTACCATATGACCCAGCCATCCCATTACTGGGTATATACCCAAAGGATTATAAATTATGCTGCTATAAAGACACATGCACACGTATGTTTATTGCAGCACTATTCACAATAGCAAAGACTTGGAATCAACCCAAATGTCCATCAGTGACAGATTGGATTAAGAAAATGTGGCACATATACACCATGGAATACTATGCAGCCATAAAAAAGGATGAGTTTGTGTCCTTTGTAGGGACATGGATGCAGCTGGAAACCATCATTCTTAGCAAACTATCACAAGAACAGAAAACCAAACACCGCATGTTCTCACTCATAGGTGGGAACTGAACAATGAGATCACTTGGACTCAGGAAGGGGAACATCACACACCGGGGCCTATCATGGGGAGGGGGGAGGGGGGAGGGATTGCATTGGGAGTTATACCTGATGTAAATGACGAGTTGATGGGTGCACCACACCAACATGGCACAAGTATACATATGTAACAAACCTGCACGTTATGCACATGTACCCTACAACTTAAAGTATAATAATAATAAATAAATTAAAAAAAATTACATCTCATTTAAATTGTAACCCTATTCATATTTCTTCTTTGAATTTCCTGTTAATACCATTTGCCCAATTCTATTTTTTTTTTTTTTTTTTTTTTTTTTTTTGAGACAGGGTCTCACTCTGTCACCTAGGCTGGAATGTGCAGTGGTGTGATCTTGGCTCATTGCAACCTCTGCCTCCCTGGTTCAAGTGATTCTTGTTCCTCAGCCTCCCAAGCCCAAGTAGCTGGGACTATAGATGCATGCTGCCATGCCCAGCTAATTTTTGTATTTTTTGTAGAGATGGTGTTTCACCATTGTTGGCCAGGCTGGTCTTGAACTCCTGACCTCAAGTGATCCACCCACCTCAGCCTCCCAATATGCTGGGATTACGGGTGTGAGTCACTGTGCCCAGCCCAATTCTATTGTTCTTTTAATTTACTTTTTATTGCTATGTAATTTGCATACCATTAAATTCACCATTTAAACATATATGATTCAGTTTTCCATTTTCCCAGTCCCTGACAACCACCAATCTACTTTTTGTCTTTATGAATTAGCCTATTCTGGACATTTCATAGAAATGGTATCATATGGTATGTGACCTTTTGTGTTTGGCTTGTTTCACTTAGCATAATGTTTCCAAGGTTCATCCATATTGTATCATGTATAAGCATTTCATTTTTCTTTATTGCCAAACAATATCCCATTGTATGGATATACATACTATATTTTATTTAACCATTCATTAGTAGCTAGACATTGGCTTGCTTCCACTCTTTGCTTATTAAGACTAATGCTGCTATGAACATTTGAGTGCTATGAACATTTGTGTGCAAGTTTTTGTGTGAACATATGTTTTTAAATTCTCTTGGGTATATCCCTAGGAGCGGAATTGCTGGGACATATGATAACTCTATGTTTAACTTTTAGAAGAGCCACCAAACTGTTTTTTACAGTGGCTGCTCCATTTTACATTTCCACCAGCAATGTACAAGCATTCCAATTTCTCCACGTTCTTTCCAACACTTATTATTATTATTACTGAGACAGAGTCTCACTCTGTCACCCAGGCTGTAGTATAGTGGCACAATCTCAGCTCACTGCAACCTCCACTTCCTGGGTTCAAGTGATTCTTGTGCCTCAGCCTCCTGATAGCTGGGACTACAGGTGCACACCACCACACCAAGCTATTTTTCTTTCTTTTTTTTTTTTTTTGTATTTTTAGTAGAGATGGGGTTTCACCATGTTGGCCAGGCTTGTCATGAACCTCTGACCTCAGGTGATCTGCTTGCCTCAGACTCCCAAAGTGCTGAGATTATGGATGTGAGCCACTGTGCCCAGCTTTTTTCTCTTTTTAAAGAGAAAAAGAGAAGTTAAATATATATACACATATACATAGACATATATAATAGCCATACTAGTGGGTGTGAAGTAGTATTTCATTGTGGTTTTTATTTTTGTTTCCCTAATCACTAATGATGTTGAGCATTTTTCATGTGCTTATTAGCCATTTGTGTATCTTCTTAATGTCTATTCAAATCTCTTTACTATTTTTAAATTGGGTTATTTGTATTTTTATTATTGAGTTGTAAGAGGTTTTCTTATGTGTTCTGAATAAAGTCCCTTGTCATGAATATAATATGTAAATATTTTCTTCCATTTTATAGGTGACCTTTTCACTTTTTTGATAACTTTTTTGATCTGTAAAAGTTTGGATTTTCATGAATTCCACATTACACATTCTTTTTTAATTTTGTTGCTTGTACTTTTGGTGTCATATCTAAGACTTCATTGCCAAATCCAAGGTCATAAATGTTTACCTCTGTGTTTTCTTCTAAGAGTTTTATGGTTTGGATTTTACATTTAGATCTTTAATCCATTTTGAGTTAGTTTTTGTATATGGTGTGTGAGGTAGGGATCCAAATTCATTCATCTAGTTTTCACAGCACCATTTCTTGAAAAGACTGTCCTTTCTCCATTGAATGATCTTGGTACCCTTCTCAAAAATTATTGGACCATATATGCAAAGGTTTATTTTTGGGCTTTCTATTCTATTCAATTGGTCTATATGCCTGTATTATTCCATTGCAATACTGTCTTCATTACTGTAGCATTTTAAAATCAGAAAGAATGAGTCATCCAACTTGGTTTTTCTTTTTCAAGATTGTTTTATCTATTATAGGGTTCTTGCCTTTTCATCTTAATTTTAGGATCAGCCTGTCAATTTCTGCAAATGAGTCCGTTAGAATTTTGATATGATAGCTCTGAATTTGTAGATCAATTTTGGGAATGTTGCCTTTTTAACAAGTCTCCTAATCTATGAACCCAGGATGTCTTTCCATTTATTTAGGTCTGATTCATTCATTGATAGTGTATAGAAATATGAGTGGGTTTCGTATATTGATTTTGTATCCTGAAACTTTGCTAAACTTGTTTATTGGCTTCACTTTTTTTTTCTATTTTTAGTGGAATTTTAAGGATTTTTCACTATAGGGTAATGTCATTTGCAAATAAATATATTTTAAATTCTTCCTTTCCAAACTGATGCCTTTTATTATTTCTCCTCCTACTCCTCTTCTCTTCTTCTTTCCCTTCCCATTCCGCTTGTTCTTCCCCTTCCCCCTTCCCCTCCCCTTCTGCCTTTCCTTCTCGTTCTCCTTATTTTCTCCCTCTTCCCCCTTCCTCCACTGTCCCCCTCCCCCATCCACCTCCCCCTCTCTCCTCCCCCTCCCTCCCCTGCTCCTCCTCCTCCTTCTTCTTTCTTCAATACTTGTCCTGGATAGATCCTGTGGTAGATCTCCTGAGTTTTGCAAATTCAGTTTGAAACATCTTGATTTAGAGGTGTTTGGGCATCATTCAAGTGGGAAAGTCAAGTAGATGGTTGATTAGGTCAGAAGAACAATCTGGGATGGAGATTCAGATTTAGTGGATGTTAACATAGAGATAGTAATTTAAAAACCTTGAAATAATGACTTTGCCCCCAAAAGGTGTTTAGAATAAGAAGAGGACCTAGAACAGAGTTCTGGAAATCAATATCCAATAAGGAATGGGGATAGGAAGAAAAGTTCACAAAGGAAACTGATACGTCACTGCCAGAATAGTAGACATTAAATATTGGGAGTATGGTGTCATGGAAGCCAGGGGAAGAAAGGGTTCAAGAAAGTGGAAATATTCAGTAGTCTGAGGGCAATGAAATGCTGTAAATGCCGCCGGGCACAGTGGCTCATGCCTGTAATCCCAGCACTTTGGGAAGCCGAAGCGGGTGGATCACCTGAGGTCAGGATTTCGAGACCAGACTCGCCAACATGGTGAAACCCTGTCTCTACTAAAAATACAAAACTTAGCTGGATGTGGTGGCAGGTGCCTGTAATCCCAGCTACTGAGGAGGCTGAGGCAGGAGAATCGTTTGAACCTGGGAGGTGGAGGTTGCAGTGAGCTGAGCTCACACCACTGCATTCCAGCCTGGGTGACAGGGTGAGACTCTGTCTCAAAAAAAAAAAAAAAAAAAAAAAAAAAAAAAAAAAAAAGAAACACTATAAATGCTTCCGAGAATTTTATTAAAATAATGTCTGAGGTAGATTAGCATGCTAAAACACTCACAGGACAAAACCAGTAAAGGTGATGGTAAGGTGTTAGAGGCAGAGGAGATAATCAGTAGCCTATATATTTTTTTTCAGTGACCAAATACATAATAGCTTTAGATTTGGATTATATCTGAATTTTCTATGTATAGCTTATGCCTTTTGATGTGGTGAAAAATTCACTATAGGGAACTCTTTTGCTTGAAAGAAGTTCTTCTAATGGGCCATATAAGAGCAGGTTCCAGGTAGAAGAGGCCTGATCTATTCTCTCTACCTCAGTGTTTTTACAAAGTATGCTTTGACTTGCATTAGAATGCACCAGAGGTGCTTTTAAAGATACAGATTGATGGTCATAATTTCAGACCTACTGAATTATAATCCTAGGAATGGTACCCTGGAATCTGTATTTTAACAACTTCCCACAGATAATTGCTATGCATACCTAATTTGAGAAACATGGTTCTGGAAGAATTATCATCTAAAAGTTACTTAAGCTCACTCATTTACCCTAATGTAATAGAGAACAGACCTACCTAAAAGGAACACTGACCATGAGTTTATTTGGCTACGTTTCTGTACCTGGGTGCACAGCCACATAGAATGTTTGCCAAATTTCCCTTATGTTGCCAATGATGTCTCCTGTGTCTGGCTGAAACAATGGTGTTCTTTCTCTGTAGGTTACTGAATGGTGCTAATGCCTTTCATTGGTCAGATTCCATCCTTCCATACAATCTCATCTTTCAAGGTCAAGAGTCCTTACTTTCATCCTGTCTGCTGTAGACTGAATATTCATGTCTTCCCAAAATTCATATGTTGGAATTCTAATTCCCAATGTGATGGTGTTTGGAGGTCAGGCGTATGAGAGGTGATTAGGTCATGAGGGCAGAGCCCTCATAAATGTGATGAAAGCTCTTATAAAAGAAACCCCAGAGAGCTCCCTCACCCCTTCTGCCATGAGAAGACAATTGTCTATAAATCCCAAAATGGACCCTCACCAGACAACATATCTGCCAGCACTTTGATCTAAGACTTCCTGGCCTCCAGAACTGTGAGAAATAAATGTTGGTTGTTTAATCCACCCCATCTATGGTATTCTGTTATAGCAACCCAAACTAAGACACCACCCTATATCCCTTTGGACTGACAACTACATCAATCTATATAAGAAAAAACAGCTTGGAGGTAGAAAATGACCATCTAACCCAAGGCTTCAAGTTCTCTGTAAAATGGATGACATAGCAAACAGTATCTAAATCCCTTCCTAAATTGCTAACACCATCTTATACTTTTCCACTTCATGCATC
Organism: Macaca nemestrina; assembly: GCF_043159975.1. NCBI lineage: Eukaryota > Metazoa > Chordata > Mammalia > Primates > Cercopithecidae > Macaca > Macaca nemestrina. The sequence continues at coordinate 54,685,718 of NC_092145.1, forward strand.
TCTGGATTTGTGAGTGTGTGTGTGTGTGTGTGTGTGTGTGTGTGTGTGAACATGTGCATTGCCTTTTGCCCTGACCAATTAGTCTCTTCTTACTTCACTATTTACTTCATGTGTGTATTCACAGTGTGTATTTTCTTTTATTGATCATAACATCAAGGAAAGTTGGGACTAAAACGACCTTAGAAACTTTCTCCTCCAACCCTCTTATTTTTACAGGTAGAAAAATTGAAGGCCAGAGTCATGAAACAACTTGCCCAAAGTAACACAGCTAATTAATGGCTCAGCTAGAACAAGTGCCTGGGTCTCATGATTCCTTTTCCAGGGCTCTTCCTACTTATGGTAGGGATAGTTATTCCCAGAGAAGATGAACTAATACTTTTTTTATACATTCTTGAAGTGGGACCAAGTTTGGGGTGCAAAAGGAAGGAATAGGAGGAAAACAGTGAGTTTTTTAAAAAAAACTTAGTCTGTTAAAGAGATTTAGCTTTCAACCACTATATTACTTTTCATTTTTTCCTCCCTTCTCTGCCAGAAACAATAAAATGACCACTGTGGCACTGAGACCAAGGCAAGGTATTATACTTAAATCTGAGTTTAAATGATTTACAATTGAGTGGGAAGATTGTCTGGTGTACTGAGTTTACCAGGCTATTTCTTAATGTCACAGACCAGCCATGTGACCCTCATCAAATCGTGGAGAAGCTTTTTCCCTCAGGTTTTCATTTTACAGGGATGACTCTACTCAGACTGCTTAAGCAGAGACCAATGAGAAAGCAGGGATTTAAAAAAAAAAAAAAAAGAAGTTACTTATTCAAAAGGTATAAGCTCTGGGAAACTTAGTGACTGCCTTTTATAAAAGATAAGATTGAGTCAGAGAGGTGAATGGATTCCTTCAATGCCTCACATTGTGACTTGATTAATATTCACTTCTGAAAACTTAAAAAAAATTCTATAAGATGAATAGAATATCGTATTTTAAAATGGGGAAAAATCTGGAGTAAGAGAAGATGTTTTTCTTCCTGCTGATCTTCTTTCTTTCTAAATAAGCACCTTGGATATTATCAAAAGAGTCATTAGAATGTGAGTATGAAAGAGAGAGAGAGAGACAAGAAAAGAAATAGATCATGCAAAGAGAATTTGACATAAGAGCAGTAACTGCAGGGAGAAAAAAAACTTCAGTGAGACGTGGTAAAGTCAAGCAATTTGGGTGAAAAGAACATGTGGCGCTGTGCAGTAGTAGGTGCCAAGGAGGATAGGTGGAAAATAGCATGTGCCTGGCCAAAGAACTTTTCAATTTTTAAAAAAACTGAGAACAGGAGGAGATAAACGGACAGTCTCCAAGGTGTTCTGGAAAATCAATCACAAACATCATCTAGAAGCAGCTGACTTAATTCATTCTATTCCTATTACAATAAATCTGACTGGCATATAAAATTTGCTTGCCTGGAAATATTGGCCTGAAAAATTACTTTTGGGCTTTTGCTTGAATTTTTATGTGAATAAAGATGACTAGGAAACCACCAAAAACACAGAAAACCCAATCATTTCCTTTTCCAGAGAATGTTTCAAAACCTAGATCCAGCCCAGGGTGTGGGTAGTAACCCACTCTATAAAATAATTTATGCACATTTTGGTTATCTAAAATGAGGAGGCTGCTTTGCATATATGAAGATACAGAACTTCCACTAGGCCAGGTACTTGGAGTGTTTTTTCTTATACTGGGGATGGTTTTGTGTTAACCCATCTGTACTTTCTTATCCAGCCTCTTTCATGTTCAATGCTAAGAGGCTAGCCAAGAAACAGAATAAATCGAATGGCCTACACAACTCAGCCAAGTAATTCTAATGAAAACTCCACTGAAGTGACTTTGATGTATTCCTAAGCCTTAAATTAGAGCTACTGAAAAAGAACATGATATTTCATAACATAACCTTGCTGCAGATCAGCTCTCATTGACAACACTCAAATCACTTCAGAATAGTGAGTCTTTTATTGTGTGCATTTTGCTGAGTGCATGGTAGGCCCATTTAATCTGCGGACTTGCATCCTTCGGTTCCAGGAAATTTTCTTACATTATTTACTTGATAATTTCATCCCTTACATTTTTTTCTCTTTGTAAACTAGATGGATATTATACCCCTGGATTGATCCTCAAATTTTATTATCTTTTTTCTTCCATTTTCAATATCTTTATCTTTTTGCTTTCGCTATCTTATTAAGATAGACTTTATTTTTTACAGAAGTTTTAGGTTCACGGCAAAATTGATAGGGACGTAAAGGGATTACCCATATGCCCCCTGCCTCTACGTACACACAGCCTTCCCAACTGTCAAAATCCCACACCACAATGGCACATTTGTTACAATTGATGAACCTCTATTGACACATCATTATCACCCAAAGTCCATAGTTTATATTAGGGTTCACTCTTGGTGTGGTACATTCTATGGGTTTTAACTAATGCCTAATGACACATATCCACCATAATAGTACCAAACATAGTACTTTCACTGCCCTAAAAATCTTCTGTGCTCCACTTATTCATCCTTCCCTCCTCCCTAACCCCTGACAACCACTGATCCTTTTACCATATTCATAGTTTTGCTTTATCTAGAATGACATATAGTTGGAATTATACAGCATGTATCCCTTTCAGAGTGGCTTCTTTCACTTAGCAATATGCATTTAAGATTCTTTTATGTCCTCTTGTGGCTTGATAGCTCATTTATTTCCTGCTGAATAATATTCCATTGTCTGAATGTATCACAATTTATTCATCCATTTATCCATTCATCTACTGAAAGACATCTTGACTGCTTCTAATTTCTGACAATTATGAATAAAGAGTCTATAAATATCTGGGTGCAGAGTTTGTGTGTCCATAAGTTTTCAACTCATTTGGGTATATACCAAGGACCATAATTGCTGGATCTCATAGTAAGAGTATGTTTAGTTTTGTAAGAAATTGCCAAACTGTCTTCCAAAGTGACTTTACTATTTTTTATTCCCACCAACAATGAATGAGACTTTCAGCTGTTCCACATCATTGTTCGCACTTGGCGTTGTTAGTGCTTTGGATCTGGGCTGTTCTAATAGATGTACAGTGGTTTCTCATTGTTCTTTTTTTAAAAAATTACTTTTTAATTTTTCTTTTCTTTTTAATAAATTATTTAATATTTGTGAGTACACAGTAGGTATATATATTTATGGGCTACATGAGATGTTTAGATACAAGCATGCAATGTGTGAAAATCACCTCATGTAAAATGGGGTATCCATCCCCTCAAGCATTTATTCTTTGTGTTAAAAACAATCAAATTATACGCTTTTAGTTATTTTGAAATGTACAATTAAGTTATTATTAACTATAGTCACCATGTGCTATCAAATACTAGGTCTTATTCATTCTTTCTATTTTTTGTGTACCTATTATCCATCCTCATCTCCTACCCACCTCCTACTACCCTTCCCAGCCTCTGGTAACTATCCTTCTACTCTCTTTCTCCATGAGTTGAATAGTTTTGATTTTTAGATCCCATAAATAAGTGAGAACATTTGATGTTTGTCTTTCTGTGCCTGGTTTGTTTCATTTAGCATAATGATTTCCAGTTCCATCTATGTTGCTGCAAATCATTGGATATTACTGTTTTTTAAGGCTGAATAGTACTCCATTGTGTATATGTGCCACATTTTGTTTATCTTTTCATCTGTTAATGGAACTTAGGTTGCTTCCAGATTCTGGCTATTGTCAACAGTACTGCAACAAACATAGGACTGCAGATGTCTCTTCGACATACTGATTTCCTTTCTTTTGAGTATATACCCAGCAATGGGATTGCTGGAATATATGATAGTTCAATTTTTAGTTTTTTGAGGAACCTTCAAACTGTTCCCCATAGTGGTGGTTCTAATGTACATTCCCACCAACAGTGTGTGAGAGTTCCCTTTTCTCCACATCATCGCCAGCATTTGTTACTGTCTGTCTTTTGGATATAAGCCATTTTAACTGGGGTGGGATGATATCTCATTGTAGTTTTGATTTGCATTTCTCTGATGATCAGTGATATTAAGCACCTTCTCATATGCCTGTTTGCCATTTGTATGTCTTTTTGAGAAATGTTTATTTAAATCTTTTGCCCATTTGAAAATCCGAATATTAGATATTTTCCTATAGAGTTGTTTGAGCTCCTTGTACATTCTGATTATTAATCTCTTGTCAGATGGGTAGATTGAAAATATTTTCTCTCATTCTGTGAGTTGTCTCTTCACTTTGTTGATTGTTTCCTTTGCTGTGCAAAAGCTTTTTAACTTCATGTGATCACGTTTGTTCATTTTTGCTTAGGTTGCCTGTGCTTGTGGGGTATTGATCAAGAAATCTTCACTCAGACCAATGTCCTGGAGAATTTCTCTGATTTTTTTTGGTAATAGTTTCATAGTTTGAGGTCTCAGATTTAAGTCTTTGGTCCATTTTGATTTGATATTTATGTATGGTGAGAGAGAGAGGTCTAATTTCATTCTTCTGCATATGAATATCTAGTTTTCCCAGTATCATTTACTGAAGATACTTTCTTTTCCTCAGTGTATGTCTTGACATCTTTGTTGAAAATGAGTTTACTGTAGGTGTGTGGATTTGTTTCTGGGTTCTCTATTCTGTTCCACTGGTCTATGCATCTTATAATCTGCAAACAAGGATAATTTGACTCCGTCCTTTCCAATTTGGATGCCCCTTATTTATTTCTCTTGTCTGATTGCTCTAGCTAGGACTTCCAGTACTGTGCTGAATAACAGCGGTGAAAGGGGACATCCTTTTTGTGTTGTAAATCTTAGAGGAAAAGCTTTCAGTGTTTCCTCATTCAGTATGATACTCACTGTTGGTCTGTCATACATGGCTTTTATCACGTTGAGGTATGTTTCCTCTGTACCCAGGTTAATGAGGGTTTTTTTTCCAGAGTCTCACTCTGTCGCTAGGCTGGAGTGCAGTGACACCATCTCAGCTCACTGCAACCTCCGTCTCCCAGGTTCAAGTGATTCTCCTGTCTCAGCCTCCCAAGTAGCTGGAACCAAAGGTGCACACCACCACGCCCAGCTAATTTTTAAATTTTTAGTAGAGACGGAATTTCACCATGTTGGCCAGGATGGTCTTGATCTCCTGACCTCGTGATCTGCCCACCGCAGCCTTCCAAAGTGCTGGGATTACAGGCATGAACCACCATGCCCAGCCGAGTTTTTTTTTTTTTTTTTTTTTTTAATCATGAGAGGATGTTAAATTTTATCAAATGCTTTTTCAGCATCCATTAAAATCATCATATGGTTTTTTTCCTTCATTCTGTTAATACGATGTGTCACATTGGTTGATTTGCACATGCCAAACCATCCTTGCATCCCTGGGATAAATCCCACTTGGTCATGATGAATGATCTTTTTAATGTATTGTTGAATTCTGTTTGCAACTATTTTGTTGAGGATTTTTGTACCCATATTCATCAGAGAGATTGGCCTGTAGTTTTCTTTTTTTTTTTTTTTTTTTTTTTTTGAGACGGAGTTTTACTCTTGTTGTCCAGGCTGGAGTGCAATGGCATGATCTCAGCTCACCGCAACCTCCGCCTCCTGGGTTCAAGCGATTCTCCTACCTCAGCCTCCCTAGTAGCTGGGATTACAGGCATGCGCCACCATGCCTGGCTAATTTTGTGTGTGTGTGTGTGTGTGTGTGTGTGTGTGTGTGTGTGTGTGTGTATATATATATATATTTTTTTTAGTAGAGATGGGGTTTCACCATGTTGGCCAGGCTGGTCTTGAACTCCCAACCTCAGGTGATCTGCCCACCTCAGCCTTCCAAAGTGCTGGGATTACAGGCGTGAGCCACCACACCCGGCCTTTGAAGTGTCTTTGTATGGTTTTGGTATCAGGGTAATATTGGCCTTGTAGAATGAGTTTGTAAATATTCCCTCCTCCTTTTTTTCAGAACAGCATTCACTCTTCTTTAAATGTTTGGCAGCATTCAGCAATGAAGCCATCAGGTCCCAGGCTTTTCTTTACTGGGAGACTTTTTATTACAACTTGGATATTGTTACTCATTATTGATATGTTCAGATTTTGGATTTATTCATGGTTTAATTTAGGTGTGTTACAGGTGTCTAGAAATTTGTCCACTTCTATATTTTGCAGTTTATTGGCATATAGTTGCTCATAGTAGCCACTAATAATGCTTTGAATCTCTGTGGTATCAGCTGTAATATCTTCCTTTTTGTCCTTGATTTTATTTATTTAGGTATTCTCTTTTTTTTCTGTCTAACTAAAGGTTTGTCAATTTTATTTAACTTTTCAAAAAATCAACTTTTTGTTTTGCTGATCTTTTATATCGTTTTCTTCATGGGAATTTCATTTATATCTGCTCAGATCCTTATTATTTCTTTTCATCTACTAATTTTGGTTTTGGTTTGCTCTTGGTTTTCTAGTTCTTTAAGAGCCATCATTAGGTTGTTTATTTGAAATTTTCTTTTTTTCTGATACAGGTACTTGTTATAATCTTCACTCTTAGTACGCTTTTGTTGTATCCCACAAGTTATGGTATGTTGTATTTCCATTATCATTTGTTTCAAGACATTTTTCAATGTCCTTAATTTCTTCATTGACCCACTGGTCATTCAGGAGCATATTGTTTAATTTCCATGTATTTGGATCATTTCCAAAATTCCTCTTGTTATTGATTTCTGGTTTTATTCCACTGTGGTCAGAGAAGATGCTTGATATTATGTCAAATTGTTTGAATATTTTAAGACTTGTTTTCTGAGCTAACATATGGTCTATCCTTGAGAATGATCCACATGCTGAGGAAAAGAATATGTATTCTGCAGCTGTTGGATGAAATGTTCTGCAATTATCCATTAGAACCATTTGGTTTATAGTCCATGTCAAGTCCAATGTTTCTTTGCTAATTTTCTGTCTAGAAGATCTGTCCAATGTGGAAAATGGTGTGTTGAAGTTTCCAGCTATTATTATATTTGGGCCTATCTTTCTCTTTAGCTCTAATAATATTTTCTTTACGTATCCAGGTGCTCCAGTGTTGGGACCATGTATATTTAAAATTGCTATATCCTCTTGCTGAATTTACTTCTTCATCATTATATAGTGACTGTCTTTGTCTCTTTCTATAGTTTTTCTCTTGAAATGTATTTTGTCTGACATAAGTATTGCCACTTCTGCTCTTTTTTTGGTTTCCATTGGCATGGAATATCTTCTTTCATCCCTTTGTTTTCAGTCTGTGTATTTTTATAGGTGAAGTATTCTCCTTATAGGCAACAGATCATTGGGTCTTGATTTTTCATCCATTCAACCATTCTATGGCTTTTGATTGAAGAATTTAGTTTATTTACATTTTATGTTATCATTGATAAGTAATGACTTACTCCTGCCATTTTGTTACTTGTTTTCTGGTTGTTCCGTGGTCTTCTCTTCTTCCTTTCTATTCTTCCTAGCTTCCTTTTAGTGAAAGTGATTTTCTTTGGTATAATTTTTTGCTTTTTATTTTTTATTTATCTTTTGTATGTTTTGGTTTGAGGTTACCACATGGCTTGTAAACACCATCTTATCGCCAAGTATTTTAAGCTGATAACAACTTAACACTGTTTGCAGAAACAAACAAAAAGAAAACCAATAAAGACTCTAAATCCTAAATTTGTCCTTCTGTTTTTAAACCTTTTGTTGTTTCTATTTATATCTTATTGTACTGTGTATGTCTTGAAAATTTGTTGTAGTTATTATTTTGATTGGTTCATTGTTCAGTCTCTACTTAAGATAGGAGTAGTTCACGCATCACAGTTACAGTGTTATAATATTCTGTGTTTTTCTGTGTACCTACTAGTCCCAGTGAGTTTTGTACCTCACATGATATCTTATTGCTCAGTAACATTTTTTCTTTTTGATTGAAGTACTCCCTTTAGCATTTCTTTTAGGATGAGTTTGGTGTTGATGAAATCCCTCAGCTTTTGTTTTTCTGGGAAAATCTTTATTTATCTTCATATTTGAAGGATATTTTTTCCAGATATACTCTTCTGGGGTAAACACTTTTTTTTCCTTCAACACCTTAAATATATCATGTAACTCTCTTTTGGCCTGTAAGGTTTCCACTAAAAAGTCTGCTGCCAGACATATTGGAGCTCCATTGTATGTTTTTTTTTTTTTTTAACTGCTTTTTGGATCTCTTCTTTATCCTTGACCTTTAGGAGTTTGCTTGTTGAATGCCTTGAGGTAGTCATCTTTTTCTTAAATCTGCTTGGTGTTCTATAACCTTCCTGCACTTGAATATTGATATCTTTCTCTACGGTTGGGAAGTTCTCTGTTATTATCCCTTTTAATAAACTTTCTACCCCTATCTTTCTCTCTACCTCTTCTTTAAGGCCAATAACTCTTAGATTTGCCCTTTTGAGGCTATTTTCTAGATCCTGTAGATGTGCTTCTTTGTTTTTTTATTCTTTTCTCTTTTTTCTCTTCTGACTGTATTTTCAAATAGCCTGTCTTCAAGCTTACTAATTCATTCTTCTGCTTGATCCATTCTGGTATTAAAAGACTGATGAATTCTTCAGTATGCCAATTGAATCTTTTGGTTGTAGAATTTCTGCTTGATTCTTTTAAAATTATTTCAATCACTTTGTTAAATGTATATGATAGAATTTGGAATTCTTTCTTTGTCTTATCTTAAATTTCTTTGAATTTCCTCAACACAGCTATTTCGAGTTCTCTGTCTGAAAGGTCACATACCTCTGTTTCTCCAGGATTGGTCTCTGGTGCCTTATTTATTTCATTTGGTGAGGTTATGTTTTCCTGAATTATCTTGATACTTGTAGATGTTAGTCTGTGTCTGGGCATTGAAAAGTTAAGCATTTATTTTACTCTTCTCAATCTGGGCTGGTTTATGTCTGCTCCTCTTGGGAAGGTTTTTCGGATATTTGAAAGGACTTGGCCAGGCATGGTGGCTCATACCTGAAATCCCAGCACTTTGGGAAGCTGAGGTGGGAGGATCACTTGAGGTCAGGAATTCAAGACCAGTCCGACCAACATGGAAAACCCCGTCTCTACTAAAAATACAAAAATTAGCCAGGCATGGTGGTATGCACCTGTAATCCCAGCTACTTGGGAGGCTGAGGCAGGAGAATCACTTGAACCTGGGAGGCAGAGGTTGCGGTGAGCCAAGACCATGCCATTGCACTCCAGCCTGGGCAACAAGAGCGAAACTCCATCTCAAAAAAAAAAAAAAAAAAAAAAAAGGACTTGGTTGCTGTGATCTAAGCTGTATCTGCTTTAGAAGACACCCCAAGCCCAGTAACACTGTGCTTCTTGCAGACCTGTAGAGGTACTTACTGCCTTGATGGTCTTGGACAAAATTCAGGAAAATTCTCTGGATTATTAACAGGCAGAAACTCTTGTTCTTTTTCATTACATTCACCCAAATGAAGCGAGTCTCTCTCTGTTCTGATTCACCTGGAGCTAAGGGTGGTGTGACACAAGCACCCCTGTGGCTACCACCACTGTGATTATGCTGGGTCAGACCTAAAGCCAGCACAGCACTGGGTCTCACTCAAGACCTGCTGTAACCACTCCCTGGCTACCACCTATGTTCATTTATTGCCATGGTTCTCTACAATAAACTTGTGGCAAAGCCAGCCAAGCATGTGGTCTTCCCTTCAGGATGGTGAGTTCCCCCAGGTCCCAGGCAGGTCAAGAGTTCTCATTTGAGAGCCAGGGACAGGAGTGAAAAACCTTAGAATTGTACCTCGTGATCGATTGTACTGAGGCTGAGCTCGCACTCAAACAACAAGTTGCAGTTCTTCCTACTCTTCTCTCTCCTTTCCAAAGGCAGACGAACCTCACTTTGTGGCCACCACCACTACAAGCCCACAAGGAGTACTGCCAGACTACCACCATGTTACCTTAAGGCCCACAGGGCTTTTCAGTCCACTTGTGAATGCTTCCTGGCCACAGCATTCTCTTCTGGCCTAGGACAAGTCCAAAAATGCTATCCAAAAGCCAAGACCTGGAATCTAGGATCCCAAGAGTCCACTTGGTGTTCTACCCCCCTGTAGCCAAACTGATGTCTAAGGTACAAGAGAGAGTCCCCTTTACTTTCTCCTCTTCTCTCCTCTCCTCTCCCTCTCTCTCTCTCTCTCTCTCCTCCTCCTCCTCCTCCTCCTCCTCCTCCTCCTCCTTCTTCTTCTTCTTCTTCCTCTTCCTCTTCCTCTTCCTCTTCTTCTTCTTCTTTGACAGAGTCTTGCTCTGTCACCCAGGCTCGAGTGCAGTAGCGCGATCACGGCTCACTGCAAGCTCTGCCTCCCAAGTTCACACCATTCTCCTGCCTCAGCCTCCCAAGTAGCTGGGACTACAGGCACCTGCCACCATGCCGGGCTAATTTTTTTTGTATTTTTAGTAGAGATGGGGTTTCACTGTGTTAGCCAGGATGGTCTTGATCTCCTGACCTCATGATCCGCCCACCTCGGGCTCCCAAAGTGCTGGGATTATAGGTTGAGCCACCATGCCCAGCTTACTTTTTCCTCTTTTCTTAAGCAGAAGGAGTCTTGCCCCATACCACCACAGTTGTGAATGTCCTGAGTCTTACCTGAAGCCAGCAAGTCTCAGAGTCTCACCCAAGGCCTTAAACATGGTACCTGGGGATTGCTGCTGGTTATTCAGGGCCTAAGGGTTCTTCAGTTAGCAAGTGATAAATCTTGACAGGCCTGGGTCCTTCCCTTCAAGGCTGCAGGTTCCCTTCTAGTCCAGGGTGTATCTAGAAATGCCATCTAGGAGCTAGGGCCTGGAAAGGGGGCCTTATGACTCTGACCAGTGCCCTATCTTGCTGTGGCTGAGTTGGTATCAAAGATGCAAGACAAAGTCCTTCCCACTGTTCCCTCTCCTCTCCTCAGGTGGAGGGAAGGGGTCTCTTTTGGAGCAATGAACTGTACAGCCTGGGAATGGGGAGGGATGAGGCTAGCGCTCCTTTAGCCACCCCAGCTGGTGTCTCAGTAGGTCCCATGCTGCCCAGTTCGCTGGCTCTGGATCAGTTCAACACTGAGACTCACCTAAGAGTTGCAGTCTTTGTGGCCTAGACTCCCTTTGAAGTTTATTTAGAGCCCCAGAGTACTTTAGACTGCAGTGGTGGTGAGGCTTGAGCAAACTCAAGTTTAGACCACTGGAATTGGCAATTCCCCTCTGGCTAGGGCTGGTTTAAATCCTCCCTCTGTGGGCGGGTGTCAGCTAATATTGGTCCAGTTTTGTTTTCTGCTGTAACAGGGCAGCACTGAGTTCAATGTATCACAATTGCTGTGCTCTCCCTCCCACAGTGCTGAGAAATGCTCTCTGCACCACACAGCTGCTGCCCAGCTGGGAGGTCAGTGAGGGGTGGTGTCAGCAATTCAAGACTGTTTTTCCCACCTCTTCAGTGTCAATTTCAGCAATTTGAAGTTAAAGGCAGGTACTGTGAATGCTTACCTGAATTTCGGTTCTTATGAAGGTGCTTTTTTGGTGTAGATGGTTATTAAATTGATGTCCTTTCGGGTGGGGTGAAGGTGGACTATCAGTGGAGCCTTCTTTCCACCACATTGTTCCACTCATTATTCTTTAATGTGCAATTACCTAATGACATATGATGTTGAGCATCTTTTCATTTGTTTATTTTCTGTCTGTATGTATTCTTTGATGAGATGTCTGTTTGAGTCTTTTGCTCATTTTAAAATCAGGGTTGTTTTTTTTTTCTTATTGTTGAGGTTAAGTGTTCTTTGTATATTTTGGATAGTAATCCTTTATCAGATACATCTTTTACAAATATTTCCTCCCAGTTTTTGGCGTGTTTTTCATTCTCTCAACAATGTCCGAAGCAGGGCAGAAGTTTTAAATTTCAATGGGTTTCAGCTTATCAATTCTTTTTTTCATGGATTATGCCTTTGGTGCTAAATCAAAAATGTCATTGCCATATCCAAGGTCATTTAGGTTCTCTCCTATGTTATAATCCACAGTTGTGTACTTTACATTTAACTCTATAATCCATTTTAAGTTAATTTTTATGAGAGGTATAAAGTCTCTGTCTAGATTTTTCCTTTTGCATGTGGATGTCTAGTTATTCCAGCATCATTTGTTGAGAAGACTATCTTTGCTCCATTGTATTGCCTATGCTCCCTTGTCAAAAATCAGCTGACTATATTTTTGTGGTCTATTTACTGGGCTTTGTATTTTGCCCACTTGATCTTTTTATCTTTTTTTTTTTTTTTTTTTTTTGAGACGGAGTCGCTTTGTCACCCAGGCTGGAGTGCAATGGTGCAATCTCGGCTCACTGCAACCTCCACCTCCCGGGTTCAAGCAATTCTCTGCCTCAGCCTCCTGAGTAGCTGGGATGGGATTACAGGCGCCCGCCACCACGCCTGGCTAATTTTTTGTATTTTTAGTAGAGACAAGGTTTCACCATCTTGGCCAGGCTGATCTTGAACTCCTGACCTCGTGATCCACCCGCCTCGGCCTCCCAAAGTGCTGGGATTACAGGCGTGAGCCACCGCACTCGGCCTATTTATCTATTCTTTCACCAATACCACACGTACTGCATCATGTATCTTTATAGTAAGCAAGAATTCAGGTAGTGTCAGTCTTCTGACTTTATTCTTCTTCAATATTGTGTTGGAGAGTAAATAACATCCCACACACCTACAACTATCTGATCTTCAACAAACCTAACAAAAACAAGCAATGGGGAAAGGAATCCCTATTCAATAAATGGTGCTGGGAGAACTGGCAAGCCGTATGAAGAAGATTGAAACTAGACCCCTTCCTTAAACCATATACAAAAATTCATTCAAGATGGTTTAAAGAATTAAACGTAAAACCAAAAACTATAAAAACCCTAGAAGACAACCTAAGCAACGCCATTCAGGTCATAGGCCTGGGCAAAGATTTCATGATGAGGATGCCAAAAGCAATTGCAACAAAATCAAAAATCAACAAATGGAATCTAATTAAACTAAAGATCTCTGAACAGCAAAAGAAACTGTCAACAGAGTAAACAGACAGTGCACAGAATGGGAGAAAACTTTTGCAAACTATGTATCTGACAAAGGTGTAATATCCAGCCTCCATAAGAATCTTAAAACAAATTTACAAGAAAAAAAAACCCATTAAAAAGTGGGGAAAGGAAATGAACAGAAACTTTTCAAAAGAAGACATACATGTGGCCAACAATCATAAGAAAAAAGCTCAACATCACTAATTGTTAGAGAAATGCAAATCAAAACTACAACAAGATACCATCGCACACCAGTCAGAATGACTATTATTAAAACATCATACAATAACAGATGCTGGCAGGTTGTGGAGAAAAGAGAACACTTATACACTGTTGGTGAGTGTGTAAATTAGTTCAACCATTGTGGTAAGCAGTTTGGTGATTTCTGAAAGAGTTAAAAGCCAGATCTACCATTTGACCCAGCAATCCCATTACTAGGCATATGTCCAGAGGAATGTAAATAATTATATTATAAAGACGCATGCACACTTTGTTCATTGCAGCACTATTCACTATAGCAAAGGTATGGAATCAACCTAAATGTCCATCAATGACAGAGGGATAAAGGAAATGTGGTACACATGTACCATGGAATACTATGGAACCAAAAAACAGAATAAAATCATGTTCTTAGGCAACCTACAGAATGGGAGAAAATTTCTGCAATCTATCCATTGGATAAAGGTCTAATATCCAGAATTTACAAACAAACAAACAACATCAAAAAGTGGGTGAAGGATATGAACAAACACTTCTCAAAAGAAGATATTTATGAGGCCGACAAACATACGGAAAAAAGCTCATCATCACTGGTCATTAGAGCAATGCAAATCAAAACCACAATGAGATACCATCTCACTCCAGTTAGAATGGCGATCATTAAAAAGTCAGGAAACAACAGATGCTGGCTAGGCTGTGGAGAAATAGGAATGCTTTTGCACTGTTAATAGGAGTGTAAATTAGTTCAACCATTGTTGAAGACAGTGTGGTGATTCCTCAAGGATCTAGAACCAGAAATACCATTTGACCCAGCAATCCCATTACTGGGTATATACCCAAAGGATTATAAATCATGCTACTATAAAGACACATGTACATGTATATTTATTGCAGCACTATTTACAACAGCAAAGACTTAGAACCAACCCAAATGCCCATCAATGATAGATTGGATAAAGAAAATGTGGCACATACACACCATGGAATACTATGCAGCCATTAAAACAATGAGTGCATGTCCTTTGCAGGGACATGGATGAAGCTGGAAACCATCATCCTCAGCAAACTAACACAAGAACAGTAAACCAAACACTACATGTTCTCACTTATAAGTGGGAGTTGAACAATGAGAACACATGGACACAGGGAGGGGAACATCACACACTGGGGCCTGTTGGAGGTTGGGGGACAAGGGGAGGGAGAGCATTAGGATGAGTATCTAATACACGCGGGGCTTAAAACCTAGATGACAGGTTGATAGGTGCAACAAACCGACAAGGCACATGTATACCCATGTAACAAACCTGCACATTCTGCACATGTATCCCAGAACTTAAAGTAAAATTAAAAAATAATAATAAATAAATATAAATTTTTAAAAATCATGTTCTTTGCAGGAACATGGATGGAGCTGGTGGCCATTAGCCTTAGCAAACTAATGCAGGAACGGAGAACCAAATACTGTATGTTCTCATTCATAAGTGGGAGCTGAACAAAGAGAACACAAGGGCACATGGGAAGAAACAACACACACTGCGGCCTATTGTAGGTTGGATGGTGGGAGAAGGAGTGAAAGGATCAAGAAAAATGACCAGTGGGTACCCACTTAATACCTGGGTGATGAAATCACCTGTACAACAAACCCTCATAAGTTTACCTATGTAACAAACCTGCACATGTACCTCTGAACTTAAAATAAAGGTTGAAAAAATGTGTTGGCTATTCTGGGTCTTTTGCTTCTCCATATAAACTGTAAAATCAGTTTGTCAATATATATAAAATAAGTTGCAGGGATTTTGTTTGTGATTACATTAAATCTATAGAACAGATTAAGAAGAAGTGACATCTTGACAATATCAAGCCTTCCTGTTCATGCACATTATAATAGTCTGTTCTAAAATTGCTTAAGGGAAATACCTAAGATTGGGTAATTTATAAAGAAAGGGGGTTTAATTTAGCTCATATTTCTACAAGCTTTACAGGAAGCATGGTGCTGACATCTGCTTTAGGTGAGGACCTCAGAAAACTTATGATAACTGCCAAAGGAAAAGGGGAGCCATCATGGCATATGACAGGAGGTTTTTTGCCCTTCTTTTAATTTTTTACATAGGCAACCATGTTACCTGTTATCATTAATGGTCATTAGAGAAATGCAAATCAAAACCACAAAGAGATACCATCTCACTCCAGTTAGAATGGTGATCATTAAAAAGTCAGGAAACAACAGATGCTGGCAAGGATGTAGAGAAACAGGAACGCTTTTACACTATTGGTGGGAGTGTAAATTAGTTCAACCATTGTTGAAGACAGTGTGGTGATTCCTCAAGGATCTAGAACCAGAAATACCATTTGACCCAGCAATCCCATTACTGGGTATATACCCAAAGGATTATAAATCATTCTACTATAAAGATACATGAACATGTATGTTTATTGCAGCACTATACACAGTAGCAAAGACTTGGTACCAACCCAAATGCCCACTGATGATAGACTGGAAAAAGGAAATGTGGCACATATACACCATGGAATACTATGCAGCTAGAAAAAAGGATGAGTACATGTCCTCTGCAGGGACATGGATGAAGCTGGAAACCATCATTCTCAGCAAACTAACACAGGAACAGAAAACCAAACACCACATGTTCTCACTCATAAGTGGGAGTTGAACAGTGAGAACACATGGACACAGGGAGGGGAACATCACACACTGGGGCCTGTTGCGGGGTGGGGCGCTAGGGGAGGGATAGCATTAGGAGAAATATCTAATGCAGATGACAGGTTGATAGGTGCAGCAAACCACCATGACACGTGTATACCTATGTAACAAACCTGCACGTTCTGCACATGGTATTCCAGAACTTAAAGTATTTTTTCAAAGGATACTAAAAATAAATGTTATTTACCACTATTAAAAAAAAATCAAAAGTGTACTCTTGAGTGACATCAGCAAGATGGCATAATAGGAAGCCTTGGACCTTTCTTCTCTTCACATACACTGTAGTTCATGGAAAACTTACCTTTGTGAGAAATGCAGAAACAGTTGAGAAGCTCCTGGACCCCAGGTGAGCACAAAACTACCTACATCAAAGCCAGTAAGAAGATTTAAAACACCCCATTTCCCACTTTTACACTGTTGGTGGGAGTGTAAATTAGTTCAACCATTGTGGAAGACAGGATGGCGATTCCTCAGGGGTCTAGAACTAGAATTACCAATTGACCCAGCAATCCCATTTCTGGGTATATACCCAAAGGATTATAAATCATGCTACTATAAAGACACATGCACATGTATGTTTATTGTGGCACTATTCACAATAGCAAAGACTTGGAACCAACCCAAATGCCCATCAGTGATAGACTGGATTAAGAAAATGTAACACATATACACCATGGAATACTATGCAGCTATAAAAAAGGATGAGTACATGTCCTTTGCAGGGACATGGATGAAGCTGGAAACCATCATTCTCAGCAAACTATCCCAAAGACAGAAAACCAAACACTGCATGTTCTCACTCACAGGTGGGAACCGAACAATGAAATCACTTGGACACAGGGCAGGGAACATCACACACTGGGGCCTGTCAGGGGGTGGGGAGCTGGGCATTAGGAGAAATACCTAATGTAAATGATGAGTTGATGGGTACAGCAAACCAACATGGCACATGTATACCTATGTATAAAACCTGCACATTGTGCACATGTACCCTAGAACTTACAGTATAATAAAAATAATAATAAAACCCTGTTTCCATAATACCTACCTCTGTCATAGCGCTGTATGATTGAGAAAAAACCCTCCAGCTCTCAGCTTCTCTATGGGAAGGGAAAGAGATGGACTGCACATCTAATACCCCAAATTCTCCATGTCCTACTCAGAGGACTGGCTTCTGTTTTTCTCATCTTGAAGCACTAACAGGACCTGGCATGACCTAGCTATCAGGGGCTAATGAGAACAGAGATGGCAGTTTGGGATGGTAGTCACCATCGACCCACAGTCCTTCCCCCCAGCTCAGCACAGAGCAAGCAGATGATCAAAACCCCCAGTTTTCATCTTCTCCCTGGGGAGGGAAAGAGGTGGGCCACATGTCAAATGCCTCAACTTTTCTGGAGGCTACCCAGAGGACTGCTTTCTGTCTAGCATATCTCAGAGCTCTGATGGGACCTGGCATAATCTAGATGCCTGGGGGCTGGTGAAAACAGGGATGGTGATTTGATCTAGCACACTACTAGTTGCCACATCCGCCCCCACACCCCTGGCTCAGTACAATAAAAATAGGTGAAAATCCCCAGATCCCAGCTTCTCTCTGAGGAGGAATAAAGTTCAGAACATTCGGTGATCCAAGTTTTGGGGAGGCTGCCTGAGAAACTGCCTTTTGACTAATTTGTCTTGATGTGCTAATGAGAATTAGCCTACTCTATCTAGATGCCTGGTGGCTGTTAAGAACAAAGAACATAGATTGGATAGTATGAAGGTTGAAGAGGGCCCTCAAATCTCTGGCTGGGCTTATCATTGAGGTTCTTCTCCTGCATAAGGCCAATCTGTGAAGACTGAAAAGGGTGGATATTTTTATAATGCATAGACACCAAGACATATTCAAGGAAAATGAAGAAACAGAGAAATATGTTTTAAACAAAGGAACAGGTAAATATTCAGAAAATAACTCCAATAAATTTGAGTTATATAATTTACCTCATGGAAAATTCTTTATTCTTTATGGATGACATGATAAATATGCTCACCAAGATCAGGAGAAAAATGCATGAACAAAGTGAGAATTTCAAAAAAATTCTAAACATATTCAATGACAAAATAGAAAATATATATTTAAATAGTACCAAACAAAAATCATGGAGTTGAAGAATGCAATATCCGAACTGAAAAACTACTAGAGGGTTCCACAACAGACTAGATCAAACAGAAGAAAGGATTAGTGAACTCAGGGACAGCTCACTGGAAATTACTCAGTCAGAGGAGCAAAAAGAAAAAAGAATGAAAAGAATGAAGAAAGCCTAATGGACTTGTGGGACACCACTAAGCCAACCAAAACAGGAGTCTTGGAAGGAGAAGAGAGAGCAAAACCCCCAAACAATCATGAAAAAGAACACTCAAGGAAATAGTGGATGAACACTTCCCAAATCTGGGGAAAGAAATAGATATCCGGATGCAGAAAGCCCAAAAGATTTCAGGTAAAATAAACTCAAAGACACCCACACTAAAATACACTATAATCATCAAAGTAAAAGACAATGAGAATATTGGGAGCAACAAGAGAAAAGCCACTTGTCATATATAAGGGATTTCCCCATATCAGTGGATTTTTCAACAGAAACCTTTCTGGCCAGAAGGGGATGAAATTATATATTAAAAATGCCAAAAGAAATAACTGTCAACCAAGAATACTACACCTGGCAAAATATTCTTCAAAAATGAAGGAGAAGTAAAGAATTTTCCTGAGAAACAAAAGCTGGAGTTCAACACTAGTCTTGCCTTACAAGAAATGAGAAAGGGAGCTCTTTCAGTCGAATTGAAAGAACACCAAAAAGCAACACAACAGCTTAAGAAAGTATAAAACTCATTGGTATAGGTAAATATATAGACAGATATAGAACAACTTACTATTTTAATGGTGGTGGGTAAAGCTACTTTTAATTGTAGTACAAAAATATAAAAGTATTAAAAGTAACTATAACTAAACATATGTTAGGATATAAAATATAAATGCATGTACATTGTGACAGTAATAACAGTGTGTGTGTCTGTGTGTGTGTGTCTGTGTGTGTGTCTGTGTGTGTGTGAGTGTAGAAAGAGTAAAAATGCAGAGTTTTGGTATGTGATTGAAATTAAGTTGTTGTCAGCTTAAAATAGACTGTTATGAAATACTTTATGTAAGTCCCATGGCAACCACACAAATATCTATGGGAATATGCAAAGAAGAGAAGGGACTCTAAGCATATCAATAGCAACAATGCAAGTCAATGAAACATAAAAGAAGACAACAAGAGGCAAAAATGGGAAGAAAAGAGCTACCAAACAGGAAACAAGTAGCAAAATGGCAATAGTAAATCCTTTCCCATCAATAATTACTTTAAATTAAATCCCTCAATCAAAATACATAGAGTGGCTAAATGGATAAAAAACAAAAATCCAACTATATGCTGTCTCCAAGAAAATTATTTATTTATTTATTCTACTTTAAATTCTAGGGTACATGTGCACAACGTGCAGGTTTGTTACATAGGTATACATGTGCCATGTTGGTTTGCTGCACCCATCAACTTGTCATTTACATTAGGTATTTCTCCTAATGCTATCCCTCCCCCAGCTCCCTACCCCCCGACAGGCCCCAGTGTATGATGTTCCCTGCCCTTTGTCCAAGTGTTCTCATTGTTCAATTCTCACCTATGAGTGAGAACATGCAGTGTTTGGTTTTCTGTCCTTGGGATAGTTTGCTGAGAATGATGGTTTCCAGCTTCATCCATGTCCCTGCAAAGGACATGTACTCATCCTTTTTTATGGCTGCATAGTATTCCATTGTGAATAGTGCCACAATAAACATACCTATGCATGTGTCTTTATAGTAGCATGATTTATAATCCTTTGGGTATATACCCAGTAATGGGATCGCTGGGTCAAATGGTATTTCTGGTTCTAGATCCTTGAGGAATCACCACGCTGTCTTCAACAATGGTTGAACTAATTTACAGTCCCACCAACAGTGAAAAAGCATTTCTATTTCTCCATATCCTCTCCAGCATCTGTTTCCTGACTTTTTAATGATTGCCATTCCAACTGGCATGAGATGGTATCTCATTGGAAACTCACTTTTAATTTAAGGATACACATAAGCTGAAAGTGAAGGAATGAAAAAAAGATGATCTATGCCAATGACAACCAAAAGAAAGCAGAGGTTTGCTATATTTACTTGAGACAAAATATACTTTAAGTCAAAAACAGTCACAAGAAACAAAGAAGGACATTACATAATGATAAAAGGGTCAATTCTCTAGGAAGTTATAAAAATTACATAACAATTACACATACATATGCACCCAGTATCAGAGCACCTAAATATATAAGGTAAACATTGGCAGAACTGAAGGGAGAAATAGACAGCAATATAACAATAATAAGAGACTTCAATACCCCACTTTTAATAATGGATATAACATTCAGACAGAAAATCAATAAGGAAACAGCAGACTTGAACAACACTGTAGATGAAATAAAACTAACGAACATATGCAGAACATTTCACCCAACATCAGCAGAAGATACATTCTTCTCAAGCACACATAGAACATTCTTTAGGATGGATCGCATGATAGATCACAAAACAGGACTCAACAAACTTAAGATTGAAACCATACCAAATATTTTTTGTGACCAAAACAGAATGAAACTAGAAATTATCAGCAAGAGGAAAACTAAAATTAACAAGTATGTGGAAATTAAACAACACACCTTTGAACACCAACATGTCAAGAAAGAATTCAAAAAGGAAATTAGGGAGTAAGACAAATAAATGTGAAAATGCAACATACAAAAATCATGTGATGCAGGAAAAGCAGTCCTAAGAGGGAAGTTTGTAGTGACAAATGCCTGTTTTAAATTTTTTTTTTTGAAACAGGGTCTCACTCTGTCACTCTGCATGTTGGAATGCAGTGGTGTGATTGTAGCTCACTGCAGCCTTTAGCTACTCTGTGCAAGCAATCCTCCTGCCTCAGCCTCCCAAGTAGCTGGAACTACAGGTGCTTAACACTCATTTTTAAAAACAAGGAAGATCTCAAATAAATAACCGAACTATACACCTTAAGAAATAGAAAAAGATGAATAACTAAGCCCAAAGTTAGCAGAAAGAAGAAAACGATAACCATTTGAGAAGAACAAAATTAAATAGAAAATATAAAAACTGGAAAAAAATAAAACTAAGAATTGGTTTTTTGAAACAATAAAATTTGATAAACATTTAGCTAGACTAAGTAAGGAGCACACTAAGTTCTCAAGCACACATGGAACATTCTCTAGGATGGATCCCATGATAGGTCACTAAACATGACTTAATAAACTTAAGATTGAAATCATGCCAAATATTTTTTGGTATGGAGGTAAGGAAAAAAGAGAAAATACTGAAACCAATAGAATCTTAAATGAAAGAGGAGATATTGTAACTGATGCTACAGAAATAAAAAAGATCGTGAGATACTACTATGGACAATTATATGTCAACAAACTAGGGGAAATGGATAACCTAGAAGAAATGGATAATTTCCTAAAAACATACAATTTATCAAGATTAAATCCTGAAGAAATAGAAAGTCTTAACAGACCTATAACTAGTTAGGAGATTGAACTAGTAATCAAAAACCTCCCAACAAAGAAAAGCCCAGAACCAGATGGCTTCACTGATAAATTCTGCCAAACATTTAAGGAAGAATTAATGCCAATTCTTCTCAAACTCTTCCAAAAAATTAAAGAGAGAACACTTCCAAACTCATTTTATGAGGCCAGCATTACCCTAATACCAAAGTCAGACAAAGACACCATAAGAAAAGAAAACTACTGGCAAATATTACTGATGAGTGTAGACCCAAAAATCTTTGACAAAATACTAGCAAACTGAATTCAACAGCACATGAAAAGAATCATACACCATGACCTAATGGGATTTATCACTGGGATACGGGGATGGTTCAACATACGCAAATCAATGACTGTGGTACACTATATTAACATAATGAATATAATCACATGATTATCTCAATAGATGCAGAAAAAGTATTTGTCAAAATGTAACACCTTTTTATGATAAAAACTCTTAACAAACTATGAAAAGAAAGAAGTTACCTGAACATAATAGAGGCCATATACGAAAATCTACAACTAATAACAAATTCAACAGTGAAAAACTGAAAGCTTTTCTTCTAAGATCAGGAACATGTCAACTGAATAGGTACTCTTGCCAGTTTTATTTAACATAGTACTGGAAGTCATAGCCAGTGCAATTAGGCAAGAAAAAGAAACAAAAGACATCCAAATCAGAAAGTAAGAAGTAAAACTGTCCCTGTTTGCAGATTATATGATATTACATATAGAAAACCCTAAACATTCCACACTCCAAAATACTGTTATAACTAATAAACTAATTCAGCAAAGTTACGGTTTACAAAATCAACATAAAAAACACAGTTGAATTTGTATACACTAACAATGAACTATCTAAAAAGATACGCCATGGAACACTATGCAGCCATGCAGCCACAAAAAGGAACAAGATCAGGTCCTGTGCAGGGACATGGATGGAGCTGGAAACCATTATCCTCAGCAAACTACACAGGAACAGAAAACCAAACACTGCGTATTCTCACTTGTAAGTGGGAGCTGAACAGTAAGAACACATGGACAGATAGAGGGGAACAAAATACACTGGAGCCTGTTGGAGGGGTAGCAGGAGGGAGAGCATCAGGAAGAACAGCTAATGGATACTGGGCTTAAACTAGGCAGTAAGTTGATCTGTGCAGCAATCCACCATAGCACATGTTTACTTATGTGACAAACCTGCACATCCTGCCCATGTACCCTGGAACTTAAAATAAAAGTTGAAGAAAAAAACACACAAGGAACTATCTAAAAAGGAAGTTAGGAAAACAATCCTATTAAAATTGAATACTGTTAAAATGTCATACTACCCAAGCCGATCCACAGATTCAATATAATTCCTATCAAAATTCTCATGGCATTCTTTTTATAGAAACAGAAAAAATAATGTTAAAATTCATATGGGGCCATAAAAGATCCAAATAATCAAAATAATCTTCAAAAAGGAGAACAAAGTTGCAGCCATCACATTTTCTGATTTCAAAATATGTTACAAAGCTACAGTAAATGAAATAATTTGATACTGGCATAAAGACACACATACAGATTAATGGGACAGGAAAGATAGCCAAGAAATAAATCTACCTGTATAAAGTCAACTGATCTTCAACAAGCATTCCAGGAATGCACAATGGGGAAAAGATTCAACAAATGGTGCTGGAAAGACTGGATATGCACATAAAAAAGAATAAAATTGGACCCTTGTTTTACACCATACATAAAAATCAACTCAAAATGGATTGAAGACTTAAACATAATACCAGAAACTGTAAAACTCCTGGAAGAAAACATAGGGAAAAGACTTCATGATATTGGTCTTGGCAATGATTTCATGGGCACTACACCAAAAGCATATGCAACAAAAGCAAAAATAGACAAGTGGGCCCGGGTCAAAGTGAAAAGCTTCTGCACGGTAAAGGAAAAAACCTGATCGAGTGAAAAAGGAAAACTAGAAATGGGAGAAATTTTTTGTAAACCACATAGTTGACAAGGATTAATTTCCAAAATGTATAAGGAACTTCTATAACTCAAGAACAAAATACACACCCCAAAACTAATAAGCCAAAATGTGGACTCTAACTAACTGACTGTCGATGAATTTATGGATAAAGAAAATGTGGTACATATACACAATGGAATATTATTAAGCGAAAAAGAATGAAATCTTGTCATTTGCAACAGCATGGTTGGAACTGGAGGATATTATGTTACCTGAAATAAACCAGGCACAGAAAGATAATTATTACATGTTCTCATTCGTATGTGGGAGATTAAAAAAATGAACTCGTGGAGATAGAGAATATATTGATGGTTATTAAAGGCTGAAAAGAATAGTGGGAGTGGTGTAGGGGTATAAGGGAAGGGGGAGATGGTGGATGGCTACAAAAATACAGTTAGATAGAAGGAATAAGACCCAGTGTTTGGTAGCACAATAGGGTGATAAGGGTTAAAAATAATTTATTGTGGATTTCAAAATAACCAAAGGAGTGGAATTGGAATGTTCCTAACACAAATAAATGATAAATGCTTGAGGTGTGATGGATATCCCAGTTACCCTGATTTGATCATCACACATTATATGCTTGTATCAAAATAACACATGACCCTTAAATATGTACAATTATTATGTATCCATAATAATTTAAAAAACTTTTAATGGGCTAAATACTTGAAAATAAATTTCCCCAAAGAAGACAAATGGCCAACAGATATATGAAAATGTGCTCAATGCCACTAATCATCAGGGAAATGCAAATAAAAATCACAATGAAATATCCCCTCACATCTGTTAGGATGGCTATTTTAAAAACAGAAAAACTGAAACAAACAAACAAACAAAAACCCCAAAAAGAAAAGTGTTGGCAAGGAGGTTGAGAAATTGGAACCTTTGTACAGTATGGAGATGGCTAAAAAAAATTGTACTGTATAATCTAGCGATCATACTTCTGGGTATTTTTCCAAAAGAATTGAAATTAGGATCTTGAAGAGATATTAGCACTTCAATGTTTATTGCAGCATTACTCACAATGTCCAAGATGTGGAAACAATCTTAATATCCATTGACATGAATGGATAAAGAAAATGTGCTATATACATACAATAGAATATTATTCAGCCTTATAAAAAGAAGAAAATTCTGCCTTATGTGACAAAATGGAGAAAGCTTTGAAAACATTATGCCAAGTGAAATAAGCCAGTCACAGGAGGACAAATACTGCACAATTCCACGTATATGATGTATCAAAAATAGTCAAATGGACATAAAGTTTCAATTATGCAAGATGAGTAAGTTCTGGAGATCTGTACAGCATTGTCCCCATAGTTAACACACTGTATTGTACAACTAAACCTTATTAAGAGGGTAGATCTTATGGTAAGTGCTCTTACAACAATACATTAAAATTTTTAAAAATGAAAAAATTAGAGAAGTGTAGGTCCATGAGTTCTTATCCACAATTCCAAAATATATAGAGCTCTATAAAGGAAAACTCTTTTATAACTAATGTTATTGTAAATCCTGACCTGAACCAACACAAGGCTATTTAGAGTCTTTGTTTATGCCACTTAATGTGAATATTCACAATTTATGCTGATGAAACATTATGGGGTTATATAGTAAATATTACGCATACTTTATTATGTTTCTGAAATTAAAACGAATCCAAATTCTGACCAATTTGCCACAAGAATTTCATTCAATTCTGGATAACTTTATTGTAGTTCAAGTTTTATGCCTTACATTAAGAAAAATCTCCCATTACCTCTTTGTTCCCAACATCATGCTTTTTATTGTCTGTAAGGGATCATGATTGTGAATCTGGACATTATGACATGACTTAAAGTTGAGGAAGTCTGATTCATCAGGCTGTACTGCTTAAGGTACATTTTTTTTTCATTTCCTTTTTCTTTTAAAGGAAATTAAACATAGTGGTTCAGAGCATGAGCTTTAGAGACAGACTGACAAGTTTATATACCTGTATTTTATTAGCTGTATGGCTTTGAGCAAATCACTTTAGCTTTCTAAAGCTCTGCTATCATTTCTGTGAAGTAGAGATTAAAGAAAAATTTTGTGCTTTGTAGGGTTGATATAAAAGCAAAAAAATATTGCATGGAGATTACTTAGACTAGTGCCTGGTACATATGCATATTTAATAAATATTAGTTGTCATGATGATAAGTAAATCTAATTTAGAATCAAAATGTGGAAAGGGGACCAAGAAAAAGATTATTTTAATGCGTCTTGGATAAATAAAATCGTAACGCTGTATAACTGCTAAAATTATTTTCTAAAATAAATATTTCTGATTGCATTCCAAAACAAAAATCTGACCTCTCTTCCACCTTTCAACCTGTGGTAATCATGCTTAAGGTATAATTATGTCTTAAATTATCTCATTTTAGAAAGCTGTATGAGGCTGTTCTTGCATTCCTAGAAATAAATACTGGAGACTGGGTAGCAGTCTTTATAAAGCAGTATTTATAAAGAAAAGACATTTTATTGGCTCATGGTTCTGCAGGCTGTACAGGAAGCATGGTGAGGCATCTGCTCAGCTTCTGGGGATGCCTGAAGGAGCTTTTACTCATGGCAGAATGCAAAGGGGGAACAAGAAGGTCACTTGCTGAAAGCAGGAGTAAGAGAGAGAGAGGGTTGAGGGTGGTGCCACATTTTACAGCAACCAGATCTTGTAAGAATTCACTCACTATTGTGAGAACAACAGCAGACCATGAGGAAGGGATCAGCCTCCATGACCCAAATACCTCCTACCAGACCTCACATCCAACATTGGGGATTACATTTCAACATGAGATTTGAGCAGAGACAAATATCCAAAGTATGTCAGAAGTATAAAGAGGTGATACTGTGTGAGAAGATATCCCACTGTGGTTTTGATTTACATTTCTCCGATGATTAGTGATATTGAACATTTTTTAAAAATACCTATTGTCTTTTTTGAAGAAATGTCTATTCTGGTCCTTTGCCCATCTTTTTTATCAGTTGTATTTTTTTTCCTATTATGTGAGTTTCTTGGTTAATTTTGGAAATTAACTCCCTATCGGATATATGATTTGCAAGTATTTTCTCCCAATCCATAGGCTTTTTGTTGCTTGCTTCCTTTGCAGATGCTTTTTAGTTTGATGTAGTCCCATTTGTTTGTTTTTGCTTTAGTTTCTGAGCTTTTGGTGTCAAAAAACAAAACTTTGCTAAGATCAATGTCAAAGAGCTTGTTCTTATATTTTCTTTTATAAGTTTTATGGTTTCAAGTCTTACACTTAGGTCTTTAGTGTGGTTTGCTGTGGTGGATAGTGCAGTGATGAACATGTGAGTACATGTGCCTTTTTGAATTGATTCCATTTTGCATTGATTTTTGTGTATGACATAAGATAGGGTCCAGTTTCATTATTTTATGTGGATACCCAGTTTTCTTAACATCCTTATTGAAGACACTGTCCTTTCCCCATTGTGTAGTCTTGGCACCCTTGTTGAAGATCACTTGACTATATATGCGTGGATTGATTTCTGGGCTTTCTTTTCTATTATGTTGGTCTATATGTCTGTCTTTATGCCAGTACCATACTGTCTTGTTTAGGTTGACTATTATCCAAAAGACAAGATATAACAAGGGTTGGCAAGGGTGTGGAAAAAGGGAACCCTTGCACACTGTTGGTAGGAGGGTAAATTGGTACAGCCCTTATAAAAAACAGTATGGAAGTTCTCAAATAATTAAAAATGGAACTATTACATGACCCAGCAATTCCTTTGCTAGGTATATACTAAAGAAAATGAAATCAGCACCTCGTAGAGATATCTGCACTCTCATGTTTATTGCAGCATTATTCACAATAACTAAGATATAGGAACAACCTAAGTTTCCATCAATGGATGAATGGAAAAGGAAGGAGATACTGTCACACCACCTGATTTCAAACTATAGTAAGGCCACAGTCACCAAAACAGCATGGTACTGGTATAAAAACAGACACACAGACCAATGGAACAGAATAGAAACCTCAGAAATAAAACCACACACCTGCAATCATTGGATCTTTGATAAGGCCAACAAAACAAGCGATAGAGAATGGACTCCCTATTGAATAAATGGCGCTGGGATAACTGGCTAGCCATACACAGAAGAATGAAACTGGACCCTTACCTTTCACCGTATACAAAAAGTAACTCAAGATGAATTAAATATTTAAATATAAGACCTCAAACTACAGAAATCCTAAAAGAAAACCTAGAAAATACCCATCTTAATATCAGCTTTGGCGAAGAATTTTTGGCTAGGTCCCCAAAAGCAATTGTAACAGAAACATAAATTGACAAGTGGGATCTAACTAAACCAAAGAGCTTCTGTGCGGCAAAAGAAATCATCAACAGAGTAAATAGACAACTTACAGAATGAGAGAAAATATTCACAAACTATGCATCTGACAAAGGTCCGATATACAGAATCTATAAGGACTTAAATAAATCAACAAGCAAAAAACAACCCCATTAAAAATGGACAAAGGATATGAAGAGACATTTTTCAAAAGAAGACATACAAGTGGCCAGGAAACATGTGAGCAAATTCTTATGATCATTAATCATCAGAGAAATGCAAATCAAAGCTACAATGAGATACCATATCACACCAGTCAGAATGGCTATTACTAAGACATCAAAAATGACAGATGCTGGCAAGGCAGTGGAGAAAAGGAAATGTTTATACACTGTTGCAGGGAATGTAAATTAGTTCAGCCACTGAGGTAATCAGTTTAGAGATTTCTCCAAGGATTGAAAACAGAACTACCGTTTGATGCGGCAATCCCATTTCTAGGTGTATACCCAAAGGAAAGTACACTGTTCTAGCAAAAAGACACATGCACTTATATGTTAGTTGCTGCACTATTCAAAATAGCAAAGACATAGAATCAACCTAGATGCTCATCAATGGTGGACTGGATAAAGAGAATGTGGTACGTTTTCACTATGAAATAATATGCAGCCATAAAAAGAATGAAATCATGTTCTTTGTAGCAACATAGGTGGAGGTGGAGGCCATAATCCTAAGTGAATTAAGGCGGGAACAGAAAACCAAATAGCACATGTTCTTACCCATAAGTGGGAGCTAAACATTGAGCTCGCATGAACATAAACATGGGAACAATAGACACTTCAGACTACTACAGGGGGCAGGGAGGGAGGGGAGAATGGGTTGAAAAATTAGCTATTGGGTACTATGCTCCCTACCTGGGTCTAATATACCCAAGTAACAACCCTGCACATGTACCCACTTGTATCTAAAATAAAAGCTGAAATTACAAAAAGAAAAAAAAAAGGAAGGAGAGGCTGTCATTTGCAATAATATGGATAAAACTGAAAGACATTCAACTAAGTAAAATAAGCCAGACACAGAAACAAAAATACTGCATGATTTCACTTGTATGTGAAATATTTTAAAAAGTCAAATACATTGAAACAGAGACTAGGACTGTGGTTACAAGGGGCTGAAGGGAGAGGAAATGGGAAGATATAGGTCAAAGGGTACAAACCTGAAGTTATGTAGGATATATACATCTAGAGATCTAATGTACAGCAGGAGGACTATAGTTAATAATATTGTATTATTTATTAAAAATTTGCTAAGAGAGTAGATTTTAGGTACTCTTACCACAAACACACAAAAAAGAGGTAACTAAGGAAGGTGATGGATATGTTAACTCAATTACTTGTAGTAATCATTTCATTATCAAAACATCATGTTGTACACCTTAAATATATACAATAAAAATACATTTTAAAAAGAAGTGATACTATAAATAACCTATACTGGTGAGTAGGATTGCAGGTTGTAGAGAATTCAAAACACTCTGTAATGGTTTCCAGTTCACAAACTTCAAAGGCCAAAAACTTTCTCAAACCTCTGGCTGTGTTTCAATTATAGTGAAAGTAGCAGGTTATTGTCACAAACTTGTTACAACTCTCAGTGAGAAAAATCAAATGAAAATTAAAAGAAACAAATCACTTACTGATTAATTTATTCATAGATATATTGACCTTAGAAAGACCATATAGAATTAGATAATTGAGTACAACTTTACAGTTGGGGGAACAAGATCCAAAGGTGGTAATTCATTTGCCTAATATGACAAAGGTAATAAATAACAGAAGCAGGCCTAGAATTAGTTTTCTAAGCTAGTTTTCCACCCTTTTTATAGTAAAGCTCCAGGTGTATTATTTCACAAAAATATATAATATATAGATTTGCACACATGAGCAGATAGATGATGTGACATTACAAAAAGAAAATGTGTTTTTATCTGAAAAAAAGTGTGTTTTTGTTGTTCGTCCCTTTTCCATAAACTCTTGCTCTTGTTTTATGGATTCAATAATTTCTTAACTCTCGGAAGATATTAATTACAGCTTTTAAAAAGACTCTTTTTGAAAAATTCCCTTTCTTTCTCTCTCTGCCCCCAATATACACACACTTGTATATGGAGAGAGAGTGAGAGATAGTTCAGTAGGATGGTAGAATATAAAATTAATGTACAAGAATCAATATTTTTTACTATGTGTAAGCAATCTATTAGACGGCACAATGAAAGAGAAGACCTTATTTGCAATAGCAACAAAAAAAGATAAAACATTTAGGAAGAAATGTGCAAAAAATTTGAGGAAAACACTACTGAAAGACAAAAGTATACTTGAACAAATGGTAAGATGTACTCTATTCTTGAGTAGGGAAGACTCACATTATAAAGATGTTAATTTTCTCTAAATTAATTTATAAATGTAATGCACTTCCAATAAACCACCATCTTTTCTTTTCTGAAAGGAGATTCTAAAGTTCGTATGGAAAATAAGCCGGCAAAAATAGCCAGGAATCTTTGCAATAGAAAAACCACATATTAAAAATGAAAAATGATATATTAAAATATAAAGCCTCGAGAGTTAAAAGAGTATGGTACCGGTGAATGGAGAGACAGGTGGAACAGGACAGAAAGTCCAGAAATAGACCTAAATAGATATGGGAATTTAGTGTAGGGCATTTCAAATCGACGTGGTAAAAAGGAATTTTTAATAAGTGGTACTAGAGGCCGGGCGCGGTGGCTGTAATCTCAGCACTTTGGGAGGCCAAGGCGGGCGGATTACCTGAGGTCAGGAGATAGAGACCAGCCTGACCAACATGGAGAAACTCCGTCTATACTAAAAGTTCAAAAACTAGCCGGACGTGGTGGCGTGCCTGTAGTCCCAGCTACTCGGGAGGCTGAGGCAGGAGAATCGCTTGAACCCAGGAGGCAGAAGTTGTGGTGAGCCGAGATCGCGCCATTGCACTCCAGCCTGGGCAACAAGAGCGAAACTCTGTCTCAAAAAACAAACAAAAAAAAATGGTACTGGAAAAAGATAAAGTTGGATCCATATCTCATGCCATGTACCAGGCTAAACTCTAAGTAGATTGATGTTTTAAATTTAAAGAGAAATTAAGAAATGTTAAATTTAAAGAGAAATTAAGCCACAAAAGAACTGGAAGAAAACATAAGTCAATTCCTTTACAGCCTTAGAGCGGGAAAAGGCCTTTTTAACTATGATTCAAAATCCAGAAGCCATTAAGGAAAAAGATTGGAACATTTGACTAACATCTTAAAAAAGTCTTTGTGACAAAAAGCAACATAAGCAATCCAAAAAAAGAAAGACAAACTGATAAAATATTTGCAATTTGTTTCACAAAGAGCTACTCTGTCATAGAAAATGACAAGAAAAAGGCCAACAACCCAATAGAAAAATCGACATAGGACATGAACAATTTAAAGAAATGGAAAGATCTCTTAAAAATATGAAAAGATGCCCAACCTCATTCACAATAAGAAACACTCACATTAAAACTTCTGTGAAATACCAAATCTTATGTACCACCTTGGAAAAAAATCCAAAATTTATACTCTACTTATAAGGCCTTGGGTAAAAAGTGTACAACTACTATGAAGTGGAATCTGGGAATATATACCATAATTACAGATCTATTTTCCCTTCGACATAACAGTTCAACTCTAAGGAATCTATCCAGAGATATCCTATAGATAGATATGTACAAAATTACATATGAACCATGACATGCATACACAGTATGCTCCATCAGGCAAAAAGCAAACAAAAATCAAACAAAAACCCAAATGCAAAAAAGCCAAAATTAAAACAACAACAAAAATGAAGATTATGTACTGATATGGAGAGATCTCCAGGATAGCTTTTTCGTGAAAAAAATTTTTAAGATGAAAATCAATATATAGTATACTATCTTTTGTAATATAAAGGAAAATAAAATATATATTCATATTTTCCTGTATTTACATAGATAAATATTAAAATGGCAAAAATAAACTCATAAAATGATTACCTGTAGGAGAGTCGGAGGTGGAAAGAAGGTGGATGAGGAAGAAGGGATAGGAATGAGACCAATCTGTGTATCCCTATTTATATTTATTTGACTTTTGAACCATATAAATATATTATTGATTGAAAAACTAATGATAAAGATAAAAAGTCTTTTACTTGCATTATCTCTATTTCTCTCTGTTTCCTTTTATTGTTTCTTTCTTTAATCTTTTGGTATGCTGATGTTATTAGTGAGTGATCCCGAAATGCCAAAATCTTAAGGCTATATTCTATAGGCCATTCCATTTCTCAAGAGGAAAATTAATCTTCTTGGGAGCAGATGTTTGGTGTCTCGCATTCTGCGAGCAGGGGAGAGGGGACAGGAGTTGAGGGGTTCCACATTTAGTGTGTAGACTTTCACTTTATCCACCTGTTTCCAACTCCACTACCCTAGGTCTGTTTTGGTTCGATTTCTCCATAGAGTAAACCTTTGTTTGTGGGTGAATTGCCTGGAATCTCTGGTGGTCATTCAACCACTTTATATATGGACTTTCAACAACTTATCACCCTATATTAGCCCCATGTCTCACCCTACTTTTCTGAGGCCTCTGGTATCTGTATGCCCTGGTCCTGTGAGTTCTCCAGGGTAAATCAACTTTCTTCTTTTTTTCTCCTCCTTCTCCTCCTCTTCCCCCTCCCTCACTCTCCCTCTTCTTCTCTTTTTCCTTCTTTTTTATTCATCATTGTGGCAAAATATATGTAACATAAAGTTGACAAATTTTAACCATTTGAGGTGTACAGTTCAGAATCATTTCATACACTCACTCTGTTGTGTGATCATCACCACAATCCATCTCCAGAAATTGTTCATCTTCACAAGATAAAACTGTACCCATTAAACAGTAACTCCCCATTCTCCCCTTCCCTCAGTCCCTGACAGCTGCATTTCACTTAGCATAATGTCTTCAAGGTTCATTCATGTTGTAGCATGTCTTTTCTATGCAAATGGTAGGCATATGTGGCAAAAATTATAACATATGTGTCAGACTTTCCTTCCTTTTAAAGGCTGAATACCATTCCCCTGTATGTGTACAGCACATATTTTTTTAGTCCATTCATCTATCAGTGAACATTTGGGTTGTTTCCACTTTTTGAGTATTGTGAATAATACTGCCATGAACATGAACATGAACATGGGTGTATGAATATCTGTTTGAGATGCTACTTCCCTTTCTTCCATCAATTAAAATAAAAACTATTTACTGAAAAAGATATTTGAATTGAGGAAACAAATAGAAGGCCATTACTATGATTACCTCCATAATACCCTCCACAACACACACACACAAACGCACACACACATGCCTTCACTGAAAGGGAAATGGATTATGCTTCCCTGGTGTTGGAGGTGGTCAATGTTGAGGCTTTTGAAGTACTCTGGCCTCCAGCCTGGGTTAGTATAGAAAGTGGGATAGGGTCAAGTCTTCAGGTAACAATTGGTAAAAATAGGCCCGGCGAGGTGGCTCATGCCGGTAATCCCAGCACTTTGGGAGGCTGATGTGGGTGGATCAACTGAGGTCAGGAGTTCGAGACCAGCCTGATCAACATGGAGAAACCCCGTCTCTACTAAAAATACAAAATTAGCCAGGCGTGGTGGTGCATGCCTATAATCCCAGCTACTTGGGAAGGCTGAGGCAGGAGAATCGCTTGAACCTGGGAGACGGAGGTTGTGGTGAGCCAAGATTGCACCATTGCACTCTAGCCTGGGCAACAAGAGCAAAACTCCATCTCAAAATAATAATAATAATAATAACAATTATTATTATTATTATTATTTTGGTAAAAATGGACGAGAGGTAGGGTGTTCAGAAAGTAGAGGAAGATGCAGTGACACATAGAGGGAGGAGATGGGGGATGACAAAACTTGTCCCTATTTTAAACTAATTGTTCCTGGAGTTTTAAGTGTATCTGAATAGTAGGGACTTGTTCCACAATTATGATGTGAAGGGGCCTGTCCTATCACTAATGTGAGGCTTTGTGGTCCTGCTGAACACATTCTTGGCCACCAAATATCATCTTTTGAAGGTGCTTGAGATTTGTGCCTGGTGCCTTTATGCTAGGGCAGTGCTTCCTAAACTGGAGTCATTTATGGGTTATAACTTTTGCCACATATGCCTACCATTTGCATAGAAAGGATAATTAACATTTTATTTAAGTTTATTTTAAATCAATTCACCTTTTAAAATTTAACTTTGTCTTAAGCCATAATAGTTTGTGAAAAGTTGGGTTAATCTTATACATTATATTTTTGGTAATACATATTAAAATAAATACATAAGTATTAAAATAAAAAAGACTATCTGCAAATTACTTAAAATCATTTAGTGTACTATCTGTGGTATGAATACCACCCTTAAGAATTACTGTGCTAGTGGAATATATACTCCAGGATTAAAGGAAGTCTGATATAGCAAAGTAATCCCAGGGAGTCCTCATTATACAGGACAAACTAGTACTGAAAAAAGACACTTAAAGAGAATTCATGTGAAACAGGGAATGTTTCATAATAAACAGTGAAAAGATAAAAGATTTGGTTGAGATTTTAGTTCAAAAGTGAAACAATTATGGAAAGAGATTTTATCTTATATTTGATATAGGTTCTAATTCAGCTATTTTCTAATACTTAAAACAAAGAATGAATTGTTGCTTTTGAGGGTATAATTTCTTGATAAACTTATGTGATAGCATGGTAACAATATCCTTCACTTCACTTTTGACTTTCATTAGAGGGCCAATTTTACAAAAATGTTTGAGAGCTGCATCATTTTTTCCAAGGACCTTTCTTAAGCTTTTATTATTCAAATAGTCCTCTTTTGAAATGTCAGTGCTGTCATCATCCTTGTTCATTTTTTCTTCTTCGATTGTTAACTTATCTAACTTTGCCGAGTGATCATTTGTCATTGACTTTGTAAGTTATTTGGGCAGTTCTTCAACATCTTTTATCTTCTTTACACTTCTGCATCTTTTACAAAATTTTCAGTTTCACTTTGCAAATTTTCACTGCACAGTGTTGGATATTTACAGGAAGAAAAATTATTGCTGCAATGGCAAGAGATAGACACTAGTGTTAGTCAAAGAGGGATGTTTAAATGAGCTCTAATTTTACTATGGCTAGTTCATTAATAAGCACTTTTTATGTTATGGAAACTTTTGCTCTCTGCAGGAACATACGGTGTAGACTTTGATAATGAACACTTGAATAATAAGAGGTCCTGTGTACATCCCCGAAAATTCCATCTTTATTTAATTAATATTCTTTTACTATAGGAAACAGTCAATGATTCAATGATTTCAGTGACTTATTCATTCATTCATCCATCCATTCATTCATTCATTGGTGTCCCGGTAGTAGCAATGATGTTTTTAAACCAGTGGATGTCAATATTGTGGGTCTTAATAATCCATAAGAAAAACACTTTTAATATCAGTGAACCAGACTGACCAAAGGCTTTAACTTAAACTGAAACAGACCAAACACCACGCAGAATCACTGCAAAATGCACTTATACATTGGTTGATTAATAGAGAAGAGACACTCAAGAAAATTGCAAGGTAATTTTATCAGGGTGTACAATTTGTCAAGAACTATGGAGGGTCTGAGATTTTACTCTACTTGCATGCCAGTTTTATGGATGCTCGGAGAAAATATGAAACTTCTGGGTCAGAGACAAAGGATTTCATTACTCATTGCACAGCAAATAGCAGGAGCTTTGTGTTCATGTCAGCGCCCCTTGCCCTTCCCTTCTAACTCCCACAGGGTGATGTAGAGGGGGCTAGGTAGAGGCTGTGAACACAGTGGCATCACAGCCCAGGAATCCTGAATGTAGGGAACCAAATCTTTTATAACTGGCTGCATATAAACGTGTTCAACGTTTACTCTAAAAGGAAACATTATCTTATTATTCTGGATGTCTTGTTCACCTCCTGTTTAACCCATTGATAAAGGCAGATTCCTGCCCTAGGGTTACGAAGATGACCAAACACATAACACTCAACACTGGACAGGTAAGGTTCACAGCAGTTCATTAGTCATATACACTCACAACCTAGTGGAGAAGGGCACCACATGACATGCAGAGCCACATGGGGTGACATGTGGGAATAGAGTTAACAGCCAGGGGCTTTAGAAGGTAAGCTTTGTAGTATCAAGAGGATAAGATGCCCCCCAGTTCTCATGGGGGATGTGATTGACTTGTTTCAATAATTCTGAAAGATGTCAGGAAACTGAAACCAATTGCTCAGGAATAAGCAAAAATTGTGTGTCTTATCCCCTCAATATGGAAGATTGTTTGGCTAGGGGATCTTGTCTACAGGAGCAGAGTGGGAGGGAAACTTATATTTGACTGAACAATAAACACATTTGCCCTTTGTCCTACAGAGAGACACTATCTCTATTTTTCATGGCTCTTTGCTATACAAAAATCTTTGAAAATAATCATTGTCTCTGCTTGCAAGCAATACAGAAATGTGTGAGACTCATAGATAATTATTTCCCAAGACAATGTCAATAGGATTGAAGAACAGACACATTTTGATTATGACAGTAATAAGACTAGGGTCACAACAA
Organism: Macaca nemestrina; assembly: GCF_043159975.1. Classification (NCBI taxonomy): domain Eukaryota; kingdom Metazoa; phylum Chordata; class Mammalia; order Primates; family Cercopithecidae; genus Macaca; species Macaca nemestrina. The sequence goes on from NC_092145.1 coordinate 54,722,340, forward strand.
ATGAAAACGTATCTGATCAGTCTGAGTCACTAATTTCAACAGTTCCTTATATGGTGGATGAGATCAAACTATAATGGGCCTTTTCAATTGCATAAAAACCTAGGGTCCACTTGCTGGGGAAGGCACAACAAAGTCTCTGTATTCTGAGTATTTGATCATCAGGAGGTATCTTTAATCACTCCAGGTCTGGCATGATAATCCTAACTTTATAGTTAGGTAAATAAAATCTTAACCTTGGGAAAAGATAAGAATAAGAAAAACCAGTCAGAAACGGAATAAAAAATAGAATAAACATAAGAAATAGCTCTTTACAGAAATGTTCTTCTTAATGAAACGTGACAACCTGACATGACAACCTCCATCAAATTTCCACTCCTACCTGTTTTGGGAAGTCTTTCTCATTTCCCTGGCTGAATTAATCTTGTCTTCTGCGAATCCAAATGATTTCGTTTCTAACATCTGTTGTAACAGCTATCATATTCTTTTGTACTATAATGCTTTTCATATATCCTCTATGAGATATGGTTTCTGTCTCCAAGTAGCTTACCATCTTGTCAATAAATTAATTTTTAATTAATTTTTGCTTTATTTTTGTGCCACTCATAGTTCTCTGCAGGAAGTGGATGCTCACTAAATGCATATGGATCATAATTGGACAAAATAAATGGAAATAACAATACCCTATATGTCTATAGAACTTTAAAAACTTGTTATAGCTCCATTGGACCAAGGATTTTATTTGATGCTTCCAAGATTCTTGTAAACAAATTTTCACTGGATAGATGAAAAATCTGAGACATAGAGAATATGGGTGACTTTCTCTAAGTAATACATCTTGTTGGGGGTGTAAACTGATACAGATTATATGTAAATTAATTTTGACATGTATGTATACATACAAATACACACATTTCTTTCCTTCTTTCCTCTTGTTCTTTCTCTCATTTTCTCTCTCTCATCTATATATCTAAAGAATCTTAAAAATACTCCTACTCTTGACTGAGTGGATGCATTGATTGGAATCTACTTTAAGAAAGTAACTTGAAATACATGTTTGTGGAAGGACGCTCATCACAGCGTTACTTATCAGAGTGAAAGTGTGTAAGTAGCTTAAAGTGCCCCCAAAGAGGAAAGTAGTTAAATACATATGACACATACATACAATAGAATATTTTATTTTTGATAATTTGATCCATTTATTTTCTGTTTTTTTTCTCTTCATACATTAATATAGCTTAAAAATAACAAGTTGTGATGCTGGCATAGTATAGAGATATAGATCAATGAAATAAAATTGAAAGTTCAGAAATATGCTTTAATATTTACAATCAATTGAGTTTTTTACAAAGGGACCATGACAATTCACTGAACATAGAAGAGCATTTTCAAAAGATAGTGCTGAGACAATGGATACCCATATACAAACGAGTAAATTTGAAACCCCACAGTACACCACACACAAAAGTTAACTCAAAAGGGATCATAGACCTACATGTAAGATGTAAAAGTATGAAACTCTTACAAGGAGACATAGGAGTAAATTTTTGTGACCTTGGGTTAAGCAGTGTTTTCTTAGATATGACACCAAGAACAGCAGCCATTAAAAAAAGATAACTGAATTTCATTAAACTTACAATTTTTGTCTTTTGAATGATATTGAAAAGGTGAAAAGATAGCTCCCAGACTGGGAGAAAATATTTGTAAAGTCATATATATGACATGGAACTGGTATCCAGCACATATAAAGAGCTCAATTATAAAAAGACAGCTCAATGTTTAAAAACAAAAACAGGCAAAGGTTTGAATAGACATTTATCCAAAGAAGATATACAAATGACCAATAGCATTTGAAAAGATGCTCAATATCATTAGTCATTAAGAAAATGAAAATCAAAATCATAAAGTGACACCACTTTGTACATACTAGAATGACAATAATAAATGATAGATAACAACAAGTGTTGGTGAGAATGTGGAGAAATCGTGACCTTCATACATTGCTGGTATGTATGTAAAATAGTGCAGTCTCTGTGGAAAACAGTTTGACAGTTTCTCCAAAAGTTAAACCTAGTATAACCATATGACCTAGCAATTCCACTCCTCGTTATCAAAAAAGTAAAAACATGTTCACACAAAAACTTGCAGCATTATTCATAATAGGCAATAAATGAAGAGAAGCCAAAATGTCCATCAATTGATGAATGGGTAAATAAAATGTGTTATATCCACACAATGGAATATTATTCATTCATAAAAAATTAAATTGCTGATACATACCACATGGATGAAAGTTGAAAATACTGTTAAATGAAAGAAATCACAAAAGACTGCATATGATATGATCCCATATATCTGAAATTTCTACAATGGCAAATCCATAGAGATGAAAAGTAGTTTCGTGGTAGTCTAGGGCTGAAGATGGGGATGGGAGGTTGGGAAAGGACTTTCTTTGCAATGATGAAAATATTTTAAAATTAGATTATGGTGATGATTGCACAGCTCTGTAAATATACTAATAACCATGGAATTGTTCACTTTAAATGGATGAACTTTATGGCAGGTAAATTATATTATTAAAGCTATTAAAATAGCATCATACAATGCATATTTTCTATAAATGGTTTTATTCAATCATCAATTTATTGTTAATATATTTCATGCAAATAAAATATTTCTACAATATTTAAAAATCTTTATTTTCTACTCATTACAGAAGCAATGCATGTTTATTGGAAAAAACTTAAGGAATATAGAAATGTGTAACAGAAAAATCATAGTTTTCTTTTCTTTTTTTTTTTTTTTGAGATGGAGTCTCCCTCTGTTGCCCAGGCTGGAGTGCAGTGGCGCGATCTCGGCTCACTGCAAGCTCCACCTCCCGGGTTCACGCCATTCTCCTGCCTCAGCCTCCCGAGTAGCTGGCACTACAGGCGCCTGCCACCATGCCCGGCTAATTTTTTTTGTATTTTTAGTAGAAACGTGGTTTCACTTTGTTAGCCAGGATGGTCTCCCTCTCCTGACCTCGTGATCCGCCCGCCTCAGCCTCCCAAAGTGCTGGGATTATAAGCGTGAGCCACCACGCCCGGCCCATAGTTTTCTCATAATTTTATTATTTAATAATATGCTTAGTGGCTGCTTAGTATTATGTTGTATGGTTGTGTGATAATTTACTTAGTTATTTTCATATTATTTTTATTTAGCAATAGATTGGAAACAATCTGTAATAAATCACACTGTTGCAAACATCTTTGTGCATGTATTGTGGTGCAATGGCCCAATTATACTGTTAGAATGAATTCCTACAAACATATTTGCTAAAGTGAATGTATATTTTTAAGGTTTTCAAAATTATGCACTGCAAATTTTATCCAAAAAAATACTAATTTGTATTCTAATCAGCAGTATTTGTCTGTCTCCTCTCATTTTTTCCAACCCTGGTTATTATTTCTTTTTTAAAAACATTTTTTGTTGGTTTGATAGATAAAAGTGGTGTCATTTTAATTTGAAATTATTTTTTATTACTAGTTAAATACTTTTCTCATAAACTTTTGGCCTTTTGTATTCCTTTATGAATTGCTCTTTAAGCTTTTTGCTCATTTTTTAAATGGAAGTTTCATCTTTTCTTCAAGATTACATTCAACAAAATAATAGAATAATATTCAGCCAATAAAAATGTTTTATGAAAAGTTTTCAATGCTTATTTTCAATGTTAAGTGAAAAAACAGGATAGAAAACTGTATTTATCATACCAGCTCAATTGTATAAAATAGATAATGCTTTGGGAAAGATTAAAACATGTTTTTAGAGTAATCATCTCTAGACAGTAGGTTTACATGGTTTTTATGTTCTTTAAACTTTGTATTTCCCCTGTTTTCTACAACGGACATGTGTTATTTTTATAATTAAGCAAGATGTTTTTTTCTTTCAAATCACAGAGTTGGTTTGTGACTAAACCAGGGCCAGACTCATTGCCCTACTCCACCCTCTCTACCTTAGGCCTCTAGAAAAGTGTGGTCTGAGGTAGAAGAATCATCAGTGGTAGGAAAGGAGAGTAAAGAATTTCAAGAGCGTGTCGTACTTATTCCCGAGATGCATGTTGAAGAACTTAACGTTCAAGTATAATAGCATCTGCAACTTAGGAAACGTGTGCTGAAGTATCTAGAGTGCCATGATGTCTGGAAAGAAAGAGGTGAGGTTGGAAAGGGAGGGAGAGCAAGGATGGAGGAAGTATGGTAACCGGTTAAATGGTCAATCTAAGTGAAAGTATGTGGCTCCTCTTTGTGGTGTTCCTTCCATTTTTTGTAGGTTTGAAAAATTTCAAAATAAAGAAGTTAGGAGAATTGTGAGGAAAAAAAGGAGAAAGTTAATTACCTCGCAAATGTTTCCGAGAAATGAATTAGGATGAGCCCTAAGAAGAGGCAGTTGGGTTTAGCTAGTAGGAAATCACTGGAGAGGTTAAGGAAATAATAATTCTAGAAGGGTTGGGTGGGAAAGATGGCAAAGGGTTGGAAAGTGAGTGTGATATGAGATAGTGGAGTCAATGGTGTGGACCAAGAATTTGAGCAATAGGGAAAAAGAGAGTCAGGAAATTGGCCTAAGAGGCAACAAAATGTTGGAAAAGTTTTTAATATTGTTATTAATTTTCAACTAATTATAGATTCATGTTAATATAAAACTAATATTTAACCTTTCTCCCCTCCACACACATCTTTCCTGATATATAAAATGATGAATTAGAAAAATCAATGAAAAGGAGAATAAAATGCACAATGCTACCATCTAGAGTATTCACTGAGAATTACACCCAGTATTTGACAACGCAGGTGACTTGCTTTGGGCCTCTGAGTTTGTATGTGTTCATGTGTTTGTTGCTTCGTGGAAGCCATGTAGGAGAGGGAGAAATATTTTGGGAGAAGCCCAGTGTTTGGGGACCAACATTTTGATCCCTGAATAAAACATTTCAAATTTTGATGAAGTCCTAAAATTTGATTTTAAGCTAGGTGAGACATTTTAACAATCTTTAACCTCAACAGTGCTTTGGCAATGAACTGAAACATTTTGGAAGAAGAGACAGTTCTAGGATCACCCTAAGCACAAGCATTAAGAGGGTTATTATGTTTAGCTGGGAGAAATGGGAAATTCCACCTGAAGTTTCTTTTTAGCTTCAAAAAACTTCAATCTTTTCAGCTAGCTTGAAGCCAAGTGTTACTGGAATAATCGTGAAGGTCCATATAGCAAAGCACTCTGGGAGAATGGTAGTCAGAGTAATTTAGGGTAGGCAGGAGCTAGATTCTGAGGGATATGTGGTTGAAGATGGGATGGACAGGAAAAGTTGCAGGTGGAGAGAATATTGAGTACGAAGGCAGAAAAGCACAGGGCACGTTTGGAGAACAGGGATCAGTTCTGTTGTGGCTAGAATAGGAGAAAGAAAGGGAGAGAAGATGAAAAAGTGGATTGGCATATGGATATGCCTATCTTCTCTTCCCCCAGCAAGAAGATTCAGTTCTTGAAAATAGGGGGCTTCATCTTTTGTCTCTCTAAGGGCCTAACACTTGGTTGGGTACACAGTAGAAGCTTAATAAATGTTGGTTGATCAGACCATCAGCTAATACCATTGTGCACTTCTATCTCCTAAGAGTTTGGCTGTCAGACTAGGAATGGGGGTAGATGCTGGCATTTAGCTACTGGAGACATGGCTCTGGTGCTTGAAATCAGGCAAGTGTAACTCTCAGCTAACATCCAGAGCAGCACATCTCAGATCACCTGTGCACCTTGTTAACATGCAGATTCTGATTTATGTTTGGAATGGGGGCTGTGATTCTGCATTGCTAATGACCTCTCAGGTGATGCTTATATTACTAGTCTGGGGATCACATATCAGCAAGAATTTAAAGAGCCTCCAACCCCTACTCCTTGAGCTTTGAAGACTGCAGACTCCTTAATGATTGGGCACAAGTAATGATTCTTCACTTAGTATAGCTGATGAAAAAGCTCAAATCAAGTATATTATCTTGTGAAGATTTCCTGCTTCCAGAATTGTTGAGATGGCATCTACACTGTTGGCATCCTATTTTTGCCAACTTTTTATTACCTTTCCTAGGTAAGTATGGGTCTATCATACCTACACAGTGCAATCTAGTCTTGTTTTTACTCTCCAAATATGGACTTTTCTATTGATTGGACATCCCTTCTGCCTAAATCCCATGCCCATTTTCCCTTAAATAATTACAAGGCTGTGTTTTTAGGGCCAACAGCTCATACAAGGGGTTGTCAAACTGTAGTCTCTGCTATTCTGAAAACGATTCTTGTTATATAAAGAAATATGGCTGTAACAGCATAAGTTGTGCTTTTTAGTGTTTGTTAACTTTTATTTATGTCATTATTTTTCTCATCCTTTGTTCAGGCTAAGCCGTGTAATTTTAACATTGATTATGGTCGTTGCGAGGGTCAGAGTTGGTAGGAATGGTCTTCACTATGAAAATGAAAGCGATGGTAAAGAGTTGCATAAATTAATTGGTTTCTGGTTAGTTATACAACTACACATTTCAGCTACGTGAAGGCAAGAAAGGCCAGGGTGCTGACTGAATACATTATTATAGTCTTACCAAGAAGGACACTCGTCTTTAAGGTGAGATTAGACTTTTTTCCCTCAAGACATATTATGAGAAACATAGGTCTAACAATGAGATGGTCACATAGTCTGGAGTTGGAGGCAAAAAGAGGCTGCCTCTTCAACCCTCCACCAGAATCCTGGCCTTTTGTCTTCTTTCAGTGTTTGAATCATTCATCTGTTCAGATTCGCAATATAACTTTGCACAGCCCCTTATCTGCCTAACTTTAGACCCTGGGAATAGCAAGGATCTGGCCAGCAACCTCTGACAACTGGGGATACATTCTCATGTGTGGCTGAGGGAAGATATTTCCTGCTGATACATACATACACGTATATGTACATGTATGTGTGTGTGTGTGTGTATATATATATATTTTTTCAAATAATTAACATAAGAAGAAATGAGAAAATTTTCCTTTTGCGTTTAAATTCATTTTTCTTTCAAGGGCTAAAACAATTGTCATGCTTTCTTCTCTCCCCAAAGGGTGTGGGATGTCCTAATCACTAGCATGACATCCTAAAACCACACGAGTTTTCTTTTAAGAGGGATTGAGCTCTTTACAAGAACCTTCATGCTCAATGGCCTAGAGAGCTTTCCCTATAAGCCCAGGTCTAGAAGACATCAAATAAAACAAAGGCCTTATGATTCCTGGCTATTTTTCAAATGTAGTTCTATTTGATCTTAGTGAGGATTCCAAGCGAATGTTAGTCCTCCTTCCTTCCTTTTTCCTTTCTTTGCTTCCAGATGTACATGTTTAAAAATTACAAAAGAGCTATTAGGTTGTGAAAAAATTTCAATATTACAGAAGTGAGGATCCACCATGCCATTAATCTTACTCCCCAGAGGTAACTATTATTGATAGATTGGAATAACTTCAGATTTTTCATATGCATATCCAAAATGCATATATTCAGATATATAAATTAGTTTTGGTTTATAAACATTGAATAATACTTTATAGGCTCTTCTGTACTTTTCACTTGTCAATATCATGGATGCTTTTCCACATAAATACATATAGGTTTCTCTCATTCTATGACCCCATAGTATTCCATTGTCTTAATCTATGTAACCATTCTCCCATTAATAGAAATTTCACTTATTCCAGTTTTTATATAAATTATGCTACAGCAGATATGTTTGTACAACAGAAACTTTTTGTATAACATACATTTGCTAGAAATGAAAATCTTGAGTCAACATGTCTGCACATTTCAATGTTAGAATTTGTCAAATTTTCTTTTAAAAAGGCTGTACCAACTTAAACTCCAAAGAACAAATCAATGTATAAGAAAGTCTGTTTCCTAGAATCCTTACCTATACTGGGTATTTCAGTGCTTTAATTTTTGCCAGTTTGAATAATGGTATTTTGGCATTCTTTCAATATGTATTTCATTCATAATTGTTGAGTCTGAGCATCTTTCCTGTATGTTTGATGGCCATTTACATTCTTTTTTTTTTTTTTTTCCAAGAATTTACTTCCATGAGGCATCAAAGTGAGAAAACAAGCCAGCTTTTGAGACAGAGCTCTGGTAATGAGAATTTGTCACCTATGTTGCCTCAGAAAAATCAAAAGACAAGTGTTTCTATTTACTAGAAATACAAATATGTTTCTTTAAATGGTAAAAACTGAAAGTAGAATGCACTACTCAGATACATAGACTGGCCTCATAGTATATTTTTGAGATACTAAGGCAATCAAACAGAGGAAAATATGAGGAATAAGATTGCTAGTGAAGCTAGTAGTGTAATTTTTTTTTTTTTTTTTTTTTTTTTTTTTTTTTTTGAGATGGAGTCTCGCTCTGTTGCCAGGCTGGAGTGCAGTGGCACGACCTCGGATCACTGCAACATCCGCCTCCTGGGTTCAAGCGATTCTCCTGCCTCGGCCTCCAGAGTAGCTGGGACTAGAGGTGCATGCCACCACGCCCAGCTAATTTTTTGTATTTTTAGTAGAGATGGAGTTTCACCATGTTGGCCAGGATGGTCTCAGTCTCTTGACCCCGTGATTCACCCACCTCAGCCTCCCAAAGTGCTGAGATTATAGGCGTGAGCCACCGTGCCTGGTCTGATAGTATAATTTTTTTTACCATCCATCCATTGGTTCATTATTGGACAAATATTCAACAAATCTTTTTGAGTACTCACAATCTGCTAATCACTGGGTATCTGATGATGAACAAAGATTGTGGTTTCTAAATTAAGACTGAATGGGTTTAAATTTTGTTTCCATCTCTTACAGCTGTGTGATCTTGTGCATGTTGCTTAACGTTCCTGTGCTGTAGTTTCCTCATATGCACATGGTATAACAATAGCATGTACTTCATAGAGTTGTTGAAAGGATCAAATGAGATAATGCAAGTAAAGTTCTGTGCACAGAGTAAGCATCTAATAAGAGTTATATTTACAATTCCTGATAAATGAGTTGCTGTTTCCCTCCCCAAAATGAACTCTGAAGAAACTGTAGAAACTGGAGAGAAACACAGATTCTAGAAACAGCAGTAGCAGCAGCAAAAGCAATAACACTGTGAGAAACCCCTGGGGATACTTCATGCTGCCTTGACCTGATGTGTGTAGAAGGTTGGGTGACTGTCGCTTGGTGCAGAGGATCCAGAGGCAGCAGTGATAAGATAGGTCAGGGGAAAACTTTTTGAGCTCTACTCCTGCTTCTCCCCTGTGTGGCCTTGTAATGATTATTGCTTGCTTCCATCACTGCAATAATCAATTGCAATAGTCCAGAATGCCTGTGTAGGTGGGCCGCCCCAAAGTCCTGCTGGGGTAAGGAGTTGATGAGCATGGGGATAGATAACTGACTACTCTGGCGTTGATTCCTTCACCCCACCCATACTCCTAGGTCTGATGAATTGCATGACCAGAGGAGTGACTGACCAGAGGAGTTGCTTCATAAGGTGCCAGGAAATAGGACTAACAGTGGTTCTGTGATGTCTGGAACTCTTTATTAGGACTAGACTAGGGCATGGACATTAGTCTTTTTATAATATACACTATTAGGCCGTGCACGGTGGTTCATGCGTGTAATCCCAGAACTTTGGGAGGCCGAGGTGGGCGGATCACGAGGTCAGGAGATCGAGACCATCCTGGTGAGTAGAGACCAGTGAAACCCCGTCTCTACTAAAAATACACAAAATTAGCCTGGCGTGGTGGTGGGCGCCTGTAGTCCCAGCTACTCGGGAGGCTGAGACAGGAGAATAGCGTGAACTCAGGAGGCAGAGCTTGCAGTGAGCTGAGATCGTGCCACTGCACTCGAGCCTGGGGGACAGAGTGAGAGTCTGTCTCAAAAAAAAAAAAAATTTATATATATATATATATATATATATATATATATATATATACACATATACACACACACACTATTAGATACAGCAGCTTATACCCTGCATCCTGTTTCCCATATTGTCAATATCTTACATTAGTACGGTACATTTGTTACAAATGTGAAAGGAAAATACAAACTTGGGACCTCAATTCACTATGCCAAAAGAAAAGGAAATAAACTGAAGTCTGAGTCATGCAAGAAGCTGCTTTTCCTTTTATACCTATACAGACAGCTACAGATAAAAAGTTAAATATCTCCATAGGTAGCTACTCTATGTTCACATTATCTCATAGTGAGCGTGAGATGAATACATAATTTACTATTCCCCTACCTGCTCCCTTTTTGTAACATATGGATTCAGTAATGTAACCACACCCTCCCTCTTTCCCCTCCAAGCTGCTTTCCACCTTTAAATATTGAAGCCTTCAAAATCATCTTTGGAGAATGGCACAGACCTGTATCCCAGGCATGTGTCCTTAACCTTGGCAAAATAAACCTCTAAATTAGTTGAGACCTGTCTCAGATACTTTTTGGTTTATACAACTAAGTAATCAATATTGCTACATTCTTATTAACTAAGGTCCACACTGTATTTTTGTTTGCCTCTTTTCTTTGTCCCAGAGTCATATCTAAGATACCACATTACATTTAGTTGTCATGTCTTCTTAGGTGCCTCTCGACTGTGGCAGTTTCTCAGACTTTCTTTGTTTTTAATGACGTTGACAGCTTTGAGGATTACTGATTAGGTATTTTGTAAAATGTCCTCTATTTGAGTTTGTGTGATGTTTTTCTCAGGATTAGACTGGGGTTGTACGTTCTTGGAAAAAAGACCACAGAGGTAAAGTGCTATTCTCATCATATTATATCAGTGGCACATGATATCAGCATGACTGTTTATCAGTGATGTCAACCTTGATCCCTTCACTAAGGTAGTATTTTTCAAGTTTCTGCACCATAAAGTTGCTCTTTTCCTCTCTTTTTCATACTGTACTCTTTGGAAGGAAGTCATTATGTGCAGACCACATTTCAGGAGTGGGGAGTGATGCTCCACCTCCTTGAGAGGGAAGTATCCACATAAATTATTTATAATTCTTTTGTATGGGAGGTTTCTCTATTCTCCCTCATTTGTTTACTAAATTATTTGTTTACATCAGTAAGGGCTCATGAATATTTATTTTATATTTTTAGTTATAATCCCACACTGTTTTATTTATTTTCTTATTCAAATTGTTCCAATTTTGGCCTCTGGGAGCTCTTTCAGTTGATTGCTGTGTCCCTTTGGCATACCCCTATCATTTTTATTTTTAGCATTTTCTTACTTTCTGGTACTATGCAATGCTCCAGGCTCATCTTGTATATTCATAGCCCCAGTCCTAGAGTCAGCCATTTCTCCGAGGAGCCCTGGTCCCTTGTGTTGCAGAATGAAATTAGAAACCAATATCTGGGCATTGGGTGTAACATTTCTTTTTGTGCAGGTTTACTGGCAAAAAATTCTCTCAGGTTTGGTTTGGTTTGCCTGACAAGGTATGCAATTAGCTTTTATGCTGGAAGGTTTTTTCCTCCTTTGACATAGCATTCTAGGTTAACAGTTATTTTTTTTTCTTTCGCTACTTGTATTAGTCAGGGTTCTCTAGAGGGACAGAACAAATAGGATATATATGTGTGTGTGTATATATATATATATTACATATATATCATATATATTATATATATAAGTATATATAGGGGAGTTTATTAAATATTAACTCACATGATCACAAGGTCCCACAATAGGCCGTCTGTAAGCTGAGGAGCAAGGAGAACCAGTCATAGTCCCAAAACTGAGGAACTTGGAGTCCAGTGTTCAAGGGCAGGAAGCATCCAGCACAGGAGAAAGATGTAGGCTGGGAGGTTAGGCCAGTCTAATCTTTTCACATTTTTCTGCCTGGTTTATATTCTAGCCATGCTGGCAGCTGATTACATGATGCCCACCCAGATTAAGGGTGTGTCTGCCTTTCCCAGCCCACTGACTCAAATGTTAATCTCCTTTGGCAACACCCTCACAGACACACCTAGGATCAATACTTTGCATCCTTCAATCCAACCAAGTTGACACGCAGTATTAACTATTACACTACTTTAATGTCTCTCCATTGCTTTCCAGTTTATATTATTTCCGATAAGTCAGTGTTAATCCTTGTCTTTGTTCCCTTATACCTAAAGTGTTCTTTGTTTTCCTTTGGCTGCATTTAAGATTTTTTTTTTTTTTTTTTTTTTTTTTTTTTTTTTTTTTTGAGACAGCGTTTTGCTCTTGTTGCCCAGGCTGGAGTGCAATGGCGTGAAACTGGCGCACCGCAACTTCTGCCTCCCGGGTTCAAGCGATTCTCCTGACTTAGCCTCCCGAGTAGCTGGGATTATAGGCATGTACCACCATGCCCAGCTAATTTTGTATTTTTGGTAGAGATGGGGTTTCTGCATGTTGGTCAGGCTGGTCTCGAGCTCCTGACCTTAGGTGATCCGCCTGCCTCAGCCTCCCAAAGTGCGGGGATTACAGGTGTGAGCCACCACGCCCAGCCAAGATTCTTTCTTTGTCATTAGTTTTTAGCAGCTTGATTATGATGTACCTCAGTGTGGTTCTCTTTGTGTTTATACTGCTCGGAGTTTGTTGAACTTTTTGAATCTATGGATTTATAGTTATCATCAAATTTTGGAAATTTTAGTCATTATTTCTTCAAATGTTTTCTCTAAATCCCCATTCTGGGCCTTCAGTTATATATGAGTGAGACCACTTGATATTGTCCCACATAACACTGAGGCTCTAGTTATCATTTTTTCATACTTTTTTTTTTCTTTTTGTGTTGCAATTTGGATACTTTCTATTGCTATGTCTTCAAGTTTACTCATTTTCTGCAATGTCTAATCTGTTGTTAATCCTAATCAGTAAAATTTCTATTTCAAATATTTTTTTTAGCTCTAGTAGTTTTATTTGGTTCTTTTAAAATTATTTCCATTTCTTTCCTCATTATGTTTATGTTTTATTTTGAACCCTTGAACATATTTTAATAGCTTTTCTAAATTTTTGTCTGCTAGTTCTACTCTTTCTGTTTTTTTCTGTCATCTAAATTTTTTTCTGTTTATAGGTCATATTTTCCTGTTTTTCGCTTGTCTAGTAGTTTTAATTAGATGCTGGATATTGTGAATGTTTTGTTGTTGAGTGCCTGAATTTTGTTGCCTTACTTTAAAGAATGTTGAGTTTTGTTTAGCAGGCAGTTAAGTCACTTTCATGTGAGTTTCAAACTTTTAAGTCTTGTTTATAAGCTTTGTTATAGTAGGTCTAGGGTAGCTTTCACTCTAGTCTAGGACTAGGATGGCCCTACTACATATGTGTGATCATTTTGTGGTCTCAACTCACATTCCTGGGTACTCAACATTTCTTCACTCTGGCTGATTGGAAATCAGACATTTCCCTGTCCTGGTTGAGCTCTGGGAATTGTTCAGCTTACGGCAATTCAGCAGTTGTTCTTTGCCTGTCCTCATGGAAGTTTCACTCTATGTATGCACAACTCAGTATTCAGCAAAGACTCAAGGGAGCCCCATGTCAAATTTTGGAGTTCTTTCTTTGCATAACTCCCTACTCTCTTATACCCTGCCCCACAAATAATACCTGTCTTGGCCTACCTGGACTCAGATCTCTGTCTCCTAAATCAGCAAGATCACTGTGCTCTGCTTCAGTTTTCCATCCTTACGCTGTGGTCCAGAAATTTCCTCCAAGCAGCAAGTTAGGCAATCACAGAGATTACATAATATATTTCCTTTATCTCAAAGATCATAGTTCTGCACTGCCTTTTGTCTACTGTTTGAAAGCAATTGTTTCCTATATTTTGTCCAGTTTTGTAGTTACTTATGGTATGAGGGCAGGTCCAGTGCTAGTTATTCAGTCATGCGTGGAAGTGGAAATTCTAGTCTTAAAAAATATAGTAATTGAAATAAAAATACAACTGGGGGCTGGGTACAGTGGCTCATGCCTGCAATCCCAGCACTTTGAGAGGCCAAGGCGGGAGGATTACTTGAGGCCAGGAGTTTGAGACCAGCCTGAGCAACATAGGGAGACCCCATCTCTACAAAAAAAAAAAAAAGAAGAAGAAGGTTTTTGTTTGTTTGTTTGTTTAAATCAAGTGTAGTGTTGTGTGCCTATAATCCCAGCTACTCTGGAGGCTTAGGTGGGAGAATAACTTGAGCTTGGGAGGTTGGGGCTGCAGCGAACCCTAATCATGCCACTACATTCCAGCCTGGGTGACAGAGCAAGACCCTGTCTCTAAAAAAATATAATTGGTAGAATCAATAATTGGATAAATGTAGCTAAAGAACAAGTTAGTGAGTTCAAGATAAAATTGAGGAACTTTCTTAGAAGGCAGCAGGGAAGGATAAGGAAATAGAAAAAAATATATTAAAAAGTTAAAGGATGTGGAAGTAGGAACTAAAAGTGACAATATAAATAAAAGAAGTCTAAGAAATAGGGAAAATAAAAATGGAGAGAATTGTTTTAAAAAATAATGGAGATGAATTTTCTAGAATTGAAAAATAATAAAAAACTGCATTTTGCAAAGAGTCATAGAGTGCTAAATAGGAGCAAAAAGGAAAACCTATATTGGATACTTTATAGTGAACATTAAGAAAATCAAAGAGAAAATTCTAAAAGCATCCTGAAAGAACAAATAGTATATGTATAAAGAGATAAGAATCAGTTTGATCTCAGACTTCTCAATAGCAACATTAGATATAAGAAAAAAATAGAGTATCCTTGGGGAGTTGTATATAGGAGAACTTAACAGAGAAAAAGCCTGGGACAGAGGGGGAACTAGAGGTAGAACTGAACTGATAATTGATCAAAAGCCCAACAGTCATAGTTTAATAGTAGAAAAGGTCTTGTGAATATTTTCCAGAGCAGAAAATTAGGCATTATTTTGTCCCAGTGGAACCTCATTCTCCTCTGGAGTGGAAAGAGTAATTCAATTTTGCATTCATATTGGATTTTATACATTTCAAATTGCTTTAATATTCATTGCGACATTTGAACTTACGTGGAACAGGAAGCTCAAGTGTTAGTGTGTTCAAGTGCCATTTCTTCCACTGTATAGACAGGAAAACTGAGACCCATTAAGGTCATGACACTGATCAGTGACAGAGCCAGACCTGGATCCCTAATTTACTAACTCCCACATTTGTTTTTAAATTTTTTCTTTGATTTTTATTTGACACATAGTAATTGTACATATTTATGGGATACATAGTGATATTTTGATACATGTATTATAATGTATAATTATTAAATCAGGGTAATTAGCATATGTATCACCTGAAACATTGATCATTTCTTTGTGTTGGGAACACTCACAATCCTCTCTTCTAGCTATTTGAAAATATACAATAAATTATTGCTGACTATAGTCAGTCTACAGTGCTACAGAATACTAGAACTTATTCCTCCTACCTAGCTGTAAATTTTTATCCATTAACCAACTCCTCCCTCCCCTCCCCACCTCCACTCTTCCCATCTTCTAGTGACCACAATTCTATTCTCTACTTCTATGAGCTCAACTTTATAAGTGCCCATATATGTGTGAGAACATGCAGTATTTATCCTTCTGTGCCTAACTTACTTCACTTAACATAATGTCTTCCAGGCTCATCCATGTTGCCATGAATAACAGGATTTCATTTTTTATGGCTGAATAGTATTCCATTATGTATATACACCACATTGTCTTTATCCATTCATCCCTTGATGGACACTTAGTTTGATTCTGTATCTTAGCTATTGTGAATAGTGTTACAATAAACATGGGGATGCAGATAGCTTTTCAATATACTCATGTGCTTTCCTTTGGATAAATACACAGTAGTGGGACTGCTGGATCATATGGTGGTTCTATCTTTGGTTTTTAGTTTGTTGCAGAATCTCCACACTGTTTTCTATAATGGCTGTACTAATTTACATTCCCACCAATAGTGTATAAGAGTTCCCTTTTCTCCACATCCTTGCCAGCATCTGTTATTTTTTGTCTTTTTAGTAATAGCCATTCTAACTGGGATGAGATGATATATCATTGTGATTTTAATTTGCAATTCCCCTTTAATTAGTGATGTGTAACATTTTGTCATATACCTGTTGATCATTTATATGTCTTCTTTTGAGAAATAGCTAATCAGATCCTTTGCCCACTTTTGGGACTATTTGTTTTTCTACTGTTGAGTTGTTTGAGTTCCTTGTATATTCTGGATATTAGCTCCTTGTCAACTGAAGTTTGCAAATATTTTCTCCCATTCAATGGGTTGTCTCTTCACTTTGCCAATTTTTTGCTATGCAGAAGCTTTTTAGTTTAATACATTCCTATTTGTCTATATTTGCTTTTGTTGCCTGTGATTTTGAAGTCTTAGCTATATAATCTTTGCCAAGATCAATGTTATAAATCATTTCCCCTGTATTTTCTTCTAGTAGTTTTATAGTTTTGAACTTTACATTTAAGTGTTTTTTCCATTTTTGGGTTGATTTATATATATTGTGGGAGATAGAGATCTAGTTTAATTCTTCCGCATATGGATATCCATTTTTTCCGGAAGAATTTATTGAAGAGACTATTCTTTCCCCAGTGTATGTTGAAAATAAGTTGGTTGTAAATATGTGATTTATTTCTGAGTTCTCTATTTCACTGATCTATGTGTCTGTTTTTATACCAACACCATGCTGTTTGGGTTACTATAGCTTTGTAGTATATTTTGAAGTCAGGTAGTGTGATCCCCCAGCATTGTTCTTTTTGCTCAGGATTGTTTTAGCTATTTGGGGTCTTTTGTGGTTACATATGAATTTTAGGATTTTTTTTCTATGTCTGTGAAGAATGTTATCAATATTTTGATAGAGATTGCATTGAATTTGTAGATTGCTTCGGGTAGTATGTTTTTTGTTTTGTTTTGTTTTGTTTTTTGAGACAAGGTCTTGCTCTGTCATCCAGGCTGGAGTGCAGTGGCATGATCACAGCTCACTGCAGCCTTGACCTCCCAGGCTCAAATGATCCTCCCTCCGAGCCTCCTGAGTAGCTGCAATCACAGGTGTGTGCCGCCACTACCACCGGCTAATTTTTAAAGCTTTTGTAGAGACGAGGTCTCCCTAGGTTGCCCAGACTGGATTGGAATTCCTGAGCTCAAGTTATCTTCTCACCTGCGCCTCCCAAAGTGCTGGCACTACAGGTATTAGCCACGTGATCAACTGGTAGTGTGGTCATTTTAACCACATTAATTCTTCTAGTTCAAAAACATGGATGTTTTTCCAATTTTTTGTGTTATATTCAATTTCTTTCATCAGCATTTCATAGCTTTCATTGTAGAGATCTTTTAATGACGTTGAGATCTCCTTGGTTAAATTATTTCTAGGCATTGCATTTTTTGGTAGCTATTATAAATGGGACTACTTTCTTGATTTCTTTTTCAGCTAGTTCATTATTGGTGTATATAAATGCTACTGGTTTTTGTCTGTTCATTTTGTATCCTGCAAATTTCCTGAATTTGTTTATTAGTCTTAAGGGTTTTTTAGTGGAGTCTTTAGGTTTTTCTATGTATAAAATCACGTCAACTGCAAAGAGGGACAATTTGACTTCCTCTTTTCCAGTTTGGACGTCCTTTATTTCTTTCTCTTGCCTAATTTCTCTGGCTAGAACTTCCAGTACTGTATTGAATCCGAGTGGTGAAAGTGGACATCCTTGTCTTGTTCCAGTTCTTAGAGGAAATGCTTTCAGCTTTTCCCTGTTCAGTATGGTGTTAGCTGTGGTTTTGCCACATATGGCCTTTATTGTATTGAGGTATGCTCCTTCTACACCTAATTTTTTGAGTCTAACACACACATTTCTGCTATTTCTCAGCATATTGAAGCAGCACGAAAGCTAAGTGAGTTGGGTGGATTGCGAACTGATTTGTCAAGTGAATCTTGCTTTGTAAGGCCTTTTGGCTAGGGGTGGGCATTCTCAAATGAAAAGGTAACTGTGCCACCCCTGAAAAGGCTGTGTTCTGCTGTACTTGGCTTATGCATTGTGATTGTCCTCAGCTCTGAGATATGATCCAATAATGAAAAAAACATCTATTTTCCATCTTGGAGTTCTTGTTAGTACTTTATGTGGATAAGGTTTTTTAGAATAGTTATTTTAAATGTAGCACACATGAAGGGTGGCTCCAATTGCATTTTTAGAGAATAAATGTATGATAATGAATTTCATGACAACTTACACAAACCTCCTTGCCCTGAAAGCTACCAGCAGGAGACATTACTGTCTGTCAGAGAAATGAGAAATAGAAAGAAACCCCTTCTTTAAATTGTCCTTCTCTATATATGAAGTGTCTCTTTCCCATAGAGCCCATAAAGATCCTTCTTGTTGTCAGCTGTACATAAGCATTCTTTTCATCAGCTATCCTAAGGTTCTAAAAGACCCCATTGAAAAAAAAACACCAAAAGGAGCATGTTAATTTCAAGAAACTGGCTGAATGTGACAGTCCCAGCACCTCCTACTCAGAGAGATAACATCATGACAGCAGCAGTGTCAGCCCCATCGCTAGTCTCCTCTTTGGCAGGGTAAGGAGCCTGATTTTTGTATGGTTTTTGTATGTTCATTTTGTATCCTGCAACTTTCCTGAACTTTTTAAAAATTAGTTTTAAGGGGTTTTTAGTGGAATCTTTAGGTTTTTCTATGTATAAAATCATGTCAACTGCAACGAGTGGCAATTTGACTTCCTCTTTTCCAGTTTGGATGTCCTTTATTTCTTTCTTTTGCCTAATTTCTCTGGCTAGAACTTCCAGTACTATATTGAATCAGAGTGGTGAAAGTGGGCATCCTTGACTTGTGACTATGCTTTCATTTATGTCTCCATTTGAAAGATGCACTCTGCGAGATTACAGAGAACCCTGTCCTCTATACACACACACACACACACACACACACACACACACACACACACAGCAGAACCTGCTTGCTATGAAAACATTAACTCTTTCTTGCATAGCCCACTGAAAATTAAGATAGAAATAAGGATGAATGAGGCTTGAACTATATGTTAAGAAATTTCAGAGCTCCATGCATCAAATTGTAAATGAAAGTAATCTGAAACCTGGCCTTATACTGGAGTCTAAAATAGAGCTTCAAATGTAAAAGATAGTTGAAATGGGACAGAGAAATGATCCACATGTACCAGTGAGTTTGAAACACTTTTTGGAATAATAATTTATACGTTAATACCCTTTGCAATTTTAAGATTAGTAATTCTGCTTTACACTTGAAGAAGTGTTTTTTATTTCAATCAGAACCCTTTGGGGATGTATTTTATTACCAGATTCAAAAGAAAATGTAAAACTCTTGCAGAGCCTGGCTGGCACCAGTTGCATTTGGCATCTTCCTCTTTAGATCCCATAGATGCTTACAATTCATGCTGAATTGTCCTTTGGTAAGATAGTAGAGTTGGCAATGTTGGTCTCTGTAACCCTCAGCCTCCTTACCTTGTCCTCTTTTCTCTTTGCACTACCTCCCCTCCCCTACACTCCCTCTTCCTTCAGGCTTCCAGCACTACCTACTCTCTTCCTTCTCTTTCTTCCTTCCTATTACAATCTAATCTGGGGAGTAGCTCTACTATTAGTCATTTACAACTCAGTGTGAATTTAAATAAACTTTTTCTCTCACACAGGAATGGAAACTAAAGACTTTGTCCCTTATTAAAGGGATTTCAGGCATTAGTGAGCTCATGGGAGAAGTAGATTTTTGGCCAAGTGGACCTTAATGGCATCTCAGAAATTGATGATTGTACCACCCACATCGCTTAACACAGTGGCTAGCACACCTAGTGGCAGTTTATTGAGGATTTGCTAACTGGATAAGTGGTTTTCTACTCTTCCTACCAATAAGGCTTTGGCTGTTAAACTTTTGGCTTTTCAATGTCCCCCAGGTGGATATTGTCGTACTTGGGCACATTGTGGACCCTGATATTGCACTGGAGTTTGATAACAAAAAGGTTGCAATATTTGAGAAGATTGAATCTTGAAGGATAATTCAATGAGCAGTCGAAGGATAGAATCAGAAAGTTAAGCAGACATATATGAATCTTCCAGAATTGAAAACTGTCGAAATTGCTGGAAGATTAGATCATATTAGTCATTTGCTGTAAACCTGTTCTGGCTGTACCTTGAAAGAAGGGTTTATTTCCTGACTGTCAGTCAGCTGTGGCCTGATTAGAGGGAGCAGGATCTGAGGAGGTCAGAGTCTGGCTCTGGAGTCATTTCTGATGAGTTTTTCTTTCACCTATAATACAGCAGGAAAAGTGAGTGCAAGGTGGAGAAGAGATTTACATTTTTTTCCCCTATTGCTCAGATGAAGCTTATATTTCCATTAAAAATCTTTTCATGGAAAGCTCTTGGAAAATTTGACCCCTGAAGCAAGCATTATTTGGAGAGCTTGGGACGTGGCTTTCTGGCACGGTGTTGGTTTGAATGTGATTAGCAGACAAACCCTGCGTTGGGCCTCTTGGCTTCTGCTAGCTAGCATTCATCTGCATAGCACCCCGCCTTCCCTGTTTCTGCTGCTGCTAGAAATGTCCCAGCTACTGTTTGAACATTCTCCATTACATTCTCAAAACTTCCTTTACTGTCATCAGGGAGTGGCCTGCCCTTTGTGCACAGAAATCAATAATTGTCATTTTCCCCAAGAAATCCTGGGAGAATGGAGTGGTGATTGAACTCAGATGGGGACACTTCTGCCCTAATCTCCAAGCCTAGCTTAACTAATATAAGGACAATTTCTACCGGCTTTACAGGAAGAAATGGGAAGCAAAATAGGGGTGCTGTGGTCTCTCCTTAACAAAGATATTCGCCTTAATTGCTAGGCAACTTTTCATTCCCTACCTCTCACACCCTGTTCCTAAGAAACCCCACCAGTTGCTCTCTTTTTTGGTCTGATGTTGTTTTACAATAGGTTAAGGCTCTAACTGTTAATAAGCAAGGGCTTTTGCTCCAGGGCTGTCAAACTAGCCCTTTTCAAGTGTGCAAAATTTGTTTAGCAATTAAAATAAAAGAGATATGGAATCTCACATATACACGTAAGTGACTCTTCCTTTCATGTTTTTGCCTGGCTGCGACTTGAGATGCTTTTTAACCACAAGCTTTTCATTAAGTAGAAAATGTAATTATTCTTTTAGAGAGGAAGGGCAAAGCATTCCCAGTGACCTGTCTAAAGAATCCCTTTAACTAATGACAGCTTCTCTCAAATTACAGCAATAATTGTACTGATTCTGAATAATATGGGGGCAAGACAATAAAATCAGGAAAATTTTAGGAATAATAATACTGCCCTAATAAGTAGTTTTCAGCTATGAAAAGCTTGTAAGCACTTTATTAAGGGTATATTTGGAAAGACAAAAAACTACTGCAGTCTATGCTCAATAAAGCAAAATGATAATGCTGAATACTTTTAAAGATCTTTTAGTAAGGAGTCGTACTGGAATGTCTAAGAAGTTTGCAGCATTATTTGAAATAAAATTTTATAGAATGAAGTTCAAAATCTCATTACAATGAGCTTCAAACAAGTATCTAAGTGATTAATACAACTTTCTTTAATGAGGATTCTTAATTAACAAAACTTTTTACATAATTGTATTTTTGCAGAAAGAGGGGTAGCAAAAGATAACTATCTTCTAGGGTTTTTAAAATAACATTTCTAGTGTATTTTGGGTTCACTATGGGTTAAACACAATCTCTTAAGCGTTTTACAACTACATTACTAGTCTGGACTGCTGCCATCGATGGTTGGAAAGATGACTCCAAGACCTGGCAATATCTTTAATCTTCAAATATTGAATTTTGTTCACTAATGTAACTTACTATACTGTACGCACTAAGGCAGGAAATTTGACTCATAGGATTTTCGGTCATAAATTTTGAAAAAATCATAAAATTTTCAAGTTAACCCCCAGTTACCCAGACAAAAATAATCAGGCACAATACTCTAGTCTCAGATGCAATGAAGAAAAGATTGGCTGCACTGATGTGTTGTTGTATTGAATGTAGCCAAAAATGATTGACCACTGTTTAAAAAGTTTTTTTAATAGTAAATTTGTGATACTAGAAATTGATTGAGGCATTTTTTTTCTTCATATGTATAGCTACCCCGAATAGTGCCTGGCGCATGATAGGTGCTTTAAAAATACTTTTGGTCTAAATTGAAGAGTGAAAGTATGTTTCACATATTTTTGAAATAATAAATCAATTTTTGTGTCATTTGCTCCTGATAGTCTGTTTCCTTGTTGTCTTGCATGCACTCTTCCTACTCATTGAATCAATTATTGCTTCGGGGGAAGATAGAAATGACCTAGAATAACTCTATCATTGCCTAGCTCTGAATTTCAAATGGTAATTTTGAGTGTATAGTGAGGTAATAGTTTCAAAAGCCAGGCTTTGATGAGGGTAAACACTTTACAGACCAAGAACAAAATGTGGTGGTTTGAAAATAATTTACTATTGTAAATTACTGTATAAGCTATTGTATAGTGAGGATGAGGAATACTAACATAAGGGATGTTTCTGCCACTCGGGAACCCGAAAGCTGTTTTGATGCTCAGAGGATCTTGGCAATATTTGGGAAGGAATGTGCTTAGGCTTGAGATGTTGACCTCATACTCTGGACTATGAAAGGGGATGATGCTGCCCTTCCTATCTATAACTCATGGAGGGGCTCACCTCACATGATACCCCATATCAACACAGAGTAGCCACAGTTGAGTATCGAGGTGGCATGATAAAACAAAGAGAGGGTTGGGGACCATGTAGTTGGTCCTGAAGGGCTATAAAAGAGATCTTAATTTCCCACATTCCCTGGTGGGAGATGCAAGAGTGAAGAAAGGACAGGTGCATAAGAAGAAGACTGGGATCAGGAAGAGGAGAGAGCTGAGTGCAGAAACCTTACCTTAAGAGTAATGGCAAGTTTCGTGGTCATTAGCAGTGTTCCTGGCATAATTCCCCAAAGGATAGGTGAACTTGAAACACTATAGTGGATGCCGATGCAGGATTCATGATGACCAGCCATAGTTAGGGACATTTCAGTAGAAGTCAGAGAGGAACCAGAGATCAACACGCAGCACAAAGGCCCCTTCTCCGGCTGCATTCAGGCTATACAAACTTCCCTCTGCACCCTGATGCCATCTTGAGGAAGGAGAAGAGAAGACATTTTGAGAAGATCAAGGGAGCCCTAATAAGAAGTTTGAACTTTGAATTGACTAAAAATTAGCCTAAAAGTTACTGGGGGAATTGGTGCTCCAGAGCAGGATGAAGTCAGACATAGAAAATCAAGTTGCTTTTTTTCCATAACTGAGTCGGAGTGTGTAACGGTGTACTTCCTCCAACAGATGTATCTTCCAGTGCCTTATAGGCTAAGATAAGGCTCACCAGCCTTTCCAACTTAGCACAAAGTCTTCTCATGTATTTATTCTAGGAAAGGTACGAAGGGAAGTGAGACAACAAGGGAGAAGTGCTCTATTAAAATGCGTACTCCCCTGGAAATAGTTACACCTTCAAATGGTAACAACTAATGCTAAATTACTAGTTAACAAATTAGTTGTCCATTAACACTCCAGTATGGGTTTATAGGAAAGAGGGTAAAGACTTAAGCACTTTGGAGAAGGTGGCTAAGGAGTAATTAAAAAGTGGGTGTACCTTTTTTTACATATCTGGAACTACTTGGACAGTATTTATCCCATGATTCTTTGCGTTTTCTTAACCTGCTAGGACACAGGAGAGAACACTTCTACATTTCTTACTGTTAATCAAGGCAGTCCTGGGCTCAAATATCAATTCTGACATCTGGTTTTAAATACTAGCTGTGTGACCTTGAACAAGTGATCTAACTCATTTTAGCTTCAATTTTCTCTTCTGTAAAATGGAAGAAATAATATGTTCATTTTCCCTTGTCAAACTGTGTTAGGCATCTTATCTTTGTCTTTCCAGACCCATTCCCCACCCTTTTCTACACTACTCTGTGTTCTGGAAGACAGACTTGTGTACATTTCTTCACTGAGCTTACTTGTCCTCTGGCTTTTGTGAGGATTTGACCGATGGGAAGTACTAGTGGGAGATCAGAAGGAAGAGAGTGAAATGTGGATATTTATTCCCGCAGCTTCCCCCTGCAGGATGCCATGGGTTGATTGTGTCCTTTAGTGAAAGGTCTGAGGTGATAACACTTCTCCTACCTCTCCCAGGAGTCCATAATCTCTTTTTTAGTTTACTAACCTTTGTAAATCATCCATTTATTAAACTCTCTTCAAATTATTTAATTTGAGTGTACGTGCCTGTTTTCTGCTGGGATCCTGATTGGTATATTCTCTTACCATTTCTAAGTATCTATGAGAAATCGATGGAAGCCACATGCATGCTTTACTTGACTCAATCTCTCTGTATAGGTCTGAGTTAGCTGTTCCAATCTTTGCTTTGGGATTCTGAGTTCCAGTGAGGGAACGGTTTGGTCTAGTGTTAATAAAAAGGACACTCTGTAATCCTAGCACTTTGGGAGGCCGAGGCAGGTGGATCATGAGGTCAGGAAATTGAGACCATCCTGGCTAACACGGTGAAACCCTGTCTCTACTAAAAAATATACAAAAAATTAGCCGAGCATGGTGGCGGGCGCCTGTACTTTCAGCTACTCGGGAGGCTGAGGCAGGAGAATGGCGTGGATCCGGGAGGCGGAGCTTGCAGTGAGCCGAGATGCGCCACTGCACTACAGCCTGGGCGACAGAGAGAGACTCCCTCAAAATAATAATAATAATAATAATAATAATAATAATAATAATACAATAAAATAAAATAAAAAGGACACTAAGCTGGTTAGAAGAAGACTTGGCTTTGCTCTATTTCTGCCGTTAACTCTGTGAGCTTGGGCAAGTGACACACCTCCTCTGTGGGTCTCAGTTCTTCTGTAAGATGAAGAGATTGAATTAGATGACTTCCACGGTATCTTTTAGTGCTTACTCCATAGTGACTGGAGTTTTCCCTAGTAGAGTTGTAGCAGACAGTTCTTTGATGATGTAAAAGGAAAATATCTTGTGCCCCCAAAATCACTAAGCTGAAGGGAAAATTCAAGCTGGGAACTGCTCAGGGCAAATCTGCCTCCCATTCTATTCAAAGTCATCCCTCTGCTCACTGAGATAGATGCATATTCTGATTGCCTCCTTTAGAAAGGCTTATCAGACACTCAAAAGAATGCAACCATTTGTCTCTCACCTACCTGTGACCTGAAAGCCCCCCACCCCCAAGTTGTCCCTGCCTTTCGGGATGGAATCATTGTACTTCTCACATATATTGATTGATGCCTCATGTCTCCCTAAAATGCATAAAATCAAGCTGTGCCCCGACCACCTTGAGCATATGTCATCAGGACTTCCAGAGGCTGTGTCACAGGTGTGCGTCCTCAACCTTGGCAAAATAAACTTTCTAAATTAATTGACATCTGTCTCAAATTTGGGGGGTTCACAATGGTAATTCACCTAGCTTTCCACATAGGAAAGGAGATTGATATACCTCCCAACCTTCCTTAAGAAAGAAAGTAAGGAAGAAGAAGAAGAAAGAGAAAGAAAGATCAACCCCTTAAAAATGATATGTGAAGCTTTTAGAACCTTCCAATCAATCCAATCAATCTCTTTGCCCTTAGATTGGCAGATTAAGGCTCTTGACATCTGGATGATTTATTATGACTCAAAGTCCATACTTACCGTACTTCAGCTTGATTTCTTCACAGCAACAAAAGATAATGGAAGAAGACAGATGACAGGCAGAAAGCAACAGGCCAATCACTGAAGAAATGGGAGCTTCAATGATGATTCTGTCATATGGCCTTGGCAGGCATCAGATTTTTTTGTTGTTGTTGCTGTAGTTGTTTGGTTTGAATAATTTGTGAGAGTGGGGAGAGTAGAGAGGAAAGAAAATATTTAGACACACCTGGACAAAAAGAAGAACCATCAGGGAGAATGGAGAGGAATATAATAGCAAGAAGGTGGTTTGGGAGGAAGGAGCGAGTCTGTGATTTGAAGTCTACCTTGTTCTAGTTCATTGTGTTGTGGACTTTACATACATGGAGATTATGACAATTATACAGAAGAGAAAATTGGTTCAAAGGGACTGGGAAACTTGTCCAAGGTCACCCGGTTTTATTAGATGAAAAACCAGGATTGAGCCTAAGTTTAGCTGGTTTCACAGTTCATGCTTTCCTGAGACTGCTAAAGGGTGATGCCCTGAATTGCATCTGGAAACTTCAGGCTACATAGTTTAAAACCATTCGTGTATTTATTCAGGAAATTTGTTGTTTATCTTCTATGTGCCAAGCAATGTTCTATATATTGGGGTACAGTGGCAAACAAGTTAGATGAAATCCCTGCTCTTATCGTGCTTACCTCCTAGTGGGGAAAACAGATAATCAAGGAGTACACAAGTAATGCAGTGTAATTTTCTGATAATCATAAGTGTTTGAAGAAGACAAAATAAGGAGAAATTGATTGAGGGGTGGTCTAAGGTGGCTTCTCTGAGGAAGTGACATCTAAGTTGCATCTAGAATGACTCAGAAGCTAGTCTGTGAAGATTAGAAAGAAAGAGCAAGGAAAAGGAAGGAAGCCAGGGTAACTGGGGAGAAAGGGTCAGTGTGGGGAGGTGGTTGTGGTGGGGGGAGGGTGGTTGTGAGGGAGGGATAAGAAGGGAGAGAGAGAAAGAAAGATTGAGAGAGAAAGAGAGAGAGAGAGAGAGAAACTTCAGAGTGCTAGACAGCTTGTGAGCAGATCATGTAGATGCTTACAGGTCATAATGAAATGAAGGGTTTGGGTTTTATTATAAGGATGATGGTGAACCATTAGTGCTCTTAACTGCCTTCTCCACCCTTGTCTTAATGGAAAGATTTTGTGAGAATGAACTTAGTGACTTAGGATCCTATTTTGATATCTTAACTAACTCTGAGTTGGATGGCGTTTAAGTAATTAATATTCTTCATGATAAAAGCCCTAATTATATGTCCGTTTGTGCATGACACAAGTTCCAGTTCAAGCAATTACCACCCAATCTGAGGGGGGTGTGTGTGTGTGTAGGATGTAGGGTTAGGGATGATATGCATGACTGCAAGATCTGGAAGGTCAAGGAGGTGGGTAGGACTACCCATAAACCTCAGTAGTCTTCCACCTCATCACCTCCACAGTTTAAGGAGCCTTAGCTGCTTTTCCTTGGTGCTTGAGGTTATTTCCTAGTCTATCTACTGTTGTCACTCCTGAATGAACTGCAACTTCCAATGAAAATGAAGAAAAGATGTTTGCATGGCTTTGAATCTTGCCTAGGCAATTCCAGTGAATGCACAGCATATATTTACATGATGCTGGAAGCATTTACATGATGCTCGAATTGCACAGCTTGTGGAGAGGAGATTGTTTATTTAAACGAAGACTGAGAGGGCTGATTTGATTTCCTTATTCAACCGAAGACTTTGTGATGGTAGGACATGTAAATAGCTTGCTCACTGATGAAAGGTTTTATGTTTCTATTAAAAATAGAAGGAAATAAGGGGAGCAGTGTCTGGAAGGGGGCACAAGGGGGCTTCTGGTATTCTGGTTATTGATCTGGGTGCTGGTTATACGGGTGTATTCAGTTTGTGAAGATTCACTGTTCTGTACTTACAATTTGTTCACTCTTCTATATATATCTCAATAAAAGTCTACAAAAAGTGAAGTAAATGAAATGCAGCCCTGAAGGCTTTTTCCATATAATAACGCCAGGATAGTTAATGAGCACTGGAGTGGGAGTTTGGAGACTTAAGTTCAGAAAAAGCTCTCCCACTAACTCAGATGAATGAGCAATAATAATGCAGAGGTTTCAGGTAGCCCAAAAAATAACACCCTTACTTTTCTTTCTCCAGGTCTGAACTGACCAAGACAAAGAAGTAAAGCAGACAGAAATAAAGAGAGCTTCATTTCTGATAAAAGTGCTAAGGAAAGTGGGTTAAATGTGTTTGCCAAATGAGCTTCTTACTCCTTAACCCAGAATTAGGCAGAGATACTCATCTAGACATAGAAAATGCAAGGAAACTGTAGGCCTAGCCTGCAAGGGGGATTTTATAGCACAGAGTAGACCAGAGCTCATTCCCTCTAAAAGCAGATAGATCCCTATTGGCTGCACATAGCCTGTTCCTGTTTCCAGATCTACCAATCAGAATACCCTTCTTCCCGAGGAAGGGAAAATATGAGGGTGAAGAGAGATCAACAGTGTTACATTAATTGATGTTTCTCCACTTAGGAACATGAAGCCAAGAGAAAATGTGTCCCCCAGCCTTCCTCAACTAACAACAAAAACAACTTTTGCTGTGATGATGATAGCAACTGCCATTTACTGAGCACTTACCATAAAGAGGCACGAGGCTAAGTGTTCACCCATATGTGTTATCACATATATAATTGTATTCTCACAATAACCCCAGGAAATAGGTACAATTATTACCTTCATTTTACAGATGGAGTAACCTAGTAAAGGTGACATAGCTAGGAGATGGTGGAGCCAGGACTCAAACATAGAACGTAAAATCCATACTTTTAGAGGTTGCTGTAATGTAACAAAGGGTAGAGATGGGATTGGGATGCCTGGGTTTAAAAGTCAGTACCAATTACTAGTTGTATAGCCTTGGGAAAGTTACTAATCTGCTTATTAGTTTCCAAAATCAGCAAGATGGACACGCTATTTCTCTTCACTGGGACTCAATTTCCTTATCTGTGTAATGTGTAGAATAGATTAGAGCAGCAGTTCTCAAAGTGTGCTCCCTGAACCAGAAGCATCAGCATTACCTGAGAACTTAGAAAGAATCCTCCTGAATCAGAAACTATGGCAGGGCCCAGCAATTTGTGTTTTAATGAGTCCTCCAGGGGTGTCTGGTACATGCTGAAGTTTAAAATCCACTGTTCTGGATGATCTCAACATTTTCTTTCAGTTCTGCCATTCTGATATCTAATCTTAATGTTTCCAGTTGCCCTTTCTTCTCGGCAGGTGTTAACCTACTTGAGGAGATACTGCCTCACCCTCAGGAAGCTCCACTGTCAGACAAGTGGTGGTGTTATTGGGGGACACAAAGCAGCCTTGAGGAATAGCCTTTTTGATGGGAAAACCACAAATTTTAGGCTCTTGGTGAAGCCCAGAAGTGAGGCTTTAGTTAAGTCTGCTTCCTTACCCCAGAATGTGCTAGTGACAGAGGAGAAAACGGAGATGAAAGCAGAATTCCTCAGTCTGGAGTGGGAGTTGGTATTGGGCTGCAGCAGCTGCCAGGAGTGGTTGGGCCGGTGGTTTGGTCTGAGGTTCAGACCCCTATAGGATTAGGCTGTGGGACAGTTAGGAGACTGCTTTTCGGCACTTCTCCCAACTTTCCTGGCCTTCCTGTTACTGCCTTTGTCTCTATCCCCATCCCCTAGATTGCCTGGATATTCTGACTTTCTATGTCAGCCAGCAAGATTTGTCAGAGCATGGCCAGGATCTGAGAAGAAACTGTGGGTTAGTGATGCTAAGGGCACCTTGAAATATGACTTTGTATTATATGGTAGCAGATGAAGTCCTCATTAACACTTCAGCTCAGCTAAGGGATAATATTCAGTAATTATGTGAAAGGGATTTTATAAGTTGTAGAAATAGAGAGTATTATTATTATGAAGAGTATTGAATTAGACACTTGGGCAAACCATAGGTTTCCAACAGGCCGATATATGTGTTTACAGATGTCTACATAGGTGTGATTTGAGGGCTGTCATTTAACATCTTAGCGCAGATTAATTTGTCAGATAACTAGCTGTTACTTTGGCAACTCAAGCAGGGCTCTGACAGCATGGGACATGGGATGGGAAAGTTTTTCCTGGATGCTAAGGGTGACAGCAGGAGGCTTAGAGGGAACTTATGGGATTAAGCGATATGCCATGTGTAAATTACCTAGCACAGTACCTGGCATGGAAAAAGTGCTTGATAAAAAAACAAATTAAGGTAAGAGTGTCTGGACAAATGGGGATCCACTGGGTACTGCTTAGGGGGAACAGTTTGGAGGAAGGCCAAGGCACTGAGTGGCAGCTAGGGACATGTTGCAAAGGGGAGAGAAAGAGAAAGGGGTGCAAGGGGTCGGGGAAGCAAGTGAATTTGGCTGACCTGTTGAGGAATGTGAGGGCCATTCAAAGGCCCTTGGCATGCTGATGCTGAAAGGCTTAGGAAGGCAATGAATAAAGGACTGGTTTGTTTTATAGTTAAGGAGGCTGTTTTAAATCTTTTGAATTTCACTCTAAGCTATGTTGGAAATTTCTATGGCACACAAATCATGCAGGTTGGTAACCTGTTGGCATGGGAAATCGCATTCTTTTCTCTGGACCCTCCTGACAGAGTCATAATACATTGAAGCAAAACCAAGAGAATTAACATGACTCACGTAGCTTTCTTTTTTCAAAAAAACCACCATGCTTAGCTATATTAAAGAAACAAAATTCAGGCCAATGTTTCCCTTGGGCTGAACAAAACACTGATTGAAACCAGATCAGGGTGCTGCCACTAACTGTGTGACTTTGGGAACTCACATGCCCATTCCAGGTAGACCTTTCTTCCCCAGAGAGCAGATGGTTTCTAATATCCTACTTTGGACTTCCAAGTCTTTGGTACAAAGTAAGCTTGTGTGCTTCTTCCTTCCTCCCCACCATAGCCCTCAGCTCCACTGACTGCTTTCAGAAGGTGACGAACTGCTACAAAGTTTGCCTACAGAAGGTGACGAACTGCTACAAAGTTTGCCTACAGACTGTAATCATGAATGCATAAAAAGCAAAGCAGGCCCCAAACACCAGTTAACATCATCATCAAACCCTGCCACATCCCAGAGAAATAGAACAAGAACTCCATGAAGAAATTATGTCCTGATTCTAGATATCAAAATGTCACATTGCATTGGCCAATTCCTGCAGATTTTGTCAAGCAAGAGGCATCATGAGACATTAAAAATTCTCTTTGTGAGTGTAGAGTGCCAAACATCAGCCTTGCCTCTCTCCAGAGTTACAAACTGGAAAGCAGGCTGGTCCTTTCCTTTTCCTTTTCAACTCTCTGATGTGGGCCGAAGCCAAGGGCAGGGTTCCTTGGCCCACCGGCAGTCTTTCATCTGGCCTATTTACTGGGCTCCTCAAGAAATGTCTCTACAAAAGTTATAACCAAACACAGTGACTTGTTCTTTTCAGCGGGCTGCCTGCATGGCAAACATGATTTAAAGAAATTCTTTAGATGATTGCTAGGACGTTGGGAAACTGCATAAAGCTGCTGTGATTGGGAGTGAGTACTTTGTGGAGTTTTAAATTTGCTTTATATATTTGTCCTGCTTCCAGCTCTTTTCATCTTTTCTTTACCAGTCCCTAACTGTTTAACTTAGCAGTAGTTCCTCTCTCTTGGGACCTGGTTTCCTCTATGGGTCTCTCCCTGTCCTCTCCAGCCACTAGGCATTTGGACAGAGACCAGGGCATAAGGGATGCCTTTCATCATGTCCTGCCTTTTCTCCACGGCCACCAGCCTATCCAGAGTTCCCGCCACTTCTGCCTCTCTCTTCAGCCTCATTGTATATGTCTTTGAAATTCTGGGAGCATCACTGTAATCACATGATATATGTGAAAGCCATTTTAGCCTAAAGAAAGAACAATGTTCGGTGTCAGGTTTCTGAATAAATTGTGATAGGGCTGATGGGCCTGAAGCAGGCTGGCAGGAAAATTACCTTTGTATGTGCTTTCCCGTTACCTGGCAAGCTGTTCCCAGTCTTCTACCTTCTAAACCTAGCTGATCACCATATCTAGGATTTCTGGAAAGCTCAGCTCAGACATCTTCACCACCTCTGGAAGCTTTTAATAAACTCTGCTTTGCTGGCCTTGTTCTCCCTCTTATGCACCACTAACAACATGTAACATTTATTGAATACTTCTTATGTGCCAGGCACTTTACATGTATTAATTCATTTAATCCTAACAATCATTCTATAAGATAGACGCTCAGTTATAATTTCCATTGTATAGATAAGGAAACTGAGATACCAATAGGTTAAACAATTTGCCCAAAGATATACAGTTAAGAGGTAGTAAGGTTGGAGTTCAAACCTAAGCATTCAGACTCTAAAGCCTACACGCGACTGCCTCTCTCTTCCCTAGCATAGCTAATGTAGCATTTATTGTCACTTGTGTAATTACCCAGTTACTTGTCGTGTTCACAACTAGACTGAAGATTCTGTGCAGGGCAGGAGTGGTGTCTTATTCACGTTTTTATCCCTAGGATGTGGCATGCTAGGTGTTTGGTGCAAAATAGACGCTTAATACATGTTGAATAAATGAATGAATAAATAAATAAATAATTTTGCTGACGTAGAAAGTACAAGGCTTTTGGAATCAGAAGACCCGGATTTGGATCCTGCTACTGCCTGTATGATCCTGGCCAAGTTACACAATTTTTTGAGCTTTGGTTTCTTCTTTTGTGAAATCAGAATAAAAGATAGTACAAAGCCTTATCCTAAGGATTAAAGAAGATCATGTTTTTAAAGCACCTAGCACAGTAAGGGTGCTGAGTGGTTTCATTCATTCATTCAACAACTATTAATAATTTTTGAGCACCTGGTATGTGCTAGGCACTATACTATTTGTCAGGTAAACACTGTGAACAAAACAGAGTTCCTACCTCATGGAGTTACATTCCAGTGAGGGAAGGGAAACCAAATAAATGAGTAAACAAGTGAAAAAATATATAGCATTTATAAAGTAAATACAGAGTAACTGGAGGACGACTTTATTTAGACAGGATGGTCAAAAGAGGTCTCTGAGGAGCAATGCTGACATTGAGGCTTGAAGGATGAAGAGGAGCTAGCCACATGAAAAGCCAGGAGATGATCATTCCAGGAAGAGGGAATAGTCAATATAAGGGCCTTGAGTTTAGAAAGAGATCAAGGTGTTCGAAGAAGAGGAAGGAGATCGGGATCCTGGCACCTAATGAGTGAGGTGGAGAGGGGTAGGAAATGAAGTTGGAGAGGCAGGTGGATGCCAGATGCCAGAACAAGGGTGTTCCAGTCCCTGTTAAAGATTTTGTATTACTCTAAATGCAATAGGAAGGTATAGACAGGTTTTCAGTGAAGGGATGGCATAGTGTGATTTATATTTTTAAGAGCCCGCTTTGTTGCATAGTGTCTGGATTTTAAGGGACAAGAATAGAAGAAGGGAAGCCAGTTAAAAGCTTATTGAAGTAGTCCAGGTGAGAAATTACGATAGCTGGGGCCAGGGTGGTAGCAGTGGAGATGGAGAGAAATAGCTGTATTTGAGATATATTTTAGAAGTAGAACTGTTATAACTAGCTAATGAATTGGATATTGGGGATGGTGAAAATGGAGGAATCAAGGATGATTTCTAGCTTTTGATTCGAACAACCAGGTGGATGATGGTATATTTATTGAAATAGGAGTAGCTGAGAAAGGAGCAGACTGGAGAGAAAAACAAGAGTTACATTTAAGACATGTTAAGTTTGAAATGCCTACTCTGTCTCAGGGGAGATGTCAAATAGGCTGTTGGATATATGATTTTGGAGGTTGTGATAGTTAATTTTATGTGTTAACTTGACTATGTTAAGGGATATCCAAAGAACTGGTAAAACATTATTTCCGAATGTTTCTGTGAGGGTGTTTCTGGAAGAGATTAACATTTAAATCAGTCTATTGAGTAAAGAAGATCCCCACTCACCCAATATGAATGGGCATTATTCAACCCATTGAGAACCCGGATAGAACAAAAAATGGAGAAAGTGAGAATCTGCTCTCTTTTCGGGAGCTGGGATATCCACCTCCTCCTGCCCTTGGACATCAGAGCTCCTGGTTCTTGGGCCTTTGGACTTGGGGTTACACCAGTGGCCCTTCAATTCTTGGGACATTAACCTTAGAGCTGGGGTTACACCACTGGCTCCCTTGGCTCTCAGGCCTTCAGACTCAGACTGCATTACACAACCAGACTTCTTAGTTCTCCACCTTGCAGAAGGCATATGGTGGGACTTCTTGTCCTCCATAATCACATGAGCCAATTCCCATAATAAATCTCTTGTTATCTGTTTATCTATCTATCCAACTTACTGGTTTTCTTTCGTTAGAGAACTGTGACTAATACAGAAGTCAAGGGAGAGAGGTCAGAGTTGGGGGATGTCAATTTATGTTATTTGCCTATGAATGGTATTTAAGATTATGGGAATGAATTATATTACCTAAGCAACAGTGTAGACAGAAAAGAGAATAACAGCAATAACAATAATGATGATAGTAATGATGATGATTATAACGATAATAATACTGAACATGTAAATAGTGGTTATATGCTAGGTACTGGTCTAAGTTATATATATATAAAACTTAGATATATATATAAACATATATATATAATTTATATATAAAACTTAGATATATGTAACTTAGACCAGTACCTAGCATATAATATGAATGAATATATACATATATATGTGTATATATATGTATATATTCATTTAATTTTTTTTTTTTTTCTGAGACAGAATTTCACTCTGTCACCCAGGCTGGAGTGCAGTGGCACGATCTTGGCTCACTGCAACCTCCACGCTCCAGGTTCAAACGATTCTCCTTCCTTAGCCTCCTGAGTAGCTGGGACTACAGGCGCCTGCCACCACGCTCAGCTAACTTTTGGTATTTTTAGTAGAAATGGAGTTTCACCATCTTGGCCAGGCTGGTCTTGAACTCCTGACCTCGTGATTCACCTGCCTCGGCCTCCCAAAGTGCTGGGATTACAGGTGTGAGCTACTGTGCCCGGCTGGGTTTATTTAATCTTAACAGCAACCCCATGAGGTAGGTGCTATTACTCTCCTTACTTTACAAATGAGGAATTTGTGGCACTGATAGACTTAGGCAAATTTTCCAGTTTCACACTAAGTAAGTAGCAGATAGGATTCAAAACTAGGCAGTTTGGCTTGAGTTCATTCTCTTAACTGCTCTACTATTATTGCCTCTCAAGAGAAGAAGGCCTAGAATCAAACCCTGGGGCTCTATCATATTTAGAGGGCAAAAAGAGAAGAACTCAGCAAAGGAGACTGGTAAGGAGTAACAAGCAGAGTGTGGTATCACGCAAGCCAAGTAAGTAAAGGATATCAATAAAGTGGAAGTGTTTAAGCATGTTGAATATTTTTGAGCCATTATGTAAGAAGGCAGAGGGGTTTCCACTGAATTTGTCATTATGGGGGTTGCCTGTGTCCTGACAAGGGCAGTTCCTTCCTTACTAGTATTTACTATTTTCCAAAAGACTCCTCTCTTCAGTCACTACCTTCTTTGTCAATTTTGATGACTCCCTTTAGTACTGTAATTGGCCTCTTTGGACATGAATTTCATATGCTAGTAGGTATATGCAATCAGATCACTTCAATTTCCTATGGGATGTATTCTGAGTGCCATTTTATATTTAACCTTTTATCTCACTGTTTTATTTTGGGATGTCACAGTCTAGTTTTCTTGAATTTTAAAATTTCTTCTGGAGATATTTTCCTGTGTCATCAAAGGAGTTACATAAGAGGCTCTCTCCTTTGTTCCACTACTCCCACTTCCTCGGGTGGGTGATTCAGAGTGGGAAAGAGGACAAGATTTCTGGCTGTTTCTGAATGGCAAACTCAAGCACTATGTCAGTAGATGATTCTGATGTACAGCACTTCCTCCCTCGTGTTCCTATGCTTGAGTAATCCAGAGACAGTTTCTGAAGAGTAAATCTCCCTCCGGCAAGGATAACTATTCCTACTAGGCAGTTTAGAGTAAGGACAGATTACATGAGTAGTGCCTCCAATTAGCCCCTCAGCAAGCTCTAGTCTAGGTTCCTCATTTAGGGCATAGTGGTAGTTAGAAAGGGTGTGATTCATTTCTACCAGTGTGTCTGGACACATCTGAATACATAAAAAAGAAACTCATTTCCAGATGGAGTTCTCTTAACAGAGCTGCTTGGGGAGGGTGAACAATGGTACACCTCAGTCTCAATAGGACAAGGCACTGGGAGAGGGAGTTTCCCCTTGCTCTCTGATGAGCAATGCCCTGGACAAGATGTCATAAGCCTATGGATTCTCTCTCGAACTCAAGATAGCAGATGACACAAACACAGCAGGGGATTGACAAATGCTTATCACTACTTCTCCCTAACTTTCTTAAAACATGTCAACATTGGCCTTCCCTGGAGATCTTAGTCAAGGCATTGTGTTAAAAGAGAACATTCACAGATCTGAGTTCATAGAGGATTCAGAGTTTAATGGAATTTAGTGAGCTGAATTCCTCAGTGAGCTGAGTTCCTTTTTTGTCACTCCATGTGGGATTTGGAGCTCTTAGGGGTCAAGATGTCAAGGCCCTTGGCCTCTCCTCGTAAAAATGTCTTCTTGTAGAAATGGTTCAGGCTAAATAACTATCCTAAAGCACTGACTAATTTTCTTTGCACTTTTTTTTGTGATCCTGCAGAATCATGGAAATCCCTGAGCATAGGCAGAGGAACAGTTATTATTGGTATTGAAGACACCAGTGAAAAGGAATGAGTTATAGAAGGGTCTGCGATCTTGGAATAGTAGGATTGATCAGCAGACTGATGGAAGGATAAAGAGGCTGGGGAGGGAGAGATGTTAAAGGCACTTAGAGAAAGGGAAAGTGAAATGGCAAGAAGAGTCTTGGGGCCAAATTACCTTCTAGGAACAGAGATGAGGCAGAGGGAAATAGCCTGTAAGATGATGAAGGCTCATATGAGTGAAAACAAGAAAAACACCTACTCTTTGCCACTATCACTCCTATGGATCTAGAGGTGGGCAAGAAGAGATCCTCCAGACTTTTATTCCACTCAGAACTAAAAGCAAAGAGGTGCATGAAGGGGACAGAAAGGAAGGAAGGGGGGCTTTGCCATTAGATCAGAAATAGAAACATCTGAAACTTTCCACTGCAAAATCTTGGCAGGATTAGACCCTCGTGGGACCTTAAAGGAATCTCAATTTAACTGGCCTGCATAGTGCAAGGGTGTGGTGTGCTTGGAAGAGCTTGCAGTCTCGGGAGAGAAACGTGACCATGGAAAGTGTCTTTCCTATGTGAGAGCTGAAGATGGAATATTCCTTTTTTTTTTTTCTCCTTGTAAACTACTTTGGACTTGCTGGAAACTTATGAGCACAGTGAAACCTGTCTCGAGGTCTGCTCTTCACCTTGACCAAGTCCCACCCTGTCAATGATGACTTTACCTTGTTTTGAGTTTCCAGGGAGAATATATTTTCAACGCCAAGCAATCAATTTTTATGGGTCTCTGCCTGGAATTTAAGTTTAGAGTTAGATTCTTTACACTAAGGAGAGTTTATTGGCCAAAGTTAGACCCAAGTCATAACCAATGGATTAGTCAATGCAACAGTTCCAAACTGATGAACACAAGGGGCAATTGACCAGGATTTTCCAGAACTCCATTAGAGCTTGAGGCTCACCCAAAAGGAAGTGGATGATGAAATACTGCTGGACCAATTTGTCTGGGGCCCCTGGGGTTTTGTATTTGAAGGATTAGCTCCAGCCTCAAAATCTGCTCTAGCCAGAAATGTTGAGGCCCAAGGGGGAGGATTTTGGGGGTCACATTCCTAAAAACATATTACTTATCCCACCTTTTGGCAGATGACTAAATTTATTTTAGAAGGAGACAGAGCCTTTCATTCCACAATGCTTCTTTGACTCTCCCAACCTTCCTAACAGAGGCCATAGTCACAGTTTTACAGAAGTGTTAGATCATTTTTGAGAGCAGTTTTTCTTGCAAAGATATGGCACAAAAGAATTGCCTGCTTGAAGTGGGAGTAGTAAGTACTGGGAGGGTAAAAAAGGAGAGACTGGAAATCTGAAAGCCGAATGACTGACCTTACAGTTTTGCTAAGGATGACTAGCCCTATCAAATGGGAATTTTAGGAAAATTTATCCCAAGGCAATGGTAAGATTCTTCTTCAAGCAGCTAGTACTCTCAGCTATCTGACATGTCAGCACTGTGCATATGGGAAGTACTCAAAGGGCTGCAGATATATTGCAGGCAAGTTGTAGTATTTCTGACTTAGCAGTTCTTTTGACCTTCCCTGAAAGCTTAATGACCCACAGAATATTTTTTTCTGTCAAAAATGCCAATTTCTGATCAGCCTGGTTTGATCAGATGTTCCTCTTTCCAAATTACTGAATTATATCCAATGATCCATAGATTATTCAAAACCACTATCTATTTTGGTAAGTTCTCTTGTGCCTAGTGGAGACATTGCCAGGATTGTACACAAAAACAGTTGCTAATTAAAGAGACATGTTAGCATTGCCTTTGAGAGGGAAAAGGATGACAACAAAGAAAAACCGATCTCCAGCATCAGGGTCTAGCACATGCTGAATATCTTGGGGTGTCATTTATCTGAACTCCTCTTCAGCCTTGGCAGGGAAGATTTGCTGCTGCAGCTGGGCAGTGGCCTTGCTCTGTAGCGGAACAGCAGTCACACAATCAAGATGCAAACTTGAAAGAGGTCTGAAGTTTCTTCTTCTTCTTCAAGTAGATACCACAGCCACCTTCATTATTATCTTTCTAGCTTGTTTGATCAAAAAAGGTTTGGTTGATTTTCATTTCAGCAGAGCTGGGGTGGACCAACAACTGGAGGCAGAGGAGTAGCAGATGGCCAGTCACAGAGTTCAGATGGGTGCAGGGGAAATCTCAGTGTGTTTGCAGCATTTTTACACTGTGTGGAGTGCTTGTGTGGAGGAACATATGCTAAAGGCAGTGAGACTTATGTACTCCTTTTCAAGTAACACACTCAGTCTGTGGCACCCCACTAATAGACTTTAAGCGGCCAGCGTTGCAGGAGGATGTGCCATTGCCAAAAGCCCATCACCAGCTCCCAGAGAATACTTGGCACTCCTGCATCATCGCTTTTGTTAACTTGTAAACAGTCCTGAACTGTTAACTAAACTAAACTGTAGTAGCAACATGAAAAGGAGATGGAGGTAAATAGCCAGGAGGATTTTAGGTTAAATACATACCTCATCACCAGCAATGCTTCTTCCTGTCCTTTCAGTAACACTGCCTTTAATCTGGTGGTATGATTGGTTCAAGGATAAATTGATTTGAGAAATAAATTCAAGATGAAACAGTCTAGATTGTAGCCCTTGAGGTAGCTGATCCCAAAAAATCTCACATGCAGCTGAAGCTCAAATTTCAGTGATTAGTTTAATAAACATTGGGAAGTGTAAACATTTGGGAATAAAGAACTAGGCTAAAAAGTGTGTGTCATATTTTTATTGAAATAAGACATTATGATTGCATTGAAGGAAAACTCTTCAAACAAAGGAACAAAAAATCATCTACAAGCTCTCTAACACAGGAGCTATTTTCACTTTTAGATTTCCCTTTCTAGTCTGCATGCAAATGCATACACTTTTTTTTACATAGTTGCAACTGAAATAAACATAGACTTTACAGTCAGGCGTTTTTCTCATAGCATCATATCCTAAACACTGTCAATGTCTCCACATAATAGTCTTTTTCAAGGTTTCATTTGATTTTTTTGTAATCATAAAATCATTATGATTATGATTTTTATTTTTTTGAAACGGAGTCGCGCTCTGTTGTCCAGGCTGGAGTGCAGTGGCACAATTTCAGCTCGCTGCAAGCTCTGCCTCCTGGGTTCACGCCATTCTCCTGCCTCAGCCTCCCAAGTAAGTGGGGCTGCAGGCACCTGCCACCACGCCCGGCTAATTTTTTGTGTTTTCAGTAGAGACGGGGTTTCACCGTGTTAGCCAGGATGGTCTTGATCTCCTGACCTCGTGATCCGCCCACCTCGGGCTCCCGAAGTGCTGGGATTATAGGTGTTAGCCACCGTGCCCGGCCTATTATGATTATTATAAGGTTATGATTATTGTAGAAAATTGGGAAAATACAGAAAATAATAAATCAAGCAATAAATCATGAAAAGAGACCTATAGTTTCACTATCAAAAGGCAGCTATTAAAAGGATATTGGTCTATTTCCTTGTAGTCTTTTTACAATCAATGTATTTTTCTTTACATAATTGACCTTATACTGTATATATATGTATCCAGCCTTGATTTATTAACATTGTGTAACAAGCATTTCCCAATGCCCTTATGAACAAACATGCTTTAGGAGGACTGCATCATTTTCTATTTTTTGGACGTTCCATTATGTTAGATTGTTTTGATATTTCCCTAATATCAATGATGTTGAACTGCTGTAACAAATAGACTGCCTAAAATGTAACGGTTAACGTTAGAGAGCAATTTGTTTCTCTCTCAAGTAATGGCATGAAATCCGAGTCAGGTCGTGATTCTTCCTAACACATTCACTAAAAAATGCAGATTTATTTTTGTCTTCTTTTTTAAAAATTTAACTTTTATTTAAAGTTCAGGGATACACGTGCAGGTTTGTTATGTAGGTAAATTTGTGTCCTGGGGATTTGTTGTACAGATTATTTCGCCACCCAGGTATTAAGCCTAGTACTCAATAGTTATTTTTTTCTGAACCTTTCCTTTCTCCCACGTTCCACCCTGAGGTAGACCCCAGTGCATGTTTTTCCTCTCTATGTGTCCTTGTGTTCTAAACACTTAGCTCCAACTTATAAGTGAGAGCATGCGATATTTGGTTTTCTGTTCCTGCATCAGTTTGCTAAGGATAATGGGCTCCAGCTCCATCCATGTTCTTGCAAAGGACATGATCTCATTCATTTTTTTGTGGCTGCATAGTATTCCATGGTGTATTTGTGCCACATTTTCCTTATCCAGTCTATCATTGATGGGCATTTAGATTGGCTCCACATCTTTGCTATTGTGAATAGTGCTACAGTGTACATACGCATGCATGTGTCTTTATAACAGAAAGATTTATATTTCTTTGGGTAATACCCAGGAATAGAGTTGCTGGGTTGAATGGTATTTCTACCTTTAGGTCTTTGAGGAATCACCACACTGTCTTCCACAATGGTTGAACTAATTTACACTCCCACCAACAGTGTATAAGCATTCCTTTTTTCTCTGCAACCTCATCAGCATCTGTTATTTTTTTAACTTTTTAATAATAGCCATTCTGACTGGTGTGAGATGGATCTCAATGTTTTTGATTTGCATTTCTCTAATGATCAGTGATGTTGAGCTTTTCTTCATATGATTGTTGGCCATATAAATGTCTTCTTTTGAAAGTGTCTGTGTTCTTTGCCCATTTTTTAGTGGGACTGTTTGGTTTTTCCTTGTAAATTTGTTTAAGTAACTTACAGATGCTGGATGTTGGACCTTTTCAGAGGCATAGTTTGCAAACATTTGCTCCCATTCTGTAGGTTGTCTGTTTACTTGGTTGATGGTTTCTCTGATGTGCAGAAGCTCTTTGGTTTAATTAGATTCATTTGTTAATTTTTGCTTTTGTTGCAATTGCTTTTGGCATCTTCATCACAAAATCTATGCCAGTTCCTGTTCCTATGTCCAGAATGGTATTGCCTACGTTGTCTTCCAGGGTTTTCATAGTTTGGAGTTTTACATTTAAGTCCTTAATCCATATTGTGTTGATTTTTGTATATGGTGTAAGGAACAGGTCCAGTTTCAATCTTCTGCACATGACTACCCAGTTATCCCAGGACCATTTATTGAATAGGGAATTCTTTTCCCATTGCTTGTTTTTCTCAGGTTTATCAAAGATCAGATGGTTGTAGGTGTGTGGTCTTATTTCTGAGCTCTCTATTCTGTTCCATTTGTCTATGTGTCAGTGTTTTTTTTTTTTTTTTTTTTTTTTTTTTCAGAACCATGCTGTTTTGGTTACTATAG
Organism: Macaca nemestrina; assembly: GCF_043159975.1. Taxonomy (NCBI): domain Eukaryota; kingdom Metazoa; phylum Chordata; class Mammalia; order Primates; family Cercopithecidae; genus Macaca; species Macaca nemestrina. Next base: position 54,764,162 of record NC_092145.1, read on the forward strand.
CCCTGTACTATAGTTTGAAGTTTAGTAGTGTGATACCTCCAGCTTTATTCTTCTTGCTTAGGATCACTTTAACTGTTCGGGCTGTTTTTGGGGTTCCATATGAATTTTAAAATACCTTTTCTAGTTCTGTGAAAAAAGTCAATGGTAGTTTAATAGGAATATCCTTGAATCTATAAATAGCTTTGAGCAGTATGGTCATTTTAACAATGTTGACTCTTCCTCTCCATGAGCATGGAGTGTTTTTCCATTTGTTTGTGTCATCTCTGATTTTTTTTGGGGGGTGAAGTATTTTGTAGTTCTCCTGTAGAGATCTTTCACCTTTCTGGTTACCTGTATTCCTAAGTATTTAATTATTTTTGTGGCAATTGTGAATGGGAGTTCATTCCTGATTTAGCTCTTGGCTTGATAGTTGATGGTGTATAGGAATGTCAGTGATTTTCACACATTCGTTTTGTATCCTGAGACTTTGCCAAAGTTGTTTATCAGCTTAAGAAGTTTTAGGGCTGAGACTATGGGGTTTTCTAGATATAAGCATGTTATCTGCAAACAGGGATAGTTTGATTTCCTCTCTTCCTATTTGGATGCCCTTTATTTCTTTCCCTTGACTGACTGCTTTGGCCAGGACTTCCAGTAGTATGTTGCAACCCAATCCAAGAAAGCTAAAAATCGTCTCTGTCTTCTACCAGCCCTGCTGCAAGTGATGTCACTTGAACATACGTGCTTAGAATCACAGGAAAAGGAAATAGAGCAGGGTGGAGGTACGCCCAGGGATCTGGCCCAGGAGAGATGCACCCTTTTGCTTGCATTTCTTAATCATACAGCCATACACAAGAAAATGAAGCTTGAAACTGTAGTATAGCTGGACAGCCATGTCCCTGGCAGGTCTATTGCTATGGAGGAAAGAGAAAAGAGATATTGGGAGACAGCTAGTAGTCTCTGCCATAAACATTTTTGTGCAGAAATATTTGTTTGTATGTTAGTGTTTTTTCCTTAGGATATATTCTTAGAAAGAGTGACTAAATATTATTCTTTTTAAACTACAACTGCTTCACTATTGCTCTGTTATTTTTAATTCATCTCTCGGCTAACCTGAATGTCCTAAACAGTTTCTTTCAAGAAGAATCCATGACTAATATATTTTCTGAGCCCTTGCATATTTGAGAAACTTTTGGTACCTTCTCATTTGAAAGGCAATTTCTCTAAGTATAGAATTCTTGACTTACAAACTTTTCCCCTTAATACTTCATAGCTATACCTCCATTGCCTTCAACAAATATTTATTGAGCACCTACATATGCCAACAATTACTATAGGTGTTGGGAATACAGCTGTTGACAAAGCAGGCAAAAAGCCCTTGCCCTCTCAGAGGGACTAGTGGGCTGTGCTAGATTTTCTCTGCTCCCAAACCTGAGCCATTCTCTGCCTACTGTGGGCCTTGAAAGACTGACTCCTGAAGACTACGTTCCCCAGCCTCCCTTCATGGCTGATTTTCAATATTTCTTTCAATGGGTGGCACTGGCAGAAGATTGGAGGGCAAAAGGAGAGAGAAGCTGAGGTATTTCTTATCTGCTCCCTTCCTATTTCTGTATCTTATCTCTGACAGCTGCATACCTCCAGAAGTATAGTGTCTTCCAGATGGCTCTCTTCCACAGTTCCATTTTTCTCATTAAAATAATCTGAATCTGATTCTGTTCATTTTCATGATCCTGCCACTGGTGTAATGATTAGGATCACAGCAGGAGAAAGATGGCATACTCAGATGGTTTAACTAGGGATAGTTTAATGGCAAGACTATTTACAGAGTTATGGGCAGAGTTAAGGAATCCATAGAGGATAGTGTGATGCCCAAGCATAGCAATAGTAGGAAGCTGTTACTACTGGTAGGCCTGGAAGCACAAGAGGAGTGGTTACTAGAACCAAGTGAGACCTACAGTTGTTCGAGAGGGCCAACTAGATAGGTACCGTCATGATAGGTAGAAAAACACAATCATTACCCAAGCTATAGCCTGGCCGAGGAGAGGAGAATGTTTGAGGGAAAGTAAGTGCCCTGACCTTACTTTCCTCCTACCTCAGATCTCCTACCATTATCTTCCATTTGCCAAACCCAACTGGAAACTAAAAACCAAGGACACTTCACATGAAGCAGTCTGTGTAGGTCATCCTCCCAGGATACTGCTAGGAAGTCAGGAGATGGATCTGGGGGGAAAACAGACAGTATGAAGCAAAATGGGTTAATATTTACATGTAATGTTGCAATTTAGTTTGGAGTTTGCTTATTCTATTTTATTTTATTTTTTTGTGATTGACAAATAATTATATATATTTATGGAGTACAATAATGATGGCTTCATATAAGTATACATTGTGGAATGATTAAGTCAAGCTAGTTAACATATTCATCACCTTACCTACTTATTATTTTTTGATGAAAACATTTAAAATATACTCTTAGCAATTTTTTTTGAGATGGAGTTTTGCTCTTGTTACCCAGGCTGGAGTGCAATGGCACAATCTCCTCTCACCGCAACCTCCGCCTCCCAGATTCAAGCAATTCTCCTCCCTCAGCCTCCCGAGTAGCTGTGATTGCAGGCATGTGCCACCACGCCCAGCTAATTTTGTATTTTTAGTAGACACAGGGTTTCTCCATGTTGGTCAGGCTGGTCTTGAACTCCCAACCTCAGGTGATCTGCCCACCTCGGCCTCCCAAAGTGCTGGGATTACAGGCATGAGCCGCTGCACCTGGCCTCTTTTAGCAATTTCGAAATACAGAATACATTATTATTAATTATGGTCACCATTATGTGCAATAGATCACTAAAAGTTATTCCTTCTATCCAGCTGAAATTTTGTACCTTTTGACTAACATCTCCCCTTTTCCCATTCCCCTCCCCTAGTCCCTGGTAACTACCATTTTACTCTCTACTTCTATGAGTTCAACATTTTTAGATTCCACATGTAAGCAAGATCATGCAGTATTTATCTTTCTGTGCCTGGCTAATTTCACCTTAACATAATATTCTCCAACTCATCCCTGTTGTTGCAAAATGACAGAATTTCCTTCTTTTTAAAGGTGGTACAGTATTTCATTATATATGTATATCACGTTTTGTTTATCCATTCATCCATTAATGGACACTTAGGCTGCTTCCATATCTTGGCTATTATGAATAAAGCTGCCATGAACATGAAAGTACAGATATCTCTTTGACACTAATTGTAATTCCTTTGAATATATACCCAGAAGTGGGACTGCTGGATCATATGGTAATTCTATTTTTAGTTTTTCAGTGAACTTCAACACTGTTTTCCATAATGGCTATACTAATTTACATTCTCCCCAACACTGTACAAAGGTTTCCTTTTCTCTGCATCTTTTTTTTTAACACTTATTATCTTTCTTCTTTCTGTTAATAGCCATTCTATCAGGTGTGAGGTGATATCTCATTATGGTTTTAATTTGCATTTCTCTGATGGTTAGTGAGGTTGAGCATTTTTTCATATATCTGTTGGCCATTCATATGTTTTCTTTTGAGAAATGTCTGTTTACGTGCTTTGCCCATTTTTAAATTGGATTGTTTTCTTGCTATTAAGTTGTTTAAGTTCCTTACGTATTTGAGTATTAGTCCCTTGTCAATGTATGGTTGGCAAATATGTTCTCCCATTCTGTAGGCTGCCTGTGTTTTCAATCTGTTAATTTATTTCCTTTGCTGTACAGAAGCTTTTTAGTTTGATGCAATCCCATTTGTCTATTTTTGCTTTTGTTGTCTGTGCTTTTGGGGTCATATCTAAGAAATTATTGCCTAGACAAACGTTTTCTTTTAGTAGTTTCCTATGTTTTATTTTAGTAGTTTCACAGTTTCAGGTCTTATATTTAAGCCCTTAATCCATTTTGGGTTGATTTTTGTATATGGTTTGTGTTAAGGGTCCAATTTTATTCTTTGGCATGTGAATATCCAGTTTTCCCATTACCATTTATTGAAGAAACCATCCTTTCCCCATTGTTTATTCTTAGTACCTTTATTTAAAGTAAATTGAGCATAAATTAATGGGCTTATTCTGGGCTTTCTATCCTGGTCCACTGGTTGATGTGTCATTTAAATGTCAGATTGCCCACACTAGTAACTTCTATTTGACATAGGACTGGAAGTCCTAGCAGAGTGATCAGGCAAGAAAAAAAAATAAAATGCATCCATATAGGAAAGGAAAAAGTGAAATTGTCTCTGTTTGTTTATAACATGATTTTATATATAGGAAACCCTGAAGACTCCAGCCAAAAAACAAAACAAAACAAAACTGTTAGAATAAACAAATTCAGTAAAGTTTCAGGATACAAAATCAACATACAAAAACCAATAACATTTCTATACACTAATGACAAACTATCTTAAAAAGAAATAAAGAAAACAATCCCATTTATAATAGCATCAAAAAATACTTAGGAGTAAATTTAACCAGAGGTGAAAATCTGTCTTAGTCTTCTTTCTGTTGCATATAACAGAGCACCTAAGGCTTTACTCTGTGCTGCTGCTGGCACTGTGAACAGATGCAAACAATGAAACTCCATAGCCCACTCCCATTGGTACCTGATCCCAGCCGACAGGGAGGAACCCTGCTGTGCTGCTGTGGCAGCTGCCACATGCAAGCGAACACAGATCTCGCTGCCGCTGCCCTAATGAAGCACTTTGGCCAGCAACACCAAACAGAGTGTTGTGGCCAGCAGACCAGGAACACCTTAGCCCCTCCAGTGCAGCAGATTCCTAAACTCAAGGGACCAGAAAACAAAGCCAGGGTCCTGGTATCCGCCCTGCCCCCAGAGTTAAAGCACACAGCCCAGGATTGCTGAGCTAAGCCTTGGCCCCCTAAAACCTTCCAGAAACAAAGCCAGTTGACTGAATGCACCTCATACCACAGTAGAACTCCCAAGGGCATCAAAGAAGATAAAAGCAAAAACAAAACAAAACAAAACAAAAACCATCCAAAAGATGGCAACTTCAAAGACTGAAGGACCATTAACTTACACAGATAAGAAAGAACCAGCGCAAGAAGTCTGGAAACTCAAAAAGCCAGAGTGTCTTCTCACTTCCAAATGCTCACACTGGGTCCCCAGTAGTAGTTCTTAACCAGGCTGATGACAGAAATAGAATTTAAAATGTGGATAGAAGTGAAGATCACTGAGATTCAGCAGACAGTTGAAACCCAATCCAAGAAATGTAGGGAATACAATAAAATGATCAAGGAGATGAAAGATGAAATGGTCATTTTAAGAAAGAACCAAACTGATCTGATAGGGCTGGAAAACTCACTATGGGAATTTCATAATATAATTGCAAGTATTAACAGCAGAACTGACAAAACTGAAGAAAGAATCTCAGAGCTTGAAGACCAGTTCTCTGAAATAACTCAGTCAGACAAAAATAAAGAAAAAATATTGAAGAATAAACAAAGCTTCCAAAAAATGTGGGAGTATGTAATAAGACCAAATCTACAACTCATTGGCATCCTTGAGAGAGAGCGAGAAACCAAGCAACTTGGAAAACACATTTGAAAATATCATCTGTGAAAATCTTCCCAACCTCACCATAGAGGCCAACATTCAAATTCAGGAAATGCTGAGAACCCCTGCAAGATGCTAAATAAGATGACCATCCCCAAGACACATAGTCGTCAGATTCTGCATGGTTGAAATGAAAGAGAAAATGCTAAAAGCAGTTTGAAAGAAGGGGCAAGTCACTTACAAAGGGAACCCCATTGGGCTAACAGCAAACTTGTCAGCAGAAACTCTTAAAGCCAGAAGAAATTGGGGACCTATATTCAACATTCTTAAAGAAAACAGTTTTCAACTAAGAATTTCATATCCAGCAAGCTAAGCTTCATTAAGTGAAGGAGAAATATGATACTTTTCAGGCAAGCAAATGCTAAGGGAATTCATTACTACCAGACATGCCTTACAAGAAGTCCTTAAGGGAGTGCTAAATATGGAAAGGAAAGACCATTACTGGCCACCACAAAAATACACTTAAGTACATAGGCCAGTGACACTATAAAGTAACCACACGATCAAGTCTGCATAATAACAAGCTAACAACATGATGACAGGATCAAATTCGCACATATCAAATATTAACCTTGAATGTAAATTGGCTAAATACCCCAATTAAAGGGCACATAGTGGCAAGTTAGATAAAGCAGCAGTACACAGCAGTATGCTGTCTTCAAGAGACCCATCTCACATGCAACAACACCCATTGGCTCAAAGTAAAAGGATGGAGAAAAATCTACAAGTAGATGGAAAACAGAAAAAAGGCAGGGGCTGCTATGCTAATTTCACATAAAACAGACTTTCAGTCAATTATGATTTAAAAAAAGAGAAAGTTGGATATTACATCATAAAGTAAAGGGTTCAATTCAAAAAGAAGATCTAACTATCCTGAATGTATTTGCACCCAACACAGGAACATCTAGATTCATAAAGCAAGTTCTTAGAGACTTATGAAGAGGCTTAGATAACCAGATGAATAGTAGGAGACTTCAACACCCCATTGACAGTATTAGACAGATCACCAAAGAAGAAAACTAGAAGATATTCGGGACCTGAACTCAATACTTGATCATCGTACAAGATCTCAAGTTAGTAAGCTAACATCACAACTAAAAGAACTAGAGAACCAAGAGCAAACAAATCCCAAAGCTAGCAGAAGACGAGAAATAACCCAAATCAGAGCTGAACTGAAGGAAATTGAGACACAAAAAAACATTTAAAAGATCAATGAATCCAGGACCTAGTTTTTCGAAAAAAATAATAAAATAGATAGACCACTAGGTAGACTAACGAAGAAGAGAAAAGAGAACATTCAAAAAACACAATGAGAAATGACAGGGTAGCCAAGTGCAGTGGCTCACGCCTATAATTCCAGCACTTCTGGAGGCCAAGGTGGGTGGATCACCTGAGGTCAGGATTTTGAGACTAGCCTGGCCAACATGGTGAAGCTCCATCTCTACTAAAAAATACAAAAATTAGCCAGGTGTGGTAGCACGCACCTGTAATCTCAGCTACTCTGGAGGCTAAGGCAGGAGAATCACTTGAATCCAAGAGGCAGAGGTTGCAGTGAGCTGAGATTGTGCCACTGCACTCCAGCCTGGGAGACTGAGCAAGACTCCGTCTCAAAAAAGAAAAAAAAAAATGAAATGACAGGGCAATATTACCATTGACCCCACAGAAATACAAACAACCAGCGGAGAATATTATGAACACTTCTATGCACATAATCTAGAAAATCTAGAAGAAATGCGTAAATTCCTGGGCACATACACCCTCCCAAGATCAAACAAGGAAGGGGAAAGGGTCAGGAATAATAACTAACAGGTACTAGGCTTAATACCTGGTGGTGGAATAACCTTTACAACAAACCCCCACAATGCTAGTTTACCTAGGTAGCAAATCTGCACATGTATCCTTGAACTTAAACATTAAAAAAAAGAAAGAAGGAATAAGAAAATGGGCAGGAATTACCAAGGATGTTTTGGAAAAGAGGAAAAATGGGAGATGACTCTCCCTACCAGATATCAAAATATGGCATACATTTACAATAATTAAAACAGTGTGAATATGGCTTAGGAATGTAATAGGCTACTGACAAAACAGAGAAGAATTTCAAAATAGACTCATTTAAAAAATTGGAATTTATCATGTGGTGTGACATTTTATATCAGTGGAACATGATGAATTCTTCAGTAAAAGATGTTGAGACAAAAATTAATAATTTAACACAGTTAGTTCTCTATCATAATCTAAGGTAAATTCCAGATGGATTTGAGAAATGAACATAAAATATCAAGTCTTAGACTAAAATACAAGAAAATGAAGGCTTGATAAGCATGATGCTAAGGGAAACCTAGAAACCGTAAAGGAAAATCATGATGAGAAACAGTAACATATTCAACAACATAAAATACAAAACTAAAAACAAAAACGTAAAAAACCTCTGAACACCACCAACAACAACAAAAAGTCACTAAAAGCTAAGTCTCAAACTGGTGGCTCATATATGCAACACAGTTTTTTTCTGCACAGAGCTTTAAATATTTTTTTGTATTTAAAACTGTTGTGTGGACATTTTTTTGCCTTATTCTTTATTGTCTTGAACCTAGTGAGCATTACAAAATTAAATTACCTTCCTGACTCATAATTGTTTGAATTTGTGACATGTGCAACAAACGAAAACACAAGAAACAGACTGGAAAAATATTTACAATATATGTAAAAGACAATGAACATTCATAATATACCAAGTGCTTCTACATATCAATAAGAAGGTGACAAAAAACTCATTCAATAAATAAGCAAAGCTATGATTAGGCAATTCATTGAAGAAATACTAATGACTAATGAGTATATGAAAAGATGCTATTTTTCACTCGTAATCAAAAGAATTCAAAATGAAACAAAAATAAGATATATATATTTCCCATTAGGTTAGGAAAAATTAAAAAGATTGATAAAATGTAGAATTGGTTTGTGTGTGTGGGAAACTGATAATGTTATACATATTGGTGGGAATGTAAATCCATATGGCCATGTTGTTGGGTAATTTGGCTCTACTCCGTCAAACTTTAAAATGCAAATATACTTCGATGTAGCAAATTCACTTATAAAAATGCTTGTACATCTTAACAAGGAGACTTATACAAGGATGTTTATAGTTTTAAAAGATTGTAAACAACTCAATGTCCATCTGTAGTGAAAGGGTTATATACATTATCATATCTTTTTGCTATGAAATACTACTCAGAAGCAGGAACAAAATGAGATAGGCCTGTCTCTACTGACATAGAGAAATCGCTAAGATATTTTTTAGATTAAAAAAGGCAAGTCACATAAAATGTATAGAGTATAATCCAATTTTTATAAAGATAAAACATCTCAAACTATGTGTTTGCAAATGCATAGGAAACTATGTGTTTGCAAATGCATAGGAAAAAATTTGGAAGAATGTACATAAAACTGTCAGCCTTGAGGTTGCTTCTGGGGAGTAGTATAGAACAGAGAGTGTCAACTATACTTCTGTATAGAAGTATTCATGTATTACTTGAGTAATTAAAAAACATTAAAAAAAGAGTGAAAGTAAGGAAGTGGATTTAAAAGTTTCTCACGTTTGAGATGTGAAAATGCAGATGGGAGAGACAGGAAGTACAGGAAATGAATGTATGGTAAGGTAAGTAACATTCTAAGTACTCTGACACTATGTATTTTTTAGAAAGCCAGTAATGCTTCAATTCAGAAGTTTGTGCAGGATCTTATATTAGTTAGAATTCAATCAGGAGGGCAGTTTTATGGTATGAGAGATTTTTTAAAGAATTAGACCTCTTACAATTGTGAGAGGAACATATTGCAGGAGGAAAATAAAGGTCTACAAAGAGGAGTTCAAAGATCACCAGAAAGGTCACTAATCAGCTCCCATGAGGTTGAAAGAGTTGGAGCTTACAGGATATTCTGGAAGCTAGGCATATCAGTCTGCTAACATTAGGTCATGAAGCAGGGATGATGTAGAAAATGATGCAAGATTTTTGGCTTTCTATGGTGATACTGCTTCTGCGAGGTTGCAGTGAAGCATCTGGTGATGGGCCTGGGGTTGCTGTTGGTCAGCAGGACTAATAGGAAGAAAAGCTAAAGATGGAGCAGGAAAAAGTGAAGAGAAACTGGAACCTGTCTACACTTCAGTTTCTGTCTCTCAATACTTATAACTAAAGATGGCATTTTTTAGTGTAATGGCTACTGCTTTACAAATCTTGTACAACCTCACTTTTGGCCAACTACAAGCAAGTACCATCCAGGGAAGAGGATTGTGGGAAATGTAGTTCGTAGTGTACTAAAGTTTACAAGAGAACATACTAGGAAAGTCTTTATTCAGTAACCACTGAAAGCTAATAGGGGCACTGTATAAGCTGAAAAATATGACTGTGTATTCATACTGAAGCTGGATTGAAAAGAACACATATCCCCTGAACTTACAATAAAAGTAGAATGAAAAAGAAAATAAAATGATTTTAAAAATGCAGATTGTTTAAAAAAAAAAAAAAAAGAAGTCTTAAATTTGTAGCCTTCTTTGAAAGCTGGGCCAGATTATAGCCCCTTTGGTCTGGTTTTGTGAAGATCTGGGCTGCAAAGTTGTTCCAAAGCTCAAGGATTAGCAAGAAGTGATCCATAATGGTAATTCATTCATGTCATTCAGTCAGCAAATATTTATTGGAGTCCCTACTATGTGACTGGTGCTGGCTAGTGCTGGGGATATAGAATGAGCAAAACTAGGCATGGTCTCTGCCCTTCATAGTTTCCATTCCCATTCTGATTCTAGTGGTTGAATCACAAATGGGGCGGTACATTTATAAGCAAATGTAAATATTGTGATTTTGGTAAGTGCAATGAATGAGCATGTTACAATGGGATTGGGGGGAGATTTGGGAAGTCAGGGAAGAGCTATTTGAGCTAAGATAGAAGGAAAAGTAGGAGTTTAGATTATAGGCTATGCTGGTGATCATAGTGGGAAGAAAAGTTCAAGGTGCAATTTTCCATGAGAAAATTGCATAGATCTCTACTGAACAGAAGCTGAGAATGAGAACTGGGAGTTTGTGATGGTTGGTAACTGCAGCTCAATGGCAGTTTGTACTGAATGGGTCAGTAGGCTATCCTGCAGAGGGTACTCATTGTCTCAACAGCAAGTTTTGGTTGGGTTGGCAATTGAGTTTTTCGGTTCAAGAATTAGCTGAGGGTGACAGCCTCCTACCTACAGTTCCATGGGAGCTCAGAATGGCTCCCTCTCCTGTGATGGGGGATTTAGATGTAGGTCAAAGCCCAGCCATTTCTACCTTTTTGGCAAGCCAAGAAGTTCTAGAGTGGCAGATGTGATACTGCCTGGTAAAGCATATACAAAGTGTATGCTAGCAAAGTTTCTTTTCCAATATTAACTTGAGGAATTCTTAGGGGGCAGGTGGGGCAAGATCTCCAGCTACATCACCAATGTCACATAAAAATATGCATGTTCTTGACCCTAGTTGGGTGACAGGATGTCATTGAAACCATGGGTTCTAGGCAAAGTGATATCAAGCCCTCAGTCTCTGATAGGGAGTTTGGATGAAGGATGAGTTGGGATCCATGGAGCCAGGGTAAATGTAGAGTTGTGAAAACCAAAAATATGAGCAGAGCTAAAACTTGTGCAGGAAAGCCAAGTTTCCAAAGCTAGGAAGGGAGTCTTGAAAGTCACCAAAGGCCCAGAGTCAGGTATGGATATATATGTACTAATTCAGAAGCCTGGCACCCATGAGGTGATAGTGAATTTCAGAGAAATAGTGGCTAAGTATAGCAGCAGTGGTGGTGGTGGGCATGTCTGCAGCACCTGTCTAGAAAGACAGGTGCTGGCCACTAGGTGGTCTTTCGTCATTGGTGGTGAGGTCAGGTGTTTGTGGAGCATTTAGTTAGAAATGTCTTTGCTATTTAATGTGTATCTGCAAATTCTTAGTTGCTGATGTGTGAAGAGATAAGGAGCTAGCTAGATTGTAAATCAACTATTTTATTGTGCAAACTGTTTAGTTCAGCTGATTTTGTTTTGATAGAAATACCTTCTCAAGGAAGGCAGTGGGGTGGTGACTTCCTTACATCATTCTGGCCATGCTTCTTATCTCATAGTTGACCATCATTTTGAATAACTCCAGATATACCTTTGGGCTGTAGTAAAACTTGCGAGCCATTGACATATTTGCAGTATTTGAACCTGTGGAGTAGATAAGATTTCTTAGAGACCAAACAAAGAGTGAGAAGAGGAGAAGTCAAGGAAAGGATGCTGAAGGATATCAACATTTTTTAATGGTTCATTCACTGTGCTAAGTACTTTACATGCATTATCTCATTCAATTCCTATAGTAGCCCTAGGAGGTAAGTATTATTATTCCCATTTTACACATGAGCAAACTGGGGTTTATGATTACACAGCCATGGTGGCAGAGCTGGTAGTCTAACCCAAGTTCTGAGTCCAGAACCTGTGCTCTTAATTGCTAAGATCTAACAAGGAGCTTGCTGTAAGCAGGGACCAGAGAGCCTCTTAATAGCAGTTTCTTCTGAGAGAGAGGGTGCTCAGGGGAAGAACCAGATGACTGGACCAAAATGACTTGCTGGATCAAGCAGGTCTGAAAACAAGGAAAAGGGATTTGAAATGGGTTTATGAGAGGCAGCGTCTGGGCACACACCAAAGACAGTTGCTGATACCTAAAATGGACTTGTTTTTGGATGGGGTGGGTTTGTTGCATGAATTGTCTTGACTTGCTTTTCTGGATACAATGCCTGGTGCATAGCAGGGTGCCCTGGCTTCAAGAGCCAAGTATGAAATGAATGGTTCCTGGATGTTGGAAATATTTGGTAATGTCAAACTAGCTTAGTTGGAATGTTATGAGATTATTCCCTTGGGGCAGGGCCCTGAAGGGGAAGAACTGAGAACCTAGCTGGGAGAGACCTGAACTTTCTCCAGCCTCAGGGTATACGGTCATCTTTGCTCTGTAAATGGCTCTTACCAAATAAAAACGAGGTAGGAAGGCTTCTCAAGAGCTTGGTTTTATGAAAGAGATCAAACTGCAGTTTTCTATTATCTATCCCAGCAGGCAAGAAGCCACATACCTCCTGGGAGCCTAGAACAACAAACAGCAAACCTGACTTTCTCTAAAGAAGAAAAACCGCCTTGATATGTAGCTAGCAACTGTGGTTCAGACAAAGTGAATAAGACCTATTCCTACTTTATTTTCTTCAAAACACACATGACTACATGATAACACATTTTAGATTAATTTGTTGTCTCTTACCCCCCACCACCCTGCCTTCAACTTTCAACTGCCCTACTAGACATTCTTTTTTTTTTTTTTTTGAGACAGAGTCTTGCTCTGCCACCCAACCTGGAGTGCAGTGGCACGATCTCGGCTCACAGCAACCTCCGCCTCCTGGGTGCAAACAGTTATCCTGCCTCAGCCTCCCCAGAAGCTGGGATTACAGGTGCCCGCTACCATGTACGGCTAATTTTTGTATTTTTAGTAGAGACAGGGTTTCACCATGTTGAGGCCAGGCTGGTCTCAAACTCCTGACCTCAGGCAATCTGCTCACCTCTGCCTCCCAAAGTGCTGGGATTACAGGCATGAGTCACTGCACCCGGCCTTAGACATTCTTTATGGTGGCAGGAACTTTATCTTGTTCACTTCTATGGTACTATGCCTAGAACAGTGCCTGGCACATCATAGGTCTTCAATAAATATCTGTTGAATGTATGAAGACAAAGATAGATGGATCATGGAGGAGGGGGAAGAGAGGCCCATACCCGTAGAGATACTTATGAGAAAATGAAGAATAGTTGTTAAAAACACAGACTCATGAGTCAGACTGCTTGGCTTGAAATTCTATGCAACTTTGGGCAAGTTAGTTAACTTGTGTCTCAATTTCATCATTTGGAAATGGGATATTATTTCATCATGCTGTTGAAAAGATGGAGTTAGCTAATAGGTGTAAAGCACTTAGAATAGTGCCTGGCATATAATTAAAAGCTAAATAAATGTTTGCTATAATAATAACTATTATTATTTTGTTTTAAAATTTTTTGTTAAATTGATTATTTCTTTTCTAAAATTTTTATTTAAGGTTTAGAGGTACATGTGCAGGTTTGTTATATAGGTAAAATGCATGTTGTGGGAGTTTGGTGTACAGATTATTTTGTCACCCAGGTAATAAGCATAGTCCAATAGGGAGTTTTTTTTAATCCTCACCCTCCTCCCAGCCTCCACCCTTAAGTAGGCCCTGGTGGCTATTGTTCCCTTCTTTGTGTCCATAGGTACTAAAAGTTTAGCTCCCACTTATAAGTGAGAACATGTGGTATTTAGTTTTCTGTTCCTGTGTTAGTTTGCTTAGGATGATGGCCTCCAGGTCCATCCATGTTGTTGCAAAGGTCATGATCTCATCCTTTTTTATGGCTGTGTGGTATTCCATTGTGTATGTGTACCACATTTTCTTTATCCAGGCTACCATTCATGGGCATTTAGGTGGGTTCCATATCTTTGCTATTGTGAACAGTGCAGTGATGAACATGTATGTGCATGTATCTTTATACTAGAATGATTTCTATTCCTTTGGGTATACACCCAACAATGGGATTGCTGGGTCGAATGGTAATTCTGTTTTAAGATATTTGAGGAATCGCCACACTGCTTTCCACAATGGCTAAACTAATTTAGATTTAGACCAACAGTGTATAAGCATTTCCTTTTCTCTGCAACCTTGCCAGCACCTGTTATTTTTTGACTTTTTAATAATAGCCATTCTGACTGGTGTGAGATATTATCTGTATTAGTTTGTTCTCACACTGCTCTAAAGAACTGCTCAAGACTGGGTAATTTATTAGAAAAGAGGTTTAATTGACTCACAGTTCTGCATGGCTGGGGAGGCCTTAGGAAACTTACAATCATGGTAGTAGGGGAAGCAGACATATCTTACATGGCAGCAGGTAAGAAGCATGTGAAAGAGGAACTGACGAACACTTATAAAACCATCAGGTCTCATGAGAATTCACTCATCATCACAAAAGCAGCATGGGGGAAACCACCCCCATGATCTAATCACCACCCACCAGGTCCATCCCTGGACAAGTGGGGATTATGGGGATTATAATTCAAGATGAGATTTGGTTATGTACACAGACCAAACTGTATCAGTATTTCATTTTGGTTTTGATTTGCATTTCTTTAATGATCAGTGATGTTGAACATTTTTTCATATGCTTGTTAGCTGCATGTTGTCTTCTTTTGAAAAATATCTATTCATGTCTTTTGCCCACTTTTTTCACAGGTTGTTTGCTTTTTTCTTGTAAATTTGTTTAAGTTCCTTGTAGATTCTGGATATTAGACCTTGGTCAAATGCATAGTTTGCAAATATTTTCTCCCTTTCTGTAGGTTGTCTGTTTACTCTGTTGATAGTTTATTTTGCTGTGCAGAAGCCCTTTAGTTGAACCAGGTTCCATTTGTCAATTTTGGTTTTGCTGCAATTGATTTTGGTGTCCTAATTGTGAAGTCTTTGCTAGGTCCTATGTTCAGAAGAGTATTTCCTAGGTTATCTTCCAGGGTTTTTTTTTTTTTCTTCTTCTTCCAGGGTTTTTAGAATTTTCAGTTTTACATTTAAGTCTTTAATCCATCTCAAATTAAGTTTTATATATGGTGTAAGGAAGGTGATATGGTTTGGCTGTGTCCCCACCCAAATTTCATCTTCATTTGTAGCTCCCATAATCCCCACATGTTGTGGGACGGACCCAATGGGAGGTGACTGAATCATGACGAAGGGTTTTTCCTGTGCTGTTTTCATGATAGTGAATGAGTCTCATGAGATTTGATGATTTTATAAAGGGCAGTTCCCCTGCACATGGACTCCTGCCTGCCGCCATGTAAGACATACCTTTGCTCATTCTTCATCTTCTATCATGATTGTGAGGCCTCTTCAGCCATGTGGGATTGTAAGTCCATTAAACCTCTTTTTCTTTATAAATTACCCAGTCTTGGGTATTTCTTCATAGCAGTATGAAAGTGGGCTAATACAGAAGTTGTCCAGTTTCAACCCACATATGGCTAGCCAGTTAACCCAGCATCATTTGTTGAATAGGGAGTCCTTTCCCTATTGCTTATTTTGGTCAAATTTATCAAAGATCAGATGGTTGTAGGTGTGTGGTATTATTTCTGGGCTCTCTGTTCTGTTCCTCTAGTCTATGTGTCTGTTTTTGTACCAGTACCATGCTATTTTGGTTACTGTAGCCTTGCAGTATAGTTTGAAGTTGGGTAGTGTGATACCTCCAGCTTTGTTCTTTTTGCTTAGGATTGCCTTGATTTTCTGGGCTCTTTTTTGGTCCCATATGAATTTTAAAATAGTTTTTCCTAATTCTGTGAAGAATGTCATTGGTAGCTTGATAGGAATAGCATCAAATCTGTAAATTGCTTTGGGCAGTATGGCCATTTTAACAATATTGGTTTTTCCTATCCATGAGTGTGGAATGGTTTAATATTTATTTGTGTTATCTTTGATTTCTTTCAGTAGTGTTTTGTAATTCTTATTCTAGCAGTCTTTCAATTTCTTGGTTAGCTGTACTCCTAGTTGTTTATTTTATTTTATTTTATTTTTTTTTTGCTATTGTGAATGGGATTGCATTCTTGATTTGCCTCTCATCTTGGATGTTATAGGTGTGTAGAAATGCTACTGATTTTTGTACATTAATTTTGTTTCCTGAAACATTGCTGTAGTTGTCTGTTAGCTGAAGGAGCTTTTGGGTCAAGATTATGGGGTTTTCTAGATATAAAATCATGTCATCTGCAAACAGGAATAGTTTGACTGCCTCTCTTCCTATTTGGATGCCCTTTATTTCTTTCTCTTGCCTGATTGCTCTGGCCAGGGCTTCCAATACTATGTTGAATAGGAGTGTTGAGAGAGGGCATCCTTATCATGTGCTGGTTTTCAAGGGGAATACTTCCAGGTTTTGCTCATTCCATGTGATTGGTTGTGGGTTTTTCATAGATAGCTCTTATTATTTTGAGGTATGTTCCTTCAATGATTAGTTTGTTGAGGGTTTTTAACATGAAGGGATGTTGAATTTTATCAAAGGCCTTTTCTGCATCTTTTGAGAAAATTATGCGGTTTTTGTCTTTAGTTCTGTTTGTGTGGTGAATCACAATTATTGATATGTGTATGTTAAACCAATCTTGCATCCCAGGGATAAAGCTTACTTGATGATGGTGGATTAGCTTTTTGATGTGCTGTTGAAGGACATTGGCCTTAAGTTTTCTTTTTTTGTGTGTGTCTCTTCCAGATTTTTGTAACAGGATGATGCTGGCCTCATAGAATGAGTTAGGGAGGAATCCCTCCCCTCAATTTTTTGGAATAGTTTTGGTAAGAATGGTACCAGCTCTTCCTTAAACATATGGTAGAGTTAAGTTATGAATCCATGTGGTCCTGAGCTTTTTCTTGCTGGTAGGATTTTTATTACTGATTCAATTTCAGAACTCATTAATCTGTTTAGGGATTCAATTGCTACCTGGTTCAATCTTGGGAGGCTGTATGGTTCCAGGAATTTATCCATTTCCTCTAGGTTTTCTAGCTTGTGTGCACAGAGGTGCTCATAAGAGTCTCTGAAGAATTTTTGTATTTCTGTGAAGTTGGTGACATCACCTTAGTCATTTCTGATTGTGTTTATTTGGATCTTCTCTCTTTTTTAAATTAGTGTAGCTAATGGTCTATCTATCTTATTAATGCTTTCAAAAAACCAGTTCCTGGAATCATTAATCTTTTGTATCATTTTTTTGTGTCTCAATTTTCCTTCAGTTCAGCTCTGATTTTGGTTATTTCTTATAATCTGCTAGCTTTATAGTTGGTTTGCTCTTGTTTCTCTAGTTCTTCTACATGTGATGTTAGGTTGGTAATCTGGGACCTAACTTTTTGATTTGTGTGTTTAGTTCTATAAACGTCCCTCTTGATCAGGAAAAATAACTAATGGGTATTTGACTTAATACTTGGGTGATGAAATAATTTGTAAAATAAATCCCCATGGCACAAGTTTACCTATATAACAAACCTGCATATATACATCTGAACTTAAAATAAAAATTAAATAAAAAGAAAAAAAGAAAGAAAACTATAAATATACTTCCTTCTTACACTACTTTGGTTGTGTCGTAGAGATTCTGGTATGCTGTATCATTGTTCTCATTACTTCCAAAGAATTTCTTGATTTCTGCCTTAATTTGATGATTTATGCAGAAGTAATTCAGGAGTAGGTTGTTTACTTTCCATGCAATTGTATGGTTTTGAGTGATTTTCTTAGCCTTTCTTTCTTTCTTTTCTTTCTTTCTTTCTTTCTTTCTTTCTTTCTTTCTTTCTTTCTTTCTTTCTTTCTTTCTTTCTTTCTTTTTCTTTCTTTCCTTTTTTTCTTTCTTTCTTCTTTCTTTCTTTCTTTCTTTCTTTCTTTCTTTCTTTCTTTCTCTCTCTCTCTCTCTCTCCCCCTCCCTCCCTCCCTCCCTCCCTCTCTCCTTCCTTCCTTCCTTCCTTCTTTCCTTCTTTCCTTTCTTTTCTTTTTTTTGAGACAGAGTCTTGCTCTGTTGCCCAGGCTGGAGTGCAGTCGTGCAATCTCAGCTCACTGCAACCTCTGCTTCCTGGGTTCAAGTGCTTCTCCCACCTCAGCCTACTGAGTAGCTAGGATTACAGGCATGCACCACCATGCCTGGCTAATTTTTGTATTTTTAGCAGAGAAGGGCTTTTGTCATGTTGGCCAGGCTGGTCTCAAACTCCTGATCTCAAGTGATCTTCCTACCTCATCCTCCCGAAGTGCTAAGATTACAGGCATAAGCCATCATGCCCAGCCCCTTAGCATTGATTTCTATTTTTATTGCACTGTGGTCTGAGAGTGTGATTGGTATGATCTTTTTTTTAATTTGCTGGGGATTGTTTTATGCCCAGTTGTGTCATTGATTTTAGAGTATGTGCCATGTGCAGATAAGAAGAAGGTATATTCTATTCTTTGGTTGGAGAGTTCTGTAGATGTCTGTTAGGTCCATTTGGTCAAGTGTAAAGTTCAGGTCCTGAATATCTTTGTTAGTTTTCTGTCTTAATTATCTGTCTAAAACTGTCAGTGGGGTGTTGTATTAGTCTGTTTCACACTGCTATAAAGAAATGCCTGAGACTGTGTAATTTATGAAGGAAAGGAGTTCAATTGACTTACAGTTCCACATGGCTGGGAAGGTTTTAGGAAACTTACAATCATGGAAGAAGGCAAAGGGGAAGCAAGCACCTTCTTCACAAGGCAGTAGAAGAGCAAACGAAAGAGTGCAAATGAAGGAGCAACTACCAAACAATTTCAAAACTATCAGCTCTTGTGAGAATTCCCTCAGTATCATGAGAACAGTACGGGAGAAACTGACTCCATGATCCAATCACCTTTCATCAGGTCTCTCCCTTGACATGTGGGGATTATAATTCAGATTACAATTCAAGATGAGATTTGGGTCAGGACACAGAGCCAAACCATATTCTGCCCCTGGCCCTTTCCAAATCTCATGTCATCACATTTTAAAGCACAATCATGCCTTCCCAACAGTCCTCCAAACTCTTAACTCATCCCCGCATTAACTCAAAAATCCAAGTCCAAAGTCTCAGCTGAAATAAGTCAAGTCCTTTCCACCTATGAGCCTGTGAAATCAAAAACATGTTAGTTACTTCCAAGATACAGTGGGGGTACAGGCATTGGATAAATGCTTCCTTTCCAAATGGGAGAAATTGGCCAGAACAAAGGGGCTACAGGCCCTATGCAAGTCCAAAATCCAGCAGGGCAGTCATTAACTCTTAAAGCTCCAAAATAGTCTCCTTTGACTCCATGTCTCACATTCAGGGCATGCTGATGCAAAGGATGTGCTCCCATGGCCTTGGGCAGCTCTGCCCCTGTGGCTTTGCAGCCCTCTACTTTACAGCCCTCTACTGCCCCCTCCCAACCCACTGCTTTCATGGGCTGGTGTTGTGTCTGCATCTTTTCCAGGTGCACAGTGCAAGTTCTTCATGGATCTACTGTTCTGGGTTCTGGAGGATGTGGCCTGCTTCTCACAGATCCACTAGCCAGTGCCCCAGTAGGGACTCTGTGTGGGGGCTCCAACCCCACATTTCCCTTCTGCCCTGCCCTAGTGGAGGTTCTCCATGATGGCTCCACCCCTGCAGCAAACTTATGCTTAGACATCCAGGTATTTCCATATGTATTAGTCTGTTCTCATGCTGCTTGCACCTTCTGAAGCAATGGCCTGAGCTGTACCTTGGCCCCTTTTAGCCACAGCTGGAGCTGGAGTGGCTGGCTGGGATACAGGATACCAAGTTTCTGGGCTGCACAAAGCAGCAGGGCCCTGAGCCCAGCCCACAAACCATTTTTCCCTCCTAGCCTCCCAGCTTGTGATGGGAGGGGCTGCTGTGAAGGTCTCTAACATGCCCTGGAGACATTTTCCCCATTGTCTTGGTGATTAACATTTGGCTCCCCATTGCTTATGCAAATTTCTGCAGCTGGCTTGAATTTCTCCCCCAGAAAATGGGTTTTTCTTTTCTGTTACATTGTCAGGCTGCAAATTTCCCAAACTTTTATGTTCTGTTTCCCTTTTAAACATAAGTTCCAATTTTAGATCATCTCTCTCAAGTTCAAAGTTCCACCAATCTCTAGGGCAGTGGAAAATGCCGCCAGTCTCTTTGCTAAAGCATAACAAGAGTGACCTTTGCTCTGGTTATCAGTAAGTTCCTTATCTCCATCTGAGACCACCTCAGCCTGGACTTCATTGTCCATATCACTGTCAGCACTTTGGTCAAAACCATTCAACAAGTTTCCAGGAAGTCCCAAACTTTCCTATATCTTCCTATCTTCTTCTGAGCCCTCCAAACTGTTCCAACCTCTGCCCATTACCCAGTTTCAAAGTCACTTCCACATGAGGTTATCTTTATAGCAGTACTCCACTCCCTAGGTACCAATTTAGGTGTTGAAGTCTCCCACTATTATTGTGTGGTTATCTAAGTCTCTCATAAGTCTCTAAGAACTTGCTTTATCAATCTGGGTGCTCCTGTGTTGGATGCATATATTTAGGATTGCTAGGTCTTCTTACTGAATTGAAACCTTTAGTATGATGTAATGCTCCTTTGGGTTTTTTTTTTTTTTTTTTTTATCTTTGTTGGTTTAAAGTCAGTTTTGTCTGAAATGAGAATAGCAACTCCTGCCTTTTTTTGTTTTCTGTTTGCTTGGAAATTTTTCTCCATCTCTTTACTTTGAGTCTATGGGTGTCACTGCATGTGAGATGGGTCTTTTAAAGAAAGCATACAATTGGGCATTGCTTCTTTATCTACCTTGCCACTCTGTGCCTTTTAATTGGGGCATTTAGCTTATTTACATTCAATGTTAGTATTGATATGTGCAGTCTGATCCTGTCATTATGTTAGTAGCTCATTATTATGCAGACTTGTTTGTGTGGCTGCTTTAGTGTCACTGTTGTATGTACTTAAGTGTGTTTTTGTAGTGGCCAGTAACAGTCTTTCCTTTCCATGTTTAACACTCCCTTAAGTGCTTCTTGTAAGGCATGTCTGATGGTAATAAATTCCCTTAACATTTGCTTGCCTGAAAAGCATCTTATTCCTCCTTCACTTATGAAGTTTAGTTCGATTAGATATGAAATTCTTGACTGGAATTTATTTTCTTTAAGAATGCTGAAAATACACCCGCAATCTCTTCTGGTTTGCAGGATTTGTGCTGACGGGTTTGCTGTTAGCCTGATGGGATTCCTTTTGGAGGTGACCTATCCCTTGTCTCTTGCTGCCTTCGACTTATTTTCTTTAACATTGATCTTGAAGAATCTGATTGCTATGTGTCTTGGGGATGGTCTTCTAGTATTTTGCAAGGGTTCTCTGCATTTCCTGAATTTGAATGTTGGCATCTCTAGTGAGGCTGGGAAAATTTTCATGCATGATATCCTGAAATATGTTTTCCATGTTGCCTGTTTTCTCTGCCTCTCTTTCAGGGATGCCAATGAGTCATAGATTTGGTGTCTTTACGTTATTCCATATTTATCAGAGGTTTTGTTCATTCTTCTTTATTGTTTTTATTTTATTTTTGCTTGACTGAGTTGTTTTGGAGAGCCAGTCTTCAATATCTGAGACTCTTTCCTTGGTTTGGTCAATGCTGCTGTTAATACTTGTGATTGCATTATGAAATTATTCTAGTGTGTTTTTTAGCTCTATCAGACAAGTTTGTTTTTTCTTATAAGGGTCATTTGCTTTATCCCCTCCTGTATTTTTTCATTGTAATCCTTAGATTTCTTGGATTAGGTTTCCATTATCTCCTGTATGTCAATCATCTTTGTTCCTGTCCATATTCTGAATTCTATTTCTGACTTTTCAGTCATTTCAGCCTAGTTAAGAACCATTGCTGGGGAATTCATATTGCCATTTGGAGGTAAGAAGGCACTCTGGCTTTTTGAGTTGCCAGACTTTTTTGCTGTTTCTTTCTCATTTGCATGGGCTGATGTTCCTTCAGTCTTTGAAGTTGCCATCCTTTGGATGGAATTTTTTTTTCTGTTTTCTTTTTTGATACCCTTGAGGGTTTGATTATGGTATAAGGTGGGTTCAGTTGACTAGCTTCAATTCTAGTCCACTCCTCCATCTTGGAGGAGCCCCCTCTGATTGCTGTCTCTGTGCCTGTGTTTCTTTTTTGGGGTGTTCTGATCCATGGGGCTCCCCACAGGGGCCACAATTGGCAGACAAGCCTTATCCTTGCCAAGTAGGCCTTAATATGCTGTGTGCTTCCTGGGAAGAGACAGGGTTGTGCCTGCCTGCAGAGTTTAGGTGGAAGCAGGTTCACTAGGATGGAAGATCTAGTGAGTTTGGCCTGTCTAGCTATGAGAGGTGGGGGTGGGTGCAGTGCCTGCTCTGCTGTCTGGGTGTTTCCATGGCTGCACCCCTTTGCAAATTCAGGCAGAAGAAGGGCCACTGGGCTGGAAGCCCCAGCAGGCATAGCTCCCCTGGCTACTGGCAGTAGGAGTTGGTGGGGATGCCTGCCTTGCCACCTGGGAGTTTTCTAGGAAAACAGGAAGCTGCACCCTGCAGCTGAGTTCACACAGAAGCGAGACTGCTGGGCTGGAAGCTCTAGCAGGCATTGCCTGCCTGGCTATCAGCAGCAGGGGTGAGTGAGGTCACCTACCCTGATGTCTGGATGCTTCCTGGGACAATAGGCAGCTGTGAGCACTGGTTGAGTTCACACAGAAGGAGGACTATGGTGCCTGGGAGCAGGCGGGGCCATGTACTGTGTGTTCCGGGTATTTCCCTGGACAACAGGAAGCTGTACACTTCCGCTGAATTCACACAGAAGCAGGACCACTGAGCTAGAAGCTCTAGCAGGCATTGCCCTCCTGGTTCCCAGTGGTGGGGGCAGGTAGGGTTGTACGTTCTGCTGTCCAGTTGTTTCCTGGGACAACTGGAAGCTGCCTGCTCTGGCTGAGTTCACACAGAAGCCAGGCTACTGTGCGGAAAGCTCTAGCAAGTGTTGCCTGTCTGGCTGCCAATGGTGCAGTTGGGTGGAGTGGCCGGCTGGGTTCAAACAAAAGTGGGACCACTGGCCTGGAAGCTGGTACTGAGCCCTTTCTGGCAAGGGGGTGGTGAAGTAATGTTACTGCTCCCAGGCATGGCAACGGTGGCCTCTACTGATGCTATGGCACCAGTGCTTGTTTGCTCTGGGGCCTAAGGCTTGTAGAGGTCCCTTTGGACTCGAGAGTTGCCCCTGCGAAACATCCAGGTGGCTCTCTGCCTCAGTCTAGAAGTACGGTGTAGGGACAGTTCGGGGGAACCAGTGGTATTATCCTGTTCCCAGTCTTGCACAGGTCCCTGTGGGGAATGTGAATCCCCCTGGGAGATCTCACTCACTGACCCTTTCCTATATTGGAGAGGTTCCCCCAGCTCCACTTTGAGTCCAGGCAACGTGGGGCCCAGCTTCGTTCCTCTCTGCTCTCTGTGTTCCCCTCCTACCTTAATGAATCCCAACATGGTTTCTCAGATGATCAGGCTGTAGGGACAGTATTCACTAACCTTTTGTTTTCTGTCTGTGAGAGTGGCACACATGCACTGCTTCTAGTCCACCATCTTGGCCCAGCTCCACCTAATATTCTTTTAAAAAGTTGATTGCAGGAAAATATGAAGAAGGAAGGGGAGAGGTTAACACTCTTCAAGCAGTTGTTATACTCCAGGTGCTTTTCTTCATGAGTTACTTGCACTACTTCATTGAATCCTCACTTCAACCTTGGCAAGTAAGTAGCATTATTTTCCCACTTTACAGATGAGGACACTGAGATACTTGTCCCAAGTGATGCAGAGATGAAACTGAACCCTGGCACTGAGTCCAAGCTCTTTCCACTCAAGAACATTGACTCTAAGTTCTGGATCATAAAAAAGGGCCATGTTTATTTTTATCTATAATTTTACTCTCAGCCCGTAGCAAATAGTTGGCACTCGAAAATTAATTGCTGGATTTGAACAAATAGTGAATGAATAAATGCTTTTAAGACCAACAGAAAGGGAAATTCCAACCAAAGCTTAGGGAAGACTCTAGAAAGGCGGTTGAGGCTGCCATTCTTAAGTAGGATGCAGTCTGGACCAGAGTGGACAATCTGAGCCTACAGGAACTGGATGGAGGATGGCTTTGGGCTGTTATGGTGCCAATCATAAGCCACCTTGGGTTCCCGTGGCTGGAAGTTACAATTATGTTTCTAAATTAAAAGGGAAAATATAAGTATATGAAATACATTCTCATTTAAAAAAATACCCGATGATGATAAAGCAAAAATTCTCTTTGAACTAACTTCCACCACTAATTTGATATGCATCCCCTCAGAAATTTGTATATGAATTTAACTATATATATGTATATGTCTATAGCTATATCTATCTTGCTTGGTTTTGTGGTTTTTTACATAAATAATATCCTCCTGTATGCATTGTTTTACAGCCTACTTTCTTCACGCGACAATATGTGTTATAGCTGTTTCTATGTTAGTATGAACCGATCTATCTCCTTTTAAATGATTGAACAGCATTCTATATTTTATTGTTTGGATAAGCCAATTGACGTAAATGGTCCCCTTTTATGCATTCTCCTTTCTTCTCACCTTCTGTCCCTTTGTCCTTCCATTTCTTTCATTCTTTCTTTTGACACTACAAACATTACAGCAAGAATACTTATAAATGGCTCTTTCTGCTCATGTGCAAGAATTTCTGCGGATAGAGACTTGAAAGTAGAGCTGCTCAGCTGGAGAATATGCTCATGTAAAATTTAGTAGATAACTGCCAAGTTATGTAATTAAGAGTTTATAAGAGCAGAGGCAGGAAATTAGTGCTCTCTAAACTCATTGGTCTCTCTGCTTTTTAATTGCTTTGCCTATTTCAGTATTCTTTTTCCTTAGCTTCTCTGCGAGGTCACTTTTCAAAAATTTTAGTCTATCTCAGAAAAGCTAAGGAGAAAAGTTCCTCGGTTACACTAATTTCTATAAATTTAGGAGGACACTGAGAGTGTCCCTAGTGTCCATATGGCAGTAATGCAACCCTGGCTGCCTGGGCTCAGCTGGGGCTAGGGATCCAGAGAGGTAAGAGGGATTTATTCTGGGAAGAGTCAGCATGGCTGCAGTATTCGTCCTTTCCAGTTTAGAACGTGCCTATATACACTTTTCTTTCCTTTGAGGTCTTGGAGAACCCTTCATCGTGGGTAATCCTTTATCCTCTCCCCACCCCAAATCAAGAAAAAGAGAAGCCATGTATTTTACAGAGAAATGAGACATTCTGAAGAGCTAGTGCCATCTACAGTCCTAAAAACTGCCCACAAGTTTTCTTGAGAATTTCTCCACAGGTCTATATGCTCTTTCATTTGCTGCCATTTGCCTGCTTTCCCTAAAACCTTGTCAGTCAAAATAATAGTAATAATAAATGAATAATACATGATTTGTAATTCAGTGATATTTTCTTGTGTTTTTAACTACTCCTGCAGCAATTTTAATTTTTAGTATTTTTTCTTTGCATATGTTTGACTCTATTAGCATATCACAATTTGTATATCCTTTGGAGTTTGCAAAGCACTTTCACATCCAACATATTATTTACTACCTGTAGCAACCACTACTGTCCTTGATTTTATAGGAAATGGTTCAGGGAAGTTAAGTTACTAGTTTAAAGTCACACAACCTATAACTGACAACAACTGAAGTCTACTTGGATCTATTTTCTTTGGCCATTATATTACAATATACCATACTCTGTGTTTATGAATTAATTAGAATTTTTATCTGTGAATATAAATATTATTTTAGTTATCTTTTCTTGATCATCTGAAGATAAGGAAACTAAATTTGTGTTTCAAGTTCCTAAGCCTTATAAACAAACTTCTCATAAATAAGATAAGCTAAAGACGAAGAGTGTCTGACAGCTTTATACTTGATTTTGAAGGGTATACTTTTTGGGTGTGACTGAGAAGACAGAGCTACTCTTCAGTAGGACATTGCTCCCATTCCCTCCTCTCCTGTCAGTATGCAAATTGTGCTGTTGGTCAACACTGCAGCTGCCATTTGTTGAGTCTGGCTCTGTGAGCAGTTGCTGCCTGGCCCCCTTTCTCAAGAGGAGGCTTTGCCCCACTTGGTGGGGCTGGTGTCTCTGTATTTTTCTTGCCACTCAGAATAATATCAAACTGAAGTGAAACTCTAGTGCAGCCCTGAAGTCTTCTCCAGCTTTATAATATATTTAAGTAATATTTATTGAGTGTTTGCTAAGTGCTAGGTAGTGTAATAAGTCTTTTACACATATTAACTCATGTGATCTTCGCATTAGCCCTATGAAGTAGAGATTATTATTATTAAATTCATTTTGCAGAGGAAGAAACTGAAGCTCAGAGATGTTAAGTAACTTGCTGAAATTCATGGAGCTAGTGTGTAGCAGATTTAGGACATGATTCCAAGTCTGTTTTGATGTCTAAGTTTGTGCTTCCAACCATTTTAAGTCTTTCAAAAAGCTTCTCCTCATCTTCCCTGCCACCATTTCAATAACTTCTAAAAGAACACCCAAGATGTAGCACCAAATGAGAAATGGAGTAGTAATGATGATGCTTTGGCTTGAATGCTCTGAATGCTATCTCTTTAGCAATGGACAAATGGCCTTTGAGCATGGATTGGAATATGAACTTTGGAGTCCCCTGACACTTGGATTTAAATCTCAGTTCTACCTCTTCTTTATCTGTTTCTTTATCTATAAATTGAATATAATAATAGTTACCCCAATAGGGTGATTGTGAAATATAAATGGGTTAATACATGTAAAGCACTTAGAACTGTCCCTGGCCCATAGATAGAGCTATGTGACAAGATTCTGTTATGAAGCTATAAGATACATTTAGATACTGTGTTGTTTCCTTGCCTCCGTGGGTGAAGAGGAGGCTTGTCTAGGTCAAAGGGAGCACTTGAATGGCAATACTGTTTTTTTTTTTTTGAACAAAATTTAGCATTTTATTTGTGTTTGGATTCCACTTGTGAGATTATGAAAATATGTTTTAGAATGCTTAAAACGATTTTATACCCATATTGCAAAGTGTGAACAGCTTTAAAAGTGGGCAGATTATCTCATTACACTTAAAACAAAAATCCAAATTGGAAGCTAGCTTATCTTGAAGTAAGAATATAAAAGAAACTGCAAGGTAGTAAAAGCTGGCAATTTTTTTTTTAATTTTTTATTTTATTTTATTTTATTTTTTATTTTATTATTATTATTATTATACTTTAAGTTCTAGGGTACATGTGCATAACGCGCAGGTTTGTTACATATGTATACTTGTGCCACGTTGGTGTGCTGCACCCATCAACTCGTCAGCACCCATCAACTCGTCATTTACATCAGGTATAACTCCCAATGCAATCCCTCCCCCCTCCCCCCTCCCCATGATAGGCCCCGGTGTGTGATGTTCCCCTTCCCGAGTCCAAGTGATCTCATTGTTCAGTTCCCACCTATGAGTGAGAACATGCGGTGTTTGGTTTTCTGTTCTTGTGATAGTTTGCTAAGAATGATGGTTTCCAGCTGCATCCATGTCCCTACAAAGGACACAAACTCGGCAATACTGTTAAGAAAAAACTGTTACTCACTTGTGCCTGTTGAAGCAACATGGGGGCAGTATTTGCAGTTATCTCTTGTCACTGCTGGCCTTGGGCAGATTTATTAACTGATCAAGTTTGCTTTGTGGTAGTATCCCCTTCATCTACCCTTCTCAGACATTTTGTACAGTTGTTTTCTCTTCCACTCCCTGGGCCTCTCCCACACCTATGCCTGTGGAAGGAGGCAAATACTCTTCACTCTGACTGAGGTGTCTATGACTTATGAAACTTCCTTTATGTAGTTGCTTGTATTTGAACTGAACACTAGATGTTTAGTCTATACTCATGGTAGGATTTCAGGCATTAATCAGTGGACATGTCTTAGTCAGCTTAGGCTGCCGTAACAAAATACCATAGACTGTGTGGCTTAAATAATGTAAATTTATTTACTCATAGCTCTGGAGGTTGGAAAGTCCAAGATCAAAGTGCTAGCCAATTTGGTTCTTGGTGAGGGCTCTCTTCTTGGCTGGCAGACAGTGGCCGTTTTGCTATGACCTTACTTGGCAGGCAGAGATAGCCCTGGTGTCTCTTCCTTTGAGGGCCACTCCCTCATTAACTCATCTAAACCTAATTATCTCTCAAAAACTCCGTCTCTAAATATCATCACATGTGGAGCGGGGGTTAGGGAATCAATGTATGGATTTTGGGGAGACACAATTCAGTACATAGCAGATCACAAAAGGACATTTAAACCTCAGGGCCATTAGGTGCCCCTAAAACCATAACAAAATGTAAGAAAGCCAAGTCCCTCTGTACTCCAGGCCCATACACAGTTCAGAAATGAGCATGTTCTATGGAGCTCCCAAGGGCTCTTCCCTCTTGGGTGGTAAGGACAGATTCTCCCCCTTAATCATAGTTGTGGTTCCGAAGTCAGGTTTTGGAAACAGTCTAATCCACATTATCAGGCGGTTAAGAGAATGGGATCCCATTTGACTTGGTAATGGTTTTCTTTTTTCTTTCTTTTTTTTTTTTTTTGAGACGGAGTCTCGCTCTGTCGCCCAGGCTGGAGTGCAGTGGCCGGATCTCAGCTCACTGCAAGCTCCGCCTCCCGGGTTCCCGCCATTCTCCTGTCTCAGCCCCCTGAGTAGCTGGGACTACAGGCGCCCGCCACCTCGCCCGGCTAGTTTTTTTTTTTTGTATTTTTTTTTAGTAGAGACGGGGTTTCACCGTGTTAGCCAGGATGGTCTCGATCTCCTGACCTAGTGATCCGCCCGTCTCGGCCTCCCAAAGTGCTGGGATTACAGGCTTGAGCCACCGCGCCCGGCCTATGGTTTTCTTTTATTAACTTTTCGGTGAAAATTTTCCTTTCATTGTGATTAGACTTAGTGATTGGAATCTCTAGAGTTTGCTCTTTAAGTACCAGCAAGTGTTAAAGTGCCCAGGACTATCAAAAAATCTTCAGCTTGAGTTGTTGGTGTAAAGGGGAGGTTTAGGCAAGCCTGCAGCCACTAAGCCTGTTGATTTAGAACAGGCATTAGGTGCCCAGAGAGAGTTGAGAGAAAAGGTGTTATAGACGCCATTAATGGATCCATGGGGAGACTGAATTATTTTTCTAATAACGTGGTCCATTTATTTTTAAGATCATTTGTGGGTTCCTTGTATCTTCTAGTTTGTGCACCAAAGAAAGGAAAAGGAATATTTCCATCCTTTTTCCTCTTTGGATTTTGGAAAACCTTGCCCTGATGAAGACATAAAGACTCCAGGGAAGTACAATAGTACTGTGAGGGTGGAGATGCTCTTTAAAAGATAAGTGTATATGATAGACAAATACTTAATATTATGATATTATTCATATATAAAGAGCTGTTACAGATTAATAAGAAAGACACAAGCATCATAACAGACAAAAAGACAAAGGAGATAAACCATTACACACACACAAGACAAAAAAATAAAAATGTCCGATAGACACTATTTTAAATAACAATGAAATCATGTGCTTCATTAATGCCTAACACATTATATTGACAAGGATTAAAAAATTAAAAACAGTCCAGGTGCTGTGACTCACGCCTGTAATCCCAGCACTTTGGGAGGCCAAGGCAGGCGGATTACCTGAGGTCAGGAGTTCGAGATCAGCCTGGCGAAACCCCATCTCCACTAAAAATACAAAAAAATTCGCTGGGCATGGTGGTGGGCACCTGTAATCCCAGCTACTCGGGAGATTGAGGTAGGAGAATTGCTTGAATCCGGGAGGCAGAGGTTGCAGCGAGCTGAGATCGCGCCATTGCATTCCAGCCTGGGCAATAAGAGCGAAACTCCGTCTCAAAAAAAAAAAAAAAAAAAAAAAATTAAAAACAAATAACCATAGGTGGTTGGTGTTGGCCTGGTTAAGACAAAAACAGACACTCAAATACAGTTCTAGTGGAGGTATTAATTGGTGTAGACTTTCTGAAAGGCAATTTGAGAATACATACCAAAAGCTTTAATATGTGCATATCTTTTGACCCAGCATTTGCACTGTTAGGTATTTATCCTAAGAAAATAATTATGGATGTGTGAAAAGATTTAGCTACACAAACAATTGAAGCAGCAAAAATTGGAAACAACTAAATACCCTCAAATTGGAAATTGGTTAAATAAATGATGGTATAGGCATAGAATAGAAAATTATGTAGCCATTAAAAATCATGTTTTGAAATGAGAAAATGTTCATGATATCATAATATTAAAATAAGAAAGTAAGATACCAAGCTGTGTATACAGAGTATAATCTCAATTTCATACACAAAAGTATATTAAAAGACTAGAAGAAGATACACTTAAATGTTAACAATGATTATATCTGGGTAGTAGGATGACAGATAATCCTTACTTTCTTCTTTTCAGGATTTTATGTCTTTTCCAAATTTCATGCAGTGAGTATGTGCTACTTTTATAATTTAAAAAAAAAAAAAAGCAACACAGAAACTATAAAAAAGACATTTAAGCTTGTTTCTGAAAGCTAATCTTTGATTTAATTTTTTCTCTTCAAATTTAAATGCAGACATTTCCTTTAGGAAATGAGGAAAAACATTTTAACTGTCTTGTGGGAGAAATTGATAAAGAAAAAGTTTTTCTGGGTGTGTAGGGAATATCCCAGGATAAAAGTACTCCCATGGACCGTATATATTCCAGACTGACCCTTCTTTCAAAGGCTTCGTGTTACCTTTTTTTCAGAAACTGCTTTATGGAGGTATAATTCACATACCACAAAATTTACTCATTTAAAGTGTACAAGTCAATGTATTTTAGTATATTAACAGGGCTATGTGGCCATCACCACTATCTAATTCTAGAATATTTTTATCACTCTAAAAAGAAAATTCATACTCCTTAGCAGTCACTGCTCATTCTCCACTTCCCACCCTCTCACCAACTCCTGGCTATGGATTTGCTTATTGTGAACTTTTCATATAAATGGAATCACACAATATGTAAACTTTCAGTTAGCATAATATTTTCAAGGTTCATCCATGTTTCAACATCAATCAGTACTTCATTCCTTTTTATGGCTGAGGAATATTTCATTGTATGTATAATGAAGTTGTGTGTATGTATAAACTACACTTACTTTATCCACTCATTAGTTGATGGACATTTCAGTTGTTTTCACTTTCTGGCTTTTAGGAATAATGCTGGCATGTACATTCGTGTACAACTTTTTGCCTGCAAATATATTTTCATTTCTCTTGCATATATACCTAGAAGTGAAATTGCTGGGTTATATGACAACAGCACAATTAACCTTTTGTGGAAATGTCAGGTTGTTTTCCAAAGTGGGTGCACTATTTTACATTTCCACATGTTATCTTTCATCCAATAATTCTCACATGTACTTTAAGAAATATGTACAAGGATGATCATTTGTAGTAGCAAAAAACTAGAAACAATCAAATATCCATAGATAGAGAACCAGTTAAATTGACTGTAAATTATGGAATACGATGCAGGTGCTGAAAGAATGAGATATTATATATGTTCTCATTGGGAAAGATATACAAGATGTATAAGTTGAAAAAGCAAGTTGTAAACCAGTATGTATGATATTATTTATTTGTGTGCAACACAATTATTGTGCATATGTATATGTATCAAAATATATACATATTGTACATATGTATGTACATATGTATATGTATCAAAAATTTCTGGAAGAATATCTAATCAATTGTTCATACTGATTACTACTGAAGAATGAGACTGGGGGGATTGGTGGTGGTCTGAAGTGTGGTGTGGGGAGGGAATTGCTTTTCAATTTAAAGCCTTCTGTACATTAATTTTAAAAACTGTGTTATTTTACAATAATAAAAAAGTTTAAGAGAGCTTGCATTTTAAAACTTAGCTTTTTAATCGGCATAAACAGTTTGATTTTCATTATTCCTACAAGTGCAGCAGGAGGGAAGTGACGCGTAGTAGTCCCAATAGCAGAGTGAGAGTGCAGAGCCTCCTCTACATCAATAGCCCAGGATTCTTTAATCTCTTATTGGATACTGGGCCAAATTTTAGGAACAAACTACCTCTTGATTTTTCTATTGCATCCAAATGGGTAAATTTATGTTACCAAGAAACATGTTTTGAGGCCAAATTTATGACTTGTGTAAACATTTTAGTAAAAGCAGAGCCCTCAAGATTAAAATAGGAATGATTGAGGAGACAACCTTGGGATATATTTGTTGGCAACCAATATTTGATAAATTGCATTTACTAAAAAAAAGAATTCAGCAGAACAGTTTGCTTGAAAAATGTTACACCATGTAACTACACACAAGATTTGATCATTTAAAATGAATCAGTTGTTGGCCGGGCATGGTGGCTCACGCCTATAACCCCAGCACTTTAGGAGGCCGAGGAGGGTGAACCACCTGAGGTCAGGAGTTCGAGATCAGCCTGGCCGACATGGCCAAACCCCGTCTCTACTAAAAATACAAAAACTAGCTGGGCGTGGTGGTGGTGGGCACCTGTAATCCCAGCTACTCAGGAGGCAGAGACAGGAGAATCACTTGAACCTGGGAGGCGGAGGTTGCAGTGAGCTGAGATCACACCACTGCACTCCAGCCTGGGCGACAGAGCGAGATTCCATATCAAAAAAAGAGAGTCAGTTGTTGCCAGAAACTGGACAGATTTCTGCTTTTAAAAGAATTTGCGGCCCGGCACGGTGGCTCATGCCTGTAATCCCAGCACTTTGGGAGGCTGAGGCGGGCAGATCACAAGGTCGGGAGTTTGAGACCAGCTTGACCAACATGGTGAAACCCTGTCTCTACTAAAAATACAAAAATTAGCCAGTCGTGGTGGCACACGCCTGTAATCCCAGCTATTCAGGAGGCTGAGGCAGGAGAATCGCTTGAACCCGGAGGCAGAGGTTGCAGTGAGCCGAGATCGCGCCACTGCACTCCAGCCTGGGGGACAGAGTGAGACTCTGTCTCAAAAAAAAAAAAAGAGTTTGCATTAAAAGCCCTATGATATGAACCCCTGTGTTGGGGAAGAGGTAAGCAATAAAGCTTGGCATAGCTACCCTTTCTGTTAATAGGAAAAAGTAGGTGGTCTTAGTTCTCAAATTAAGACAGCCACATGAGATCAACAGCTTGGTGCCCGAGGTGTAGGCAGGATGTAACTTCCTCGGTTAAATATGTTTACAATGAATTGCCTCCATTAATTCCTTTCAACTTGGTTTATACACCCTTTTCAATTCAATTATAAGAAACTCAATCAAATACCTACCCGGTGCCAGGCACTATGTTAATCCCTGTGGTGGATACAATTATGAATGAGACTAGGTTTCTACCTGGAAGGAACTAATTTGGGAGCTATTTACAGCTAATTTCTTAACAATTTTCCTTTTTATTTTAATGCACATCTTATATGCACAATATCTGTTATGTTTTTGTTGAGCTTTTAAAGGCTTAAGAGGCAAGTGAAACGCTAATCAAGTGGTCTAATTCATTCCAGGGAAAGTGTAGAAGTCACCTTTGTAATGATCCAATGTGGAGCTGAAGCATGTTCGATTATGCTGTAGGCAAAAGAATCTTGGGCTGTGTTCATCTGCCTCTGAGTTTCCTTTCATAAGACTTGGAATCCCTTCCACACCCTAGAATAGCTACGTTTTCTAAAAGTAAGGTTTTATAAAAGGAATTCCATGTTCCACTGACCTCTTGTAGCAAACAGCCAAACAAATGAAATAGATGTATTTTGACTGGAAAAAACTGACTCTCACTTATAATATAATAAGAATAATATAAAACTTTGCCAAGAATTACTACTCCTCCCCACACTGTGTTAATACTTCTGCTAGCAGGACCTGTCTAAAATTGATTTCACTTTATAAACAACAACAACGGCAAGAACAACCCACTGGTAGAGATAATTTACAACCAAGAGGGTCCATAGTGTTCCTCTACCCTCCTTTGCTTTACACACTGTTCCTGTTGGTGGAGTATCTATCTCTAAAACTTTAACACATTCGCTGTTTTTCACCACCTCAAACCTCCTCAGCATTTCTAAATATATATCCAAGATGATTCTATTATTACTTCTGGCCCCTTTCACATTCCTTGAATTTACAGGCCTCTTTTCAGACATTTTCTGATGATATCCATGCAGTTAATTACAGTCTTCCTGATTGAGAGAAACTAACAGCACCCACAGGGAGGGACTGCAGTGGCTCTTCCTTATTTGGCAGTGGTTGCTCAGTTGCAGTTTCTGCTGGGAAAGGGTCTACATTCTGCAATAACATAATATTAACTAGCTGCCTCATAAGGAGGTGCAAATGCAGCACCTCTTCGCCACGATTTGTAAAAGGGCATGTTTCAAGAGTCTGAAGATGGATTTAGCCATTATACTGAGAACTTGTTTTGCCGAGGGACATCGGATGTAGTCCACTTAAATCAAAATGGAAGAATTACTCCAGCTGAGCACATTTGACTCGTAACTCTAAGAAAGTAAAAGTAGTAACAATTGTCTGGATCTTGTGTACCTTACAGAGATAATTTGGGGGTGGGGGTTTTGGTCCGTGGCAACACCACCTTAGGTAATCAACTCTGCATGAAGACAAGCTGGGGAAGAGAATGGTGCATGGGAGGACACTTTTTCTCACAAAGAATTGCTTTCTCCAGGCTTGGCCCTTCCTAGGTGTGTATATTTGGGTAAGTTACCTAATCTTTTGAAACCTCAGTTTCCTCGTTTGTGCAGTGAAGATAATAATACCTATCTTGTAGGATTATTTTGGGGACAGTATATAAAGGAATCTGTGATATAGTAAAGCGGAGGCATAGTTTAGAGTACAAGATGTTTACTAGGGATCAACACCTGTGAAAGGAAGGAGACGGAAGCACTTTGTAGTAAGACACCCATGTTATAACCAGAAAAAGGTATGAGTCCTTAACATTTACTGTTCTTGTTGCTTGAAATGCCATTCCCTAAAGACTCCCACGCCTGTGATAATGACCATAAAGAAAATAAAATAGTAGTGTCTCTGTCTTCCAACTCCTATTTCACTTGTTTTTAAAAATCACTTTTCATTGCTTTCCCTGGCAAAAGTCTCCTTAAATGTCAAGCTTCTTAACCTGCCACTCAAGGATCTCTATTATCTGCCCACAACTTCGTACATTTCCAACTTTTGTACCCTGTCAACCTCCAGCTGGCTGGGCCCTCCACTATTCTTGGCACAAGGCATATTTCCTCCTACATTTACCCTCTCCTGACACCATTCATCCTGTCCTCCTAGCTGCCCTTCACTCATTCAAATGCTTCCCAATCCTCAAGGAGGAATTCTGAGTGCATGCCAATCTGATGTTTTACTGGTCTATTCCAGCTCAGAATAGTTGATTCCTCTTTTGAATTTCTAGTTCTTATGCTTGGACTTCCTCATATTATAAAGTCTTGTAATGCCTTTTGTTTCATTGCCGTGCATTGTTATTACGTTATTGGTGGCAAATATCCGAGTCACTTGGCACCAAAATATGTTAGTGGCGGCAACTCCATACAGGTTTGCAGCAGGAATGTACACTTGGAAGAGAACCAAGTGGGCACCTTGGAGGTCAAGTGCCCCGTTTAACCTTGAACCTCAGAAATATATGCTGGCCTACTTCTGGCATCTTGCGCCCCTTTCCCTTCATTCCTCCCTTAGGGTGAGCCGCCTGCATGCGCGGTGCACTGCTTGCACTTGGGAGGCGAGTATGCACATTGTGTTTACTGGAGTTGTACGCATCTCACCTAAGGCTTTCTTCCCTTTTCCTGTGGAATGCCCCTGGAAGGTCACACTCTGCCATTTTGCCTCTTAATGTGCGCGCTCGATCCCACTTGCCCAATTCCTGAAAGCTGCTGATTACCAACTTCAGGTGTTTTTATCTGTTAGGAAACTGCCTCTCCCTGGTGCTGGCTGTGACCTATTATTATTTTAGAGAGGCAGTGTGACAACTGCTGGACCATCACCTGATGATTGCCTGACATTCTTGGTGGGTGGGAGGGAGAGCCCTCTCCTGCCCTGCTCATGCCTGACTAGCTACCTACTGTAACAATTACAGTCTTTGTGCAGATATTTGCTAAGCATCTTTTATCTTCCTGTCCCTAGTCAAGGAACTGAGGATACAGAAAGTAGTGAACAAAGAAAGGCAAGTTGCTGCTCTCAAGGAGAATATATTCCAGTGAGTGGGGATAGACAGATAATAAACAAATAAAGGAATAAAGGAGATAATTTCAGGTAGCGATAAGAACCATGAAAAAAAAGAGCAGTAACGTAAAGGGAGGGAAGGGGGATACACTACAATTTTATTTTCTTCATGGTGATTATCACAGGCCTGGAATGTTCTAGAGGAAGAGCATTTGAGGCAGAGGGAACAGAAAATGTTAAGGCCCCAAGACTTCTTTATTTTGGCTAGAGTATGGGGTCTTACTACTAAAAGATTAAGAAAAAATACACAGAGAAGGTCAGCTAGGTATCTGGCTATTGGAATAACTGAATCTCATGCTGACCACTGCATATATTACTTCTTGTTTTATAAATTGCAATGCTCTACAAATAAGTTTCCAAAACATTTCATGTGATTATCACAATTACCCTTCAAGTTTGTTAAGGTAGGTATTATTCTCCTCTTTTTATCGGAGGAAACTGGGTCATTAGATGACATGCCCACAATCACATATTTAACATGTTTGTTGGATGGGTCTCATTTTCCTCACCACGATGGAAATACCTCAAGTCAGCAACCTTAAAGTGAGGGTAATGGAAAGAACTCTGGAGGCAGCCAAGTCAGTTTCAAGCCTGACTCTGCCACTTACTAGCTGCAGAGTCTTAGGCAAATGATTTCACTCTCTATACCTCAGCTTCCTTCTTTGTAAAATAAGGATAGCAATAATCCATGAAGTGGTTGTGCAGAATGAAAATAATAATATATGGAAAGCCACTAACACAGCATTTGGCATATTAATAGATGGTCCCACCTGTGACCATCATTACAATGAATATAATAATTATGAGAAACAATAATAAAATAATAACCTTTCCTAAGGTTATATTTCTCAGGGAGCTGTTCTGTTACACATAAGGAACCATTAGTTAGCAGATATTTTTTCCTGTGCCTAGAAGTGACCTCCATACATTATTACACACAAGATCATTGGAAACACAGTGATTTTGAGAGATTTGATGCAAAAGATCCTGTAAAGGCACTTAGCACAGAGCCTGGTATATAGTAGATTCTCACTTAATGGTTACTATTATTATATAAACCATTATGTCTATCTTCCTAGGTTTCCTAGCATTGTGATGGGTGCACTGGCATTCAATTAACATTGAATGAGTGAAGGAATAATTGAACTTAAAACACCAAATAATCTTGTTCACTTGCAGTTCAAACAGAGCCAAATGAATTAATACTGGGCTTTGTCTCTGGTTATTTCCTGGTATCTCCACTGTCATCTCAACCAACCTGAGGGGGAAACCATGTATTACCTTTCTTTTGTATCCTTCCCCACCCCCATTTCCATTGGTCACTGTGCTTAGTTCAATTCTTTTTAAAATGTGAGCAATAAATAAATACATGCTAAATCAATTACCAGTTCACTTGTCCAGAGGCTCATTTCTAATAGATCAAATTCTCTGACACCTCAATGACTCACCTGCATTACTGTCATTTTTTTGAAGTAGAGACTGAGTCTAAAGGCTCTGGAAATTTGATGATGGGATTTCACCATTCTGGTTTAAATTCACTGAATACCTTCCATATAGCAGGCACTCAATACATAGCTGTTGAGAACAAAGAATGAATATTGAATTAATGCATCCTTCACCCTTGCCACTAGATTCTTCTCCTTGTCACCATATTTCAGAGCAGGGAAGTCTAAGACATTGTTTTCTTTGTTTTTCAAGTGCTTAGAACCAAAGGCATTGATGAGCACTCCCTTAGGCAATGGCATCCTAGTTGAATGCCATTAGGCAAGTCTTTCAACAGAAGCAATTTGGCCTTTGGGTCATCTGGTGCCTCATTTTCTGATGACTATTCTGCCCAAGGCAGTAGGAAACAATCTGCTCAGCCTAGGCTGAGTGAGCTTTTGTGCCTATGGGTGCACCCTACTTGAGACCCAGCAGGGTGGGGTCACACTTCTATCTCCAGAGACAGGAGGCCCTGAAAGTGAACTGCAACTGAAATAGAGATCTTCTTGAATTAACAGTGGAACCTGGTTAACCACATTAGGTCTGCATCTCAAAAACAATAAATAGAATTTAGGTCTCTCCGTCTTAAAGAAACAGCCATTTGTTTTCAGGATAACTGTGTGTTAGAGACTTGGGTAAGGAGGAGACAATTCTGTTTTAAGCATGTTAGGCATGATTTAAAGGGTTTTTCTATTGCTTATAATAGGTTTTCATTTTTGCTGATTGAATTTAGTTGCTTCTGTGGCTTGTATGCAAGCTCCTGGTTGGGGGTGTGTGTGTGTGACCTTTTTAACTTTGTAGCACTTTAATGCAAATGAAATTTAAGGGTGGGGGAGCAAGCAAAACCAACCGAATGACAATGAAATCATTTTCTAAATATGTTTACAATCAAATATCTCCCTCGATAATTTGATTTGTAGGAAATGGCAGAGTACAGCATTTTATACAGAAGCTTTTCAATAATTCATCCTCATCTCATTGATGTGCAAGCCTTTGGCTAGGTTGGTGAGTGCAATAGGTGCTCTGGCACGGGGGAGAAATTCATTTGAGTTCTCAAATCGATGTACCCCTTGTCTGACCCACCCATCTAATGCTGTTCTGGCCTGTGACTAGAGGCTTTTCAACCTTATTAGACTCCTGTAGTACCCCTTTCTAGAGTACTGAGAGCATTTAGAACCCGTGCTTTTTCCTTGTTTAATTTTTTGGGGGATTTATATTTGTATAATCCTTATTAAGCTGTTCAAATGATTAAACTCCTCTGTAGAAACTTCTAGAAAATTGACACTCCCAAGTGTTAGCTTTTGGGGGCATAGGGAAATGGAAGAGTGTGAAAAGTGGCAATTGGGAGAGGGTCCTCCACCAGTTGAAAAGATAAGCCTCTTAATGGGTCACAAGGTCAAGCAAACTTGAATACATAAATAATAAAGAGACCAAGAGACACTTGAAACCCTCCAAGCTTGAGCTAGCGTTAAAAAGTAGTCTTTTCCCTGGGAATCTGCACTCTTGTGGTGGCTCCTCACAGAGCTTGTGTACAACGGACTCTTCCTGGCTCTTGGGTCGGGGTGGGGTGGATCCTTTGCAAACTCCTTCCTGGAGCAGAAGGATGCAGGATAGAGGGAGGTGGTGGGTGAGGAGAAAATGGCATGGCAGCATACCCAGTCATCTCAATTAGAATCCCAGAGTCTTCAGGCAGTAGTGTGCTGAGGCTCTGGCACTCAGAGAATTCAGACAGTGATTACCTACTTTGTAATAATAGACAGGAGACATGAAGTTTGCTATTGTGCTGCTACTGCTGCTCTGAAACTTTGTGAAGCCATTGATCTGACTTCAATGAACCATAATACTATTGATTTGGTGTCAGATCACTGGTAGGCACTTGAGTGACAGTCTGAGTGGATGTGATGTTACATTTAAATTGTCCTTTTGTTTGTTTTCTAGTTGTCAAAACCTCTTGATAGAACGTGTGCTGCCAAGTGCCTGTACAGTCCTTATTAGAGTTCAAGTGCCAAGAGCATGTGCTGCATCATTAAACAAAATGAGTGGCTCTTGGCCAAATTCTATTGGTTAGAAATGTATAACATTTGATGAGCCTGATTTTCACTGAGAAGCTCAGAAAGGCATAGTGTCATACCCCCTGAAGCTGTCCAGGGTAAAAGTAAATCATCCTTCAACCCCCATCTCCACCCCACCAATCTTATTGGGAGCTGGGACTCCTACCATCTCAGCCACATTCCTGGCTGTGCTCGGACTGAGAAAGGGCTTTACTAGGCGAGAAAACCCAGCAGGTTTACAAGTATCTTGGGCTATTGTAAGGGAAGTGGAGAATCAGCAGAATTAGCCTGACACATTCTTCCCAGGTTATAGTTCCAAACCAGGCCTCATATTGGGCACAATATGTGAAGTAGTGCCCCAGTGAGACTGTAAGGTGGGAAAAATTGAGATGTGTGAAGTTGTGGAGAGCATTCCTTAGTGAATCTTAGTCACTTATTATTATCATTATTATTACTATTACTATTATTTTTGAGATGGAGTCTCGCTGTGTCTCCCAGGCTAGAGTGCAGTGGCGCGATCTCGGCTCACTGCAAGCTCTGCCTCCTGGGTTCACGCCATTCTCCTGCCTCAGCCTCCCCAGTAGCTGGGACTACAGGCGCCTGCCACCATGCCCGGCTAATTTTTGTATTTTTAGTAGAGACAGGGTTTCACCGTGTTAGCCAGGATGGTCTGGATCTCCTGACCTTGTGATCCACCCACCTTGGCCTCCCAAAGTGCTGGGATTACAGGCATGAGTCACCACGCCCAGCAGTCAGTCATTATTTTTATTCAGCGATTACATATTGAGTACACACTAGACATTGGGCATGGTGCTTAGTGTTAGGGATATAGTAGTAAACCAGAACAACATGGTACCTACAGGCAAAACACAGTTTAGGAGGGAGAAAAGGACCAAATAAGTCTTATGAATAATTCTAAATATAATGGTAGAAAAAGGAAGGCAGTGTAATGTGGCAGAAAGGATATAGAGTTTGCAGTCTGGCAGATGTATGATTGAATCTATTTTTACTTGTTTTTTTTTTTTTTTTTTTTTTTGAGACGGAGTCTCACTCTGTCGCCCAGGCTGGAGTGCAGTGGCCGGATCTCAGCTCACTGCAAGCTCCGCCTCTCCGGTTCACGCCATTCTCCTGCCTCAGCCTCCCTAGTAGCTGGGACTACAGGCGCCTGCCACCTCGCCCGGCTAGTTTTTTGTATTTTTTAGTAGAGACGGGGTTTCACCGTGTTAGCCAGGATGGTCTCGATCTCCTGACCTTGTGATCCACCCATCTCGGCCTCCCAAAGTGCTGGGATTACAGGCTTGAGCCACCACGCCCTGCCTGTTTATTTTTTTGAAACAAAGTCTCACTCTGTTGCCCAGGCTGGAGTGCAGTGGTGTGATCTCGGCTCACTGCAACCTTCGCCTCCTGGGTTCAAGTGATTTTCGTGCCTCAGCCTCCCTAGTAACTAGGATTACAGGCGCCCACCACCACGCCCAGCTAATTTTTGTATTTTTAGTAGAGACTGGGTTTCACCATGTTGGCCAGGCTGGTCTCAAACTCCTGACCTCAGGTGATCCACTCACCTCGGCCTCTCAAAGTACTGGGATTACAGGCGGTGAGCCACCGCCTGGCCACGATTGAATTTAAATTAGCTGTTTGTTTTTAAACAAATTACTCCTTTTCTTTGAGCTTTCATTTTCTCCTCCGTAAAATGGTGACAATAATAGTACATATCTCCAAGGGTTGTTGTACGGATGAAGTGGGAATATGCATATAAAGGTCCTAACACAGTGCCTGACTAGTTGTCTAGGAAAGAAGAATGGAATGGTGGGGGGGTGGTAGGGGGTGGGGGAAGCACACTGACAAGTATACGGAGTATTATAAGCAAAGTTGAGGGTTCATGGCCAATTAGGAGATTGTTGCAGTAATACAAGTGAAAAATGATGTTAGCCAAGGCTAGACTGGTAGTGTGTGGGTGGAGAGAAAGGGACAAATGCTTATGTTACAGTGGTAGACTGAATAAAGATGGGAATGAGGGAGGGGCTAATCTCCACGTTTCTGACTATGATAATTGGGTGGATAATTACTCTTTTTATGGATTAAGGAATAAGAGAAGAAGATTTGGGGTAAATTAACTATGAAATGTCTATGAGATATCCAAGTGTATATGAGATACCCAGTAAGTATGCAATTGGATATAAAAATGCAGAGCTCAGTGGAGAGGTGAGGCCCAGAGATCGAGATTTAGAAGTCCTCAGCACAAAGATTAAAATTTTAGTTATGAGTGATCTCCTTGTCTTAGTCCGTTTGGGCTGCTATAACAAAATACCTTAAACTGGGTAACTTATACACAACACAGATTTTATCGCTTTAAGGTTCTGAAGGCTGAGAAGTCCAAGATCAAGGCACCAGCACATTCAGTGTCTGGTGAGGACCCATTTCTCATAGATGGCACCTTCTTGCTATGTCCTCACATGGTGGAAGAACAAGCAGGCCCCTTGTGCTTCTTTTATAAGAGCATTAATCCCATTCATGACAGCTTCACTCTCATGAGCTAATCACCTCCTACAAGCCCCAGCTCTTAATATTATTGAATTAGGGATTAGGTTTCAACATATGATTTTTGGGAGGGACACAAACATTCAGACCATACACTTGTGAAGAGAGAATGGAGAGAGAAGAGAAGCGAGTAAAGGACAGATTTGTGGGGGCACAATTTGGCAGCTTCTTACTCCTATGTTCACTATTCTTCCCACTTTTCCAGAGAGGGATTTATGGAGTTCTTTATGTTTCTTCTAGAGTTTTTCTCTTGTATAACTGACTTGTAAGTCTCCTATAAAATGATCAAGTAGCTGTTTGTATTTTTTTTTTTTTTTTAACAGATGGGCACACAGAAGTGTAGGAAACTATCATGAAATTGTCAAGGTCACTCAGCTGGCACCAAACTCAGGACTCCTTCTTGCCCACCTGCCCATGTCAATTCCTTCTTCATGATCCTTTTTGAAATGGAACTGTCCAGTCCTTTGAGTATGGTTAAGGTATTGTGAATCACACATGCCTTGATCTCCTCGTCTATAATGGCATGGGTTGTTATTTAGGGCTATTCATGTTGGGAGGGGAGGGCAAAAGGTAGAGAATGGGAGAGCTCTATTTTTGAGTATGAATTGTCACTGTAGACAGAGGAAAAAAAGAAATCCATGGGAGATGATGACATTGTGCAGTTGGAGAGCAAAGAAAGAGGAGTCGAAGAGAGAAGAGCTAAAAGAAGTGGACGTGTTATTGGAGTAAAAAGGCACTGAGGAAAATACTCTTCAAAGATCCCAGCATGAAGTGAGAATCCCAGGAGGCAAGAGAAGTAGTCAGAGAAGAAAGTGGAGGAGGTCGCGAGTACATGTGTGAGCGACAAGAGACTTGTTTATTTCCCTTCAGTTTATTCAGTGGTTTGTTAATGAAGGCCCA
Source organism: Macaca nemestrina (assembly GCF_043159975.1). NCBI lineage: Eukaryota > Metazoa > Chordata > Mammalia > Primates > Cercopithecidae > Macaca > Macaca nemestrina. The sequence goes on from NC_092145.1 coordinate 54,807,512, forward strand.
GCAGCAGGAGATGTGCAGTCCATTTAGGAATGACAAGGACTGCTAATCCAGGATTTACCTATGCTTGCCGGAGGTGAAAGCCCCTGCTACTAAATTATTTCAAGTGAATGCACTGGCTCAGGTAGGGATCGAATTGTCTCGCTGGGCCAAGTCTTTGAGTTAATGCTTCAGCGCATGACAGTGGAAGTAAAATCCTGAACTGGATTTCCATATTTGTGTAATATAGACTCAGGCAAGAGGCTGGGATGAAGATTGAAGTCCCTGTTTGTTTAAAAAGGCATGCAGAATTTCAACGAGTTTCATTTGCATGATTGACTGACTGAAATGTGACCCCTAATCACACAGTGAGGTTGAATACACTTTGTACTGGCTTGTTTCAGAGAGGAAACTCTAACCTCTTTGGCATTAGCCTGTATAGAACTCACGCCTTACTGATCCTGTACTTTCTCCATCATCCTCAGTGAATCAAGAAATCTCAACTCCCAGCAACAGGAGGTTAAATACTGGTTGATGAGAATGTTTGTTTGCTTGGTTTCTCTCCTAATCTCAGTGCTGGCAGCAGGTGCCTGCTTGGCAGCTCTGGAGTCCTGGACCATCTCAGAAGAGCTACAGTCGTAAGTCTGCAATCCACAGCCTCTCCACAGGGTCTTTCTGCTTGGCAGACCTGCCATGGCCTAGTAAACAGGGCTCACCACTAGCATCTGCTCTCTGGAAACTAGTCTGAGAGTCTCACCTCAGTTGCCCAACTAACTTGCTGTAAACAGACACAAGGCTTCTGGTAGGATCAACAGGAAAGCGCCTTTGTTTGTAGCAAGAATCATTAAACTCCGGACCCCCAGATTTTCCTAACCTTCTTCCTCAGACATCCTTTAACAATGCTCCCAAGCATCTCTTTACCGCGTGCTTCATTCCTGGTCAGATTAACACCTAGAGGTTCTAAGCACTGAAAAGTTTATAGTTCTTCCTTACTGATCCTGTACTTTTTCTATAATCCTCAGTGAATCAAGAAATATCAACTCCTCAACTTATGTAATTCAAAAGTGAAAATTATACTAAACTGTAGCAAGTCCAAAAATCTGATTTTGACATCATGACTCTTTTACTTTTTAAATAGAAAATATAAAATTATTTTTAATTTTTTAGGTAAAATTGATAATCTAGTTATGGTAGGTAACACTGACCCTAACAGATTCAGGGGAGACAGACTACTTCTGCGGAGAGACCTCTTGAACTATATATGCAGAGACTCCATATTCCAAATCTCACAACTTCTTTCTCTAACATATTTTAGAGACTTCCATACAAATATCTCCTTTCCAGGTGTTCAAGTCTGACCTCAGTAAGCCTATGTCATCATTCAAACTGGCTGTTTCTTTCTGGAAAGAACCAGAGAAATCCCAATTGCAGACTGGTTTAAATAGTCTTAGCTGCCTGGTTCCCTCTTAATTCTTAATTGGAAAAATCAATCTGATTAGTCAAAGAAGAGGATCATTCTAACACCCCAAAGTGATCAAAATCACATCTTTTTTTGAAGGTGCAGTTTGACACCCAGCTGTTGTTTGGGGAACGTCTACCAAAATTTTTGCTTGGCTGCCGAATTTTCATATGAAAAAATTCTCCTTTCCTTTGAGCAAAGCTATTACTGAGATGTAGGTGGTTTGAGCTGAAAGAGACGATGGATTTTCTCAGTCCTCTAGTGTGGCAAAACAATCCATCAGTAAGTACATAGAGGGCCCAAGGGAAACTACTCAGGGATTAGCCCATAGGGGTATTTCTTGATTTGTTCTCTGTGTTGCTTTTCTTTTCATTTTAGTGGTGGTAAAAGTATGGCTGATGGGAGGTACGCCTCTTTCCACAAAAGCACATGCAACGCCAACAACCAACTTCACTGAACCAAATAGAAAACTGTGAAGCCTCCAGCACAAGGAAACTATAACCAATAACATTCTATTTATTCAACTTAACCTTAAGCTTATTGTTGATTAGCCTCAAATAATGATAAACTTACTGGTGTATTTCCATCTATGTATGATTCAGGGAAATTGCACAGGACTCAGTATACTGTGTAATCACTTGCTAAATGAGTCTTGAATACACAGGGAGCTACTTGAAGCAGCCTGAGATTGGGTTTATTCTGGCCTTGGGTTTATGTCTATGCTATGGGGACTAAGTGGCGGGTGTGTGTGCGGAAGGGTGTTTGGATGAACTCCTGTTCTGGAAAAACACTTCAAAGTGTGTGTTTCACTGATTGTGGCTCGGTAGGGTTATTTCTATTTAAAGGACAGCACATTTTATTTTTCAAAAGTGGCTACCTCTGACACATCTATTATTTATATTAAATAATTATATATATATATATATATATATGATTGGTTTATGAAAACCCAGCCTATAGTTTTGTAGCATGTAATGGTGTTGCTTCCATTTCACTGTACCTCCTGTAAGAAGCAACCAACTATATTTTGGAAGGGTGGAAAAACTACTTCCCCATCTTTCAAATTAGCTCTGGAATCACAAATGTGGGTACAAAATTCTACAAGTAAAAATGGTTTTCCCAAAAGGAATATAATTGTGTCATAGACATGGCCAAAGTTATGATCGCCAATTTACTGATAAATTAACTAAGGCATGGGAAAATCAAGTGACATTCCCAGGTATGGTGGGTTGAATAGTGCCCCTGCACCCCCAATTCACGTTCACCCAGAACCTGTGAATGTGACCTTATTTAGAAATAAGGTCTTGGCAGATGTAATCAAATTAGGATGAGATCATACCAGATCACATATATTGTTCGGGTTGTTCTGAATTAGTGGAGTTTTCATGGGTTTCTCTGATTCTAGATTTACTTGCTATGGATCCTTGAATCTAATAGCAGTCCTGTTATTACGAAGAGCTGGTGATGGTCTGAGAACCATATATCTTAGAGTTGGAGGAGACTTCATGATATCATGGTAAGCCACCTGCTTTAGGGAAACTAAGCTATCATTATTTCCATTTACAGTTGAAATCACTGAAGACAGTTCCAACGATCAAATAAAGATAATACATTTGGTTAGTAGCAGATAATAATATCCAATATTTTAAGTGTTTTCCATGTGTCAGGCATTGTTTTTAGCGTATAATTCATTTAATTTCCACAACCTTATGAAGTAGGTGTCATTACTATCCTGTTTTAAAGAAGAGAGAACAGAGACAGAAAGGTTAAATAACTTGCCCAAGGCAGTACTGCTAGTAAGTTATCAGAACCAAGTATCTGCACCTTAGTGTAGATACCATTGTGAACCCAGAAAGTCTGATTCCCAAGCCTAAGTATTTAGTCACCATGTTATATCATTTAGTGGTCAGAATAAGAATCAAATTCTCCTTTCCTGGTAGTTTAGTGAAGTTGTTCCTAGCTATTGTTCGGGGCCTATGAATCTCTCTCTCTCTCTCTCTCTCTCTCTCTCTCTCTCTCTCTCTATAAATATATATATATATATATATACATATATATATATCTTCTAAGCATTATCTGTAGACTAAAAGCATTAATGTGCTCAACAAATATTATTACATGAATATTAGGGTTTGAGTAAGTAAACTATAAATTCATTCAAAAGCATTAATGAATTGACTGGTCACGGTGGTTTATGCCTGTAATCCCAGCACTTTGGGAGGCCAAGGTGAGTGGATCACTTGAGGTTAGGAGTTCAAGACCAGCCTGGCCAACATGCTGAAACCCTGTCTCTACTAAAAATACAAAAATTAGCCAGTCGTGGTGGCGGGAACCTGTGATCCCAGCTACTTGGGAGGCTGAGGCAGGAGAATTGCTTAAACCTGGGAGGTGGAGGTTGTTGTGAGCCAGGACTGCACCACTGCACTGCAGCCTGGGTGACAGAGAGAGACTTTATCTCAAAAATAAATAAAAGCATTAATGAATTAAAATTGGCTTCATGTCATGATTCATTTTATTAAACCAGGGGCTAAAAAAAGAACAACAACCCTTTTGTGGGAGGTTGAAATATTTTGAACTATTTCAGGGGTCCTTATATTCATGAAGATTGGGAATCACAGGTATCTTAGTCAATTAAGGCAACTAAAGCAACAGAGGATAGACTGGGTGGCTTACAGAACAAAAAATAGTTCTGGAGACTGGGAAGTCCTAGATCAAGGAACTGGCAGATTCAGTGTCTGGTGAGGGCCCCGTTCCTGATTTGCAGATGGCTGCCTTCTTTTTGTCCTCTAATGGCAGGGAGACAGATCACATCTCTCATGTATATTCTTATAAGAGCGCTAATCCCATCATTAGGGCTCCACCCATAATTACCTCACAAAATTCTCACCTCTGAATACCATCACATTGGGATTAGGGTTCCAACATGTAAATTTGGGGGAGACACAAACATTCAGGCCACAGCAACAGGTATAGGAAAAAGGGCTGAATTTGGAGTCAGACAGACTTGGGTTTGCGTCTTGGCTTCTGTTTACTTGCTAGCTGAGAGATCTTGAGCAAGTCCCTTAATCATCTGAGCTTCAGTTTCCTCATCTGCAAAATGGTTTTTCTACAACTTGTCCACAGTGTTGTTGGGAGTCTCAGATGTAATAGTGTATGTGAGAGTATTTTGTAAAACAAAAACCCATAGAATTCCCTAGGAATAAGAACTATAATGACTATTATTCCTCTATAATACTCAAGGAATCAATTTTAGTCCTGAATATGTACATATGTCAATTTTGCCTGTGGCCTTTTTGTACAGCTTTCTTTACCTTTGTCATTACTGTGATACCAAGCTGAGGGAATAGGTCAATTTACAGGAAAATAATATCCATCCCTGGCATGAGTTGTCTCCACTTTCCAGTCATGCCTGGAATAGCACATCCTTTGTAAGATGAGGACTTTGGGTGGTAAAGAGGAAAAGAAGATGGTATTTCAGCTCTTCTGTAGCTTTGACTTCATCCAACCACTTTGAGTAGGTCATAGCTATTCTGGGAGGCCCTACATCATTTTTTCTTCCTAGGCTGAGAACTAGAGATGGAAGAATGTAGCCCAGCCAAAGAAAGGGAGAACTGTTCTGTCTTTCTCCCACATTTCTCTCCTATCCCAGCCTTCCAATCTCTGTTGTGGACACTATTTTTTGAAGCAGAAGCCTACAAAGGAACAGACCAGATCCATCGTTGGCCTTCTGAGTGGCATGAAAACGTTTTGGGGCCTATTTTGTGCAGATAACATGGTGAAGTAGCCAGCCAGGATACTCCTGTCAGTGGATCCAAGGACTCTGGTGGAGTTGTGTCTGAACAGCAGGGACAAGCTTGAGGGAACCTCAGTTACAGCCCGAGTCTGACTTGGTCATCTGCTGTGACTTAAGATTTCTCCTTTGATTCCAGCCGTTTCTAACTACTGAGTTGCTCCAAGGCTTAGAGTGAAGTAGCCTCAGCTTCTGGAGCTAGAGCTGTGCCGCCACCACCTGGGGTTGGGGAGTGTTTCAGCAGGTATTGTCCTTACCTCACTCTTAGCAGTTATTCATTTACAGACAGAATGCTGAATTTATTCTCTTGTCCGAGAAAAATCCTTTTCTCCAGAAGCTTCCTGATTCTTTGGGGAGTGCTTGATATGGAATAGGGTTTGGTCTCTGGGCTACTGATGAAATTTACAAGGTTGGCAGTGATGAATCCTTAAACAGGTTTCTTGTACTCTACTAGCCACAGCTATCCATTATGATTAATAAAACAGTGCATTAGTAACCTAGGTCTGACCAGTGCTAGGGCATGATTAATCTTGCGGCCCAACTGCAGTCCAACTCTCTTTGTTAACCTCTTGTCTGAGGACATATAGCTATCGAGAGACTGAGGACCTCCTTGTTAATTACACTATATATACTATATGCTATATATGCTTTATAAGACCTAAGAAGTTTTGGAAAGCTGGTTGGCTGCTCTGTCTTCCTAATACCAACCTGTGCTGAGAACCTTGCTATTTATCTCCTTGGTTTCATCTGCACTGCTAGTTCCTGGTTTGGGACAACCACAGATTATTTTCATAGCAGACTTTAATTGTGACTCTTGGCAGAAGACAAAGGTGAACTTCACTGCTTGATCTGCTACGATCTTTGTGCTAAAGGAGAGAGTAGGAATTACCTTTATTTTTATTTATTTATTTTTATTTTTAGTAGAGACGGTCTCACTTTGCTGTGCAGGCTGGTCTTAAACTCCTGGGCTCAAGCGATCCTCTCACCTTGGCCTCCCCAAATCCTGGGATTACAGGCGTGAGTCACCATGCCTGTCTGGGATTACCTTCTTATAGATACATGAAATCTAGTGTAAGATGGGTAAGTTTTTATCTTAGTCTGTTCGAATACTAGGTGGAAAAAGGCGGGGCCCTGGCAAGGGTTTCACCCTCAAGCCTGGGCCTGTGGCCCTAAGTGAGAACTTCACATCCCTGTTTTTCTACCTGAATGTTGCCTTTTGGCCCACCAGGTCCGCCCACCCTGTACCCATAGAAACCCCAAGCTCCACTGGCAGAGGAGCAGAGTGGCATGGCAGAGAAGGAGAGAAAAGAAGTGTCTGAACGTCGAGAGGAGTTTGGCCAGGGACAGTCAGAGAAGAACTTCCCACTCCATTCCCTTTCCAGCTCCCCATCCCACTGAGACACCTCTATCACTCAATAGAATCCTCCACATACACCACACTTACATCCTTACATCTGAGCTGTTTAACGCTTAAGCTGTCCACAGATGGCAAAGCTAAAATAGCATTGTTTGTAACTCACACCCTCTGGGGCTCCAGTGGTTGTGTGCAACCTCTAGACACTGCTGCAGACTGGTTGGCACCTGAAGGCACTCGCCCTGGCTCCTGCACCTGCTCACCTGCGTGCTCCCTCTCCTGCAAATGGTTTGAGCTTGGAGGCTGAATAAACGAGTCACACCCCTGTCACAAGTCCTGTGAAGGGGTCAAGGGAACTCTCCTCTCTCACTGTTACAACAAAATACCACAGATTGGGTAATTTATAAATAATAGAAATTTATTTCTCACAGTTCTGGGGGCTGAGAAGTCCAAGATCAAGGTGCTGGTAGGTTCAGTGTCTGGTGAGGGCTGCTCTCTGCTTCCAAGATGGTACCTTGTTGCTGTGTTCTCTGGAGGGGAAGAATGCTGTGTATTCACATGGTAGAAGGGATGCTAAAGAAAAAAACAACTAGCTAATTCCCTCCAGCCTTTTATAAGGTTGCTAATACCATTTATGAGGGTTCTTCTCTCATGACTTAATCACCCGCCACAAAGGCCCCACTTCTTAATACTCTCACATTGGAATTTCAGCTCTAGCATATGAATTTTGGAGGGCTGCATACATTCCAACCATGTGTGGCCTTCTGAACTTTGGAATTGGTCCATGTGTCAGGCCTAAAACAAGTGTGTGGAGAGCACCAAGAGAGCTACCATTTGCTGACTTCACTTTTAAAGTCAGGCTTGCTTTGTGTTCAGATGAAAGAGGTTGGTTGGTAGTGTTGGTCATCTGGCTGCTCTGAGACACACATTTAATTCTCATTATGCCAAGGAAAGACCTAAAGAGAGATAAGTTATAAGTGTGGAACACACCACACCTCTGGTGCAGTCATAAGATCTGACAGAAGTAGAAATTGTGGGAATACACAGGAGAGTTTTGTTCCAAGACATTCAGTTCCCAAGAAAATGCAAATCATTGCAATACATGGTTTTACAGTTATACTGTCAGAGTTCTCAGAATTAATCATTTTCATTTCTAGCACTAAGTCTGATACTAACCTCTGCATTCCTTACACTGTCTTTTCCTTACACTGTGTAACCTTTTGGAAAAGCACTTATTGCTTTTACCAAAACCTTCTCGGTCTAATCTCCAGGAAATATCTTGAAGAAAATCAGGTTTATTTGACAGACCATATATTGGCATTTAGTGAATTCTTATCAATGTAGACTGCCTTAGATGGTCTTTACGTTTCATATTAAATGTGACAGATATTCTCAGAGAGGCCTTCCTTGACTATGTGCTCTAAAGTCGGTTGCTCCGACCTCTTTTTTTTTGGTATAGTGGTTAAGAAAGCATGCTCCAGAGCCAGGCATCACTTCCCTGGTTCTGTCCACCACTAGCTGTGTTACCCAAGGCAAGTTACTTTCACCTCTCTACATTTCACTTTCCTCACTTGTAAAATAGGCATAATAATAGTATGTACTTCAAAGGGTTATCATGAGGATTAGTGATGGTGCATAAAGCACTCAGAACAGTGCCTGACTATCACCATTATCACTATAATTTGAGCCTGGGTTGTGTCTTTCATGTCATTTATTATGAATTAAAATTGTTGTAGGTGTCAGTTTTTCTGTTTTTGTTTGTTTGTTTGTTTGTTGTCTCTCTTCCACTGTTCTGAAAGTTGCATGAGGGCAGAAACCATGGTCGTCTTGTTAATTCTTCTTTCCCTGGTGCCTAGCACAGTGCTTAGCACACAGCAAGAGCTCAGTAAATACTTGCCAAGTGAATGAATGATAATTTAAGAAAATTTCCCTAAACAACTCAAATATTATAAATCTTATTACCCCAAGCTCCCATTGCCATAAAATCTCTTTATAACAAAAAGACTCTTAGATACAAATTGATGAAGCATTTTATTTTAAGGAATATTTGTTACAAACAAAATGCCAGGACAACACATTCCAAACAGTTTTCCACATCAGCCCTTCTTTTTCACTAGTGCCTTTGCTTTCTCCAGCTATTGACAGCTAGATCTACTAATGGGACCTACCCCTAGGTTTGGACCCAAATCCTGTCAATCATCCAAGCTATTGATGATGTAGACTAGGGTACCAAAATTATAAAGGTACAAACATATTAAATAATTGAAGTGTTGGCTGGGTGCGGTGGCTCACACCTGTAATCCCAGCACTTTGGGAGGCCGAGGCAGGTGGATCACGAGGTCAGGAGATTGAGACCATCCTGGCTAACACGGTGAAACTCCGTCTCTACTAAAAATACAAAACAATTAGCCAGGCGTGGTGGCGGGTGCCTGCAGTCCCAGCTACTTGGGAGGCCGAGGCAGGAGAATGGCATGAACCCAAGAAGTGGAGCATGCAGTGAGCCGAGATCGCACCACTGCACTCCAGCCTGGGAGACAGAGTGAGACTCTGTCTCAAAAAAAAAAAAAAAAAAAAAAAAGTTGAAGTGTTGTGTAAACTGTAAAGATACCTTACTCTAGCATGAAGTGTGTTAGAGATGAACCCTGGCTGTTTGTGTAGCCTCCAAGTCATAAATCCTGCTCACTGCACCGTCTGTCACAGATGGCCAGATGTCCTAGAACCAACAAAGACGCCACCTGTGCTTGTTGACTGAAATTTTCTGTTGACATATCCTATCTTCTGCTTCCATGAAACATTTTGGGACTTGATGAATTCCTTGAACACAATGACTTGGACACCCAGCTGCTATTGCTGATACCAGCCTCCTCTACTTGCAATACCCCCATCTCAGTGTTCCTACCCATTTTTAGGAGCCCTTGCTTCTGAGCTTACTCTAGTTAAGAGTAAGAGTTATGGTAAATGTCATACTGGAATTTGACTTGTGTAAGAATTAGTGACATAATCCAAAATGTGGGCAAAGTGGAGGAAGGTTGAGGAAGCCAACCTGACATTATTTGGAAATTTTAAAAATCACAAATCATAAAAATGATATTTAGTTATTCCCTACTACAAAAGCCTTAGATGACTTCACTGACCTTAATAAGGTTCTAATCCTTCAGTCTAACAATCAAGGCTCTACACAATAGCCTCTACCTACCTCTCTAACCTCAACTCCCATTATTCTACTATACAATCCTTCCACGAGATCCTTGAGGGCACAGGATTTCTCTTCTTTAGTAGCAGACTGGCACCTTGAATTGTATGTGGAACTTTGTGGTGTTCAGAAAATGTAACAACTAAAAATTATTGAGTTATTTATTCTGTGCTAGGCATGTAAAACATGAAGTACTGTATAGGTATCATTTCCCTTTGCAGGCATCATCTCATGTTATACCACAACTTTATAAATAGACATTATATAATTTTCTCAAAGTCATTCAACTAGGGAAATGGTAAAACCAGGACTTCAACTCAGATCCATTTAGCCCCAAAGCTTGTGCCCTTAATAACTACAGCACAGCACTTCAGTGGTGTTTGTGGAGTAAGTGCTTGAGCCAAATTGCATTCTTCATTCCTAACACACCTTACTGAAGCTTATGTGCCTTTGCAAACACCCTTTCCCTCACCTGAAAGGCATCCCACAGCTTCTAGGTCATCAGTCACCCGTTTGTAACTTGGGTTGTACCAATATTGAGCACTGCTGCTCTGACACCTGAAAAATACATCCTTGTATTTTTAATTCTCCTTTTATGATATCCATAATTAGACTGTAAGCAATTGGAGGGCACAATCCATGTTTCACACTATTATGCATTATCAGTCTTATGCATCAAGTGTAGGCAATCAATTAATATTTTCTGAGAAAGCAATTAATATTTCCTGTTGGCTTAAAATGGAGCCAAAAACTGAAGTTAGGTTCATGAATAATTACAAGAGATCTATATTACATAAAGATGTATCAGAACATGACAGTCCTTTTATGTGCAAATATTAGTTACTGGAATAAGAAATTGAAGGAACAAAGAAGAAATAGATAGTCATCATCATAACCACCACCCTTACAAATAAATCTGCTTCAGAGGTTGAATTATCCTGTTATGTCTACTGTCTATTTTAGACTGATCCATGGGAACTTCCAGAAACCAGAAATTAGTTGCCTAGGCTGGACATAATTATTTTGCATTTATGGGATAATTTACATTTATAAAACTGCTTTACAATCATTTTAATGTTCACTGGAGATCAAATAAGACTGAACAGGAAACCTGGGAGGGTCTTCAAAGGCTTCCTGATGATCAGGGACTGCCTATCATAGGAAATCTTTGGTTAAACTCTACGTGGAGCTCCTTTTCTCAAGAGAGGATCAGATTTCATTGATCTCCACGTTCCAAAGCAGTTCATGAACCCTGCTGTTCTGGATGTGTGACAGCTATTTATTTCTCAGGGAAAAGAGAACTAAATTAAGCATCTTTATTTTACTCTCCTTGGTTAAAAAAATCTAATGCTGTATTAGAACAGGTTAATGATCCACTAAGTAATATTCAGAGCCCCGAGTTATAAAGAAAGGGAGGCCCATGCATGAATCTCTTGAAATGTACAATAAAAGATATGAAATTGGGCGTTATGGATTCTCTTTTAACACTTGTAGGTGATTACTGTTGCTGGGGTTTTAATATGGTGGTTTCACAGACTATGAGATCAAGTTTGTTGTTCTATTAAAAATAACTATATGACTTTCTATCCTCTCTACATTAGGAACAGAGGTCTGGGGAAGATGTCTTCATATACATTGCATTGAAGAAAAACTTTGTTTCCTTTTCCAGATTACCCTGATCTCTGCTATAGAGCAAGCAATTTGATTACCTTGCTAGCGTTCACTTATATTGCATGACTAACAACATTATTAATAGCTAAAAATTATTCAGGTCCTTAAAGATGCAGTCACTATTCTTCTCTTAAAGGTGTCTTACAGCAGGAAATTCTAGGCTGATTTTAAATGTGTTTTCCATTAATTTAATCAAGCCAACTTTTGCTCCCCTGCAATGGCACCAAGAATGGGAAGGGCTTGCCTGTGTCTTTCACCACATCCTCCATGGATGGAGGAAATCAGGCCTGGACTTTCTTGCTTCACATCTTGAGGCTGAGTCTGTCTTTTCCACTTTACCGTTTCTTCCTGAATGACCCTGTTCTTGACCCTAAGCATGCAATCTGAGCGCCGAGTGGGGGTGGAGTGGGGGGAAGATGTTCTGGAGCTCAGCAGATGGATCCCAAGAGCACAATGGCTTACCAGCCCTTCTGTGATTGTTGCCAAAACGCCTTCCTGTTTTCAAAATTGTTTCGCCCCCTGCTCCTTTGTTTTGCTTTGCTAGGAGACTGCAGTTCTGATTTTGCTAGGAACCAAATCTGCTGTTTCAAGGAAATGCAGCTGCTTGCTTTGGTGGGTGGCTTGAAAGAGGGAATTTTTCTATCCTCCCTCCATAACCTCCTTCCCACCCCACCCCCATGTGAACTCCGCTGGCTGGCTCATCATCTCATGAAGCATTGATTTTAGAAGCTGACTATTTGCTTTTGATTGTTTGGCTGGGGCTGCAACAAAGTCATTGATGGATCTCATTTTGAGCTATCATTCTGTCCACTCTCTTCAGTCAGGCTTCCAGAACTGATTGCCTGTTCTCCCAAATGAAACTGCACAGCCAGACAGCAAGGCTTTCTCAAGTTCCACCATTTCCCCGGGCAGAGAGCACGCAGAGCTGCACAGGCCTCAAGCTGGGCCCACTGTCCTCTATGACTGTTAGTTTTCTTACTAACCCATCAGTAGGTACAAGACTTAATTTGATCACTGCTGCCTAGGTTGCTATCTCTGGGTGGATATGGCCTGCTACTGATGTCACTGCATTTTGTGATCTTTGCTAAAAGAGATCAGCCAAGCTCAGCCCAACTGGTATCTCCTGTGACACAGGACACTCTCCCTAACCCTCTCAACTCCCAGCTTTTGGAAGAAAGGTCACTGGTCCTCTATGGCCATTCTGGCTCCAGCCGGAGACAACAGACACAAATTAATAGGCTTTCCCCCAAGTCCAGTGCACCAATATGCAAACTCTTGGACCCTAAAACAGGATGTTTTCCCAGCTGGCAAGTCATTGTTTTCTTCTCATTCATAAAAAGGTACATAACTTCCATGCTGCTAAAATGATTTTTCTGTTACTTCTGCTCTATCTGTCCCCTTTGTGGGGCTCTCTCTGCCTCCTTCTGGGATCTCCTTCTTTCAGTTTATTCTCCACTGCCCCAGGGCTTGTCAACCTGAACAGATACTGTGCCTTGTGCTGTTAGTGGCATACGTGACATGCCTTTGGTACTTATATTGCTAGCCCAGGTAATGTAACTGCAGCTGTCAAACTGGCAGTTCTTCATGTTTATTAGTTTCCTTCTTTCCCTTTTAAGTTGACATTAGCCAAGTAGCGAGTTTCCTAGTTCAGTGAAAAATCAGTTGGTGGAGCAGCTGGAACTCCCAGGGAGCTATGCTAGGCCTCTCCTGAGTTCTAGGAGAAGCTTGGGAGGAACCAAGAGCAAATCTAGGCCCAGCCTGGTCACTTAGAACTAAAGAGTATACAACAGATTTGGTGCCTCACAGAGATCATCTTTTGCCCAAGATACCAAGAGAAGCCCAGGAAACTGGCTCATCAGACTGACTTTTGTATTCTTCTGGCTATTACTGTTCATTTGAACTTAATGCAAAAGGGTACTATAGTGTGGAGTTCACAAACTCACCTCAGCTCCAGTACTGTATATCTCAAGGTCTTAAAAGATCTGGTTTGTTTTCTCCAATCTTGTGGATATCTCCAAAAAGAACTCAGCCTCCTATAAGATCAAGCAACCAGACAGGTATTTATTTTTATTTTTTAATTTGGAAAGCTGATCTTCAGGGCATATTCTGTAGGGCTGATATTTTGGCCAGGGCTCTTTTAACCCTCAACCATTCCTTTCAGTGATAGTTCTGCTTTCTTCTTGCCCCACTTGTACTGCCTCAGAAATAGCAGAAGAGACTGTGAGAGAAGCCTAGGGTGGGAGTCAAAAGCTGAGCCCTAATCAGAAGCTCCAATCTGAGGGAATTACACAAGTTATAAGGTGCCTGGGATCCACCTACTAGGTTGCAGCGTTAGAGGCTGGGGATATAAGTACAGGAAAAAAAAAAAAAAAGGCTTGGCCTTGGCCTAAAACAGTGCATCCCAAGTGAAAGTCTGCTCACTTTCAATTACGTATTCTTTGTATCATTGTGGTTCATATTTCAATGGTTTTTGAGGTCTCCAATTTGGTGATAGTTTTTTTTTTTTCAAGCTGTCAAAAAAGCATTTCCTCTGGGGAGCTGTGGAATGTCACCCTTACCCTCCTCCTTGGGATGAGGGAGTCAGCAGTGGGAAGGCTGGCCGTGATTTAATCAGAGTGCCTTTGAAGAGAGAGCTTTCTGTTTTCAAAAGTGGTGATGGGGGGAGTAACAGCTGACATGAGGTTGCACCTAGGAAACCAGCATTTGGGGTCCACTTGGAGAACATTCACATGAAAAGATTGAGGCAATAATGCTGAGAGCCCAAATGGTGCTGTCAAAACATCACAGGTGATCACTGCAGGCAGTACAAAAGGTGTTAGAGAGCAGTGTCATTTATTGAAATGTATCTGCTGATTTAGCGTTTGCTAATTAAATGGTCCCCATGATGTGTGCTTATTTAGGGACAGTTATGAGTTTGGCAGCAGCAGGGGTTTGGTCCTGTGGGAAGTGCCATTCCTAAAGGGAGGGGATAAGGCATGGAGGGAGTTTGGACATAACTTGTTCAAGGATGCTGGCCTTGTCAAAATGGGAAGACATGAAGTGATTAATAACTTTCTCAGTCTCTTTTTCTCCACTGTCCCACTCATCTCTTGTGTTTCTTGGAAAAGGCAGGCATTGGGGCCATGGTGAACAATTTCAGCACTTAAGGAACACTTTCTCTACTTTGTTTATCTGCTGCAGCTCCCTGCTGTTAATGTTATCCTCTGTCACAGGGTAGGAAAGGGGGTGGAGTTTGAGAGGAAGAGAGGGAAAAGTGCGAGGGACCTCAAACATTTTTCTTGGCCTCTGTCCTAGTCTTCTTGGTGTTTCAGAAGGGTTAGAAACAGCATCCAGGATAACCCCACCCCTGCCCAGCAGGTCCACATCCCCGATTGCTGCTGTTGATGCCTTTCCTTATACTGTCTGGGATAGTGGCCGGGGAGGCGGGAAGGGAGGTAAGGACTATCTAGAAATTGGGCAATCATCGTGGGCAGAAGAGAACAGAATTTTAGGAATCTGTCAACATGATATATCCCATCCTAGTTTCTCCTCTAGGAAAATTTATAGTACGTAGAAATACATGCTGTTATTAAATTAATCAACTGCATATTAAACTACACAAGGGCAAGATCCACTAAAAAAATTATCAATCTTTAACACAATGCTGGACAAAAAGCCAACACTTGTTGATCTCACAAGGGAAGTGGTTGAGTTTTGTGTAATGAGGTCATCTTGGAAAATCGTTGAACTGCTCTGCAACTCTGTTTCCACATCTGCAAAGTGTCTTTATCTCCCAGGGATATTGTAAAAATTAAATAAGATGATGACTTTAATAATGACACTTTATAGTTTTTTTTTTTTTTTGCCATTTCCTCCATTTTCATTCTTTTATATTCTCTTCTCTAGGCATTGTAACCTAAGTAAGGAGATCAGATATACAGTCAGAAGGAGTTTGATTGAATTTGCTAATTTTAAAATCAAGTTTTTCTTTCTAAGAGAACCTCATCAGGCAGCTGGTCAAACTAGTTGGGTGGAATGGGATCCCCATGATATGCAATGAAAGCCAAGCTAGAAGATGGCCCACTTTTCTGCAGCCAGGGCAAAGAGAAGGGGACAAAAGGGAAGAGGAGGAGGAGGAGGAGGAGGAGAGAAAGAGAGAGACTGGAGTTATTTGAAGGCTAATCTCTTTTGAGCTTAAAGCAAACATTTTAAAAAAAACACATCTCAGGCTAGGGCACAGTGGTTTATGCCTGTAATCTTAGCACTTTGGGAAGCCAAGGGAGAAGGATTGCTTGAGGCCAGGAGTTCGAGACCAGCCTGGACAACAGAGAGAGACCCCATTTCTACAAAAAATAAAATGAAAAAAAAATGAGCCAGGTGTGACAGTGCACACCTGTATATTCCTAGCTACTCAGGAGGCTGAGGTGGTAGGATCGCTTGAGCCCTGGAGTTTGAGGATACAGTGAGCCGTGTCTGTACCATTGAACTCTAGCCTGGGCAACAGAATGACACCTTGTCTCTAAAACAACAGAACAAAACAAACACATCTCAGAAAGCTCCCTTAAACTTCTCAGAGTTACAGTCCCTCATATACTGGTATCTTGGTTCCTACCATTACTTTTTACTTTTCTGAACAAAACCTT
Source organism: Macaca nemestrina (assembly GCF_043159975.1). Classification (NCBI taxonomy): domain Eukaryota; kingdom Metazoa; phylum Chordata; class Mammalia; order Primates; family Cercopithecidae; genus Macaca; species Macaca nemestrina. Next base: position 54,823,577 of record NC_092145.1, read on the forward strand.
TTACCCTACCCTTATCAATCTTAGGAGAACAAGAATTAGCTTCACATACTGGTTTAAGATTTCTCCCATTTTGGTCTTCTTTTATTGCCTTTCAGCATGATTTTAGTGGCATGGATGACATTTTAAAGACAAAAAAAAAAAAAAAATCTCTTTACCAATTTTGATGCTGGCCTCTGTGGAGCTGCTTTGGCCTGGAGAGCAGCTGTAGGCGGCATAGCACCATAGTTAGTATTTCTTAGTAGCTGTTGGATAAAAAATACTGAGGATGGTCACTAGATGTCCCTCTTGTGTCTCTAAAGAGGCTGAGGAGGCGTGGCTCCCTTCAGGATTGAAGTAAAGGGAAGCTAAAACGGAGAGAACTTTCTTGTTTTTGTTATCTACATGCAGAACGATTTTATTCAGTTAGTTAATAAATTCCTGATCATGAAAGTGTTTTGGGCTACTCATTTAGTCAATGGCATTGTTGGAGTGTAATGATCAAGTGTGCCTATTAGAAAAAAAGAAATTCTGAGGGCAAAGGCTGTTGTTAGGATTATCTGTAGAAATAGACTGGGGGATGGAAGAGCTATCTTGTGTGTGGGGGTGGGGAAGGCTGTGTAACTGTCACTTTGAGCTTAGGGGTGGGGAGGAGATAATAGGAAAGAAGGAAAGCATAGGCACACGCCCCTGCCTCCCTCAGCACCTGGCTTGTGCAAAAGTGGTTTGGTAGCTGGAAGTACTTGGATGCTCTCCTTGGAAAAGAGGGGTGCCTAGAGTGTGAACAGCGTGTTACCTGGGAACACGGTGGCATCGCCTTAGCAAAGAGCGTTTGTCTTTGCAAATGCAGAACATGTCTTTACAATGTGATTGCAATTACGAAGGTAATGACATTGTACATGAATTGAATTCTCCTATTTATCTTTAAAAGACAGCAGAATATAGACATTCTATTAGCACTCCCTAAGGTAAGAGGTCTGCAGTCTTCTTATCTTGTTGTGTGCATCTTTTCGGATCCTACGACAATGTTAATCATTTTACCTGAATAATTCTTCCATTTCTCGTTACCTGGGGGATTGTTAATGGCCGAGACTACTTCTCAGACTCTTTGCTCCCGCTCAATCAAGCCGTGGAGGCGCCAGTTTACTTTTATTGATCAGTGGGTTCCTGACAGCCTTCGCCACAAGGAAGCAGCATCATCCTTTTTTAACTTAAAGGGGGAACAGATCGCCTTAAAGTTTACAGCTAAAAGCTTCTAAGCATAGCATGCAAACATTTTAGCATGCTGCTAATTGTTCTGTTTAAATAGTCCAAGCAATATTTTAGAAAGCTGCCAAACGCCGAATTCACATCCCGGCAGATAGCAAACCCATTTCAAATGCCTTTTTAGGCCTTTTTAATTAGACCAAGATGCACTTCATTCCCATGCTCTGACATCAAAGGTAAATAACTGTGATAAATCAAATGGAACCCTTCCTTTCGCGGAGCCCGCGAGGTGCGCCCACCGCTGCCTGCCATGTTGTCATTTTCTACTACTTGCCCATTTCTCCAACGGTGTCTGGAGAAAACCAGGAGGGCCACCGGGCTCCCTTGAGCCACCATTCTGGTGTCCACCCGCAGCTCTAAATGACCAAAATTAAATGATACTCCTTGCAGAAGCATCGGTTTTCTCCCTGTTTTTCTGGGCCGAATCACATCCTAACGTGAAACAGTGAAACGACCCCCACGCGGAAAGCGGATCAGGCTCCCTATGCTCTCCCTTTGGCCTCGGCTGCACGTTCAGGGGATCGCAACCTCACTCGCGAAATACTTTCTTTCTGTAGGAGGAAGCTGCCTTTCCCCTCTCCCACCGCCAAGGTAAAGGCTGCTAAAGTAGCTCTTCTTGGAAAGAAAAATATTTTAAAAAGCAGCTGGGTTGCTCTCCACTAAAATATGGCAGTTTTGAGAAAACCCATTATGTGTCCAAATGCCGGCTTCCTTTTCTTGTTTAACGCTTTTTAGAGGGCAAAAGTGACTCTCACGTTAAGTCCACAGGCTCGAGCCAATGTCGCTGGGCTAATTATGAGTTTGCTTATCCCACTCCCAAATATCCGAGACGACTCACTCAGAAGACATTTTTACTCTTCCAAGAATTGTGAATTCAGAAGCAGCTTCCCCACCTTCTACGAGGGGAGAAAAAAAAAAACACAAACTTGTTTAACGGGCATGTTTTTGATTCTTCGCCGCCGGCGACCTTAATTAAAAGCCTCAGAGCCCGAGTGAGGAGGAATGCCCCGCTGCCCCCAGGGAGCCTTCAATGCACAAGGCAGGATGAGCTTGATGTCAGCCCTGGCCATGCCGGCCTCCCGCTTCCCAGTACTGGCACATGCCGCAGCCACCACCGCCGCCCAAGTGGAGCTGGCAGCCCACTGGGACCGAGACCCCGCGGGAAGGCTGGGGCGCCCTGCACATCGGCGCCGGCTCCCAGCTGTCGGCGACCTAAGCGGACACGTATGGCGCGCCCGCCCCACAGCTCCTGCCCGGCTTTGAGCTCTGCTGGCTTGGCGCGGCGCGGCGCGGCGGCGTCCGCTCCACCGGCTCTTCTCAAACGTAGAGTTTATTTATAGGGAGCTAAATTCTCCAACAGGGTGGGGTGAGGGGCAATGAAATGTGTCCAGCCCCCTCCGCAGCTCATTCTCTGTGCCACATATCCCATTTGATTAACAAGCAACAGACAAGAGCGAACCGAACCAGGGGGCCCTGCTGGGAGTGCAGCGGGCAGAGAGTAGTGTGGCGTCTGCCCGGGGTGGAAGGATGGGGGTGACGGTCCGGGGGGGATGGCGGCCGTGGCTGTCGCCTGATGTGAAGATGCACCGGCCAAAAGCGGGATGAATGACCACCTCAGGGGCGCTTTCTCCTTCCCTTTCTTCCTTCCACTACCGGAGAATGAGAAGAGAGGCAAACAAAAACAGACAAATTTTTAGGGTGAAGAGACAAGAAGAAAGAGAGGGATATATATATGATTACAATACAGATATTATATTCAAGATATGAAGATATGTGAGGGAGTTAAACACAAGAGAATCATAACATCCTCATCTTTCCTGAAATCTCTGCAAACATGAGAAGCGCACAGTTCCCGGCGAGGCTCAGCCGCAGCCCCAGCACATCGCCTCCCTGCTCATTCCTGCCCTATTTATTGCTCCCGCCTGGCCTGTCTGTCCGTCCTCCCTTGAATCCCGCCAGGGCTCTACGGGCCGGGGTACCACTTGGTCCTGCCGGTGTGTAAGTTTCCGTTTGGTCCTACCCCCCGCCACCCCCCTCCCCTTGGCCCCGCCCCAAGACTGGAGCCCGCTGGGCGGCGCGCTGATTGGCCAGCGCCTGGCGTAGCCGGGCTCGGCAGCTCGAGCTCTCTCCGGCTTTCTCCAGACTCCGCGGCCAGTAGTTTGCGGCATCGGGAAGAGCAGCAGCAGCAGTAGCGGCGGCGGCTGGCGCAGCGCGGAGACGGACGAGCGGGCACAGACGGCAGCACAGCTCCGGTGCACCATGCCCGGCTTGCCCGGGAGGCACTGGCACCCGCGTCCCTAGCCAGGTGCTGGCCCTTGGCGCGTTGCGCTCCGCGGCATTCCGGCTGAGCGGATTCATCCGAAATCCTAAACCTCCTACCCCAAACCCATTGCCTCCTGCTTGCTCATACTCCACACTCACACTCCCAACACCACACACTCTTCTCTCTCTCACACATTCACACACAGCCCGAGACAGACAGAGAAAGCGAGACAGACCTCCCGAGTGCGCGAGCGCCCGGGAGGGAGGGAGCCCAAGGCAGCGCGGCCAGCGCCTCTCCGGGAAGATGAAATCAAGACTCTCCTGCAAGTAAACTTTGGCGGCGACAAAATCGTCGACTGTGGCAGCTGCTGAGGCGGATCCGAGCGACATGCAACTGAGCTAGGAGGGCTTCCTCCCGCGGCGGCGGCGGCGGCGGCGGCGGCCCTTGGAGCGACACCCCAGCCCAAACGGAGAGAGGAGAAGCACCCGGTACCCACGGCGGCGGCCCCGCCTCTCCTGGCCGGTACTGTTGTTGCCTCCCCTTCCCTCTTCCCCATTCCCCGCCACCCCGGACCATTAGAAAGACCGGGGCTTTGATTTTCTTGGACAAATTGCCACCTCCCTGTTTCCACAAACTTGACGTGGAGGGTCGGGCTGCGTTGTTAACTTTGATTTCCTAGACGCAAACGCCCGCAGACCCTCAACTGCTCTGTGGGGGGAACTCCGCTCCCACCTCGGATCCTGGACAGACGCGCCCCCAAGCCCTCCGAAGCCAGCCTTAGCGCGAGGGAGCGCCCTCAAGCCCTGGCAGCCTCTCTCCCCTCCCCCTTCCTCTGCTGGCCCCGGGACCGCCATCCGGCTCAACCCTATAGCCGGGTGCCCGCGGCGCTTGCCAGTAACTGACTCCCGCCTGTGACACCCCCTTTCTCCCGAACAGGCCTTGAAGAGGCCAGTGTGGCCCCCCCAGACCCCGGAGGGCCCATTCCAAGCGGGTACTCTCTCCGCAGTGAACCGGGAGCGCTGGGGGGAGGTCTTTGCGCATGCCAGGTGCACAGACAGCGAGTTCGCCAGCCTCAGTGCCGGTGCGCCGCGGCGGGCCGGGCAGTGCCTGAAGGGCTGCGCCTCCTCCGCCCTCTTTGCCTTCGCCTCAAGTACTATCCGGACTCAGCGGCGCGTCCTCCAGGCCGCGCAGACGCTGCCCGACCCGCAGCCCTGGGCGGCTGCGGACAGTCGCGCCCGGCTAACTTTGAAGGGGGAAAACTGAGTAGCCGGGCTGGAGGGAGGGGGCTCGGGGCCGCGCGGCGCTCCCTTGGCCCCTCGGAGCCCCCGGGGCCCCCGCGAGCCCCCGCCGCGGCCGCCGCAACCTCAGCATTGGAGCCGCCGCGGGTGTCCCCCGCGCGCCGCCGGGCCGCCCTGGGCGGGACTCCTCCCGCGGCCTCCGGGGCCACGGGGCGCGCGCAACAGGCGGCCCGAACCGGCGGGAAGCTGGAGCGCCGACGGCGTCGGTCTCGGAGGGGTGTGGAGAGGCGAGGCCAGGCAGAGCCCCGCGCAGCCATGGAGTCGCTCCTGCTGCCGGTGCTGCTGCTGCTGGCCGTACTATGGACGCAGGCAGCCGCCCTCATTAACCTCAAGTACTCAGTAGAAGAGGAGCAGCGCGCCGGGACGGTGATTGCCAACGTGGCCAAGGACGCGCGGGAGGCGGGCTTCGCGCTGGACTCCCGGCAGGCTTCGGCCTTTCGCGTGGTGTCCAACTCGGCTCCACACCTAGTGGACATCAATCCCAGCTCTGGCCTGCTGGTCACCAAGCAGAAGATTGACCGTGACCTGCTGTGCCGCCAGAGCCCCAAGTGCATCATCTCGCTCGAGGTCATGTCCAGCTCAATGGAAATCTGCGTGATAAAGGTGGAGATCAAGGACCTGAACGACAATGCGCCCAGTTTTCCGGCAGCACAGATGGAGCTGGAGATCTCGGAGGCAGCCAGCCCTGGCACGCGCATCCCGCTGGACAGCGCTTACGATCCAGACTCAGGAAGCTTTGGCGTGCAGACTTACGAGCTTACGCCCAACGAGCTGTTCGGCCTGGAGATCAAGACGCGCGGCGACGGCTCGCGCTTCGCCGAACTCGTGGTGGAAAAGAGCCTGGACCGCGAGACGCAGTCGCACTACAGCTTCCGAATCACTGCGCTAGACGGTGGCGACCCGCCGCGCCTGGGCACCGTTGGCCTTAGTATCAAGGTGACCGACTCCAATGACAACAACCCGGTGTTTAGCGAGTCCACCTACTCGGTGAGCGTGCCAGAAAACTCGCCTCCCAACACACCCGTCATCCGCCTCAACGCCAGCGATCCAGACGAGGGCACCAACGGCCAGGTGGTCTACTCCTTCTATGGCTACGTCAACGACCGCACGCGTGAGCTCTTTCAGATCGACCCGCACAGTGGCCTGGTCACTGTCACTGGCGCTTTAGACTACGAAGAGGGGCACGTGTACGAGCTGGACGTGCAGGCTAAGGACTTGGGGCCCAATTCCATCCCGGCACACTGCAAGGTCACCGTCAGCGTGCTGGACACCAATGACAATCCGCCGGTCATCAACCTGCTGTCAGTCAACAGTGAGCTTGTGGAGGTCAGCGAGAGCGCCCCCCCGGGCTACGTGATCGCCTTGGTGCGGGTGTCTGATCGCGACTCAGGCCTCAATGGACGTGTGCAGTGCCGTTTGCTGGGCAATGTGCCCTTTCGACTGCAGGAATACGAGAGCTTCTCCACTATTCTGGTGGACGGACGGCTGGACCGCGAGCAGCACGACCAATACAACCTCACAATTCAGGCACGCGACGGCGGCGTGCCCATGCTGCAGAGTGCCAAGTCCTTTACCGTGCTCATCTCTGACGAAAATGACAACCACCCGCACTTTTCCAAGCCCTACTACCAGGTCATTGTGCAGGAGAACAACACGCCTGGCGCCTATCTGCTCTCTGTGTCTGCTCGCGACCCCGACCTGGGTCTCAACGGCAGTGTCTCCTACCAGATCGTGCCGTCGCAGGTGCGGGACATGCCTGTCTTCACCTATGTCTCCATCAACCCAAACTCAGGCGACATCTACGCGCTGCGATCCTTTAACCACGAGCAGACCAAGGCGTTCGAATTCAAGGTGCTGGCCAAGGACGGCGGCCTTCCCTCACTGCAAAGCAACGCTACGGTGAGGGTCATCATCCTCGACGTCAACGACAACACCCCGGTCATCACAGCCCCACCTCTGATTAACGGCACTGCCGAAGTCTACATACCCCGCAACGCTGGCATAGGCTACCTGGTGACTATTGTCAAGGCAGAAGACTACGATGAGGGCGAAAATGGCCGAGTCACCTACGACATGACGGAGGGCGACCGCGGCTTCTTTGAAATAGACCAGGTCAACGGCGAAGTCAGAACCACCCGCACCTTCGGGGAGAGCTCCAAGTCCTCCTATGAGCTTATCGTGGTGGCTCACGACCACGGCAAGACATCTCTCTCTGCCTCTGCTCTCGTCCTAATATACTTGTCCCCTGCTCTCGATGCCCAAGAGTCAATGGGCTCTGTGAACTTGTCCTTGATTTTCATTATTGCCCTGGGCTCCATTGCGGGCATCCTCTTTGTAACTATGATCTTCGTGGCAATCAAGTGCAAGCGAGACAACAAAGAGATCCGGACCTACAACTGCAGGTAAAGCCAAGTTTTCTTTCTTTGTCTTGGATGAATAAGGTGTGTTTATCTGTGTCTCTGTGTGAAAATCCTGGTGCTTTTGTTTCCTACTTAAATGCATGCAGCATACTTGCAGTGCTTCTTTTTGTAGGGTGAAAAGTTTGTGGCAGTCCAAGTTGATCAATTCTTTTGATCTGACAATTTGCTGGAAGACAATCATTTAGTGTTTGAATGGATTCTGTCACATAATGATGATGAGCAGAAAAGCAATTACCATTTTAAAATTTGCATAGCTGTCTCCATGAAGTTATGGCAGGAAAAACAGAGAGAGAGAGAGAGAGAGAGAGAGAGAGAGAGAGAGAGAGAGGGAGAGAGAGATTGTTCATGTTTTTAGGAAAACCGCCAACTACCACAACTTGGTGTCTGGGGCACAGTGTTTTTGGGACAGGTACTGAATGAAAGGAGAGGGAGTGTTGGCAGCTACCCTGTCTTGTTGCAGTGATGAACTCTGGAGAGAGACTGGGAGTGGGAGTGTAAAATGGGAAAGGGAGATTAGGGGGAGGAGAGAACAGGAGTGTGTGGAGATGCAGGTGATTAGTGGTTTTTAGTTTATTCTTGGCTTGTTTTTTATCTAGTCCCCAAACATCTGGCTATATAAAGTGAAATTCTGTCAGGCATCTGTATGTTTTCAAATATCTGGTTGGTTGGTAGTGTGGAGACCAAACATCCCAATGAGGAACAAGACTTTGCATCCAGATGTTTCAGTAAAAATAGCAATCTTCTAGAGTTGATGATGCTTTCCTCTAATGTGAGGCTGTGTTGTGGCATTAAGATCTGGTTGCTACCAGTGGATGTCACTGTGGGCTATTGTGTTACAGTTTCTCTTGAAGTATGTGCAGGATGTGTGTGTGTGTGTGTGTGTGTGTGTGTGTGTGTGTGAGGGGGGAGAGAGGGATAGAAGGGGGAGGAGAAGGGAGAAAAGAAATGTGGAAGCACAGTATTTTTAAAAAAGATTTCCTGATAAGCACATTAGAAGGTCTTACTGAACCCCTTTCTTACATTTGGATAGAGCACATAAGTCTAAGCATTTCTAAAATCCTAGAATCCAATTTAGAATAATACATGACATTTTTTTTTCCAGCAGTGTCTCATCGAAACAGTTGAAAAAAGTTGTTTCTTTAGTTTGCTGAAAATGAATGATGCTGCTATTTACAACCAAGGTGTGTGTGTGCTTTCCACACACCTACACATCAGTGTGTCTTTTTGTGCCATTTGTGTCTGCATGTTAATCAGTCAAAATATGTTCCTCTGGTTCAGTTTGTATTTGACACCGTCTGAAATGCACACTTCTGTGAATCAGAGCCCCCTGAATATGTAACAGCCATGCAATTATTGTTTCCCTTTTACTATTCTCTGCGTTACACAAGTTAGTAGACAAATGCTAACCACACATGAATATCAATCAGGTGCCATAAAAGAGCAGCTGCAATGCCTCATAAATGCTTTAATCCTGTTACTAGTGAAATGGCCATGACTTTTCTTTCCTTCAGCACCAAGTCATTTCAGATGGGAGAAATGGAAATTAATATTGCTCTTACCTTTCAAACCTGTGACTGCTAGTGGCGATTTTTATAGGAGAAAAATGTGGGGTCAATAAAATTTTATTTATATGGAGATAATTATGGAGAGGACTCTTTTAAAGCCATTTTCTCAGCATAGAAGTAAATGCATAAGATGCTTTCCTTGATGAAAAAGAAATTAGCTTGAAATAAAGATATTGAAGGCTTTGCCACCTCTTGGTGATGTATGAGTAGAAGTGAGAGCCCTTTCTGAGAACTTGCCAAGGAGATGATTAAACAGGAGGAGAGCATCCAAATATTGAAAAAAAAGAGTAAATCAAAGTGCTCTCCAACTTCACCCAAATGTGTATTTTGTGAAGCACTCTGTTTCCTGTGATGGTTTGGGATTAATGAAGTACAGTATAATTAAATAATTGGTCAATACAGAAAGGGCTGCACAATGAATGCTTCAGCTGAATAATTTCATGGGGCATTGCCAAACTTACTCATCTTGGGTAAACAAAATGATTAAAATTTCCCATTGATTCTGTAAACAGATGAGAATAGAAAATCAACCTTAGTACTAGGGTTTTGGGGATTTTATCTGCTCCCAAACCCCAGTAGTACCAGTTTGCCATCACTGCAAATCTGCCTGAGCACAGAGCGAAGGGGTGAGGGGAACTCAATTGCTTAGCTCTAGATAGATCCTGGGGACAGAGCAAGATTTTGCCTCTGTAGATGTGCAGTCTCCCTATCTGTTCAGACTTTTTAGAGACCTAAAGTTCAGGAGTGTGTCTTTCCATGTGATTAGGCAGAGGTTTCTTTTGCTAAGCCTCTGCAGAACCTCTTCCTGAAATGCATTCATTTATGAGACTTGCGAGATGATCTGCAATTGCTGCTTGAATTGGGCTCCCTTTTTGTATTCAGACAATTAGCTTTGTCGAGTGAAAATAAGGCACAGTCTTTCCCTTGTAAAGATCAACCCGTATTATTTATTAACCCTATTGTTTTGCTGATTATTGCCCAGAAATCGAATTTCCAAAAAATAAACTGCATCATTATGTGCAAAGTAACAAATGACTTTGAGAATCTGGCTACATTTAAATGTATTTCTTTTGATAAGTCTCTTAATGCTTGGTGTCTTTGGTGCACGTTGCTGGGTCTGTGTCAGTGTTAATTAAATTGAGCTCTTTATGTTCCAGTTGCAGCACAGCTGCTTGTAGGTACACCTGAATGGAGAAGGATGCTGAATGCACTAACCTTTAAATTCCTTTGCAGTAATTGTTTAACCATCACTTGTCTCCTCGGCTGTTTTATAAAAGGACAAAACAGCAAGTGTCTGCATTGCATCTCAGTTTCTCCCATTAGCGAGGAGCAAGACAAAAAGACAGAGGAGAAAGTGAGCCTAAGGGGAAAGAGGTAAAAAGGCATTTCCCCTCATTTAAATGGGTTTGGCTATTAGATTTTTCTAGGAGAGGAGGGGGTCGGGGGGAGAGTAAAAGGGAACTGGGCTAGGGCAGGGAGGAGGGTGTGGAGGAGACGTGAAAGAATGGGGTCTGATCTCCTACCCCAGTCCAAAACTGATCAAGTGAGTCATAGAGGAAGCCGACTGAGGGCGTGTGCCACATGGCAAATGCCTGGAGGAACTGGCAAGCGGGGAGGGGGGGAGGCGGGTATTTTTTATCTTCCTCTATCTCCTCTTTGGTGACTTGCTTTGTATTTCACCTAGGAGTTCCTTTTGGTTCCAGGGAAGCTCCAGATTTGAGCATTTTCATGCTTTCTCTCCCATAGGCTCAACTTTCCCTGTCCCCACACCCGTGCTCACAGGCCACTCACAATGAAAAATTCCAAATCCAAAGTATAGAAACTTTTTTAGGGGGGTTGGTGGGAGGTTACTATGTTTAATATGAAAAGTTTATGGCCCTCAGCTTGTTTTCCCATGTAAAAAGCACAGGGAGAAACCCGATGATGTAATGCGCCAGAATAAGGAGCTGGAGCAGAAATGGGGTGCAACCCTCTGGGGTGCTTAATGTTTATTAATCAGTGCATGGTTTGGGAGGGTGTTAGTGATTCATGCTGCCTTTTCTGTCACATAGAATTGCTGAGTACTCCTATGGGCATCAAAAGAAATCAAGCAAGAAGAAAAAAATCAGTAAGAATGACATCCGCCTGGTACCCCGGGATGTGGAGGAGACAGACAAGATGAACGTTGTCAGTTGCTCTTCCCTGACCTCGTCCCTCAACTATTTTGACTACCACCAGCAGACGCTGCCTCTGGGCTGCCGCCGCTCTGAGAGCACTTTCCTGAATGTGGAGAACCAGAATACCCGCAACACCAGTGCTAACCACATCTACCATCACTCTTTCAACAGCCAGGGGCCCCAGCAGCCTGACCTGATTATCAACGGTGTGCCTCTGCCTGAGGTGAGTGCAGCTAAGTGGCTCTGTGAGGTTCTCCCAGACCTCCTTCTTTAGCTGCTTGCTGGATACCATAAGCTGCTGTGCTGGCACATCCTCTGGCAGGGGTGGGGGGAATTTTTCTGCTTATGCCTATTTTCATACTAAGGGTTTGCTACCAGTGCTTCTTGGAGCAAATGGTAACCTAACATACTGGGCCTTTGTGTAGGTGTGGGTGTTGGAATTGGCAACTCAAAGAGTCTGAACCCTTGAAATCACTGTGTGATATCCTGGCATAACTCAAGTTTGCTCCACCTGTTGCAAATATAGCACGCTTGACAGCCAGCAGTACCAGCATGCCAGTAAAGTGGCTTAGAAAGAGTCATCAAGTAGTGTTGAAAATGGATGAAACCCTCTAATGCCCTGGGACCAGTTTTCCAGTGTGAGAGTGATTCAGCCTCCTAAAGCCCCCATTTGCTTTTTCTTTCGTCACATCACTGTTCTCTAGCATTTTGGTGAGATATGGATGGACTGGTTAAAAGGAGGCAAAGCAAAAAATTAAAAAGCCACTTTGCCATTTCTTAGCAGTTCTAGTGGTAACATTTGATGGTTGAGAAGATTGAAACTGTCATTATTGCTAAAAATTTAAGAATTAGTTGACTGGTTGCAGTGGTTCACACCTGTAATCCCAGTACTTTGGGAGGCCGAGGCAGGAGAATCCCTTGAGCCCGGAATTCCAGATCGGCTTGCCAGCCTGGGCAATATAGTGAGACCTCGTCTCTAACAACGAAAAAAAAAAAAAAAGAATAAGAATTATCTATGCATTCAATTTAGCTCTGTTTCTCTTCACTAGGAATGAATGATTTTAAGTAGATTTTTTTTTTTTTTTTTTTTTTTTTTTGAGATAGAGTTTCTCTCGTTGCCCAGGCTAGAGTGCAATGGTGCAATGTTGGCTCACCGCAACCTCTGCCTCCCGGCTTCAAGCAATTCTCTTGCCCCAGCCTCCTGAGTAGCTGGGATTACAGGCATGCGCCATCACGCCTGGCTAATTTTGTATTTTTAGTAGAGACAGGGTTTCTCCGTGTTGGTGAGGCTGGTCTCAAACTCCTGACCACAGGTGATCGGCCTGCCTTGGCCTCCCAAAGTGCTGGGATTACCACCGCGCTGGGCTTAAGTAGAAATATTTTTAAAAATGTGATGTGGTCAGATGTTTGCTGGCTATTGAAATATTTCAGGGCAGTAGAGTGGTATATGGATGATGGCTGGTGGGTAGCTGGGTGGAAGGCTATAAATAACATTTCTTAAGTTGATTTCATTTTTCCATGAATTGCTTAAGTCCCTCTTTGGTTAGAAATTTGATGCCCTGGAAGGCATATGTCCTCTTCCAAGCTACCAGTGAAAAGAATACTGCACACTTGGAGATCTCTTTCACATCTTTCAAAGCACCTTCCCAAACATTGTTTTGTTTGATCCTCACAATCAGGTATCTTGATAGGTTGCCCTTCAGTAGATGATGAAACAGAGGTCCAGAGATGCTAAGAGACTTACTCAGACTCACAAAGCTGGTCATCAAGAGAGGGAGGACCAGACTGAAGGACTCCATACTCCCTGGCAAATGTGATTTCAGTGACACCTTCCTGCCTTAAAAGTAATTCAACCTGACATACCCAGGCTATGATGCATACATAAAATGGCCTCATAGTATTTGTGTCAATTTTGTAGGATAAGGGGTCTTAGGACCACTTACATTGATTGCTTCTTCTAGTTCCTGAACAATAATTCTCATCAGAATTAATGGGGCCGAACACCAGTGCTTTTGATGAGTAACTGATGGTATTCTGCCAGCAACAAAAGCACCAATATTTTCTATTTATAACTCTATAAATAAGGATTTTTTTCGAAAGTCCAATATTGTGCTAGGTAAACTTAGTTATACTTATCAATGTTAGTGAATACTACTAAGGCCTAGACCGTAGACTACTTGGAAGACTACTTGTGGATCACCAATAGCTCAGCAATAGAAAGTGAGAGGTAGTGGTGTGTAGGGGAATCAGATTGATCATGATTTTGAAGCCAGGGATCACTGCTTGCTGTGGAACCTAAGACTCTTTCTTTATCTGCAAAACGGGCATACCTGTCATGCAAAGTTTTTCCAAGATGACTTGTGTAGTGTAGAAGGTCCAACTCATTGATGTCCCCAAAAGAGTAGACCTCTTCATCAGACAGTTGGAGAATCAGTGTTACAATGGCTTGCACTACTGATTGTGTCTCCCTAGGCACTTGTAACCAAAGAGGAATTTAGGCTGCTTCTATACAGGTAAGTCCTACAAAGTGTTATGGCCATACTATTCATATTGATCATTTAAACAGTAGAGGTGAAAGATGCCAAAGTTGTGGGTTCAGTTGTTCACAAGTAACAGCACTGTTACTTGTGGAGATGGACAAAAGAGTTGAATCCGGAGGACTTGGTGATCACTTAAGCAATCATTCCAAGGTACTAGATAAATGTGAGTTCTGGTGTCTATGAAATAGATGGAGAGGACAGAAAACATATGACTACATCTGCTTGGTTTACCTAAGACTTAGTATCATTTCTGGGATTCTTCCATGGGCTGAATGAAACAAAATATTGCTTCAATTATTTAGAAGAGCCATTTAAAATCTCAGTTCTGATCCTGTCTCTGACTCACAAAGCCAGATGCTTTTCCTTGGTTAACAAAATTACACAGTTTTGGTGTGTACAGCTGGTCAGGGCCAAGACAGTGTGTACTAGACATAGTGAGGTTGTGTGTATTTCTAATATTTAGTCCCTCCTGGAGAATTCAACTGGCAAACCCATTCAGAAAGGAGAGAGGCCCACTTACAGCCAAATATATACCAGGCCATTTAACTTGAATCAGTCACAATGCCCTGCATAGGGAAAATGGCACTTCTCATTTTCTTTTATACCAAAGGCCACTGGACTTGGTGGAATACTTAGGTTCAATGAAATCTATAGAAGAGCAGGGATGATTGATTCATTCATTCAACTGATATTTGTTGAGCCTACTCTTTGTAAGGCACTGCTCTAGGCTTTGGCATTAGAGAGATGAAAAAGACAAGAAATGCACATTCTAACGTGAGAGACAATCAAGTAAATAGGTGATTTGCAATATAGAGTAATAAATGCTAATATAAGGTGCAATGGGATATTCTCCATTGCTAGGATAATAACATCTTGATATATTTCTTACATTATCTTTATATTTCCCTAATTAATTAATCCATTCAAGAAAGCAACATTTATTAAGCAATTATAGCACAGAATGATAAGTGCTATGATGTGGCAAATATAAGATTCTATAGAAATTTCTCTATTAAATCATATTATGTTACTTACATTGTTCTTTATATTATTTCATTAAATAATTCTTTCATTTGTTCATTAATTTATCCCATTACCAGTTATTATACATTTAGAATGTGCCAGATAATGTACTATTTCCTGAGGATCAAAAATAATAAAACACTTGTTTCTTGACCCCAGGGAGCTTACAGAAAGACAAGTAAACAGGTAATTTCAATTCAGAATAACATCCTATTCCTGAGCACATGTTACATTCTTACTCTCCAGGTTGGGACAAAAGGGCACTACCTAGTAGGTTCCTCTATTGGATTACCTGTGTCAAACCCATTCCCTTTATGAGCTGTAGATCCAGTTACAGGGCTTACTCTCAAAGGGATTATAGACGAGTCCACTCAGACCTGTTGTATGCTAGCTGTACTCTATCACACTTTGAAATTTGTCACCATGGCATTAGATCAAGTCAGTAAGCATTGTTGGAGTATCTACTATGTGCTCAGCTGTGTGGCAAGGACCATGGAGATTCCAAATAAGTTCAAGACGTAAATTCTGCCCTCAGAGAGTTCACAGTCTAGTTGGGGAGCTAAGATCACCCAGAATGATTTCACTGGCAAGCAATACAAGATAGTTTCTGATCACCTGTCGCTTTGTAGACTCCTAAGAACTCCTTTCTCTTCCTTTCATGGCAGCCTTACATTTTATGTAGGTTTGCCATTGAACCCTCAAAATTTAGTGCTGAATGGAAGATAGCTCTTGTATCAGTGTCCAAACCTAGCCACATCTGAACATTGTTGGCTCTAGAAGCTAACAGAAATACAACTTTGAATGCGGTTAGGTAGACAAGGTAAAGGGAATAGAACATTAGTCAAGAATTGGAACTCAGTTTACAGTATTGCAGAGATAATCTTGTGTAGAATTGTATATCATTATTTACTTGTCCTCTGATGTTGGCTGGGAAATCAGCTGTGTGGATTTTGTGGTTTTGTACACAAATTTGAGGGGCAAAGTGGAGGATGCCTTTGCTGTTTACAGAAGACTTTTGTAGAATTAGTGATGTCAGGTATCTTTTACATATTTTAAACTGAAAGGTGAGGTTTGCATTCCTTGGTATCCTGGTTTATTTTACTCATAGACTTAGTGTATATGTGAATGAATTAGACGGTGTGTGTGTGTGTGTGTGTGTGTGTGTGTGTGTGTATGAGGGAGTAGAAAAGAGTGAAGAGAGAGGAAAGGAGGTTGAAAAAGAAGGAAAATGGAGAAGAAAGATAGTAGGTTTATCAGTTTGCTAAGATCTTTCTAAAAATAGTCCAAGTTTTTTGAGAGGCTCCTTAGTATGGCAAATACTTTTTCTTCCAGTCTTATGGAATGGAGACATGTCTACTGGTGCCTCTGGATGCTGGAAAGTGTTATTCCTTTGTACAGCAGCGTTGCTGCATTACCATTTTTGTCACCTGGGTCCAGTCATTATTGGAGGAAGAAAATGCAACTCATTGCTTGTACTGGAAATGGAGACTTGGGTGAGACTTCTTCCTGCCTCCAGGAGGGGTGAAATGGCCCAAACACCCAGTGTCTTTTGTGCAGTATTTTTAAATTTTAGTTTTCTGATGTTGAATGTTTCTGAGCTGACAGTTCTAACGGAGTGATAGGAGGTAAAAACTTAGAGAATTACAGTCATAGTTACGTAGGGATTTAAATTTTGGTTTCAATCTCAATCATGAATTCTATTTTCTACCTTTCATCAGGAAACTGTAGTTTCTTTGATATGAGGCATCTAAGGGTTGTGTGTGCATGCTCTGCTATAGTCACTCATGCAACAGTCTTCATAAGTAACGATGTAGTAGCCGTGGAAGAGTTTGCAGAACAAGAATGTGTGTGGTAGCCAAATTGAATGCTTCCAATTATCCTACAGAAAGTCTGAATGCCTGGTCATCTTAGTGGAAATAATGAAAATAAAACATTAGTTAGGCTTTTAAAACAAATAGTCCAGTACACTTTAGTTCCTAAAACAGTTTTAAAGTTAGAGATTTGCAGTGACTTAAATGAAATTCTGGGCTAAATTAGACAGCCACAAACCTATCAGGTAGTAGATTCAGAAAGCGCTAAAAAATAATAGGCATGATAAGACTGGTTTGGATAGCATGGAAATGACACAAAGCATCACCTCTAATTAAAACAAACCAACAAACCCTTTAGTGCACATCTTGTTTGTTTCCTTATTACAGCGGGGTCTTATAATCGTTTAAGTCCTATCCCTAAGGGTCAAAATAACCCTGCAGGAGAAAGCAATGAAAAACAACGCAGCCCACATCTTTTCAAGCATTCTCATTTCAGTTTTCTTCAAAAATCAAGGACTCCATTTCTACCAGCAGTCATTCTAGGGCCACCCATTGCCTACATTGTATCTTATTGGCGTGTTTCACCTCTAGCTGAGACAGCCAGTTTCCCAGCGGGGATGGGCTTGCAAGATGTGTTCCAGAATAAACTGTTCCTCTGTTGTCTCCATGCAACTGCCACAGAACTGCAGAACTGAGTTAGTTTACATTAGTATCTGCTAATTTATTATTATCATTCCTTATTGGCAATTAGCTGGTTACCTTAGAGATCACCTCTCTCCCCGTACACCTTCGCTAAAGTTGAGCTCAGCCAGAGCTCTTGCTAATGATCCTGAGATTTTTTCTCCCTAAGGGGCTGGAGGCAGGACATTTTCCAGAGAGGGCCCTAAGGCTTTGGAATTCGCCTTATCAGAGGACCACTTGTTTTGGGTCCAGGTGGCTCCACCTGGTTTTTTCTCTGATTGTCAGTCAGACTTACAAGGTGGGGCGAGCTGCAGACCTCTCTCTCCCTAACCTTGCCCCAGCCTGTGCTGTGGCTTGAGCTTATTGTGCCCAGGGCAGAAGCTAAGGGCTTAGGGGATTGCTTGTTAGGAATTAGGGAACTAAAAAAGGATGAAGTCACCTCCTGGCAAAGCTGGAGTCTTTCAGCTGTGGCAGTGCTGTGGCTTTTAGGCGTCTGCTTCAAGTTTCAGATGTTGACCCCTCTGCATGTGTACCTCAGCTTCCAGGATTTAGGGGAGGCCAAGCTTGGTTGAATCGAGTGTCTCAGATGTGGGTAAATAAAGTTGTTTTTACAAGAGGCCTGTGTGTGAGAGGTGGGAGGCTGGCTCTGGAGCAGCCATTTTCCCCCACGGAGAAGAAGTTTGATTTCTTGATGTGTGACTGGCTGGCCTTTGATGTGAGCCTCATTTACTTCGAACAATTGAGAGGCTTGAAGTGAAAATCCCAGAGGATCAGTTGTTTGCAGAGGGAAATGCTCTTCAAGTTACATTTCCTATTTGGCTGCTGTGTAGTTAGAGTGGTTTTTGTGTGGGCTGCATAGTGGGGTCACTCAGCTTCTGGTCGGTGTACCCAGGCTGCTAGCACCTCCCTGTGCCCCCTAGGGGAATGATGAAGAAAATTCCTGCAGCTGTGGGGACAGCAACTCTGCCAACTCCGGGAGCTTGAGCTCCTATGCGGAAACCTTACTTGTTATCATTAGGCATATTGGTTAGGACCACACAGCTCCACAGCATTTCTAGAAGAGCTGTCAGAATGGACCAGTGTTTCCACTCTACAGTGATGAAAATGGAAAAGGCAAATGACTTACCCAGGCACACAACATTTGCAGCCAAACAAGCCTCCATTTTGCTTCATAGTAGTTCCTCTGGTGCAGCTTCCCAGCGTTTTCTGTCACTTAATGAAAAACCTGACAGGACTCTCCAGGAGGACCTGCGGGTATGCTTTCAATGGTAGCTGTGTTCCTGAAAAGCTGGTCAGCCTAAGAGTGTTTGTTTTGTAAATTAGACCCCATGCTAATCACAGCAGTGGAATTCTGTATTTAAAGAAAGCCTGTGGTGGATCCTTTCATAAGGAAGAGTCCTTATATAATGTGAATAATCAACTCCTAACTGATTTATTTTGTAAGTCTGGATTTTCACATATCTTGTTTGCTTAAAATTAGATTCCTCAAATTGACAAGATTTACAAAACCTTTGAAAGGTGGGCCAATTCATTTTTCCCTTGATTGAAATCTGGCCCTTGAATCCTCACTGGTTAGCCTTCCTGTTTGAATTTTACTTAATTAAACAACTTGCAACTATGTAATATTTAAAATATAGTGTCCAGAAAAGATGGGTACGAGCCATTGAAATTTAACAAGTATTAGCATTTAATATTTGCTCCAGATTCTTAAAAAATGAAATAAAATATGACAGCTGCCACCTTTCCATCCTTTTCTCTCCACTGTTTGTAAACCCTTGACTCAAAGGACAGAAGCCCATCACGAATGTTTTTTGTTGCTGTTGTTGTTTTGTTTTGTTTTTTGTCTTCACCTCTAGAGCTTGTTCCTGAAAAGAGATGGCTTCCTCTTTGCCGTCTCAGATTCCGAAAGCTCCCCAAGTCAGTAAGGATTTCCTGTATTGGGTAGAGCCTGGGAATTACTTTGGAAAATGAAAGAGCTCTCTTAGACTTTCCTTTAAATTCAGTATTTGGGGAGGGAGAAAAATCACTTTTCAGAATGGGGAAAAATGAGAATGAGAGTGAGATAGACAAATTGACAGACACATGTTAGGACCAACTGCCTACAGAATTTTGAGCAGACCCTTTGGGACTGAAGCAGGCAGGAAGCTTGGTGTCAAATCTCTGTTCTCCTTGAGCTCTGTTCATGGGCTAGCACCGCGGCTTCTTTTTGTTGTTGTTATCGAGACGGAGTCTCGCTCTGTCACCCAGGCTGGAGTGCAGTGGTGTGATCTCGGCACACTGCAACCTCCACCTCCTGGGTTCAAGCGATTCTGCTGCCTCAGCCTTCTGAATAGCTGGGATTACAGGCATGCACCACCATGCCCGGCTAATTTTTTTTTTTTTTTTTTGTATTTTTAGTAGAGACAGAGTTTCACCGTGTTGGCCAGGCTGGTCTCGAACTCCTGACCTCAGGTGATCCACCCGCCTCTGCCTCCCAAAGTGCTGGGATTATAGGCTTGAGCCACCATGCCTGGCTGCACTGCGGCTTCTTAATGTCAGATGCTTAAGCACTGCCTTGATGTGCATAGTCTTCTGATGCTCCATTAAGTCTCTGAGTGCCAGGGTGGCCAGTTTTCAGTTTCTCCCACTGGGCCCCATCTGGCCGCTGTTCTGTGGCAAGCTGCTCTCCCTCACTGCCACCAGCACTGGCCTTGGCGGTCTCTGCCTTCTGGATTATTTTCGCTCCCAAATCTGATTTCCAGAGCATGAAGGGCACCTCTTCTCAGATTGTGTAGTTTGCTCTTCTGAGCAAAATGGATTCCCTGTGTAAGCTGACAGGAAGAAAAGTTCAATCCAAAGGCCAGATCCCTCTTCAGGGGAGAGTGTGTGTGTGTGTGTGTGTGTGTGTGTGTGTGTGTATGTATGTGTGGGAGAGGGAGGGGGGAAGGAGAGAGAGAAAGAAGCGGGAGGGAATAAAATGAACATTATCTGCTTCTCTCATTCACTTTTTTGCCTCTGTGATGATGGAGCCTTTACTGGCTGGGCTGACTGTACACATGTCTATGATATTAGGTCCTCAGAGCCCCCTTCCCAACTCTTTGACATTCTGCTGGTTGTCTCCCTGAGGAAATGCTCATAAGCTTAGTCACAGCAGGCTGTGATCCCCCAAATGTGAGACCATGACACCCCAATTTGATATAGCTCAAGGATAGATATCTCAGAGACTCTTTAATTGAGAACTCGGTGAGTAGGAAGCAGCCGAATAATCATTGCTGTGCATACAACTCAGCTTAAGAATACTTTATAGTGCATATTTTCAATTTATTAGAAATTATTTTCTGAGGCTTGCTTTCTCTTTTTGTTTCTTTTGGGCACAATTCTGTATCAAGCTTTCCTCTTCTTTAATTCTCTTGGCTTGAGGGAGTCTGCTTTGGGCTGCCTATGTATACAGGTCGTTTGCTATAAAACCGTATCTTTTCTAAGTGAGAAGAATGGACAGGGAGACCCTGTCAAACTGTGTTCAGAGGGATTGGCTTAACCTTTAAGAGGCTTTTTTATAACTAAAAAGGTCCATAATCTAGCATTCATATTTGAAACTTGACATACTTGAAGGAGGCAGGGCTCTGGAGATACAGGGACGAACAGAGGCATATGGCTACAGGTAATGGTGAATGGCTTGTTGGAAGACTGATTTCCTCCTCTGTGCAGCCAGGCACAGAGGCCACAGTAAGGACACAGACACACTGCACTCATAAGATTGGCATCGACTATGAGCTTGCTGTACTGATCATTTCTTTAATTAGTGCATTTCCATTTTTTCAAGTATAGACTTTTGAGTGATGGAGTATGCTAATGGTAACATTTGTTCCTAAAAGCTTAGGGGAGAGAAGACAATGGTATTAGTACTAAATATTGTTTATTTTCGTAGTGAAATTTTGCCTGATTTTAAAATTGCAAAATAATTTTATGATAGTTATGGCTCTTTGGAAACAAATCGCAAATACTACATATGAAACACCAATTTTCTGTGTGGCTTGTGCACTTACTAATGGCATATGTGTACTTACACTTCTAGGTCATTCTAATTTTGCCTTTACTGGTAATTCTTTAGAAATAGAAAAAGAGGTGTGCTTTGTTGCAGTAAAAATATAATAATTTCCTGAAACGGAAAGAAAGCTAACCTGCCTTTGCAAAAACTCTGCATTGTGTAGTGGCCTGATGGAGCAAAACCTTATAAAACTGGTAAGCTATAAATACCATGGCACTGGGCATTGTTGGAATGACATCCGGGGCTTGGTTTTTGCACATCTGATCACCAGGTACCCTCAAGAGAAGATCATGGAAGGTGGAGACAAATCCGTACCTGTAAAGGTTTGTGGCTGTGCATGGTGTCATATTTGGAAGTATGGGATCAAATAAATATGTGTGATGTTTGCAACACTTTGCTCTCCTCACTCTTTGAGCCTAGCAAACTCTATCAGGACAGTTTTCTCTAGTGTGTGAGTGAGCCCAAGTGACTGTATCATCAAAGATAACCATCTAGAAATCTGCAATTCTGAGGTAGGGGAGGAGGTCACTAGCAAAACAGATGAAACAACCACGTAAAAAAGAAGCTTTAGTTTGTTGAAACCTGTTATTACTAGGGAAATCAGAACCCAAGACATAGAGAATTCTGAAAATTCCAGAGAAATGCCGAACTACACCAAACCTGCAACAATATGTGAAGAGATTGGGTTAGGGGATCTCCAAGTTGTCTTTCAGCTCTAGGTGTAAATGTGTCAATGTTTGCTGCATTGGTTTGAAGGGCTTCATATAGCTGCCTGCATTAAAGTTTGAGTCCATGTGATGACAATGGTTGCTCTGTAGGTGATATTGAAGACAGAGGACTTAGCTATGGCAGGTGACACAATAGGTACAGCACATTAGCTTTCAATGAGGACAGCATATTCTGTGTATAATCTGGGTTGTGAGTGTGCATGCCAAAACTCAGAGCCTCTCTGTTCAAATATGTCTTCCTGTCCAATGCGAGTTCTGCCATAAAGGCAGCAATGGGTATTCTAACCTTGCTTCATTTGGTCTGTACTTGTTTTAGGGATGAATAGGAGATGCACGTGTCTTGCCTGGCAAACGACCTTTCAGGAGAGCACAAATTCACTTAAATATAAATTATGTCGATTATCACTGTACCTAAAAATTTACAGAGCTGGAAGTCACCGAGATCTCCTTTTAAGTTGGGTATTCTTGAAAACTGTTTTGTATATCATGATAAATTATCTAACCTTTTATACAGTTGAAGGCCAACATTATGGAAATAAGCAGCTTTTTATTCCGTTCTAAGGTCAGTCTAACCAAATTATGCAACTTCTAATGCAATTGCTTGAAGCTTCCACTTTGAGAGTTTTTTCATCTTAATACCTTGCAACAGAGATAAATATTTTAGCTGCTATTCATGCTTAACAATATATTTCACTGATTGTCATTCTCTTCGTGGGATTTGTTGGCATGAGAGGCAGCCCACCATGGCTCTGCTCATTTTGCTGTTTGTTATAGATTATAAGAAAAGAGCCAAAATTCAATAAAAAAATGTATTTTTGTTCTTGCTGTTATTTTTAATTTCAGGCCATAGGAGGCTGACTGAGCCCTACAGAATCAATATATACTTGGCACTTGGGGTTTGACTTAAGAGCCAAAAATGAGGTAGATTTTCTTTTAAACTAGATTTGATTCCAGAATTATTAAACCCAATGCATGTTGGAGGCTGATGGACTGCATCCAGCAGGATTTGGGGCACCTTCTGTAACAAAGCAATCTATTTCTTTCAGGGAGTTACTGTTACTTCAAGGGAAGGGGCAGTCGGAGGGGACACCCTTGGAAGCTCTGTTCTACCCTAGGCTCCCTAAACAATAATTTTTAGGAGCTCCTTGATGGTAGGATCAACTCTATGCAATTTCTTTTGGACAGTGTCAGGTGTTTATTAAATGTATTTTGTTACTGATGACTAGCTCTATACTGGTTACAGTGCCCTGCTGTTAGAGAGTATTCATTTATTCTGGGTCAAACCTTGCCCTCTATGATGATTTGCCTCCAGACTTTAGTGAGTGGACTTACTGTTTAGTAGTTAGGCTCTTTAAAAAAAAATTTTTAGCTTGAAAATATCCATCCATTCATCCCTCCACCAAATATTTATAGATCATCCTTCACTGACCAGGCCTGTATTCAGCCCAGAGAGACATAGAGAAAGCGTAAGTGGTACGTCACCTTGTAGTTTATATTGCCACTGAGGAGACAAGATAGAAGTTAACCACGTTTTCTTTAAGTCAATGAGGAAAGCAAGGATCATTTACTAAATGGTGCCATGTAATTGGTTAACAATTGGAAAAAATATGATTTTATTTCCCACTATATGACAAAAATAAATTTCACATTTATTAGTTAATATGAAAACTCAAATAATAAAATTATTAGAAGAAAATATAAATAAATATCCAATTAATTTTGAAACTGAAGAGGACTTCAAGAGCATAAAAACAATGAAAATGAGCACAAAGAAAAATACCAGCAGCTCTCACTATCAGCTGGGAAAATATTTTAAATTTATAGTGCAGAGAACCTATATTTATTAATTTGTTTTTCAGCTTTATTGGGAGTGTAATTGACAAATACAAATTGTGTATATTTAAGGTGTACAACTTGATGTTTTGACTCATGTATACATTGTGAAATGATTGCCACCATCAAGCTAATTAACATAGCCTTTACCTCATATAGTTACCATTTTTTAAAATGGTGAGAACACTTAAGATCTACTCTCTTAGAAAATTTCAGGAATACAATACAGCATTGTTAATTATAGTCACCATGCTGTACATTAGATCTCCAGAACTTATCTTGTATAGAAACTTTGTATCCTTTGGCCAATATCTTCCTGTTTCCCCCACCCACAACCCCTGACAACCACCATTCTGTTCTCCTTCTATGAAGAACCTGTGCTTATTAATTCATTAATTAATGCTTCAGTTATTTATAGAGTGCTTACTACATGTTAGTCACTATTCAAGGTGCTAGGGATACAACCGTGAACAAAAATCTCTGTTTCCATTGAGTTTACATTTTTATGGGCAAATGGTGATACGAAGAAAAATAAGGAAGCATGAAGCGTACATGTTTTGTCGAGAACGAGGATTGCTCTAGGAAGGTCAGGGAAGACATCTTGAATAAGAGGACTTTTAAACAATACCCTTATATATAAAGAGCTCTTAGAAAACAATGAAAAGACAAACACCCCAATATGAAAAATGTAAAATGAACACAAATGGATAATTAATAAAGAGGCCATTCAAACGGCCAATAGATATATAAAAATATTTCAACCATAGTAATCAACTAATAGCAATGAACTGCTATTGATTTTTAATTGCAAAGATGATGCATACTTACTACTAAAAAATCAAGGAACACAGGAATGTGTAAAAAGTTAAAGTCTTCACAACTATTTCCTCACCAATCTGTTACCTCTGGGGAATCACAGACAATGATTTGATATGTAAGGTGTCATTTTGTACTTATCAAATAAGCAAAGATTAAAAAAATAACAGTGATGGCAAGGGTGTGGTTATGATACATTGCAACCTGGAATATAATTTTAAAAATTGATATAATCTTTCCTGGGGGCAATTTGGCAATACACATTAAAAGCCCTAAGATATCTAATATTTCTACTTCTGGAATTTATCCTAAGGAAATAATTTTAGATCAGCATAGAAATTCATGTACAGAGGTGTTAATCTCAGTATAATTTATGAGGATAAGACATCAGAAATATCTTAAATATCATCAATATGTTAATAGCTAAATATATTATGATATATAGATATGCTAGAATACTGTGAAGCCAGTAGAATAATATTTTGAGGAATATTTAATTACACATGAAAATACGGTATAATATATATTAATTGAAAAAATCAGAAAATGAAACAACATACATAGATTCCAGTTTAATATATGCATATATTAGTTATTCAAATTGTTTAAATATATTACAATATATAAATACATATAATATGTAAACAATCCAATTATGTGTATATATATGTGTGTGTGTGTATATATATATATACACACACATACACATGCACATATGCACACACATAAGACTGGAAAGAAAATTAGCAAAGCATTAACAGTTATCTCAGGTTATAGGAAGTCAGGCAATTTTTGCTTTTTAAATAGTATACTTTTTTAGTTTTCCAAATTTTCTACATTGAATACGTATTATTTTTGACATCAGAAAAGCAATTACTTAAATTAACCGTGATACTATGCAGTAGGTATTAAGGGCCAAAAAGGTGGCTTAGACAGTTTTTATCAGTTATTCCGAGGAGGGGCAGACCAAAATGTTCCTTATTTTCATTTTCCAATTAGATCATATGAATTTTTTCTTCTTAATTTTCTTCTCTTGGAGGTCTCTCTCAGAAGGTAACAAGTATGAAGTTTTACATTTAAAAATTACTCTTTTATTTACAGTTTACCTTTTAAATGTGAGAAATAATGTTATGAACAATATTTGTTTCCTTTTTCATTCTTCTTGCCCGTATGTATACTCTTGTAAAAGTAGATTTGTCTCATCAGTGTTAGACATCTAGTTCACATATTTTATTTTTAGAATGAGAGGTTTTAAAATAGTAAAATTTAACTGCAACTTATACAGATATTTAATACTATAAAAATGATATAGGCTTTATCTAAGGGCCACTTTTCACAAAATATATTTTTTTCAGTGCCCTTTTCAGTACCAAATGGCCAATTTGGAGGGAAGTGCTTTTTTAGTATTCTCCAATACTTGATTTCATGTTCTTGCTTCTGGGCTTTGAAGCATCGTGTTTCAACATGATAGCCCCAACCATTTGGAACACAAAGAAGAAGGAGTCAGTGATTTGGTGATCACTGAGATGCTAAAAATTTTAAATTCAACCTTGACTAAATGCACTAGTTTTGTTCTTTTTTCAACAAAGTAGAATGGGTTCAATCCTTTTATGAAAGGCAAATTTTTTGATTGCTTCCTCATCTAGTAGGCTAGTTTTGGACAGCATAAATACAAAAGCCAGCATCCTTTGGAACACTTCTTTAATTGATGGCTGTATAAACTTCTCACATCCTAAGCAGCACGCTTAAGGGCAAAATATTTAATTCAGTGGCCCTGTGTAGATAGACATCAGAACTACTTAGATATTGTAAAGAAAATTCTCATGGAAAAAAAAAACTCACACAGACGCTTCACTCTCCACCCCATAGCTAATGCATGAGAACCGTGTACAACATCACTCTGATTGTAAATGAAATCTTTGCTACAGGAAAATGTCTGTGGCCTAATTCTGTAGTCTGTCCCTTGGATAAATGGAGACTGACTTTCAGCAGGACTATATTTCTTATATGTGCAACCATTTAACTAGATGGGTTTAAATTCAAATTACAAGGTTTTCATGTTATAGCATGGAGCATTTGATAGAAATGAAAGAAAGGTCTAAAAATTGAGGGAACCTCCCACCCCAGCCTCCTTTAGAGTTCAGTTCCTTAAAGTAAAAGTCTTCATTTAAAGAAGTATTGAGAATGTTTGAAACTTGATTATGGAGCAACTTAAGATTCATATTTTCTCTTCAGATGGCTTAAAGATGAGATTGTTTGGATTAGAAAAGAATTTCCATGAAATTAAAATATTTAATTACAGTTAAGCCAGGATTTGGAAAAAGTTAATGTGATAAAGCAGAATGTTCTAGCTGAAAAAAATTTATGTAATATTATGTAAATTCATATCAGCACGAAAGTTAATATAAAACCCCAGAAGGTGATAAGAAGATCAAAAGCAAGGAATTTTGTTTATTGCATTCAAATTCTATTTACACTTGCCAATCAGTGAGGGTTTTGGACTGGCTGTGAAGAGAGCCCTACTAAGCACACGATGCTCTATTTGATATGTGTGAAGGCCTGACTCTGAACTTGCTTATGGGCCCCGGATAGGCCAAAAGGCCTTGAGGTACCCTTAGCTCCCACCCTCCACTTCCTATGGCTGCTGTTTGCTAGGTCCCAAGAACAGAACTGATGGGATGCTGTGACTGAAATGTTCTTGTTTACCAGTGCCGATGAGGGAGATAGAGCCACGTAGGGAGATGTAGATACACAAAAGCTCCCTGAAACCAATGCTAATCTCAATGAGTTGGTATTTTTGAAAACACATATGTTAATGTCATGACTAAATAAATGCCCAATAAATGTTTGTTGAATTAATGAGAAAAACGTCCATGGTTTTAATGTTTTAAAATTTTAGTTGAGATCATTCTGTTTCTCTTTTCTCATCGTTACATTATGTTGTAACATTTTTTCTTTTTTTTGAGACGGAGTCTCACTCTGTCACCCAGGCTGGAGTACAGTGGCTCAATTTCGGCTCACTCTGGGAGGCAAACTCTGCGTCCCAGGTTCAAAGAATCTTCCTGCCTCAGCCTCCCAAGTAGCTGGGATTACAGGTGCCTGCTACCATACCTGGCTAATTTTTGTGTTGTAAGATGGGGTTTCGCCATGTTGGCCAGGTTGATCTCGAACATCTGACCTCAAGCGATCCGCCTGCCTCAGCCTCCCAAAGTGCTGGGATTATAGGCATGAGCCACCATGCCCAGCTAACATTTTTTCTATGTCATTACAGAATATTTATAAGCAATTTTTTAGTGGCCGAATTGTATTCTGTTCTATAGATAGGGTTTAGTTTTACTCAAACCATTGCTAGTATTGAACTTTGAGGTTATTTAAATTTTTGTTTTATATAAATAACACTATGACGGCTATCCTTATATATAAATTTTTTTGTGATCTCTGATTGTTTGCCTGTAATAAGTTCTCTACAAGTGAAATTGTTTTATCTGAGGGTTTATATATTTTTAAAAGTGGTATTTCCCCCAGATAAGTTGTAGCAATGTGTACTCCCACTGACAGTGTATGAAAGCCCATTTCACTGTACTGGCAAGACATTATTATAGTTTTAAACGTCACCACCAATCTGGTGAAGCTGTGGGAAAACAGGCGGTCCCATGCATTATTGGTGGGAGTATAATTTTTTTTTTTTCTTTCGGAGACAGAGTCTCACTCTGTCACCCAGGTCTGAGTACAGTGGTGTCATCTCGGTTCACCGAAACCTCCACCTTCTAGGTTCAAGCGATTCTCCTGCCTCAGCCTCCCAAGTAGCTGGGATTACAGGCGCTCACCACAATGCCCGGCTAATTTTTGTATTTTTTAGCAGAGACAGGGTTTCACCCTGTTGGCCAGGCTGGTCACGAACTCCTGACCTCAGGTGATCTGCCTACTTCCGCCTTCCAAAGAGCTGGGATTACAGGCGTGAGCCACCAGGCCCCGGCCTGGAAGTGTAAATTAGTACCAGTCCCATAAAGGGCAATTTGACATTATCTCTCAAAATTACAAATACATGTACACTTTGACCCAGCAATTCTACTTCTAGGGAATTTATCTTATAGATATGCTTGACCACATGAAAAATGATGTATATATAAGGTTCTTCATTGATGTATTATATGAAATAGCAAAAATGGAAACAACGTGTATGTCTGTCAGTAGAAATTTTTTTTTTAAGGAACGTTTTATATATTAATATGGAAAATCTCTAAATATATTGTTAACTAAATAAAATGAAGATTCAGAAAAAAGTGTAGGGCACACTATTATTTCCGTGAAAAAAGGAGGGAAAAAGAGAATATATATTTTATTGGTTTATATAAATACATGAAATTGTATGGAAGAATAAATACAAAATTAATTAGAATGGAGACCTGTTGGGAGAATGGCAAATGAGAGGACAGGGGACAGGGGTGGGAAGGAGAATTATTAGTTTCATAGATGGAAAATGGGCATCTAATTTTAGTTGAAATTTGTATTTCTTTGATTACTAATATATATGTTAAGGTAAATCCTTTGTTTAATTTATTGGAAATACTTTTCTTCAGTTTGTTGTATGACTTTTAACTTTTTATACTTATTTTTGACTTACAGTGTTTTGGAATCATTATTTGAAAAAAAAAATTTATCAGTGCTTTAATCTGTGATTTCTTCTGTTGCTTTTAAGCTATTCAACTTTCTACCAACAAAGAGATTATATATAACACTTCTTTCAGTATTTTTATGAATTCACTTTTACATTACATTTTTAATTCATTAGGAATTTATTTTGACATATAGTTGGAAGTATGATGTAAAAAACATTTTCCTAGATGGTTAATTGGTTGAGTTTGTACCATTTATTGTTTATTTCTTCTTCACCTTAACTTTCTGGTGCTTCTGAAAAACATGTTGAGTTTTTACAGAGACTAGGCCCTTTGCTGGGCTATTCATTTATTTTTTGCTGATCTGTTTGTCTACTCCTATACCAATACCACACTGATTTGATTATTGACGCTTTATAATAGATTTTAATCGATAGTAGGTTTAGTTTCTCCTTATTCTTTGTCTTTAAAAAGAGTTTCAGTTTTTCTGTTCGTTGTTTCAGATGAACTTTGGAGTCATGTTAAGTTTCAAAAATGATTATCTTGGGATTTTGATTGAAAATGTACCAAACTGATAAATTTAGGAAGAATTGACATGCGTATAATGTTTAGGCTTTTTATCTAGAAATATGACATCTTTCCATTTAGTCATGTTTCATTCTAATGTTATCAGCATATTTACATAGCTCTCCTTACATTTTTTGTTAAGATTACTTCTGACTATTTAATAGTTTTGCTGTTATTTTGAGTGGGCTCTTTATTCCATTACATTTTCTAATCGGACAAAGCTGGCAGAGTACATAGGAGAGCTCTTGACTTTTGTGTCTCTATTTTGTATTGAACCCTCCATGTTTTCTTAGATACGGTTTGTCACTTGAGTGTTCATGTAATAGTTATTTTGATTTATTGCATCTTTGCTTTTAGAAGTTAGAGTCAGGACCTGAGTGGCTTTAGGGAAATTACTTCCTCTCTGTGCCTCAGCTTTCTTATCTGTAAAATAAGAGTAATGGGACCTACCTCCTAGATTCTTGTGAGGATTCAATGTGAATGTTCAAGCACCTGGTACATAATAAGCCATCAGTAAATGTTAAGTAGCTATTATTATTTTGATCTCTTTTTGACTAGGAAAATATCTAATTTGTGCCTCTTACTCTGGAAGGAGGCAGTCAGATTCTTACTGCCCCTAGCAATGTACTGTAGAGGGCAACACAATTGAATTTTGAAATTAAAGAAAACTTCCATTTGCCTCTATTCTGTTACTGCAAATAAATTCCACCTCAGTGTGCTTTTCTGCTTTTAGTTACACAAATTCCTTTTTACATTGCAGTATTTATTCTTTTCCTTAGTGGTTTCTTCAGAGTTTCTCATTGTTCCTTACTGTGACATCCATCTCTAGTTCAAATGTGAAGTGGGAGGAGGTCCTACATGAATCACAGTTAGCTAGATGTGCTGGCCAGAGAGCCAGAAGCCCTTTTCTGATGTTATCCCTTAGTATTTTCTTTCTAGAGTCAGTGGATATCAATTTAGGCCTTAATCTGGCATTTTTCAACCTTTCTCCTGCATGACTCTGTGCTGGGTATCTCCATTAGCTAGGAAGCTCTGGAGATGGCAATTTCATGGACCACTGGCTTGGGGTTGTGACCTGCACTTTAATAAATACTGCCCCAAGCCTTTCTTCTCCTGTGACCTGCTGCTTCCGCAGACCTGGGCTCTGTTTCAGGGCCACTGCCTTTTCTTCTTTCTTTCATGCAAGTGACTTACAAATGAATTTTAAATAGCCAGTTCATGGTGAGGAACTTTTGAGATCATGTTCCCAGGACTATGCTCTGTCTCAGACATGTTTTCCTTCTACCCAGGAAACCAGCTTCTTCTTTCTCTTATCCAAGAATATTTTACACTCTTTTCTCAATTTTGGGATGAAATGTAGTGGCTTAGGGCAGGGACTCCAATTTCACTTTGGCCACTTGTGGACAAATTTATACTTGTGGGGAGTTTTAGGGAAGTGCCAGGCGGCTTGGGGAGGGGAGAACAAAAGCTTAATTATCTATTATAATATTTAACCTGAATGTAAAATATGTGAACTCTGCCAAACAGAGTCTCACTGTAAGTGAACCATTGCCAAGAAAATAATAGGTAGCTGGTTGTGTCTGTTTCTTAATGAGATTGTATACAGCCCTGAGACACCAGTTTGCTTTAAAAAAAAAAAAATTACTAGATATCGTTCCCAATAGAGTCAGCAGTTGAGTACTAACTGCTTTCTGTTCATTTCAGTACAGGCTGATTATTTTCCTTCTCTAGCTTATTGAGTTGTAATCCATGCACGTATAATTAAAATGATACCCAAATGCAGCTCAGGGTTTCCTTTGAATTTGTAATGGCTGTGTGTGTAGGGAAGGTTGTTGCTTTGCTATAAACCACAGACCCAGAGTAAACCTCAGCTGTGCTGCAGCTATTTTGGACGACAACTTTCTAGTTGCTTGTGTGTAATTGCCCATATTACATCATCCCAACCATTGTGAAATGTGCAAAATACAAGGCTTATCTAATGATTCATTTCAGGTGGACAGTTTCTTTTAAATTAATTTTAGGAGTGGTTCTCTGCACTAAACAGATCCCCCTACTTTGTTCTTGCTTTCTTGTTCAAGCCTAAGGTAATTTAATGATTGATAATGATGTAGCAGAGAGAAGTGTATCATATTCATTGTGCCAGTAACCTTTACAGTCTACCTAAAATGTTCCATGGGATGTGCTTTCTTTTGGCGTAAGTAAAGAACCAAGGGGAGAAAAATTCCCTCCACAGCATATCAAGTAAGCATTAACCTCAAATGAAATTTAATTTCCCTGTCATTGAGTAGCAGAGAGAGAGAAAAAAAAAAAAAAGCTATCTTCAACGGCCACAAGAGGCTTGGTCTTACTGGGGTTTCAGTTTGTCAGACTATGCTGTCTTTTGTTATCACAGGCATATCCTATAGGGAAGACTTTCAATGTCTCTGTTGGTGGATTGCACTAACTCATCTTTAAGTCAGGTATGTGAAATTCAAGTAAACCAAGACCTTCCAGTTTTTTCTTATCAATGTTAAACATTTGTAGGCTAGGTAATATTACATGTTTAGTCACCTACTATTAAGATGAGGTGTTTACAAATAATATTTATCTTTGGCCTTAGACCTTCTATGTTGCTCACAGAGTACAGTTTTGTAAAATGCCTTATAGGTAATATTTCAAAGTGGACAAAAAAAGATTGCTTAGAACCAGAAAGGTCAGAAATAGATCAAATAATCTTGGGACTTTTTATTGCTGAATAATGGACTTTGTAAATATCATATGTGACTATTAGACCAAATGAAACTACATAGAATTCAATATTAATTGGTTCAGTATCAGCTGATGGCCTGTTTGCAGGATTCAATGAAATTATATTATCAATACAATGTTTTATTGATTCCTTGGTTTGCAAAATTAAATAAACATAGTGTAAGCACTTGCAGTGGTAAGTTGTAGCAGGGAAACGGGTTTTCATTTGGAATTTGAAAACAAAATTAAAGGTGATTGAAGCAGAAAGCAGGCTGTGGCATAAAATTTCTGCCAGCACTTTTTGAAGTAACTGAATATATCTGGGGGTTTGGGAGGAATAAGAATCAGAGAACAGAGACTTTGGAGGAAGTGTTTCAAAATGCTTTCTTAAGTGTTATTTCAATACTAGCAACTCATTTTGTTGAATAGTTTAGTTTGCTTTGCTATGGATATATTAATTTATTTCATTCTATGCTATTTTTTTTCAGTATCTACGCCATTCTTTGTGTTGTTCTAGATAATGACTAAATAGTGGTCAGCAAAACTGACATAGTCCCCTGTCTTCATGGAGTGGGGAGACAAAACACCAACAATATAGAATTGTAATGCTATGAAAGAAAGGAGCATATTATTATGAAAGAGAAAAATGGGGAAACTCAACCTAGTCTGGGGGAAGGGAAGTAATATTTGAGCTGACCCTTGAAGGGTGAACAGGAGTTGTGAGGCAAAAAGGTGGGGGACAGGAAAATGGTGGATGTCTGGCTGTTGACATTAAACTCTTGGCCTAATCTCAGGGAACCATTTCCCACCCCTCCCCCACCAAGGTAGTCTGAATTTGAGTGCCAAAGTCTTGAATCCAACACATAGCCATTGGTTTAAAAAGTGGAAAGAGGCTAAGGCAGGAGGTGGTGGTTGTGGTAACACACCAAGTCTACCATGAATTCTGGAAAAAGCAAATTCATTTCAGAAAAGCAGTCATGAAAGGAATCTATTTCAAAGTAAAGAAAGAAGCAGCCTGCAGTCAGCTTCAGATGGATGGTTTGTGGCTCAAATCCATTCCTCCAGTTACTGCTCGATGGCCCTTTTGAGTCTATGCCACCTCCCACCCCCAACCAATGTCAATGGGTGGTGTGCAGATGCAGCTCAGTAAGATAGTGTTTTTAGGGCATGCAAGGTTCATCTAGTCACATTAATAACATAGAATCAGAGTAGTGTTAAGGCAATATTTAGCATTTTATATTCTTTCTTGGCTACTCTTGATAAATAGGAGGTCAAGGGCCTCCTCCTCTTTATCTTCCCTCTGGATAAACAGACAGCAGTCTCCAGAGAAGAAAGGCGTCTTTCCTTCCCTATTTTCTGCTTCCAATCTGTTTCTTTTTTCCTTTCTGCTCCAACTTTTTTTCTCTGACATTCTGTCTGACAGTCAGCAGAGGGCGTATAGATGCATCAAAATCCAGCCTTTATTCAACTTGGCCACCACGGTAATTTCATTGTCTTTATCTCTTCATTTTTACATTCCTCAGAGGCAGGGATGCATCCTGGCGTTTTCTCTTTGTAATAGTACCATCAAGGGCAACCATTCCTTACCTATTTTATAAAGGTGGGCAAAAGCTACTGTCTAGATAAAGGGAAAAAAGTTGTGTTCCTGAGAGCTGGGAGGAAATGGGGTGTGTGTGTGTGTGTGTGTATGTGACAGATCTCAGAGTTGCTGGTGCCCTACATGACTCGTTTGGGGAGGACTCGTTTTGCCAATAGCAAAGCAGACAGTCTGGGTTCCTCTTCTTTGCTTTCCCCGGACTGTTGTCCTGATAGCAGCTGCCCTGCTTCCTGACATGTCCTAATAATGAAGATGATGTGGCCAGGGGGCGATTCATCTTCTTCCCTAATCTGACTTCTTCATTGAATTTTCCCCTTGCTAAAGTCCAGAGAGGATTGTCTCCTCTTAACTGTGTGCCCTTTTTACTCTGCCCAAGGTCAGAGAATCCAGCTGTGGCCTGTCTGCCTCCCACATCTCTGGCTGCAGAGAGCGATCCATGTTTGTCTGTGACAGCTGTGTGGATGATATGTGAGAGGCAGAGGAGAGCTGTAGTTTAAGCTGCTCCAAAGATGCCTTGATATGGCAGTGCTGACGAAAAGGGAGACTTGTTTGTGTCAATGACATAATCAGAGAAGACATCCATGGCCCAGCTGCAGGGAGTGAGGAAGTGTGCAGCTTAGTATAGTCTTCTGACAAAAGCCCACACACTTCATGTTTATCTGTCCCAGTGCTAATCTCCTTCTGATGTCTTAACCTGACTTTTGTTGTAGTTTGTTCAAACGATTCCAGTGACAGGAAGAATTGCTTGGCTGGTGGTGGTTATACTGGCTAGCACGTTAATACAAGTGCAGGGTGTTTTATAACCAACTAGTCTCATAATAACTACACATGAAGAACAGGCAAGGTTTAGTTTAGCATATTCTGCCTATTGTAAAGCATCAGGCACAGTTATAGCGTCTCATAAATAATACTGATGGCTCCTAAAGGCCATTTTTCATGTAAATTTCCTTACTGTTAGTGAGCTTGAAAAAGAGCTGTATTGACGAACAGGTTATTTTAAAAGTAGAATGATTACTCAATAAAATACTTTTCAGCTTTTCCCTTTGGGGCTCTGGGGTTCCCCCTTATCTCAAGGATCCACGTAGGCAGATTGCATGTTAGCCGGAGAACCCAATAGACACATTCTTACTTTCCATGCCAGCAAAACACTAATAATCTAAACACAAAGGACATTTAACACAGTAACTGTTTCTGATGGAGCAAGTGGTACTGCCAGCTTGCTTTCTCTTGGTTGGCTTCTGTACGATGAGAGCAGGATTGGGAGTTGAGCCCAGGCTACTTCTTAGTTTTGTGTGGTATAAATGAACAACTTAAGAATAGTGTTTGTATAGTCAGGGTCATTTCTGCCCTTTCTCAATGGACTTGAAATCCTGGGCTGAATATTTATCCAGCTTGGTTTTGTGTTTTTAGAACAAAGGAAATTTCCAGTGACCAGTCTTGTTAATCACCAACGTTTATTCCCTCTTCACCACTATTTCGTATTGGGTTTCCTTCTATACCAGTACATTGGATTTCCAATCACATCGAACCCTATTAGACTGCCTTCCATTCATAGAAGATTAGATTCCCTTTCACCTCACTGCCTCTCAGGATTTTCCTCTCCACAATGTGTAGAGTATTAGGTTCCCTTACATGAGTTGCTGCTTGTTAAGTTGTGTTCAGTGCTGCGTAGTATCGAATTCTCTTTCTCATCAGCAGTCACTGGGTTGTTAATTACACACTTGCAGATTCACTTCTCCTGCACATGTTGTGACACACAGTTCTCCAAAGCTCTGACCTCACACTTCAGTGCCTTAGCCATATCTGCCCAGATTCAGTTTACCTGAGCTGTGTGGTATTGAATACCTATGCATCAGAGTCTGGGCTAGATACTGCAGAGTTTACAAAAATGGGTGCTGAATAATCCTTGCCCTCAGAGAGTTTACAGTCTACTGGGGTGGATCCAGGGCAGGGCAGTGCATAAGATGAAGAATTATTTGCGCAAAGATTAAGTATTGGTTTTACTCTTTTCCTAGAAACAGTTTACTTTCTGGCATGTTTAAAGCACCTTAGAAGGCAACATATTCATCATAATGCCATTATTGCCACAATTCTGTTCCATAATGGGAAAAAAAGACATTAAAAACACAATTGTGTGGGGAAAAAAAAAAACCTTTTACCAGGTTCCAATGCAGTTATTGGTAGAGTTGGTAGAAAACTCTTGGGTCTCTTAAACTCTTAACAACCCTGCTTTCATACAGACCTAAGACAGTATTAGAAATCATATAGTTCTAAGAGATATCCATTAGGCATAGAGAAATAAACATTCCTATGTAGACTGCACTCTAACATGCCTTGACATTACTTGCAAACTAGGATCTATCTCTGTTGTATTTCTTTTGGTACCAAAATACTGTGCGATTTTATTCACCCCTGGAAAGAGAGGGAACCAAAAGTAATACAAAGTGGAGTGAGTCATGGTTTCCCACAAGCAACAAAGTGGAGAAGGCATTACCAGTTGTTATTTTATTGCTCAGCATTCTCAACTTCATTGGAAATTCACAATCTGGTGTCTCACAATAGTGTAAATATTGCCTAATACCTTCTTGATGTAGCGTCTCATTCCTTGAATGCTTAACATGTGCCAGGCACTGTTCCGGATGCTTTACTGTAGAATCCCAGTTATTGCTCATCATAAATGAATCTTCCTTCTCTGTATTTGCTGTAGATAAAAAAAATCTAAGTTACTGGCAACAAAGGGATGTGTTTTTATCCCTTTCTGCCAATTCAACCAGAGCACTTCATTAATGCCAAATTTCTAATTTGATGTGAACAGTACTCCTAGCATAGTCTGAAGCTTGAAATGACAGTGATTTAAAAAGAAAATAGTTTAGAAAAAGACCTAGCTAATAAGAAAAGCTATTTGCTATAGGAATTCAATGAAAACCCAGACTTCGGTTTAAGTTTTTTCTTTAACAACAAAATATTGCGTCATTTAAAAAAAATCCCTGTAAGGAAGGGAACCAAAAGTAAGTCAAAGTGGAAAGAGGTCACAGGACCAATGCTTTTGCTATCTATCCAATCTTTTCTAACTACTCATATGTATTGTGTGTCTAAAATTCAGAGTATGATGTCTGTCTTTTCTTTTTTCTTTTCTTTCTTTCTTTTTTTTTTTTTTTTTTGAGACGGAGTTTCACTCTTGTTGCCCAGGCTGGAGTGCAATGGCGCCATCTCGGCTCACTGCAACCTCCGCCTCCTGGGTTCAAGCGATTCACCTGCCTCAGCCTCCCAAGTAGCTGGGATTACAGGCATGCACCACCATGCCTGGCTAATTTTGTATTTTTAGTAGAGACGGCGTTTCCCCACGTTGGTCAGGCTGGTCTCAGACTCCCGACCTCGAGTGATCCGCCCACCTCGGCCTCCCAAAGGGTTGGGATTACAGGCGTGAGCCACCGCGCCCGGCCGATATCTGTATTTTCTAACCTAATTGTGTAGCATAAAGAGGTTTTATTAGTATGGAAAAGTGACAGCAGCATTTAGAACTCAGTTTTCAAAGGTGTGTTGCTATTCAAAGCCTTTGGACCATAGCACCATTTCATTAGAAGAATAACATGTTGATCTTCAATTGAAATGCCCTATTTTCTTGACCATGGTTATCACCAGTAGTCAGCGAGGTTTTCTTTTCTGAGGCTTGTCTTTAATCATATAGGGCTTAATATGAACATCTAGACACAGACTTTATTCTTCCCTAATGCTGTCCCCAAACCTTTCCGGAGCTCCTGTTATGTGTAATGTAGCATGTTCCTACCTTCACAAACATTCCTACCAAGACATGTACTTCCATAACTCAAATATTTCATATTTCATCTTCTTCTGAATCCAAGACTTGTAACCATAATTTATGGATTACGGCTTCAAAGAAACAGTGAGTTATAGTGTATCTTATGATTCCTTGGACATGCCTTATTTAATAGTAAAATTTCCATTTTCCCCCGTTGCTCATTTTTAGCTATAAAGACCATAATGCCAGTCAGTGCCTGAAATCTAACCACCCCCTTTCACATTAATATTAATAGCATAATGGCAAACATTCTGTACATTGCCTGTGACTCACATAATCACCATGCAAAATGCATCATTCATAAATTGTTTAGTGCGACCTTTTGCACAGTAGCACTAATTATTATTATCACAGAAGCCCAGTAAACTAGACTGGTAATTATCAGGGATTTATTTGAATGGACAGCTAAGCTATTCTTGGCAAGTTAGTCAAAGCAGTTGTCATGGCAGCCATACAAATATGTCTTATGAATTGGGTTAATCAGGGTAATTAATAACTGTTGTTTGTCCCCCTTTTCCCAAGATATTGCCTCAGCATTATCAAAAGGGTGAGGGGTGTAAACTTTAAAATAATGCTTGAATCCTTCTGCTAAGAAAGCTACTTATGAAATTAGTGAAAGCTACCTACCCTCCGAAGGTGCTCCCCTAGAGAAACCCTCCTTTTTATGGGACCTTCTTCTACTTTTGGATGTTTCAGAGTCAGCAAGCACAAGCCATACTGAAAAAAAGTAGTTAAAAAGAGGAACTAAATAGTCAGTTTCCCGAGGCTGCTGCTTTCCTTTTAGTCACCTGTGAGAACTCCCAAGAGACCGTCCCTCTGGCTTCTACTTTTAGCAGAGCCCTGCTTTGTTTTTTGCTCATCTAGAACTTTCTTGCCTTGCTCTGCAGCCTGTTCATTGTATCATTTTTTTCTTATTTTTCCCTCACAAGGAAATTGTGAGTTTTTATCACCCACATTTCTGCCCCTCTGAGGTTTTCCAAGTTTTAATTTTGTTGGAGGCCTTTTTTAATTTAATGCCTTAGGGACCATCTAACATTGCCTGATGGTGGTTTTGCTCTTTTTTTCAAAGAAAGGAAAATAGGCTAGCTCTGAAGAGCTTTCTCTTTCTCTTCCTTAAAAAAGTGAAGAGTAAAAGTCCAAGTTCCTTCTCTGTGCATCACAGCATATTAAGTTGTTTTTCTTATTCTGGTGCAAAGAAGAGAGAAAGGGAGAGGTTAAAAACTGAAACTGATTTCCCCCAATGAGATGATTCTTTCAGAGTAAATGTTCACAAAAGGACTTTAAGACTTTTTGTAATGGTTTAAACAGCAAATCAATTTCTCTCCATTTCCTGCATAAAACTAGGAGAAGGGGGCTGGGGGAGATAACTCACGCCTGTAATCCGGAGGGAGACCAAGGCAGGCGGATCATGAGGTCAAGAGATCGAGACCATCCTGGCTAACATGGTGAAACCCCGCCTCTACTAAAAAATGCAAAAATTAACTGGGTGTGGTGGCATGTGCGTGTAGTCCCAGTTACTTGGGAGGCTGAGGCAGGAGAATCACTTGAACCCTGGAGGCGGAGGTTGCAGTGAGCCGAGATCGTGCCACTGCACTCCAGCCTGGCGACAGAGCAAGACTCCATCAAAAAAAAAAAAAAAAAAAAGAAGAAGAAGAAGAAGAGAAGGGATACAAGGCAGAAAGAGAACTGAGGATGTTAATTAAACATCTAATCTATGTCAGTTTCTGGGCTCAGTGCTTTTCATATATTAACTAATTTAATCCTCCCAACAACTCTATGACACTGGAAACATTATTATCCTAGCTTTACAGATAAAGAAACTAAAGTATGTGAAAGTTAAGTATTTTTCTGAGATCGCAGGTCTTAAACCTCAAGTCTCTGATTCAGAGTCTCCTTTCTTCTACACCAGCTAGAACAGAGTTTCCCCCAAAAAGCGAGAGGCTTTTAGTACTTTATTAATTCCAGATGCCTTGCTCACGCCCCAAATTTCTATTGAATAGAAATGCCCATTTATTTTGTTTGTTTCACTGCCTGTTCGGCAATTGAGATTTCTAGGTCAGTGCCAGCATTCTGGCTGACCCATAAAATTCAAGTTTAGGGGAAATTCTGGTAAAAAGCTTTTAGCAGAGGGTGTTAGATTAATACATTAGAAAAAGTGCCAAGGCACTTTCTTCCCATGTCATACTGGAATCTCATGATCAGAAGGTAGCTTCCT
Organism: Macaca nemestrina; assembly: GCF_043159975.1. Taxonomy (NCBI): domain Eukaryota; kingdom Metazoa; phylum Chordata; class Mammalia; order Primates; family Cercopithecidae; genus Macaca; species Macaca nemestrina. The sequence continues at coordinate 54,863,522 of NC_092145.1, forward strand.
CTATTTTACTTTCAGTTGCCCTGTTAGGGAAGAAAGGCTTTCTATTGCAGAAGTGGCTTGATGGTGCTTGGAAGCTGCACGGCATATATGGAAGATGGAGTGGTTTAGGGTCCTCCAGGTGTCCCTGTCCTACTAAGTCAGAGATCAGGATCAGGTTCTGACATCTTAGGAAGCTGAAAACTGACACACATAGACCCATTTCTTTTTTATCTTTTTTTCTGACGTGGAGTCTTGCTCTGTCACCCAGGTTGGAGTGCAGTGGTACGATCTTGGCTCACTGTAGCCTCCACCTCCTGGGTTCAAGGGATTCTCCCATCTCAGTCTCTCAAGTAGCTGGGGTTACAGGCGTGCGCCACCACTCCTGGCTCATTTTTGTATTTTTAGTACAGACGAGGTTTCACCATATTGGCCAGGCTGGTCTCGAACTCCTGACCTCAAGTGATCCAACTGCCTCGGCCTCCCAATATGCTGGGATTACAGGTGTGAGCCACTCTGCCTGGCCTCCATTTCTTGATATGTTGTTATTAAATGGGCCATGATATCATGTATTTAGTATTTTTAAGTTTTTTTGTTTGTGTGTGTGTGTATAGTCATTTGTCTCGTCCATGAAGGACCTTCATTCTCTTGATAAGCACTTTGTGCCAGGAGCTGTTTTCAGGGTTCCAGGAACAGCAGTAAACTAAACAAACAAACAAAAATTTCCTAACATCATGGAGTTAACATTCTAGTAGGGGAAGAGAGATAATAAACACAATAAATACGTGAAATATATGGTATTTTAGAAAATAAGTGCTATGGAGAAAAATAAGGTAGAAAAGGAAGATAATGCATTTTGGAGGAAATTTGCAAATTTAAATAGGGTGGTTAGGTAAGGCTTCAATGAGGCCCAGTTTTATTTCTTACCACTTCACACACAAACTTTCTTCTCCAGCAAAGCAGATGGTTCATTCATTCATTAATGCCTACTCTACCTACCTTTATATCCTACCAGGTACAGAATACACATTTAAGGACAAAACAGACTTGCCGCTACCCTTTTGGAGCCCAAAGTATAGTACAGGAGATAGACGTTTAAAAAATAATTACACAGATAATTACTTGCAATTGTGATAAGTGTGATGGAAGTAATAGAAAGTACTAGCACATACTACATATGGAGGCCAATACACAGCTACTAATTCTATTAAGCTAAAGGCCACAGATGGACCACCAAACATTTGGTATCCCTGGATTCTAGTAGGAAGGACCACGATGACATGATTACAAAGCCACAAGTCTCGTTTGGTTTAACCTGTGTCTAGGGATCTGTGAATTTGTGGTTTCAAATGTTTGATTGCCATAATTTTATGAGATACTTTCAGCCTCCAACCTAGCCAATTACTGGCATTTGAGTTTAAACACATGCGTACACACACACACACATGCGTGCATGCACACACACACACTGTTGTATTCTTTGGAAAACAAATGATCTTTTGATGTGGTGTATTGTGGAACTGCTAGAAAACAGGCTTAGAAGGAGGGAAAATGTTAATGAAGGTAATGGCTGATTTTTAGAGCAGAGTACCTATTTGTTTTTTCTTGTCCTTTCATTGTGCCTCCAAAGCTTCAAAACCTCCTAAAAATGAAAGATGATAGGAAAAAAATGCATCTTTTAATTTTTAAGTGGTAGACAGCGAAGTATTTTAATGATGAAATATGTTATATTATTCTCCTACAAACCAACGGCTAGTAGTCTGGAACTGGTACTTTGGCTCTGTAAAAAGTCCAGCAAGACAAGCCAATTATGGACTCAGAAACATTTTTATTTTTAGTTCCTTGTAATAGCGATTCATTCTCTGCTATGGTACATTAACTGGGAAACAAGTTGAAATGAGAGTTTTGGCACCTTTAGAATAATTGAATATATTTACCAAATTCTTAATCGTTCAGAGAGGTTAGAGGGGAGGGGCATAGAAGAACAAAAGGCTAGGTCAGGGAAAAATACGTCTAGGAGAGTTTGACTTTCAATAAAGTCTAAATAGACAGCTTTAGAATACAGTTTTAGAGAACTTTTTTTCCTTTCAGTTTATTCTTCAAGTAGACAACAGTTTGGTTATTTATGCTGATTTCTGCCTTTATGTATGATGTGGTGTTACTTTTGTGAGCAGAAGTAATTAGTTGTTTACGAATGAAGAATGCAGTAGGCATAACTGTGATATTCTTTTCCCTACCGCGATATCTGGTAATCCCCAAATTTCCTTCTACATCTGTGTGCATTGGTAACCCTGTTAATTGCTCTGTTCCCTTTCTTTTCCAGTAGAATTTCTTTGGGAGGACTGTTACTTTTCCTTTTGGTCCTCTTTTCCTTCAGTGGCTCTGCTTGCCTATCTGGTGGTCGTTTTGGAAGTTCCAGCCCAATGCCAATCCAGAGTGGAGCTGGTGATGCCGAAATGGAAGGAATATTTGGGAAGGGTAGATATGTTATGAGGGAATCACGTTGAAGTTAAATGGACCGCTAAAACAAATGTAATCTTAGGCCTCATTAAGGACGTATAGTTTTCTGATTATGGGAGGTATTAGTCCCTCTGAATTCTTTGCTGTTCAGACTACATCTGGATAATTATGTCTAATTCTGGATGCCTTATTTTACGTGAAACACTGACACACTAGAATGAGCTTCAAGGGAGGTTAAGAGACTGATAAACAGCCTGGAGACCACGTCACTTGTGGAACAACATTCATACTGCTTAATTATGAGACAGGTAAAGAGTTGTATGAAGCCAGCCTTAACATTGATCTGCACTGGGCAAATGTGTTGAATTGAAGAGACTAAACTTTCACAAAAGCATGAAACATTCTTCTTAATGTTTGGCTTGTTAATTACTTATGTTGAGTACAAATATTTATAGTATTTGAGTCTAGGACCAGCTAATTGACCAGCACAACAGCTTTCACACACTCAGCAAGGACAATTCGTTCTTAGGTATAAGGCCAAAGACTGATCCTTGGGTGATCATGGAGATTTCCCTTCCCTTTGTAGAGTGTTCTGTATTTAATCTTCTCATCATTAAAAACCAGATACTCACCACTGACAGAGGTGGGGTTCCTGGAAAAGATGGACTGATGGCTGTTATGCTGTCTTCCATCTGCTTGAGACCCTTAGCAGCTTTGTAGTGGTATGCTTTAGTGGGGTTAGGAAGGAGTTAATATCTCGGAAAAACCTTGGATGTGGCTTGATTTCCTCTTAGGAATATTGAGAAGATGAACACGTAGTGGGAAATTTTGAAATTTACTGGTGCTATAGGCTTTTTTTCCAAGAGGCACTTGTCATAGTAGTAACAATAATAGTAATAATAATATGCCCAAACGACAGAAGAAATATTGACTTCTGAAAATAAAATTTCAAAAGGCAAATTTTATAATATGGTTAACCACCTTATTCTTTTAAGAACACCTAGGGAGAGGTCATTCATACCTTTTTTTTATTAATTGTCTATCTGCTCATGCCTTATTGATTTACTTTTCCAAAGCACAGCAGATAAAACTTTGGGGGGAAGAGATAAACGTAAACCCTGTTTGCACAGCAATACAATATGTACATTGTTGGCTTAAGGCCTGTGGTGGACAGAAAGACTCTGGCCTCAGAGCCCTTCAGGCCCTCTTATCCAGGAAGAGAAGACACAAAAACATCGTTCTCAGAGTAGAGACTGTGTTTCTGAGCAAGCCAAGATTTCCCTTGTTTCTTCTTGTGACTTTCTTCCTCTTTTGGGCACTGAATGGGGTCAGGCCTCTAGGGATGGCACACAGTTAGTTGGGGAGAGACAGGAAGGGACTCAGGGTCCAGCAGCTCCTGGGAGGGAGAAGGGTGACTCAGTAACTTTTCAGCTTCTTTTGGAGAAAAGGCACAATGTCGAGCAATCAGGAGAGGAGGAAAACAAGCATAAAATCCACATCCTTGAAGTCCATAAATGGTGAAAGGAAAGCTGTCTCTGCTCCCCACCACGTGTGGAAGTTTTATGGTATATTCTCTATTCATAGGACTGACAGAGAGTGGGACTGACCTGCTCAGGAAAGTGAAGGTCTCCACCTACAGGCTGCTGCAGGAAGAAGGCGCTCAGTCTGTCTTTCTTATCCTTGACAAGGGGACTAGAGCCAGTTTTCAGAGGCTATCCAAGCTAGGGTCGACTTGTCTCAGGACTCATCTTTATGCAAAGTCTGCAAAAAGAATTTGAAATTCATGAACATCTGACCACTGGAGAAAACCTTTACTGGCTCAAAAAATAAGTCTCTGTGGTTTAATTAGCTACCCCTTCGGACATTGATTTTTCTAGCACTTGTACGGAATGTAACTCATCTTCCAAACTTTACAGAAGAGCCAACCCAAATCCAGCTGGATTTGTGGTTGTAGAGAAGTTGCTTGATTTTATTAAGCATGGCTTATGTTCTTTCTTTCTCTCTCCCCTGACATTTATATGTAACTTGCAAAATCAAAAATTACAGCTAGAGAGAAGCAAACTCTTCCCCCAAACCAAATATTTTCCCTAGTTCTATCCCCCTTAGATCATATAGTCTGAGGGCACTTCTGATGGCATGTGTTACCAATGGAGGCTTTCTTCTCCATTGCTGTCTCCTCCGTGCTCCCATGGCTATGGCCTAAATGTTGGTGTTCTCCCCAAATTTATATGTTGGGGACCTGAGACCCAATGCGATAGTATTAAAAGATGGAGCCTTTAAAAGGTGATTAAGTCATGAAGGTTCTACCCTTACGAATGGGATTATTGGCCCTATAAAATGGCTCCAGGGACCAGCACCTTTTTGTCCTTCTGTCTTCTGCCATGTGAGGACACCATGTTCCTCCTGTCCAGAGAAAGATACAGCAGCAAGGTACCATCTTGGAAGCAGAGAGCAGCTCTCATCAGACACCAAATCTATTGATACCTTGATCTTGGACTTCCCAGCCTCCAGAACTGGGATAAATAAATTTCCTTTCTTTATAAGTTTCCTAGTCTCAGGTATTTTGTTATAGTAACACAAATTGACTGAGATGCCACTGTGGTAGCACTTACAACCCTGCATTATAATTGTCTCTCCACTTAACTGTCCCCGACACTAGAAATGTGAACTCCTTGAGGGCAGGAGTGGAATCTGGTTAATCTCCAGATCCCTAGCATCTCCCATGGGGCCTGACACATAGTCTTAACAGTATTTGCTGAATTGAATTAAGTTATTTCAGCCCTGAGCTGTACAAGCTGTCATTTGTTCTGCAACAGTCAGTCGAGGACAGCTAGGGAGCATGAGGCAAAGCTTTTCAAATGTGGGGAAGCCTCTGAATGATCTATTTTTGCCCTTTTCTTCTACCCTTCTCATCGATTCCATCTACCCCTTTTCATTACTGGTTGCCTGCACCTTGTGCAAAGAGAAGTCTTAAACACAGTGCAGGATCTTCTGTGACTTTTTTGTCTTTTGACCCGAGGCTGATGGCTTTTCATTTTACTCATGCTTTATATGGCGTAGTCAAATTGAGACTTATTTGGGAGTAGGGCAGTCAGAATTACAGATAGAAAAGAAATTCAATTTTATTACTTTCCAGTTCATAGAATAAGAAGAAGTAGACTAATAAAGTCTGTGCCAGGAAGTTTTGCCAAGTAGAAGTCCTTGGACTTGTTTTAATGAATAAATAAGAATGATGTGCAATTAACATATTTGTTGTTTGTAAATTGCTTCTAAAGTGCTTAAAAACAATTTATTCTCTTTAAACATTTTCCTTGTAACCTTGTTGATACCACAATTTGCCCAGCAAACCTTTATAAAAATAGATACAGCAGCCTAGCTCTGTCCAAATGATCACCAAATATGAATTACTGAAATCTGAACCGCAAAGGTATGACTCCAACACGGGAAAGCAAGTAAGCCTGAGATGGATGCTTTCAGGGAGTGAGCAGAACAGATTTTCCCTTTTCTACTTAGGTGTTGTTAGTTGCAAAGGCAGAAGGTTAGAGTTAGTTGCTCAGTACTATTTAGACAAGAAAAAAGCTCCCTTCACCAGGGAGCAATACTTGTCATCGTTCCAGCTCCCCTTGGTGGTCTAATGCCAGAGAAGTTTCTTTCCACTGAGGCAGTAAAAATGAGAAAATTTACCTTTTAGATAATTTCACTATGATCAAACAATCCCCAGTGGGCAAAACTAATAGAATATATTGTATTTTGATTGCAGTTTATCTCTAGCAATTATAGATGAGCAATTTAAGTGGCAACAAAGCAAGTTGTTTGTTAGAATGAGGCCATATTTCACAGAGCTTTATCATTCAATATTCTCTGGATCACTCAGCTAAAGGCAGTCTATTTCCTTGGGTGGATCGTACATCCTCTTTCTGCAGTATCCCTAGGAACAATTAATTTTCTTAACGGTAGAGTATTGACAAGATGTGATCTACAAACATCATTTACACTAAATTTCACTTTTTTCCTCCCATGAGAAATTTAGTTGACAAGACTTTGAGTGTTAGATTTTATTCTTCCAGGACTTCTTAAGAGAAATAACAAGAAGGAGCTGGGCAAGTAGAGAGAATGTCAGAAGAGCTCAGTTCTGAACCCATGCCTGAGTTTCTAATAACCAGCTGCGTTGCTTTGGGGGTGGTTGTAAGTTTCTCTGGGCCCATTTCCTTATCTTCAAAATATCGTGTGTGTGTGCGTGCGTGTGCAAGAGAGAGATTATAGATTAGATGAACTCTAAGGTCATATTGAATTTTAATGCTTTACGGATATATATTCTGTGATTGTTCATGAGCCCAAAGGGGAATTTTTCAATTTTTCAAAGCCTTCAGTGGACAGCATAGCATTGTCAGGTTGCAGTAATGATTTCAAGAACCTTTGCAAATGACTACATTTGGCAATAAAGCTACTGTAGGCTCTACCATGACCTGAAGAAATAATTAATATTGCATAAAAATGTATTTTTTAATTTATGAAGGATAGATCTCAGAAGGGACTATAGATTGAAAGCAAAAGCAGTAAGTGAGCCAATTGGGCTTCCATTTTCTACTATTTATAAATTTAGACTGGGTGGAAGGTCCCCTGGTTTGGAAAGAAGGAGTCTTAGGTTCTTGCTCTGACTCTGCCAGTAATTGGCTATGATCATGGATTCAGAAACTTTTGGGCCTCAGTTTTTCCATCTGTTAAAAAGGGAAAGGAGTATTTTGCCTATATACATCTTCAGACTGTTGTGGTTATTAGAAGGGAGCATAGGTCAAGGTTCTGTAAAAAAAACAATTGCTATATTAATGCAAGGTGTTATTTGAGAAAATAATTTTTAAAATTGGGCCATTGAGATACACAGTTCTACAGGTGTTTCTCATTGTGCTAGATTGTAAAACACTGTCTTTGAAGGTGTGGATTATATCATGTTCAATATTATGTGTATTACATATTGGCATTTTTATGTTAATAAATATGGGATTCTAATTTTTTAGGTTTATAAGCGATACTTTGGATAAATGAAAGAGATGGGCATAGAGGGATGGGGAAACAGGATGTTAGTTTGTTTTTGACTTAAGCCAGTTTTTCCTACTAAGTTCTTGGGAAACACTGAAACAAATACAAGTCTAGGAAGCACAGCAGCCTTTCTTAAAAGAGCTTTGCAAACTTTGCATTTCTGATTCAATCTATGAAAGAAACAGGTGAGAGATTCCTATCAGCTGTTAATCAGTTAACCAACAGTGGGTGAGCACTTAGCCAGTGCCAGGAACAGTGACAGACACTGAAGATACCAATACTAAAGATGTGGTTCTTGCCCTTAAGGAGTTCTCCGACCCAGTGGGGGTGAGATATAACTAAGCAACACAATGTGTTAGGTGATGTGATAGAGGTAAGTATATTCCTTATATTTTCTTAGGTAACATTTCAAAACCGGCAAATCCTGGGTGACAAGCCCCCGGTTTCTCTCTAAGGTACTGCTGTCTAATAGAACTTTCTGTGATTATGGAAATGTTCTATGTCTGCCCCGTCCAGGACATGCTAGCCACATGTGGTTACTGAGCACTTGGAATGTGGCTACTATGATTGAAAAACTAAAATTTTAATGTAGTTTAATTTTTGTGAATTTAAATTTAACTGGCTACATGTGGCTAATGTCTATGTTATTGGACAGCACACCTCTGAGGAATGGTAGTGTGAGCCCACAGTCAGGCTCCAAGGAGGTCCTGAGTTGGATCATAGAAAGCTTCAGTCAACTTGCCCCTGTCCTTTAACCCTGTTTTCCTATCCAAATACTACACTAGCCCTTGAATGGCTCCCTTCCAGCTGACAGCTCTGAATTATGCATGCTAATGTGTGTTACTCAACCATGGCATGAGGTTCCCTCACTCCCCTCCCCCAACCCTGCCATAAAGAAAGGATACTCTGTGACAGTTCAGTCATAATGAAGGAAGAAAATGGGTCAAAGAAAACTAGTTTATAAAAGCTTTTAAAATGTCTGAAATCTTGCTTTTCATGTAATTTCAGATGGTGTGAGGTCATTTCAACTCTTTAAGCTGAGTGTTAGCTCTCTTTCTCTCTCCCTCTCCCTCTCTCTCTCTCACACACACACGCACAGACACACGCACGCACATTCTACCTAAAGGGTCTGCTGTGGTAGATGAGGCTCCTTGTATTCCTGTTGAATCAGCAATTAGAGAAGTTGGGTATATAAAATATATATATTATATATATAAAGCATATATAATATATAAAATATATTTTATACATAATACATTTATCATGTACAGAATATATATTATATGCATATATATATATATAAATAAAACTTCCCATGCCAAAAACACAACTCTTCACCGCATTATTCTTTTTCTGATAGCATAGATAAAGGGAGACTGAGATAAAATATCCTAGTAGGAAACCTCAGAAAGAAAACTGTTCACAATATTCAATGGGAGTTTAGTTGGACATAGAAATAAATATTCAGAAGAAATCAAGTTTACGATCTGATAAGAAGACTTGCCATTTGTCTGGTGATTCACAGTTTTGGAAAGTGGTTGTACATTTGGTCCTAAAAAAAATATCCCCTAGAAGGTATTTGGGACAGATATTATTTCCATTTTTCTTTTCTTTTGCGATGGCGTTTCGCTCTTGTCACCCAGGCTGGAGTGCAGTGGTGTGATCTTGGCTTACTGCAACCTCTGCCTCCCGGGTTCAAGTGTTTATCCTGCCTCAGCCTCCCCAGTAGCTGGGATTACAGGCGCCCACCATTACGCCTGGCTACTTTTTTTGTATTTTTAGTAGAGACAGGGTTTCACCATGTTGGGCAGGCTGGTCTCGAACTCCTGGCCTTGGGTGATGCGTCTGCCTCAGCCTCCCAAAGTGCTAAGATTACAGGTGTGAGCCACCGCACCCGGCCAATATTATTTCCATTTTATAGATTATTTCTAATAATCTAGTCAGAGAGGCTCCATGATGTCTGCAAGGTCACACAGCGAGTAAGAACTTTTTCTGTTTTCATCACAGAAGGCTCTGTGATTGGAAGCTTTGTAGGATTTTTCTTTAAATTTTTTTTCTTATGTGCTTTTTTTCAAAGCTTACAGCCATCTGCAGGAAACAATCTCCAGAGTAACTTTTGACCCTAACTGAAGCTGGGTCTACCAGGAACCAACATTTAAAAATATCTGTACACAAAGGTACATCATTGTTTCCCCCTCACAAAAATTATATATAATACACGTATATATAACTATATATAGACACACACACACACACACGCGCACACACACACAGAGTTAAGAAATGACTGACCACACCTGTTTCTACTGGTTTAGCCCCTACAAAAATGTTTCTTTGTTATCAAATAGACACAGGTATTGAGCCAACCAGGATGAGGAAAGCTTCCTTCAAGAGAAAGGTGTGTACATAAGAGTGAAAGAAGAAAGAGGTTTCTAAACATATTTGAAAAATTGTCCAAGAGAGAGCTGTGGAGGGAGGAAGCTGAGAACAATGTGGGGAAAGGAAAGGAGACATCAGCCACACTGGTTGAGGAGTATGCTGTCTGACATAGTACAGCGTTATGTTTCTGACAGTGTTAACTTTTGTTTTTTGACAGTTAAGTTTAAAATTGGTCCTGATTTTTGCTGCTGGGAGTCTGATAGCAGAGGTAGAGTGAGGTGTTCCCCTCATTATTTCATTTCTTAATCTGCCTGCAGGAGGAAATTGCTCTGGTTGTGTTCACTGCCTTTGAACCTGTCGTGTTTAAGCAGGCTAGTGTATTTTCTTTCGCCCAAATAGTACACCTAGTCAGGCAGTCCTATTTGCTTTGATTTCAGTGCATTTTCCAGAATCCTAATGAGGTGTGGCCTAGTGGTGTGAGCACAGGACCTGGCATGAAGAGTCTCAAATTCTAGTTGCAGATGCTAGATGCTTCTGTGTAGTAGAGGGCAAGTCTCTTGACCTCTTCTGTAATGCCATTAACGGGGTTAATAATATTTATTTAGCTCATAAAGGCAGCAGGGGGATTAAATAGTTAATGTTTTTTAAAAGGCTTTGAGAAAAAGAAAAGGCAAGTTTTTGTGTATTGTGTCCATTTTCAAAAGCTAATTCTTATTAACAGGAAGCATCTGCTCCATGACGGTCATTCAGCACCTCATGGAAGTCTTGCTGGCTGCATGAGTGGGAAAATTCTTCAATTTTGTGCCATGAGATCTGAGAAAATGTAGCTACCTTCAGCCCCAGTTATGAACTTGGGTGTCTGTTTTCTCCCTATCTAAAAACATTCTTCTTCTTTATGTGTTTTCTGAGGTTTAGTAGTTTTTCTCTCTTTTGCAATCTTTTTATGCTTACTGTTACTGGTGCAAAATGACTATTGTGTTTCAGCTGTGGGGGGAAATGAACCCTTTTTATAACAGCCAGTTAGACATTCTGGAAGTCTTTGTGATAAAAGATTTCATAGAAATACAAGGTGCTTTAGTAATTGTTCTGTCGGTGCCTTGCATAACTGCATTACAGATTTCTAATACTCTGGCAGTTTCAAGATGCTGATAATATTAGCCACTTTGTGAAGTGCAATTGTGGCTTTCTGTGCATGGTTGCCAGCACTCTCATGTCAGATAGTAGCCTTTTGGTTAATCTCTATTTTAAATCAGATCAAATTCTAACCTGCCCTCATCCCTCCTCATCCCCCTTCCCAAATAAAACGAGAAGCACTGTGAGGATTTGGGAGAAGGACAGGTGGGACATTTTAGAGAATGAGTAAACATATCTATTATTATTTTTTGAGTCATCTTCTTATTGCTTCTCAGTTACAGTTTATGAAGTGATGCCAAAGTGTAAGCTCTATCTTGCCTCCAACGCTGATTTGCTGCAATGCTTGTTTAAGTTGCTAGAAACTGGAGGCTCCTGTGGGTTTCCTTCTGTGCCTAATAATTTCAACAGAGCCAAATGCCCTTTGTTTACTACAGTCATAATTAGAGGGCTGCCAGTGTTAAGCAACCATGGAATCTGAGTTTGGGAAATGTTTATTGTGCCTCATTAAATCTGAAATGAGTACTTAAAGGTCAGAAATAAATAATCTGTTTATATTTTTGTGACAGTAAATATAAGTGAATGCTGTGTGTTCATATCCTTGACTCTACTCATTTCAGTGTACTGAGACACCCCTCTGTCTGCCAAGGCAGTAATCAAAATATCTGCAACAAAAGAGAACTATGGCAGGTTTCATTGATCACAAACAAGAAAATGATCTATTGTATTGTATCTAATTAGAAAATATCAATACTAGACGTTAATGCATTCACTATTTCCAAGATGGTCTATCACTTGATTGTTTTTTGTCAGCATGATCACATTTTACGGGCTTCAGCAACAAGCTGGTACGAGGGAAATGAATTTAGAATGATATGCCAAAGGCTGTTGCTCCTTCAGTCTTAAATAAGCTTGTAGAGGCAACTGGGTTTTTAGTGGCACATAATATAAATAATGGGATTGGGGTTGGAACAGAATTTGGGGGTGTTGTTTTGGCCCAAAGGCACACAGCCACCCGCCGCTTTCTCTAAATATTTTGAAAGTCTTTTCAGCTGACAAAGCTTACTCAATAGAACTTGTACTCTGCACACTCTGCAGGCAGTCAGGGCTCTGTAGCTGGTAAGTGGCAGAGAATTGAGGCACTGATATACTAGAATTTAGCAGAAAGGAATGGTCCAGCTCAGGTTCAGAGGGTCCTTCTCTGGGCCAGAAGGGCTCAAAGGTAGGCTGGATCCAGGAGAGCTCATACTGTGGGTTCCTGGATCCCATTGCTTGTGGGAGATTACACACACACACACACACACACTCTTATATGTGTGTACATATATGTGTATATATTATGTATATGTATATATGTGTATATTTTTTTCTTTATTAGAGATGAGCTCTCACTATGTTGCCCAGGCTGGTCTTGAACTCCTGGCCTTAAGCGATCCTCCCATCTCAGTCTTCCAAGTCATTGGGGTTACAGGCATGAGCCACAATGCCCAACCCTCTTGTGGGAGATCCTATATGGGTTTATTATTGTCAGTTGGACCAGCTTTACCAAATCATAGCTTCTAAAATTGAAACCACCATCATGACTATTAATCTTACATCTTAGGTCACCTTCTAACAATGGTTGCCAGCGTCTCTAAAGAGCAACCAAAATGGTCATCAAGGTTTCGGGGAACAAAGTGGCTCACTTCTGGATCCCTTGGGCTCTGTGACTAGGCCCTCCAGCTAGGTCTGGAGAATGATTTCCAGTTAGTGTGTGCCAAGTTTTTCCTTTGTCTAAGTGCTGGACTATACTCCCCTGACCCTTTCACTGGAATGAGCCAAGGAAATCACTCAGAGAAACATAGGTAGGAAGCAGGCTAATCACTTCCCTGATGTTACTGTTTTCTGATTGCTTCCTATCCCAGTAGCAGAAAATGCCAAGAACGGTGCTCCTGGGGTTTCTCTTATTGTCCTTGTTGCGGCATGCTCTAGCTGAGTTAGTACTTAATGTGGCTGTAGCACTTAACCTGTGTGTTTGTTTTCATGGCTCTTTAAAGGGGAAATAACAGTTGGCACTTGCTTGTAAAGTGCTTTGATATTTGGGGATGAAAGGCACTCTGTGCCTGCAAAATAGCTTTAATGTGTTGTTGTTACATGTTCAGGAGGGTGATTGGACTCCAGAATTTGTTCCACTGGCAAATGTGGCTGAGAGCTATTTGGTTCTCCATTAAGTTCTGTTTACATGGGATTAAATAGTTTGACTTACATGACTGGATTTTTCATTTTATTTGCTCTTGAGGTACTCTTACTCATACCAAGATATCGTTGATTTTGCATTTGTACATATAATAGGCATTAACTGCTTCCAGAGAGCTTTCTATAATAATATTTCGGAGTGCACTCTGCCCACAAAGGACTTAGAAAAGGGTCAAGGGCCTTATTCAGAAACTTGTATTTGTTTTATGGTATGGTGTTTAGGCTCGTCTTTCAGCAGGCTTTGAATTGTATGGATTACTGCAGACAGCTGCTAGGTTTCTCAAGGAGGCCTCTGTAGTGATATTCACAACTGGGTTGCTCTTCTAAAGGCATAACTTTGACCCAAAGATGAGATCAAAGAAAAATGCTTTCCCTAAGCCATCTTTGCCACCTCTAGGTAGGGTGACCACATCATTAGTGCCAGTGAAACAATAGGAATGATGATGAGAGGCTGCTACAAGGGGAATTCTTTCACTTTAGTTTGTTGAATGTTAACCACATGGCCTGTGTTTCTCATTGATAGCCCTGTCCTGACAGTCAGTGGGATGCTAGAGTTGTTTACCACCTGTAGAAAAGTAGCTGCCACACTGTCAATCTGTGACTCAGAGGTCTACATTCTGGTGAACTCTCGTCTTCTCACAGAAACATTATCTACTTGGGTTTGGGAACACTAACATATGTTGTCACCACCATTCACAGAGATGTGGTGGGACTGATGGAGTTAGATGGACAGAAAGCACCTAACTGTGTCATCTTATCCCTTTTAGTTATATATAGGCTGTTGTGTATTTATAAGGTAGTAATTGGGAATGATAACAGTGGACAAATTGTAACTACAGAAGGCAGTGTGCAGAGTGGATGCTTTCTGAAGAAGTAGAACCACCTTGGCCTAATAAACTTGGTCACCTTCCTTAATTGCGATAAGTAGCCTCATTCTTAATCCCTTCCATCTCTTCTCTGATCATTCATTGATGTATTACACGAACACATGCTAAATGTCTAGCATTGTGGCAGATGGCACAGGGACCTCAGAAGAGAGCTTCCAGTCCCGTTGAGAGATGAACTGACACACTACACATGAAATAATCATAGAACCTGAGGAAATGCATAATTACATGGTACAGTCTGTATACAAAGTGCTGAGAAAATGCTAAGCAATGTGGGATGATCAGTGATGGAGATATATTAGAAATGAGGGGAATTAGATGGCTTGTGTTGGATGACTGCTTAGCTAAGGACTTCATTTAGATTTAATGTTAATTGCAACAAGGAGCTACTGTAAGGTCTTGAAAAGAGAAGTGATGTGATGAAAATAATGGGTGAGGAAGATTATCCAAACAGCATTTTGCAGAATGAGGTAGAACAAATGAAGGTGAGAAAACAATGGCACAAGGTGATGAAGGCTGTGGAAATGGAGCCAAAAGGACAGATATATGAGCTATTTCTAAGAACTTTATGAATCGTATAACCTATTTGATAGGATAGGGAGGTTTCTTGCCTTTTATGATGTGGGTTATATACATATGACACATATGAGGGCCAGATTCTCTTATATGAGTCACCTACAGTCATTGAGCCATTAGGGTGTTATTTAGTTCTACAAAGTAGCAGTGTAATTCTCCAAGTCGCACTCCAGTAGCCTGCGTACAAGTATATGCATGTATCTGCAGGTACATAGGTGCCAGTCTGTATATGTGTATTTACCTGAATGTCTGACATTTTGATCATCTCTGGTAAAAGATCCATTAGTTTGTGAGCTCCTTGAAGGTTCAGGCTATTTTTTTTTTTAATTCCCAGGGTTTGGTTCATGCTTACTGGATAAATAAATGAATAAATTGAGAATCACTTTGTTTTAGACGGCTAGAATTGTTGGAGCTTGAAGGCAACATGGAATCCTTTTGGTTATTCTCCTCATTTTAAAGATAGATAATTTAAGGCCTCAAGAGGGTTAATGTGATTTATCCAAGGTCATCTGTAAGTTAATGACAATCCTAGGGAGAGAATCCAGCTGTCCCCACTACACCACACTGCTTTCTGTAGTCAAACTGTGTGTGTGTGTGTGTGTGTGTGTGTGTGTGTGTGTGTGTGAGAGAGAGAGAGAGAGAGAGAGAGAGAGAGAGAGAGAGAGAATGAATTTGAATTAGGGCTGGGGTGTGTGGGGAGCATACGATTGACAATAAGTGGTTAGTAGGAGTTTACCTAGCATGTTTTCTAGTTCAGGACAAATATGAACTTTGTAATGTTGGCAGCTGGGGATGGTGCCTTTTATTCCACCTTCACTAATTCCTGCTTCGGTTGCTGCTGTCTGGATGGATGAGTCTTTGAATATACATTCTAGCTGGAGGCACGTCAGCTTTATTTTTATATAGAATTTACATATTCATTTTTATGTGTCGGGAATAGGAAGTAGGCAAAAACTATTTATTATCTCATTTCCAAAAACCATCTTTGTGAGGAGATGGCCATTTGAATATCTAAAACAGCAACCAGCTTTAGGAAAGGTTATGGGTCTTTTCATTATGGGTCAATGGACACAATTATCATTATTGGAAGTCAGTAGTTAAAAAAAGAAGTAGCATTTTATAATCACTTGGTTGTATATCTGATATGGGATTCCAGTTTTCCTGTTTTGATTGCTAAAGTGACTTAAGACTTAAAACCTTTAAAAAATTAAGTAGCAAGTTACAGTTATAATGCTTTTCAGCTTGATGGGACTTTAAAAGTGTAGCTTAAAAGTATCGTTCATTTTCAAATGAAAATCTAAAGATTTGAGTAACCTCTGTTTTAATCCCAGTGTCTGCAACCTTTTTTTTGCTTGGTATAGTGACCTGGGATTTGTGCCACTGGACAAAGAGTCTAGTCCTGGATATATCTGCATTTATTGGGCTTCTTTCTCCTTAGGGTCGAAGTCTCTCTGCTGATAAACGTGGTGCTGAGAGAGCTGCAGTCACTCTTCTAGAGACTAGGGCACGATTCAGTGAACTGTAAAAGTAATGCAAAATGACAATTAAAGTAGGGCATTCTCTGGTACCTTGGGGGCCTGACAAAGTGGAAGTATTTGACTTCTGATATGCCAGACTTACTAACGTAGAAATGTAATAACATATCCCCCACCCAAACGTCTTACTAGAATCCTCCTATATCCAGAAGAGAGCTGAGAACGGCAAGTAGTAAGCAAATAAAGCTCCCAAGCAGCTAACAAACAAATACCCAAACAAACAACGAAAACCAAAACATTGCACAAAAATCCCTATATTAAAGATCATGTAATTTCCCCCTTAGGACTGCAACATCTCAGCTCTCTATGCAGAACGTTGCAACTCTTTTTTTCTCGACACAAATATAATTGTATAGTTTCCAAGAACACAGTAGAGTAAAAGCGTCAAACTTGAAATGGAAGAAAAGCTACTTTTGATATACCAACAGCACTGAAAAGTTAAAAACACTATGTTTGATGGAAGGTTGGTGACGATCCTATGTTAAAAATTAAAGACAAGAAAAAACCACAGCAGTTTGGGGCTGTTGAGTATACAGGCAAAACCTGCATGGGGTAATAATTTACATTTATAAAGATGCTCCTAAGTAACCAATAAGTGGTTAAATTATGTTTTTATACCCTGTTTTAAGGAGGGCAACTTTGTGATATGTTTCAGAAACAAGGCAGATGGTTAGGATTTTAAATCAAAGTTTTAGTTCTTAAAGGAGAATGCCCTAAGCTATCTGGGAAACTGAGCTGTCCAGAATTATTTATTGTTTGAGAATTTTTAAAAATCAAAATTTTATTAAACCTAGGTCAAGTGAGACACCTGCTTTCACTGTTACACCCAAGGATAAAGAATTCAAATTAGAAAAAGAATTTGTCACTTTGGGAGGCCGAGACGGGCGGATCACGAGGTCAGGAGACCATCCTGCTAACATGGTGAAACTCCGTCTCTACTAAAAAATACAAAAAAAACCCTAGCCCGGCGAGGTGGTGGGCGCCTGTAGTCCCAGCTACTCAGGAGGCTGAGGCAGGAGAATCGCGTAAACCCGGGAGGCGGAACTTGCAGTGAGCTGAGATCCAGCCACTGCACTCCAGCCTGGGCCACAGAGCGAGATGCCGAGACGGGCAGATCACGAGGTCAGGAGATCGAGACCATCCTGGCTAACACGGTGAAACCCCGTCTCTACTAAAAAAAAAAAAAAAAAAAAAAAGAAAAAGAAAAAAAATTTGTGATAAATATACTAAATAATAAGAAAGTGACTCTTATTTACCACTGAGATGAAATAAAAAAGTTTGCTCTAGACTCATTTTTTTAATGTCACAGTTAGGTTTTTCCAAAGCAAATGTTGTTCTTATCTCTTTGCTGTGTTCTTGTGTTAACCTGCCTGTCTCATTAGAAATGGGGACATTTCCTAGTGAAATTAATGTGACATTTAGAGAAAATTTCCTCTCTCAAATGTTTCATGTTGTTTGCCATTTAGTATACTTAGAGAAGGTATTGGAATAATGTCAAGCAAATTTTGATTAAATAAGGCTAAGCAGGAGCCAATACACTCATTAAAAAAAAAGGCTTTTGTATTATATCTTAAAGAATGTATTTCTTCTGTGGTTCTTTATCCTATATTGAGATGACCTTGGTAGGTAATCTGACAAAAGAAATGACATCTTCTAAACAACTGGGCTTGCCTTAGAAAATGCAGCACATTAGGTCAGAGTCTGTGGCCAGTCCTTTGCTCAAGACAGTTATTTGCCACCCTGGAGGTACACTAAAATTTCCTGGAAAGCTTTTAAAAAAACCACCCAGTGCCTGGGTCCAATTCCAGGCTAATTACCTCAGAATCTCTTGGAGTGGGTCCTTAGTGACAGTATTTTTATTTTTTATGTTTTACAAGAAGATTCTGAGTTGATTCTCATTTGTAGTTAGGGCCGAGAGCCCCTGGCTTAAGACATACAAACTGTTCATTAAGAAAATATTTCCTTCTTCAGGATGATCTGAATCTCATCCTTTGCTCCACCAGAAGTGTGAAAAAATATACTCTCTCAGTGCACAGGAGTTGGGTTTGGGCATACACCTCGAACCAGTATGAGCTAGAACACTTGATGTCAGTATACATAGACCCATAATATAATAGCCCATCTATGGCCAGTTAACTCAGTTGTTTGGAATGTAGTACTAATGAGGCCAGAATAGTGTATTCTGTCCAATTAGAATAATTCTGTTGCATAGATTTTTCCCATAACTGTAACCCAGCTGCCTCACAAAGAGACCTGAGACGGATTACAAAGGCACAAGACAATGGATGAATCAGCATAGCCCCATCCATTCTGGGAAAATCGGTTCTAGGAACCTGCCACATTGACTAGCGCTACTAATTGCATTAGGATGCAGCATGGGACATCTGCCCGTGATGGTTTGTTTTGATTTGGGGGAATATATTTTCATTTGAAGGTCAGGACCCATAAGAATGGGTGGTTTATTCCTTTGGAGTTAAAAAAGGAGGAAGAAAGGAAAGTTATAAGCTTCTATGATATTCTCCTCTTTACAGTAGCAAATCATGCCTGGCACATCTGCCCAAGGTTAACAGAACTGTATTTGGGGGAAGAATTGTTAAGGTAATTACAAACAAGCCCTCGAGACTTGTCTCTTCTCAACTCAGTGCCCGGGAATGGGAATTCTCATGATGAGATATATTATGGCATTAGGACCAAGAAGTAGTATTTTCATTAGCGATAAAATGTGCATAGTATTGCTTTTTTTGCCTGAACATTTGGCTCTGGCACCATGCCTGGAGGTCAGGTCACCATGGAGCTTCATATTTGATGCACAGTGCACACAGATTCCATGCCTTCATATGCAAAGATATGGAAAATTTTCTACTTGAGAACTGTCTTCTTTAAAGGCAGTAAAGACAGATTCTTTAAATACAGTAGCTTGGGTTGCTGCTTATCCTTTTCCTGCAAAGCTAGTATCCTCTAGATTTCCTTTTTGTATTTTTGTTTCTTTACTAACCTTCTTGAAAAAATGGTTTAGTAAGTTTGGAAGATGAGATGGAACATGCATGTACCACTATTTTATTGCCTGAATGAGGTCAAATTCCTGATCCTACTTGGAGTTAGTTGCAGGTTCTGAATAAAGCAGGGGATCAGGATTCCCGCCATTCCTGTTATGGGTCTGATAAATGCAGCTGAAATTCTCCTTCGGATTCATGTTCTATTATCCCTATTTTACAGAGAGGGAAACTGAAGCACACAGGGATTAAGATCGCAGAGTGAAATGAATATTTGAACTGCTGAGTGCTTAATCAATTCCGGGTTTTAACAGAAGTATTAGTCCATTCTGAAGTTGCCCTAAAGAAATACCTGAGACTGGGTAATTTCGTGAAGAAAAGTGGTTTAATTGGCCCATGGTCCTGCAGACTGTACAGGAGGCATGATGCTGACATCTGCTTGGCTTCTGGGGAGGCCTAAGGAAACTTACAATCATGATGGAAGGTTAAGGGGGAGTAGGCATATCACATGGCCAGAGGAGCAAGAGAAAGAGATGGGGAGGAAGGACTACACACTTTTAAACAACCAGATGTGACGAGAACTCCTTCACTATCGAGAAGACAGTACCAAGAGGGATGGTGCTAAACCATTCATGAGAAATCGCCACCATGATCAAATCACTTCCCACCAGGCCCTACCTCCAACATTGAGGATTATAATTCAGCATGAGATTTGGGTGGGGACACAGGTCCAAACCACATCCACAGGGTAGCATAATTTTTGTGGGGTGGTGAACTTCCCACTTGTTAAATTATATATTGTACTGAATACCATAGATGAACACATTTAACCAACATCATTTTTACCTGTTATATTGGTACAACAATTAAACATCTTTGTTGGTTGACTGACTGTTGGATAAACTTCTTCCAGCAAATACTTGGATTGTATTCCTAACACAGCTTCAACTTTGCCTCCTAATCCTGTTTGTGACAATTTCAGCATTCACTCTCTAAAGAAACCAGAAATGAACCAACCCTTTTGATTCTTAATCTCCCAACCCATGCTTCCAATAGCATTAAAAATTGCTTGGGTTTACATTAAAAAGGGGATATAAACTTCTAGACAAAAGCAGTGTGAGTAGATATTACACAGTCCATCTTCAAATGAGGGGCATGGGTGGGTTTGTGAACACACCTGAGTAAGTGCAGGGCAATGTTGGGGTTTAGTTTCCTTTGAAGTACTGTCTCCTCCTCTCTCTCACACATTCACCATCCCCGTTACTACCTATTGTAGGCAGTTGGGGTCTGTACTCTGACTGCTGGCTGTTTGGTGCCCATGTGGTAGCTGGATCTGCTATTGCCTGTTCTGTTTTCTTCTCCATCAAACTGTGAGCTCCTTGGAAGTAAGGGCTGCATCTAGGAGCCTAGAACAGTTAGTTTCTGACAGGTAGAGGTCTGAGAGGAATCTGCTATTTTGTTTGCTAGATAGCAGTTGTGTTTCCTTTTCCACACACTCCCAGTTGAAGTAATTTCAGAAGGCTCCTAAGGAATAGTGGGAATGGTGGAGATTTCTAGTGGGATGGCAAGAGGTTCGGGGAGATGTGTTTGGGTAGTTTCTGGATTATACAATGGTACAAGAAGAGTGGTACTTTAGTGCTGGGTGTGAGATCACTTTACCAGGACATTCAGTTACTTTAGTGTTGACTTTTCTCTGGATTTCACCCTTCTAAGGCTTTTCCCCTCTAGTTCTCCCAACCTCTGGGTTGATCATAAGCTGTTTTTCCGTCTCTTTCATCTGGCAGGTATTCTGCATTTGCTTTTATAAAGCCATTGCTCCAGCAGTCTGCTGTAACCAGATTAAACAGCGGTGTTCTAATGATAGGAGCTGAGACGGGGGTTTGCTTGCAAACTTCATGTTTCACATGAAAGGCTTTGGCACCCCCTGTGGACTGCCCTTCACCCTGTTTTAGGCATAATGCTTGTTTGCCTTTATATCTGTGATAAAACAAAGGCCTTCCTGCATAACCAGTGCTGAGCAAATGTCTTGAAACAAAGGGAAGTGCGGAGTTTAAATCCACAGTGGGGGATTACCTTGCCTGCATTTCCATATCTTTGGAATAAATATTTTAACATGTTAATTATCTACTACTAATAAAAATACCTTTGAACTTCCAGTCAATTTGATGGGCATAGAATTTTCTCCACTGGGGAATGGGAAGCAATTAGTTTCTGTAAGGATTGTAGGTCACGTTATCTCTTCTCGGTAAGTGGCCGCATGGTCAGTAGCCAGTCATATTCTAGGGAATGTTTATGCCAAGGCTGTCCTGGTCTGCAGTGGGGAGCTACTGCCTCCAGGAGCCCCTAGGGCCTGAAGGAGGCAGAGGCTGCTGCTCCACTGTGGCCTTGGGTTCCAATTCACTCGCTGTTTCTTGGCCCAGAAGAAAAATTCCTTCTAAGTAGGATAGTTCGAAATCTACTTATGAATCATCTATGTAACCTTTTTAATTTTTTCTTCTCATTGCAGACTGAAAACTATTCTTTTGACTCCAACTACGTGAATAGCCGAGCCCATTTAATCAAAAGGTATGTTGGTTTGCTTGCTTATTGCTACAACTAAGCTTGATTTAACATTAAAAAGCAAAACAGATTAAAAATTTTAAACCGTATTTTTTTGGGGGATTTTAAAATGAATGTCTAACCTACTTATTGTAGAAAGTTTGGAGAATTGAGAAAAACATAAAAAAGTAAATAAACATCACTGGTAATTTCATCAATCAAAGGTAATCACTGTTGACATTTTATATTTCTTGGTATGAAAATGTATGTATAAACACTCAAAATTAAAAATAAAATTGGGATTATATTAAAATATAGTTTTATCTAGTGACAGAAATCCGATATTACAAATATTTACTATTTCTAATATTTCTAATATTATTTCTAATTTCTAATATTATTTCTAATATTTCTAATGTGATATTAGAAATATACGGTAGAAAACTTTCACAATCATGTTGATACCAAAATTCTTGTTGCTCTTCACTTTAAATAAAGGAAAGCCTTAAAAATTTTATGCATGTAGAACTTCCCATGAGTTTTGAGATTGATGCTATTTCAACAATTTTGAAATCATTTTAAGGATATTTTAATGACAGAAGCTAATCCGTTCCTTTCTAGATGAGAGAGAAAAAGAAATTTGCCTGATTCTTCTTAAAATATTTAGAAGTGTTTCAGAGGAAACAAAGTTGAGATTTATGTGATTGGTTGGTCATAATTTAGTATCCAAGGAGCCATAATAGATGTTGAGTACAGAGCTGAATATTGCCAAGAAAGATCCCATCTGGTGCAGTGGGCTACACCCAATGGGAGAAGGACAAAGAGTTTGGGAAGCCCTCTAAAAGGTGGAAACTGAGCAAAGAAGATAACCTCTTGCACAGAAAGACCAGTCCTGACCATTCAAATGATGCCTTTATTGCTGTTTCATGTAAATATCGCTTACATAGTCCAGTGGTTATTCTGCAGCTAAAATTGAACTCTGAGTATGTTTGTCAAAATAATAGAAATGAAACAGAGAGGCAAGCAGGGTATGTTAGAGCTGTAGCAGAGAAGATTTGCAAATTCTATTATTTTGCTGGCTCTAATCCCATAAAGTTACATCACCAGAAGAGTAGATTTCAAGGAATAAACAAGCTTCAGGTAACTTGCATTCATGTCTAATTTAATTCATGAGGCTTCAGTAACCCCTAAACCTTGCTAAGTTTATCTGTATTGGTCTGGAATTGCTTGTGACCTTAAGTGACGATCATTAGTTGTCTGAAAATGGGTAGCCCTTGTATTATCAGTGAAAGCACAGTTGAGAAATTTTTTTTTTTGAGGGGTTGGGAGGAATCCATTTAGAATATTTTCCTGGCTCACAGAATAAAAGCAAAAGGTGAGGAATTCAAAATTATCTGACTAATTTGTTTTAGAAAGAAAAAAATAACCCTCTTATGTGCACTGATTAGAGTGCCTTTATAGCAGAAACCTGCTTTGTTTTCTGCTTCCGGATTGTTACTTTCAAAGCTCCATTTTAAAACTTTGATAAAAACAGTGACTTGCCTTAGCCTCACAGGTCCTTTGGGCTAACTCAGGGTACCTGGGAATTCTATAGCCAGGTTAAACAGATAACATGATGCTGGGCGCAGTGACTCATGCCTGTAATCCCGGTGCTTTGGGAAGCTGATGGTGGAGGATTGCTTGAGGCCAGGAGTTGGAGACCAGCCTGGGCAAAATAGTGCAACCCCCCCCCACCCCCTACCATCTCTACCAAAAAGAAAAATAAATAAATAAAATTAAAAACCTGATAATATGAGTCTGATTGTCACAGCCTGGAAGAAAGCTAAGACTCCCAGGCACCCTTGCATCTTACATCAGTCCTGACTATCCAATTTACAAGGTAGACTGATAAGATAAAAACTTATGTTTAAACATTAATGGCTTTGGGGATACATGTATTTCCACAGCAGCGTTGAGACTTACTGGGAACTTCTGATTTTGGTTAATTATTTTATGTTTTTTGTTTATAGACACATACTCACAAAAGGCACAACCGAGACTTAATGGACTCTTGGTGAAAAAGTCTCCTGATTTTTCATGAAATCAAAGATAGCTTTTTTTTTTTTTTTTTTAAATAAAAGCAGGGACCACCTTGATCAAGAGGAAACATCTGAAAACTCAGGGACACATGCACTTTTGCCAGGGTTCTGTTAAGAGAGCTGTGAGGGCTTTGGGAAACCCTGAAAGCCTTGGAATTTGTGTGGTCAATTGAGTATAGATGAAGCATAATACTTAGAAAGATACAGGGAATCTTGTGTGCTATGCTGTTCTGGGGACCAACTGTGTTAAATGTAAAATGTGAGGAAAATGTTGAGAGTGGTGGCTAACACCAGGTGATAAAGTCATGCAAAGCCTGTTCAAATAGCTCACAGCAATGTTTGAAAGGGGTTTTGCTGTATGTGGTTTCTTGAAGATCCATTTACATGCGTGGTAAAAGCTCTTGGCCAGGAAATTCTGAATCTGATTATCAGTTTTAATTTTACTATCGAGTCCCTGTTTCTTTGAATGCCAATACAATTTCAGGCTAACTTTGAGAACTTATTTTTCTTTTTTCTTTTCTTTTCTTTTTTTTTTTTGAGACCGAGTCTTGCTCTGTCGCCTAGGTTGGAGTGCAGTGGCGCGATCTCGGCTGGCTGCAACCTCCACCTCCTGGGTTCAAGCTATTTTCCTGCCTCAGCCTCCTGAGTAGCTGGGATTACAGACATGTGCCACTGTGCCTGGATAATTTTTTTTTATTTTTAGTAGAGATGGGGTTTTGCTATGCTAGCCAGGCTAGTCTCGAACACCTGACCTCAAATGATCCACCCACCTTGACCTCCCAAAGTGCTGGGATTACAGGTGTGAGCCACCACGCCCGGCTGAGAACTTATTTTTCTATCCGTGTTCTCTTCTTCTATTCACTTTCTACTTATTCAAGGATGTTTCTTGGACCCTTCTTTTCGGCATTCTTTAGCAGTTGTTAGCATTCTTAGCCAGACTGTTTACACACAGGCATCTTTTCCTCTTTTACCTCTATCTACCCTGAGTAGTTGAACAGCAGCCACCACTGTCCATCTCTGGGTCTTTCCTTCATCAGTCAGGGTTCCTACATGAAATAGTTGGCACACCTAAATTGGAATGGCTTGAGGAAAGTTTATTTACAAAGGGGACCATTTACAAAGGCTTGGGCATGGGTAGTGAACCTCAAGGGATACTGCAGTATTATGGCACTGGAGGAACTAAAAATACTTCAGACAGGACCAGGGAAGAGAGCATGTAGGGAACACTGACTTGAGAGTAACAGTGACTTCTGGTTGGCCAAGGGATCCAGTCATCATGAAGTGACAATCAATATCCTGATATCATTGTTCTCCCCTGCTCTGATCTCCTGCTGGTGTCTTCCTTTGGCTAAACGCAACAGAAAGCCAGAGGGCAAGGGGGTTCTCATAGGCACAAATCAAGGTTGAGAAAGGAGCTCAGCCTTGGGAAAAGGAAGTGATATGACAGGCTTCCCATAATTTTAGGCACCAAGGAATCTAGCATTATATTTCTGTAGTTTTTTTTTTCTTTCTTTTTTCAGAATGTCACTTGCAACCTGCAGGTATACCCAAGCAGGCTTATGTGAGGACCCCAGATTAACAAATCATGGCAGTGCAGAGTTTCTTCTGAATGGCCTTCCTTCCTGCTCTATTTGTTTCTTGCTGTCTTCTCAGAGCAAGGAAAGCCAGCAGTGGTACTTTGTCCCTGCTGCAGCACTCTTTCCTCATGCCCGTTTTGTGGGCTGCTGTCTGATATCCACTCCTACAGTGCTTTGGGAACAATATCAAGCAGGGCATAAGGCTGTGGCCCAAAGAAAATGAAATAGAAAATGAACAAAGCACTGACTCAGTGTGGAAAGGATTAGGAGCTTTGGCTTCCTAAATCATGCACAATGCTTTCTTTTCCACCCAAATTGTCCTGGGGTTTTTACAGCATCTCGTATGGTGCCTTGTATATAATAAATGCTTGGTACATGTTTATTGAATGAATGCATGAGAGGAATTGAAGAAAACCTTAGCATTTTTCTATTAAAGACTAGCACTAGATTTCTCTTTAAGCTGGTGATTTCTGGATTTTAATGTGCATTGGAATCACTTGGAAGGCTTGTTAAATGCAGAGATGCTAGCTCCATCCCTAGAGAACCTCCAGTTGTAACGGGTTCCCAAGGTGATTGTGATACAGGTGGTCCAGAAACCACTCTAGGATTTTCCTTGTATTACTTAAACACAGTTATAATAATCTTCATTCTCACTCCTTTCTCATTCTTAGCCTCAGATATCATTCCCTGGGTATGTGGTATCACCTACTGTAAGATATAACCTGTTTCCATTCAGATTCTTATGTCTTTTGGAAAAGAGCTCTAATATTTCAGATGGTAAATATGGGTCAGAATTTGTGTGATGTTCATTCGTCATGCATCTGCTGAGTAACTCTTCGGTGCAGAACCCTGTTCTAGGTGTTTTCAAACATATCTGTCTTTCTGTTGGCCACCAGAGCCGTAATAGAAACATGTGCATTTGCAATATCATTGGAAACAGGAACCCCTAATTTATTGTCCCACAAAAGTTGTTTTACAAGTCCTTCATCTCCCAAGAGGTATGCAGGTAATAAAGCAAGTGAAATCAGCATTTTTTATGCCTGGCATAAATTGTTATTTGTTTTGGGTGAGTAGCCATTTACCAGGCTGTTTTACAATTTGCGGCATCTTGCTCACTGGGTCTTAAACTGCCTTACACAAATCCATTCATTAAACCACTAAATGCTCTTACAAGATCAGTGTAAGTGGTGCTTAGTTTGTCAGATGGGCAAACTAATCTTTAAATGAGTTAACTATTCCAAGGTTTTGGGGAGTTGTTATACCTCTTGCTTTTTATTCTGAGACTACACAACTTACCATGTTCACACTACCAGTCCCTTACATCCTAGTAGCTAATCCTTCACTGTTTTACTATTTCCATCATTTCTATTTAAAAAAACAAAATCCCTGAGGTTGTTTATAACATTCAGATGCCTATAAAAAAGATGATCAAATTTTTGAAAGGCAGATGCAAAACCAATTAGGAGAAGTAAGGTAGACATCCCTGGCATCCAGGGAGGTAACTGACTGCAACTAAACATTACATTTATGTTGAAGTTTTTGAGAAATCAAGACAAAGCAGTAAGTACATCAAGTGATATAGTTTTCATTATTCACTAAAGGAAGGATGGCCATTTGACAGGAGAACTATTGTTTTCTGTTCTTTAATGTTAGAAGAAATTAACCTAATAGTATGTGACTATTGTTTACAGAAGATATAGAAGAGTTCCTTAAATATAAATTTTCTATACCAATCCTATAAAAACTATGGACATAATATTTAATTGTAACTCAGTGAAAACATTACTACACAGAATAATGATCATATTAAACAATAACCACTTATGGAGCATTTATGTGTATCTAGTACTTCATGTACAGTGTCTCTTTGAGTCTTCTAAATGGCCTTGTGAAGGGGGTTTTAGCAAACACATTTTACAGATAAAGAAACTGAGATTTAAAGACATTAGATATCAGGTCCAGGGTCACACAGATGAAGTGGCAGATTATAGATTATTACCTCTCCTAATGACTCCAAGTTCAGGCTGTTCACTGCAGTCTGCTATAGAAATAAAGAACGTGGAGCAGTTGTTCTCAACTGTGGCGTGATTTGGCAATGTCTCTTTGGAGACACTTTTGGTTTTTTCCCTTAAGTGGGGGTCACTACTGGCATCCAGTAGATAAAGGGCAGGGATGTTGTTAAACACCTTATAATGCACAGGACAGCCACAACAAAGGATTATGCAGCCCCAAATGTCAATATTGCCAAGACTGGGAAGCCCTGTTCAAAGGGCTGGTTAGTTACATTGCCCCCATACTAGACCCCTCACCATCATATGTTTCAAGCAAGTTTCAACAGCTGCTGAATTCAGAGTTGAAATCTCTGGCCTAAAGTGACAAATTTGTGTTGTGGATTAAGGAAATTTTCAGACACCAGAAAATATACAGGTTGGAAAGTTAAATATTTGTTATAAAAATGGAGTTACCTGAATATCATCCAGGCAGGTCATTTCCTTCCTCCAGAGGTACATGGATGCTTGTAGGCAGGCACCCACCTCACAAAACAGAGAATAATTTCTAAAAAACAAACTTTAAATCTATTTAAACTGTGGGATTATAACAGTATTTACAGAAAACTCCATAATATGTGCCATAAAGCTAGAAATGGTGAAACACTTTAAATAATGTGTTTCCAATTGGCCATCATGACCATAAAAGAACTGTAAGATAATTTTTTTTTTTTAAAGAACACCATCCTGGTGGGTCCATAAGGCTGAGTTAGCTGTGTGACATAAATTGAAGGAGCTGAATGAGCTGGCCTATTGAGTAATTTTAATTTTAGTGCAGTTGATGCTCAGTTATTCTTCCTGAAAATAATTAGCTAACAGGTCAATGCTTCACTCTCTCCTACTCTTCATTTTCTTATAATTATGGCTTTCCAGTTACTGCCTTCCTGATCTTTACTTTTTATATTCAGGTCAGCAAGCATTCTACATCTAGGTTGGTCATATGTTAAAAATCTGCTGTGATTCTTCTTGACCAAGTGTGGAAAGTGACAATGTATCCATTGTGTCCATGGCATAGCTCTTCATTATGTGTACTGAATCTTCTTATCGGTCTCAGAGAGCCAGGCCTGTGAATGTCCAAGGTTGAGCAGATCAAGTGAGTTTGCAGTGTCATCTCCACAGGACTCTTTTCTCAGAGGCATAGTAGGTCTACTAGGGTTTGTTCTAATTCACAAACATAACACTCTTCCTTGTTGAGGCAACAACACATTTTCTTGAGTGTGCCTTTGCTGCTTCCTCACCGACTAGGGAATGGATTCACCATCCACTAGGTATTTCAGATGCATAATTTATGGTTCATGGTGTAGCACAGCTGTGGATTCTGTCAGGACATACAAAGTATTAGAAATAGCAGATGGATGCCCTATAGCTGTACCTTATGCATTTTTCTCTATTTCATGAGAAATGTTGTGGAGTTCTTGGATTGCATGCTTAGTGCATTGGATGGTAGATTGATTTAATAAATGCAAGAATCATTTTACACATCAACACTTGAGCTGAAAGTTTTCATGTTCTTAGTATAACTATACTCAGAGTTGTATTAGTGCTCACTTTCTGGTTCTCACTTTTGTCTTACCTTCTATATTAGTTAGGGTTCTGCAGAGAAACAGAACCAATAGGCATATCTAAATCTATAAATATGTAGAAAGAGTTTTATTGTAAGGTATGGGCTCATGTGATTATGGGGGCTGAGGAGTCTCATAATCTGCCATCTGCAAGGTGGAGAACCAGGGAAGATGGAAGTGTAGTTTGAAAGCCTGAGAACCAGAGAGCCAATAGTGTACATTCAAGTCTGGGCCTGAAGTCTTGAGAACCAGGAGCACTGAGGGCGGGAGATGATTAATGTTCCAGCTCAAGCAGTAAGGCAGAGAGCAAACTCAACTTCCTTCTCAATTTTTGTTTTATTCAGTCCTTCAGTGGATTGATGATGCCCACCCACATTGGGGAGAGTTATCTGCTTTACTGACCCTACCAATTCAAATGCTAATTTCTTCTGGAAACACCTTCATAGACACACCCAGAAATAATGTTTAACCAGTTATCTGGGCATTCCATGGTGCAGTCAAGTTGACTCACAGAATTAAACATCACACTTTCCATGCTCAGCTACTGACTCTCCTCTTTTTCTTTGAATATGTTCATCTGTTTTTCTCAGATAAAACTGACCTGGGTTCTCTGATCCTGATAATCCTTCCTATTTTAGTTACACTACTTCAATTTCTGCTACCTTTGCTTTTTACAGTTGGTTAGTAGACATCTTTTAGGAGTCAATATACATAGTGGTTAAATTTCCAGGGAGGCTCTGGAGCTAGACTACCTGTTTTCAGTCTTAGATCCACTATACTTTTTACCAGCTGTGTGACCTTGGGCGAGTTATCTCATTTCCATGTACCTCTGTTTTTTTTTCACCTGTAAATGAGAATATTAGTAGCACCTTTCTCTTATACAGTTGTGATGATTTAAACAGTTAATTAATGTCAAACACTTAAAACAGTGCCTCATGAATAGTAATTGCTCAGTAAACACTAGCTATTATTATTTTACTTTGATTTTATAAGAAGAGAAAAAAGCCTTCTGAAATGATGACATTCTTTAGAAGCAGTTTTAGAAATGTAACTTCTTCCACCTTGTCTGTAGTGATGCATTTAAGATAAGTGAATGAAAATGTTAGCTGTATCAGCATCCAATAGTGGGAACCTCTCTGCAATGTTAAGTTTTATTATCTTTAAACACAAATTTCTCTTCGCCTTATTCCTACCCTGTTGGGCAATCTAGCCACTGTTTGCCTCATTACGGAGCTGACATCATCCTGGCTCAGAAAGATTTTTAAAATCAGATCTGTCACGGTCGTAAATTATCATTCTTTCTTCAACCCAGCAGCTCCACCTTCAAGGACTTAGAGGGCAACAGCCTGAAGGATAGTGGACATGAGGAGAGTGACCAAACTGACAGTGAGCATGATGTCCAGCGGAGCCTGTATTGTGATACTGCTGTCAATGATGTGCTGAACACCAGTGTGACCTCCATGGGATCTCAGATGCCTGACCATGGTAAGGACTGTTTGGATGTAAGTTGCAACAGTCGACTCCAAAGAACCCAAAATGTTTGTAGGCACACTATACTACTTTGCTTAATGAGTGTATTATCAAGGTGTCTACAGAGCTCACACCTCAGCAGCATCTACAGGTTTTTGAGATGTCTTGACACCTAGCCAGATTCTTCTTTGCCCTCCCTAAGTGGATCCTCTAGGTCTGTATAATGTTCAGGCACTTCAGAAGCTTACTACATGTACATATTGCATACATTTTCTTCAATAAAACTACACTGAGCTCATAGGAGATGAACAGATGCCTTCTCTCCAGGAATAAATGCCTCTTTTTGCTTTAGTACATGAATTCAGCTGATCAATTGAATTGCATAGAACGCAGCACTAATGAGACCAAAGGGGTGGGTTTTATTTCCCTATCAGACTGGTTAGCTTTACCCAGAGTGAGACTCTGTTCTCTGACTGCAGATTGTGTACTATTTACTGAGGATAGAAAGTACTAAACTTCCCATTTTGTCTATGGGGCTGCTATGCCAAATCCCTTCCTCTAGCTTCCACACAAAACCATGCCATTAGTCATAGGGGAGACCAGGGTAAGAGAACATGGCTGAGTCAATGTAAAATATTCCATTAATGTGAAAGGTACCTCAAAGCACATGTCAGGAGTAGCATCCTCATGTATGAAAAAGAGTCTATTTCTGTGAACTCAGAACTCAGCCACACATGCTTTATCAAGAGGCACTATTTAAAACTTTGCTAGGCAGAAACCAGGGTATAAAAACATTAGCAGAGTTCAGCTAAGGCAGAATGTTTAGATGGACTTGGGCACAAATGTCATTTTCAATATTTTACTGATGCAAACATGCTATGCAAACAGCCTGTCTTTTTCAATTAAGAAATATGAATTCAACTTGGTGGTTAGGCTCAGTGAAGCTTCAGAATGCTTGGCTATGTCTTGAGAAAAAGCTAGACTCAAGCTCAGCTGGAAGCCCTACTGCTAAAAGACTTAAAGATGAGAAAACAAAATATGGTGATTATGTGCTGGTCTTCAGCTGTTTCATTTCACTGTAAACATCATTAAATGCTATTGTTTTGGTTTTGGAAATCAAAGGAAAAAAATGCACTATCTACAAAACAAAATGTTTTTCATGGAAAAAAAATTAGTCACTGTAGATTCTATTAAATTGTCTAATCCATCCCATCCCCAGCAGACCCAAGTGTCAAAGTCTATTATATAGAGAGGTCACTATGAATTGTGCACTGCTGCCTTCCCTAATTGGTGAGTGGTGACATCTGCAGAGATAATACACTTTCTGGGAAACCTCACTATGACTCAAGATGAAAAAAATTAAACACTTATATAACTGAAACAGAGGCAATTTAATACTTAGAGGATTAGCAGTATGTCACAGGATGCAAACTGATATATATCATATACTAGTTGTGTGTTTCAAAGAAGTGCTTTTTCATTTATATCAAGAAAGGGTTTTAGTTAGATGCTCTCTAAAATGAAATGACTCCAGGAAAGGAAATAGTCATAATTGATTTTCACTTTATGCGTGGTTAGAACAACATCTGTTTTAATTTTTTGTCACATTTCTCTAGGAAAACAGTATGAGGGAACTGCAGCTAGTTTTTTCTGAGAGAGTGTTTCTTACAAATTGGATGTATTACATATATATGTATTTATGTATGTGTGTGTGTGTGTATGCATATATATATATATATATATGCTATGTAGATTGGATAATAAGAGTATTCTTTTTTGTGAATGCATACCTAAATTTTATTTCAGCTTAGTCATTTGGGTTGAAAGTAGAGACCACCAGTCGCCATATAGGTAGAGTGACCACATAACCCAATTTGCCTTGTATACCTCACTTTACATCTGTGTCCTTGGCATAATCAATAATGAGAATATTCTAAAGGAGATGTGTGGCAATACTCCAAGATTCTCCTACATATAAGATGATGATTTTTACACACACACAAATGCATACACACACACACACACTTTTTGCTGGGTCATTTTGGTAACACTTTCACGTTTTGTTTCTTACTATTTGATTTGCATGTGTGTATCTTCATTTTTTCTATTATTCCAGCAGTGGTTAAACCACTTGAAGCAACCCTTGAGTGAGTTCTTTTCAACTTGTGTGATTGCCTAAGTTTAGGTACAAAAAGAATTTGGGCCTTGTTTACACCTCAGTCTCTCCCTTGTGATATCCTACTACTTCTGAAGCTTTCTGTGATCATACTTGTGTGTCCCAAATCAACTTCAGGCTTGCCACACATATTCCATCACCAGTTCACTTGGACTGATGACTGCAACCTCAAAAAAGAGGAACAATTCCAACAATTAATATTTCATAGCATTTTACTATCTCAAGTCTGCATTTGCATAATAAGTATATCACATTTTATCTTAAGGTACAGTGGTTGAAAGGCAGTCACTGGGTGATCCACCATGCATGCCTCATCTTATAACCATTTTAGTTAGATTTGTCCCAGGGTAACATGGTATTGTTGCTTCAAAGGATTACCAATTTAGAAAGGTGAGATGGGAAAATAGAATCTGCACTGGACTGAGACCTGTACTGAAAATCTCAAGAATTCCTTGAGGAGAAAAAAACTAGTCCCCAATCCCCTTGGTTCATTGACACTGTGATAGGAATCTTAAACCCAAGTGTTCTGAAATTCTTGGAGTTCCAGAGCAACTATTCTTGAGGTTTGTGTAGGTGTCACTGGAGCAGAGTAAAGAATATAGTGAATTTGTCAGGCTAACTCTGATCCTGATATTTCTTGTAGTCCTGCCAGAACCACTCCAAAGTTGGGCCAAATGTATCCAAGAAGAGTGTGCCTTACACCTTTGTTTTGGGGAGTTTGGCTCACCTTGTATTTCATGTCTGTAGCTCTCTCTGTGACTTTTCTAATTTGGATATTAGTACTGCATCTTTCCTTGCACATATGTGGACACATGATTGAAGGGGAATCTCAGAATTTTCAAAATAAAGATAATTTTGTGCATCGGTTAATTTTTCCTTTGAGCAGGAATGGGTTGTTCAAGGAGCTGATACTGTGTTGCCTGTGTTTGGGGTAAAGGTATAAACTATATTTGCTCCTCTTTTTAAGAGACACCTGGGCCCTGTGCTTTTCCACACTGCCAAAAGTTTCTATGGGATTTGTCCTTAAGATTTTATTGTAGCAGAAGTATGATCGGTGTGAATGACAAGGGTGCTTTGTGACTCTGAGTA
Organism: Macaca nemestrina; assembly: GCF_043159975.1. Taxonomy (NCBI): domain Eukaryota; kingdom Metazoa; phylum Chordata; class Mammalia; order Primates; family Cercopithecidae; genus Macaca; species Macaca nemestrina. The sequence continues at coordinate 54,897,269 of NC_092145.1, forward strand.
AGGGCCCGAATTCCTTAATTTTCAATAACCCTTCTCTGAGAATATTCCTAGAGGTGGGAACCCAGAATCACTATATTTAATGAAGGAAGGAGAATATTATATTCAACAAAGGAAGGAGACTATCTAGAAGACTCTTTTTTTTTTTTTTTTTTAAGACAGAGTCTCACTCTGTTACCCAGGCTGGAGTGTACTTGTGCAGTCTCTACTCACTGCAACTTCTGCCTCCTGGGTTCAAGTGATTCTCCTGCCTCAGCTTCCCGAGTAGCTGGGACTACAGATGTGTACTACCACTCCTGGCTAATTTTTGTATTTTTAGTGGAGACGGGGTTTCACCGTGTTGAGCAGGCTGGTCTCGACCTTCTGGCCTCAAGTGATCCACCTGCCTTGGCCTCCCAAAGTGCTAGGATTACAGGCGTGAGCCACCGCGCCTGGCTTAGAAGACTTTTGAACTCAAATGGCAAAAGTCAGGTATTTTAGTCACTAGGAAGTTTGCATTATGTGTTTCTTTTTCAATTTTTAAAAATGTCTAAATTTACTTATTATTTTGTTTATAATTGACACATCATAATTTTACATATTTGTGGGGTACAGTGTGATGCTTCAATACATGTATATGTTATATAATAATATAATAATTAAATGAGGGTGGTTAGTATATCCAGCAACCTCAAACATTTATCATTTCTTTGCGGTAATAGCTTTTAAGATCCTCTTTTTTAGCTATCTTGAAATATACACTACATTGTTATAAGCTATAGTCTCCCTACTATGTATAGACACCAGAAGCATTGTGTTTTGATTGTCCAACCAGACACATTCGTGAGCTCAGTGAGGGTGGAAATGAGAGAGAATGACAGGAATTTCTGCTTTCTGGATTACTGTCAATCTTGGTGTTTCTCTTGACATGCCTAAGACGAGGTCAGTTGGTTGATGAACTGGCTAAGTTGAATTTCCTGGTTGCCAGCTGACTGAATTACAAATTCATTTGTTATCCAGTGCCCATGAATTAATACGTTTCAGTTTGTCCTTATTATTCAGCTCTTGTTGTTATGGCTTCCCCGAAAAGAAGATGATAGAGAATTCTTTATCCTGTGCTTTCTACTGGTGTATTGTAGAATGGCATTTTTTGGAATGCTGTCTCTTAATAGCTCTGAGTGGCTTGAGACCAAGTAAGTGTTGTCATTGGCAGATTTTACCACTTGATTTGGTTCTTGAGGCACTTTGGTGCTGAGCTTGGGAGTCAACACTCAAATTTTTTAACTGATGCCTTCTGTCCTTGAGGGAATTATTTGGCTTGAAGGAGTCTGAGTTACCTGGTAAAATTACCACCCTCTGGTGGGGATAAGAATTTTGCCTTCATGCGGTTCCTGCAGAGACTCTCTAAAAAGAGTGATTGACAAGTAGAGTGGTGAGAGATGCCAGAGGCTCATGGGTTTGTTGCATGATTATGGGTATTACGGGGCTTGAATTTCTTCCTATCCAAGTTATCTCTGAGCTGAGTAGTGGGGGCTGGGGGCTGGCTCCTCCTTGCTTATTTGCATAACAATTTTTGATGATGTGGATATCCCATTATTCTTACTTAAATTGTAATCCTGATATGAGATTGGGGTTTATAGGGATCATGCCCTAAAAGTGTACACTAGTCCCAAGCTCAGCTATTTTGTTTCAGATTACACTCATTCCCTCTTTCCTTATGATTTTAATTATTGATTATAAATTCACCAGATGAAAAGATGACTCTAATTGCTCTAATATGCACCCTATTTGGAGTTCACTACAACACTGAATTGGTTTCCCTCCATGCTGACTGATACCAAATGGAAGCAACTTACAGAATTTTTTTGTAAGATTTATCTGCTTTTCATATCACATGCATCCAAGTGCAATATAATGATTGCTTTATTTCTGGAAGTATAGTTTTAGTAGACTTGTTTATTTACTAGTTTCATCACCTGAAGAGCATTTAACATGCTCGCTGTGTATAACATGGATTTGAAGAACTTGATCTGTGCCTAATGCAACTGCTGTTACAAATTTGCCATGAAAATGTTCTGTAGGCTGCCTACTATGCTTATTCTAGTGTCAACCACAGGTGTATTAAGATGTTTACACTTTCAACACTCTACCAACAATGTGTAATTTTGTTTCCTCTAGCCATTTAAAGAAATTATGATTCCATGACTGAACATCCCTTCTTTTATCTTCTTATCTATCCCCCGACTCACCTCTTACCTCACTGAATTTTGAAACACTCATTTCAATTAGTCTCTTGGCAAAATAGGGAGTTCTCAATGGAGACTATTTCGTGTCATTGCAAAGCAGTGTGCTGCTGGGCTCCAGATAGGGTAGCATGGGCCAGATGTTCATAGAGTAATTGAAAATTCCATTTTATCAGAATAGCATTTGCTGTCAAAAAGTTTTATCTTTACTTGAACAAAGCGGTTGATTAGATCCCCCTGGACCTGAATTAGCATCTTTGAGGCTAGATACACTGTTTTGCAATTCATGTGGTTATTTCTTTCCCAGTTTTGCTCATATAGAGACTTTTAAAAATGTCTTCATCCTCTTGCAAATATACCTAGTGAAATTTAATTACTTGAACCCAGGAATGTGTACACAGTGTTTCTTATACTAGGCAGGAATAAACCATGAACAGACAGATATATTTCACTCATTACTCAGTAATATTTTTGAATGCCCACTATGTGCCTGGCTCTGGCAATTGAATGTTTCAACTACTGCTGTTATTGACTATAAAAGTTGTCATCTTTTTGCTTTTGGTAATCTGGGATTTACTGAGGTGAGCAAGGCCAGCTCAATGATGAAATGAATAATTCTATTTTAAAAAATTATAAGAATAGATTTTGGGGTCATTAAAAATCTTGTGAATATTGTACCAGTAAAGCAAGAGAAGCAATACGAAAAGACTGTTATAATCAAGATGTTCATGAAATATTTCTCCTTTGATGTTCTAATTTGGACCATATCACATTGGTAGACATATTTTTAATCCACCTGTTGTGAGGTTGAATTTCCTACTCACCTTTGGTTAATGTCATTGTAGGATGCTAAGTTTAATCTCTGACATGTCTGACATGTCTACTTACCTTGCTGGTTTAGAGACAGTCAGTGGCACTCAATGCCTAGTACCCCTTTTTTTCCGATGCCCAGAAACTTTATCTTTTCTCTCAGTCTCAGCAGTTTTTGGGCAGGTAGGAAGAGAGGTGACAGGTAGAACTTTTTCTTTTTTTTCAAAACCAGTTATCTGCTGTACCACATAATTGGATTTTTTTCTAAAGCACCATTTACATTTTATTGGAAAAATAATCACTAGAATAAAAAGTTGTTCTTCACTAATGGAAACCTCCCTGTTGTCAGAATTTCTTTTCTAGTATTCTTTTGGCATTGTGCTATTGTGTTATAGCATATCTATTTAACATATTGTGTCACAGCATATTGTGTTTCCCGACACACACACACACACACACACACACACACACACACATATATATATCTCAGGAAAACACATGCACACACGCACACTACACACACACACACACACACACACACATTGGTTATATATATGTTATGCGGTTCCCACAGAGAGTCTCTAAAAAGAGTGATTGACAAGTAGAGTGGTGAGAGATGCCAGAGGCTCATGGGTTTGTTGCATGATTACGGGTATCACGGGGCTTGAATTTCTTCCTATCCAGGTTATCTCTGAGCTGAGTACTGGGGGCTGGGGGCTGGGAGCTGGCTCCTCCTTGCTTCTTTGCATAACCACTTTTGATGATGTGGATATCCCATTATTCTTACTTAAATATGCAATCCTGATATGAGATTGGGGTTTATAGGAATCATGCCCTGGAAGTGTACACTAGACCCACATTCCTGGGTTCAAGTAACTAAACATTTCACTAGATATATTTGCAAGAGGATGAAGACATTTTTAAAAGTCTCTATATGAGCAAAACTGGGGAAGAAATAACCGCATGAATTTCAAAACAGTGTATCTAGCCTCAAACATTTATCATTTCTTTGTGGTAATAGCTTTTAAGATCCTCTTTTTTAGCTATCTTGAAATATGCAATACATTGTTTCTTTCTATATATATATTTATGCTTTTTTTCTTTCTCTCTCTCTACATAGTGTGTGTGCGTGCATGTGTGTTTTCCCGATCTACTTGGAACTTTTAGTTGTCTGATATTCAAAGTTATTTTAATATTTATTATTACTAATAATTACCTGTGGTGGGCTGGGCATGGTGGCTCATGCCTGTAATCCCAGCACTTTGGGATGCTGGGACAGGTGGATCATTTGAGGCCAGGAGTTCAAGACCAGCCTTGCCAACATGGTGAAACCCTGTCTCTGCTGAAAATACAAAAACTAGCTGGGCATGGTGGCACGTGCCTGTAAGTCCAGCTACTTGGGAGGCTGAAGCACAAGAATCACTTCAACCCATGAGGCAGAGGTTGCAGTGAGCGAGATTGTACTACTGCACTCCAGCCTGGGCAACACAGCAAGACTCTGTCTCAAAACAAGCAAACAAACAAACAAAACGAAAACAAAAACAACAACAGAAAACTGCCTGTGGTAAGGAATTCATTACTCATCAAAAAATAAATGCCAAAGCTGTTCTTGATTAGTTGACATTAAGAATTTCAACATTTCTAAGCATTTTGAAAACATTAGAGGATGTAGGATATGTAAAGGGAGCCCAATGAACAATTAAGAATTTCATTCTCCAGTAGTTTATGGCCCAATAACAAAAATGGTCCGGTATGGAATAGACTACATAGGATCGGTGAAGAAAATAATTAAGATTTTTTGAGCTGGAAACCAAAATGCATTTAAAAGGACCCTTTGGTGTAATGGGATCTGTTTAGAGGAATAGTGGAAGCCAGGCCCCAATACTGTATGCTAGATAAAATTATGCTCTATTTGGGTGATTTGCTAGGTGAATGTTTTCCAGTTGCTTCATAAAAAATCAACTTCTGTAGGCCATGAAAAGTAGGGACACTGCCAATAGGGTTATAGATGAGAGACAAATCAAGTTGTTTTGTGGGACGGACTTTCTTTCTCTCTCTCTCTCTCTCTCTCTCTCTCTCTCTCTCTCTCTCTCCCCCCCGCCCCGCTTCCCTCCCTCCCTCCCTCCCTCCCTCCCTCTCTTCCTTCCTCTCTCTCTCTCTTTTTTCCTTTCCCTTCCCTTCCCCTCCCTCTCTTCTTCTTTTCTTTTTTTTTCTTTTCTTTTTTCTTTTCTTTTTTTTGAGATCGATCTCACTCTGTCACCCAGGCTGGACTGCAGTGGTGCGATCACAGCTCACTGCAGCCTCGACCTCCTGGGCTCAGGCGATCCTCCCACCTCAACCTTCCGAGTAGCTGGGACCATAGGTGCATGCTTGGCTAATTTATTTTGGTAGAAACAGGATTTTGCCATGTTTCCCAGGCTGATCTTGAGCCCCTTGGCTCAAGTAGTCCTCCTGCTTCGGCCTCCCACAGTGCTAAGATTACAGGCATGAGCCATCGCTCCCAGCCTAACATTATTTCTGTCCTGTCATAAGATGGTTAAGAGCCATAAACTCCATCAGGATGGGAAATCATAAGTCTAAACATGGATTTTGAATATTTGTATTTTTTTCTGTTTATTTTCCTTTTAATCCTTTTGTTATGAAATAAATGTGGGGAATTAAGTCCATTCATAGCCAGTTTAAGGGACTGGAATCAAGATTTTTTTTTTTCCTTTGAGACAGAGTTTTGCTCCAGGCTGGAGTACAATGGCATGATCTTGGCTCACTGCAACCTCTGCCTCCCAGGTTCAAGCTATTCTCCTGCCTCAGCCTCCTGAGTAGCTGGGATTACAGGCCTGTGCCACCATGCCCAGCTAATTTTTGTACTTTTAGTAGAGACGGGGTTTCATCACATTGGCCAGGCTGGTCTCGAACTCCTGACCTCAGGTGATCCGCCCGCCTCGGCCTCTCAAAGTTCTGGGATTACAGATGTGAGCCACCACCCCTGGCCCCATAGGTTTTTTTTTGTTTTTTTTTTTTTAATACTTTAAGTTCTAGGGTACATGTGCACAACATGCAGGTTTGTTACATATGTACACATGTGCCATGTTGGTGTGCTGCACCCATTAACTCGTCATTTACATTAGTTATATCTCTTACTGCTATCCCTCCCTCCTACCCCCACCCCACAACAGGCCCTGGTGTGTGATGTTCCGCTTCCTGTGTCCGAGTGTTCTCATTGTTCAATTCCCACCTATGAGTGAGAACATGTGGTGTTTGGTTTTCTGTCCTTCCGATAGTTTACTGAGAATGATGGTTTCCAGCTTCATCCATGTCCCTACAAAGGACACGAACTCATCCCTTTTAATGGCTGCATAGTATTCCATGGTGTATATGTGCCACATTTTCTTAATCCAGTCTATCATTGATGGACATTTGGGTTGGTTCCAAGTCTTTGCTATTGTGAATAGTGCTGCAGTAAACATACGTGTGCATGTGTCTTTATAGCAGCATGATTTATAATCCTTTGGGTATATACCCAGTAATGGGATGGCTGGATCAAATGGTATTTCTAGTTCTAGATCCTTGAGGAATCGCCACACTGTCTTCCACAATGGTTGAACTAGTTTACAGTCCCATCAACAGTGTAAAAGTGTTCCTATTTCTCCACATCCTCTTCAGCACCTGTTGTTTCCTGACTTTTTAATGATAGCCATTCTAACTGGTGTGAGATGCTATCTCATTGTGGTTTTGATTTGCATTTCTCTGATGCCCTGGCCCCATAGTTTTAAAAGCAATTTCAACAATACCAAAATTATGTGTCATTTATTTATTGTGTGGACAAAACAGTTGTGAGATGGCTTTCCTCTTTTATGATAGATGCTTTTTGTCATCCAGGGTCAGGACTTGCCCAAGGTATTTTTGGTCTCTTGTTTGTATCAGATGGCTCAGTGCCCTGTATACTTTGCATCAAGGAAAGCTTAATTGATACATCCACTTTGGAAATGTGGCTTTTTGACAAGAAAGTCTTTTTTCATTTCTCTTTCTGTAAGGCTCATCCCCAGTAAAACTCCAGCCTAGAAAAATCGTTGTGTTACTCCATTCTCACACTGCTATAAAGAAATGACTGAAACTGGGTAATTTATAAAGGAAAGAGGTTTAATTGACTCACTATTCTGCATGGCTGGGGAGGCCTCAGGAAACTTACAGTCATGGCAGAAGGGGAAGCAGGTACCTTCTTCATAAAGTGACAGGAGAGAGAGTGAATGCGGGAATGAGGAAGTGCTGTACTTTAAAACCATCAGCTCCTGTGAGAACTCACTCACCATCATCAGAACAGCACAGGGGAAACTGTCCCCATGATCCAATCACCTCCCTCCCTTAACAGGTGGGGATTACAGGTCCCTTCCTCAACACATGGGGATTACAGTTCGAGATGAGATTTGGGTGGGGTCACAGAGCTAAACCATATCAATCATCAAGCACCAAATTAGAAAAGGTTTGAGCTTCCCTTTTTAGGAACATCAGAAAAGTTGCTTTTTAGGGGATCACACACAGGTTCTTCTTCTGGGGATATTTTCAAAGATCTCACATAATCTAGGCTTAGGTCTTAGATGGACTTGTAAAGCTCACAGTGGATAGACAAAACAGACTCTTTTGCAACTGGACAAAATGGAACCCTGTAAACCAATCATTCTGCCATGTAGAGAGAATATAAAGCAGTTCTCATAGTTTGCGCTAAAGAGATTATCATGAAATATCAGTCTCCAGAGTTGTTTTGGAACAAATCCTTTGGGACTGTAAGTGTGTGTGTGCAGGTGTCTATGTCAGAAGGGTGCTCTAGGATTTTAGGTTTTGTAGTAAACACTGGACTTCACTTAAAAATGTGCCATTCAGAAATCTAATGTGTGGTTGGAAGTGTGTGTAGGATGGTGTGTAGAAGAGGTGATTTGAAAGGCAGTGAATCTGGAAGGGGCCAAAAGAATTGATCAGAAAATGAACTCTTTGTGCCTGAAGTTACTCAAAGTTTTGTTACATTGAGGTGGCCTCATGACAAATAATTTTTTCTTTTGAGGCTCTCTAGTCATCAGAAACAATAGTTGTACTTCATTATCCTTCACGACAGTTTAGACAACAAAAATTCAAACTATTAAATTTGAAATAACAGACAACCCTGTTTTATCATTAGTTTAGTTCTTTTTAACCTTAGTAATATTAATTTCAATGGCAAATAAGACTCTTTAGGTTACTGCCTTAGTTTAACAGGAAAATATTCAATCTGGCTAAAGAGCTCTAGAATTTTAGAACTCTAAAAGCAAGTTTATCTTCCTCTGTCCCCAGTAAGCTAAGCCTTAGGGTCTTTCTAAATTTTATGGTCTAGTCCCTAGACTCTTAAGTAATGCAGGACTGCAAATGTAATCTGCTTTGAATAAAAATATAACTTATAATGTTGCTTCCTTTTTAAGTGGAAATCTGTAGACACACAGTACTCTAATAATTTGGAGAAACTTGGTACTGTTAGTTCATTGCAGCAAGGCAGCTTCCAAGTCATGAGTTTGCAAGTCCAAGTCCAATGCCAGAGATATATTTTCCAATTTCTGTGGTTGCCTTTCCATCTCTAAGCTCATATATTCTCTCCTTTTCTTGCATAATAATAAATGTTTGACAACTTGCTTTCTTTCCTCCTCTTTCGGCCTCTGTAGAGTTTCCAACCTGTGTGAACAATAGAATATTTAGTTCTATTAATACATGGAACAGAAGGAAAAGAGGAATGATGTATGTTTCAAGATATTTAGGCTGGTCAAACTGTTCCAAGGCATCACCACCTGCTGTTTTTAATCATTAATGAGGCTGTCAGTTGCTCTAATCTGGGAGGTGAAGCAAAAGAATTGTTTTGACTTTAATTTAATTTAAAAATCAGCTTATTGAAAAAAAAATGCTTCCAGCTTGTAAGAGTCAGGTTGCACACTGTTGATAAACCAAAGCAAGTCAAATGTTGACGCTGAACCATCATTCATATGCAAACGTGAACTGTTTTAAATTTGTGGAACTCTTATTATTACCATCACTAGCCAGAAATTTTAGTTCTTTTTTTGTTTGTTTGTTTTAGACAGCGTCTCCCTGTGTTGCCCAGGCTGGAGTGCAGTGGTGTGATCTCAGCTCACTGCAGCCTCCGCCTCCTGGGTTCAAGAGATTCTCCTCCCTCAGCCTCCCAAGTAGCTGGGACTACAGGTGCCCGCCACCATGCCCGGCTAATTTTTTTTGTATTTTTAGTAGGGACAGAGTTTTACTGTGTTGGCCAGGCTGATCTCGAGCTCCTGACCTCGTGATCTGCCCACCTCGACCTCCCCAAGGGCTAGAATTACAGGCGTGAGCCACCACGCCCAGTCAAATTTTAGTTCTTTTAATTCAAGTAGCCATTGCATTCCGGAGACATGCTGTGTATAAATATCTGTTCCATTTTTTTAGAAGAAAAACAAATGCACCAAAATTTTAAACACTCTATTAATGTCAGAACACAAATCTATAGCACAGTCCAGAGTGAAGCCTAAAGTTCAAATTCTTTTGCTTGACTCAATGCTCATCACACTGTTTGTACATTTTAGAAGTTTAGTGACTATCTGTGAGTACTCTATTAAGTTTGAGTTTTCTTCAGTGGATGGTTTTGCTTAGTGACAAAATGAGAATTCGGAAATACAGTGTCTATGCACAAGTGGATTTTAACGACCTAGAGCCAGACCTTTGTTTGTGCCAACTGTCAATTTAGAAGGTTTCATTATGCCTCCATCAGCTTCATCAAACACTTTCAGATTTATAATTGATGTCAACTGAAGTTGAAGTCAAAGAAAACCTTCTTTTCTTGACTGTAGAAAGTATTACCTTATTGTTGGACCCTGGTTAGCTGGAGGGTAGGTGTATCAAATCACACTAGCCTTCTGCTAAAACAGCAAGTGAGCACTTGCTGAATTCAGCTGATAATCAATCTGCAGCTAATGAGTCTGCAAACAGACTGAGCGGCTGGAGCTGGCACCAGGAAACCACCATTCCAACTAACCATCTCTTATTAACCTTTTGGTGTTTCCTTTGTGACGCTAATTAGAGACCCATAAAACTATCTGCTCTAGATCTTCGGTTTAAAATACAATTTTCAAAGAAACACAATTCACTTTAAGGCTCCTGTTCGTATGGCCTTTTCCCTCATGAAGGAAAATGACTGACTTGCCATTTAAGTAAAGTTTGGATAATTAATCTGTAATGTTTTGGTAATTAAAATGCCAGGAAAAGTTGGTTCTGTAGTTGGTATAATTTATAATACTCTCCAGATTCCGGTGGTACTGAAGTAGGCGGCAGATGTTTCTACCACCGTTATGTTTCGACTGTCTGAAAGTACCCATTCCCACGCTGTAGCCCTGTCTGCCAGACTGCCTGTCTGCCTCCTCCTTTGGTGTGAATTTGTTTTGATTGCCTGAGGGGGTTAGATGTGTGCTTTGCTTCCTTTCTGGGGGATGATGAGTCAAGGAATGAGCTTTGTACTCTTGGGAGAAGGAAAAGTCTTCTAAGTTGACATGCTGTTTAGCTCCAAATAAGTTATCAAATGGGTCCACTCAACATTCAAACTATTATATTTGCATGATGAAGATGGAGGAGCAGCATGCCTTCCTGCTCTAGTCCCCCATCTCATTTCCTCTTTCATATTTTTTACACCCAGAACAAGAGCATTATGAGATAAGTGTTCTAAGCATGTTGGACCCATGTGTTCATCCTGTGCTTTTGTTTACCTGTCTATAGCACCTTTTAGTGCCTCATTTCTCTCATTTATTTAAAATAAAAATTACCTAGCACAAATGACTTACATGATCCTAGGGGACAGAATCTCTAGATGAGGAATTGGCTGTCTATTAAATAAGTGAGATCTGCAAAGCTGGACATTGTTTTATTTGATTTAGCAAAGAGGTACTTCTTCCATAAGCCAAATATTAGTCATCTAGGATCCTTTAGAAATTAAAATATTCATACCAGAAATGCAGGCACAGAATCCAATATTCTTCTTGCAGCGTTACCTGGGGCCCCTTTGGTATCTTAAGCTTTCACTGTCATCAATATGGAATGCTTAAAGTCTTAAAAAGTCCCTGAAATCATTGTGATATGGAACTCATGTTACAATATATCGTTTATCCCTTACAGCAACACTGAAAGGGAGAGACAAGCATAGAATTCCAAATGGTCAATAGAGAAATGACAGCCATCTATACTGAGGATCAAAATCAAAATCTTGGCTAATGGGGAAAGGTTCAGAAAAATTAGAATGAGGTGATAAGAGAGAATGAAATAAGATAAAAATATCTATGGTTGAAACTGAGATTGGCAGGGACATAAGGGCTATAATCCAGATTTCCTTTTACATCTACTGTCTAGCTAATAGATAGTACATTGATAAACCTAATAATTCTAATTATCATTGGAATCTTCCAGACAGATAGTGTCCAATCAATTCAGGCTCCAACTAATATGAGCCAGTCCTAATGAATCAGTACAACTATTTCCACTCTACTCCATTATATTCAAGATTGACATCATTAGTCTGCCTGTAAATACAAAGGTAGGCAGAACATCATAGTGGCTAAGAGTACAGACTTTGAAATAAGACAGATTTAAGTTTCATGCTTATCTTTGCCACTTAATAGCTATTGACCTTATTTGTTTGAATCCTCAATTTTCACAACTGCAAAATGGGAGTAATGATAGAAATTACCTATCAGAATGTTGTGAGAAGATCCAGGTAAGTACTTCCTGGAATATAGCAAGTTCCCAAAACATAGCAAGTGTTATTGTGGGGACTGAGTCAGTGAAATGGCCACTTTATAGCATTTCAGGTACCCTACCACCCAAAGCCCCCCATCTGTTTGCTATCTGTGATCCCTTTAACAGAAAGTGAGGCATTTCATTTTACAATTACTGTTCACACTTCAAGCAGTCCATGGGGAGAGAAAATGCATTTATTCAAATTCACACTAAGTTGTAAATAGTTGCTATTAGATTGTTTCTAAGCTTATTATTTGAGAGGAGTGGTGGAGGGAAGAATATAGTTTCTAGAATATTGAACTTTAAAAGTCTCAGAGGGGAGAGTCAGAGGGGATAAATGCATAGAAATGGGGTGCCAAGGAGTCACAACCTCATGAGTTTGCCGGAGCTATTGGTGTCTAAAGAAAGTAATTTGATTTACTCACTGTGAAATGTCTGGATGCTGGAAAGCTGCCTTTACTATCAAATCATTTTTCTGAATCAGCCCAGACTCTGAGAAATTATAAGATGTCTGCCAAAGGTTTGAAAAGAGGTTGTGTTCATTTACATTGCAAAATATACATATTCTTGAGCACTTACTGTGAGGTAAGAGAAACCCTGGTTCTTCTCTGGAGGCATTGACTCCACTTTGCCTGCCCTGTATCAAAAGCCGCATACCCCAACCCCAGAATCCCTGCTGCTCTTCCCTGCTCTCCCTCTCTCGCTTCACAGTTCTTAAATGGCTAATGGGTGGTAGACATCATTTTGATTCCTTTATTTTCTCTCCCACTGCATGCCCAGACTTTCATTAAAAAATAAATGAGGAGATGCATTTTTCATTTTTAGTTTTTTTTTTTCTAAAAAAGCCACACTGCAAAGAATCCCTTCTATTCTTTTTTTCTAACAACGGACTGAAAAATGCTCAGCTCTACCTGAAAGGTCATATCTCCTTGCCATATGAATGAGCTTCCAGCAGGTCCATAGGGAGCGTGTCATCTGAGAAATGATGGGAATTTATGTGCCTTTGGATTTTGGCCTCATTTTGTAGTGGAAAAATGAATTTGTTAATGATAGAAAAAAAATCTCAACCAAAGCCCTTTATAAAATTCTCTCTCTATAACTCCCAGGAGAGAGCCACTCAGACACACAGTTGATAAATGAAAAAATATTTTTTACCCTTGCCTTGCTTAGAGCTGTTTGTCTTACATTAATGTAAGCTAGGTGGCCCACCTTCACTGATAATATGGTGTTGAGTATAGCAACCTACAGTTCTGTTGCATAAAGTATTTTTGCTTGTAAGGGACCTCGTGACGTGTTTGTGTTTGTCAACATCCTATTGGAAAGCAGGGCTCGGGGAGACATGTACACACATAGAACTGTGTGGAATTAGGGATATGAAAAAACAAAACACAGAGGCAAGCACTGTGTTTTTGAAAAAGGCAGATTCATTGTGAAAATAAACTTTCTTTTATAGTTTGAACATTCCATGAACAATGTAACTGGAAGTGCATACATTTGGGCTTCCCCAAAATCTAAATCCACGTGCTGTACAGAAAATGCTAAGATCATCATAGTCCCTAAAATACTTTAATGCCATGTGACCTACTGGGAAATGAGAATTGTAGTTTTCATTCTTTTGTTTGTTCATTGTAGAGGCTTGGATAAGTCACTAACCTCTCAAAGTCTCAATTCGTATATTTACAGGTGGAATGATGAGCAATGTTGCATTAACGTTGATAAGACCAATAATCAAAGTGTCTCTCTCTATATATATATATGTATATGTATGTATGTATATATGTGTATGTGTATATATGTGTATGTATATATGTATACATATATATAGTATTTTTTCTTAGTACAATATAATTGTGAATCGGATGGCTAGGTGTTTTGCTTTTTTTTTGTTTTTGCTTTTGGTTTTTTTTGTGCCCTTCTCTTCCTTGGCCTGTTGACCTGACCGGAGAATTGGGAACTTTATGTGTTCATCATATTCCACAGATTCATAGCCTATAAACAAGTTACTTGTCCAGTCCAGTCTTTGGATTTCTCATCTGCAAAATGGAGGATACTGGTAGTACCTGCCTTGTAGGGTGGTTGTAAGGATTAAATGAGACGATGCATTTAAAACACTTAGTACAGTGTCTGTTCCACAGTAGGCACTTAAAAAGAGTAGCGGCAAGATGATGCTGATGAAACATTCTCCCTGAGTTCCTGTCTCCCCTCTTTGTTTATCCACATCTCTTTCTGTCTTTAAAATTACAAGCAAAATTTAAGTCCCAGAAAGCAGCCTCTTTTGACTAACAGTTTGTCCTGATCTCTTCACCTGGCGTTCTTTAATACCCATGTACAGAGTTTATATCATGTTAATTTGCTTTTTTCCTATTTTTTAAAAATGTAAAATGAGAAAGTTGATAATTTTTAAGACCCTTCAACTTCTGAGCTTCTTTTATTCTGATTTTGGGTTCTGAGTACAACCTTTTCAGATTCCTGAGCACACAGCCATTTGCCAATGGATCTGTAATGGGTGCCACACTCAAATTAACAGATGGTATGGTGTGCTTGCTTTGAGGGGTAGTTGCTCTTTCATCTTAATTTCCTCTCTTTGGCATTCCTTCTTTGGATGCTGTTCAGTGGCAATGCCATAAAGCATGGGATGAAAATCAAACAAGTAGCAGGTCACTTGCCTAGCTCAGAAAAAGTTATTGTTAAAAACTAAGTGAAGGTCAACCAAGTGAGGGGCTTGTAACTTCTAGTGTTAGGGACCAAGTAACTCTTCAGCATACTTAATTGTCTGGTTGTTCCTCCTTTCCTAAGCAAGGTGGCTATTTCTAGTTGATAACTGTCTCTATTTTTCTTAAAGTTTAAGAAGATTCCTTCTCCTTGGCCATCATGTCACACCTTTCACAGTTGGTCTGTTCTTCTTAAACTCTTAACACTGTAAGGCAAATCTGATGTCCTTTCATCGTTGGAGCCAGTTGTAAACTGCTAACTTTACTATATAAACTCCTTTCCTCTGTCTTCCTCCTCTGTCTGTCTTCTTCCTCCTCTCTCGTCACACACACGTTTTTCCTTGATGCTTCTTATTTAGTTCTTTCTCCAACCCTCCCCCCTTTCTGCTTGGCCTAATTCTATCCTTTTACCCTCTAGGCAATTTCTCATTCATCACTGTGTTTTTACAGAGAATAGAAATAATTTTTAATGACACTGAATGAGAATTTTTGTTTTTTTGGTTGTAGTGGTTCAGTCTTCCCTTCTAAAGATTTTTATGGCTTATTTTTATTTGGTAAAGTTACCTTCTTTACTATTTTTTCTCTCCTTCCACACAATTCACAGGATACTACCATGAGTGAGGAAGACCCTCAATGAATAAGTGCTGATCAATTTATTTCTCTGAACATTACCAAACAACAGATGCCATCCACCAATGTTTGATCCCCAGGGCAGTTCTTATCCACCTTATTTTACAGATTCCAGAGGTGAAATGATCTATTGTAAAGCAGTACAAGTATCAGAAGAGAGTTTGTGTTTCCTGGATATATTATGTGACTCCAGGGCATTGTTCTGCTTTTCCATTTGAAATCTCAAAGGCTATTAGACTGACAGGAAGTTTTAATTCCTGTTATGGAACGGTTACTGCCTCGAGTTTGGAAGAGATGTTGCTTAGGGAAACAGCAGCAGATTATAGCAGTAAAGCCAGAAAGATCAGGGAGTCAGAAGTATTATTATGAGATGGAAGCAAATCACTGGTGTGCCTAACTAGCTCAGAAGCATGTTTGATAGTACCCAGGTATGTCTACAGAATTGGCACCTGTATAGATATTGACTTCTCAGTGTGTGTTTTACATTTTACTCTTTGAGTTGGCCTGCTGTGTTTTCTGTGTCACTGGTAATTCTGTTGACCAAAACACTTCAATTGAGTAACAGCTTGAGTCTTCAAGTTTCCTTCCCTCCAGCCTTGCTGATTTCTTGCTCATGTTGATATTTAAGAACCTTTTCTTTCAATTCAGCAAAGTTTCCAGATACAAGATTAATTTACACAAATCAGTAGCTCTTCTATACAGCAACAGCAACCAAGTTGAGAATCAAATCAAGAACTCAACCCCTTTTACAATAGCTGCAAACAAACAAACAAAAAAACTTAGGAATATACCTAACCAAGGAGGCAAAACACCTCTATGAGGAAAACTACAAAACACTGCTGAAAGAAATCATAGACACTAACAAATGGAAATACATCCCATGCTCAGGGATGAGTAGAATCAATATTGTGAAAATGACCATACTGCCAAAAGCAATCTACAAATTCAATGCAGTCCTCATCAAAATATCACCATCATTCTTTACAGAATTAGAAAAAACAATACTAAAATTCATACGAAACCGAAAAAGAGCCTGCATAGCCAAAGCAAGACTAAGCGAAAAGAACAAATCTGGAGGCATCACACTACCTGATTTCAAACTATACTATAAGGCCATAGTCACCAAAACAGCATGGTACTGGTATAAAAATAGGCACATAGATCAATGGAACAGAATAGAGAACCCAGAAATAAAGCCAAATACTTACAGTCAACTTATCTTCAACAAAGCAAACAAAAACATAAAGTTGGGGAAGGACACCCTTTTCAAAAAATGGCAGTGGGATAATTGGCTAGCTACATGTAGGAGAATGAAACTGGATCCTCATCTCTCACCTTATACAAAAATTAACTCAAAATAGATCAAGGACTTAAATCTAAGACCTAAAACTGTAAAAATTCTAAAAAATAACATTGGAAAAACCCTTCTAGACATTGGCTTAGGCAAGGATTTCATTACCAAGAACCCAAAAACAAATGCAATACAAACAAAGATAAATAGGTGGGACTTAATTAAACTAAAGAGCTTTTGCATGGCAAAAGAAACAGTCAGCAGAGTAGACAGACAACTCATAGAGTGGGAGAAAATCTTCACAATCTATACATCTGACAAGGGACTAATGTCCAGAATCTACAACGAACTCAAACAAATCAATGAGAAAAAAACAAAACGATCCCATCAAAAAGTGGGCTAAGGACATGAATAGACAATTCTCAAAAGAAGATATACAAATGGCCAACAAACATATGAAAAAATGCTCAACATCACTAATGATCAGGGAAATGCAAATGAAAACCACAGTGTGATACCACCTTACTCCTGCAAGAATGGCCATAATAAAAAATCAGAAAACAGTAGATGTTGGCATGGATGCGGTGAACGGGGAACACTTCCACACTGCTGGTGGAAATGTAAACTAGTACAACCACTATGGAAAACAGTGTGGAAATTCCTTAAAGATTTAAAGGAGAACTATCATTTGATCTAGCAATCCCACTACTGGGTATCCACCCAGAGGAAAAGAAGTCATTATATGTAAAAGATACTTGCACACACATGTTTATAGCAGCACAGTTCACAATTGCAAAATCATGGAACCAACCCAAATGCCCATCAAGGAAGCTATAGTATATTTATATGATGGAATACTACTCAGCAGTAAAAATGAATGAATTAACGGCATTTGCAGCAACCCGGATGAGATTAGAGACTATTATTCTAAGTGAAGTAACTCAGGAATGGAAAACCAAACATCGTATGTTCTCACTGATATGTGGGAGCTAAGCTGTGAGGATGCAAAGGTATAAGAATGATACAGTGGACTTTGGGGTCTTGTGGGGGATGGGTGGAAGTGGGGGGCGATTGATATAAGACTACAAATAGGGTGCAGTGTGTACTGCTCGGGTAATGGGTGCACCAAAATCTCACAAATAACCACTAAAGAACTTACTCATGTAACCAAATACCACCTGTATGCCAATCACTTATGGGGAAAAAAAAGTAAAAAAAAAAAAAAAAAAAAGAACTTTTTCTTTCAAAAAAAATGCCTGATGAAATGCAAGTTTTTAGCTTCTTTTCCTCTTGTCATTTCCGCTGATCTGGGCTGTTTTAGATAGGATGTTTTCAAAAGTTTTATCAGATGGCTCTATTCTTTTTGGCTTATTGGACTGCAAGTGTGCTAAGGCCCGGTCACTCAAGATCAATTAGTTCTTTGTGGTACTATATGGGCATTTTGGTGATTGTCATTTCTCAAAAATGATCCAAAAACGATTTTCCACATTGTTTAAACACATTGTTATTACTCCTAACATCCCAGTAGTTATCGAGGTGTTTCTTATTGCCTTTTTCTTTTAATTGGGGTTTTTATTGCATAGGAAAGGGGAAAAGCCCTGATTCAGGCATTTGGATTCAGGTCCTGGAACTGCCACTAACTCTGTGTGATCTCAAGCAACTTGCTTCCTCTCTTTGGGTTCCAATTTTTTTCATCTGTAAATGAAGAGTTTGGACTTGGAATGACTTATAGGTGCTTATTATTGGTAATACTCTATTACTGTTTGTTGTATATTTAGTATGGAAAGATTGTTTGGAAAGTGGATGGCATTTTGGCTGGATTTTCCTGTGTATTTCTAAAGACCAAGGCAAGGTGGGAAATCTGACTCTTACTCCTGGGGCTTTGGGCTGTAATAATCCTTCCGTTGTGGCAAGAGGAATGAGGATGAGACATTGGTGATGTTGGCTTTTGTTAAACATTCTGAGCTCCTTCCTTCTCTTAGGCTTTTGTTTGCACATGTTTAGCTTAACTCTACTTTCAAGTGTGTGTATTTTCGTGGAAATGGTCCTCTTTTCCTTTTACACCAAATTCATATTCTCATCTTCCTTACTGAATCATCCATTTCTGAATAGTTAGCAATTTTCAACTTAATGAGGTCTTTCCCCTAAGTGAAGAACACAGCTGTTCCTCCTCTGATACTTTGGCAACTGCCTCTGTCTTTCCCAAAATGGAATGATTAGCTCTTTCCTTTGATTTTTTAGCTGGCCATTAGTTCAGGACTACTAGCCCATTTCCTGTGTGATGGAACTACCAAATCCCATGGCCAGAATTGTTCCAATTTGCCTTTAGTGCCTTTTAGTCTTCTGGGGACTTAATTCATATGAAGTGGAGGATTTATCAATCTTTCAGAGCTCCATTTATCTCATTATCTCAAGTGATTTCATTGTTCAGCCTTTTGAGATGCTGATCTACGAAGAGAACCTAGCCTGGTGTCCCCGATGTGGTTTTGCTGGAGAAATAGAAGATAAGAAGATCCTCAGTCTATTTTGTTCCTGAATCAAATAGCCCTCATTTGTCACAGGATCTCCACTTCAGTTTCTGAAAAGCCCTTTTGCCTGTTCCATTTGAGTCTTATGTACCAGTATTTAAGAAAGTGATTGCTGGTTTTCCTCATGTACTTTGACTTCATCTGCTCCTCCAGCCTTTAATTTTATGATTTCATATCCATTGTTAATTGTTGGGATTTCCTTTTATCATATGTGTCCCTTACACTTAAGATATCAAGTCAACTTCTCCACTCCACTCCAATTCCCCTCTCACATTATGCTCCCTGTTAATCAATCAAAAGCATTGTGGGTTTAGTAGTGCTGTTCCAAATGTGTGTGGTGCAGCCCGTTTTTGCTTCCCCACCCCAAACGCCTCATTCAATTTAATTCCATATACTTAGCATATTAGGCTTCTTGTCAATATTTCCTTTCTGAGGTCTATTTTTAAAATTTGAATGCATTCTGCATGTGTAGGGTTTTTTTTTTTCTTCTTAAATGATGAGATCTACTGCAACAGAGAGCCAGAATTAGCTCTGTGCCTAGGAGGAAAGGAAAGCACAGAGGGAAAGAATATTTCTCACATTCTCAGAAGGTATATGTGAGCGCCAGCCCTTGGCACAATTATTTATACAGTGCCACTATATCTATCTGCCTGCACCTTCCCCTCCATTTGGGAGCACAGGCATTCAATATTCTCTTTGGGTTTTCTTAGTTTCTGCCACCATTAACCCTTCTGGTCGGGCCCTGCATTCCCAGTCTTTCCTTGTTTCCTACTTTCCCCATAAAAACTTACCTGGTCCATGTTCCATTTCCCCGAGATCCTAATTATTTCAAGGGACCTGTTAAAATGATCTGTTCTTTCTTTCCAAATAGTATTTGTATCTTAATGTGATGATAATCCAAAAGAATACCTAATGGTGGCATTTGGGTCACCAATGCAGCCTGATGGGGTGATGTCTTTAGGATACGGTCTTTTTCCCAGCATCAGTTCCCTTATATCCCACCAATAGTTGGCTACATGGTCAAATGATAAGGCTAGCTTGGACTCCATTTATCCCAGAGAGTTAGAGCTGCTTGATGGATAATAATACCTATCTAACATGTATTGAATTTTTCCTTAGTGCCGGGCACTGTGTAGCTCAGCTTACATGCATTTTCTCTTTTAATCATTCCAACAATTCCTTACGAACATCAGTGCTATTAGTCCTGACTTACGGAATAGAAAAAAAGCACACAGAGTAACTTTAAGTAGCTTCTATAGGATAGGGCTATTAAGTCTCAGATCTGGGACTCTAAGGTTAGTCTCGCTCCAGAGCCCATAGTCTTAGACTCTTTGCTGCACTGCCTCTGGGAGAAGGATGGTACCTTTTTCACATGTACACTTCACTCAGAAGAGCTAACTTCAGATGTGCTGCTGGGTAGTAAGCTTCCCTTTGGCAAGGAACACATGAAGTCTTGAGTTGCTCCAGTAGATCTGGCTCATATCTCATTCTTTCTGGAGAGAAGTTAGCCTTTGGACACAGTGCTACAGCAGAAAGGTTTGCCTTTGCTTTTCTGCACCTCAAAACTTAGCAGTATTAAAAACTTTCTTCACCAGCCCCTGTAGTTTTAAGTCATCAGTAGGGATATTTGCCAAATGCTTAGGACCAAGCTTACACTCTATCTTTTCTCTACCTTCAGAGCTGAGGGAGCTATGTATATGTGTGGGGGAGGGAGGCTCTCTTTGGTGTTGGTGAGCATGAGTAGGACAGACTCAGGGTCAGCAGGGTGGGTGGAGGGGGGGCGTCCATGGTGGGGAGAGCAGACTCACCCACACTCTCAAGGCAAGTATGGTTAGAAACCATGCTTCACTCAGGTAGCACTAGTCTCTTCACTATAAGTAGGTTTTCTTTGTTTTGTTTTGTTTTGTTTTTTAATGTGGTGATACAATGAATTGTTTTCTGAGGTGGATGGTTGTGTTTTCTGTTATTACTTTTTTCCTTTTGGACTGAACTTTTATTGACTGCTGCTTACTTACTAGTAGACAGAATGATTCACACCTATGGGTTGCTGCAATCATGACAATGAACATTCTGTTCAGAAGGGGAGCATTCATTCTCTTTCCCAGCAGCCATTACCCCAACATTGGGAATTTGATGCATTCATTTGTTCTTCTTTAGATAAATAGGATTAAATTCAGAATGAAGCAAGGAGCAGTCTTAGTCTGTGCTTTGCATGATTTTCAGGGTCTGCACAGTTCCAGCTGTGTAAACATGCTTGCAGAACTTAAGTATTGTATAATGGGGGAGGATTGCAATTTAGGAGTGGCACACCATAGCTGGGCTGGAGCCAGACATTCTTCCACCCACTTCAGTCCACACCCTGCAGAGTCGGCTTGCTCAGCTCCTAGAGTCAGAAGTGAAGATGGGGCAGCTGGAGTTAATTATACTGTTTTATAGCTTCTTATCGGTAGGGGATGAGAACTAGGCAAGGGCTAGAAAAATCTAAAATTATATCCTCAAATATGCTCCAGTTATGGCAGTAGGAAACAAAGAAATGGAATACATTGGACAAAATAAGGAATCCCCAAATACTAAATATGACAAGAAAAAATCCAATAAAATATCTATTGAAATTGTAGCTGCATTTATATTCCAGTTGATTCTTTTTTGTGGTCACTTGAAGCAAGAGTAGAGAAATATTGTATTGATTGTAAAAGATTGATTTTCTAATATTTGGACTGAATTTTGTTCTTGAGATTTGTTTAAATAATGAGTAGCTAAGTAATGCTAAAGACTTCTAATAAAGGAGCACTATTATTATGGAAGGAAATGCAATTTCTTCATAACAAATACAAATATTATGGATCACCCAATTCCTTTGTCCTTGTTCCTCCACCCACAATTATGTACAGTGTTGGCTCTGCTCAGTTCAGTAGAGTCTTAGATCTAGTAATTGTTCTGTCTATCTAAAGAGGAACATGGGCATACATATTCCTGAGCCCTAAAGGATGGGATTTCTGATGATATAGCAGGTTTTGTTTTGTTAGATTCTCCAGGTTATTCTTGGGGGAGTATCATTGATAGTTAACACAAAGGTACTTGGCTTCCTACTGGATATGAATGTCAAGGCATGGTCCTGATCAAGGAAGAAAACAAAGCATTACCTTTTGAATGTGCTGGGGATTCTAATACTTTTAGGAATAACCCAATCAATAGTATTGGTTCCTGTTACAACTGGCTGTTGAAAAACTGTTTTTCTGAGAAGCTCACTTCAAAATGTCTCTGAGACAGAATATTCTTTTATAGGATGGGGAGCTCTGGATTGAAAAAGAGAAATGCTAGGCTGATAAAGCACTGAGTTTGAATCATATGGAAATTGTTCAAGAACGGAAAGAGAGGAAAATTCAATAAATTACTGTTGATGCAATATTGGATGGTCAGAGTGATAAGAGACTCACTAGAGATTTCCAGTCTATGATGTACACACATGCATTCTTTTGTTCACTAGTTGTGGTAGCCCAAAGAGGCAGAAACATGCCTCCAGAGTACCAGCAGGGTATAGGGGAACCCCTCCATCTTCCATCATATTCAACTACAGGTGGGGGGTAATCCTGTCAATATTGCCCATGTGGTACCTCTGGAACTTGAGACTGGGAGCCTATTAGTGCTTCACTGAATTCTGTATTTGTAGCATGTGCATTGTAGCATGTACATACCACAACACTTAGCTCATGGATGCTTGTCTGAATCATTAGATATGAACATTATGGGTGCCATAATAGCACGGGAATTCCTGCAACTAAAAAGGAAACACATTTGGCTTGTACTTCATCCACAATCACTTACGCTTAAACTATTGATAGTTGATTAGGATATGTGAACTGCTGGGCTTGTGCCATGGGACTTCTAAGCATATTTGGTGGGCGGAACAGACAGGGAGGCTGTAGATTTTGGCAAGCTGTAGTTCCCATTAGTCAGGCTGACTGTATCTGACAGTAGAGATCCCAATTCACCAAGATGAAGCTTACTTCTCTAGGTTTTGGCTGATGGCCCAACAATCCTGACATGAAGGACAGGAGAGGAACAATGTTACATTAGGCTGTGAGTTTCTAATGAGCAAGTAGTTGGAATGGTTTACTGAATACCCTGTTGGTTTTTTGGTGGGGCAAACACAAAATTCGTAATTTGAGAGACATGTAAGACTTGAAATTTTATTTTATAGTACATGTTAACCATTCACTCTCCTAATAGGGAAATGTGGGCTCTTTTATAGGGTGTGCATGTTATGTAGTTGTACAGTTAATACTCTTCTCTGTGTTTTTCTTGTAAGGGGTGCTGATAACATACCCTACTAAGGAAATTCCAGGCACAGCTGTTTCTAATAATAGGTGCCCCGCCCTACAGAATTGTCAGGCTTACTCTCAAGGTTCTTTGTTGGGAAGGAGGAAAGGCCCCAGAGACCAGGCCTTTTCCATATTAGTGGATTTTCTGGCAGAGTCCTGGCCACTGCCATTGTCTTTGATTGCCTCCCTGTAGCTTCCTTGGAGGTATGAGTTTCTAAGCAGAAAGATTTGCTGTGGTGAGGGAAAGCCACAAAACTGAAGGAAGAGAGATGAGGTCTGTATAAAACTAAGTGAGAGGCTATTTTGGTCATGGCAGAGATGAGTTGAACACTATGGAATGGAGACAAGATGAGAAGAGGAGTGGGAATGAATTCATGAAAGCACTTATTATTTATAAGTTGGAATTAAAGGTTCGTTGAACTCCAGGGGACCCTTCTTATATGAAATGCTTGTGAATATGTTGAAATTTTGTAACAGCAGTTCAATCTTAAATACACTGGGGGAGCTGACAACCTGCAGTTTATGGATTATTCTATCTAGTGCACAATCACTCTTCTATTTTCCTACCCTGGACATTCTTCCGGGTGTGGTCAAGATAAAGTGGATAGAACAGATGGAAGATTTCCTCTCAGGAGAGTTCAAGAACTTCCTTAAACAAAGGCAAGATGTGAGCATAACCTTTTACTTTCTAAACTACTTTTTCTGAGAGCTACCTGGAAAAATTTCTAGCTTCCTCACCGATCCAAGTAATTTCTGAAATATTTAGAGACTATTATTCGTTTAACTTTTAAAAATCAAAGTTAGTTTGTGCTAAAAATATCATGTGGACAGTCTGTGTCTAATTGAGTCGGGAAGAAAAAAAGGCAAGCTCTTGGTATCAATCTTTATTCCCTCTGTAAACACACATGACCAGAAGAGAAGGCTGTTATTAATGGTAATGCAGACCAGAAAAAAGGGTATTATTTTCAGTCTGTTGAACAGTACAAAAATGCTTCTCAAGCACTGTGTTCAGATGTTTCTTTTTATTAGCCATCACACAAGGAATTAGACTCATTTCAAGCAGTTCGTTTCCCCACTCTTGTCTCCGTAAAATCGTTACTCATGAGTGGTTTCTTTGTTGAAATACTGCTGACCTCCCATATCGGAATGCACAACAGGGTGTTAAAAATATAAACTTTTTAGTTTGCATAAACTCTGGAAGAAGGGGGACAAAGATTCCCCAGGAGAATAAAACCATTCATCAATGTCCTTGTTTATTAGTGTCCTATAAGCATCTTATTCAGGAAGCTGTGTCAGCATTACAATTCTGTGTAGACTTTGTGTGTGTGTGTGTGTGAGAGAGAGAGAGAGAGAGATTAACAGCAGAGGACTCTGAATTCCAGCAGGAGGTTTTAAAATATAATTCTGCATCTGCCCCTCTCTCTTGTCCTTTCCAACCCTTTTCTACCTCCCTTCCCACCACCGACCCATCCAGGGCCATTAGGACAGATAAAGGAGTTGTACCATGTCTTAATATATGAGCAAATGATGATCCTTAGCTCTTCAGCTAGGTGCTGTTTGCATTTTGCCAAAGCTGATTATTTTATCTGCAGTTTTAATAGCAGACCAGATTATTTGCTGTTCACTAACTATGAAAGCAAATAAAAAAAAAAAAGATTGCAAAGTGGAATTAAGGGAATAAGAAAGTACTAGAGCCAAAGAAGTCTTTTTCTTTAATAATTTCCATTTGCTCTTAGAATATTTTTATGCTAGAGTTCAACATCTTATATTAAACATATGTGCACTCTTCCTCTCATAACTGCCGAATTGGAATCTTGGAATGGAAATCATGCAGGCTTGAACGGAGCTTCAAATTCTCCCAGTGTTGTCTTATTGTCTCTACACAGAACTAGACTCCTCAGGGCTTCCCCCACCACAGCATGGCATTTCTCCATTACCCCATGTTTCCCAGACCCAGTCATGAAGAACTGGCATGTTAACCAACAAGTAGAAAACACAATAAAATTGGAGTTCAGGAGATGCAATGTTTTGGAAAAACACATTATTCCGAGTGTAAAGATACATGATCTAAAGATGGACAGAGCATTTAAATTTACCAGCCTGGTTTTCAGTAATTTTTTGATTTGTTCCATTAATTTGTGAATGAAAATGCATCTTAAGGATGATGAGGACTGGTGGTAGTGGTGGTGAATGTGTGTGTGTGTGTGTGTGTGTGTGTGTGTGTGTGGTTTTGTGGCCATGATCCAGGCTTATTATGCATCAGCTCCTAAAGAGATTTTTATAGAGCTGTGTCTGAGTGTCTTAATTCAGGTCATCTCAACCAGAGAGCCTTCTGCTACTCCTACGTGCAAAGGCTCGAGTCAACTCAGAAAAAGTCCTCACAGCTGTGGCCCAGATAGATTCCAAGACTTCTCTGAAACTTCAGATGGAAGAGCCGTTCTCTCTATCAAAGACAAGTTGGGAAAGCTGGAGGCCAGAGGATTATATTGTAATCTTCATGTGCTGAAAGGTGTAAAGAACCTTTTCTTCTTAATAAGAGTACTGGGACAAGCATAGGGTGCCTTCAAATTATCAGACTTCCTCAAACAATACATCAATTAGCCTTTCTTCTGAATTTGTATAATTGCTTTTGAGGCAACACCCTGAAAATAGCTTATTTTTTCCGACTAGTATAATTAAGTGGACAAATGGAAAAAGAATCATTCAAAGTAAATTTTAAAGAAAAGGGCAAAAGAGTAAAATTTAGCATTGCCCATGGAAGATGGATAATGACAAGTAAACACAGAAGGTGGTGTTTGATCCCTTCAATTTTGGTATTCATTATTCATAGCTATTATTCATAAATTCCAGCACAAATGTTAGGCTTGTGCCCCAGTGACACATTTGCATTTTATTTTAAGTTGATTTCTACCTGGTTCTGCAAACAAGGATTTAATGATTTGGGCTGCCTCTCACTCTTCCTCTGTTGCTTGTCTTTTCATATACAGTGCTGGCTTCTAGCCCCTTTTACACCCTTTGTCTCCATCATCAGCCTTGCTCTCCCACTCAATGTTTTACTCTCTCTCTTTCTCTCTTCTCTCTCTCTCTCTCTCTCTCTCCCCCCCCCACCAATGTTTTAGGAAAAAAGATTTCTAACATGGAAAACTGATATTTGAGTAGAGTCCCCTAAGGCTATCAATTTACTTTTAATTCGTCTGGAGCTAAGCTTTTCTTTGTTGCAATAAGGAAGGATTAAAACTGCTGTAAAATTTATTAGCTTCCAGGAAGATATTTGAAATGAATTTTTTTAATGATTGTGCTGTTTGCTGTACCCAGAAGCAGTGTCATCACAACTACAGTATTCCAGATGGTTCCCCAAGTTACACTGAAACATCAAGATAACGCTAGACTTTTTTTATGATGCCTCTATTGGTAATGAATAGTCCATCCGAGGTAGTTAATGGATATTAATTAATAGATATTTGTTTCCAAGGACCATTTCTAGTGATACCCAGCTGATGACAAAACACACACACTATCCCTTTGAATCATTACAAGAGACAGTGATTGGTTTACCGAGCTCTTTATTTTCCAAATGTGGAAGAAGTGATTGGAGATTTACTAAAGCTGTTTCTTAGCTTCCCCACCCAGTCCTAGGAATATTTTGGTAGTCAAGAACCTTTAAGGAATTTAGTAGTTACAGTTGCAACATTTTTCATTGACTCATGTGTAGTATGGCCTATTCTACAAAACTGAATGTCCTGGGACTTGAGTGAAGGAAGTGTCAGTTCCTGTTAAGGGGAACACCAGCTGCTGGGTGCCTTTTTTGTTCCATTCAATAGTAAGTTTTCATTAAAAAAAAAAAAAGGGAAGATTTTTCTCTTGGCCAATGTGCTCTGTCTACTCTTGCTTTCTGTGTCAGTCTTATGTGTGCCATCTTCACTATGTATTCTCCTAGAAGCTCATGACCATCGTAAAAGTGGCTTCTTCAGAAGCTGATGATCTGCTAGCAGTTTCCTTATTTTCCACGAAAGAGTGAAACCAAGTTGGAGATAACTTTAGGTTCAGAACTACTCTTTAAGTGTGATAGGCTCTGTGACTGGGCACAGTGACTCTCTCCTGTAAACCCTGCTACTCCTGAGGCTGAAGTGGGAGGATCCTTTGAGTCCTGGATTTTGAGACCAGCCTAAGCAACATAGTGAGATTCTGCCTCTAATATTTTTTTTTAATTAGCCTGCAGTCCCAGCTACTTGGAAGACCGAGGCAGGAGAATTGTTGGAGTCCAGGAGTTGGAAGCTGCAATGAGCTATGGCTGCACTATTGCACTCCAGCCTGGGCAACAGAGTGAAACCTTGTCTCTAAAGACATTTTATTTTATTTTATTTATTATTTTTTTTTTGTAAAGGCTCTGTCATCCTAGATGTATAACCGCATGTAGAATGTGCCTGACTTTTTAATCTACACCAAGTCAAATAACTGATTTGAACTCTTCAGAGAAGTGACAAGATGTTGTAGGTATCCCACTAATATAGGTTTGAGGGACTTAATTCTGTGGGCATCTTCATATGAAACTTTCAAAAACGGTCCTATGTTGTTCAGAGTTGTAGCATCTCAGTGTTCTACCTTTTGGGGAATAGTTCATTGGCCTTCTGTGTCACCTCATATTTACTTATAAAGTTGCTTTTTCAAATGGTTTATAAGCACCTAGATGAAGTCCAGCACTTCGTCAGATTATTTTCTCCTTCACAGAAGCCAAAATACAAAGATTCCAGTCTAGTCAATCTCTGCTTATCTCAGTCACTGTCAGCACCTCTTATTTCTTAGTCTCAATTTTCCAGGCAGCCTTCTGCTTGATTTCCTTGCTCCCCATGTATCAGCACAAATGATTTATACTTATATACATCTTGAAATCTCTTCTTTATGGATTGAATTGAATTGAGCCCCAATACAAAAATGAAAACTCCAGGAACTGTTGTGATTGCCCAAATTGCAACTTGGATTTTATGACTGTATGTGCCACACTCTCATCTATCATAAATATTAAATTCTCAAGCACTTATACTTCAATATGTTTTAACTTTGTCT
Source organism: Macaca nemestrina (assembly GCF_043159975.1). Classification (NCBI taxonomy): domain Eukaryota; kingdom Metazoa; phylum Chordata; class Mammalia; order Primates; family Cercopithecidae; genus Macaca; species Macaca nemestrina. The sequence goes on from NC_092145.1 coordinate 54,925,625, forward strand.
GTTTGACCAGCTCAGCACTAAAGATTCCATTGAAGATAATTCAATTGCTTTGAATTCTGAAAGGGGCATCTTTTTAATCTATTTTCATGTTGCACTGGGAGTTAAGTGAATTTCAGGTGCATAGCCTGTGAATGATGGGAGAGGCCTATGTGCCATTTGGCATCACAGAGGCCGAATATTGGGTGACATTTGCTAACTGATGCTGATCTGTGAAATGATCTAGGACAAGGTTGGGGTTCATCAGTCTTTTTAGCCATTCTCCTTATCTCAAAACTAAAACTAAACTTTGCAGAATTTCTGCTGTTTAGTCAGCCATACTGAAAATGCCAAGTTATGCTAATCAGGGCTGGCCTTTTTTCTTCTATCTTCTCTTTTGGTGACATCCCTTTGCCAGTCTCAGGAACTTTGTTCCCACACCCCATCCCCATCCTTCATCCTTCCTGAGGCATCTCCACATCCAGACATTTCTAGTGTTTTTAATCCCATCAAAACTCTCTTATCCTCGATACCCTCATTCAGGGCTCTGTTATGTGACCAAAAAAAATCTGATAATCTCAATTCGATAGTCGTGCCTCTTTAAAATTTTTTTTGAAATTTATTTTTTATTTTAATAGTTTTTGTGGAACAAGTAGTGTTTGGTTACATGAATAAGTTCTTAGTGGTGATTTCTGAGATTTTGGTGTACCTATCACCCAAGAAGTGTGCACTCTACCCAGTGTGCAGTCTTTTATCCCTCACCCTCCTCCCACCCTTTCCCCTGAGTCTCCAAAGTCCACTGTATCATTCTTATGCCTTTGCATCCTCATAGCTTAGCTCCCGCTTATTAGCGAGAACACATAATGTTTGGTTTTCCATTCCCGAGTTGCTTCACTTAGAATAATAGTCTCCAATTCTATTCAGGTTGCTGCATATGCCATTATTTTGTTCCTTTTTATGGCTGAGTAGTATTCCATCACATTTTGTTTATCCACTTGTTGATTGATGGGCATTTGGGCTGGTTCCATATTTTTGCAATTGTGAATTGTGCTGCTATAAACATGAGTATGCAAGTGCCTTTTCCATATAAGGACTTCTTTTCCTCTGGGCAGATACCTAGTAGTGGGATTGCTGGATCAAATAGATACACTTTTAGTTATTTAAGGAATGTCCTTACTGTTTTCCATAGTGGTTATACTAGTTTACATACCCACCAACAGTGTAAAAATATTCCCCTTTCACCACATCCATGCCAACATTTATTATTTTTTATTATGGCCATTCTTGCAGGAGTAAGGTGATATGGCATTGTGGTTTTGATTTACATTTCCCCGATAATTAGTGATGTTGAGCATTTTTTCATATGCTTGTTGGCCATTTGTATATCTTCTTTTGAGAATTGTCTATTCATGTCCTTCGCCCACTTTTTGATGGGATTGTTTGTTTTTTTCTTGCTGATTTGTCTGAGTTCCTTGTGGATTCTGGATGTTAGTCCTTTGTCAAATGTATAGATTTGGAAGATTTTCTCCCTCTCTGTGGGGTGTCTGTTTACTCTGCTAATTATTTCTTTTGCTGTGCAGAAGCTTTCTAGTTTAATTAAGTCCCATATATTTATCTTTGTTTTTGCTGTGTTTGCTTTTGGGTTCTTGGTCATGAAGTCTTTGCCTAAGCCAATGTCCATAAGAGTTTTTCTGATGTTACCTTCTAGAATTTTTATGGTTTCAAGGTCTTAGAATTAAGTCCTTGATCCACCTTGAGTTTATTTTTGTAGAAGATGAGAGATGAAGATCCAGTTTCATTCTTCTACATGTGTCTTGTCAATGATCCCAGTACCATTTGTTGAATAGAGTGTCTTTCCCCCACTTTATGTTTTTGTTTGCTTTGTCGAAGATCAGTTGGCTGTATTTACCTTTATTCCTGGGTTCTCTATTCTGTTCCATTGGCCTACGTACTTTTTTTTATACCAGTGTCATGCTGTTTTGGTGACTATGCCTTATATATAGTTTGAAGTCGGGTACTCTGAAGTCTCCAAATTTGTTCTTTTGTTGAGTCTTGTTTTGGCTGTGTGGGCTCTTTTTTGGTTCCATATGAATTTCAGGATTGTTTTTTCTAGTTCTGTGAAGAATAATGGTGGTGTTTTGATGGGAATTGCATTGAACTTGTAGATTGCTTTCGGCTGTATGGTCATTTTCACAATATTGATTCTACCCCTCCATGAACATGGGATATAGTTCCATTGGTTTGTGTCATCTATGATTTTTTTCAGCAGTGTTTTATAGTTTTCTTTGTAGGGGTTCTTTCACCTCCTTGCTTAAATATACTCCTTATTATTATTATTATTTTGCATCTGTTGTAAAAGGGATTGAGTTCTTGTTGATTCTCAGTGTGTTTGCTGTTGGTGTGTAGCTGTGCTACTGATTTGTGTACATTGGTTTTGTTTCCTGAAACTTTGCTGATTCATTTACCAGATCTAGGAGCTTTTTGGATGACTCGTTAGGGTTTTCTAGGTATACGATCATATCATCAGCAAACAGTGACAGTTTGATTTCCTCTTTACCAATTTAGATGCCCTTTATTTCTTTCTCTTGTGTGATTGCTTTGGCTAGGGCTTGCAGTAATATGTTGAATAGAAGTGGTGAAAGTGGGCATCCTTGTCTTGTTTCAGTTCTCAGGGGGAATGCTTTCAACTTTTCCCCATTCGGTATAACGTTGGCTGTGGGTTTGACATAGACGGCTCTTGTTACCTTGAGATATGTCTCTTCTGTGCTGATGATTTTGCTGAGGGTTTAGTCATAAAGGGATATTGGATTTTATCAAATTCTTTGTCTGCATCCATTGAGATGATCATGTGATTTTTGTTTTAAATTTTGTGTAATGTGTCACATTTATTGACTTGCATATGTTATACTGTCCCTGCATCCCTGGTATGAATCCCACTCGATCATGGTGGATGATCTTTTTGATATGCTGTTGGATTCGGCCAGCTGGTATTTTGTTGAGGATTTTCGTATCTGTGTTTATCAGGGATATTGGTCTGTAGCTTTCTTTTTTTGTTATGTCCTTCCCTGGTTTTGGTATTAGGACGATACTGGCTTCACAGAATGATTTAGGGAGGATTCCCTCTTTCTCTATCCTGTGGAATAGTGTTTATAGGGTTGGTACCAATTCTTCTTTGAATATCTGATAAAATTCAGCTATGAATCTGTCTGACTATTTTTGTTAACAATTATTACCATTTCAATCTCGCTGCTCATTATTGATCTGTTACGAGTTTCTGTATCTTCCTGGTTTAATCTAGGAGAGTTGAATATTTCCAGGAATTTATCCATTTCCTCTGGGTTTTCTAGTTTATGCACATAATAAAGGTGTTCATAGTAGCCTTGAATAATCTTTTGTTTCCCTGTGGTATCAGTAATAATATCTCCCATTTTGTTTCTAATTGAGCTTATTTGAATCTTCTGTCTTCTTTTTTTGGTTAATCTTGGTCAATCAATTTTATTTATTTTTTTCAAAGAACCAGATTTTTGTTTCATTTATCTTTTGTATTATTTCTTTTGTTTCAATTTCATTTAGTTCTGCTCTGATCTTGGTTATTTCTTTTCTTGTGCTGGGTTTGCATTTGGATTGTTCTTGTTTCTGCAGTTTCATGAGGTGTGACCTTAGATTGTCTATTTTTGCCTTTTCAGACTTTTTAATGTAGGCATTTAATGCTACGAACTTTCCTCTTAGCACTGCTTTTGCTGTATCCCAGAGGTTTATGGGTTGTGTCACTATTATTATTCAGTTCAAATAATTTTTCAGTTTCCATCTTGGTTTCATTGTTGACCCAGTGATAATTCAGGAGCAGGTTATTTAACTTCCATGTATTTGTATGGTTTTGAGGGTTCCTTTTAGAGTTGATTTCCAGTTTTTCCACTGTGGTCTGAGAGTACTTGATATCATTTCGATTTTCTTAAATTTATAGAGACTTGTTTTGTGGCCTATCATATGGTCTGTCTTGGAGAATGTTCCATGTGCTGATGAATAGAATGTATGTTCTGTAGTTGTTGGGCAGAATGTTCTGTAAATACCTGTCAAATCCATTTGCTGTAGGTTACAGTTTAAGTCCATTGTTTCTTTGCTGGCTTTCTGCCTTGATGACCTGTCTAGTGCTGTCAGTGGACTATTAAAGTCCCCTGCTATTATTGTGTTGCCATCTATCTTATTTCTCAGGTTTAGTAGTAATTATTATAAATTTGGAAGCTCCAGCGTTAAGTGCATATATATTTAGGATTGTGATATTTTCCTATTGGACTAATCCTTTTATCATTATGTAATGTCCTTTTTTGTCTTTTTTAACTGCTGTTGCTTTACAATTTGTCTGATATAAGAATAGCTATTCCTGCTCGCTTTTGGTGTCCATTTGCATGGAATATCTTTTTCTAACCCCTTTACCTTAAGTTCATGTGAGTCCGTATGTGTTAGTTGAGTCTTCTGAAGACAGCAGAAACGTGGTTGGTGAACTCTTATTCATTCTGCCATTCTGTATCTTTTAAGTGGAGCATTTAGGCCATTTACATTCAACATTAGTATTGAGATGTGAGGCACTATTCTATTCATCATGCAATTTATTGCCTGAATACCTTTTTTTTTTCATTGTGTTATTGTTATATAGCTCCTGTGAGATTTATGCTTTAAGGAGGTTCTATTTTCATGTATTTCAAGGACTTGTTTCAATATTTAGAGCTCTTTCTAGCAGTTCATATAGTGCCGGCTTGGTAGTGGCAAATTCTCTCAGCATTTGTCTGAAAAGACTGTATCTTTCCTTCATTTATTAAGCTTAGTTTCACTGGATACAAAATTCTTGGCTGATAATTGTTTCGTTTAAGGAGGCTAAAAATAGAACCCCAATCCCTTATAGCTTGTAGGGTTTCTGCTGAGAAATCTGCTATTATTCTGATAGGTTTTCCTTTATAGGTTACCTGATGCTTTTGCCTCACAGCTCTTATGATTCTTTTCTTTGTCTTGATTTCAGATAACCTAATGACTATGTGCCTAGGTGATGATCTTTTTGCAATGAATTTCCCAGGTGTTCTTTGAGCTCCTTGCATTTGGATGTCTAGATCTCTAGCAAGGCTGGGGAAGTTTTCCTCGATTATTCCCTCAAATATGTTTTCCAACCTTGTAGATTTCTCTTCTTCCTTGGAAACACCCATTATTCTTTGGTTTGGATGCTTAACATAGTCTCAAACTTCTTGGAGGTTTTGTTCATTTTTTAAAATTCTTTTTTCTTTTTCTTTGATAGATTGGGTTAATTCAAAAACCTTGTCTTTGAGCTCTGAAGTTCTTTCTTCTATTGTTCAATTCTATTGCTGAGACTTTCCAGTGCATTTTGCATTTCTCTAAGTGTGTCCTTGATTTCCAGAAGTTGTGATTGTTTTTTTGTTATGCTATCTATTTCACTGAAGACTTTTCCTTTCATATCTTATCTTGTGTCATGGTTTTGATTTATTTAAGTTGGACTTCACCTTTTTTCTGGAGCCGCTTTGGTTAGCTTAATAATCGACTTTCTGAATTTTTTTTTTTTTTTCTGGCAATTCAGAGATTTCTTCTTGGTTTGGATCCATTGCTAGTGAGCTAGTGTAATCTTTTGAGGGTGTTAAAGAACCTTGTTTTGTCATATTACCAGAATAGTTTTTCTGGTTCCTTCTCATTTGTGTAGACTGCGTCAGAAGGAAGATCTAGGACTCAAGGGCTGCTGTTCACATTCTTTTGTCCCATGGGGTGCTCCCTTGATGTAGTATTCTCCCCCTTCCCCTAGGGATGGGGATTCCTGAGAGCCAAACTGCAGTGATCGTTCTTTCTCTTCTGGGTCTAGCCACCCAGTGGAGCTACCAGGCTATGGGCTGGTACTGGGGAGTGTCTGCAGAAAGTCCTGTGACATGATCTCTCTTCAGGTCTTTCGGTCATGGATATTGGCACCTGCTCCAGTGGAGGTAGCAGGAGAGTGAAGTGGACTCTGTGAGGGTCCTTGGCTGTATTTTTGTTTAGTGCACTGGTTTTGTGTTGATTGGCCTCCAGCCAGGAGGTGATGCTTTCCAGAGTGTATCAGCTGCAGTATTGTAGTGTGGATGCTGGATCATCTTATTTTAACAGGCATTTTTTAATGCATGTATCCAGATTAATGAAAAATGTGGAAATTTTTCTCCATGCTACAAGGGCTGGTTCTTGGATGGCACTTTTTGGCATCTGTCAAGTAATACCACATCAGTGTTTTGAATGCCAATCAGTGCTGGCATCCTTTCCCTTCTGCCTGATGTCTGTCATTCCATAGTGTTGTAGGGGAGGGCTGCTAACAAGGAGGAGGCTAGGAAACAGGAGAACAAAAAGAAAGTTTTAGGGAGCAACCAAAAGTGGAGAAAATTGCTGGAAAAAAGGGAAGAAGGGAGTGAAAAAGAGACAAGTAGTTGTTTGTAGTGTAATTTGTGATGTACTTCTTGTCACTTAGAGTGACTACAGGATAGCTTGGTGTCATTGGTTCATGAGTGTCTACAAATATCTCAGCCTTCACTGGTGTTCCCTTGAATGTTTTACAGATGGAATATCATCTTTTTTTTGTGCTAAACTTTTACTTTAGAATATGACTGTAAGCCCCGTGCAACATTACAGCCTGGGAGGGCTCTAGGGAGTTGTCATTATGCCCATATTGAATTTTTGCTAGATACGTAACAGATATTTTCCATATGATATCTAAACACTCAAATAAGCCCAATCCTCAAGGTATCAATCATATCAAAACCAAAATAAAATGCCTAAAGCCTTGGCAATATTTTATTTCCTTCTTTCCTTCCTTCCTTCTTCCATTTCCTTCCTTTTCCTTTGAGCCCGTTGCTGCCCTACTTGCCTTGTTAAGTTACAGAGATGGGATCACTAATAGTGCAGGAGAGAGCACTATTAACTATTGTTAGGATAGAAAACTTGCAGATCTATGGCAAATGTATTTTCAACTGAATGTTAGAGGGTACTAGATCTCTCGGTACTAGATCTCTCTAACGCCTGTATATAGTGTGCAGGAAACCACACAGAGGCTAAGAGGACACTTAATGTTTCTCAAAAGTTCTAAATTTACTGCCTGTGACAAAGCTACATAGTTTACTTTGTAGGTTTCTGTAGTGTTTATGATAAAATAGTTATTTCCACTTTTAGGAGTTGCACAGTATCTGGGGTCGGACAGTATCTGGGGCGTTGACCAAGATTCTTCCTTCCTTCTGTGCATTTTTCATTCAATTAAATTGAACTATTATTGACAGTTTAATGACAGCTCTGTGCTGGACGCTTTGCTAGGTTGAGATAGATGTAATCTTTGCTCATCCAGAGCTTAAAAGGTGGCAGAAAATATAGACATTAAACAAGTACAGTTGTCTCTTGGCATCCATGGAGGATTGGTTCCAGGACTCCTGAGGATACGAAAATCTGTGCATGCTCAAGTCCTGCAGTTTGCCCTGGGGAATCTGGTGGAACCTGTGGATAAATGAAAAGTTGACCCTACAAATCTGAGGGTTTTGCATCCCACACAAGTTGTATTTTCTATTCACATGTTGCGACAGATGCAGAACCTGCAGCTACAGAGGGCTGACCATATTTATTTTTAAAAATCTACCTGTAAATGGACCCATGCAATTTCAAACTCATGTTGTTCAAGGGTCAACTGTAATTACGCATGTGATGAATGTCATAAAAGGGAAGTGCTATGAGATCTACCTTAGTCTAAAGGATCACAGAAGGACTCCCTGGGGAAGTGAAATTTAAATGGAGATTTCAGGGATAATGTATTAATCATGAATTGTGTTTAACTGCTAGTAATAAAGAAACCCCTCTCCTACTAAAGAAAATAAATCAATGCCTTAAATAAGAGAGATTTATTTTTCCTCTTGTTAAAGAAGTTCAAGTCTGGTGAGGGTAGCTCTACAGTATCTTTAATAACCCAAGGTCCTTATATCTTTCTATTCTGCCACCCACAGGCACATGGCTTCTATCTTCAGGGTTGCCTCATGGTAGTAAGACGAATGTTGCAGCACCAGCCATTATGTCTCCATTCCAGACAGGACAAAGCAGGAAGGAATAAAGACAAAATAGTCTCCTACCTAAGTCAGCTCTCCCCTTTTAAGGAATTTTCTTAACATCTTGCTTTATAACATTGGTCCAATCTTATGTTACATGGCCACCCTTGTCTACAAGGGAGCCTATGAAATGTAGTTTCTTTTAGCTGAGCACATTGCCATCCCTAACAGAAATGGGGCTTTGTTTCTATTTAACAAAAACAGATAAAGATATTTGGCAGGTAATTAGTTATCTCTGCTTCATCGAGTAGGTGTTAGATAGGTCAAGGGTGGGAGGTGGACTTCTCAACAGTTATATTTCCTTGATTAGGCACATGTGACCAATTTTAACACCACTAAACTTCTTCATAATCATTGCCATAATCTCTTCCATTATATCTCACAAAAAAATGGCCCTTCTTTGGTTACAGATTGTCTTGTTCATGAGGTGATGCAGAATAAGCTAAGTAGATGTATAAGAGTACAATTCAGGAAGCTTTTCTGATATGCACATCACTTGCTTGCTGGTTCTATTACTGCTGCCACTTAGAAGTAGCCAATTACTTGAGCTCTCAGGAACTGGAACTCACTTTAACTTTTTTCTTTCTGCTTCATTGGTTGCAGATTATTTCTGAAGAGGAAACATATTGCTCTTGTAACTGTAACCTTGAACTATTTTAGTGTTGGATTTTTGTCTGTGATCATTAGGATCTTTGAGTTAATACACCCGAACTCTGAATCACAGTAAAGAACTGCCAGCGTTATCGAACACATCCATTGTGACTGGATATCTATACAAGCCCAGCAGAGCCTCTTAGCTCATCTATCCCACCAGGACTTTGAAAGTTTTAGCAAAGCCTGAAATGAGGTTTTCATCATTTTCTTTTATTACTTTGGTGGGGACCATGGGTAGGCTCTTTCTAGTGTGGAAGTACATTGTTTGCCCACATCTGAGGAGACGGCAGTTTCATATCCTGAGGAGAGTAGTAATTGCTGCATAAAGTTTTGCTATTATCTGCACAAAATAACATATTCTGGTCTTTTTCTATTTGAATTACTTCCTTAATCCATCATGAGTTAGTCATTACTGTATTACTGCCTCTTTTGCCTCTTGTACCCTGACAAGACTGATGCTTTAGTTTTTTGGGGTTTTTTTTGTTTTTTTTTTTTTTTTGCCAGGGGTTTTGGGATTCTCTCACCAAGTTTCCTGATGACAAATTGTGACCCCCAAATACTTATTACCATGTGGATTGAAGAAACTTTCACTTTTTTCTGTATTTTTTTATGGTCTAAAATAATCAGATTTGTTTTGAACTAAGGAGTTCTCTGGTCTCAAGATCTATGTTCCTCTTCCAAATTTATGCACTCTCTTTTTCTTGTTTGTTTTGCAAATCCTAGGAACAACTTCAGAAGCAGGGAAAACCAATTTACAAATTCGTCAGTCAACCCTAATCATGATTATGTTTAAATTAAAGATGCCTGCCTTCATTCATCTATACATGAATTTCCACAACTACATGTGGATTTTAGAATGCCATATTTTGCTTTGCCTAGGTTCAGGTCAGAACTTTCAGATAAAAATGTAGCAAAGTATCAAGTCACAAATAGGCTCATAAGAAGAATCTTAGCAGGAAATTAGTGAATTGTTAGCCCACCTCTCTATGTAAGCTGGAGCCAGCACCTTGACAGTTTGTGATGCTACAAAATGGTTCTTCTCTAGTCTCATAACTCCCTTCCCAGCCACTAAACTACATGAAGGCTGGCACATAATCTTTACAAGTCCTATACAGTTACAGAAGTAGTCTTTTTTATTTTTATTTTTTTACATCTGGTCTGTCTTCATTGCTACTTTTAAGGGGCTTTGTATTGTGACTTTCTCACATTTACTACACAATTTCTTTACTAAACTGAAATTTTGATTTTTGAAAGGTAATTCATCTGCAGTATATTTATGAATGTAAATTACCCTGTGCTGGGCAGAGATGCTCTTCCTGCCTGTCTATATTAACCATTTTTACTTCATATATAAAGTGGCTATAAACATACTTAAGCTAAGTTAGACTTCATTGTAACTGTATAGACAAAAATGTGACAAAATATCTGAAACACAAAAATAAGAAACAGCAACTCAGTGCCCTTGGTAAGGACTTAAAAAAGTATATAGGTATCAGATCCAAGCCAAGGATGAGACATTGTGAGTAAAAGAATCTCTTAGATTCAAGTCTTCACTTGCATGAGGTAAGGGCAGTGCATATAAGTTTACATAAGTAATCTGAGAAAACTGCATATGAGTCCAGCTCACATGGAGCTGAGGTAGGCTCAGGGAGCTTGGTGGGGAAGCTTAGACTGATTGCATTGTTGGGTGTGTCCTGAGTTAGTCTACATTTCCCTTTTCCCAACAGTGATTGTTTCATTTAGACAGTGGGGCAGCTGAAGGCAAGTACTGTCTATGCAGAGAAGCCTCAGAGAAGATTGAATTCCCTGCTCTGGTCTTCCTAGATTTATTAGATCTTGGAGGTGTCTGTCTCTGGGCTCTCTATTCTCCCTCCCTGTATTCTGGGATTCAAGTCTCCTCGTGCTGTTCATTTGAGGCAGCCTAGTACAGGGAAGGAGCACCGTACTCGGATTCAGGGTGACACATGGGTGGCATTCTCCTATTGAATGGTGTTGAAAAAAACTGAACCTCAAAATTAGAGGACAGTCACTTCATATTAAAAAAACTCAAAGAAATGTTGAGCTTCATGTTGAGGACATTGGGCAGATTCTACTCAATTGTACTTCACTACTGTTCTACTTTAGAAGTGTGAGCAAGTGGCATGAAATATCAGTCTTAATCTTGGCTGGGATTTTCTTTTCTTAGTTGATCATATGTCCATGGTTTCAGGGCTCAAGGGTTAGGTCTTTATGCTTTTATGCCTTTCAGTTAGGGACAAAAAGGACAGAGATCTTATAGCCTTCTGGACATTTTTTGCTGGCTTCCAGGGATTTTTACTCTGATTTGTAGAAATGGAAATAATTTATTGAACTTTTCCCTCACCTGCAACTGCTTACTCTCTCTACCCTGAAACACTTTCACTAATTTTTTAGAGGTATTGTTTGGAAAGTTACCAGATAGGCCTCAGAAGAGGTGAAGAGGCAAACACAGCTTACTGAGAAACCCTAAAGATGTGACTTCCATTCTACCTGAGGGATCTTGGGACCTCCTGTGGAAAGCACTATATTTGGAGGAAACTGATTAAAAGTAGATCAACTAACTCTTCCACTCATACTGTTTAGTCTACACAAAGTGCTTCTCAAGTATATCCCAAAATGCTTCCCTTACTTTCATATTTTCTGCCTCCCAGGTACATGCATGTTGAATGATAATAGGGTATCAGATGGCAACACAGAGAGTTTGCAGGGAAGGGGCAGAGAAAGGGCCTTGACCTTTCATTTTGCAGAAGTGGCCATGCAGCCTGATGTGGAACTGTGCTGGAGTTTGCAGAAACATTGTCCTATCTATGTGGAAGGCACTTTTCCTGTTTGCCATGTTGTTCATTTGTTATTTGGTTCCACTGTGCAAAATTCTGAGTGTTTCGTTCCCCAGCACTGAAAGGGGGATAGAAGTGCCCATCTTAAAGATAAATTGGCAAATTATGTCCAGGTACACTGAAGAGATCTTGTCTTTAGTTTGCTTTTAAGTAGCTTAAATGAGGTCAAGGGCCATGCCCAGAATTGTGTTGAAAGCTGGATTTAGCTTGGATTAAGTCCTTGATATTTAACAGGCTTCTAATGTCTTTCCTCCAAATAATGAAGTGTACAGCCAATTCAACCATTATTCCTTGAGCCCTCTGCCTTGTGCCCCTTCACCAAAGAACCTTTAATGAATGAGGCATAGCAGTACGTTGCTCTGCTATGCCATTTACTCTTTAAAAACAATGAAGAAGCAAGCAAAAAAACACCAAAAATATAGAAATACAGGTATACAAGGAAGGTGTGTTATATCCAGTCTGATGCCAAGTAAGACTCTGAATTGCAGACATCTTCCCCCTGCAAAAAATCAGTCACAGCATAAATATATATATTCTATATACATATGTATATATATATATATTTTCTGTAAATGTTAAGCTGCTCCTATTTTGATGCATTGTGCAATGCGATGAAAATTTTCATTAGGTCGTCCTAATGAAAATTCTTGCAAGAATGTAACATAAATATAAATAGATCTGGAAAACTGAGGCTAGAAAACAAACATTGAGATTAACAGTTTTCCAGTGACAGGCAGAAGTTAACCCTGGGTCCATGCCTTGGTAAAGCCTGTGTAGTAAGCCTCTCTGAGAGCCAAATTGAAACTTTAACCCTTAGTGAACCTGACCTGGAAAGATAAATCTATGTCTCCCCAATAATTGTGAATTGTAACTGCTGAGATCTTCCAGGATGGAGTTAAAATAATCCATGAAAGATTTCTTTAAGAAATATTTCTCTAACAAAACTGCAGATAAGAAAGATAAGGAGGGATGGCTAGTTGGGTCTAATTAACAATGCCCAACATGTGACTGATGTTTGCATAGGGCCAGTTGAAGCTTATGGGTCAGCTGGAAAGAAGGGATCTCAGTTTATTCCTTCTGATGGGAAATCAAGTCATGGAAGTGGCATAGTGAGGAGATTGGCCGGTGGGACTGGTGGTCAAAAAGAAGGGGTGTGATTGGGCTTTCACAGAGAGTAGGATATCAATCTAAACTTAAATTAAGCACTGTGTATCAGTGATGGGTAGAGTGGAAGGGTGTTCGGCAGTGCTGTTGTTCAAAAATATGGCCAAGGCTTCTTAAATATACTGACACTTGGATTCCCTTCCCTGCCTCCGCTCCCTCATCTGCTGAATCCAGTTTCAAACATAGGTGATTTTTAGCAGGAGCTGTTGATTAAAATGCTGACTCTCAGCACCTTGACACTCCAGATGAACTTTAGAATATATATGTGTTTTCATCATAATGTGTTTCCCTTTAGGTTTTTTGTTTTGTCAGTAGTGGGAACCTTAAAAAGGATGTACATAGAGGGAGATCTACAGCCTTTTAAAAATCCAATTCTTCACACTTGTCCCAAAAGGCAATAAAGGACTACCTAAAAGTGCCATTTCCCAGAAGGGCCTGTGGATATCTAAGAAACCAGAGCACTGGGGAGTAACAATGATTCCTGGGAAAAGCTGATGAAATTGATATTTTCTTTTTCCCAAACAGATCAGAATGAAGGATTTCATTGCCGGGAAGAATGCCGGATTCTTGGCCACTCTGACAGGTGCTGGATGCCCCGGAACCCCATGCCCATCCGTTCCAAGTCCCCTGAGCATGTGAGGAACATCATCGCGCTGTCTATTGAAGCTACTGCTGCTGATGTTGAGGCTTATGACGACTGCGGCCCCACCAAACGGACTTTCGCAACCTTTGGCAAAGATGTCAGCGACCACCCGGCTGAGGAGAGGCCCACCCTGAAAGGCAAGAGGACTGTCGATGTGACCATCTGCAGCCCCAAGGTCAGCAGCGTTATCCGGGAGGCAGGCAATGGCTGTGAGGCGATTAGCCCTGTCACCTCCCCCCTGCACCTCAAGAGCCCTCTGCCCACCAAGCCTTCCGTGTCTTACACCATTGCCCTGGCTCCCCCGGCCCGTGATCTGGAGCAGTATGTCAGCAATGTCAACAATGGCCCTGCTCGTCCCTCTGAAGCTGAGCCCCGTGGAGCTGACAGCGAGAAAGTCATGCACGAGGTCAACCCCATTCTGAAGGAAGGTCGCCACAAAGAGTCCCCTGGTGTGAAGCGTCTGAAGGATATCGTTCTCTAAACCAGTCTCCGGGAAGAAGAGAAAGAAACCACAGTGGCTAGTGAAGAAGCAGGAGCTTCTTGTTTTAATTGCTCACCAATGGTTGGTTCTTGAGTGGCTATATTTCAGAGCTTTTCCTAAATGTATTGTTTATAGGTGACTATCATTCCGTGACAATCCCTTGTTTCAACAGGCGGCAGGGGTGTTCAGTTGGAGCAAATTAGCTTTGGCGTGAGTTGTTCATGGGGCCTTGATGTTGGGGAAACAGAGACAAATTCAGTTGTGAAAAGTATTATGTATTAAGTGTTTGAATTTATATATTTTTCTATGTCAAAATTATAATATAAATTACCATTGTTTGTGGAGGATTACATTTAAAAAAGCAAAAAGTGAAAAAAAAAAAAAAAAAAAAAAAGCTCTGGACACCTTTAATAAGCCCGCCACTGTTTTTTGTAGTGTAGACAAGTTAATGGTCATTTATTGTGTACTATTCATTGATTCAGTGATGTGAAATTGAGCCCCCAAAAGGTTGTTTCTGAAGCTCGAGTACTTCCCAATGCCGCTACTTTGCTGTGGACACCCCTGCTTTAAAAACCCTTTTGCTAGCTGTGCTATTGTTGTATTTGATATTGCAAATTGCTATGTGTGTGGTGATGGCAAAAGGCTTTTAAAGGTTGGTGTTTTCTTTTTCTTAAAAAAATAATAAAACTACAGACAAAAACAGTGCAAACAACTGAGACAGCAAATGAATGAGCAACACCACGCATATAGATTGAGTACTTGGAGAATACTCACGTTTTTTAACTCATGTAGTGATTGCTCACCACTTTGCAAAGTATTTTTCCTGCCTTTCGGTGGTCTGCCCAGGTCCATGATAGATCATTGCAGAAAGTCATTTTTGGATAGGCTGCTCTCTAATTTGCAGTTGTCAGAAATACTGTGCTGAAAGTTTTATGACATCCATCTTTTAAATTTTCAGGCCCTGAACAGGAAAGTTGCTCCTGAAGTTATGTTTCCAGGCTTAGAAATTCCCTCTCTCCAATCATCTAAAACTGAAGATGACTGAATCTATTTTAAGATCTAAATTAGCATCTCTTCAGACACACACTTCCTGATTCAGTGTTTCCCAATCATGATTAGAATTAGACTGCAAAGCACGTCATGGGCTGGAATTGAGAACTCCATGTTGCTCTGTATCTTAGGCTTATACATAGGGATAGAGTAAGCAGTACAAAGTGTACATTTTGGAAAAGACAGGTAACAGGTAACAGCATCGCTAATCCCATTACTGTGCCTTCTAAACGGAGACACTCAGACACTTGAACTCGTCTTTTTATGACTAATACTTTTTTGATTAAAAATGTGAACAAGAAAATATTAAAATAAAAATCCTTTAGATTTAGCCAACTCTTTTTGCTGTAGGCTAGGAATACACCCTTTTTAAATTAAACTGTACATCCTTTTTTTTCTGTTTTAACATTCCTCTAACTCCCCCATTTATCTTTTGTCTATTAATATTCACTAGCCCACATAGTATTTTTGCAGCCTAAGAGTTCATTATTTAAAAATAAACTAAAGAAATATGTCACCTTTGTTCTGCCTTGGTCTTAAGAGAGTTGTTTCTAGAGAAACAAGTTTTATGGTTCTGTTTTCATTTGTTTCATTTTTTGAAATTCAAGAGTACACAGAGAGAAGGCCTAGAGGTTAGATCACTAGAATGCAAAAGAGGATTTATTTTCTTAAGTTTAGGTAGATAAGTCAGCTCTTTTGAATGTTTTACTTATTTTTGCCTGAGTTCCTAGCTTTACACATTACTAGGAGTATTTTCTTTTACGGGAGGGAGAAGGGTTTTGAGGGAGGGGGTGGGTAAGGCAGTAGGGATGGGGTTAGGTAGGGGAGAACATTTCTGAAAAAGAACTTATAATGAAGCTACAAATCCATCCTTATTTCTTATTCAGTGCTGAATACTACCTCATGCAAAATATTGGTGTGGCTGCAAATTTCCTTCTGAAACTGACACAATTAAGGATGAATTACCATAACATCTTCATTTTTCCTCATTTCATTGCCTCTCATACAGTTTTCTCCCTCTGATTTATTTCATTTTGGTAGTAGATTTTGAATTAAGTATTTATTTCTCTTTGCAAGTGACTATTTGATTAACACATTAAAATTTTTTTTTAAATTTCCCCTTTAAGTTATGATGGCTGCCTATATAGAATTTAGACTGTTTCTCACCCTGATCCATCCTGATATGTTATTAGCTGCCATTTCAAGGTCACTTTGAAGTCAGACTCTACAGTTTTCTACAGGTGTATTTCTTGCTATGCTCAGTGGGAACGAGGGAGCAGAAAAGATTGTGGAAAGTGGGAACATTAATTGTCACGTGGCTGTTGAGCCAGAGAAGCCACTGGCTGCCATGCCTCTTACCAACCAAGTTTTAAATGGTTAGAGTGGCATTGGCATTGATTTTGCTTTTCTTTTGAGTTTTCTTCATTTCTTTTCATAATTCATCTTCAAGTTATAGATCCATCCTTCTTCCCTATCCAAATACCTTGTTCTCAGTGGGCAGTCAGATTTTTTTTGGCTTCCAAACCTCACTGAGCATGTTCAGAGAATTCCTCTCATTAAGAAATTGTCCTCTCAGAAGCACAAGTGCATACTAGGAGGGCTTTGTAAACTAAACTGGTTTTGTAGGCAGGCTGTACCTGCAAATAGGCATTCTGAGCAAGGATCCTAAATTTCCCTTTGGCTCATGTATCCCCACTCCCCCGCCCCCCGCCCCACCTTCTCCTTTTTGGCATGTCTGGTGAAAAGCTACAAGGTCCACAGGGCCAAATATTCTTCCTTTTCGTTCTCTAAACATGTTGCACACGTAAACTCAAGGGAGTGATTTTGGTTCCTAAGTCCTAGGCAGTTCTATTCCGTTTATTCTGATGTCCCTTTTAAGGAGGAGTTGGTGTTGAAGTGTGACATACTTTAATGATAACTGCTTTGGCAATTCCCCAGACAGGTAAACTTCTTCATCCTTCCCCAGACAGGTGAACTTCTTCATCCAAAATAAGGGGTTTGGTTTACATTGATTGCTTTCCTCCAAATATGGGGATATACAACATAACAAAGGAGAAGGGGGCAATGCCATGTGGAATCCCTTTTTTCTCTTCCCTTTAGGGACTAATCTGTGAACCTGTTCAGAATTAAACTTACCATCCCTTTGATCCTCTTAAAGCCAGTAGAGTAAATTATGGCCCACCCTATTGCTGAAATAGATAATGGGCCCCCAAAGGATCCTGCAGTTTCTGTAGAGCAGTGGTTCTCAAGTGTAGTTCCTGGATCTGCAGCAACAACATTACTTGGGGACTTGTTAGAAGTGCTAATTCTCTATCCCCACCTAGACCAATTGAATAAAAAATTCTGGGGGTGGGGTCCAAAAATACTTATGAATCAGTTGCCCATTAAAGGTTGAGAGCTTGTTAAAGCACAGGTTGATAGTTCCCTGAGTTTTCAGTTCAGTTGGTCTGGGGTGGGGTCTGCATTTTTGCATGTGTAAAAATTCCCAGATGATACTGATGCAGCTGATCCAGGGACCGTACTTCGAGTACCACTTCTGTAGTGGAAACCTGCCTGATAGAGCTAATTGCACCTAAGGTGTTCATTTAGACAAATTTGTTCACTCAGTGATCCACTGATCTCTAATCAAAAATATTTTTAAAAAATACAATTTAGGTCTCTGAAAATTGGAACCTACCAGAGTATCATCTTGATAGTGTTACTTCAGCATATGACTGACTGATTTTATGAAGGGAGTTTAGCTGACTTTTCCCTATAGCCCTATCATATTAAAAAAAGCAAAACAGAAGTGGTCCACTTGAAGCAGCAAGGACAAAGGGCAATTTAGGGAGAGGCAGGGTGAAGGGGATAGCTCGATTGGGCATCCAGAGTGGAAAAGGATTATTATTGTACATAATAGCAGTTTTGGCTGGAATTCCAATCCACTTTCTGGGGATCATTTTGATGTTGAATGTTCCCCCAAAGCATTCTGACAAGTTTGGTCCACTTGGCTCTTTACCCCAGGTAGGAAGACCCTTATTGACTTTGAAAAACTGGCATAAATGAGCTTAAGAAATCCATTGTATACAGTCCTAGTGTTTGCCTTCTTGGTAAAATTACATTTAAGGATGTCATTTCATGAGTCAAATTGTATCTGCTGACACTGAAGTGTATTGAGATGTTGTTCTTTAGTTTAAGTATGTAACAAAGTAATATTCAAAGGGGATGTGTGGGGGTGGGGCTGGGACCGGGTGGCTTTATATTGATAATGAAATATTCCAGAGCAAAACACATTGTCCTAATGAAGTTGTTGCAGCTCTCTTTGTTTTCTTGTGCCGCTGGAATTGGCCCGTGGGTCACTTGTTGTGCAAAAGTGAATTAATTTCAAATAGGAATCATATTGCTTTTGTGAAACAAAGAAAATTTACCACCTTGTCTGATGTATAGATTGGAAGGCGCTCTTGGTAAAGACAAACCCACAAACACCTGATCTTGATTGGAAAGCATTGTAGGTCATTAGGGAAAACTGATGATGCTGACTGTTGATCCAGCTGTGTTGGCAATTCAAGATGACCTTGTTACTAACTGAAAGTTGCTGTCAACCTTAGCAAACAAACTAGCTAACACCATTACAGCACTGGTTAAGTAGATTTTTACTGGCACTGGCTGGCGTTCAGCTGAGGAAGGCTAGGATACAGACTTTAATGACCAAGAGCCAGACTAGCTCAAGCTAGAAATCAGCAACAAATACCTCCTTGTGCTATTTGAATGCTAAGGTATTAGTTGCAAAAGGCTTACGCCTTCGCTCCTCTAGTGAGGGGAATGAGCCTGATGACACTATTACTGTTTACCTGTCAAACCAGGGTGGAAATTTGGAGGGATGCAAGTACAGTATGTCTCATTAAGCAGTCTCTGTTGCTGATTATATGAAGATGAAATTGTTGTATATGCTGATCTGTATGTTATGTACATTTTCACAGTGATTGAATCGTTGTAAAAAGAAAAAAGACAAAAAAGAATCACCACTGTCTATTTTATGAAGATGATAAAGCAGCTTTATTAAATTATTACAGTTATGTTTCAAATGGTGTTATCTGCCACATTGTTTCCTTTTATCTGGTGGTTCTCTGTTTCCCCCTTTAAATGTGTTTTCTCTGCTTCAAAAATTTAATGCATTTTAGTATTAAAGGCTATTATGGAAAAATTATTGAGTGTCTGGTGGAATGTGTTTCAGAGAGTGTTTGTTGGCTCGCGGGAAGCGACTCTTAGACCTAAGAGGTCACCAGTCCTTAGTGGAGTCATTGATGTTCAGACCCCAAGGGATCCTTTTGCCTTTTCCATTTCACAGCATTCACGACCTCCAACTAAGCCGGGGGGGGGGGGGGTGGGCTCTTCCTCCAGCAGGTTCCAGCTATTTCCTGAGCACCTCCTCTCCTTCCTACCCCAGTGAATACCGTTGCCTGAGGAGGGAGACCCAAACATATCTGGAATGGTAAAGACTTTCCTGGATGGTACTTTAAACAAGAGTGCTAAAGCCATTCTTTAAAATAAATCATTTCAGGGCAACTTCACAGTGAGACTTCTCTGAAGAATTAATTTTAAAAAAGGTGAGAAATAGTAGAGGCTGACAGCAGGGGAAAAGAGAGTTTAAAACAAAGATGACCTGGCTGCCCCTTTGATGCCTTCAGGTTTGAAAGTGAAGCAACAGGAGAGGCTCTGACTTTGCACAGAACAAGGCTGCAGAGAAAACCCTGACAAGCTTTCTTTATCCAAGCCATTATTCTCTGGGACTTAGCACTTGGACTGTAAGTATTCATTCTGCCTGCGACTGGCAGAAAAAAAATCAAGAGTAGAGGAAAAACAGGAGCATGGCAGAACATTTCCAAATAGTGCCATTAGTGGTTAAAGGCTAAATTGCTTCAGCATGACCTATTCTCTCCGGACAATTAAAAATGATCTCAAGGAAATCTACTGTCTCCCTGGATCTCCATCTTCCTGTTATCTCTATCCACCTGTATTAAATTGAGATTGCATCTTATTCTCCAGAATTAGCCCTAAAGTCACAGCAATAGCCAGCAATTTGGTACTATAGTTTAACAGGTGTTGCATCAGAATGCAAGCACAGACATGCTGGGACACATGGAGTCACACATACTGATGTATGTACAGATGTTCACGCAGACTCCCAGATGTTCATAAAGGCATATTGGAAGGAGGCTGCTTTGTGACTGACTTGGAGCACATTAAGTCATAGGAGGCTATATGAGTGCTTCTGAGTTAGTTCACACCAAAAACACAAAGAAAATGTTTCTTTGACCACATTTCAACTACCTTTTTTTCAGGGGTAGGGGCTGGAAAGGAAATGGCAACTCCATCCTAAAATAAGATCCTCCAAGGAATGAGCAAGAGAAAAACAAAGTCTCACATGATGAAGGGCATTTACATATGCAACACAGGCATATCCAAGGTCATTGACAACACCAGTAACTCTGCCTAAGTGTGGGTGAGTGGCAAGATTATAGGCATAACCTCAAATCGATTCAAATTTATAAAACAAAACAAAATACATTATTAAAACTATCCAAAGTGCTTGTGACACATTTTACATATGTCACTGACATGCTGTGTGTGAAGTCAAGAAACCGTGATGGGAATTGATATGTAAGAGGGCATTCTCCAACAGGAGATGATAGCTGCTCCAGAGACAAAGATACGAGTAACCATTTTTATTATTTTGGTTTGGGGGTATGGACATGCCTTAGAGAGGTATACCTTGAATGCACTGCCACCACTTGTAAAGGGGTGGGGCTCTTATCTCGAGAACAAAATTCTCTAGGATGGGAGCAGAGAGGTATTCCTTGAGAGTTTCAGGTCTTAACCTTTCTACACGTTGAAAAATAACCTGCTTGTATATATCTGACACTTCCATCCATTTACTATTTTTTGGTGGGCAACTCATTTAACACGGACATTCAAGACCTGGGCAGAGTGGGGAGTGCTAGGGCTTAAGGTACTAAGACTTTTCATGAGCACTTACTATGTGCAACACGCTTTACAAACATTATCCCATTTTATCCTTACAGCAACTTATGTAGTAAATACTGATATCTCCATTTTATATACAAATAAATTGAGACTCAGAGAGCTTAGGGGATTTTGCCCAGGGCCACAGGAACACTAAATGATAGAGCTAGGATTCAAATCCATGTTTGTCTACTTAGGAATTACTATTCTTTTCAATTACTGTTAAGGGATCAGCAACCAACATGATAAGTTCTTCCTGGCTAGAGTAGTAATGGTGCTAATGTCTTAAGGCATTTATCCATCCTGGAGGACATGTTGACGTTTTAACTGAGATCTTTGGGAAACCAATGTCATGGCCCAAAGAAGTGATTGCAGCAGTGGGATTTTCAGACTAGGGTGCTTTTGATCAGCCTCCTAGGCATGTTCCTACTCCTTCTCTACCGAGTGCCTGCCTTTCAAGTTGCATTAGTCGTGCATGGCAGGACTGTGACTCCTTTTAGAGTCTGTGCACTCTAGCTAGTCAACAGCCCTTGAAATGAAGGTCTGGTAACCCTATATTCATCTGTCCCTCTGGGTTTCAAGCAATCTGTCAAGGATGTATTCATGTGTGTTACAGGTCAGCACAGTTGGAGTCAATCCCAGTATATGTTAGCAACAGGTCTTGGCTACTTTTTTAGATCCAGAAAGTTAGTTGAGGGTGAGGGAGGTTGATGGCTAAGGCAAGGTTATAGTGGTAGTGGGTAGGGGAGGCATGTTTGAAAAAGAAATTGAAACCCCAGGCCACTGCGAGGAAAGAGATCAGAGGGTGGAATGATCAGCTGGGAAATGTGACTGAATCAACTGTAAGCACTGGGCCATCAGAAGCCTAGGGATTGATTTTTATGCTTGCCTCATAGTGCAAGTGGAGTTGAAGAGGTGTTGATAGGCCCCCAAAGGACCTTTATCTGGCCCTTCTAAGTTAGCAAGGGATCTGACACGGAGCTAAACTAAGAAGTGAGGTCAGATTAAAAAAAAAATGGGAAGGGAGGGGAGGAATGATCCCAACTACATGCATAAAGTCTCTCGTAATGAGTAGACCAGCTTCTCCAAAGGAGGCCTCTATATAGAGAGGCTAAATACCAAGCCATTTAAAATATTTTGTTGTTGAAGTTTTCCTAATTTGCCTCAGTGGTCCAGCACTTCTCAGACTGGGATATAGTTCTCAGGGTTTTGGATGTCAGAGCTGAGTTAAATGCAATGGTAAACCCTGAGATGCTTTGCCAGTGCCCTTCTAGCATTCTTTTTTTCCCTTTTAGCAGAAAAATAGGGATATTGTCAGAGACCAAGACAGAGGTATTTTATGCCCCTAAATCAATACTCAGGAACTTTTCCAAAAATGTCTGATAAACTTTCTTTATTCCCACTGCTACCACAGTGGCCCAGGCCTCAGCATCCCTCAGCTGGATGATGGAAATAGTCTCCTAATCTGTCTCTTACTCACCTTGCCTCTCTTTATCATATTCTTTATACTGTAGCCAGAGGGATCTTGCTGAAACACAACACTGGTTAAATCACAACTCAGCTCAGAACCCAACAATGGTTTCTCTTAAGATGAAATCCAATCCCTTAACATAGACTACAAGAGTGATTTTCAATTTTTTGTTTGCTTTCCATACTAAGAAATGCATTTTGCATCTCAATTCAGTGTCACATGCTCTGAAATGAACATTTCACAAACAATACTTATCCTTACTACCTGAAAGGCACTGATATATTCTATGCAACTCTGAATGCCAAGGGTCAGCAAACTTTTTGTGCAAAGGACCAGATAATAAATACTGTAGGCTTTGTGAACCATATGGTATCTGTTGCAACTACTAAATTTTAGCATTGGAGAAGCACACACAAATACTTTTGCTTACAACTCCAGGGACTTTTTGCATCCCTCAGACAAAGGTTCCCTGGTTTACAGAATGCAGAGCGCTGTACCCTCCACCCCAGGTAGTAAGTGCTCTAACTGGAGACATTTCAGTATCACACAATGCCATAATCACAGGCCCAAATCATGACTAGTTCCACACCAATGTCCCCTTTAAATATTATACCTCTTATTTTTGGAAGTCAAACTCGCTATTTGCCAATGATATGATTGTATACCTAGAAAACCCCAAAGACTTTCCCAAAGGACTCCTAGAATTGGTAAAAGAATTCAATAAAGTCTCAAGTTACAGAATCAATGTACACGAATCAGTAGCACTGCTATACACAAAGACCAAGCTAAGAATCAAATCCAGAACTCAATCCCTTTGACAATAGCTGAGGAAAAAACTAGGAATATAATTTACCATGCAGGTGAAAGACGTCTACAAGGAAAACTACAAAACACTGCTGAAATAAATCATAGGTGACACAAACGAATGGAAACACATCCCATACTCATGGATGGAAAGAATCAATATTGTGAAAATGGCCATACTGCCAAAGGAATGTGCAGATTCAACGCTCAGTGGCAGGGAGACCACTTAGGAGGTTGCTGCAATAATCCAGGTTAGATAAGATAGTAGCTTGAACGAGGGTAGTGGCCTTGGAGTAGGTAAGAAGTGATCCTATTACATTCTTAACTGCCTCAATGCAGCCACAGATGCTGTTATTAATATTAATAGAAGATAAAGACTAGAAAGAGGGAAGAAATGTGGCAAAATGGTGGAAAGGCTCAAGGTCCTGGTGAGTAAAAGGGAATAGGCAGTGGGGAGAGGAGGAAAGATAACTGTGAGAAATAAAAATAGGGGCATGTGGGAGAGCAAAGTCAGAGAATGAGAATGTGTCTTAAATCCATTTTCAATATCAGGTGCTTCTGGTTACATAGACTAACTCATCACCATGGCTTTTCACTTTATCAATGTCCGTGTAAGGTAACTTGTTTTGCAGCATTGTGAAATAATGGACTTTAAAAAAAAAATGTATAGATTAAGGAGATAGTTGTTCTTCTCCAAGCTGAGGTGAAAAGAAATTCTAATCAGCCCCAGGAAAGGAAATTAATGGGTCAGAACAGCCCAATACATTTTTTGGACCTGTGCTTCCTGCATGAGCGGACTATAGGCAACATCCCCTCTCTTGTCTGATCTCCAATCACCAAGGGTGTGATGCCCAGGTTTGGGGTTCAGTACTATCTGCTGGCAGATGAAAATTCAGAATTCTTTCCTGTTGGTGGAAGGCTGGAAGCAAACTAGGTAGTATCTGGAAATTGTTTGTGCCTTGAGTTTTTGAACTTTATTATGAACAATTTCAAATCTATATAGTATTGAGAGAATAGTATGATAAATGCAATGTCCCCATCACACAACTTTAATACTTATCAATACATCTGGGGCTTGTATTTCATAGAGAATAAAGAGAGAAGCAGAACCCTTGAGTTAGACTCTGTCTTTTGGAATTTTGACATTTTGATCTCTCTGAAATCAGAAGACCCAGAGTAGAGTCTGGTCCAGAAATAGGAGGCAACTCCAGATTTTACAGACTGAAGAACAACGGAGGCTAGACAGAGGAGGTGTGATACATTTTAGAATTGGGAAAATTCTATTAAAGAAAAGTAGAAAATGCTGAGCTGTTGGTAGAGCACAACCTCCCAGAGGCTATGGGTTGCCAATTATGGCTAATTTCTTTGTCTTCAAAGTTTTTCGCTCAGTTCATTCATTCTACATGGGATTTTTTCCTTTTGAAGAAATCCTAATTCAATGCTATATTTTATCATTGAAATCCATGGGAAAAGTAATCTACTTTGCCAATAGTTGCCTTTCACTTACTTTTTTTTTTTTTTTTTTGCAATGCATTGACTTTTTTTTTTTTTTAAGTTCAAGCTCTATGTGTTTTGAAAGTTGTAAGGTCTTTACAGTTTCCTGTGGTGTTTCCTCAGAGAATAAATGTCAAGCTTAACTTTGCACCATCTTCATCACTCTTATCCCTCACCTTGATTGCATTGGGAACAAAAAATTGTGTGTGTGTTTGTGTGTGTGTGACTGGATATGTGTGGGTGTGTGTATACGGGGAAGAGTGCTTCAGAAGTTCTTGGAGGAGGTGAGTGAGAAGGAGGAGTACCTACAAACGTTTTCATTTTTTCAGTTGGTAATTGTTGCCAGTAAGGGGTCCAACTGACAAAGGCTGGTATGATTTTGCTTAGAAAATAGCTAGTTTGACACAAAGAACTCTAATGAAGCTATATCAGGGAGGGTCATGGTCATTTGCCATAGACTCACCCTGGGGGTGGTGGTGGTATGGACTGGGCTGGCTCCAGAACCTGCACCTGGGTGGAGCTTGAGTTGAGCATATGGTAGTTTTTCACTTACTTGTTTTCAGATGGCAAGTCAAATATTTGACCTGGACCAATCCCTCTTGAAGTCTCCAAAGGCAGCTGAAGGTGTTTTAAATCTCTCCCAACACGTTGTGAGGAAGCTGCAGCTGGCTTTGATAAACCAAGGAGTAACATGATCAAAACAGTAGCCTCAGTGAGGAGGCAGTGAGCACAAGAAGGCTTCCTTTCCCAGGACTGTGTGAGAAAGAGAATTGCACATTTGGAACTTTGAAGAAAAACACACACTCCTGGTTTGCCACTTAGTGGTGATTGGGGGTGCTGATGCTTCCTGGCAATGTGCTTCAGGTAAGAAATCTTAGCAAGGGCCAAGTCCTTCTAATTTTTAATCTGACAACTCAGTTAAAACGAAGTGGAATCCAAAGAAATTTCAGAAAAATAGGTGTGATATGCAGGTTGGCCCTATTCAACCTCTGTAGTCAAGGTGGGACTTTATAAGGAGCAACTTTATAAGGAGCAACTTCCCATAAGGGGACTTAAAGATTGTATATCATAGAGTGACAGAACTTGTATAGCATTAACCACCATTTATTGGGCATTTAGTGTGCACCAGGCATTATCAAAGTGGAATATATATATATATATACATATTTTCTCATTTAGTCCACCTAACATGATAGTAAGATAGTTACTATTATCATTCCCACTTTGCAGACGAGGAAGCTGAGGCGTGGAGACCCTTTACTTGCTGAGGTTCAAATGGCTAGCAAGTATAAGAAGAGGGGTTCAAATACAGGCAGCCTGATTTGAAAACCCATGATTTTAAGCAGCATGCTATATTTTCTCTCTCAACTGATAGGGACCTTAGAAATCATTCAGCTTCCTAATTTTACAGATGAGGAAAATGAATTACAAAGAAATGACTAGACTATAAGATCCACAGCTCTATGAGAGCAGATCATAACTATTTTGCTCACCATTGTAGGCCCTGCTACTAATTGTAGGGTCAAGTCAATTCTATAGTAGGTGCTCAAGAAAAAAAGTTATTGAACAAGACTTTCGGCAGGAGGTGGAGCAAGATGGTGGAATAGAAGGCTCCACTAATTGTCATCCGCCCCCACAAGGACACCTATTCAACAACTATCTACACAGAAAAAACAGCTTCATAAGAACCTAAAAAACAGGTGAGCACTCATAGTACCTGGTTTTAACTTTATATTATTGAAAGGGCATTAAAGAGATAAGGAAAACAGTCTTGAATCAGGAATGCCATCCCTCCCCGAGGCCAAGCAGCATCAGCATGGTACAGAGAGCAACTCTGGGGCACTGGGGGAGGAAGAACACAGCAATTGTGAGGCACTGAACTCAATGCTGTCTTGTTACAGTAGAAAGGAAACCCGGACCAAACCTAGCCAGCACCCACCCGCGGAGGGAGCATTTAAACCAGCCCTAGCCAGAGGGGAATTACCCATCCCAGCAGTTGGAAATTTTGAGTTTCTGCAAATCTCTCCACTGAGGGCTACAGTGCTTTGTGTCTCTAAACTTGAAAGGTAGTCTATGCCATAAGGACTGCAAGTCTTAGGCAAGTCCTAGTGCTGAACTAGGCCCAGGGACAGAGGACTGGGGGTGGAGGGGATGTGACATACTGAGACACCAGCTGGGGTGGCTAAGGAAGTGCTGGCATTACCCCTCCCCTACCTTCACACTGCACAGCTCACAGCTCCAGAAGAGACCCCTTCTTTCTGCTTGAGGGGAGGGGAGAGAAGAGTAGGGAAAAATTTGTCTTGCATCTTGGATACCACCACAGCCACAGCAGGATAGGGGACTGGTCAGAGTCCTGAGGCCCCTGTTCCAGGCTCCAGCTCCCAGACAACATTTCTAGATATACCCTGGGTGAAAAAGGAACCCACTTCCTTGAAAAAAAGGACCCCGTGCTGGCAGCATTCATCATCTGCTAACTGAAGAGCCCTTGGGCCCTGAATAACCAGCAGCAACACCCAGGTACTACATCGATGGCCTTGGGTGAGCCTCTGAGACTTGCAAGCTTTTAGTGAGACTTAGCACACTTCCAGCTGTGCTGGCTACAGGGCAAAACTGCTTGAGAAGAGCAGAGGGAAAAATTAAAGGGAACGCGTTTTGTACCTTACGTATCAGCACAACCACAGTGGGGCAGAATACCAAGTGGTCTCTTGGGGGTCCCCAATTCCAAGACTTGACCCTTGGATGGCATTTCTGGACTTGCCTTGAGCCAGAGGGGAGCCCACTGTCCTGAAGGGTGAGTCCCAGGCCAGTCAGCATTCACCACAAGCTGACTTAAGAGCCCTTAGGCCTTAAAGGAACATCAGTGTTAGTTTGAGAGCACTCCTCATGGCCTGTGGTGGCAGTGGCTACAGGGCAAGTCTCCTCTGCCTTTGGAAAGGGGAGGGAAGAATGGAAAGGGCTGTTTCTTGTGCTCTGAGTGTCAGCTCAGCCACAGTACAATAGAACACCAGGTAGACTTGTAAGGATTTTGACTCTAGTCCCTGACTGCTGGGCAGTGCTTCTGGGGGACCTCACCACCATGAAGGGAAGGACACAGGCCTGGCTAGCTTTGCCACCTGCTGATTATAGATCCACAGGCCTCGAGTGAACATAGGCAGTAGCTAGGGAGTGGTTACAGCAGGTCTTTGGTGAGATTCAGTGCTGTGCTGGCTTCAGGTTGCCCCAGTGTAGTTATAGTTGTGGTGGTCACAGGGGTACTTGAGTGACTCCACTCCCAGCTTTAGTTGTCTCAGAACAGAGAGAGAGAAGTAGAGGGAAAGACTCCATTTGTTTGGGAGAAAGTAAGGGCAGAGAACAAGAGTTTCTCCCTGGTAATTTAGAGAATTCTCCCAGACCTTGTCCAAGATCACCAAGGTGGTATCTCTACGAGTCTGCAAGAATGACAGTTTTACTGAGCTTGGGGTGCCTGCTAAATCAGATACAGCTTAGATCATAGCAGCGAAGTCCTTTCAAATATGTGGAAAGCTTTTCCAAGAAGGATGGCTACACACAAGCCCAGACAGTGAAGACTACAATAAATCCCTAACTCATCAATGCCTAGAAACTGAAGAACATCTACTAGCATCAGCACCATCCAGGAAAGCATGACCTTTCCAAATGAACTAAATAAG
This sequence comes from Macaca nemestrina, assembly GCF_043159975.1. Lineage (NCBI taxonomy): Eukaryota > Metazoa > Chordata > Mammalia > Primates > Cercopithecidae > Macaca > Macaca nemestrina. The sequence continues at coordinate 54,953,987 of NC_092145.1, forward strand.
GCACCAGGGACCAATCATGGAGAAACAGAATTATGTGACCTTTCAGACAGAGAATTCAAAAGAGCTGAGGTGAGGAAACTCGAAGAAATTCAACATAACGCAGAGAACGTTAACCAAGATTGAAATAATTAAAAAGAATCAAGCAGACATTATGGAGCTGAACAATGCAATGGGCATACTGAATAATGCATCAGAATCATTTAATAGCAGAAATAAGCAGAAGAAAGAATTAATGAGCTTGAAGACAGGCCATTTGAAAACATACAGTAATAAGAGACAAAAAATGAATAAAATACAATGAAGCACACCTAGAGGATCTAGAAAATAGCCTAAAAAGGGCAAATCTGAGTTATTTACCTTAAAGGGGAGGTAGAGAAATAGATAGGGGCATAAAGTTTATACAAAGGGATAATAACAGAGAACTTCCCAGACCTAGAGAAAGATATCAGTATCCAAGTACAAGAAGGTTATAGAACACCAAGCTAATTTTACCCAAAGAAGACTACATCAAGTTATTTAACAATCAAACTCTCAAAGATCATGGATAAAGACAGGATCCTAAAAGCAGCCAGAGAAAAGAAACAAATAGCATACAATGGAGCTCGAATACATCTGGCAGCAGATTTTTCAGTGGAAACCTTATAGACCTGGAGAGAGTGGCATGACATATTTAAAGTGATGAAGAAAAAAATAAAAAACTTTAACCTGAGAATTGTATATGTGGCGTGAATATTCCTCAAGCATGAAGGAGAAATAAAGACTTTCTCAGACTAAAACTGAGAGATTTCATCAACACCAGACCTGTCCTACAGGAAATGCTAAAGGGAGTACTTCAATCAGAAAGGAAAGGACATTGATGAACACTAAGTAATCACCTGAAGCTACAAAGGTCATTGGTAATAGTAAGTACACAGAAAAACACAGAATATTATAACACTGTAACTGGTGTGTAAACTACTCTCTTCCAAAGTAGAAAAACCAAAGGATAAACCAATCAAAAATAATAACTACGACAACTTTTTAAGACATAGGCAGTACAATAAGATATAAATAGAAACAGCACAATAAAATGTTAAAAAGTGGAGGGACAAAGTTAAAGCATAGAATTTTTATTAGTCTTCTTTTTGCTTGTTTGTTTATGCAAACAGTGTTAAGTTGTTAGGTTAAAATAATGGGTTACAATATAGTATTTGTGAGCCCCATGGTAACCTCAAAACAACATACAATGCATACACAAAAAATTAGAAGCAAGAACCTAAATCATATCACCAGAGAACATCACTCTGGTAATCTGGATTGGAAGAAAGGAAGGAAAGAAAGAAGAAAAGAAGAGAAGACCACAAAACAGCCAGAAAACAAATAATGAAATGGCAGGAGTAAGTCCTTACTTACCAATCATAACATTATATCAGTACTTATATCAGACAAAATAAATTTCAAGACAAAAACTTTAAGAAGAGACAAACGAGGTCACTACATGATGATAAGGGGATCAATTAAGCAAGAGGATATAACAATTTAAAATATATACACACCCAACACTGGAGCACCCAGATATATAAAACAAATGTTATTAATGCTAAAGAGAGGTAGATCCCAATAAAATGATAGCTGGAGACTCAGTGTTGGACAGATCCTCCAGACAGAAAATCAACAAAGAAGCATCGGACTTAATCTGTACTACTGATCACATGGATCTAATAGATATTTACAGAACATTTCATCCAATGGCTACAGAGTACACATTCTTTTCCTCAACCCATGGATCATTCTCAAAAATAGACCATATTTTAGGTCACAAAACAAGTCTGAAAACATTCAAAAAATTGAAATAATATCAAGCATATTTTCTGACCACAATGGAATAAAACTAGAAATTAATAAGAGGAATATTGGAAACTATACAAATACACGGAAATTAAACAATATGCTCCTGAATGATCAGTGGGTCAATGAAGAAATTAAGAAGGTAATTGAGAAATTTCTTGAAATAATTGATAATGGAAACACAACATACCAGAACCTGTGGGATACAGCAAAAACAAGTACTAAGAGAGATTATAACTGTAAGTGCGTACATCAAAAAAGAAGAAATTTTCAAATAAACAACCTAACAATGCATTTTAAAGAATTAGAAAACCAAGCGCAAACCAAACCCACAATTGGTAGAATAAGTGAAATAATAAAGAAAAGAGAAGTAATAAATGAAATTGAAATGAAAAAAATACAAAAGATCAATGAAATAAAAGGTTGGTTTCTTGAAAAGTTAAACCATATTGACAAACCTTTAGCTAGACTAACAAAGAAGAAAAGAGCGTAGACCCAAATAAATAAAATCAGAAATGAAAAAGGAGATATTACAAATGATACTGCAGAAATTCCAAGGACCATTAATGGCCACTATGAATAACTGTATACCAATAAATTGGAAAATCTAAACGAAATGGACAAATTCCTAGACACGTAGAAGCTACTATGATTGAACCAGGAAGAAATCCAAAAGCTGAACAGACCAATAAGAAGTAACAAGATCAAAGCTGTAATAAAAAGTTTCCTAGTAAAGAAAAGCCTGGGACCTGATGGCTTAGCAGGTGAATGCTAAGAAACATTTAAACAAGAACTTCTACCAATTCTAAGCAAACTATTTGAAAAATAGAGAAGGATGGAATACTTCCAAACTCATTCTATGAGGCTAGTAGTACCCAGATACCAAAACCAGACAAAGACACATCAAAAAAAGAAAACTATAGGCTAATATATCTGATGTACTGACGTAAGCTTCCTCAACAAAATACTAGCAAACCAAATTTAACACTACACTAGAAAGATCATTCATCATGATCAAGTGGGATTTATCTCTGGGATGCAAGTATGGTTCAACATACACAAATCAATCAATTTGATACATCATATTAACAGAATGAAAGAAAAAACCATATGATCATTTCAAATGATGCTGAAAAAGCATTTGATAAAATTCAGCATGCTTTTATGATAAAATCCCAGAAAAACTGGGTATAGAAGGAACATATCTCAACATAATAAAAAGCCATATGCTACAGATCCACAGCTAGTATTATACTGAATGGGGAAGAACTGAAAGATCTGGAACGCGACCAGGATGCCTATTGTCATCATTGTTATTTATCATAGTACTGGAAGTCCTAGCTACAGCAATCAAATGAGAAAGAAAGAAAGGGTATCCAAACTGGAAAAGAAGAAGTCAAATTATCCTCGTTTGCAGATGATATGATCTGATAGTTGGAAAAATCTAAAGACTCCGCAAGAAAAGTCATAGAAGTGATAAGCAAATTCAGTAAAGTTTTGGGATACAAAATCAACACACAAAAATCAATAGCATTTCTATATGCCAACAGTGAGCAATGTGAAAGAGAAATTAAAAGTAATCCCATTTAGTATAGCCACACATAAAATTAAATACCTAGGAATTAACCAAAGAAGTGAAAGATCTCTAAATAAAAACTATAAAACACTGATGAAGGAAATTGAAGAGGACACCAAAGGATGGAAAAATATTTCATGTTCATGGATTGGAAGAATCAATATTGTTAAAATGTCCATACTACCCAAAGCAATCTACAGATTCAATGCAATCCTTATCAAAATACCAACGACATTCTTCACAGAAACAGAGAAAAAAAACCAGTCCTAAAATGTATATGAATTTATATGGAACCACAAAAGACCCAGAATAGCCAAAGCTATCCTGAGCAAAAAGAACAAACCTGGAGGAATCACATTACCTGACTTCAATTTATACTACAGAGCTACAGTCACCAAAACAGCATGGTACTGGCATAAAAACAGACACATAGACCAAAGGAACAGAATGTAGAACAGAGACACAAATCCACAGAATTGCAGCGAACCCATTTTTGACAAAGGTGCCAAAAATATACACTGGGGAAGACAGTCCTTTCCATAAATGGTGCTGGAAAAACTGGATGTCTATATACAGAAGAAAGAAACTTGACCCCTATCTCTTTCTATATACAAAAATCAAATCAAAATGGGTTAAACACTTAAATCTGAGACCTCAAACTATGCAACTACTATAAGAAAACACTGGGGAAAGTCTCTAGGGCATTGGGCAAAGATTTCTTGAACAATGCCCCACAAGTACAGGAAACCAACCCCAAAATGCACAAATGGGATCACATGAAGTTAAAAAGCTTCTGTACAGTGAAGGAAACAATCAGCAAAGTGAAGAGAAAACCCACAGAATGGGAGAAAATATTTGCAAACTATCCCTCTGACAAGGGATTAATAAGCAGAAAATATAAGGAGCTCTGACAACTCTATAGGAAAAAAATCTAATAATCCACTGAAAAATTGGGCAAATGATTTGAGTAGACGTTTCTCAAAAGAAGACCTACAAATGGCAAACAGATATGAAAAGGTGTTCAACATCATTGATCATTAGAGAAATGGAGATCAAAACTAGAATGAGCTACCATCTCACTCCAGTTAAAATGACTTATATCCAAAAGACAGGCAATAACAGATGCTGTTGAGAATGTGGAGAAAAGGGAACACTTGTACACTACTGGGGAGAATGTAAATTAGTACAACTACCATGGAGAACAGTTTGGAAGAAGTTCCTTGAAAAATTAAAAATAGAGGTATCATGTGATCCAGCAATCCCACTGCTGGATATATACCCCAAAGAAAGGAAATAAGTATATCAAAGAGATATCTGCACTCCTGTGTTTGCTGCAGCAATTTGCGATACCTAAGATTTGTAAGCAACGTAAATGTCTATTAACAGATGGATGAATAAAGAAAATGTGGTACATATACACAATGGAGTACTATTCAGCCATAAAAAGAATGAAATCCAGTCATTTGCAACAACACGGATGGAACTGGAGATCACTGAGTTAGTTGAAATAAGCCAGGCACAGAAATACAAACATTGCATATTTTCACTTATTTGTGGGATCTAAAAATCAAAACAATTAAACTCATGGAGGTAGAGAGTAGAATGATGGTTACCAGAGGCTGGGAAGAATAGTGGGGAGTGGGTGGGAAGTGGGGATGATTAATGGGTAGAAAAAAATAGAAAAAATAAATAAGACCTACTATTTGATAGCACAACAGGGTGACTATAGCCAATAATAACTTAATTGTACTTTAAAATAAAGAGTGTAATTGGATTGTTTGTAACACAAAGGATAAATACTTGAGGGGATGAATACCCCATTCTCCATGATGTGATTATTTTACATTGTATGACTATCAAAATATCTCATGTAACCCATAAATATACATACCTACTATGTACTCACAAAAATTAAAAATATAAAATTTTAAAAATAAAATTAAAAAATACGGAATGAATATAGAATACATGAGCAAAATGGAGGGCTTAAATGGTGGATCCCCAAGATCTCCTACATGTTTAATATTCTATTTCATTTCACGCCCTTATTAAAAAAAAAATACTAAGGCCAGGCGCGGTGGCTCACTCCTATAATCTCAGTACTTTGGGAGGCCGAGGTGGGTGGATCACGAGGTCAGGAAATTGAGAACATCCTGGCTAACAGGGTGAAACCCCGTCTCTACTAAAAATACAAAAAAATTAGCCAGGCATGGTGGCCAGTGCCTATAGTCCCAGCTACTCGGGAGGCTGAGGCAGGACAACGACCTGAACTCAGGAGGCGGAGCTTGCAGTGAGCCGAGATTGCGTCACTGCACTCCAGCCTCGCGATAGAGTGAGACTCCCCCAGCCATAGACCGAGACTCCGTTTCAAAAAAAAAAAATAGTGTCCGGAATTGGTGGGTTCTTGGTCTCGCTGACTTCAAGAATGAAGCCACGGACCCTCGCGGTGAGTGTTACAATTCTTAAAGATGGTGTGCTGGGACTTTGTTTCTTCAGATGTTCAGATGTGAGTGCTAGAAAAGTTCTCGAAGTCCCCACTAGACCCAGGAGCCCAGCTGGCTTCACCTAGTGGATCCCGCACCAGGGCCCCAGGCGGAGCTCCCAGCCAGTTTCCAGCGGCAGGCCCGTACTCCTCAGCCCTTGAGCGGTTGATGGGACCCGGTGCCGCAGAGCAGGGGGCGGCGCTCGTGGGGGAGGCTCAGCCGAGCAGGAGTCCACAGCGCGGGAAGGGGAGGGCGCCGGCAGGCCGGCACTGCTGGGGGACCGGCGCACCCTCCGCAGCTGCTGGCCCGGGTGCTAAGTCCCTCACTTCCCCTCGCGGCAGCGCCGGCCTGCCGCTCGGAGTGCAGGGCCCACCGAGCCCACGCCTACCCGGAACTTGCGCTGGCCGGTAAGCGCCTTGCGCTGCCTCCGTTCCTACCCGCGCCTCTCCCTGCACACCTCCCAGCAAGCAGAGGAAGCTAGCTCTGGCCTGGCCAGTCCAGAGAGGGGCTCCCACAGTGCGCAAGTGGGCTGAAGGGCTCCTCAAGGCGGCCAGAGTGGTCGCCGAGGCCGAGGAGGCGCTGAGAGTGAGCGAGGACTGCTAGGGCTGCCAGCACGCTGTCACCTCTCAATACTAAAAGCATTTACACAGTATGTGATGCAGGTAAGGGAAGCCATGGACATGAAAGATCAGACTTCACTTACTTCATAATTTTTGATGAACAATGCCTAGCTAACTCAGACTAGAGGGACAACATTTATTCATTTGTTCACTCTGCAAACATTTTTTGAGGGCCTAACCTGTGCTAAGCACTGTACTAGGCTCTGATGGTACATGTGATAATAATAGCTAACCTTTTCCTATTTGAGTACCTGGGCCTATTTTAAATGCCTGATGTGTAACTATTCAGTACATTGGTATTGAGCACTTATTGTGTGCTAGGTATGTTCTGGGCACTGGGGTTATATTGTTGAGCAGAACAGACAAAAATTATGTCCTTGTAGGACTTATACTCTCATTTTTATAACACGTTTATAAGATTGATTCTAACATTAGCCCCATTTTATCAATGAGGAAACAGATACAGAGAGGTAAAGATCTCACTGGCAGTAAATAGCAGAGCCAGGCTTGAACCTAGGTAGTATGATTCTAGAAATGGCTTTTAACAGTTGCATTCTACTGCTTTTCAAAGAGGAATATGAGTCTTTGCACTTAGGGGCTCATGGACTATTTGGGGAGAGAGGCAAAAAAAATTAATCATTGTAAAACAACAAAAATAGCAGTAGCTAACACCTATGAGTGCTTACTATGTTTCAGTCCTTGTGTGAAGAGTTTGACATGTTTTCTTTCATTTCAACTTCCTAACAACCCCCCAAAATAGATAACACTATGATTTCCATTTTATACGTGAAACAGCTGTCACGTTCCACATCCCATGTCCTTAACCACCTTGGTAATACATTACACAAATACATGAACACAGAGTCCTGCATACAGAATAACAACGTTGTAACCTCCCCATGCCCAGCCCTCTTTCCCACTTACTTTCAAACCAAAAGTCTCATTTCTTGATCTTTGGTAGTGTGTTCACACTGTAGGAGCTAGGTATTTTGCTGTGAGAGCTTTGAAAGGCCAACTAAATTAGCTGTTCCATTTCTGATTTTATTGCTGACCCGATGTCGCTAAAGGTCAGCTAGGTTTGTGATGGCACTAAAGGCTGCTTTTTATAATAGCAGTTTTTTTTTTTGGAGACAGAATCTTGTTCTGTCACACAGGCTGGAGGGCAGTGGTGCGATCTTGGCTCACTGCAACCTCTGCCTCCCAGGTTCAAGCGATTCTTCTGCCTCAGCCTCCTGAGTAGCTGGGATTACAGGTGCTGCCACCATGCCTGGCTAATGTTTGTATTTTTAGTAGAGGCGGGGGTTTCATCATATTGGCTAGGCTGGTCTTGAACTCCTGACCTCAGGTGATCCACCCTTCTCAGCCTCCCAAAGTGTTGGGATTACAGGGGTGAGCCACCGTGCCCGGCCTCATAATAGCATTTTGTAGGACATTTCAAAAATGGCACTTGCTCCCTGGGTGAAGAAGCAGTATGGTATGGTGGCTAAAGTTGTCATCTTTAGGCTTATACAGACCAGAGTTCAAATCCAGTCTACTCCCTGTTTCCAGTTGAGTGACCTTGGGCAAGTTATCTACCTTTTTACTACTTTAGATTCCTAGCACCCAAAGCAAATTTTTCTAGATATAGTCTCTAAAGGAGGGAAAAGTCAATATTGAAAAAAAAATTAGGCCTGGCGCGGTGGCTCAAGCCTGTAATCCCAGCACTATGGGAGGCCGAGACGGGTGGATCACGAGGTCAGGAGATCGAGACCATCCTGGCTAACCCGGTGAAACCCCGTCTCTACTAAAAAATACAAAAAAACTAGCCAGGTGAGGTGGCCTATAGTCCTAGCTACTGGGGAGGCTGAGGCAGGAGAATGGCGTGAACCCAGGAGGCGGAGCTTGCAGTTAGCCAAGATCCGGCCACTGCACTCCAGCCTGGGCGACAGAGCGAGACTCCGTCTCAGAAAAAAAAAAAAAAAAAAAAAAAAAAAAAAATTTAGGAGAACTACTTATTTTTTCAGTGCTCTCTCTCTCTGTATTTGTGTGCATGTGTGTGTATGCACATGCCTGTGGGTATGAAAGTATAAACTCAATCGCACTGCCACCAATCTCACAGGCCAATTGACTAGAATATTAAAAAGTATCCTTGCCACTCATCCTTTACAATTTTCCCTTTAGAAAGTGGTATATAACAGAATTACACACAAACTGTATTTCATATCTATCCTAATAATGAGTTCATTCTTGACCACATTTGTTAAAATGAATATGAAATAATTATTTGCCACTTAGCAAATGTTAGCCAACTTTACATCCATATCTAGTTATCATGTGACAGTTGAGCATTGATAGTTATTGCTGGATATTAGCAGTTTTACAGAGCTTCACTTAAAATGTGTGCTGCCTCACAATCTGTTGGCACAAAAAGTATAACAAAGCAAATGACAGGAGAATAGATTATAATGGAATCTGATGGTTCATCTTTAAAAGAGAAACCTATTTCCAGAGAGAACATCTGCTCTCAATGCAGAGTGCGGGGCCATAGCTGGGGCTGCTATGCTTTTAGCAGATGGAAGTGGGGTGGACTGAAAATTCACAGAGCATTGGAGACTGAAGTTTGTCACCTCACCAGATTGCTTTCTGAGTATTTCCTTGTCTAGCAGCTTTGAACCTGCAAATGCCAAGGGAGTACACATTGTCTTCTGAGTAAAAAACCTTCCCAGGTGTCAATGTCAACATTAATTTTTTGTTAAGAGACCCATGGCTCAGATAGTTACATGTTTCCCTGTACTGTGTACATGTAAATATCACAGTCCATTTGTCTGTGGATACATTAGTAAGAATTGAATGATAAACTCATGGCTATCATATTAGGATATAACCTAGCAGGTCAATTAACTCACTTCCTTCTAACCATGGTAGCATTCTTCCCTCAACAATCAGTCTGGCCTTTGAGCAGTTTCATTTTAGAGGAAAAGCATTTGCAAAGTTTCTTTTCACATAAGGCCATTAGCCTCGTGATTGTAGTACGCTTTCGTTCTTCCTTCTCCCCACCTCTTTTTTGGTCAATAGTTCTCTTAAGATAATGAAATCCATACTGTGTTAAATTGCTCAAAGATCTAAAAGTAAAATCTTATTATAATGTGACAGGGCCGTGCTAAAAGAATATTGTGTTAGTAACTTTCCATTATATTAACTTACTATTGTGGCTGGAAGTGAAAAAAGCTGAGGCTTTTAACAATGTAGCGAGTTTTTTTAAAAGCCTCAATTAAAGACAGGTAGCAGTATTCTGAGGGTTAAATTTAACATAATATAGTAGGTATATTTTAAAAATGGCAGTAAAATGTGATTTGGGGACTCTCAAACTTTATGCTGAAGTGTCATTTCTATCTCTAACAGGAAAGGATCATATATTTAATATATTTGGCTTGGTACCGGTGTCTGATAGGCTAATGGACACTAGAAATATGTAGAGGGATAGATTTAGATAAAAGAGGCTAGTGATTCATGCTCACTTATCAAATAATGTTTCATTCAGAGTTATGAATAAGCCATAATAAACACAGAGATATGATTTGTGGTTGAGCATCAATAAAAGAAGATTAATATGAGTAGTGAAAAAAATAAGCAATAACCAGAAGAGATCAAAAAATTACTGTAAGTAAAAGACTTTTCATCACTCTCCCTTTTGTGTCTGGAAATAAGAGGTTTTGTGTGTGTGTGTGTGTGTGTGTGTGTGTGTGTGTGTGTTTAAATTTTTAAGCAATAAAATTAAGTGCTTTGGCAATAATATTATATATCACATCTTAAATATGTATAAACTCTCCTGGAGTTACAGGGCACTTCACTTTGTATTACTCAACAGCCTCGTATAAACTCTCCTGGAGTTACAGGGCACTTCACTTTGTATTACTCAACAGCCTCAAAATCTTGAAGGTCCACCTATTCTGTTGAATGAACTGTGCTAGGTGCCATGGGAAGAACTAAAAGGTATACTGTGATTTCTTTCACATATGAAATGAGAGAGCTCAGAGCCCTGTCCAATATGTTTTTCTTTCTATAGCCCCTAAATTCATCCAACATGTGGCAATCTTCAATACCAGGGCAGTTTGAAGGGTCTGCTTAACAGCAATGAGATTTTAATCTAAAGAGCCAAGTAGTGCCACATATATTTTTCAAGGTAACAGCATTCCCATAAATCTAACTCATCCAATACAGCTAAAAACTAGAATAAATTGGAAATGCAATTCGTATGAATTTACAGATGCATAAAAACCAGGGTCATCAGATCTGGATTTGGGTATAAGAAGGAATACCATGGTGTTTGCTGTATTTGTCGTATGTCTGTAGTCACATATCCTAATGCTCTAATCATTTGGATGATGGATTTTTTCCCCTAAGTCTTTGTGCATATTTTAGTAATTTGTTGATGGTCGTAAATATTTGGATATAAAGTTTGGAATATCAAGGCTCTTTGGCATTGTGCACACCCATGTGTGTGTGTTAAAAATTTCCGAACAGAAAGCATCAAGTTTCTTCAAAGAGTTCTTTTCACTCACTTGACATTTCTGATTCTAAGCAATACGAATAGATAGAACCTGCCGTGTATTGAGCCTCCTTTGAAACTGGCCCTGGGATTTTCCCTCTCTTCTGTAGATTTCTTTTTTTTTTTTTTTGTGGTGTTTGGGATTTTATCAACAGTGGCTTGAGCTCTTGCTCAAGGTGGTAAGAACAGCTTATAATATAATAACTCCTAGTTTTCTTATCAGATATTAAGAATAGGGGTGCTCATCAGAAACAGTAATAGCTAACATTATCAGGTGCTTACTATGACCAGGCTTTGCTTTAATTATTTCACATAATTAATTTTACTTAGTCCTCACCATAACCCTATGACTTAAGTAATATTACCCTTATTTTGCATTTGAGATAACTGAGGCCCAGAGAGTTTAAATAACTTGCATACAAACTGATGGTCTTAAGTGACAAAACTGGGTGTCATACCCAAGCAGCCTGGCTTCAGAGCCCAAGAAAGTAAATATTTCACTAAACTGCCTTACCCCTAGAGAGTTTTGTTGACAGACCTGAGAGTGGTGTGGTCCGGTCATCGTTATTTAAAAAAAATCTCCTGTTGGAATTCTGGTGAGCTTCCAGAGTTTAGATGCTCTGTTTGAAAGCAAGCTGACCTGGCTTCTTTGAAAAAGAGCCAGTACCCAGGTCTGAAGGGAAAATGGAGGCAGACAGCAGACATGCTTATGAGCCATCTGATGATAAACACCCACCATATGGTCAAAATGATTCCCACTGCCTCACAGTGAGGGAAGAAGACACTTTTGCGTATGAAATGCACTGTTTATTTTCTTGTGCAGTGGTTTCAGTTCAAATTAAATGTTTCACGTCAGACAAGGAACTAATAACAAATGATCTCCTCCCTCAGTGGTGCAGTAACAAATATGTAGTAATTTGAAAGCTGGGAAGAAAATTATTACTCCCAAAGATGCAATAAATACACGATATGTTTTAGAGAGTCCTTTGATGAAATGAACACTGAAGGTGCTGCTAGCAGTACTTCTGCTTAAGAAAAAAAAGCATAGTCCAAAAAAAAAAAAAAAAAGAAAAAAGGAAGAAGCATTTAAAAATGCTGTCTGATCTGTCAACATTTTGTTAACATGTAATACCTTAAGGACACAACTTAGAAGTAGAATCTTCAGTGAAGCAAAAACTCATTCTTTCTTCACATCACAAGAGATGAAACTAGCAAGTAGAACAGCCAGGCATAAAATTTTGCAGTTTAAAAGCAACTTAGTAAGAAAGGCTGCTTCTGCCCTCTTTCTTATTTTGATTGGTCTCTGAAAAGGGCAATGGCCAAACATTTTGTTTTTCTTCAGAGAAGTGCCCTGATGCCTGCCCTCCCCTCTCCCCAAGACCCATTTCCATTCTACTCTCTTAGTTCTCACACTATCCTGTGAGATCTGTTTCTTCTTCTCACTGCCAGGCTTTCTGTATCAAGGACTCCAAAGAAATCAGTTACAGCCCATGTATTTGATTGCATCCGGCCCTCATCTCAAGCATTAGCAGAGGCAAGAAAGAAGTCCAAGGCCAGGAATACCTGCCGCTGCTAGTGTCCAGTCCTAGGGAGAGTCCAAGGTTAGGTCTCTGCAAAGGGACTTGCCTACTTAATGCTTGCCATAGCCAGCCTTCTTCCTGGAACCTAGCAGGCAGGATACCACACTAAAAGGCAACAGCGCACCCATGTTGAGATCGGGCTTTTTACCTCTACCTTTTTTATTTTGAAATAAGTATAGATCCACAAGCAGTTACAGAAAAATGTACAGAGAAATCCCATGCACTCTTCACCCCTCTGTCCCCAATGTTATCATCTTGCATAAGCATAGTACATTATTAAAACCATGAACTTGACATTGGTATAATCTACAGAGTTTATTCAGATTTCACCAGTTATACATGAACTCATTTGTGTGTATTACTGTGTATGTGTAGTTCTATGCAATTCTATCACTTATGTAGCTTCATGTAACTACCACCACAAACAATTTGTAGAACTGTTCCATTACGTCAAGGCAACCTCTTGCTACCACTTAATAGTTAGCCCTCCCTCCCAAATCTTAGTCTCTGGCAACTACTATCTGTTTTCCATTTATATATTACATTATTTCAAGATTGTTATATAAATGGGATCATAACATGTGTAAACTCTTTTTCACTCAGCATAATTCCCTTGAGGCCCACCAAAGGTGTTACATGTATTCATAATTCCTTCTGTGTTTGCAGAGTAGTATTCCACAATATGAATATACCTTGGTCTGTTTAACCATTCACTTGTTGAAGAACCTCTGGGTTGTTTCCAATTTTTGGCTATTACAAATAAAGCTACTTTGAAAATTAGTGTACAGGTCTTTCTGGGTCATATAGCAGTTGCAAATTTAGTTTTACAAGAGACTGTCAAACTCTTTCCCAGAGTGGCTGTATCAATTTACATTCTCATCAGCAACATATAAGTGATTTGGTTTATTAACATCTTTGCCAGCATTTGGTGTTGTGACTATTTTTTATTGTAGCCATTCTGATAGCTATGTGGTAATATTTCATTGTGGTTTTAATTGTCCTTTCCATAATGGTTAATGAACATTTTTTTATGTGCTTATTTGACATCTCTATATTCTCTTTGGTGAAATGTCTATTCCTGTCTTTTGCCCATTTTCTAATTGAATTGTTGTATTTTTAGTATTGAGTTTTGAAATTTCCTTATATATTCCGGATAGAGGCCCTTTGTCAGATAGGTAGTTGCAAATATTTCCTTCGAGTATGTAATTTGTCTTTTTACGTGAACATTGTTTTTGCTTGTTTTTTTTTTTTTTCAGTACAAAAGGTTTTAATTTTGATGAGGTACAATTTATCAATTTTTCTTTTTATGGACCATACTTTTGGTGTCAGGTCTAGTAACTCTTGTCTAGCCCTAAATCCCAAAGATGTTTTCTTTTGTTATTATTTTGCCAATAGATATATAGTTTTCCAATTACTATAACTCCATTTGTTGAGAAGTCTAGCACCCATTCTTCTTCCATTGAATTACTTTTGCATTTTGTCAAAATCAGTTGGGCATATTTGTGGGGTCTATTTCTTGCTTCTCTGTTTTGTTCTGTTGACCTATGTGTTTATCCTTCTGCCAATACCACACTGTCTTGATTACTGTATCTATGTAGTAAGCCTTACTAGCAGGAAGAGTGAGTTTTTCCTCATCTTTTTGTGAGAAAAAATTCCTCTTTTTTCACCGCTTTTTTCCTCTTTCGATTCCTATTCAAGAGTACATTCAAGAGTAAACTCGTCGGCAATTTTCCTATCCCTAAATTAGCTATGGCTAAGAGTTCATTCTATCTAGTCTAAATAGAGTAAGTGCCTTTTGGGAGTAGACAAAGGAACCAGTTTACTGTGGGGGATTGCCAAGTGCACAACTTAGATTATGTGGGGTAAGAGAATAAGGCAATTCAAGGATATATTTGGTTTACTTTACTATTAACTCTTTGTTTTTTAAATTATACTTTAAGTTCTGGGATACAACGTGCAAGTTTGTTACATAGGTATACACGTGCCATGGTGGTTTGCTGCAACCATCAACCCGTCATCTACGTTAGGTATTTCTTCTAATGCTATCCCTCCCCTAGCCCCCCACCCCACAACAGGGCCTGGTGTGTAATGTTCCCCTCCCTGTGTCCATGTATTCTCATTGTTCAACTCCCACTTATGAGTGAGAACATGTGTTGTTTGGTTTTCTGTTCCTGTGTTAGTTTGTTGAGAATGAGGGTTTCCAGCTTCATCCATGTCCCTGCAAAGGACATGAACTCATCCTTTTTTATGGCTGCATAGTATTCCATGGTGTATATGTGCCACATTTTCTTTATCCAGTCTATCATTGATGGGCATTTGGGTTGGTTCCAAGTCTTTGCTATTGTGAGCAGTGCTGCAATAAGCATACATGTGCGTGTGTCTTTATAGTGTAATGATTTATAATCCTTTGAGTATGTACCTAGTAATGGGATTGCTGGATCAAATGGTATTTCTGGTTCTAGATCCTTGAGAAATCACCACACTGTCTTCCACAATGGTTGAACTAATTTACAGTCCCACCAACAGTGTAAAAGCGTTTCTGTTGGCCAGGCGCGGTGGCTCGAGCCTGTAATCCCAGCACTTTGGGAGGCTGAGATGGGTGGATCACGAGGTCAGGAGATCGAGACCATCCTGGCTAACACGGTGAAACCCCGTCTCTACTAAAAAATACAAAAAACTAGCCGGGTGTGGTGGCAGGCACCTGTAGTCCCAGCTACTTGGGAGGCTGAGGCAGGAGAATGGCGTGAACCTGGGAGGCGGAGCTTGCAGTGAGCTGAGATCCGGCCACTGCACTCCAGCCTGGGTGACAGAGCGAGTCTCCGTCTCAAAAAAAAAAAAAAAAAAAGCGTTTCTATTTCTCCACATCCTCTCCAGCATCTGTTGTTTCCTGACTTTGTAATGATCGCCATTCTAACTGGAGTGAGATGGTATCTCATTGTGGTTTTGATTTGCATTTCTATAATGACTAGTGATGATGAGCTTTTTTTCATGTTTTTTGGCCTCATAAATGTCTTCTGATGATATGTGTTTGTTCATATCCTTCACCCATTTTTTGATAGGGTTGTTTGTTTTTTTCTTGTAGATTCTGGATATTAGCCCTTTGTCAGATGGATAGATTGGAAAATTTTCTCCCATTCTGTAGGTTACCTGTTCACTCTGATGATAGTTTCTTTTGTTGTGCAGAAGGTCTTTAGTTTAATTAGATCCCATTTGTCAATTTTGGATTTTGTTGCCATTGCTTTAGGTCTTTTAGTCATGAAGTCTTTGCCCATGCCTGTGTATTGAATGGTATTGCCTAGGTTTTCTTGTAGGGTTTTTATGGTTTTAGGTTTTACATTTAAGTCTTTAATGCATTTTGAGTTAATTTTTGTATAAAGTATAAAAAAGTGGTCCAGTTTCAGTTTTCTGCATATGACTAGCCAGTTTTCCCAACACCATTTATTAAGTAGGAAATCCATTCCCCATTGCTGTTTTATAACATATCAGGTTTGTCAAAGATCAGATGGTTATAGATGTGTGGCATTATTTCTGAGGCCTCTGTTCTGTTCCATTGGTCTATATATCTGTTTTGGTACCAGTACCATGCTGTTTTGGTTACTGTAGCCTTGTAGTATAGTTTGAAGTCAGGTAGCATGATGCCTCCAGCTTTGTTCTTTTTGCTTAGGATTGTCTTGGCTATGCGGCCTCTTTTTTGGTTCTATATGAAATTTAAAGTAGTTTTTTTCTAATTCTGTGAAGAAAGTCAATGGTATCTTGAGGGGGATAGCATTGAATCTGTACGTTACTTTGGGCAGTATGGCCATTTTCGTGATATTGATTCTTCCTATCCATAAGCATGGAATGTTTTTCCATTTATTTGTGTCCTCTCTAATTTCTTTGAGCAGTGGTTTGTAGTTCTCCTTTAAGAGGTCCTTCACATCCCTTGTAAGTTGTGTTCCTAGGTATTTTATTTTCTTTGTAGCAATTGTGAGTGGGAGTTCACTCACAATTGGCTCTCTATTGATGTATAGGAATGCTTGTGATTTTTGCACATTGATTTTGTATCCTGGGACTTTGCTGAAGTTGCTTATCAGCTTAAGGAGATTTTGGGCTAAGATGATGGCATTTTCTAAATGTACCATCATGTCGTCTGCAAACAGACAATTTGTCTTCCTCTTTCCCTAATTGAATACCCTTTATTTCTTTTTCTTGCCTGATTGCCCTGGCCAGAATTTCTAATACTATGTTGAATAGGTGTGGTGAGAGAGGACATCCTTGTCTCGTGCCAGTATTCAAAAGGAATGGTTCCAGCTTTTGCCCATTCAGTATGATATTGGCTGTGGTTTTGTAATAAATAGCTCTTATTATTTTGAGATACATTCCATCAATACTTAGTTTATTGAAAGTTTTTATCATGAAGGGGTGTTGAATTTTATCAAAGGCCTTTTCTGCAACTGTTGAGATAATCATGTGGTTTTTGTCATTGGTTCTGTTTGTGAGATTGATTATGTTTATTGATTTGCATATGTTGGACCAGCCTTGCATCCCAGGGATGAAGCCGACTTGATCGTTGTGGATAAGCTTTTTGATGTGCTGCTGGATTTGGTTTGCCAGTATATTTTGGATGATTTTCACATCAATGTTAATCAGGCATATTGGCCTGAAATTTTCTTTTTTTTAATTGTGTCTCTGCCAGGTTTTCGTATCAGGATGAGTCCCTCTTTTTCTGTTGTTTGGAATAGTTGAAGAAGGAATGGTACCAGCTCCTCTTTCTACCTCTGGTAGAATTCAGCTATGAATCCTGGTCCTGGGCTTTTTTTGGTTGGTAGGCTATTAATTACTGCCTCAATTTCAGAACTTGTTATTGCTGTATTCAGCGATTCAGCTTCTTCCTGGTTTAGTCTTGGGAGGGTGTATGTGTCCAGGAATATATCCATTTCTTCTGGAGTTTCTAGTTTATTTGCATAGAGGTGTTTATAGTATTCTCTGAGGGTAGTTTGTATTTCTGTGGGATCAGTGGTGATACTTCCAATTATGTGGTCAATTTTAGAATAATTGTGATGTGGTGCTGAGAAGAATGTGTATTCTGTTGATTTGTAGTGGAGAATTCTGTAGATGTCTATTAGGTCTGCTTGGTCCAGAGCTGAGCTCAAGTCCTGAATATCCTTTTTAATTTTCTGTCTTGTTGATCTGTCTAATATTGACAGTGGGATGTTAAAGTCTCCTACTATTACTGTGTGGGAGTCTAAGTCTCTTTGTAGGTCTCTAAGAACTTGCCTTATGAATCTGGATGCTCCTGGTTTGGGTGCATATATATTTAGGATAGTTAGCTCTTCTTGTTGCATTGATCCCTTTACCAGTATGTAATGCCCTTCTTTGTCTTTTTTGATCTTTGTTGGTTTAAAGCCTGTTTTGTCAGAGACTAGGATTGCAATTGCTGCTTTTTTTGCTTTCCATTTGCTTGGTGAATATTCTTCCATTCCTTTATTTTGAACCTGTGGGTCTTTACATGTGAGATGGGTCTCCTTGGTACAGCACACCAATGGGTCTTGACTCTTTATCCAATTTGCCAGTCTGTGTCTTCTAATTGGGGCATTTAGCCCATTTACATTTAAGGTTAATATTATTATGTGTGAATTTGATCCTGTCATTATGATGCTAGCTGGTTATTTTGCCTGTTAGTTGATGCAGTTTCTTCATAGTGTTGGTGGTCTTTACAATTTGGTATGTTTTTGCAGTGGCTGGTACTGGTTTTTCCTTTCTATATTTAGTGCTTCCTTCAGGAGCTCCTGTAAGGCAGGCCTGGTGGTGACAAAATCTCTCAGCATTTGCTTGTCTGTAAAGGATTTTATTTCTCATTCACTTATGAAGCTTAGTTTGGCTGGATATGAAATTCTGGGCTGAAAATTCTTTTCTTTTAGACCATTGAATATTGGCCTCCCTCTCTTCTGGCCTGTAGGGTTTCTGCAGAGAGATCTGCTGTTAGTCTGATGGGCTTCCCTTTGTGGGTAGCTCGACCTTTCTCTCTGGCTGCCCTTAACATTTTTTCCTTTATTGCAACCTTGGCGAATCTGACAATTATGTGTCTTTGGGTTGCTCTTCTTGAGGAGTATCTTTGTGGTGTTTTCTGTATTTCCTGAATTTGAATGTTGGCCTGCCTTGCTAGTTTGGGGAAGTTCTCCTGCATACTATCCTGAAGAGTGTTTTCCAACTTGGTTCCATTCTCCCCATCACTTTCAGGTACAGCAATCAAATGTAGGTTTGGTCTTTTCACATAGTCCCGTATTTCTTGGAGGCTTTGTTTGTTCCTTTTCATTCTTTTTTTCTCTGATCTTGTCTTTACCTTTTATTTCATTAAGTTGATCTTCAATCTCTGATATCCTTTCTTCTGCTTGATTGATTTTGCTATTGATACTTGTGTATGCTTCACAGAGTTCTTGTGCTGTGTTTCAGCTCCATCAGGTCATGTATGTTCTTCTCTAAGCTGGTTATTCTAGTTACCAATTCCTCTAACCTTTTTTCAAGGTTCTTTGCTTTCTAGCATTGGGTTAGAGCATGCTGCTTTAGCTCCTTTAGCTCGGAGGAGTTCATTATTACCCACTTTCTGAAGCCTACTTTTGTCAATTTGTCAAACTCATTCTCTGTCTAGTTTTGTTCCCTTGCTGACAAGGAGTTGTGATCCTTTGGAGGAGAAGAGGTGTTCTGGTTTTTGGAATTTTCAGCCTTTTTGCGCTGGTTTTTCCTCATCTTCATGGATTCATTTACCTTTGGTCTTTGATGTTGGTGACGTTCGGATGGGGTTTTTGTGTGGATGTCCTTTTTGTTGGTGTTGATGCTCTTCATTTCTGTTTTTTAGTTTTCTTTCTAACAGTCAGGCTCCTCTGCTGCAGGTCTGCTGGAGTTTGCTGGAGGTTCACTGCAGACCAATTGCCTGGGTATCACCAGCGGAGGCTGCAGATCAGCAAAGATTGCTGCCTGTTTCTTCCTCTGGAAGCTTTGTCCCAGAGGGGTACCCGCCAGATGCCAGCCGGAACTGTCTTGTATGAGGTGTCTGTTGATCCCTGCTGGGAGGTGTCTCTCAGTCAGGAGGCATGGGGGTCAGGGACTCACTTGAGGAGGCAGTGTGTCCCTTAGCAGAGCTCTAGCGCTGTGCTGGGAGATCTGCTGCTCTCTGCAGAGCTGTCAGGCAGGGACATTTAAGTCTGCTGAAGCTGTGCCCACAGCCACCCCTTCCCCCAGGTGCTCTGTCCCAGGGAGATGGGAATTTTATCTATAAGCCCCTGACTGGGGCTGCTGCCTTTGTTTCAGAGATGCCCTGCCCAGAGAGGAGGAATCTAGAGAGGCAGTCTGGCCACAGTGGCTCTGCGGAGCTGTGGTGGGCTCTGCTCAGTTCGAACTTTCCAGAGGCTTGTTTACATTGTGAGGGGAAAACCATCTACTCAAACCTTAGTAATGGCGTACACCCCTCCCCCCACCAAGCCCGAGCATCCCAGGTCGACTTCAGACTGCTTTGCTGGCAGCCAGAATTTCAAGCCAGTGGATATTAGCTTGCTGGGCTCTGTGGGGGTGGAATCTGCTAAGCTAGACCAATTGACTGCCTGGCTTCAGCCCCCTTTCCAGGGGAGTGAACAGTTCTATCTCACTGGCATTCCAGGCACCACTGGGGTATGAAAAAAACTCCTGCAGCTACCTCAGAGTGTCCCCAAATGGCCGTACAGTTTTGTGGTTGAGACCCGGGGCCCTGGTGGTGTTGGCACCCAGAGGAATCTGCTGGTCTGCGGGTTGCGAAGACCATGGGAAAAGTGTAGTATCTAGGCTGGAATGCAGTGTTCCTCAAGATACAGTCCCTCACAGCTTCCCTTGGCTAGAGGAGGGAGTTCCTTGACCCCTTGCGCTTCCCGGGTGAGGCAACACCCCACCCTGCTTCGGCTTGCCCTCTGTGGGCTGTACCCACTGTCTGACCAGTCCCAATGATATGAGTCAGGTACCTCAGTTGGAGGTGCAGAAATCACCCACCTTCTGCGTTAATCTCATTGGGAGCTGCAAACTGGAGCTGTTCCTATTAGCTATCTTGCCAGCCACTGCAAACATCACTACTAATTAGAAATGCACTCTCAAACATCTCAGCCTAGACAGCATAGACAATTTAAGGAACCAAAGTGATATTCAGTCTGGGTGGCCTTCAGATAGTTAACTAGAAGAGCCTCCATGGGAAGTTGTCTGATTTGTAAACCACAAACTTTTTCCATCATGAGGAAGCTGAAAACCACGGGGTTAAGCTATTGGCCAAATTAAAAAACAAATCAGAGAAAAACAAACAAAACCCCCAAATTTCTAACTTTGTTTCTCCCCAACTGTTGACTGCTGATATTCCACTTTATCCCTTTAAGATAAGCTTTTAAGTCCTTATAACATGTAAGCATCACTGAGAGGGCTGATGTTTTCAAGACTCTTCGATAACTTCCTTCTTAGCACGAGTCTGTGCATTTCATCCTTTATTGACATTGATTTTTTTTTGTGGGGAAAGGAGTAGAAGAGAGCGCATGAAAGTACTCAGTATGGGAAGATTGAGAGGGCCATAGGAGAGCCTAGGATGGAGAGGTCATTGGTTCTGAGGACAAACTTTGTCCTGTTCATGATGCTTTCCAAAGCCAAGGTTTCCTTAGGCTCTTAGCTTTCTGTGCCAATTATGCAATTATCCTTCTCTTTTACTTCAATGGTTATCGTTATAAAAATAAAAACCTAGCTTTATCTTTGTTCTTCATATATACTATATTCTACTGGTCATTTGGTTATTCTCAGGTTGTTTGAGGAAGGTTGAAATAGGACACTTGGAAGGCTGTCATATATGTGAAAGAAAAGGCCTCATTTAATACATCCAAACCAAATGAATTATATTTAATTCCATTCAGTTTTATGTGGTTCAGTTCAATTCAATTAACCATTTTCTACATGTTAAGCAAGTGCCAGACACTGAGTTCTGGTTCTGAATATGTGTGTTAAGCCAAAACAGAATCACTTCTGTGACATGGGTACTGGCACCCAAACCAGTCACTCTACTCTCACCAGGACAGAAAGTTGTATTTTTAACAATAAAGACAGAAGAAAGTTAAGGTTATCAACTGAGGGCAAAAAATGGGTTTCTCAATGGAAGTTACATCTCTTTGAGTCCAACTGCGACATGCTTCCTGGAGGGTGAGTTCATAATTTCCTGGCTTTTCCTTATCTGACATTCCAGCGGTGGATCAGAGGGCTGTTCAGAGAAAAAGTGGGCTGGGACATGATAGTCAGACCAAGATAGTATGATAAAGGAAATGCAGCCTCAGAGCAAGTATATATTATGGGGATTTATTCCTGAAAATGATTGTGGTTTGATACCTCTATTATAAGTCTCACACTCTTGATTTCAGTGAGCTGCATAAAAGAATGCTCGTTATGCTTCAAAGAAGATTCAAGCTTGTGCTGACTTTATGTCAAGCTGGATAAGTGCAAATGGGCTGGGATCTTAAAATGCGTTCGGTGGTTTCTCCTGTCATGTTGATCTGTTGTGTTGCCTACCTAACACAACAGTGTCTTTGCTTTGGAAAATGATGTTGACTGGTTCTTGGATCCAGTTAAACTTTGGAAGCCAAGCAAAAGGAATCTGGATCAAGCAGAAGTAAATTTTTTTCATCATATACCAAATAGCTTTAACTTTCTTCTCATGTTGATTCTCAGAAGTCAAACACCCTCAAATGCAGGGACATTTGGGGCACAGCCATCTTCTTCATGCAGGAAAGTCATATGGCTGGGTCAGGATGGATGGCCATTGTGACAAACCTGACTAGTAGGCACCTACAACTTTATAGGGAACTGCAAGGTATTTCTCATGCTATGCAGGCAGAATTGGTGGAAGGATTGTCGAGGTCTCTTTCCTAAATATCAAAGCACAGGCGTTCACCCAAGAGAAGCACTCATTGAGTAGCTGCACATCTTTTCCTTCCCCCCAAGTCTTCTGATATAGAGTGGTGAGCCAGTGAGGTCAGTTTAAATCATACTTCAGGACATGCCACTGACTACTTTGTGGCTGTGAGGGAGGTGGGGTGAGAGGCAAGTGTGAGAAATATGTCAGGTCATAATGCACATAGGTTTACATATGTCCTGCACTCCTTGTAAATTTTGAAGCCTCTTAGTGGTAAGGAAAGTTAAAAGCAAGCATGATGACTGATTTAAGTACCTATTATGCAACATCTTGTAATTTGAGGTTTTCAAAGCAGGCACTTCTTGCTTGTTCTTTAATTAGCCATTTATAGGTTATGTTTATGAAACCCAGAGATAGGGGGAAAGTACCTCACTTTCTACCCACCTCAGATATAGCTGAGCCAGTAACTGGAATATTTATGAGGGGCAGACCTGGAAGCAGGGAACCATTGTGAGAATGAGAACCTCTAGCCAATTATTTGTACAATCAAATCAAGTTATTTAGGTGCTAACTTGCACCTCTGAGACTTTTACTGGTTATTGTTTTTGCCACCTTCTTCTGGGGATTGCTTCCAGACTAGGAATGAAGGAAGTATGAATCAGTAAGATGTGTATAACATGTCAGCATCTCTGATCAAAAGATTCAGTGGTAACATGGAAAAATGTTTAGCTTCAATGATAATCAAAGGAATGCAAATTAGAATATTGAGATTCCACCCCCCGAAATCAAAATAGTAAAGAAGGGAAAATGAAAATACCTAGAGCCGAAGAAAGTATGATACAATAGGCGCACTCATATGTTGCTGGCCGGACTATAAATTGGTACAACTTTTGGCAAACAATGTGGCAGTGTTTATACCCCTTGATGTGATTATTCAACTTCCTGGAATCTGTATATCCTCAGGGAGTTATATAAGGTAGGTAAAGTTTTAGGCACAGATAAGCTTATTGTAACTTATTTATTGTTGCCGAATATTGAACACAACCAAAGTGTATGAGAGTGTGGGAATATGTTTAAGTTCATTATGGCATATCCACATGATGTGCTATCAGGCAGTCATTAAAAATGTGTTCACAAGGAGGTTTTAATAACATGGGAGAGATACTTATGTTTCAGTATTAACTGGAGAAAAAAAGAGTACAAGCCTTTATACATAGAGTGAACACAATCATATTTAAAAGTATGTATATAAACACAGTGAAAAGGAGGGAAGGAAATGCAACGGAATGATAACAATGATTGAGTTTGAGTGGTGGTGCTATGACTGATTTTTTTCCTGATTTTTATTTTTACTTTTTTGGTATTTTTTTCAAATTTTCTATGCTGACTGTATACTACTGTTATAACTGAGAAAATTTGTATTCAAAAATATTCAGTGAACAGTGGGATTAGGAATTTAAAATATTGACAAATATGAATTTGGTAGATTATCCAGAGGTTTTATTTAGCTATTTTCTTCCTATTTCTCTTTAGGCCTGAGAGTTGTGAAGTAATTTTGTTTAAGTCACAAGCTGTGTAACTCTGTATGACTCATTTTACAGATTCTTCCAACTCTATACATGGCTCTATCCTAGGCCATATATAAGAGAACAGACAAATATTAATAGCTGTCTTTTATTTAGTGTTTACTGTGTGCTGGGAGTTAGGATAAGTACTTGTCATTTATTTTTTCATTTATCACAAAAACTCTTTGATGTAGCTTATGTTATTACTATACTCATTTTACAGACATGAAAACTGAGGCTTAGAGAAGTTAGATGACAATCTAAAACTACAGCTAGTCAATTGTAGACTAAGAATTCAAATCTATGTCTGTCTTAATGATTATATTGGATATACTTCTTGCTTTCAGTAAATGAATGAATAATAAGACCTATGAAAAATGTTTCAGGCTGGACACTTTTGCCTGCACATACCAGAAAACTCAATGAAGAGTGGTTTAAGCCATAAGGCCATTATATTATTACTTACCAGTAAGCCTGGAAGTAGGTAATTCCAGGGACATTTCAGCAGCTCTGTAATCCCTGGGCATGGGGTAGAATCCTTGGGATTCTTTTTGCCTTTCTCTAGTTTGAAGATGGTTGCAGAAGAATTAAGTAAGCATCATATTCTCACAAGCAAGTGTTCTAAACAGGGAAGAAATGAAGGGGCTTTATTTTTGCAACATTTTCTTTTTCTTTCTTTTGTTTTCTCTATCACATTGTTTTATTTATTTATTATTTTTATATTTTATTTTTAAATTTAAATTTTGTTTTAAGTTTGGGGGTACAAGTGCAGGTTTGTTATATAGGCAAACTTGTCATGGGGGGTTTATTGTACAGATTATTTTGTCACCCAAGTATTAAGTAGAGTACCATTAGTTATTTTTCTGATCCTCCCCCTTCTCCTACCCTATATCCTCTGACAGGCCCAGTGTGTGTTGTTTCCCTCTACCTGTCCCTGTGTTCTCATCATTTAGTTCCCACTTGTAAGTGAGAACATGCAGTATTTGGTTTTCTGTTCCTGTACAAGTTTGCTAAGGATAATGACCTCCAGGTCCATCCATGTCCCTGAAAAGGACGTGAGCTTTTTCTTTTTCATGGCTGCATTGTATTCCATGGTGTATATGTACCACATTTCTTTTATCCAGTTTATAATTGATGGGTGTTTAGGTTGATTCCATGTCTTTATTATTGTGAATAGTGCTGCGGTGAACATACATGTGCTTGTGTCTTCATGATAGAATGAGTTATATTCCTCTTGGTATGTACCCAGTAATGGGATTGCTGGGTCAAATACTATTTACGTTTTTAGGTCTTTGAGGACTCACTGCACTGTCTTCCATAATGGTTGCACTAATTTACACTCCAGCAACAGTGCACAAGCATTACTTTCTCCACAACCTCATCAGCATCTGTTGATTTTTAGTTATCAATAATAGCCATTCTGACTGGTGTGAGATGGTATCTCACTGTAGTTTTAATTTGCATTTCCCTAATTATCAGTGATGTTGAGCTTTTTTAAATGTGATTCTTGGCTGCATGTTTGTCTTCTTTTGAAAAGTGTCTGTTCATGTCCTTTGCCCACTTTTTAATGGGGTTGTTTGTTTTTTTGTCTTGTAAATCTGTTTAAGTACTTTATTGATGTGGGACATTAGACTTTTGTCAGATTCGTAGATTGCAAAAATTTTCTCCCACTCTGTACATTGTCTGTTCACTCAGTTGATAGTTTCTTTTGCTGTGCAGAAGCTCTTTAGATTAATTAGATCTCATTTGCCAATTTTTGCTTTTGTTGCAATTGCTTTTGGCATCTTCATTAGGAAATCTTTGCTCATTCTGTGTTCAGAATGATATTGCCTAGGTTGTCTTCCAGGGTTTTACATTTAAGTGTTTAAATTTAGTTTTGGGTTTAAATTTAGTTTTTACTTTTGGGTTTTACGTTTAAGTCTTTACTCAATCTTGAGTTAATTTTTGTATATAGTGTAAGCAAGGGGGCCAGTTTCAATCTTCTGCATTTGGCTAGCCAGTTATCCCAGCACCATCTATTGCATAGGAAATTCTTTCCCCATCGCTTATTTTTTGTCAGGTTTTTCAAAGATCAGATAGTTGTAGGTGAGTGGCCTTATTTCTGCGTTTTCTATTCTGTTCCCTTGGTCTTTGTGTCTGTTTTTCTACCAGTACCATGTTGTTTTGGCTACTGTAGCACTGTTCTACAGTTTGAAGTTAGATAGCATGATGCCTTCCGCTTTATTCTTTCTGCTTAGGATTGCCTTGGCTATTTGGGCTCCTTTTTGGTTCCACATGAATTTTAAAATAGTTTTTTTTTTTTTTTTTCTAGTTCTGTGAAGCATATCATTGGTAGTTTGATAGGAATAGTGTTGAACCTATAAATTGCTTTGGGCAATATGGCCATTTTTAATCGATATTGACTCTTCCTCTCCATGAGATTGGAATGCTTTTTCATTTGTTTTTGCCATCTCTGATTTCTTTGAGCAGTGTTTTGTAGTTCTCCTTGTAGAGATCTTCCACCTCCCTGGTTAGCTGTATTCCTAGGTATTATATATTTGTTGTGGCAATTGTGAATGGGATTGCATTCCTGATTTGGCTCTTGGTTTGACTGTTCTTGGTGTGTGGGAGTGCTAGTGATTTTTGTATGTTGATTCTGTATCCTGAGACTTTGCTGAAGTTGTTTATTAGCTGAAGGAGCTCTTGGGCCAAGACTATGGGGTTTTCTAGATATAGGATCATGTCTTCTGTGAACAGGAATAGTTTGACTTCCTTTTTTCCTTTTTGGATGCCCTTTCTTTCTCTTTCTTGCCTGATTACTCTGGCCAGGACTTCCAATACTATGTTGAATAGGAGTGGTGAGAAAGGGCATCCTTGTCTGGTACCAGTTTTCAAGGGGAATGCTTCCAGCTTTTGTACATCCAGTGGGTTTGTCATAGATGGCTCTTAGTATTTTGAAGTATGTTCCTTCAATACTTAGTTTATTGAGGGTTTTTAATATGAAGGGGTGTTGAATTCTATCAAAAGTCTTTATCTATTGAGATCATTATGTGGTTTTGTCATTAGTTCTGTTTATGATGAATCACGTTTGTTGATTTGCATGTGTTGAACCAACCTTACATTTCAGGGATAAAGCCTACTTGATTGTAATGAATAAGCTTTTTGATGTACTGCTGGATTTGGTTTACCAGTATTTTGTTGAGGATTTTTGCATCAATTTTCATCAAGAATATTGGCTGAAGTTTTCTGTTTTTGTTGTGTCTCTGCCAGGTTTTGGTATCAGGATGATGCTGGCTTCATAGATTGAGTTAGGGAGGAGTCCCTCCTCCTCAATTTTTTGTAATAGTTTCAGCAGGAGTGGTACCAGCTCTTCTTTGTATATCTGGTAAAACTCAGCTGTGAATTGGTCTGGTCCTGGGCTTTTTTTGGGTTAATATGCTATTTATTACTGATTCAATTTTAGAGCTCATTATCAGTCTGTTTGGGCACTCAATTTCTTATTGGTTCAGTCTTGGGAGGGTGTATGTGTCCAGGAATTTATCCATTTTTTCTAGATTTTCTAATACATGTGCTTAGAGGTGTTCATAATATTCTCTGATGGTTGTTTGTATTTCTGTGGGGTCAGTATAAATTTTTCCCTTGTTGTTTCTGATTTTGTTTATTTGAATCTTCTCTCTTTTCTTCTTTGTTAGTGTAGCTAAAGGTCTATATATTTTATTAATGTTTTTTTCCCAAAACCAACTCTTAGATTCACTGATCTTTTGAATGTTTTTTCATGTCTCAGTCTCCTCAGTTCAGCTATGATTTTGATTATTTTTTGTCTTTTGCTAGCTTTGGGGTTTGTTTGTTTTTGGTTCCCTGGATCTTTTAGTTGTGATGTTAGCTTATTAAATTGAGATCATTCTAACTTTTAGATGTGGACATGTAGTGTTATAAATTTCCCTTTTAACACTGTCTTAGCGGTGTCCCAGAGATTCTGGTATGTTGTATCTTTGTTCCCATTAGTTTCAAAGAACTTCTTGATTTCTGCCCTAATTTCATTATTTACCCAAAAGTCATTCAGGAGCAGGTTATTCGATTTACATGTAATTGTATGGTTTTGAGTGAATTCTTTAGTCTTGATTTCTAATTTAATTGTCCTGTGGTCTGAGAGATTGTTATGATTTCAGTTCCTTTGTATTTGCTGAAGAGTGTTTTACTTCTGATTATGTGATCAATCTCAGAGTACATGCTGTGTGGCGATGAGAAAAATGTATATTCTGTTTTTTGAGGGGGTGGACAGTTCTGTAGATATCTATTGGGTCCATGTAATCCAGTGCTGAGTTCAGGTCCTGAATATCTTTGTTACCTTTCTTACTCAATGATCTGTCTAACATTGTCAGTAGGGTGTTAAACTCTCCCACTATTATTGTGTGGGAGTCTAAGTCTATTTGAAGGTCTCTAAGAATTTGCTTTAGAAATGTGGGTGCTCCGGTGTTGGGTGCATATATATTTAGGATAGTTAGATCTTCTTGTTGAATGGAACCCTTTACCATTATGTAATAATGTCCTTCTCTTTGTTTTTGATCTTTGTTGGTTTAAGTCTGTTTTGTCAGAAACTAGGATTGCAACCCCTGCCTTTTTCTGATTTCCATTTGCTTGGTAACATTTTCCTCCATCCCTTTACTTTGAGCCTATGTGTGTCATTGCATGTGAGATGGGTCTCTCGAAGACAGCATACCAATGGGTCTTAGTTCTTTATCTGGCTTGCCATTCTGTATCTTTTAATTGGGGGCAATTAGCACATTTACATTCAAGGTTATTATTGATATTTGTGGATTTGATCCTGTCATGATGTTAGCTGGTCATCTTGAAGTTTTGTTTATGAAGTTGCTTTATAGTGTCACTGTTTTGTGTACTTTAGTGTGTTTTTTAGAGGCTGGTGATGGCCTTTCCTTTCCATATTTAGTGCTTCCTTCAGGAGCTCTTGTAAGGCTGATCTGCTGGTAACAAATTCCCTCAGCATTTGTTTGTCTGAAAAGGATCTTATTTCTCCTTGGCATATGAAGCTTAGTTTAGCCAGATGTAAAATTCTGAGTTGGAATTTCTTTTCTTTAAGAATGTAGAATATTGGCCCCCAATCTCTTCTATCTTGTAGTTTCTGCTGAGAGGTCTGCTGTTAGTCTGATGGACTTCCCTTTGTAGGCGACCTGACCTTTCTCTCTAGCTACCTTTAACATTTTTCTTTCATTTTGACCTTGCAGAGTCTGATGATTGTGTCTTAGGGATGATCTTCCTGTGATGTATCTTACTGGGGTTCTCTGTATATCCTGATTTTGAATGTTGGCCTAACTGATTTGGGAAAGTTCTCATGGATGATATACTAAAATATGTTTTCCAAGTTGGTTCCATTCTCCCCATCTCTTTCAGGGACATCAATGAGTCATAGGTTTTGTCTCTTTACATATTCCCACATTTTTCAGAGGTTTTGATCATTTTTAATTGTTTTTTTCTCTATTCTTATCTGACTGTCTTACTTCAGAAGGACAGTCTTCAAGCTCTGGGATTCTTTCCTTCACTTGGTCTATTATGCTATTGATACTTATTATTGCATTTTTGAAATTCTTGTAGTGAGTTTTTCAGCTCTATCAGGTCAGTTACATTCTTTTCTATAGTGGCTATTTTATCTGTCAGCTCCTACATTGTTTTATCTTGATTCTTAGCTTCGTTAGATTGAGTTTCAAATGTATTCCTTTAGCTCAATGGTCTTCTTTCCTATCCACATTCTGAATTTTATTTCTGTCACTTTAGCCATCTCAGCCTAATTCAGAATGCTTGCTGGACAGGTGGTGCAGTTATTTGGAAGAAAGAAGGCATTCTGGCTTTTTGAGTTGCCAGGGTTCTTGCTTTGGTTCTTTCTCATATTTGTGGACTTATCTACCTTCAATCTTTGAGGCAGCTGACCTTTGGATGGGTTATTTTTCTTTTATCTTATTTGATAACCTGAGGGTTTGGTTGTGTTATAAGGTGAATTCAGCTGACTGGCTTCATTTCTGGAAGATTTTAGGGGGACAGTGCTCATCTTCCAACTCCTAGACTGCATGCTCTAACTCTGGGGGACTTGTATTGTCCCCTGACTTTGTTTTCTGGCTCCTTGAGATTGGGAATCCACTGCCCTCGAAGCGGTGGGGGTGGGGGGCATGCTGAGGTGCTCCTGGACCACTGGTCACTACACTTTGGTGGGTGGTGTGAGCCAAAGTGTTTTGTAGTGTGATGACAGCAGGTTTCATCCTTGTTGCATGTGCCAGCAGTAGCCATTGTGGCAGCACAGTGGGGTGCATGCTCATTGGCTGCATCAGGGTGCTAGTGGTTGCTGGGGTACCTGCCTGTCTGTGGGCATTCACCACAAGCAGCTAGGAGGGGAGAATTGAGGGGCAGGCCCTGCTGGTGACTCTGTGTGTGGTGATATTGGTTCTGGGCCATTTTCTTTTTATTATGGAGAAAAATCACACAAGCCTTTACAGCATATTTCTGCTTATGTCTCTGTTAGGAGACATAAGAGACAATCATCACTTGTATTTCAGCACATCTTGTGAACAGAGATACTGATAGCTTTTGTTCTGGACTACTTTTTTCAAGGATGCCTATATAGTAAATAGCTGTGGAAGATAGAGATAATGCCTTCTTCCAGGGCAAATATCAAACATGCTTACTGCCTATCATAAAATATTTGGGTTTTCTATACTTAGGTTTCCTCTCCTGTAACATAATCCACTGAGTATGCAGGTGTCCTGTGGCCCTGTTTGTATCAACCTGTGGGAATTGGGGACTGGAGAATTGGCTTAAGAAAATGCTGATACTCTGGTTACTGCTGTTGCTATCAGTGGTGAAGTCCTTTGTCTCTGTCCCAGGAGCTGTGTGCTTTCTGCCATTACATCACTATGGCAGGCCTAACTTGTTAGCTTATAAGTAGGGTAAGATCTCTGACCTTTCACAGTTCTGAGCCTTATTGGTCAGAATTTTTTCATATGGTCACCCCTTACTGTGAGGGAGGTTGGAATAGAGATTGTACAGCAAAGGAAAATGGAATAATCATATTTGGCTTACATACATTATAAGTCATTCTCTGGGACTGAGCACATTGCTCCTCTGACCAAGGTTTCTTTTAGCAAGAAGTAGAGGAAATTGTTGTTGAGTATGTGACCAACATTGTTTGCCACAATGAATGGCCACCATAAAAGAGAGAATGTGACACATACTTCAGGATAGTATAAATGGTGGACTCTGTAGCTTCAATGAAGAAAGGCATTATTTTGTTTGAGAGCCTGGCATTAGAGACGGCTCCATATGAAGGTAATACTTAATATGTGCCATGAAAAAGAGCCAGAATTTTGATATTAGGTTGGTGAAAAAGTAAAGTAATTGCGGTTTTTGAAATTATTTTTAATGGCAAAAACCGCAACTGTTTTGCACCAACCTGCAATAGATCCGGATGGGGATGGGCTAGGATGGTAAGAAGATATTCCAGGCAAAGGAATAGCATGAGTCAAGGTATAATGTAAAGAAAACACACAGCATATTCAGGGAGGCAGTAGAGATGGGTTAATTTTTACCCTAAAGTCAAATCTTATATATCACCTACAGAACAAAGGTCGAATACTGGAGTTTATAATGAGCTCTGTGAAATTGTAAAGATAATTTTGTCAGTGTCCTTTCAGCATTTGCAAGATGGCAAGATGCAGCGTACCATCTTGCAATTTACATGGCAAAAATAATATGGATAGTGGCTGTGGAGTTACTATGGAGGAAAAAATGATTAAAATATATCATTACTACAGTTTATGTGATTAAAAGGGCATATCAGTTGAGAACTGTCCCATTAAATAGTGTACTCTCTACAAGTTCCCTTCTTATAGAGAGCAGAAAGACACACATTAGAAATTAAAGGCCTGGGTTTGAGAACTAATATTCTCTGCCTCTTGATTGATTTTCCTTAGTTATAAAATAGGGGTTTTGAATTTGGTGTTTGCTAAAGTTTTCCAGCTGTGATATTTTATATATTTCCAGATCAGAATAATTACTCCCCCAATCATATACAATGAGTCTGCCCTTAATCACTTTCCCACTTCTCCTATTTAACACACATACATAACACACATTGGCAGCATGATGCATAGACACACTAAGACGTGAACTTTGATCCCATTAAATATTTTCATATCAAAGTCCTGTTGAAGCTGCACCTTCCTTGTGGAGTTTATTTTTAATTTACTCTTTGCATATGCCAAATCATTCTACAGTGGGCAAGGTCAATTTGGGACTAGGAATTGGAAGGCTCATAGTTTTAGAGCTGGCATTTCAGTTAATATCTGCTGGGTTAGTCCTCTCTTCTATGAATTCCAATGGAGTAAAAGCTTATTTCTAGAACTTTTCCTATCTGCTATTTTCAATGCCCTATCGAATGCATTATCAATTTGTGTGACCTGTGATTGCTCCATAACTCAGCTCACAGAGGAATTAAGGTAAGACCAACTTCATGCAGACAAATCTCTGTCATCAGCTTTCATTTTGGGGCTTCTCTTTGTCATCTCCTTCAAAAGCCTGTCACTGTGGAGTGTTCCTTCAGCGCAAAAGGGCTGGAAGAAGCTCAGTCTGTTTGGAGCCTGTCATTCTTTATGTGCTCCTTTGTGATGGATAGAAAAAGGCAGTAGGTGAGGAATCTTGTTCTGAGAGCCTAGTACAGAAGAACAGTAGAAATGCATCCAGTACAGAAGTCAGAGCCCCAGCGCAGATTCTTTTGTCTTGGAGGTTACTGTACTCCATTTCTCAAAGAAGACTGACAACCTCAACAATTAGCAATGCTAGTCATGGCACTGTCTGAGCTCCCACTGTGTGTTCCTCACTCTTCTAGGCACACAGCTGAGGGGGAATAATAGGATGCATGATTACAGGGAGCTTGCTATCTAGTTGAGCAAAGATGTATTTTTTTTTCATTTTTTATTTTTTAGATGGAGTCTTGCACTGTTGCCCAGGCTGGAGTGCAATGGCGTGATCTCGGCTCACTGCAACCTCTGCCTCCCAGGTTCATGTGATACTCCTGCCTCAGCCTCCCTAGTAGCTGGGATTACAGGTGCACACCACCACATCTGGCTAATTTTTTGTATTTTTAGTAGAGATGGGGTTTTACTATGTTGGCCAGACTGGTCTTGAACTCCTGACCTTGTGATGCACCACCCGCCTTGGCCTCCCAAAGTGCTGGGATTACAGGTGTGAGCAAAGATGTATTTTTAAGGGGATAGCAAATGACTTACAAGAACATTTGTGAAACAGCATACAAATAAGTGCAAATGTGGTGCAACTAGAATAGGGAGAGGCTGTGGAAGCCCAGAATGAAGAGGTGACCTACTGAAGCAAGGTCAATAAGAAAAGGCTTCCCTGAGGAGGAAAATTTTAAGCTGAGTTTTGAATGAAGGAGGCCCATAACACATACACACAGTGCTCCTGGCACCATTCCTTTATTCGGTATTTATTTGGCATCTGTTGTAGCATGGCACTATGAGGGGTACTTTGGAGATACACAGAGTTACAAAGTTCCAGCCCTGCCTTCCCCCAGGAGCTTCAGGTCTGTTAAGGAGGTTCACGTATTCCCCACTCCTGATGTTTGCTTGTATATGGAGTAATATCTCATCAGTATAACACTCCTGGCCTCTCTCTGCCTTCTAACCTGCTCCTTTCCTGGGGGGAATTGGTGACTACTCTGATTGATGAGTTTGAGAGAAGGTACTAGGCAGGTGAGGCTCAGCTGTGCCCTTCTGCTTCCATTTGAGAGCCAGCAGCCTTGCAGGAAACACACATTCTAGGCTGCTCCTGCATGCCTTAACTCGTATAGGTGCAGGTCCCCACATGGGGAGGCCTGCTGACTTCCAGTACCATTTGTGACTGGGTGGTTAAGTCTGTCAAATTCTGGGGTTCAGAATTAGGAAGCCCATCTAAGCTATGCCCTTGACTCTAGACTTCAGCAGTGAAAGAGGTGACATTTTAGTTTTTACCAGCCTGACCTCTTTGCCTACTGTGCAATTGGCTCAGAATTCAGAGGAGTGGAATTTATTTGGCCTCCTTTCCATCCCCAACCAAAGTGTAATAGGAGATTTGAGACAAGTCTAGTCCATATATAATGGTAAGAAAAGGTGAATATGATAAGCACCATAAGCGTGGCTTGGCTGTTTTTGAGATTCTGCTTCTGACCCTGCAAAGCCTGTCACCAATGTAGAAAAAGTATCTTTTGAGACTCTTGACATTTACAGAATTCGTTGCAGTGGCCCCATTTCACTTGCTTTCAACTGTCTCTTGACTTTCTAGTTGTTGACTTTTACTGTTCCTTTTATTTCTACCCCTGACCTGTCTTCTGAGTCCCTGACTTGTATATCCAATTGCCTACTTGACATCTCCACCTGGATGTTGCACAGGTTTCTCAAACTAAGTGACCAAAATGGAACTCTTTAGTTCCCAGAGTTCCACCCCAACTGACATCTCTCTCAGTTTTCCTCAACTCAGTAAATGGTACCACCATCCATCCAGATGCTCAAGCAAAAGATGTTTGTGTGGTCTCTATTTGTATGATTATTTGGTCAATGTCTGCTTGCTTCTCTTGGGTGTTACTGCTTCCTCCCCCGACTTTCTTTGTGCTATAAGTACTGGCTGGCGCATAAGGAGTACTCAGTAGATATTTGTTGAATAAATATATTCTATTCATTAACTCTAATTCTAGCTTTGGTCATTGTGATGTAGCAGTTGGTTTGGCTTTTGACCTTTAAGGTTTTCCCCCTTGAATTCTAGCATCATCTTGTCCCTCTCCCTCCAATACTAAAATGTGCTTTAGTCCTACGCTATGATAGATAGATTACTGTGAGAACTCAGAAATGGCTGGGATGAAAGAATGATGGACAGTTCATGGAGGAAGAATAATTTGAGCTGGATCTTGAAAGAACCAGGAGTGTAGAGAGGTAGAAGCAAGAGAATGAGACTTTTCTGGTGGAAGAAGTCACTAGGGAAAGTTGAAGAGGTAGGAAAGCACTGAGCATTTTTGGAACATGGCCAACAGACTGATTTGTGAAGGAGTAGAATTAAAGCTACAGTTGGAAAGTTAGGATACAGCTGGTTTGTGGAGAGAAGCAGTACCTACAATCCATCTAGGAAATATGGATCTGCTTGGTAAATCATGTGATATGAGCTCTTCACTAAAACTGTTAAACTATAAATGAAAGCTGCATGGAGAGAGTATAAGATTAAAAATCTGTTTCATTAGGTTGTGACCAATTTCTTTGTAAGATGAGTATAGCTGAATTTTAGAGAATTTCACAGAAATATGCTACTTTTGATAATGTTCATATTTCTTGTAAAATTCTTCACATCCTCAACATTCTGTCAGATTTGCTGTGAAATTCTGTGAGTGCAATTATTTCCCTTGTCATCTCATGAAAACGAATGTTTCAGGTTCATCTGTTCCACTCCAGTTTTCCTCTAGATTCCTAGGACAAATAAACCTGGGCTCAAGACAGTGAAAATGCATCTATGGGTGGAAGGGAGGGGCTTTTGCTTTCTTTAGGAATTTTCAGTTAAGGAGCCTCTACTGGCCTCAGCATCAGGTAATAATTAGTGTATAATATGGAAGATTGTGAGAAATTTTTCAATTTCATAAAGAATAATTGCTGAAGAGAAAATGGATCCATTTTCCCAGTTCCTCACTTGAACACATTTGTGCTAGCTGCTTGCTTTTTTGAATTGGAGGCCACCCAGCAAGTTGCTGTTTTTAGCAGTGATTATTTTACCAGGCCCATTTCTGTGTCTATTTTATTTTTTCAGAAATGCTTTCCCCTTTGGGTGGGCTGCACTGGGATGGGGATGTTCCTGAGTCTACTGGGCTTGGGCATATTGTACATGAATTTAAGGAAAGAATGTCTTCCTCACTTTTGCCTGACTCAGGAGGACTGAAGAACTGCCTTCTAAAATGTGGAGGGTCGCCATGTGGGAAAGTGAGTAGACATTCTTTGGAGCTGCAGAGGGCAGATATAAGAGTAATGGCTGAAGTTATGAAGAGGCAGACTTAGTTTGGCAAAGGAATCAATCAGAGCTGCTCAGAAAAAAAAAAAAAAAAAAAAAAGGGGCTGCCTAGTCAGGTAATGAATGACCTTTGTGTCCCTGAAAGAGTTTAAATAGAGGTGAGATGGCAAACTGTCATGGATGTGGTAGAGAGAATTCCTGCATAGCTCTGCTTATCTGAATCCTACTGCCTTTCTATTGAATCCTACTGCCTTTCTATCGAATTCGGCCGATGTTTAAAGACGAAGCCCTAATATAGTTTTCTGCACAAGGCCTTGCTGAGTTACTTCCTAAAGCAACTGTCTACTCTCCACACTTGACACCAACCATTTATGGCCCTATATTGTTAGTTCAAGGTATCAAAATAGCTGTCCCCAGATATATAACACAAAAACACTTTCTTATGGATGATATGTACAACGACCTTTCCTTTTACCCCATTCCTGAAGTTTACCCTAACCTTCCACATCCCCATCTTTTCACTATCCAGGATGACATGAGACTCAGAGAAGAGGGAGGATGTCTACATCAAATATTCCTTATTTTGCACATACCTTATTCAAGGCCCTATTCTAGGCATCAGTGGGCAAAATAAATCAGTGAACAAAGTAAACAAAGATCCCTGGTTTGTGAAGCTTACATGTATGTAAAGTACCAGCACATAGAGAGCACACAATATATACTATATTAACTTCCTTTTCTTTCAGATATACTCAGCTCATGTGGTGTTAAAGAAGTAACATTGAACACCTAATATGTGCTATGTGCTTTACACATATGATCTTATTCAGTTTGTGAAACAATCCCATGAAGTAGATCATCTCATCTATACTTTTTGTGACTGAAAAACAGAGGGTTACAAGATTAAGTAGTTTACCCAAGACCAAACCATAAGTATCCCAGGTACAATTTGTTTTTTTAAATAATAAATTTTATTGTGTACATTTAAGGTACACAATGCACTGTTATGGGATACATATAGATAGTAAAAAGGCTCCTATGGTTGATATGGTTTGGATCTGTGTCCCCACCCAAATTTCATATTGAAGTGTAATCCCCAGTATTGGAGGTTGGGCATGTTGGGAGGTGATTTGATCGTGGGGTTGGATCCTTTATGAATGATTTAGCAGCATCCCCTTGGTGCTGTTCTCATAATAGTGAATGGGTTCTTGTGAGATCTGGTCATTTATGTATATGGCACCTCCCCCTTCTCCCTTCCTTGCTTCTACTCCTGCCATGTAAGATCTCTCACTTTTACTTCTGCCATGAGTAAAAGCTGCCTGAGGCCTCCCTAGAAGCTGATGCCACCATGCTTCCTGTATAGCCTTCAGAACTGTGAGCCAATCAAACTTCTTTTCTTTATAAATTACTGAGTCTCAGGTATTTTTCTTTCTTTCTTTTTTTTTTTTTTTTTTTTGGAATGGAGTCTCGCTCTGTCGCCCAGGCTGGAGTGCAGTGGCGCGATCTCGGCTCACTGCAAGCTCCGCCTTCCAGGTTCATGCCGTTCTTCTGCCTCAGCCTTCCGAGTAGCTGGGACTACAGGCGCCCGCCACCACGCCTGGCTAATTTTTTGTGTGTTTTTTTTTAGTAGAGATGGGGTTTCACCGTGTTAGCCAGGATGATCTCGATCTCCAGACCTCATGATCCGCCTGCCTCAGCCTCCCAAAGTGCTGGGATTACAGGCGTGAGCCACCACCCCTGGCCAGTCTCAGGTATTTCTTTACAGCAATGCGATGATGGACTAATACAATGGTGAAGCAAATTAACATATTAATTGTCTCACATAGTTACCTTTTTTTGTTTTTGTTTTTGTGTCAATAGCAGCTAGAGTCTAGTCATTTAGCAAGGATCTCAAATACAGTACAATTTTATTAACTAGTCTTCATGTTGTACATTAGATCTCTAGACTTATTCATCCTATGTATCTGTTACTTTGCAACCTCTGATCTACATCAGAGAAGGAAATGAGTTTCCATTTCATCCTCCAATCCTACCCCTGGTAACCAGTTTTATTTTCTCTGTATATTTGAGTTTTATTTTAGATTCCACTGTGAGATCAGGAAATACTTATCTTTCTATGTCTGGCTTATTTCACTTGTTATAATGTCCTTCAGTCTCATCCATGTTGTGGCAAATGGCAAGATCTCCTTTTTAAAAGCTGAGTAATATTCTGTTGTGTATATGTACCACAGTTTCTTTATTCATCTGTTAATGGACACTTAGGTTGTTTACATAGATTGGTTATTGTAAATAATGCAACATTGAATTTTGGAGTGCAGCTATCTTTATGAGATGATGATTTCATTTTCTTTGAACATATGCCCAGAAGAGGGAATGTTGGGACATATAGCAGTTCTATTTTTAATTTCTTTAGGAACATTCATACTGTTTTTCATAATGGCTACATCAATGTACATTCCCTCCAGTGGTATACTAGAGTTCCCTTTTCTCCACACTGTCGCCAGCATTTGTTGTCTCTTGACTTTTTGATAATAGCCATCTTAATGGGTGTGAGGTGGTGTCTCATTGTGGTTTTGATTTGCATATCCCTGATAATTAATGATGTTGAGTCCCTTTTCATATACCTGTTGGCCATTTTTATGTCTTCTTTGGAGAAGTGTCTATTCAGATCACTTGCCCATTTTGAAATTGGGTTTGTTTCCCTACTATGAAATTGTATGAGTTCTTTATAAAGTTTGGTTATTAATCCCTTATGAGATATATGGTTTGCAAATATTTTTTTTCCCAATCTGTAAGTTGCCGTTTCATTTTATTGATTGTTTCATTTGTTGTGCTGAAGGTTTTTAGTTTGATGTAGTCCTCTTTATTTTTGCTTTTGTAGCCTGAGCTTTTGGTGTGTGAGAGAGATATATATTATTATATATATTATATTGTTATATATTATATTTAATATATTATATTTAATTATATTATATATAATAATATATTATAAAAATATATTTATAAATATATAAATATAATATATATGGATTGTTAACCATTTGCCAAACACTGTACTACGTGCTTTACAATATAATATATATATATCCCACACACCAAAAGCTCAGGCTCCAAAAGCAAAAATGTATATATTTTTATATATTTATATGTATATTATAATATGTAATATATATATGTAAAAATTACTGCCAAGGCCAGTGTCAAGGAGCTTTCCCCCTATGTTCTCCTCTAGGAATTTTATGATTTCAGGTCTTATATTTAGGAGTTTTATCCATTTTGAGTTGATTTTTGTGTATGGTGTAAGACAAGGGTCTAATTTCATTCTTCTGCATGTGGAGATCCAGTTTTTCGAGCACCATTTATTGAAGACATTATCCTCTCCCTGTTGTCTCCTCTTGGTGCCCTTGTTCAAAATTAGTTGATCATGTAAGTTTGGCTTTACTTAGCACAAGTGCAATTTGAACACAGATTTGTCTGATTTTACACGCATGCTTTTTTCTTATCCTGCTTTCAAGAAGCATGGTTGTTTTTTTGTTGTTGTTATTCCATGGCTGGTAACTTTCTACCTAATTGAAGATTATCTTTTGAAAAATGAAATTATGGTCTTTAAAGGCATGCTTTCATACTTTAGACGTAAGAATCACCCAGAAAGCTTGATGAAAATGAATATATCTGAACTCAAGTGCGTTCAGGAATCTGCATTTTAACAGGTACCCACCCCCAAGTAATTCTGATATCTGTAAGCCGCAGACCACACTTTAAGAGACCTAATGTCCTTTGACGCT
The DNA here is from genome assembly GCF_043159975.1 of Macaca nemestrina. Lineage (NCBI taxonomy): Eukaryota > Metazoa > Chordata > Mammalia > Primates > Cercopithecidae > Macaca > Macaca nemestrina. The sequence goes on from NC_092145.1 coordinate 54,993,849, forward strand.
CTAACACTTTGTGCTTCTATGAGATTTTTACTAGTCACAATTTTGTTATAAGGACATTGTAAGAACACTCCTGGATTTCATTAGCAGTTGATGTAGTCATTATCATCATCATCACCACCACCACCTCCAGCATCAGCAGAGGCAGTTGTTTTCTATGTGTAAGCCACTTGATTGATGTATTTTTGTTTTTCTGGGAAACACCTGTGGAAGTGGTGGCCTTTACTCTTCTGCAGGGATTACCTGGCTGGCTGGGTAGCCCACGGAAAATCAACAAAATCAAATAGTTGTAGGCCTGGCTTTATGAAGCTGTAAAAGTGTAATTAGTGACTTGTTTTTGGATCATATGCCATGAGAATAATCAGTGTTGTAGATTTGGACTATTCAGTCCTACTGAAGGCCTGGTTTTTCTCACTTGCTGAATTTCCTTTTCTTTCCGTGCCCACGATGTCCCCTCCCACCACCTTTTGAAAATGTTGCCTTAGTGGACCCATTGTTGACAAGAGGAGCTTTGTACTTTCGGGCTGCTGAACATTTTTATTTTGAGGGTGAGGTTGACTGAGTACTTACCAATCAGCAATATATGGTTTCAATAGCTAAAGCTTGGAATTTGCGTGTTCTTCTACACAACAGCGTTGTAAAAGATGAGAATATCCCTTACATCATCGTAACATGGTTCTGGGCCCTTAATATACCATTGATTTGTCATTCACATTTATGGATTGTTTACCATTTGCCAAGCACTGTACTAAGTGCTTTACAAGCTAGTCGTCTTGTTCAGTTCTCCTAATACCCCTGTAGGTGCTTTCATAATCTCCATTTTACAAATGAGGAAACTGTGCTTGGAACTCAGATAACTTAAGCAATTTATTCAAGCTCACACAACTAGAAAGTTGGAGAGCCTGGATTGGAACCCAATTTGATGACAAAGCTTTTCCCTTTCTTCTCAACCTGTGTACTGTATGCTTTATGAAAATGAAAGGGCAATATCTTAGAGGAGCTTGAACATTTGGATTGAGATTAGGGGCTTACAGGTTGAGCTGGAAGAGAAAGGGATTCAATCATGTTTGAATTTCTGAAAACATAATTCTTGCTAACAAATATCTGTTTTCTTTTCTTCCTTTTTTATAATAACAAATCTTTTCAATATGTCTGTGCACTTGGTAAATAGCTAATGATGATGGCTGCCACCTGTATTCCTCAGAAAAGGATTGAAAGAACACAATTACAATTAATGTACATGAAAATGAAAATAGTCAAATTAACACAGTGAATTACAGTGCACGATGGAATGTGGCAACAGTTTTGCCATACTAATAAGCATGGGCTAATTAGCCATTACTTTTCCCTTTGAAGAGCCTGTAGCTTCATAGCCACTTTGTCTCTCATCTCTATTTGGGCAGTATCTCTAGAAGCAGCCAAAAAACACAGTAGCTCAGTGCTTGCTTAGATCTCAGCCTTCTCGCTTCGTTTCCTCTTTGCTTCCATGTGTGTATGCAGTGCAGCCCTATTCCTTTTGGCATTTATTTTGTTGTTATTTTTCTTATAATTTCTGTTTTCATTTCAAAAGTAATTCTTGTTATTGTTTAAAATCCGAATTTTAAAGAGAAAGGTGAAAAGTAAAATTCTCTTCCTTTCCCACCTATCCTTACTCAGTAGTAGTCAGTAGTCACTGTTAAGTTTTCCAGAAACTTTCTGTGCATATATAATATTTGTACACATACATATACCCATATATGGCTTTCAAGATATTGATATTTTCACAGTCTTTGACAACTTGATGGGTGGAAAAGTGATATCATGTTTTATTTTGCATTTAATTACAAGTGAGGTTGAATATGTATTTGTATGTTTACTTGTGATTTGCATTTCTTATTCTGTGAACCACACATTATCTATTAATATGATTTTCTTAATGAATTTTAAGAGCTCTTTGAATATGAAAGAAATTAACCGTTTTTCTCTGTCAACTACATAGCAAATATTTGTTCTTAGTTTTTCATTTGTCTTCTGCCTTTTTAATGGTAATTGTTCTTTGCCATACAGAAGGTTTTAATTTTTATGTAGCTAAATGTGTCAAATATTTTCTTCAGAGATTCTGTGTTTTGTATCTTCATTAGAAAAGCCTTTCCTATTTCAGCATTATTTTAAACTTTCATTTATGTTTCTATCTAGCTTTTCTTTTAAAATGAATCAAAAAATTTTTTTAACAATATTGAAGGACTTAATGCAAATTAGATACTATGAGTATGCTCTAGGAAGGTTCTAGAAATGTTAGATAAATCATAACAAGCCACCTATTAAATATGTAACTTATCTCTCAAATAAGTGGAGAATATTTCTAGGGTCCAGAAATAAAGTGGGAGCTAAAAATTGAGGGGTAAACACATATTTTGTGATGTGGATGTCCTTGAAGGGGGTTGCTATGATTTGAGTTTGTCCCCACCAAAACTCATGTTGAAATTTAATCCCCAAACTGGTAGCGTTGAGAGGTGTGGCCTCATGGGAGGTGTTTAGGTCATGGGGTCAGATCCCTTATGAATAGCTTGGTGCCATTCTTACTGTAGTGAGTTCTTGCGGTGGTGAGTTCTCGCGGTGATGAGTTCTCGCTCTGGCAAGACTTGGTTAGTTCTTGTGGAATGGGTTAGTTCTCTCCAGAGTGAGTGGTTATAAAGCCAAGATGCCCCTCATTTAGCATGTGACTACCTCTCCTTTGACCTTCTCCACTATGTTTTGACCTAGCATGTAGCCTTCACCAGAAGCTGAGCAGCTGCTGGCACCACCATGCTTCTTGTACTTAGCCTACAGAATTGTGAGCTAAACATTCTTTTCATTACAAATTATCCAACCTCAAGCATTCTGTTACAGAAACACAAAATGGACTAAGAGGTAGAGGGTGTATCAGGCTCAGTCTAAAAGCTTATTTATGTATTTTTTTTTTATAGTTAACATGTATTTGGGGAGAAGAGATAAAACCTTGAGTAAGGAAAAGTGCCTCTCACCTAAAGCCGTAACTTTGAAGGGTTACAACCTTAAGGCATGGTGAGTGAGAAAAAAAAAAAATACATGCCGTAATACTAAGAAACAACAAAGAAGCTTATGTTTGTGTAGGATCTGGGTGAGAAAAAAGTTTCTGCTGAAAATTTCTATCAACAGGTCTGTGACTCTCATAGGTCCAGCGTTTTAATTTACACTACCTGCAGAGTTTAGTTAGGCACCTGCAAGGCAAAAAATTCAACATAGAATTGTTTCCAGGACAGTGATAAAACCAGGCTGCAAAAGAGTTTTATATGTAATGTCCTGCTGAAGAAGAGCTTGCCACCCAATATCATATAAAACGAAACAAAATGAAACAAAAACCGCGCTACCATGAGATGCGGAAGTATGATAAGAAGCAGGATTAGAATCCCAAGAATATCATAAAATAGAACGATCCTATAGAGTCCCATCAAGTTAGAATGTTTAGAACCATGACAGAAATAAGATAAAGGACTGAAAAACATTAAAGGTAATAATAAGAAACTATATAAACAGGTAGATTATAAATAATAGAATATCCAAAATAAAAATATAGACATTGAAATTTAAAAAGTCCTCAATAGATATCATAGCAAATTAGAGGCAGCTCAAAAGAGAAATAATTAAACTGAAAGAGATTAGATGAAATTAACCAGAATGAAACATAGATGGGAAACAAAACTAAGGTTAAGAGACATAGAGAAGGTGTGTGTGTGTGTGTATTTATAATAAAAACACATGAAATGCCAAATTTATACGCACACATTCATATTATATATATGATTGACATTACACAGAGAGAATAGAGAATAAGGGGAAAATACAATTCAAGGAAATAATGACTAAGAAGTTTATAGCATTGAGTAAAGAATTGAATCCACATTGTGGAAGTATAATGGATCCCTAGCAGGAAGAGTAGAAATAAATTTTTACTTTGACTCATCATGGTGCAACTACAGAGCATCAAGGACAAAGAAGAGCTTAAAAGGTAGCAGAGAAACAGGACTGTTTAACAGCAAGGAATGACAGACTAGTCTGACAGCAGAATTCTGAACAGCAACAATAGAAGTCGGAAGAAAGTTGAATAATGGCTTCAAAGTGAGGTTGAAATAATGAACAACAGTGAATTCAGAAAGAGGGAGTAAGATGTAAGAAGAGCTGGCAAATAGGCAGTGGCTAGCAAGATGGCAGAATAGTAACAGCTCCTGTCTGCAGCTCCCAGCGAGATCAATCCAGAAGGTGGGTGATTTCTGCATTTCCAATTGAGGTACCCAGCTCATCTCATGGGGAGTGGTTAGACAGTGGGTGCAGCCCACGGAGAATGAGCCGAAGCAGGGTGGGGCATTGCCTCATCCGGGAAGTGCAAGGGATCGGGAACTCCCTCCCCTAGCCAAGGGAAGCCGTGAGGGACTGTGCATTGAAGAACAGTGCACTCCGGCCAAGATACTATGCTCTTCCAACAATCTTCACAACCTGCAGACCAGGAGATTCCCTTGGGTGCCTAAGCCACCAGGGCCCTGGGTTTCAAACACAAAACGTGGCGGCCATTTGGGCAGACACCAAGCTAGCTGCAGGAGGTTTTTTTTTTTTTTTTTTAATCTTTATCATACCCCAGTGACACTTGAAATGCCAGTGAGACAGAACTGTTCACTCCCCTGGAAAGGGGGCTGAATCCAGGGAACCAAGTGGTCTCGCTCAGCAGATCCCACCCCCATGGAGCCCAGCAAGCTAAGATCCACTGGCTTGAAATTCTGGCTGCCAGCACAGCAGTGTGAAATTGATCTGGGATGCTTGAGCTTAGTGAGGGGAGGGGCATCCACCATTACTGAGGCTTGAGTAGGCGATTTACCCCTCACAGAGTAAACAAAGCCTCCTAAAAGTTCTAACTGGGTGATGGGTTCACATCCTAAGAAATTTCATTAGGTAGGCACAAGGATATCTGTTTAAGATTGTTCACTGAAGCATTGTTTTGCATGTGTGTGTGTTTATTAATTCTTTTTCTCTTAATCCTGTTTTTTATTTTTCCTAAAAAAAATAAAACAGGATACATGTACAGAACGTGACGGTTTGTTACATAGGTATATGTGTGGTTACCTATACATAGGTATACATAGTGGTGTGCTGCACCTATTGATCCATCCTCTTAAGTTTCCTCCCGTTACTCCCCACCCCCCAACAGGCCCTGGTGTGTGTTATTCCCCTCTCTGTGTCCATGTGTTCTCAATGTTCAACTCCCACTTATGAGTGAGAACATGCAATGTTTGATTTTCTGTTCCTGTGTTAGTGTGTCCAGAATTGGTGGGTTCTTGGTCTCGCTGACTTCAAGAATGAAGCCGTGGACCCTCACGGTGAGTGTTAGTTCTTAAAGATGGTGTGTCTGGAGTTATTCGTTCTTCCCAGTGGGTTCGTGGTCTCACTGACAGGAGTGAAGCTGCAGACCTTCATGGTGAGTGTTACAGCTCTTAAAGGTGGCGCGTCTGGAGTTGTTCATTCTTCCCGGTGGGTTCGTGGTCTCCCTGGCTTCAGGAGTGAAGCTGCAGACCTTCGTGGTGAGTGTTACAGCTCTTAAAGGCGGCGTGGACCCAAAGAGTGAGCGGCAGCAAGATCTATTGCAGAGAAAGAACAAAGCTTCCACAGGGTGGAAGGGGACCTGAGCGGGTTGCCACTGCTGGCTCCGGCAGCCTGCTTTTATTCCCTTATCTGACCCCACCCACATCCTGCTGATTGGTCCATTTTACAGAGAGCTGATTGATCTATTTTACAGAGAGCTGATTGGTCTGTTTTGACAGAGTGCTGATTGGTGCATTTACTATCCTCTAGCTAGTCATAAAAGTTCTCCAAGTCCCCACTAGGTTAGGTAGGTATAGAGTACTGATAGGTGTATTCACAAACCCTGAGCTAGACACAGGGTGCTGATTGATGTTTTTACAAACCCTGAGCTAGATGCAGAGTGCTGATTGGTGCGTTTACAATCCTTTAGCTAGATGCAGAGTGCTAGACAGAAAAGTTCTTCAAGTCCCCACTACGTTAGCTAGATACAGAGTACTGATTGGTGTATTCACAAACCCTGAGCTAGACACAGAGTGCTAATTGATGTGTTTACAATCCTTGAGCTACACACAGAGTGCTACATGGAAAAGTTCTCTAAGTCCCCACTAGGTTAGCTAGATACAGAGTACCAATTGGTGTATTTACAAACCTGAGCTAGACACAGAGTACTGATTGGTGTATTTACAAACCCTGAGCTAGACACAGAGTGCTGATTGGTGTATTTACAATCCCTTAGCTAGACATAAAGGTTCTCCAAGTCCCCACTAGACTCAGGAGCCCAGCTGGCTTCACCTAGTGGATCCTGCACTGGGGCTGAAGGGCTCCTCGAGCACTGCCAGAGTGAATGCCAAGGCCGAGGAGGTGCCGAGAATGAGGGCTGCTAGCACATTGTCACCTCTCATTAGTTTGCTGAGGATGATGGCTTCCAGCTTCATCCATATCCCTGGAAAGGACGTGATCTCATTTCTTTTTATGGCTGCATAGTATTCCGTGGTGTATATGTACCACATTTTCTTTATCCACTCTATCATTGATGGGCATTTGGGTTGGTTCCATGTCTTTGCTATTGTAAATAGTTCTGCAGTAAATGCACATGTGCATGTGTCTTTATAAATAGAATGATTTATAATCCTTTGGGTATATAGCTAGTAATAGGATTGCTGGGTCAAATGGTATTTCTGGTTCTAGATCCTTGAGGAATCTCCATACTGCCTTCCACAATGGTTGAACTAATTTACATTCCCACCAACAGTGTAAAAGTGTTCCTATTTCTCCACAGCCTCTCCAGCATCTATTGTTTCTTGACTTTTTAATAATCGCCATTCTGACTGGCATGAGATGGTATCTCATTGCAGTTTTAATTTGCATGTCTCTGATGGTCAGTGATGTTGAGCTTTTTTTCATACATATGTTGGCCACATTAGTGTCTTCTTTTGAGACGGATCTGTTCATATCCTTTGCCCACTTTTTGATGAGGTGGTTTGTCTTTTTTTCTTGTAATTATGTTTAAGTTCATTGTAGATTCTGGATATTAGACCTTAGTCAGATGGGTAGATTGCAAAAATTTTCTCCCATTCTGTAGGTTGCCTGTTCACCCTGATGATAGTTTCTTTTGTTGTGCAGAGCTCTTTAGTTTAATTAGATTGTCATTTGTCAATTTTGGAAGCATTGTTTTAATAGTAAAATATTAGAAGCATCCTAAATGTACATGAACAAGAGAATGATTAAATAAATTCCGGTATAATTACACAATGGTGTGGTGTGGTCATGGTACCAAAAGTGAAATGTCACTGAAAGTGGATACTCTAGAACTATATGTATGAAAATGAGTAAGCCTGACAAAACACTTTGAATAAAAAATGCAAGTGGTAAAATAATACATAGACTATAATGTCATTTATTTAAAGTTAAACAAATGAAAATACTGAATATTGTTCCTAGATTATACTACGTGTCCATTTAGTAGACATTTAAAAGCATACATGAAAATATTAAACACTAAAATAAAGATAATAAATAGCTAAGATTTGGAGGGGCAGGGAGGAAAGGAGCAATGGATTAGGAAAATATATCCAAGGGGTGGTTGGTAAAACTTTGTGTGTGTGTGTGTGTGTGTGTACTTATATATGTGCATGCATATACAAATATATACTATCTATATATCTATACCTAAATCTATTTTGTACCTGAAATATTTTGTAATTGAAAAAAGAAAAATAAAGAGCAACATACCCATCTATAACCACACCAAACAGAGATAACTGTTACTTCGTTTTAGTGAGTATCCTTTCAGTATGTGTATATATATGTGTCTGAAATGGATCTAGTTGGACTAAGATTGATGTGTCAGCAGGACGGTGTTTCTATCTAGAACCTCTAGGAGAGAATCCATTTCCTTGTTTTTTTCCAGTTTCAAGAGGATGTCTGCATTCCTTGGCTTGTGGCCGCCTTTCTCCATCTTCAAAGTCAGCAACGCCTCATTTCTTGTACCACTCTTCTGTAGTCATATCTCCCTCTGTCTCTCTTCTTCTGCTGTCCTCTTCTACTCTTAAGAACACACATGATTAGATTGAACCCACCTGATAATCCAGGATAATCTTCTCATATTAAATTCCTTAACCCAAATCACATTTACAAAGTTCCTTTTCCCAGATTCCAAGGTTTAGGAGGTGAACGTTTTTTGGGGGCCATTATTCTGCCTGCTGCTATATATATATACGCACACACTTTCTATATATGTGTACATATATGGAGTATATACATATATGTATGCACATATATATATACACACATATATGCATATATGCAGATTTAAAAACTCAAATTCTACTTTAGGTACAGTTTTGTGCCCTGATTTTTTAATACTTAATATTAGATGATGAACTTTTTTTTTCTTCTGCAACTTCTATTTTAAGTTGCAGGGTACCTGTGCAGGATGTGCAGGTTTGTTACATAGGTAAATGTGTGACATGGTGGTTTTGCTGCACAGACCATCCCATCACCTAGGTATTAAGCCCAGCATGCATTAGCTATTCTTCCTGATTCTCTTCCTGCCCCGTACCCGACAGGCCCCAGTGTGTGTGGTTCTCCCTGCCATGTCCATGTGTGATGATGAACATTTTTAATAACTCTAAATATTATTTGAGAATATACTTTTAAATTACTATGTAACGCTCAGTTGTATGCATTATTATATTTTATTCAATTAATTTCCTTATTTTGTCCTGGAGATATTTTAATAAATAATTTTGCAAGGATATTCTTGTACATATGTATTTTAGTTTGTTGCTGTTTCTTCAGAAATTACTTAATCAAATGTACCAAATGTCTTACTCATTTTGAATGCTAATACTTATTTTTCATTTCACTTTCCTAAAAGGGTTTACCAATAGCATATGTTACTTTTACCAGTCATTAGCAAGAGTTTATCTATTCCCCACCTTTTTACCAACACATTATCCTACTTACACAAACAAGTAAGCAAGGAAACAAACAAATAAAAATTTCAATAAGTTTTGTATGTTAGGTCTCTAGTTTTTCTATTATCAACAACTGCTTTTAAAAGTTTGCTCAGGGGTTACGTAGCTGTAGGTTGTTATTGGCCTGGTGCATAGATACACGAAAGCAGAACTGCAACTCCCAAAGATAAAGGAAAGAGATTTTTTGGCCTCAGAGGAGTCAACCAATTCATACCAAGAGTTTCCTGTTAAATCTAGTAGACAGGTTTCCCACTTCTCCCTTGCTTAGATGAATTGCAAACATTTGCAAACATGAGGCTAAAACTTTATGGGGTTTGTTATATTTGCTAATTCTTCAATGAAGGATCATTCAGGTTTGGACAGAGAAAGAGCTTTCTGCTTAGATGATTGATTTGGACCTGCAGTGTATCTTGAGACAGTTATTTCTAGATTAGAGAAGTGAAAAGCAGCATGTTGAGAAATGTGTATTTAGAAAGTTGGGGTCAAAAATATTTACTTAGAAGGTATTTGTTAGTCATGGTTCTATAGGAAACATATGGCATGCTCAAAGGGCAATGGAAGAGAGACTTATGAAGGGAGTGTTTACAGAGATATGAACAGGGTTAAGGGATGGTGAAGTGCCGTGAGACTAACAATAGTAGGAACGGCACGAAGAGACAAAGAGGAGAAAATTGTGCTACTGAAATCTGGAGAGAGGATCCTTAATGGTAGGGCCACCTGATAGGAACTGCCAAATCACAGCCTGGCAGAGAGTGGGCAGAACAGATAATTTGACCTTTATCTCCTCTCACCTTCTCATTTCTTGCCAGTGTCTCCCATTGGTTGGAATCACCTGAAAGCCTGAGGGCAAAGGGGCCCAACTGATGCAGTCCATATCTTCTTGAGGCCTGGAGCAGAGCAGAGAAGGTGGAGAATGGATATAGAGGCATAAATAGAGAATATCCACTAAAGCCTATATGAGAGGTAGTTTATAAATGTTATCAGATTTAAGCTTCACAATAGCCTTATAAGATATATTTTATTCTACTCCCTACCCCCAGTTTACAGGTGAGGAATTTGATGAACAAAAAGGTTAATTGACTTGTTCAAGGTTACACAAGTAATAAATGGCAAAACTAGGATTCAAATCCAGGTCTGCCTAACATGAAATTCCATGCCCTTAATCTATAAGACATTGTCTCCTACAACTTTATTTAGGACCCTTTTATGTGTCAAGAATAGTGCTAGGTGCTGCAGGGAATACAAGGATTAAAAAGTCCCTGCCCTCAAAAAGCTTAAATCACTATTTTTTACATGCACTGTCTTGTTTAATCCTCATAGCAATGCTATGAAATAGGAACATTATCATCACCATTAAACAATTATTTAACAAATACAATTATTATTAATTTATGATTTTGTACCTTTTAAAAACCATTTAATAGTCTTCTTTGAAGATAGTTTCTTAGCCTCTAATACAGATCTACCTCATTTCTTAGCCTCTAATACAGATCTACCTCATTCTTTTAATGATTACATAGCAGGTGATCACACACAGATTTCATTATTTAATCAGTCCCCTATAAAGGGACATTTGGGTTGTTTCCTGTTTTTGTACTAGTGTAAATAAGACTTCAGTGAACAATGTTGTACATTTATCTTGGCATACCTTTGCAAATATATCTTTGCGTTAAATTCCTAGCAGTGGAATTGCCTAGTGAAAGAGTAGATGTAGTTATACTTTTCATGGATTTTGCCAAATTGCTCTCCAAATAATTTGTACTACATTCCCTCGAGCAGAATGTAAAAGACCTTTATTTCTACATGACAGATGGGGGAATTAAGGATCAGAGAGGTTAAATAAATTGTTTGGGTCACAAAGCTGGTGAATAGCAGACCTGGCTGTGAACTCATGTCTTTTTGACTCCAGTGCTTTCATTTTTCAGACTGTATTGTGGATAACATCAGGGAGAGATCAGTTTAGCTGTAAGTAAATATTTTTCTTAAGTTTATTTACTGATCGTGGCCTTTAATGGTGTGGTTATTTCTGATTTTCTTTTTAATACCATGTGGGTACAGATGGTTCAGATTAGGAGTCAGAACACTATTGTTCATGGGCCAAATCAGGCCCACCACCTGTTTTTATATAACCTGTAAACTAAGAATGGTTTTATGTTTTAAAATGGTTGAAAAAAAATCAAAAGAAGAATACTATTTTATGACACATGAAAATTTCATAAAGTTCAAATTTCATGGTCTATAAATAAAGTTTTATTGGAACGCAGCCACCCGTGCTAATTTGGTTATGTATTGTCCAAGGAGGCTGCTTCCACACTACAATGGCAGAGTTGAGCAGTATGACAGGGACCTTATGGCACACAAAGCCTAAAATATTTACTATCTGTAACTTGTCCAGAAAAAGCTTGCTAACACCTGGTTTAGAACTATAGAATCATTCATTTAACAAATACTAAGTGCTTACTCTTTGTCAAACAAAACTCAGGGAGCAAATAGTCCTATGGATTTTATTTTTTTTTCACACGGTGAACCCCCTTTTCAAAAGAAATTTTACTCAGACAAAAAGTATAATATAGATGAAAGCAGAGCTGTTCTGTCATGACAGGGACAGATGTTCAAGAGTCTCACACAATTGGCTTTCCTCTTGTTTTTCCTCTTGCCTTCTCTAGTAGCAGATCTCGAGGCATTTGTAGCTATAGGGATGTGCAATCCAAGGCCACCATGGAATATCATTTGAAAATTACTGCCACATTTTATTCCTTTATTTTACAGAGAAAGAGAAAGACCCAGAGAAGTTAAATGAGTTACCCAAGATGACCTAGTGGCATGGCTGAAACTATCATCCAAGTATATGGATTTTGGTGTATATGGGGTGGGAGTGGTCCTGGGTGTCTACACAAATAAAACTTGTGAACAGGGTCAGCCTTCTCTATAGATAAATATTCTTTCTGACTAATATTAACTTAGACTGTCAATATTGGAAGTGCAGTTTTAGGTCATCTACTTTAAAGCTTCCATTGTACAGAAGAGAATATAAGGAGGTAAAGTAACTTTCTTAACAGAAATTAGTGAGTTGCTGAAAAAGGTAGAATTTTGGCTGCCATTCTGGTGACATTTACCTTAAAATCAGGCTGTACCATACCTAACCCTACTCTAGTTAATCTTATCTTTAAAGGCAAGTTGACTATTAGCAAAAAGATGAAAAAAATAACAAATGCTGGCAAGGGTGTGGAGAAAAGGGAACTATTATATACTGCTGGTTGAAATGTATATTAGTACAACCACTATGGAGAGCAGTATTGAGGTCTCTCAGAAAAACTAAAAATAGAGCTACCATATGATCCAGTAATTCCACTGCTGGGTATAATACATCCATAATAAAGGAAACCAATATATTGAAGAGATACCTGCACTAATATTTTATCATATCTGCACTCAGTTTATTGTAGCACTATTCACAATAGCCAAGATATTGTATCGACCTAAATGTTCATCAGCAGATGAATAAAGAAAATATGGTACATATATTCAATGGAATTATTACATAAATCAGGTGAAATGTGTCATTTGTAGCAACATGGATGGAATTGGAGGTCATTGTGTTATGTGAAATAAGCCAGGCACAGCAAGACAAATATCACATGTTCTGACTCATAGGGGAAAGCTAAAAAACTGGATCTCATGGAGTCAGAAAGTAGAATAGTGGTTACTAGAGGATGGGAAGGCAAGGGGGAAGGGAGGAATGAAGGGAAGTTGTTTAATGGGTACTAAAATACAGTTAAGTAGAAGGAATAAGTTCTAGTATTAGATAGTACAGTAGAGAAATTACAGCTAACAATTTATTGTGTATTTTAAAATAGCTAAAAGAGAAGTTTGGAATGTTCCTAAAACAAAGAAAGATAAATGTTTGATGTGATAAGTATCCCAATTACCTCAATTTGATCATTATACATTATATACAGGTATCAAAATATCATATACCCCTAAAATGTGTACGACTATTATACACCAAAAAAACTTGTTAAAAAGGAAAATATTAATCAACAGAGAAGTAATATTATTAGTATTTAGTTTATCAGAAATAAGCAAGTCTTATCAGCTTTGGTATAGCGCCAGGTGACTTGAAGAGGGAGTGGCTAGGAGGGGAGAATTAGCAAACTATGTAGTCAGTCAGGAGCTGGCCTTACATGTAAGGTTAGGAACTATGAATGTTTAAGCCCACTCTTAAATACTTGGCAATAACTGTCAAGACTTTTGACCAGTCAGACCACATTTCCTTCTGCTACTCACCTTCTGGGTATTTTTCTGGCATGTTGATAGTTGCTTGATGTATGGTAAAAGCATTTGTGGGAGAGAGGATTATAATGATTAGCTCAATACAGGTCTTGTTGCCATCTGTGAATGTATCTTTTCCTCATTAGTTTGGCTCTTGAAGAAAGGGACATTTGGTGCTTTGCCAAGGAGACACATGCTATGAGGGTAATTTAAAGATTTTCTTTGCCAATATCCACTTCACAGTACAGAACTGAGGATGTTTACTGGGTTTACATATCTAGGTGCATTTTTCTTTATCCTCAAGTTGTGTTGGCTTTGAACAACATAAATCCTGATGTTAACAAACAGGGACACTGTCTTCTCCCTGAGGGATCTGGAAAAACCATTCCCAATTTTGTTCAAACTGTTGGGATTTCTTGATTCTAAAATCAAGGATTGAATTGCTTCCAGCTCTTCTGGACCCAGCCTTGAAATGTTGCCAAGTGGCTGCTGGTTGGTCAAGTGGTCTTTGCCTTTGCTTGCAGAGTAGATTCTCTGATCAACTTGATTGACAAGCTTTTTTCTGAGGATGCTGAAAAGATTGCTAGGAAAATGGCTACTGCATGACTAGGTGGTAGGCTGTCTCTTGATTCAGAAAGATTTCTATTGGACATATTCTGAGAGAGGGTCAGATGCTATGGAGGTTTCATTATGAATCCATTGCACCTTTCAGTTTCTTATAAAGAAGGGTTGGAAGGCCTAGCCTTCAACTCTACTAATCATGGGGTTCCTGAAGACTTGGTTCAAGGGCATTCAGTAGGAGCTATATGCATCTTGGTGTAAGTTAACTTATTGTCAGTAGAGTGAGCTGTTTTGGAGGGTTGCTGGGGGAGAAACAATTTTCATGTCCTCTTGAGACCACTGGCTCTCCAATGGAAAGTTTTTTCCTGTTATATACTCTTGGTAATATGATAATACAGTTTAATCGTTTACATACTTTAAATTCTGTGCTGTGACAGTTGTCTATCTTAATCAGCAGTTTTACATAATTAAAAACAACATAAACCTAAAATTAGAGACATGCTCAGACATTCTTGAGTTCTCTTTGGAGAACATCTGGCCATCCTTAAGCAATCACCTGACTTCTCCAGAGTCGAACGGTAGCCTCTTTTTAGTCAGCACTGTCTGAAATTAAATCCACCATCTGAATCCTATTCTTCATGACTACAGGGATCACATGTGCTGGTTTGCCTGGGGACAGTTGTAGATTAAACTTGCCGTCCACATGTAATAGTAACTAATAGCTGGAACTTTCATGTTCAAAACATGTCCCAGTTTGAATAGTAAATATATGGTTATCCTCTGTCCATGACTAGGCAACAAAACTTTGAATGTCCCCAATATGTCAGGCACTGTGCTGGCTGCCATTCTGTGGGGCTACCATGCAACAAAATACTCTGTTGATTCTGGTGATTCTTTTCTTCATTGTATGGCAGAAAGAAGCAAAGAATGGCAAGTTGAGACAGGTCACAAAGTCACTGGCAAGAAACTTTCCTAGTCACTAGCTTTTCACCCTGTTGGAACAGGGTGATTAATGGAAGCTCTTTTTTTTTTTTTTTCCTTCCCCTAATACTGCTTCCATCCTGAATTGCAACTTTGGTTTCAAAGGCTCTGCATTGAGAAGGAGATTCCTGATCATTTCAAATGTCTTTGAAACAGGACATCAAAGAATCCCTTTCTTGCCCATTTCACTCCCAGTGCTTCCTCATTCGAGGTTTCTGATGTTCTTTTTCGTCTTGAAAACTCCTTGGCCAGCCAGGAGGCTAATGTCTTACAACTTTCTAGAAATTCTTTGTGGGAGACGTGTTCTCAAAAACAGCAAAACCAGACTTGATTCAACACTAAGCCAGGAAAAACTCGACTTGGAGCTGTGTTTTTAAAAATGTGCTTTAAACAAACAAAAACAATAAAAGTTTATTTCTCTTTTGAGTCTCTGAGAGTAAACTGGGACATTTTCGAAGGACTACTTTAAATCAGGATAATAGAGACTTTTTTGGGGATAGTGGTAACTATTCTTTGATTTTATGTAATACATGTCATGTCAGTGACCTATCTTGCTCGTCTGGTAAGCTCAGTTTATATAGGATAACTCCAACAAGATAAAATATAGAAAAGGTTTATAAAAAGCATAAACCTTTGCACTTACGTGAGGTGGTGTATCATTGTGGATTAAAAGGTATATGTGGTTACTGCGGTGAGGGCAAGCTGGGTAAACCTGGTAAGCTGGGTAGTGTGTAGCATTGAGAAAGACTTGACTTTTTGGGGCCAGAAATATTTTAAGGCATAACCACTGGGATCCCCAAATCTTTTTGGTATAGGGAATGTGGAATCCTCTCTCTCTTTCTCTCTCTCTCTCTCTGTCTCCCTCTGTGTGTGTGTGTGTGTGTGTGTTTGTGTGTGTCTGTGTAATATGAGCTATAGTTGAGACCTTCAATATGGGACATGGCCAACATTTGGAGGTTGCAGATTATAGATTATTGGGATTTGCAATGAGGGGATAAAGGAGACCCACCGGTTATTTATTTATTTATTTATTTAACAGATTCCTTCAGTATCTCTTGGAGTTGTTGTTGAGGTAAGTGCTCAATACAGTGGTTCTGAAGGTAAAACTTTTGAATGTGGCCCTAAAAGAATGGCAAAGCCTGGGCAAGAAAGGGCTACATGATGCATAATCCTAGGAATTTTAAAGCTAGAAGGGATCTTAGATACCATCCAATTGACCTTTGATTGTAATGTACCAAAACCATTTTAAAAATGAAAACATGAGAGCTGATATAGACTTAACAACTTTCAATTTTCCCAAGTAGAGACATTATTTAAAAAATTACCGTTTTCCGGCCGGGCGCGGTGGCTCAAGCCTGTAATCCCAGCACTTTGGGAGGCCGAGACGGGCGGATCACGAGGTCAGGAGATCCAGACCATCCTGGCTAACACGGTGAAACCCCGTCTCTACTAAAAAATACAAAAAACTAGCCGGGCGCAGTGGCGGGCGCCTGTAGTCCCAGGTACTCGGGAGGCTGAGGCAGGAGAATGGCGTGAACCCGGGAGGCGGAGCTTGCAGTGAGCTGAGATCCGGCCACTGCACTCCAGCCTGCGCGGCAGAGCGAGACTCCGTCTCAAAAAAAAAAAAAAAAAAAAAAAAATTACCGTTTTCCTCACCACTGTATCATAAAATAATGGACTTTATACCAATAAAGCCACACATTCAGAATTTTTTAAATTGAGTAAATGTAGCTTAATGAAAACCTTACTACATTGTATTAATGCATTTTTTTTTTTTGCTCAGAAAGGACTGATAAATGTTTTATCACAAACTGGTATCTATCTATGGACTATTATTTGGGAACAATTGACTTAGTCCCACTACATTCATTCTACAGTTGAAGAAAGTGAGGCATAGCGAAAAAAAGTAATTTCCTAGGATCCCTCAACTGGTAATGACAGAGGTGAGGCTAGAATGTGAACCTTATGAGTCTGTGGATGATTCTCTGCAGTCCTGGAATAGACCATAAAGTGAAGAGGAATTTTTTGACATGAGAGTTCATATATTATGAACATTTTTTAAAAAACATAACTTTTTTTTTTTTATAGCAGATGCTGCCACAAACTCTATATTAATAAATTTGTCTGGAGCAACTTATGTAAGTTTAGAACTGTCCCTGTCTGTATAAGGAGATGAATGTGATTTGAGATACACAGCTGGTTGCATCATTTAATTTATTCTTCCATTATTCAGTTGACTTTACAAGAGTAAGCAGAGGGAGAAGTTAAATACAAAGAATGATTTCTTAAGTTGAAAGGTTGTGAAAATTGTTTAAATTGTATTAGTGTCTAAATATGAAACCTTGCCAAGGGCTTTAGTACAATTTTTAAAATCTGCAATTGTTGGTGAGACTTCCTCTTCACATCACTTTAAATATTTGTGTTTCTTTAGAGTTGTTCACTGAATCCTGTTGCTATGTGGAGCCTCATATTCACAAATTTACATTGCATAACAGGTGACATTACATGTGCCATGTTCATCTCAGAAAATCAGAGAGAGGAAGAATTGAAGGGGCACATGCCCTTACTTTATTATTCAAACTACAACCTACAGATCACTGGGATCTCGGTGCTCTCAGTTACCAAAGTTTTCAAACCCAAGACTAGCTTATGTGGCCAACCCTTTATACTTAGATACAACCCAAAGGTGACTGAGCTCAGAGAGTAGAGATGCACTAGGGGAGGATCTCTTTTCAGAAATAGTTTATCCCTATGTAACCACCCAAGGGGTTCAAATTGCCCACTGTGTAGACAGAGCTGATTCATCACGACAGGGGAATTGCAATAGAGAAAGAGTAATTCATGCAGAGCTGGCTGTGCAGGAGACTGGAGTTTTATTATTACTCAAATAGCCTCTCTGAGCATTTGGGGAGCAGAGTTTTTAAGGATAACTTGGTGGGTGGGGGGAAGCCGGCGAGCCAGGAGTGCTGATTGGTCAGAGATGAAATCACAGGGAGTGGGAGCTGTCTTCTTACTCTCAGTCAGTTCCTGGGTGGAGGCCACAAGATCAAATGAGCCAGTTCATTGATCTGGGTGGTGCCAGATGATCCAGCAAGTACAGGGTCTGCAAAATATCTCAAGCACTGATCTCAGGAGTAGTTTAGGGAGGGTCAGAATCTTGTAGCCTCCAGCCGCATGACTTCAAACCCATAATTTCCAATCTCGTGGCAAATGTTAGTCCTACGAAGGCAACCTAGTCCCCAGGCAGGAAGGAGGTCTGCTTTGGGAAAGGGCTGTTGCCATCTTTGTTTAAACTATAAACCATAAACTAAGTTTTTCCGAAAGTTAGTTCAGCTGACGCCCAGGAATGAACAAGGACAGCTTGGAGGTTAGAAGCAAGATAGAGTCAGTTAAGTTAGATCTCTTTCACTGCCTCAGTCATAATTTTGCAAAGACGGTTTCACCTATTGTTGCCTATGTAAAAAATTTCATGAAAAGCTCTGTGTGTCATCAAATAATGACAATCCTGTCCCCTAGTGGCTCATTCCTTTGGGATAAGAAGGCATTTGATCTCTATCAATGGACAGCTCCCAGAAAAGGAGGAGAGAAAGGACATGCTGTCAGTGTTTAATACTTCAGCCTGGAAAATTTTTTTCACAGCATTTCCAAGAAACAGTTTTCAGAAGAGAGCCAGAGTCAGCCAGCTACTAAAGTGAAGAGGAAAGGAAAGGAGGCCCAAGGGGCTGTCTGAGGAGGGGAAGACTGGGAGATGCAGTAATGGCCATCCTAATTAGCATAGGAATAGGAGGAGGAAATTGGGAGCCTGGCTAATGGTTTTGATGGTGGTGAAGAAGGTTCTTAAAAGACAGGCTGCAAAGGCTGTAGGGGAACCACCCATTTTCCATTACCAAATGGTTTTTTCTTTCAACACATTGTTAAGAAGTTCCCATTCTTTGCCCACTTTTTATTGTGGTTGTTTGTTTTTCTTTCATAAATTTGCTTTAAGTTCCTTATAGTTGTTGGTTATTAGACCTTTGAAGACATATATGAGGCCAAGAAGTATATGTAAAAAAAGCTCAATATCACCGAGCACTAGAGAAATGAAAATCAAAACCACAATGAGATACCATCTCACACCAATCAGAATGCCTATTACCAAAAAGTCAAAATATATCAGATGCTGGCTGGGTTGTGGAGAAAAGGGAATACTTATACACCGTTTGTGGGAGTGTAAATTAGTTCAACCATTGTGGAAAGCAGTATGGCAATTACTCAAAAAGTTATTCAGTTGGTGCAGAAGTAATGATACCTATACCTTCATATGTACCCCCTGAACCTAAAATAAAAATTAAAAAAACACCTTTAGATTTAATAACATTAAAAAGTTATTTGTACTTGTATTTAGAAGGAGGGAGAGGAATAGAGCCTCATAGGAAGAAGTATCAAATGGTGTGAGCCACTGGAAAGTTTACATGTTCTTGGAGTGAGACTGGAGGTGGGTGGGGTGAGGAGTAATAGTGATATTGATAGCAATAGAAATTTGCCAGAGAGGTAGTTAGCCATTTGTTCATACACCAGTGGGTTGAATGATGCCTGGTGCTTTACAGGTTATGAAACACTTTTAAATCTTAAAGTTTATGATATACTGTCTCAATTAATGATTACTCCATGGGATGGCCAAGGAAAACATTTTTATTCTTACCTTGAAGATGAAAAATAGAGATTAATCAATTTCAAATGATTTGACAAAAGTCAAAAGATAATATGTTACTGAACAGGGTCTAGAACCCAGGTATTCTGAATCCAAACCCAGTGTCTTTCCAGCAAATGTTAACAACCAGTTTTCTGAAACCTCTTAATTTTTTTTTTTTTTTTTTTTTTTGAGACAGAGCCTTGCTCTGTCGCTCGAGTGTGAGTGCAGTGGCATGGTCTCGGCTCATTGCAGCCTCCACCTCCTCGGCTCAGGCAATTCTCCTGCCTCAACATCCCGAGTAGCTGCGTTTACAGGTGCCCAGCACCATGACTGGCTAATTTTTGTAGTTTTAGTAGAGATGTGGTTTCACCATGTTGGCCAGGCTGGTCTCGAACGCCCGCTCTCAGGTGATCCGCCCACCTTGGCCTCCCAAAGTGCTGGGATTACAGGCATGAGCCATTGCACCCGGCCCTCTTATTTATTTATTTTTTTGTATTTTTATTTTTAATTGACAAGTAATAGTTTTACATATTTAGGGGTGCAGAGATTTGTGTATACCATGTGTAATGATCAAATCTGGGTAATTGGGATATCCGTAACCTCAAACACTTATTATTTGTGTTGGGAACATTCAAAATCATCTCTTCTAGGTGTTTGAAAAATTACAATAAATTAGTATTAACTGTAGTCACCCTGTAGGGCTGTAGAATACTAGAACTTATTCCTCCTATCTAGCTATAGCATTGTATCCATTAGCTAACTTCTCCCTGTCCTTCCCTCCCCCAATTTCTAGCTTCTTATAACCATAATTCTACTATTTATGAACTCGACCTCTTTTAGCTACCAAATGTAAGTGAGAGCATGTGGTATTTGTCTTTCTGTGCCAGACTTATTTCACTTAACATAATGTCTTCCCAGGCTCATCCATGTTGCCAAGAATGACAGAATTTCATTGTTTTTTATGGCTGAATAGTATTCCATTGTGTAAATATAGCACATTTTATTTTATTTTATTTTATTTTTTTGAGACGGAGTTTCCCTCTGTTGCTCAGGCTGGAGTGCAGTGGCACGATCTTGGCTCACTGCAACCTCTGCCTCCCAGGTTCAAGCGATTCTCCTGCCTCAGCCTCTCAAGCAGCTGGGACTATAGGCACCTGCCACTATACCCAACTGATTTTTTTATTTTTAGTAGAGACGAGGTTTCACCATATTGGCCAGGCTGGTCTCGAACTCCTGACCTTGTGATCTGCCCGCCTCGGCCTCCCAAAGTGTTGGAATTACAGGTGTGAGCCACCGCTCCTGGCCAGCACATTTTCTTTATTCATTCATCTGCTGATGGACATATCTTGGCTATTGTGGATAATGCTACATTAAACATGGAAGTGAGATATCTCTTTGATATATTGATTTCCTTTTTTTTTTTTTTTTTTGATAAATACCCTATAGCGGGTTGCTGGATCATATGGTAGTTCTAGCTTTAGTTTTTTCAGTTTTTTGAGGAACTGCCATGCTGTTTTCCATAATGGCTGCACTAATTTACATTTCCCCCAACAGTGTATGAGAGTTCCCTCTTCTCTGAATCATTGGCAGTATTTGTTATTTTTTGTCTTTTTGGCAATAGCCATTCTAACTTGGTTGAGATGATATCTCATTGTGTTTGATTTGCGTTTTCCTTATGATTAGTGATGCTGAGCATTTCTGTTCTATATACTTGGCCATTTGTATATGTTTATTTGAGAAATGTCTATTCAGATTTTTTGCACATTTTTGATGAAATTATTATTTATGTATTTGCTTTTGAGTTGTTTGAGCTACTTGTATATTTTAAATAGGAATCCCTTGTTAGATGAATAGTGCAAATACTTTCTGCCATTCAAGAGGTTGTCTCTTCACTCTGTTGATTGTTTCCTTTGCTGTGCAGAAGATAAATTCAAGGATTTATTTGTTCACTATACATTTGGAGGCCTACTCTGCAAGTGGCCATAGAATCTACCTCTAAACTAGCATAGATTTCACCTTTATGAAGGTCTTATATAATACAATTCAAAGAAATGGATGTTAATTGCCAGAGGAATAGAATTAATTGGAAGATTTAAAGCAAGCTTGTCCACTCAGGACAGCTTTGAGTGCAGCCCAACACAAATTCGTAAACTTGCTTAAAACATTATGAGTTTTTTTGTGATATTTTTAGCTCATCAACTATTGTTAGTGTTAGTGTATTTTATGTGTGGCCCAAGACCATTCTTCTTCTTCCAGTGTGGCTCAGAGAGTGTAAAAGTTTGGACACTCCTGATTTAGGGATTAGGAGAAGTAGGAGGACATAGAATCATTATTATCTTTGCAACATGGAGGGGTTATTCAAGGCATCTTCTCCAACATCTGACTCCAAAACAATTTGCTTTTTAGTATCTTTGAGAGTGGGCATTCAGTTTCTGTTTAAATATTTCCAATGATACTGGACCTCTGCCTCATAAGAAGCTGTTGCATTGTTATATTGCTTCAGCTATAATAGCATTATAACATTAGTTTTAGAATTGCCCTC
The DNA here is from genome assembly GCF_043159975.1 of Macaca nemestrina. NCBI lineage: Eukaryota > Metazoa > Chordata > Mammalia > Primates > Cercopithecidae > Macaca > Macaca nemestrina. The sequence goes on from NC_092145.1 coordinate 55,015,921, forward strand.
CTCTAATATTCAGCTGGCTGGTTTATTTCCTCAGGGACGGTAGTCCTCAGCCATGTATGTGGCGTGGGTATGGTAGATTGTGTGTGTATTTGACGTATTGATGGGACTTTCTCAAATTACACATGCCCCTCACCACTCCTTACCACCTGTTTCTTTCATCTTTCCTAGAAATGCTGCTACATTCCTTGATCTTAGATTTTTTGTTCTCAGTGTATATGTCCCCAGGTCCTTTAGCTATCTGTTATATACTATATTTTCTACATTCTGTCATCATTCTAGTTGATCTACTCTGAACTTAATCAGTTTGTAAATGTTGTTCTTAAAATGTTGAAAACAATATCACACATATGGTTGGACTGTAACAGGGTACAGTGGGACAATTGCTTTTTGTGAAGCAGACAAAATACTTCTACTAGTGTAGCTTTAGATTGTACCAGCATCTTTAGCAGTCAGATCTCACTGCTGGCTCATATTGATCTTGAGGCCAACTAAAATCCCTAGGTCTGTTTCACACAAACTGCTGTCAAGACTGGTCTCTCCCTATGCTGTACTTGCGAAATTGATATTTTGAACCTGAATGCTGGACTTAGCTCATATTTCAGTTAAATTGAATCTTTTTCATTTAGGCATTTTATTCTGGTTTATTGAGATCATTCTGAATCTTGATTTGGTCATCCATCCTATTGACTATTTCTTCTAAGCTTTGTAGTAATGTTCACATTTTATAAGTTTGCCTTCTGACTTCATTCAGTGTGGTATAAAGATTCCTGTTAAGTCGGGGTAGTGGAGGTAAGAACTCCATGGAGGAGGTAGATTTCGTGTTAGGGTCTGGTGGGGATCCCCTTATGTTCCAAGGCAATGAACTTTTCCTGATTGGGAGAAACTATCTAAAATGAGAGCTATCAATTTATTCCTTCATTCAGTGAATATTTACTGAACTTTCATCATTCCTCAACACTGTTCGATGGGCTAGGGATGTAGTAGAGAATATGACAGTTATGGTAACTGCCCTTGTGAAGCTTATAGTCTGGTTGACTGACTCTAAAATCTATTTCATAACTTTTACACTGTATTGCCAAAGAAGGTTAAATTTCCCAATCATAAATTTACTATTTTGGCAGCTTTCTTATCTATGGAAGTTCAAGTACAGTTATATTCAATTGAATAAATATTTATTTCCTAGGCACTGTGCTAGGCACTGAGATATAATAGTGAAAAAGGAACTCATTGTCTCTGCTTTATTGAACTTACAGCTTAAAATGGATGATTAGGCAAACAAATTAGCAATGATAATACAGTGTGATATAAACTGTGCTCTGACAGGGATAGTATATAGCATTCTGGTTACATAAAGCAGACATAACAAACCCAGAGTTGTGGGGAGGGGGTGGTCAGGGAAAGCTTTTGGTGAAAGTGACATTTTAAATGAGATCAGAAAAGTGAGTAAGAGTGAAACAGATGATGGCGCAGAGCAAGAATATTTTAGGCAAAGGGAACAGTTCATGTGAAGGCTGGAGGAGAGAGAAAGCATGCTACATTGGAAGAACTGGAGGATGCTCCTCAGTCTGAAGCAGAGTGAAAGGTTGGAGATTGCCTGTTGAGTCCATTTGGTCTTCCCACTGAGTTCAGGGTACTAGTTGTCATTTGACACACCCTCTTTTTTTCCTAGGGAGTGGCTATAGAAGACAGATTGCTAGTTATATACCGTGCTACAGCTTTTAGGGGTGGCATTATTAAATGACTTTCTTTGTCCTAAAGGCTTAATGTATATGGTTGCAGCTGTAATAAAATTAGAGTGGTCTCTCACTTTCCCAGCACTTTACTTTTCTTCTAATGTTTCCCTTAACATTTCTTAAATGGAGTTTTATAAATTGGCCATTTGACTCAACCTTGCTAAGTTGTTTGATCCTGGGGATGAAGCTCATTCTTTCTAAGCACTGCTTCTGCTTACCTTGTTGAAATAAAAACTGTACAGTTGCTTTATAGCAAAAATAATCCTATGGCAATTAAAAATAAATGCTAGGTATGACTGTGCTGTACACGCACACTAAATATTTCAGTATCAGGGCTAGGAACTCAGGTTTTTATACAGAATGAAGTAAGTCAGCCTAAGAATTTGGTTCTTGGCAATGTGTTTGAAAAGGAGCAGCTCTTTGTAACAGCAACCTAAAAGGGTATTGTGGAGGAGACTTAAATATCTGTTTGGATTATGACCCAATGAAGAGGTTCTCAGGGAGCATGGCTACAAGAAAGAATTCTGAAATTTGGGTGGATGCCTAAGGTAGGTGAATTGAAGGGCTGATTCAGTGAATTTGGTTATTTTGGGAGAAAAATCTTATGTTAGGTTTAAAAATCTGAGACCCTTGTTTCTCTAAGGATTTTCCTCTGATGTGGCACTTTCAAAGATCTTTGAGCATCTGAGGCAATATTACAACTGCCATGCTTTATAGCTGAAACATAGCTTCCAGGGGTGCTAGGGGGCAAATACCAGCCACAGTTGCATTTATGCTAGAGTGCTAAGACAGGCATAGCTTCAAGTTGAGGAGAAAGAGCGAAATCCTTTACTTTATACATGAAGATATTATATAATACACTAATAATGATAGCTAAGATTTACTGAGCACTTAGTATATGCCAGGTACTACGTCAGATAGTTAACATGCATGATGCCACTTAATCTGTATTGCAATTTCTGTAGGATATGCCATAGCATTATTATCTTCATTTTTCAGGTGAGTAAACCAAGTTCCAGAGATAAGTATGTTATCTAAGATCCCACAACTAGCAAGTGGTAGAACTGGAGAACTTCCAGGTTTATCTAATGTTAAAACCCACATTGCAACCATAATGCTGTCTTTTTCCCACCAAATCCGAGCAGAAGGAGTTCTTGAGATGGTGTGGAAACTTCTTTCAGTCAGAAGGTCAAGGGTACTGCTGAAAGTGATCATTCCATTTCTCTGCCCCAGTAGAGCCAAGGCAGCATGTCACACTGGAAAGGGCACAGGCTTTGCATTCAAACAGATCTGGTCCAATCTTTGCAGTATAACTTAGAAGCTGTGTGAGTTTGGGTAAGTTACTTAACCTTTCTGTCTGTCAGTTGCCAAATCTGTAAAGTTAACATCATAATGTCTACTTTGCATGGTTGTTGTAAGGATTAAATGCAGCAAGATAAGCAAAATGTCTATTGAAGAGCGTGGTGGATCACAGGTACCCATTAATGGTGACAGTTTCAGTAATTAGAAGTGGTACAATTAGATTATTGAGTTGACATATTCTGGTAATGGGTACTTAGCATCTCAATCCAGAGCCAAGGGGATAAAAACAACAACTGCAGGTGACTCTTTAAGCAGATCTTGCTCGATGTGTGGCTTCCAATGCCTGCTACCTATAACTGCTACATTCAATAGCTTAGCCTTAATGTAAGTAATAGAAATTGATATTCCTAAGTTGTGGTATTAACCTGAACTCATTTAAAGCACCACACTGCATTACTGCACTCCTCCGCCCATTGTGATTGCACACCACTCGAATAGATGCTGGTTTCCACGATTTTGTCCCAAAGCAACACATTCCACACATGGAAAGAGAACTGCGGTACAGAGGGAAACATGATGGGAAGTTATTTACTTGTAGGTTTAGAAGAAAAATATTATCCTTAATTTATCGTATTCACAATACACAACCATTTGTTCAGCAAAAACCCCTGCTACATTTACACTGTAAATTATTTGCTGGAAACTTGAACTACAGAGAGAAGCTGAGTTCAATTTCTTTGAATTCAATAGCAGCAAACCCACTTATTTTCACCCCTTTGTCTGGGAAAGTAAATCCTTTAATTTACGTTTCAATGTTGAATTTTCATTTCCTTGCTTTTCATCAGAAACAATTATGAAGCCACAATCATGAAAATAATAAGCACAGATACATGGTTCAACATGTCTGCGTTATGACTCCTCAGTCCATTCAAATAATGCTCCAGGGTTAATTTCTTTACACACAATTTGCAATTTTTTCTTTTTGGCCCCACATATGCTAAGAATTAGTATTGTCACACAGCCCTGCCTTGCGTGTCCTCTGAGGTTTGAATATGTTGAATAAAACAAAAGGGGGAGAAAAAGAGCTGAGGGCAAAGGTCCAGTGAAAAGAATCTCAAGGTGATTCATACAGCTGAACCCCAGAAAAAGAACTTGGCTCCCACCTGCACAAACACTGACGATTGTTTAGAAAATCTCAGTAAGTCAAGGGTATCTAGAGGGGAGGGCAAAAGAAGTTTTATTTCTACTAGCCAACAAAGGGGTTTGGAAGACTCTGAAATTATCCTCACCCATTGAAATTAGTCTGAAAGAAAAGGGCATGTCTCTTTTCTCGGTGGAGATTTTATGCCTGAAAACATAAAATTCATCAACAAACACAGACAATAGTTGTGAGACTTGAAGAAGAAAATGCATTTGAGAACATAGCATATTGCCTGTCTGAGTACATGCCCAGTGGAGGTTAAGAATTCAATTAATGAGGACTTTTAATGGGCATAGCATTATGCTAAAGGGTTATCAAGAGGCTTAGAGTATGGTCTTAGTCCTTAAGGGCTTATCATAGACCCGGAGAGATAGGACCCACAAACCAGGAGAGAAGCAGCAATCTGAGGCAGCATAAGTGTCAAATGATAGATACAAACAATGAGGAAGTAAACAGGCAATTGCTGAGCATCTACACAGGCCATTAGTTCCTCACAGCAATCATATGAAGTTGGTGCTATGATCAGCCCCATTTTGCAGATGAGGAAGGTGGAGTTGAGATAGGAAGAGTGACTTTGTTTTAGTAACACAGGTAGTAACAGATCTGGAATTTTGCCTCCTACTCCAAAGTCTGTATTCTTTCTATAATATACACTGTGGTTTCCTGTGGACAAACAGGTAGGGGGCTTCTTTATCCCTCTTGATCATCCATTATTTGTGGGGCTCCTTGTTAAATCCTTCACATATATAGCATATCATTATAATGTAGAGGTTAAAGGTCATGAGCTGTGGTTACTAGACTCCGAGGTTCAACTCCTCTCTCTACCCACCAGCTGTGTGACCCAAGGAAGTTACTTAACCTCTCTGTGCCTCTGAAATAAATGAATTAGGGAGGCTGGAAAGATGGCCAAATAGAAATAGCTCTGGTCTGCAGCTCCCAGTGAGATCAATGCAGGAGGTGGGTGATTTCTGCATTTCCAAGGTACCCAGCTCATCTCATCGGGACTGGTTAGACAATGGGAGCAGCCCACGGAGGGTGAGCTGAAGCAGGGTGGCGTGATGCCTCACCTGGGAAGTGCAAGCGGTCGGGGAACTCCCTCCCCTAGCCAAGGGAAGCCATGAGGGACTGTGCCATGAGAAATGATGCACTCCAGCCCAGATACTATACTTTTCCCATGGTCATCACAATCCACAGACCAGGAGATTCCCTCTGGTTCCTACGCCACCAGGACCCTGAGTTTCAAGCACAAAACTGGGCGGCCATTTGGGCAGACACTGAGCTAGCTGCAGAAGTTCCCCCCCACCCATATCCCAGTGGCGCCTGGAATGCCAGTGTGACAGAACCATTCACACCCCTGGAAAGGGAGCTGAAGCCAGGGAACCAAGTGGTCTAGCTCAGTGGATCCCACCCCCATGGAGCCCAGCAAGCTAAGATCCACTGGCTTGAAATTTTCGTTGCCAGCAAGCAGTCTACAGTCGACCTGGTACACTCGAGTTTGGTGGGGGGACGGTTGTCTGCCATTACTGAGGCTTGAGTAGACGGTTTTCCCCTCACAGTGTAAACAAAGCCACAGGGAAGTTCCAACTGGGAGGAGCCCTCCGCAGCTCAGCAAAGCCGCTGTGGCCAGACTGCCTCTCTAGATTCCTCCTCTCTGAGCAGGACATCTCTGAAAAAAAGGCAGCAGCCCCAGTCAGGGGCTTATAGATAAAACCACCATCTCCCTGGGTCAGAGTACCTGGGGGAAGGGGAAGCAGTGGGTGCAGCTTTAACAGACGTAAAGGTCCCTGCCTGGTAGCTCTGAAGAGAGCAGTGGATCTCCCAGCACAGCATTCGAACTTTGCTAATGGTCAGACTGCCTCCTCATATGGGTCCCTGAACCCCGTGCCTCCTGACTGGTAGACACCTCCCAGCGGGGGTCGACAGGCCCCTCATACAGAAGAGCTCCAGCTGGGATCTGGCAGGTGCCCCTCTGGGATGAAGCTTCCAGAGGAAGGAACAGGAAGCAATCTTTGCTGTTCTGGAGCCTCTGCTGGTGATACCCAGGCAAACAGGGTCTGGAGTGGACCTCCAGCAAACCCCAGCAGAACTGCAGCAGAGGGATCTGACCGTTAGAAGGAAAATTCACAAACAGAAAGGAATAGCATCAACATCTAAAAAAGGACATCTACTCAGAAACCCCATCCAAAGGTCACCAACATCAAAGACCAAAGGTAGATCAATCCACAAAGATGGGGAGAAACCAGAGCAAAAAGGCTGAAAATTCTGAAAACCAGAACGACTCTTCTCCTCCAAAGGATCACAACTCCTCACCAGCAAGGGAACAAAACTGGATGGAGAATGAGTTTGACAAATTGACAGAAGTAGGCTTCAGAAGGTGGGTAATAACAAACTCCTTTGAGCTAAAGGAGCATGTTCTAACCCAATGCAAGGAAGCTAAGAACCTTGATAAAAGGTTAGATGAATTGATAACTAGAATAACCAGTTTAGAGAAGAACATAAATAACCTGATGGAGCTGAAAAACACAGCATGAGAACTTTGTGAAGCATACACAAGTATCAATAGCTGAATTGGTCAAGTGGAAGAAAGGGTATCAGAGATTGAAGATCAACTTAATGAAATAAAGCATAAGGACAAGATCAGGGAAAAAAGATTGAAAAGGAATGAAGAAAGCCTCCAAGAAATATGGTACTATGTGAAAAGGCCAAACCTGCATTTGACTGGTGTACCTGAAAGTGATGGGGAGAATGGAACCAAGTTGGAAAGCACTCTTCATAATATTTTCCAGGAGAAATTCCCCAACCTGGCAAGACAGGCCAACATTCAAATTCAGGAAATACAGAGAACACTACAAAGATACGCCTCGAGAAGAGCAACCCCAAGATGCATAATCATCAGATTCATCAAGGTTGAAATGTAGGAAAAAATGTTAAGGGCAGCCAGAGAGAAAGATCAGTTTACCCACAAAGGGAAGCCCATCAGACTAACAGCAGATCTCTCTGCAGAAACCCTACAAGGCAGAATAAAGTGGGGGCCAATATTCAATGGTCTAAAAGAAAAGAATTTTCATCCCAGAATTTGATATCCAGCCAAACTAAGCTTCATAAACAAAGGAGAAATAAAATCTTTTACAGACAAGCAAATGCTGAGAGATTTCGTCATCACCAGGTCTGCCTTACAAGAGCTCCTGAAGGAAGCACTAAACATGGAAAGGAACAACCAGTACCAGCCATTGCAAATACGTACCAAATTGTAAAGACCATCGACACTATGAAGAAACTGCATCAACTAACGGGCAAAATAACCAGCTAATGTCATAATGACAGGATCAAATTCACACATAACTATTAACCTAAATGTAAATGGACTAAATGCTCCAATTAAAAGACACAGACTGGCAAATTGGATAAAGAGTCAAGACCCATCGGTGTGCTATATTCAGGAGACCCATCTCGCATTCAGAGACACACGTAGGCTCAAAATAAAAAGATGGATGAATATTTACCAAGCAAATAGAAAGCAAAAAAAAAAAAAAAAAAAAAAAAAAAAAGCAGGATTTACAATCCTAGTCTCTGATAAAACAGACTTTAAACCAACGAAGATCAAAAGAGATGAAGAAGGGCATTACATAATGGTAAAGGGATCAATGCAACAAGAAAAGCTAATTATTCTAAATATATATGCACCCAATACAGGAGCAGCCAAGTTCATAAAGCAAGTCCTTAGAGACCTACAAAGAGACTTAGACTCCCACACAATAATAGTGGGAGACTTTAACACCCCACTGTCAATATTAGACAGATCAACAAAACAGAAAATTAACAAGGATATTCAGGACTTGAACTCAGCTCTGGACCAAGTGGACTTATTAGACATCTACAGAACTCTCCATCCAAAATTGACAGAATACACATTCTTCTCAGCACCACATCACACTTTTTCTAAAATTGACCACATAAAGTAAAACACTCCTCAGCAAATACAAAAACAGAAATCATAATAGTCTCTCAGACCACAGTGCAATCAAATTAGAACTCAGTATTAAGAAACTCACTCAAAACTGCAAAACTACATGGAAACTGAACAACCTGCTCCTGAATGACTACTGGGTAAATAATGAAATTAAGGCAGTAATAAATAAATTCTTTGAAACCAATGAGAACAAAGACACAACATAGCAGAATGTCAGGGACATAGCTAAAGCAGTGTTTAGAGGGAAATTTATAGCACTTACTGCTCACAAGAGAAAGCAGGAAAGATCTAAAATTGACACCCTAACTTCACAATTAAAAGAACTAGATAAGCAAGAGCAAACAAATTCAAAAGCAAGCAGAAGACAAGAAATAACTAAGATCAGAGCAGAACTGAAGGAGTTAGAGACGTGAAAAACCCTTCAAAAAAACAATGAATCCAGGAGGTGGTTTTTTGAAAAGATCAACAAAATAGATAGACCGTTAGCCAGACTAATAAAGAAGAAAAGAGAGAAGAATCAAATAGATGCAATAAAAATGATAAAGGGGATATCACCACTGATCCCACAGAAATACAAACTACCATCAGAGAATACTATAAACACCTCTACACAAATAAACTAGAAGATCTAGAAGAAATGGATAAATTCCTGGACACATACACCCTTTGAACACTAAATCAAGAAGAAGTCGAATCCCTGAATAGACCATAACAAGTTCAGATATTGAGGCAGTAATTAATGGCCTACCAACCAAAACAAATCCAGGACCAGACAGATTCACAGCCAATTTCTACCAGAGCTACAAAAAAGAAGCTGGTAGCAGTCCTCCTGAAACTATTCCAAACAATAGAAGAAGAGAGATTCCTTCCTAACTCATTTTATGAGGCCAGCATCATCTTGTTACCAAAACCTGGTGGAGACACAACAACAACAAAATTTCAGGCCAAGATCTCTGATGAACGTTGATGCGAAAATCCTCAATAAAATACTGGCATACCAAATACAGCAGCACATCAAAAACCTTATCCACCACGATCAAGTTAGCTTCATCTCTAGGATGCAAGGCTGGTTCAACATAGGCAAATCAATAAACGTAATCCTTCATGTAAACAGAACCAATGATAAAAACAACATGATTATCTTAATAGATGCAGAAAAGGCCTTCAACAAATTCAACACCCCTTCATGCTAAAAGCTCTGAATAAACTAGGTATTTATGAAACATACCTCAAAATAATAAGAGCTATTTATTACAAAACCACAGCCAATATCATACTAAATGGACAAAAACTGGAAGCGTTCCCTTTGAAAACCTGCACAGGACAAGGATGCCCTCTCTCATCACTCCTATTCAAAATAGTATTGGAAGTTGTGGCCAGGGCAATCAGGCAAGAGAACGAAAGTCAAATTGTCAAATTGTCTCCATTTGCAGATGACACGATTGTATATTTAGAAAATCCCATCATCTCAGCCCAAAATCTTAAACTGGTAAGCAACTTCAGCAAAATCTCAGGATATAAAATCAATGTGCAAAAATCACAGGCATTCCTATACACCAGTAATAGACAAGCAGAGAGCCAAATCATGAGTGAACTCCCATTCACAATTGCTACAAAGAAAATAAAATACCTAGGAATCCAACTTACAAGGGATGTGAAAGACCTCTTCAAAGAGAACTACAAATCACTGCTCAAGGAAATAAAAGAGGACACAAACAAATGGAAAAACATTCCATGCTCATGGGTAGGAAGAGTCAATTTTTTGAAGATGGCCATACTGCCCAAAGTAATTTATAGATTCAATACTATTCCCATCAAGTTACCATTGACTTTCTTCACAGAATTAGAAAAAACTACTTTAAATTTCATGTGAAACCAAGAAAGAGCCCGCATAGCCAAGACAATTCTAAGCAAAAAGAACAAAGCTGGAGGCGTCACACTACCTGACTTCAAACTATACTACAAGGCTACAGTAACCAAAACAGCATGGTACTGGTACCAAAACAGATACATAGACTAATGGAACAGAACAGAGGCTTCAGAAATAACACCACACATCAGCAACCATCCGATCTTTGACAAACCTGACAAAAACAAGCAATGGGGAAAGGATTCCCTATGTAATAAATGGTGTTGGGAAAACTGGCTAGCTATATGCAGAAATTGAAACTGGATTTCTTCCTTATACCTTATACAAAAATTAAGATGGATTAAAGACTTAAATGTAAGACCTAAAAACATGAAAACGCTAGAAGAAAACCTAGGCAATACCATTCAGGACATAGGCATAGGCAAAGACTTGATGACTAAAACACCAAACGCAATGGCAACAAAAGTCAAAAATGACAAATGGAATCCAGTTAAACTAAAGACCTTCTGCACAGCAAAAGCAATTATCATCATAGTGAACAGGCAACCTACAGAATGGGAGAAAATTTTTGCAATCTATTCATCTGACAAAGGGCTAATATCCAGAATCTACAAAGAACTTAAACAAATTTACAAAAAGAAAAAAAAAAAAAGCACAAACAACCCTATGAAAAGGATATGAACAGACACTTCTCAAAAGAAGATATGTATGCAGCCGACAAATATATGAAAAAAAGCTCATCACTCGTCATTAGAGAAATGCAAATCAAAACCACAATGAGATACCATCTCATGCCAGTTAGAATGGTGATCATTAAAAAGTCAGGAAACAACAGATGCTGGAGAGGATGTGGAGAAATAGGAATGGTTTTACACTGTAGGTGGGAGTGTAAATTAGTTTAACCATTGTGAAAGACAGTGTGGCAATTCCTCAATGATCTAGAACCAGAAATACCATTTGACCCAGCAATCCCATTACTGGGTGTATACCCAAAGGATTATAAATCATTCTACTATAAAGAGACATGCACACGTATGTTTACTGCAGCACTATTTACAATAGCAATGACTTGGAACCAACCCAAAAGCCCATCAATGATCGACTGGATAAAGAAAATGTGGCACATACATAACGTGGACTACTATGCAGCCATAAAAAAGGATGAGTTCGTGTCTTTTGCAGGGACATGGATGAAGCTGGAAACCATCATTCTCAGCAAACTAACACAGGAACAGAAAACTAAACACCACATGTTCTCACTCATAAGTGGGAGCTGAACAGTGAGAACACATGGACACGGAGGGGAACATCACACACTGGGGCCTGTTGGGAGTTGGGAGGCTAGAGGAAGGATAACATTAGGAGAAATACCTAATGTACATGACAGGTTGATGGGTGCAGCAAACCACCATGGCACGTGTATACCTATGTAACAAACCTGCACGTTCTGCACATGCACCCCAGAACTTAAAGTTCAATAAAAAAGCAATAAATGAATTAATATATGCAATGTACTTACAAAAGAGTTTAACACATTGTCAACATAAGTGATGGTTGCTGTGATTTTTATTTAGTCTTTATAAATCCCTGTGAAATAGGGACTGCGGTTATGTTCACTTTACATATAAGAGAGCTGACCTTTAGTGAGATGAAACAACTTTTCCAAAGTTACATGGGTAGGGAGTGCTGGAGCTGGCATTCAAGTTCAGGCTTGTTCGACTCCAAAGTTTTCTTTTTTTCTCACTGTGCCACATTGCTTCCCTAAGTGCCATAGCTGTTTAGGAGAGGAAGAATTCTATGTGAGCTGAGGTAGCTGGAGAAGGTTTCGTTGAGGACATTAGAAAAGGATAGTGAGAAAACAATCTGTGTAGGAAGCCTGGAGAAAGAAGGAAGGACTTTCAAGGGAGGAGGAGGGAGGCCCAAACATCTCTCCTCCCAAAAGATTCTTAGGGCATGAGGAAATCCAGTCCTCCATTAGTGATACAAAAGCAAGTGCAGACCTGCTCAAAGGAGCTGTCTTTTAGGAGTTACAACACAGTGCCTAAGGGCAGGAGACAGCCCCAGGTTTCCCAAGAGGTATTAGTCTGGGGAAAACTGTAAATGAATCAGAAGGTAATCTCCTAGAGGGCTCTGCCTGGAATCCTAAACCTGAGTTTACAGCTGGCCTATCTGCCTCCAGGTGGCTCCTCTGGTCATGCTCCCTGTAGACAGTCACAGGGCAGAGGAATTTCCAGAGGAGAAACTAACACTTGAAGTACCAAATTAGGAAGAACATAATACAGTGGCTTAATTGAAAATTTATAAAAATGTGTACAATTCTAAGTCTGTTAAATCGTGAGGCACAAACACCCACTGAAGAATGATTTAACTGCTGCCTGCCTCCTGCTCTGCATAGCTGAATCTCCAGGGGACCATTGCTTTCGCAATTTGGCTATCTCAGCTGCTACCGTGCTTCCTCATTTTACACCATTTCTGACTCTCAAGTGGTATGGCTTGGGAACCCAACCATGTCTTTTGTAAAGCCTGCCAACTTGCCTATGTAGTTGGTAAGCACTGGTGATTTATGTCTGGGAGTCTGTTTAACTGGGGTTTCTGCCTGCCCAAAGCTTCCTGTGGTAATAGCCCTCTTACTAACTCTGTTATTTTTTACTCTTCGCCCTCTGAGCTTCCTTTGAAACTCTCCTAACTTTGGATGACTCAGAGTTTTAGAGAAGCACTTTCCTGGGGAGAAATTTCACTCAGGCTCAGTCCAGTCCTTTAAGTCTCACATCAGCACCTGCAACTACAATGCACTTTGTACTGAACCCCAGTGTTCAGTAGAGAGTTGTCTCAATGTATCACAATTACACAGAATCTTGAGCTAAATGACTCTGGAGCAACCTACTGTGAAAATTCATTGGTTCAAGAGCTTATAAATAGACTTAATTTACCTTGCCTAAAGAAAAGTGTACCTGTGCCCGTTGACCCTTAAATGAATGGTGTGCTGAGCTAAAGCAATGGAATGCTAAATGAAAAATTATCCAAGAGAAAAGAGAAAGTTCTGACATGGCTTCGCAAAGAAAAAGCCTTTTGATACCTCTAAGATGCAGTGAGAAGCTGATTTGACATAGATTTAGAGAGGAAACTTATGCCATCTCATTCCCAGGCATGATTCTCTGACTATGGGGGTTTGTATCATTTACATAAAGGAAAGGGTACAGTTATAACTTTAGGGTGCTCCGGGCTGGCATGGCATAATGTCAGTGTGCATCACTGGCATTTTACTGAGTAAGGAATGGAGACCAAATGAGGAGAGGTGACTTTACGAGAGTGTGTGAACATTCCATGTGCTTAAGCATACATATCAATGCTTGACAACAGATTAATGTAAAGTGGCAAAATAAGGAGAATGAAACATTAAAAAGAACCTTATACTTCATAGTTTCTGCTCTTGGCACCTGCTGAAAGTGTAAGGTATTCCAGGATACTCTTCCATGATTATTGGTCAATGAGTGGATGGAGTGGAATAATTTTATAGTAATAAAAGAATTAAGGGAAGCCCGAAAGTGGAGTGGATTATTTGGATCCTGATCACATGGATGAGTGAAGCAAAATGAATTTCCAACTGGGTAAGATCCACACAGATTCATTAGGACTCAGTATCCATGCCATGCTTGCATTCTTTAAATCTAGCTCTGGTCACTCTCACTAGGTGTTGAGAGCACAAACTATGAAGTATAAGACTCTTTTTAATGTTCCATTCTCCTTATTTTACCATCTTTACATTAATCTGTTGTCAAACATTGACATATATACCTAAACACATGGAATGGTCACACGTTCTGGAAAAGTCACCTCTCTTCTTTTGGTCTCCATTCCTTATTCAGTAAAATGCCAGTGATGCACGCTGACATTATGCTATTTTTGATATTATTATGCTTTATCTCTGAGAGACAAAGAAACCTTCATTCTTGCCCTCAAGGATGATGAGCAGGCCTGGCACGGTGGCTCACACCTATAATCCCAGTACTTTGGGCGTCTGAGGTGGGCAGATAACTTGAGGTCAGGAGTTCAAGACCAGCCTGGTCAACATGGTGAAACCCCATCTGTACTGAAAATAAAAAATTAGCTGGGCATGGTGGCATGCGCCTGTAGTCTCAGCTACTTGGGAGGCTGAGGCAGGAGAATCAGTTGAACCGGGGAGACAGAGGTTGCAGTGAGCTGAGATACTGCCACTGCACTCCAGCCTGGGCAACAGAGTGAGACTCTATCTCAAAAAAAAAAAAAAAAAAAAAAAAAAAAAAAAAAAAAGAATAATGAGTAAAATAAGCTAAAGCTGTTTCTAAGGGCAGAAGTAAGATTGTATCAGACTGAAGGGTGAAATAGGAGGTGAAAATGTAGAGACAATAACCATTCTCTCCTTTTTTAATAAGTGGAATTTTGGACCAAAGATATTTAGAAGAATTGTTGGACACCTATGGAGTAATTAACTAATGCCTTAGTTTGGAGACAATCATTTTTCAGAACACCAACACATTTGTATGATTTTTAAATCTAGTCATGCTCAGATGCCTCAATGTAGGAATAGAGAAAGTAGGTGGTTGGATTGAATAAAGGCTAGAGGTTTACAAGATAGTCTTGGTAGAATCGCCTAAGAAGGCAGTATATTTGAGGGTATTGGCAAAAGAATGCTTACAGATTGGATTGTAAACTTGAGGCTGGGGAAGGAAGGAAGTGAAGCCAGAAATGGACCAATATATCGACCAAAACAGAAGGGTCATAGGATTGTGGAACTCAAAGAAGATGAGGAACAGGCGAAGTAAGAATCATGGAGTGAGATTAATAAACAAGAGTTAGTCCTCAAGAAAAGGTCAATTGGTATTCAAGATTTCTGAAGTGGAGCAGTTCTGGTCGGAGATGAAGTCCAGAGTGTGGCCCTGGGAGTAGGTTTCTAAAATGAAATGGAGGAGAAAGTCCTTGGAGTAAAAGAGCTCAAGGAACTGTGGGCTATATGGTTGGGCTTATAGCATGGCTAAGACATACAGGCCAATGACTGGAGTTAAGGTACAGTGACTGACAGAGAGTGTGGTACCAAAGACCTTGAAGAATGTGGATATGTGGTCTAGGGGCAAAGAGAAGATAGTCATAAAGAAAGGTAGAAAAGCATGTATCCTGATCCCCGAGAGAGGAGAGTCTTCTATAAGAGTGGAAGGCAGCACTGTGAGGTTAGGGTAATTAATTGTTAAAATGTTCTAGCTGCTCAAATGCCCAGAACAAAAACTTCTAAATTAAGCGAGTGTGAGGTAGAGAAATGATTTAGTGGTTTGTGAGAGCCTCCTTGGAAAAACACTAGGTTCAATATTCATGCTATAAACCAACACAATCATTATCATTACAACTATTGATGTAGAATGTAAGAGCAGAGTGATTTGCAATGGTTCCTCATGCTTGTCCTGTGGGAAAAGGGAGTTCAATCATTCCTATTTCCAAAGAAAGGAACAGACAATGGTTCTGTGGTCAGATTTAAAGCAAAGTTATTGATTGAACTCTCTTTAATTGGCTATCACTTTCTAATTGGCTGATGATGTACAGGCCCCTTGAAACTCCCAAGAGAATTCCTAGGAATCCAAGCTGCACAGAAGTGATAAATGATAACTCGAGTAACCTTGTTTCTTTGCTAAGAACAGCCATTGGTCAACTATAGGACTGTTAAGTGGGCATTTTCCCGTTAATTCCAGTTATGGATTTTGAGATATTTGTACCATCGGTGATTTTGATCATTAGAACACAATTGACATATTATTTATATTGGTTTTTACTTATTTATAGCCAAGGATAGTATGAATTTAGATGCTTGGATGATATGCATTTATACTGGGTGTATATAAAATAGTGTTATCCCTCTTGTATTTTATCATCTTCAGAAATATTATGTTCCATAATTTGTTGAATTTTTCAAAATTGCCCTATGCTGTCAAGGTAAATTTTTCCATTTCTAGAGTTCAATTTGGATTTTACAGCCAATCATGGATTTGGGCACTGGTAGAATCAAACTATTTTGAACCAATAGTTCCCTGGACAGCTAGCAAGAGTAGTTGTGATACTGCTATGTGTGTACAGGGTACTGGGATGCAGTGGCTACTCTAGAGGCTACTTTGTAGCCAGCTATGGCTAAAGATTTTTTTTCTTCCCTAACAGGGGACATTGTTTGGTCCCTTTCTCAGAATTCTCTTCTTTTTGGTTTTTGTTTTCTTTCTTCTGATATCCTTTAAACCAGAAAAATAAAGTATCTAAAACATTTAACCATTTTACCTGTGGGCAAATTACTCTGACTCAAAGCTGCCATGAAATAATATACATTTTTAAAAAGACCATAAGCTTGCTTTAAGATGGAAGGTTTTGGTTTTGCTAAAGACACTTCATAGAGCAAATGCTGTTTTGTATTGGCGATCTTCACAGTGCCTGGCCAAATGAGAGTATGGCTGCTCTTCACTGTAGTGTTTTCTACTGATATAAATTGCTTAGAGTTCAGGCTTGGCCTGCACTCAGGCACTATGTGGTTCCATTTGGCAGATGCATCTGAAGCCTTCAACATTTCAGATAACTTTGGAGTTTAAGGGAAGCAACAAATTTCATTAAATCACCTCTTATTTGGTTTCTCTTTCCATTTCCTCTCAATTAATGTCCTGGGAGTTTGTGGGATTGTCTCCGATTTGGTTCTCTATTTTTTCTTTTTTCCAGTAAGCAGCAGGACTCCCTCAGGTGCCCTCTGAGGGTTCTACTCCCAAGTTTCCTCAGTGAATTCTCAGACGAGACTGTGACAGATGCCCACAGAAGCCCTTACATAGGGGAAGACGAGGTGCCTCTTCACACCTCTCTGCAGTTTCACACTTGCACACGGATGCTTCCTTGAACACCCGCGCCCCATCTGTTCTTACATCAGTCCCATAAAACTAGATATCATTATTAATAGCACGTTTCCCCTGAATTTTTTATTGGAAAGTTACTTAAAAGTTGCTGAAACTTACAAGTTCCCTTTCTCAGGTAGATTGGGTGAGCACTAGAGAAAATAATGCAGATACTGGTTTCTCTGGACTTTGATCTCAGAGACGCATTCATGTATAATAGTACACTCTCAATTATACTAGCCTTCCAAGAGGGTGATAAATGTGAGGAATGGAGAATAATAGTACTTGCGGATCTTGTGCTGTTTGTACTCAGAGAGGTGCCTCCTGTGTTACTTTGGGACATATTTGATGGGCCTGAGCCATTGTTACCAGGTTCCCCTCAGGGAAAGTCAAGACATTCTGGGATGTCTAGGTGTGGTTGGGGCCTTGGAGGCTAATGGACTGAGCCCGTGTATGCTTCTTGCATTCAGTCCTGCAGTGATCATGAGGCTTAATAGATTGTGAGGCTTTTGGATTTGTAACTTGGACCCTTTACCAGCATGAAAATAAATACAGGCAATGCCACATGCAGTATGCTGAATGTGGCCATTAATCCACCTGCACTTCTAAGTCAAGTTTCTATAGTATTGTTTCTGTGCCTTTTGACTCTTCAGAAACAGCTACTGACTTGTTTTCTCTGTCTTGACTCTGTTCTAAACTCTGTCCCCATCCCCACAAATAGTCTCATTTTATCAGGTTTCCTGGGAGTTTCACTTTTCTCCTGAAATACCCTCAAACACTTTTCTGCTTAATGTACTCTTCTTGATTTAAAAAAAATACGGAATACCTTATATATAATAATATTTCTGTAACAAGTATTTACTTTGATAAGTTGATGTTTTGCTTAACCATATGTTGCTGGACTTAAATGTTGGACAACTTCATTAAAAGCTACTAAATTGAGTATATTCTTCCTCCTGCCCCAACTATTCCAGTTACTTATTCTTCTTTTCCCCTTTGCTCTTTCTCCACCTGATCCTCTGGCCCCCTTCCCTTTCTTATAGTCTTTAGCTAACTCTTTTCCACACTTTTTTTCTGGTTCTCTTTGTTTCAAAAAATCAAACTTGTTTGACCAAGTTCTGAGTCAGTAAGGCTTTAAAGCAAAAGATAAATTTATCTATTTTACCTGAATTCTTTTGCTAATGTTCCCCTATTTAGAAATCTGTAAAACTCTGTCTAAATGTCTGTTATTTTACATTTGTACTTTTTAGGGTATCAGCATATTTTGGCACATTTTCCATGGTGGGATTTTCGTAGAACTACTGTTCTCTCCTCAGAACCCTTATGTTACCTCTCTGCATTTCTTTCTTTCTTTTTTTTTTTCCTGCAGTTTAACAGGAAACCTGAACAGGAAACCAAACTTAAGAATTCAGGGTACTTTGTGCTCTCTTCATGACTTCAATCTTTTCCCTTGGTTGACTATGAAAGTTTAGGCCCTTTTCAACTAAATCCAGGGCCAGATTTCAAATGACATATTGAAGCCTGAAGGGAATGAGCAGCCCCTAAAAGGTAGTAGAACCAACTAATCTCCCACATTTTGTATGAGTAATGTTGCTATAGATAATGTTTTGTGTATCCAGAGATGAAGGTGCACTGAAGAGAAATCATCTGCTTTTGACATTAAAACAAACTCAGCAGAAAAGAAACTCCTCCAGTTCGAATTTCAATGGTAGTCCAATGATTTTTAAACCTGTTTTGACTTGTGATGGGCTGGTTTTTCAAATATGACTGGTTCACTAATAAAGGAGAGAATATCTTATAATGAAATAGAAGAGTCTTGGGCATAAGTGTGTGGGTTTCAGAGTCACCATAGGTTTGGTGTTCAAATCCTCACTGGACAATTTGATAATTGTATAACAGTGGGAAAGTGTGTTACCTATCTTCTTTCAGTCTCAGTTTCCTCATCTATAACATAGGAATTAATTATAGCACCTCACCTCATCAGGTTGAGAATTACATGAGAGAGTAGAAGCATGCAAGTGCATACGTGGGGCATATAAATACTCAATACATGTTATATGTCATGTTTATGATAATTTTATAGTTTCCTCATAGAGGTAACAGTGTGTTATAATGCAATTAAAACGTGCTGAAAAATGTACTGAAGTTTGTAACCGAAATTACAATTCAGATTTCAGTATGATGTGTCCTCCTTGTGGGTGGCTGGTTGCCTATGTAACAGATACCTTCCATCTGAAGCTTCTTACCCCATGATCTTGGGCTTGTTAACTCAGTATGCTTTCCAGATGCTAATTCCCAGACTGCAGTCCCTCTTAGACTTTATTCACTTTCTATGGGTTAGCAGAGCCTTCTCTCATCCCCAACTTCCTTGTATATATATGGAAGACCTAGCATTGACAATTATTTCTAGGTGATCTGCAGCATTCTTCTTGCTTTGAGGGATTATTTAGGGAGCCTGAAGAGCCTAACAATGTCAGTTGCTGCTTTTAAGTTTGTACTCAGGTCAACATTTTCTCATTGTGATGCATTTTTAATATACTTCGTAAGAAAATGAATCAGATTTGGATCAGAATAACTATCATTATGGAAATAGTTTATTAAGAAATACTTACTATGATGGTCTTGACTAGTTTTCGGCTTGGAGACAAGGTGCTAAAACCCTAGGCAGCCTCTTGGCAGTAGCCCCACACCCTTCAGGTATTGAAACTATAGAAATTTCTGCATCTGCAGGGGCACTTTCTTTTTTTTTTTTTTTTTGATACGGAGTCTTGCTCTGTCACCCAGGCTGGAGTGCAGTGGCCGGATCTCAGCTCTCTGCAAGCTCCGCCTCCCGGGTTTACGCGTTCTCCTGCCTCAGCCTCCCGAGTGGCTGGGACTACAGGCGACCGCCACCTCGCCCGGCTAGTTTTTTTTGTATTTTTTAGTAGAGACGGGGTTTCACCGTGTTAGCCGGGATCGTCTCTCGATCTCCTGGCCTCGTGATCCGCCCGTCTCGGCCTCCCAAAGTGCTGGGATTACAGGCTTGAGCCACCGCGCCCGGCCTGCAGGGGCACTTTCTTGCCCTTCTGATGTTTGTGGGACTTTAGATTAATTGGCTCTGACAAAGCATGTTAGTGGGCAACCAAAAAGGGATTCCTTTATTAGAATTCCAGATTGTTCTTTTGCTTCTTTTGGCTCAGAATAGCATGTAGATGTAGTTGGTTCTATTTGAGAGGGGTTGTTTCTGTCTGCCTGTCTATCTATCTATCTATCTATCTATCTATCTATCTATCTATCTAATCTATGTATCTCATACCATAGCACCTCTCAAATTTTAATGTGCATGGAGATGAAGTGGTGCCTGAGATTTTGCATTTCGAACAAGATTCCAGGTTATTCTGATGTTGCTGCTTGAGTGTAACAGCCACTGTGGTGCCCTATCCATATTTCTTGACACTCATCTCAATACATCCTGGAGACTGCTTATGCCCTTGACTATCTCCCTGAGGATTTTTTTTTTTTTTTTTTTTTTTTTTTTTTGCCTGTGGGAGCACTTGTCCTAGATGCAAAGCAAGCCTGAAGTGCCAGAGGATTAATGGCCCTGGAAACATCCTTCAACCAAAGTCTGAGGGGAATTTTGTGGGTAAATATTATAATTCCTTGGTCCTCAGTTGGAATAAATTTCTTCAGAGTCCCACACCAAGATTGAGCTCTTGTTGCCCTTTTATATTGGCTTCTTTCCCTTCCTTGCCTCACTTCCCCACTTTTCTGTGGGTATTTCCTGGGATCAGCTCCCAAAAAACATACTGCTCTTGAGTTTTATCTCAGGATCTGTTCTTGGGGGAACCCAAACCAAGAGCTTTGCTAAATATATTTTTCTTATTTTGTTAGCCTGTTTACTTGAGAGATATACCCTTTACCTCAAACACTACTATATTTGTCTTGATAAGTCAAATTATGTTAATTGATGGTTCATAGGTTTGGCCTTCAGATGTCCAAAGATAAGGCTTCATATTAAGAAACATTATAAGGAATCCCTGAGTTGGCATTCACTAGTTCTAGAAATTCCATACAAATATACTAATATTGGCTTTCAGTATTTGGTACAAGTCCAATCAGCTTCATGACATCAGCTTAGGAGGAATTGTTTGGAAAGAATTTTTAAGTGCAAATGAATGATTAATTTTGTGTACCCAAACTCAGTGTGTTTCATGTCAACAAGGATACTCATGAATTGAGTAAATTGTACACATTGGAAAAATGAAATCATAAATGAGTCTTTAAGGGTAACCCTTGGCCAGCTGGACTGTGACTCACAAAGGTGACTTTTGTACTAAAAATCCCATTTGAGTTCCAATTTAGTATTCAATTGTCACTGAAGTCACTAACAGTGCAATTGCATTGCATCTTCCCCAAACCGCTTCTTTAGTCGAATAGCAATTTGATAATTAAACATTAACATTTTGCAGAGGCCATCTCCCACTTTGCCCATATTTGAAGTTTGCTGAGATTTTCTACAGCAGTGAGAGTTGAAGGTGGTAGATTACCAAGCTTTGGATGCACAACCAAATTTATTTTACCAAGGGATACCTAAAGATGTAAGTGCTCAGTTGTCTGTTTTGACCATCGATGCTAACGTGGTGAAATTGTGTGGACCCCTTAAAACACTGTTTATAACAAAACTATAGCTAAAGTTGTCATGAGAAGCCTTTAGCTTTGTGTAACACTTTCTCATTTTTCAAAGTGCTTTCATTCTTGTATATCATCTGATGTAAAATACCTTTATATTTTAAATATTCAATTAAAAATTCATTCTATTTTGAAGTTAACAAAATAGATTTGTCTTAGTCTGGGCAGCCATTACAAAATATCTGAGACTGGGTAGCTCATTAACAACAGAAATTTATTCTCACAGTTCTAGTGGCTGTGAAGTACAAGATCAAGATTCCAGCAGATTCAGTATCTGCTGAAGGCCTGCTTTTTGGCTCTTAGGCAGTATCTTTTTGCTGTGTACTCACATGGTGGAAGTGGTGAGAGGTGTTTCTCTTGGGTCTCTTTTATAAGGGCACTAATCCTATTCATGAGGGTTCTGCCTTTATGACCAAATCACCTCCCAAAGACCCAGCCTCCTAATGTCATCACCTCAGGGATTAGGATGTCAACACATGAATTTTGGGAGGACACAAACATTCAGACCATAGCATTTTGTCCCTGAGCCCCCAAAATTCATATCTGTCTCACGTGCAAAATACATTTATTTCATTCCAGTAGCACCCAAAGTCTTAACTCATTCTGACGTCAACTCGAAAGTCTGAAGTGCAAAGTCTCATCTAAATATAATTGAAATCAGGTATGGGTGAGACTCAAGGTATGATTGATTTATCCTGAGACAAATTATTCTCCAGCTGTGAACCTGTGAAATCAAATGTATTATGTGCTTCCAAAGTGCAATGATGGGACGAACACAGGATAGACATTCTTATTCCAAAAGGAAGAAATAGGGAAGAAAGGAGTGGCAGATCCCAAACAAATCCAAAATCTTAAGGCTCATGATTAATCTTTGGCTCAATACTCTGCCCTCCAGGCGCTTTGCCGTGGAGGTCCTGCCTTCCAGACCCACTGAGTCAGCTATCCTGCCTCTGCGACATTACAAGGCAGAGATTGGGTTCCTAAGGCTCTAGGCAACCTTGACCCTGTGGCATTGCTGGGCAAAGCCCATGCTATAGCTCTCACATGTTGGAGTTGCCGGCTTGTAGCTCTAGCAGTCTGGAATTGCAGTTGTGACTCTGTCTCCATGGATCTACTGGGCATTGCCCTAGTGAGGGATCTCTGTGGTGGCATTGCCCCTGTGTTTGTTCTCTACCTGGGTCCTGTGGCTCTCTGGAGGCAGTCCTGCCCGTACGGTTTTGCTGGGTACAAGTACACATTGACCCAGACCTACTAGAGTCACATCTAGGGCAGCCAAAGAATAAGGCAACTGAGTAAGAAGGGTGGAACTTACAATTTGCAGCAGCTTAAACCTTTCCTTGGATGTAATTTTGCCCCCTAGACCCTGGCACTCTGGGCCTATGGTGGAGAAGAAGCCCTGATGATCTCTGACATGTCTTTTGGGTCATTCTTCTATTGTCTTAGACAATAGGTCCTGGCTTTTGTTTAGATGGCTGACTAATATTCCGATTGTCTTGATGAATAGTACTTGACTTCCATTGAGATGTTCAATTCATATGAATCTCCTTATCAGATAGTCTCTTGGCTGCACCTTTGTTCTTTCCTGAACAGGTTTTCTCATTTTTTCCAATATGGATCAGCTGCAAAATCTCCAGATTTTTAAGTTTTGCTCTCCTTTTGATGAACAATTATATATCTTTAAGTCATTTCTCTCTTCTCCAATTTTACTATAAGCAGTCAAGATGAGCCAAGCCATGCTTTCAACACTTTGCTTAGAAATTTCTTCAGCCAAATATCTACTTTCATCATTCACAAATTCTATCTTCCACAAAACACTAGGACACGAACACAATTCAGCCAAGTACTTTTCTACTTAATAACAAGGGTGGCCTTTCCTCCATTGTCCAATAACATGTTCCTTTTTTCTGTCTGAGACCTCATCAGAATGGCCTTTTTGTCCACATTTCTTTCAGTAATTTTGTTCACAACCAGTTACACATTCTCTAAGAGGTTGAGGCTTTCTCTACAGCTTTCCTGTTTTCCTTCTGAGCCCTCACCAGAATTAACTCTTGACAACAATGTAGGCTTTTTCTAGCATGAACCTCAAAACTCTTCCAGCTCCTACCCATTACCTGGATTCAAATCCTCTTCCACATTTTTAGGTATTTGTTATATACAATATCACTCTTACTTCCTGGTATCAATTTCCTGTCTTAGTCCTTTAGGCTACTTTAACAAAATACTATAAATTGAATGGCTTATAAACAACAGACATTTATTTCTCACAGTTTCAGAGGCTAAGAAGTCCAGCAGATTTAATGTATGGTGAGTAACTACATCTGCCAGCAGATTTAGTGTATGGTGAGTACCTGCTTCCTCATAGGTAGCACCTTCTGTGTTTTTACATGATGGAAGGAATAAGGTGTGTGTGTGTCGGGGGGGGGGGGTGTCTCTCTAAGGCTTCTTTTATAGGGGCACTAATCCCATTCATGAGGGCTCCTCCATTATTATCTAATCATTTATCTAAAAACCATACCTCCTAATACCATTACTTTGGGGATTATGATTTCAACATGTGAATTCTGGGGAGACAAAAACATTCAGATCATAGCAGAATGAATGGTTAGTTTGAAACATCCCTTCTCCCCATACTACAACTGTAAGTTGAGGCCTCGGGATAGGAAGATTAATGAGGCATCAGGGGCAAAATCAAGGACCATGCTTAAACTTTGGTTTAGACTTCTCTCCTGGCTGTCATTCATCTAATTTCATGCAAGCCTGGTTGAAAAAAACCCTAGTAACTTTGATGAGAGCCTATTCCTAACCCCAAAACGTAGTAACTTTGATGAGAACCTATTCCTAACCCCACCTCTACCCTCTAACTCTCAGCCACTGTGGTGGCTCCAAAATTTCTATCCAGGAAATGAAAAGCAATTATATATTTGGTATGTTTCTAGAAAATTGGCCTTGAAAGTGTGAGTAACAGTATACTCTTTTTACTTAGGTTTTACGTTATATCAATTAAATTTTTTCCAAGTATTCCAAAGACATTTTATTCAAATAATATGAAATATTCTTCTTCTTCTTCTTCTTATTACCTATTTTTATTTGAAATGTCTTGGAGAAGGGCTTGTTCCAGCCACCTCTATGGTGACCTTATGATCAACCTCAAGCCTTAATTAGTTTGCTAGAAACTGTTTTGCATTATAGATACATGTATGGATGGACAAAGTTGTTAATCCCTTGATTTCTGCTTCCTGTAAAGTTGGATGCTGCTGTTTGTTGAGTGATTGTGTTAACACCCTACCAAGTATGCATCCCTCCATTCCCCTTTTTCATCAAATTTTTTTTCTGTTAAAAGGAGCAGCTTTTAAAAGATTATTCTGAGCCTCCCTGTTTCTTGTGTTCGTAGGCTGAACTACTGTTAAGCTTTTTATAAAAGAACACACATTTTCAGAAAGCCCATAAAGGAACCTCTTCCGGGTCCATGTGCAGGTCTTCCGTACACCACCAACTACAGAATTTGATGAATATTGTGTGAATTGAAATGAGAGGTGTGTCTTTCTTTCATTGATTCTTAGGACATATTCAACAGGGTCTGATTACATAAGGAGAGTGACTGCTTAATTAATTACCCTGTTACCTAAGGCAGATGCTTATGTTTATTTGGAGTATTAATACAGATAATACAATTTACCAGTGTATTGCAGAGAGGGCTATAACCAGTAATACTGTTAAAGAAGAGTAGTGGAATCTTCACTCTACATATCTTTATGATATCCACAAATCCCAATGAATGATTTATGTGAAAATTTTGATTTCAACTTTCCTTCAGTACCAACCAACAATATAGAAATGTAGTATACTGAGAGACAGTGGTGCAAGGGATTTTCCCCCACTCTCTTATGTAGATAAAGGAACAAATACTAAGAAAGAACACATTATTAAAAGACCAACTTATTTATCACGCGGCTAGAGCTTAATACTCCTTGCCAAAATGCCAGAACATTTCCTGTAGTTTAGAAATCCCGTTGAATAAATTGTTTTCTTTCATACCTGTCTTATCATTTAGAGATCCAGGTCTGTTGCCAGACACATTTTGAAGAATATCTCTGTGTTTAAAATTAGTTTTTAAATCCCTACAACAACCAAAAGAAAAACCACATGAGTTATCAGCTTAGAACTTCATCTATGTGGAAACTAGGCATTATTCTGGCTACACTTTTCCAATCATTTTGAAAAGAGGAAGAGAAGAGTGTGCACTGACAACCATATTTTTTGGTTTCCCCCAAGGAATATCTGTCATTTTCTGTACCCTAAGAGTCAGTGGAGGAGCCATTCATTTGCTTTTTCTTATATAGTATCTTGATTCCTTTCATCCTCCCTATAGGTGACTGCAACTTCCTCCAATAAGAGGCTATTAGATATGGTTTAAAGGATAAAAACAACAAACTAGTTTGAAATAGGATTGGGAGGGGGAGACTGAGGGAAAGCTGTACCTTCCTGGAATGATGGTAATAAACAATATAGTCCTTGTTTTTGACAGAGTTCAGAGGAGATCAGAGCAGGGCTTGATCAAGGGCAGTGACCTTGTGTGAGTGCCAGGAAATGTGCTCCAAGTTGATGAATTACCATGGTTTTATATAACATCACAGATTTCTCAGAATTTGATCATTTACCACTCTAAGAATCAAACAAACCAGCACCACAACAAACAGCCCTTTTGAAAGCAAGGATGTTGTTGACAGTATGAACAGGTGCAAGAAGGACAAAGTCTTTCAGTAGCTCCATTCCTTATAGTAACCAAACAGATGCATTTTCTATTCAAGACCTCCTCCATCCCTTTGTGCTCTTCTGGCTAGTTCTGGGACTGGTTAATAAGATGAATGATTACACTCTAACATTTTAATGGAATCCTGTCAGCAATGTAATAAGGACTCCTTTGCTACAGAAAGTGAGCTTGGGATGCTTTATTTCATGATCAGTGTTCCTTCAAAAAAGTAAGGAGAATAAATTAAAAACAAAACCCAACAATCGAAATACCTGAGAAATACCTGGAAGAAGAAAGATTTAAGCACTCTAGACTGTTTGTTTTGAAAGAAGGGGAGGGAATGGGGGAGTGATGAACAAATATGATTAACAATTGAGGGAGGGCACAGTGATACCTTTGTACTTTTTCCTGTGATGTGGGAATAAAAGAATGTTTTGTAAAATTAAACAGCAACTATCCTGAAAAAAAGCTCAAACCTGATCCTTTTCCATAAGTCACATGATATAAATGAGGGCATTTATGTTACCAGACATGTCAACACATTTTATTTTCTTTTGGTAAGTTTTCCTTAGGTAAATTAAATGCTATGAACAGGTAGAGTAACTGGGCTAAACTTACCAGGGTCATTAATCTTCATGCTTCAAGATGGTCAATTCATCCTTGAAGTGGTCAAACTGGACAATTTCCCCAGTGAATGCTATGCTTTCTAGAAATATTTCTTTCCCATTAGGCACTTTAACAATGCTATATCTTCTACATTGCATTATTCACAGCTCGAAATTATTTTATGTTTTTGTTTACTTGCTTATTGTCCATGTCTAGTAGACTATAAGCTCTATGAAATTGTGGATCACATCACTGGGATTTACTCTTGATTCCTCAGCACAGAGTAGGCTCTCGATAAGTTTTCATTGAAAGCTTGAATGAATGATTCAGTGACCACTACACATGGTGACACAAGACTGCCATTACATTATGTTGCAGTAAAATATAGCTAGTTTCTTTATCACCTCTTAGCCACATCTGCTCAAAATATCCTGAAATCTTTCAGTAAGAGGCAGAAAAAAGTACTTAACACCTACACAAACGCATCTTGGAATTAATAAAGTATTGTGAGGGAGCCGCTATCACACCTCTTAAAATCATATTTTCACCTGTCTTGTGTGTTGGCAACTGGAGGCTGGTAGGCAGTATTTACCAATGAAGAAAACTCATCAGCACCAAACTTGCTTTGGGAAATCTGTTTTGCACCTTTAAAATATTTTAAAAAGAGACACACATCTGCATTGGTTCATTCAGCTATAATTCTCCTTCACTGAGCCAGGTTCAACAAAAGGGTAACGGGGAGATGTTTTTTGCTCTTTGAATTTCAGTGATTAAACAACCATTTCTATTGTCTGCTTTCGAGTTTTAACAAACATTGTAGCTACAGCCATAATTACTAGATTTTGTTTTTGTTCTGCTGAACCATTTTTTACTGAAGAATGCCAACCACAGGCAAGATTACATACAAACATTGAATTTAAATAAAATAGCTCTGGAATTCAGTGGACAAAAGAAAAACATTAATATTGAAAAAAAATGAGGCAACTGGGTTTCCCCTTGACATTTGCATTTTGACACTCACATTCTCATTCTAAAATCATGCAAAGTTATCATTGTCTCACATGTGTTAATATGCGAGCTACTTGATTTCTCAATGAACTTTTTTTTTTTTTTTTTTTTTTGACTGTTGCCCAGGCTGGAGTGCAATGGTGCCATCATCTTGGCTCACTGCAACCTCTGCCTCCCGGGTTCAAGTGATTCTCCTGCCTCAGCCTCCCAAGTAGCTGGGATTACAGGAGCCTGCCACCACGCCTGGTTAATTTTTGTATTTTTAGTAGAGACGGGGTTTTACCATGCTGGCCAGGCTGGTCTCGATCTCCCGACCTCAAGTGATCCACCCGCCTTGGCTTCCCAACATGCTGGAATTAAGGCGTGAGCCACCGCGCCCCACCTCAATGAACAGTTTTAATGATCCACTTTGATTCTGTTTCATTACAGGGAAAATTAAGAGCATTTTGTTGTGCATGCTCACTGTCTTGTAATTTCCTCCTCCTGCTTTTATTTCACATGCCAAAAATGTATGCCTGTGTATTCTGACATCAACTAGAATAGGACTGGATTACATATGCAAACACAGTGGCCTCAGTTTTTCTCTTTACCTTAGGGGAGCTCTAAGATTTTCTTTGAAGCTGCTGATGTGATACAACTTGCTCTCTGCCCCATCTATGCCCCTTTTACTGAATGTACAAGGTAGAATACTTTGACAGAATTGGGAGACTATATGATAACTGATAACTGCTGTTTATTAGTTGCTTACTGTGTGCCAAACAGCCAAACATTAGATGATTAGTTTGCATAAAACATCTCATTTAAAGCACAGGTGAATTTATGAGGTAGATACTATTACTATCTCTATTTATAGATGAGGAAACTGAGGTATAGGAAGGTAAAGTGAGTTGACCAAGGTCACAGTCAACAAATGGTGGAGCCAGGATTAAAATTCAAATTTATTGCCAAAGCTTGGGCCTCTAACCACTACGATATACTGCAAGTATGGCTTTTATATGTGCTGGGAAGTAATACCTAGAAGTATATCTTAGTAGCAGTTCCATAAGTGGACCTTACAAATACAGATTTTAAACAGAAGGCCCTTTCATCATCACCTCTAGCTGACTGCCCAGATGCAGGTTATTCAGCTGTATAAACATATGGGTTCAACTTTTGACTTGACACTCCTTAAGTAATTTAGCCCGGAAACTCCCTCCATAGCTTTATAATAGTATATTCACCAACCATCAAGGGAAGAATCAGGCACAATGTGCTCTTATTGATTAAGTATTCCATACAAACTGAGATGTGGTACAGAATGTGGAGTGCTAATGTATACATTTAGATAGCTAAAACAGGTGCTTATGTGTACAGATACCTATTTCAGAGGCCTGTGAGAGACTGTCATTGGACCTGCATGCCTCAAATTGGAAAAGATTATGGATAATATGTTCATGGGTTCATCTGTAATAAAAGTTGTATGGTGCCAGGTAGCAAAAAAGGCATGTAAGGCAATGGTGAGAGCTAACTTTAAAAAACACATAAGAAGCATTGCTCAATTTTTATAAAGCACGTTGATACAGTCAGAGCATTAAATCGTCAAGAAGCGTCACTACAAGGGTTCAAGTCCAGGAAAGGGCTTTTTTTTGTTGTCGTTTTTGTCAGAAGATGAGGAGTCCCAATGACAGGAGATTGAAAAGGGAATAGTATTCTTAGTGTTGTTTGGGAGGAGAAAAGTAGAAAAGATGGGAGTGAAGTATTAGATCAGTTTTCCTCAATTTAAGTGGGAAAATGCTGTAAGTTTACTGTGCTGCACTGTTCTTGACGTCTCTGTGTTACCAGAAAGTGCAGGAATCCTCAGTTCTTAGTCTTGGAGAAAGAATTCTGCCAAGCAGCTGGTTTAGCCAAAGAAGAGAACTTATTGAAGGAAAGTAGAGAGCAGAGAGCTTATTTAGAGAGAGAGTACACTCTGAAAAGATAAAGAAGAGTGGACCCCTGAAAGGGAGTGAGCCAGCAGTACCCTGAGAGTTCTGCCTTGGGTTTTTATGATGTTGGGTTTGTCTTAGAGTTCCCGCCTCTGTCTTAAGTCTCTGCCTTTTTGTTTTTTTGTCTAGTTTTCCAGCTCCTGCCTTAAGTCTCTGCCTTTTCCTGGCCTAGTTCCCACCCCAAGGGTTGTGGTACCGTCTTTTACTATTAGTTGTTGCACATGCGTGGGCCTGCTGTTGGCTCTGAATTGCACCTATGTATTTCTTAGAAATTTCCTCCTTTGCCCTCTTTCTTTTATCATCATGCATCTTAGCTACATTCTGACAGGTTAACTGAAAAGTGAAGGATTACTGGGCATCTTAATGGACATTCCTTCCTGTGTAGGTATTTCCCTTCTGCTGTGCTTATAACTAGCATGCATGTTTTGGGTAATCTCTGGGGTGTGAGATTTTTCTAGGCTTTCCTCCCCACAGGGGCTCTCTTTTCCTGCTCACGACTGGCTATCTGCCTACTCTAACATCTGTGGGTGAATAGGGAGGCACTATACCGTACTGAATAAGAATGTCTGGGTGGGATTGGGGAAAAAAATGTGGGATCTGGAAGCAGAGTGCCTCAGATTAAATCCTAATTCTGTCATTTACTAGCTGTGTGACCTTGGGTAAATTACTTTACATTTCTATACTTGATTTTCCTAATCTGTAAAATTTTGACGTCAATAGTATCTATCTTGTAGGGCTGTTATAATAATTATATTATTAATCATAGCAAAGTCTAGCACACAATAAGAGCTTAATAAGGGCCAGCCATTTCTATTTTATGTGTTTGGCATGATGCTGTCCATGTGTTTGTATCATTGTTAGCCCCAGTAATGTGTTTTGATGAGAATTCCTTGAGGGCTGGGCCTGGATGACTTGTCTATTATAGTGAAATGCACTTTTCATGAACTTTCTTTGAGCTTTGTTGAATGGGTTTTATTTGCCAAGAGGGTGAGGACAGAGCTGACTGAGCTTCAAAAAAAGTTTGACTATTAACATAGAGATTTTCAGGTCAGAAAGCCCTGGGGTTCTTTTGTGGTTGTTTACTTTTTTAAGTACCTCAAAAAAAAAATCCCTACTTCCCTTCTTCCCTCCACAGTCTGATACCCTCCACCTCAGCCCAGGGTGTATTTTCCTTATACATCTACAAACATTGAATGGAGTTTGGGAAGTGGCAACAGGCAGACAGAGCAGCAGGCCAAGCTGAGCCCACAATGTTGGATGTTGGCAGGGAGCCAGAATGGCATTGATGACTTCTGCACTAAAGGAAAGCTCCAGTTTCTCTCACTGTTTGATGGCTTTTGGGATGGTTGAAAAATAAAACTCAATCTGTCATGTAACTAACTGCATTTGTTTTAACTGCTTAATTCCACACTCTGTGCTAACCACATTCCTTATAGTAAGTTTACTGTTCATTCCAGATGTTAGTCCTGAAAACAAATAATTTCCTCTGCAGTGAAATTCCAATCCAGAAAATGGAAATAAAATATTGATCTGATATGATGCTAATAAGTCAACCTAGGCACCTGATATACCTGATATCTAGCAATGGTAATGATAAAAATGTGTAGCAAGTAGTGTCTAGAGTTATTTAAAGTAGTTGAACGAGAGGCTGAGAACTCAGTGTTAATTGTTTGATTTTATTATTTATTTATTTATTTATTTATTTTTTTAGAGACAGAGTCTTGCTCTGTCGCCCAGGCTAAAGTGCAGTGGTGCAGTCTCGGCTCACTGCAAACTCATCTCCCAGGTTCAAGGGATTCTTCATGACTCCGCCTCCCAAGTAGCTGGGATTATAGGCGCTTGCCAGCACACCTGGCTAATTTTTGTGTTTTTAGTAGAGACAGGGTTTTGCTATGTTGCCCAGGCTGGTCTTGAACTTCTGAGATCAAGCAGTCCATCTGCCTTGGCCTCCCAAAGTGCTGGGATTACAGGTATGAGCAATCATGCCTGGCCCAGTTGTTGGATTTTGTAGATAGAGATGCTGGCATTTAAAGCTTGTAGTTCCAAAGGAACTTAGCCTGATAAATGCATGTTGCTCTACTTGCATTCAAAGCTAACATGTTAGGTTAGTTTGGAGGCTCCTGTGGTCCAGGATTGGGGGAGAGTTGCAGATATGGTCAGGCCTGTTGATTGAGACTGTTTTCCAAGATTCAAATGCTCCTGTCTGCACCCAGCTCATTAAAAGTGGAATTAATCCATGGATTCCCAAGTTATTATTGACTGGATACTGAATAGGTATCACAACAAAAAGCCCCATCAGCTTTTTTATAAAGCATAACGTCAGAAAACCATGCTTACCTTAATGTTTTTGCATTCTTTAACAGAGGTTCCCAATGAACCGTTTAAAAAATTACATTATGATTTGTTTCTTCAATAAAATGTTGATATTTTAGTATCTTTCAAACCCAACATGCTTTATTTTTTCTAAAATATTTAGAAGGCTTGTGAAGCAATTTGTGTGGGTGGTTTTATTAAAAAGCACCAGAAATAACCACTAAAACCCACCCTCAGATTGATAAAAGCCCCATTCCTATATCAGATTTTGGGAAATAAGATTGCTATGTGCCCATGATTCAAATTTTGTGACTAATACTCCACCCATGTGGGTGTAACTAGAGGCCAGAGGCACTAGGTATATTGTTGGGCCTGTCTGTTCCTTTTGGAATGCTGGTTGAGTCAAGAACCACCTGGTTTCACAATTGCTTTAATCCCAGAAACCAAATGCTTTTGAGAATTAGCCTGAATGTAGTCTATCCTGGAGAAATTATTATTTTCTTAGTATCCTGTATACCCAGGAAGCTGGTTCCTTATGCAGTGGTAGGGAAGTATTTTGGAGTATATGAAGATAGTGGCTTGTCAGGAGCAAATTGGCAACATTCCAATCTGATGTAGGTTTCATGCATGACTATCAGATAAATCTGTTTTCTTATAGCACTTAACATTATCTAATACTGTATATTTATTGATTGATTTATTATCTTTTTTACTCTCTATTTTTTAAGTCCCATAAGGGTAAGGGACACTGTATGTTTTGTACTCCATTGCTATTTTTTAAACCATCTAACAGTGTTTAGAACATAGTAGGTATTCATTAAATATTTATAAAATAAATAATGAACTGCTTTATAGCAAAGTTTCCCTAAGGAGCTGCCTTCCTAAACATCTTTGGACAAGACTCTATACTCAAATCAATATTTACCTAAACCGTCTCAATTGTAGCTCATTTACAATTTAGTTCCTGATTATTTCAGCCCCTGTCACATTGGGGTGACTCCTCTATGATGGACTAGTATGCCTATTTGTTGAATATACAGAACAGACTATGAATCTCTAAGCAACTATCATATAAGTTGAGAATCTCCTTTTGAACATTGCCTTCAATGAATCAGATAGCAAAGGTCATATTATTTCTTCAGGTCCCCACCATAACTTTAGTGTTAGCTATATTCTGCAGCTTAATCACACATGTGATTCACAAGTCATGGTTCTGAGTACTTGTGACTGTCCTTATAGGACAAAAGTTTTCTGTCAATGAGATTACTAAGTTATTTGTTCAATTAATTAATTAATTATCAGTGTTATTTTCTGCGTATTTTAAAAATAATTTTCCCATGTCCTTCTGACAGTTTTAGACAGAGTAATCTGTCTAAAACAGAAATCAGATCATCACTTCTCTTAAAAAAGCCATCATTTTGACTTTCCACCATCTACAAAATAAAGCTTCAAATTCTTCGCATGGCATGTGTGCTAGAAAATTTCCATTTGCTTCTGCAGATTTACTTTCTCTCCTGTTCTGTGCCCCAGGAGGCTGACCCCATATTTACTGCATGAATAGACTCTCCTGCCCTCTGGCTTCCAGTAGGGTTTGGCCAATGGGAAGTGTCAGCAGGAGACTGGAGAGGGTGCTGAGAATGTAGCTGGGATATTTATTCTTCAGGTTCCTCTCTGACAGGTTGCTGTAAGTTGGCTACATCCTTTTATGAATTTTGCAACTCCTATAGGCCCTTTTCTTCAATGTTTAAGGGTAGTAACCACCTAATATTATTTGCCCCAGAGTACTGCACTGCTTGTTGCTTGTTCTAAACCCTGCACAATACCTGTGTAAGTGGTTCTTGTTTTTTTTTTTTTTTTGGACTCTCCTCAGATTACCAGATATAAATGTGTCGGTGTGTTTCCTGGACTCTAACTGATATGGCATATGATGCCCCTTTTAATCCCTTCCTTGTCTACCTGTCTTCTCTAGCCACTACTGCTCTTGTACTTTCTACTCCAATAATGCCAAACTACCACAGTTCCTAGAAGGTTGGAATGTGTTCCTGTACTTCTGCACATTCTGTTCCTTCGGTCTGGAATGTTCATCCTTCTGCTAGTGCATGTAGACTTCTCCAACTACATGAAAGATTTAACTGGAAAGTTTCCCTGGTACTTGTGTTCCAGATAAGTCAGGCAGAGTTGATCACGGTGATACTACTTGTAGTAATACACCTATTGTTATGGTTATCTGTCATCATGGCTATATGGTAAATTGCTAAGGAGTAGAAACTGAGCATTATTCGTCTCTGCAACCCCATAGCTGAACACAGTGTCTAGCATTGTATCTGCTGAATCAAAGAGTATTGAGTATTGGATGAGTACTATATCCTGTATTGGTTCCTCCTGACAGTCAAACAAATAAGAAAATAGAAAAAAAATCAGAATATGATGGAATTGGGAAATTAAAGCTTTGGGTGAAGTGCCTTTTCCATATTATATTTATTTCCATATTTTTGTACTGATATCTTCTTTGGTTAGAGAAGACCTGTACTCTTTATTCCATGTACCCTTTTTAACCATTCTTACCTGACCACGGAAGTTTTTCTGCCCTGACTATCAAAAATAAAACAGCACAATGAAACCTAAATTTTACCTTCTCACAAAACATACTTCTTAATTGCACTGTTCATAGAGTGTAAGTGGAGATCCTGCCAGTTGTTAAGGATATTTATTTAACTCAGGAACTGGAGAAATAATCTTAAGATAGCATTAAGATTTTCACTAAATGGGCCATGATGTAGACTCAAGCCAATAGTCCATTTATCACTTAAAGCCTACAAGACCTCCATTCCAACTGATGGGTCCTAAGGGATTACCGTTAACTAAAAGCCAGTGTCCAGTAATCCTTAAAAGGTTTGAGTATTTGATATATCCACTGCATAGTTATACATTTAATGGCCAACTTCATTGAAAGAAGCCTTAAATAATAATTCAAGTATTTGTGCTGTTATTTCTCTGGCAGAATTGTGTATTCAGCAAAACTCTCATTCAAAAACAAGGATAGAGAGGACTTACACTGTCTATCCTGTGTATCCCATTGTGACCATTGTGACCCTATCACTGGGGCTTTGCAACTTTAACAATCAAAAAACAAAACAAAACAATAAAACCTTTTTTAATGAACTTCTTTATAGCTTAAATAAATGGAATAGACATCTCAGAAAGAATATTTTTATACAAATTCATCCAAAGTGGATATATGCTTTCTTACAGTCTTTTATCTCAGGATGGGGTGGAGAGATGGGAGCTAAGGACAAAGAGAGACCTTAGTTTAATGGTTTCTAAATTTGTTGTGCATCCAGAGTATCTAAAGACTTCGTTAAAGTGTGCACTTCCAGGTCTTACTTTTTTTTTCTATTATTCCAAACAGTGATTCTGGAGTGGGGATTGATTAGCTGCATATTCAACATGCACTTTAGATTATTCTGGTAGGAGTGGTGCTAGGGCTATATTATCAGAAGAAACACTGGCTAGGTAAAGAGCAGGTAAGGATAGGTAGAAAAATCCAGAGTAGGCTTTTGGTTTTATCTGGGTCCCATATACATTTAGTCCTGTACCTAAATCTTTTGTCATCCTATGTCTTCATGCCATTCATGCCACATTAGATTTGTGGCTATCAACCCTCACCTCTTCTTTATCCCTCCCCCTCAGGGCTTAGCTTTCTCTGGATCCCCAGCTAATGACTACTCAATCTGATCAAGTAATCCTTACTGTTGTTAGGGTCCTGGAAGGAAGATATTACAGAAGTTACCTGTTTCTTCAGTCTTTACCAGCTTGAGGATAAAAATGGGGAGGGGTGTGGCATGTTGTATATCATAAACCTAAAATTCCATTGGCTTTTTCCGCTGAATGAATGCTAGACATCTCACCACCTCTTCTTTGTTCTCCCCTACTCTGACCCCTTCTGTCTCCCAAATATCATTTATTTCTTCTTTTTAAAAAATAAATACTTCAATTACAACTATGTTAAATATTCATTAGAAATACTGCAAAGCAATATATCAATATTCTAATAGTTTGATGGGATTATGAATAATTTTTTTTCCTTTTTTGCAACATAGTTTTATTATATTTATAATAAGTGTTTTTTATTTTTACTAATTTATTTCAATAGCTTTAGGGATACAAGTGTACAAGTGATTTTTGGTTACATGGATGAATTGCATAGTGGCAAAGTCTGAAATTTTAGTGCACCCATAATCTAAGTAGTGTACATTGTACCCAATAGGTAGTTTTCCAGTCCTCACCCCTCCCACCTTTCCTCTTCCTAAGTTTCTAATGTCCAATATACCACTCTGTATGCCTTTGCAGAACCATAGCTTAGTTCCCCTTATAAGTGAGAACATGTGATATTTGGTTTTTGATTCCTGAACTCTTTTACTTAGAATAATGGCCTTTGGTTCCATTCAAGTTTCCACAAAAGACATCTTCTTTTTTATGGCTGAATAGTATTCCATGGTGTATATATATGTGCGTACACACACACACGTATACACACACATTTTCTTTATCCACATATCAATTTATGGACAATTAGATTGTCAATCATTTATTTCTAAAAGTAAAGCATTATGGAATATCCTGTAGTCTTCAGTGAGCTGAAGCCATTCTCTAATTGGGAAATTTATTCTTTTCCTCATTGTGAACTCTGAACTCTATGTTGTCACTAAAACACCAAAGTAGCCCTGCCTGGGTCTACATTTCTCAAAGAGGCCTTCATCAAAACAGCTTCTCAGTTTCTGCCTTCAGCCCCTTCCCCTTCCTTCTCACATGCAGATTTTAGAGCTATGAGTCCATACTGCCAGAAATAGAGCCAATATGCCATATATCTCACCCTTCCTCTTCTTTTTTTCTGATCCCAGGTCATCTTTTACTCACTCAAAGGAACCCAATGCAAATGGAGAACTGTTATGACACACTCTACACATTCACTAGTTTCTCACTCATACTTGTACTTTGGCATGTCTGAAGATCAGCTCCACTGAGATCACCTTCCTTCATCATACCTCCTCTCCTGCCCCCATCAAGTAATCTCTGTAAATTTGAAAGTAATATCTGCAGAAAGAACCTAGGTTTATCCTCTAATACAAGCAATCTCCTTCATTTTGAGGAATTTCAAGGCAAGTTTGGCAGGAGGGGATGTGGCAGGTGGCTAGGGAGATTGTTGTGGGCAGGTGCATTACTATGGTTTTGCTCTAATCAATCCACCAATCATACCATATGGGCAAGCAATTTTAGGAATTAAAAGAATAGAAATCAATTGAAAAGTATGACACCAAGGTAGAAAGCCCTTTTATTTAGCTTTTAAAAAGAAAATATGTCTTAAAAACCTAAATTTGTAGCTGTAAATGTGAAGTATTTAAAGGTATGCAAATAAATAAGCAGATAATTAAACTAAGTACTTGTGATAGGCTGAATAATGCCACCCCACAAATGTTCATGTCTTAATCTCAAGAACCTGTGACCATATTACCTTATATAACAAAAAGGACTTTACAGAAGTGATTAAGTTAAAGATCTTGAAATGGGGAGATTATACTGGATTATTATTTTCCTAGATTATTTGAGTGGGCATAAGGTAATCACAAGGGTGATTATGAGAGGGACTCAGGAGATCAGAGTGAGTAGTAGGAAAAGTGGTAAAACAAGAGGTTGGAATGCAGATGGCCTCTAGAAACTAGAAAAGACAAGGAAACTGATTCTCTACTAGGTTCTCCAGAAGGAATCCAGGTCTATCAGTACCTTGATTTTAGCCCAGTGAAACCCAGACTCATGACTTTCAGAACTATAGGATAATATGTTTGCGTTGCTTTAAACCACTAAGTTTGTGATAAATTGTTAGCGCAACAATTGGTAACAAATTATGTATGGTTGTCCTCATTATGTATCCAGCACAGTGAAATATGGTATGGGACAGAAATGCTCTTTCTCCTTATCTTTAGATATGCACTACCTACTCATCATTCCAGTTCTAATTCAAATACCACCCCCTTTAGGAAGTCTTTGTTATCGTACATATAGTTACCACTTCTCAATTTGGCTAGTACTTTACTAAAAGATTTTTAGGGTTCTGATGGCTTCTTACTTTTTTATGGTTATTTGTGTGTTTCCTGAGAGTGACAGTTACATTTTATAAATCTTGTACTCCATACATCCTCTGCCACTAATCCAGGCATTGTGCCTTGCACATGAGAAATGCCTAGTAAATATTAGCTGAATGAGTGTTTGGTTAGAAGTAAAATTAACCAAGAATGTAATAAGAATAAACATCCTGAATTGGGCTATGAAGTTGTTATTTCATCTTAATTATGGATTTTATATTTGCATCTGTTTTGTGGTTTTTTTTTTTTATAGACAGATTTGAATTCCCACTTGGAGGAATTGCACACTTCACAAGAGGTGCCATATTGTTCTGATGAAACCATGGGGAGTTTCATTAGTGAGTTAGAAAGGTAGGGTGGACCCTTTCTTATCAGCTCTATTTGACTGCAGCCCTTCTGATTTCCTCCTAGGAAGTCCAGTTCTGCACCACGATTAAGTGATTGCCAAAGTAGGGATGTACAAATAAGTTAATGAATATTGATTAAGTGCTTAATGTATGTGAGGCAAAATATTACAAACATTTTTATAGGCTGGTTAATGCAGAGATGTGTAAAGCACAGAACTTGCCCTTAAAAAGCTTACGGTCCAAGTGAGGGCACAAAGTTTAGTTAACTTTACCTCAACGTTTATATCTTGATTAATGTGCTTCTCTACGATAGGGTCATTTAGAAATTCTTTCTCCTCTTGCTTTCTGTGGTAGCAAACAAATTAAAATTTTATGTTTCCAAAAATTCTTACCCTCAATGTAGCTAGCATGATGAGTACTGAGATGTTTTAATAAAAACCTGTTTCCTTAAAAATAGATGAAGGCTCTAGACCTATATAATACATCTTTACTTGCTAAAGCTGGTTTCTGTTGTGTTTTTGGTGGTTTGGGGACTTCAAGTGAAACAAAGCTGGGGAGGGGGGCATTTAACTTCTAATTTACACTCTGCAACAGCTGTTCTAAAAAGAAGATGGCAGTGAAGTGTACAAGACCTTTGGCACAGAGTTTTCATCTATTAGCTTCGATTTTACACTGACCATTCCTATTTGGAACTTTAAGTTCTTCTGAAGGTTAATTACAACATTGCAAGGCAATAGAACTTAGTTCACAGAGCCAAGAGAAAGTCCCTCTCTCCCACGAAATGGTTCTCTACACAAAGGCGATTGGTTCCCATGTTTTGGGTATGAATGAGATGTCTATCCTGTCACATTGATAGAATAGTCAACTTTAAGTAATGTTCCAAGTGCAGGGGTAAAAAAATAAGGAAGGTGAAGCCTGGAGAAAATGCGCAAGTTTTATGATAAAGATGATGAAGATGATGATGATGATGATGATGATGTTTTTTGTGTGCTGTTATGTATAAGTCACTAGGCAAGGCATAATAAGCAAGGCAAAGGTGAATGGAACCCAGCCTGCAAGAAAGGCCTTGCAATATAGCTGAACCTGAAAATAATAAAACAATAAATGGCAATATAAAAAATCACATGCAGGATGCCAAATGAGACTTGTTCCTCTATATTGTAAGCTTAGGTATATATAGCTATATGTCCAATCTTGGGTCTTTAATCTACCCAAGACTTTCCTTCTTCACTTTCAACATCACTATACTTCTCTTTTGAAGTCATCCTGATTTGGATTTTCTGGATGTGGAAAATGTACCAAGGCAGCTTCCCAGGAGAAGTGAGAAAAACAAGAAGTAGGTAAATGTGCCCCCTGACAGCTGTATTTTAGGGAAGGGCTTCGGCTTTTAGGGACAAATACACAGTGTAGAATAGTCCAGTATGGATCTATGGATAATCCACTTTCCCCTGCCACCTCAGAATATCTGCAGTGGTATTCTCTTTTGTGTCCTTGCCCTTTCCACTTATTTTTTCACTATCGTTGCCCAGTGAAAAGGTACTGGGTTTGAAATCTTGTCTAATTCATGATCCTTTTTTACTGTTAGTGATGTAATAATTTGTATTGTAGAATTTCCGAATGTATCAGTTGCTAATCATTTGTTTCTTCTTCAACATATGTTTATCCGTGTCTAATGTATACTAGGCAATGTGCTAGGAACTGCATATAAAGTGAATACAGCAGGTACTATTCCTGCCTTGAAGGAACTTACATTCTAATAACCAATAGATACATTTTAAAAATCAATTCAAAAATAAATGCATGATTACAAATTGTGATAAGTTCTATGAAGGACAAGTTATGCTTTGAAGGAGAGTAATGATGGGGAGTGTGGTGCCACTTTAGATAGGTTTATTAGGAAAGGTCAATCTGGGGAAGTGATGTTTTAGTTGAGACCTGTTACAAAGGAATTTGCTATAAAGAAAGCATAACTGGGCTAGGAATATTTCAGGCAGAGAAAACAGCCTATGTTGAGCCTCTGAGGTGGGAACAGATGGTCATAGTCTAGGACCTGAAGGAAGGGCACTGTGACTGGACCAAGTGAGTGAGGTTTTGTAGAAGGGCCAATCAAATAGGCAAGGGCCAGATCACATAGGCTCTGATAAACATAAAAATGTGAATTTTGTCCTAAATACAAAGAGAAGCCATTGAATTATTTTAAGCAGAGGCATGACATGATTTATGTTTTAAAAGCGTCAGTCTATTTGTTGTACAAAGAATTTAGTGTGGGGGGAAAAAAAGAGAAAACATAATTTAAGAGTACTATAAGATGATGGGGACTTGAACTAGAATGGTGGCAAGGAAGGAGTGGCCAATTTGAGAGAAGCAGTTACAACATCTTTGTGAGAAAATGATATACTCTATTCTCACTTATTTGGGAAGCTCAGACAGGGAACATCTGAGGATAGATTAGCTTGATATATCATTTCTTAGCATACTATATGAATACTCCTGTGTATTAAGAACTGCGGCAAAGTTGAGTGAAACTCCAGGACACTCAACTCAGTGTTTGCTTTGATTTGCTGGGTGGGTGTACTGATATGTACGTGTATATCTTCTGAGAATCCACCGATGTCAGAAGATTTTGAATCTATTTACTGGATAGTGATAAATAGTGGTAATAAGAATTATTTTCAACTTGGATGGCTTTCTTTTAAAGGTTTCTTGATTGACTAAGTAATTAAAAAATTTTTTTTATTTTTTATTTTTCCATAAGTCATTGAGGTACAGGTGGTATTTGGTTGCATAAGTTCTTTAGTGGTGATTTGTGAGATTTTGGTGCACCAATCACCTGAGTGGTATACATTGCACCCTATTTATAGTCTTTTATCCCTCACCCTCATTTCACCCTTCCCCCAAGACCCCAAAGTCTATTGTATCTTTCTTATGCCTTTGTGTTCTCATAACTTAGCTACCACATGTCAGTGAGAACATACAATGTTTGGTTTTCCATTGCTGAGTTACTTCACTTAGAATAATAGTTTTCAGTCTCAACCAGATAACTGCAAAGGCCATTAATTCATTCCTTTTTATGACTGAGTAGTATTCCATCGAATAAATATATCACAGTTTCTTTATCCACTCGTTGATTGATGGGCATTTGGGTTGGTTCCATGATTTTGCACTTGTAAACTGTGCTGCTATAAACATGCATGTGCAAGTATCTTTTTCAAATAATGACTTCTTTTCCTCTGGGTAGATACCTAGTAGCAGGATTGCTGGATCAAATGGTAGTTCTACTTTTCGTTCTTTAAGGAATCTCCATGCTGTTTTCCATAGTGGTTGTAGTAGTTGACATTCTCACCAGCAGTGTAGAAGTGTTCCCTGTTCACTGCATACACACCAACATCTACTGTTTTTTGATTTTTTTTATTATGGCCATTCTTGCGGGAGTAATAGCAATAGCATTGTGGTTTTGATTTGCATTTCCCTGATGATTAGCGATGTTGAGCATTTTTTCGTATGTTTGTTGGCCATTTGTATATCTTCTTTTGAGAATTATCTATTTATGTCCTTAGCCCACTTTTAGATGGGATTTTTTTTTCCTACAATTTGTTTGAGTTCACTGTAAATTCTGGATATTAGTCCTTTGGCAGATGTGTAGATTGTGAAGATTTTCTTCCACTCTGGGTTGTCTGTTTACTCTGCTGATTGTTCCTTTTGCTGTGCAAAAGCTCTTTAGTTTAATTAAGTCCCAACTATTTATCTTTGTTTTCATAGCACTTGCCTTTGGGTTCTTGGTCATGAAATACTTGTCTAAGCCAATTTCTAGAAGGGATTTTCCAATGTTACCTTCTAGAACTTTTATAGTTTCAGGTCTTAGATTTAAGTCCTTAATCCATCTTGAGATGATTTTTGTATAAGCTGGAAGATGAGGATCCAGCTTCATTCTCCTACATGTGACTAGCCAATTATCCCAGCACCATTTGTTGAAAAGGTCCCCACTTTATGTTTTTGCTTTTTTTTTTTTTTTTAATTATACTTTAAGTTCTAGGGTACATGTGCACAACATGCAGGTTTGTTACATATGTATACTTGTGCCATGTTGGTGTGCTGCACCCATCAACTCATCAGCACCCATCAACTCATCATTTACATCAGGTATAACTCTCAGTGCCATCCCTCCCCCCACCCCCCTCCCCATAATAGGCCCTGGTGTGTGATGTTCCCTTTCCCGAGTCCAAGTGATCTCATTGTTCAATTCCCACCTATGAGTGAGAACATGGGGTATTTGGTTTTCTGTTCTTGCAATAGTTTGCTGAGAATGATGGTTTCCAGCTGCATCCATGTCCCTACAAAGGAAACAAACTCATCCTTTTTTATGGCTGCAAAGTATTCCATGGTGTATATGTGCTACATTTTCTTAATCCAGTCTGTCACTGATGGACATTTGGGTTGATTCCAAGTCTTTGCTATTGTGAATAGTGTTGCAATAAACATGTGTGTATGTGTCTTTAGAGCAGCATGATTTATAATCTTTTGGGTATATCCCCAGTAAAGGGATGGCTGGGTCAAATGGTATTTCTAGTTCTAGATCCTTGAGGAATTGCCATACTGTTCTCCAC
This sequence comes from Macaca nemestrina, assembly GCF_043159975.1. Taxonomy (NCBI): domain Eukaryota; kingdom Metazoa; phylum Chordata; class Mammalia; order Primates; family Cercopithecidae; genus Macaca; species Macaca nemestrina. The sequence goes on from NC_092145.1 coordinate 55,059,284, forward strand.
AATGGTTGAACTAGTCTACAATCCCACCAACAGTGTAAAAGTGTTCCTTTTTCTCCACATCCTCTCCAGCACCTGTTGTCTCCTGACTTTTTAATGATTGCCATTCTAACTGGTGTGAGATGGTATATCATTGTGGTTTTGATTTGCATTTCCCTGATGGCCAGTGATGATGAGCATTTTTTCATGTGGTCTGTTGGCTGTATGCATGTCTTCTTTTGAGAAATGTCTGTTCATATCCTTTACCCACTTTTTGATGGGGTTGTTTGATTTTTTCTTGTAAATTTGTTTGAGTTCTTTGTAGGTTCTGGATATTAGCCCTTTGTCAGATGAGATGGCAAAAATTTTCTCCCATTCTGTAGGTTGCCTGTTCACTCTGATGGTAGTTTCTTTTGCTGTGCAGAAACTCTTTAGATTAATTAGATCCCATTTGTCAATTTTGGCTTTTGTTGCCGTTGCTTTTAGTGTTTCAGACATGAAGTCCTTGCCCATGCCTATGTCCTGAATGGTATTACCTAGGTTTTCTTCTAGGGTTTTTATGGCATTAGGTCTAACATTTAAGTCTCTAATCCATCTTGAATTAATTTTCATATAAGGAGTAAGGAAAGGATCCAGTTTCAGCTTTCTACTTATGGCTAGCCAATTTTCCCAGCACCATTTATTAAATAGGGAATCCTTTCCCCATTTCTTGTTTTTGTCAGGTTTGTCAAAGATCAGATGGCTGTAGATGTGTGGTATTATTTCTGAGGGCTCTGTTCTGTTCCATTGGTCTATACCTCTGTTTTGGTACCAGTACCATGCTGTTTTGGTTACTGTAGCCTTGTAGTATAGTTTGAAGTCAGGTAGCATGATGCCTCCAGCTTTGTTCTTTTGACTTAGGATTGTCTTGGAGATGCGGGCTCTTTTTTGGTTCCATATGAACTTTAAAACAGTTTTTTCCAGTTCTGTGAAGAAAGTCATTGATAGCTTGATGGGGATGGCATTGAATCTATGAATTACCTTGGGCAATATGGCCATTTTCACAATATTGATTCTTCCTATCCACGAGCATGGTATGTTCTTCCATTTGTTTGTGTCCTCTTTGATTTCACTGAGCAGTGGTTTGTAGTTCTCCTTGAAGAGGTCCTTTACATCCCTTGTAAGTTGGATTCCTAGGTATTTTATTCTCTTTGAAGCAATTGTGAATGGAAGTTCATTCATGATTTGGCTCTCTGTTTGTCCGTCACTGGTGTATAAGAATGCTTGTGATTTTTGCACATTAATTTTGTATCCTGAGACTTTGCTGAAGTTGCTTATCAGCTTAAGGAGATTTTGGGCTGAGACAATGGGGTTTTCTAAATATACAATCATGTCTTCTGCAAACAGGGACAATTTGACTTCTTCTTTTCCTAACTGAATACCCTTGATTTCTTTCTCTTGCCTGATTGCCCTAGCCAGAACTTCCAACACTATGTTGAATAGTGGTGAGAGAGGGCATCCCTGTCTTGTGCCAGTTTTCAAAGGGAATGCTTCCAGTTTTTGCCCATTGAGTATGATATTGGCTGTGGGTTTGTCCTGAATAGCTCTTATTATTTTGAGATACGTTTCATCAATACCGAATTTATTGAGAGTTTTTATCATGAAGGGCTGTTGAATTTTGTCAAAAGCCTTTTCTGCATCTGTTGAGATAATCATGTGGTTTTTGTCTTTGGTTCTGTTTATATGCTGGATTACATTTATTGATTTGCATATGTTGAACCAGCCTTGCATCCCAGGGATGAAGCCTACTTGATCATGGTGGATAAGCTTTTTGATGTGCTGCTGGATTCGGTTTGCCAGTATTTTATTAAGGATTTTTGCATCGATGTTCATCAGGGATATTGGTCTAAAATTCTCTTTTTGTGTTGTGTCTCTGCCAAGCTTTGGTATCAGGATGATGTTGGCCTCATAAAATGAGTTAGGGAGGATTCCCTCTTTTTCTATTGATCGGAATAGTTTCAGAAGGAATGGTACCAGCTCCTCCTTGTATCTCTGGTAGAATTCGGCTGTGAATCTGTCTGGTCCTGGACTTTTTAGTAGGCTATTAGTAGGCTATTAATTATTGCCTCAATTTCAGAGCCTGGTATTGGTCTATTCAGGGATTCAACTTCTTCCTGGTTTAGTCTTGGGAGAGTGTAAGTGTCCAGGAAATTATCCATTTCTTCTAGATTTTCTAGTTTATTTGCGTAGAGGTGTTTATAGTATTCTCGGATGGTAGTTTGTATTTCTGTGGGGTCGGTGGTAATATCCCCTTTATCTTTTTTTATTGCGTCTATTTGATTCGTCTCTCTTTTCTTCGTTATTAGTCCTGCTAGCAGTCTATCAATTTTGTTGATCATTTCAAAAAACCAGCTCCTGGATTCATTGATTTTTTGGAGGGTTTTTTGTGTCTCTGTCTCCTTCAGCTGTGCTCTGATCTTAGTTATTTCTTGCCTTCTGCTAGCTTTTGAATGTGTTTGCTCTTGCTTCTTTAGTTCTTTTAATTGTGATGTTAGAGTGTCAATTTTAGATCTTTCCAGCTTTCTCTTGTGGGCATTTAGTGCTATAAATTTCCCTCTACACACTGCTTTAAATGTGTCCCAGAGATTCTGGTATGTTGTATCTTTGTTCTCATTGGTTTCAAAGAACATCTTTATTTCTGCCTTCATTTCATTATGTACCCGGTAGTCATTCAGGAGCAGGTTGTTCAGTTTCCATGTAGTTGAGTGGTTTTGATTGAGTTTCTTAGTCCTGAGTTCTAGTTTGATTGCACTGTGGTCTGAGAGACAGTTTGTTATAATTTCTGTTCTTGTACATTTGCTGAGGAGTGCTTTACTTCCAATTATGTGGTCAATTTTGGAATAAGTGCGATGTGGTGCTGAGAAGAGTGTATATTCTGTTGACTTGGGGTGGAGAGTTCTGTAGATGTCTATGAGGTCTGCTTGGTGCAGAGATGAGTTCAATTCCTGGATATCCTTGTTAACTTTCTGTCTCATTGATCTGTCTAATGTTGACAGTGGGGTGTTGAAGTCTCCCCCATTATTATTGTATGGGAGTCTAAGTCTCTTTGTAAGTCTCTAAGGACTTGCTTTATGAATCTGGGTGCTCCTGTATTGGGTGCATATATATTTAGGATAGTTAGCTCTTCCTGTTGAATTGATCCCTTTACCATTATGTAATGGCCTTCTTTGTCTCTTTTGATCTTTGATGGTTTAAAGTCTGTTTTATCAGAGACTAGGATTGCAACCTCTGCTTTTTTTTGTTCTCCATTTTCTTGGTAGATCTTCCTCTATCCCTTTATTTTGAGCCAATGTGTGTCTCTGCATGTGAGATGGGTCTCCTGAATACAGCAAACTGATGGGTCTTGACTCTTTATCCAGTTTGCCAGTCTGTATCTTTTAATTGGACCATTTAGTCCATTTACATTTAAGTTTAATATTGTTATGTGTGAACTTGATCCTGTCATTGTGATATTAGCTGGTTATTTTGCTCGTTAGTTGATGCAGTTTCTTCCTAGTCTCGATGGTCTTTACATTTTGGCAGGTTTTTGCAATGGCTGGTACCGGTTGTTCCTTTCCATGTTAAGTGTTTCCTTCAGGGTCTCTTTCTTGTAGGGCAGGCCTGGTGGTGACAAAATCTCTAAGCATTTGCTTGTCTATAAAGGATTTTATTTCTCCTTCACTTATGAAACTTAGTTTGGCTGGATATGAAATTCTGGGTTGAAAATTCTTTTCTTTAAGAATGTTGAATATTGGCTTCCACTCTCTTCTGGCTTAGAGAGTTTCTGCTGAGAGATCTGCTGGTAGTCTGCTGGGCGTCCCTTTGTAGGTAACCTGACCTTTCTCTCTGGCTGCCCTTAACATTTTTTCCTTCATTTCAACTTTGGTGAATCTGACAATTATGTGTCTTGAAGTTGCTCTTCTCGAGGAGTATCTTTGTGGTGTTCTCTGTGTTTCCTGAATTTGAATGTTGGCGTGCCTTACTAGGTTGGGGAAGTTCTCCTGTATGATATCCTGAAGAGTGTTTTCCAACTTGGTTCCCTTTTCCCCCTCACTTTCAGGCACCCCAATCAGACGTAGATTTGGTCTTTTCACATGATCCTATACTTCTTGAAGGCTTTGTTCATTTCTTTTTCCTCTTTTTTCTTTAGACTTCTCTTCTCGCTTCATTTCATTCATTTGATCCTCAATCGCTGATACTCGTTCTTCCAGTTGATCGAGTTGCTTACTGAAGCTTGTGCATTTGTCACATATTTCTCGTGTCATGGTTTTTATCTCTGTCAGTTCATTTATGGCCTTCTCTGCATTGATTATTCTAGTTATCCATTCTTCCATTCTTTTTTCAAGATTTTTAGTTTCTTTGCACTGTGTACGTAATTCCTCCTTTAGCTCTGAGAAGTTTGATGGACTGAAGCCTTCTTCTCTCAATTCATCAAAGTCATTCTCCGTCCAGCTTTGATCCGTTGCTGGTGCTGAGCTGCATTCCTTTGGAGGGGGAGATGTGCTCTTATTTTTTGAATTTCCAGCTTTTCTGCCCTGCTTTTTCCCCATCTTTGTGGTTTTATCTGCCTTTGGTCTTTGATGATGGTGATGTGCTGATGGAGTTTTGGTGTGGGTGTCCTTTCTGTTTGTTAGTTTTCCTTCTAACAGTCAGGACCCTCAGCTGTAGGTCTGTTGGAGATTGCTTGAGGTCCACTCTAGACCCTGTCTGCCTGGGTATCAGCAGCGGAGGCTGCAGAAGATAGAATATTGCTGAATGGCGAGTGATCCTGTCTGATTCTTGCTCTGGAAGCTTCGTCTCAGGGGTGTACCCCGCCGTGTGAGGTGTGGGGTGTCAGTCTGCACCTAGTGGGGGATGTCTCCCAGTTAGGCTACTCAGGGGTCAGGGACCCACTTGAGCAGGCAGTCTGTCCCTTCTCAGATCTCAGCCTCCGTGTTGGGAGATCCACTGCTCTCTTCAAAGCTGTCAGACAGGGTCATTTGCATCTGCAGCGCTTTCTGCTACTTTTTGTTTAGCTGTGCGCTGTCACCAGAGGTGGAGTCTACAGAGACAGGCAGGCCTCCTTGAGCTGCTGTGGGCTCCATGCAGTTTGAGCTTCCCGGTGGCTTTGTTTACCTACTTAAGCCTCAGCAATGGTGGGCGCCCCTCCCCCAGCCTTGCTGCTGTTAGATGGCATACTGCTATGCTAGCAATGAGGGAGGCTCCGTGGGCGTGGGAGCCTCCTGGCCAGGTGTGGGATATAATCTCCTCGTGTGCCATTTGCTAAGACCCTTGGTAAAGTGCAGTATTAGGGTGGGAGTTACCCGATTTTCCAGGTGTTGTGTGTTTGAGTTCCCCTGGCTAGAAAAAGGCATTCCCTTCCCCCTTGCACTTCCCAGGTGAGGCGATGCCTCGCTCTGCTTCAGCTCTCGCTGGTCGGGCTGCACCAGCTGACCAGCACCGATTGACTGGCACTCCCCAGTGAGATGAACCCGGTACCCCAGTTGAAACTGCAGAAATCACCCGTCTTCTGTGTTGCTTGCGCTGGGAGCTGGAGACTGGAGCTGTTCCTATTTGGCCATCTTGCTCTGGGACCTCGAGATAAAGTCCATGTTTTTGCTTGTTTTGTTGAAGGTACGTTGGCTGTTAAGTATTTGGGTTCATTTCTGGCTTCTCTATTCTGTTCCATTGGTCTATGTGCCTATTTTTATACGAATACCATGCTGTTTTGGTGACTATGGCCTTATAGTATAGTTTGAGATTAGGTGGTGTGATGCCTAGTTTGTTTTATGTGCTTAGTCTTGCTTTGGCTACATGGGCTCTTTTTTGGTTCCATAGAAATTTTATAATTCTTTTTTCTAATTCTGTGAAGAATGATGGTGGTATTTTGGTGGGGATTGCTTCAATTTGCAGATTGCTTTTGGCAGTATGGTCAATTTCACAATATTGATTCTACTCATCCATGAGCATAGAATGTGTGTATTAGGTTTCTCTAGAGGGTCAGAACTATTAGGATATGTATATGTATATATCTTTCTTTTTTTCTATATATCGACTTCTATATATATTATATGTATAATATATACATTATATATTATATGTATATTATATATACTATATATACTGTATATAATATACATGTAAGTTTATTAAGTATTAACTTAAATGAGTACAAGGTCCCACAATAGGCTGCCTGCAAGCTGAGGAGCAAGGAGAGGCAGTGCAAATTCCAAAACTGAAGAACTTGGAGTTCGATGTTTGAGGGCAGGAAGCATCCAGCATGGGAGAAAGATGTAGGCTGGGAGGCTAGGCCAGTCCTTTTCACATGTTTTTGCTTGCTTTATATTTGCTGGTAGCTGATTAGATTGTGCCCACCAGATTAAGGGTGAGTCTGCCTTCCCCAGCCCACTAACTCAAATGTTGATCTCTTTTGGTAACACCCTTACAGATACAACCAGGACCAATACTTTTTACCCTTTAGTCCAATCAAGTTGACACTCAGTATTAACCATCAGAGTGTGTTTCCATTTGTTTGTGTTATCTGTGATTTCTTTCAGCAGTGTTTTCTAGTTTTCCTTATAGAGGTTTTTCCCTTCCTTAGTTATGTATATTCCTAAATATTTTATTTTTTGTGGCTATTGTAAAAGGGATTGAGTTCTTGATTTGATTCTCTGTTTGGTTGCTGTTGGTGTATAGAAGAGCTACCACTTTGTGTACATTAATCTTGTATCTGGAAACTTTGCTGAATTCTTTTATCAGTTTTAGGAGCTTTCTGGAGGAGCCTTTAGGGTTTTCAAGGTAAATGATCATATCATCAGCAAACAGTGACAGTTTGACTTCCTCTTTACGGATTTGGATGTCTTTTATTTTTTTCCCTTGTCTGGTTGCTTTGGCTAGGACTTCCAGTACTGTGTTGAAGAGGAGTAGTGAGTGAGAGTGGATGCCCTTGTCTTGTTCCAGTTCTCAGAGGGAAGGCTGTTAAATTCTCCCCATTCAGTATAACATTGGCTGTGGGTTTGTCATAGACGGCTATTATTACCTTGAGGTATGTCCCTTCTGTGCCGATATTGTTGAGGCTTTTAATTCTAAAGGATGGTGGATTTTGTCAATTTTTTTTTTTCTGCATTTATTGAGATGATCATGTGATTTTTGTTTTTAATTCTGTTTATGGGTATATCACATTTATTGACTTGTGTACGTTAAACCATCCCTGCATCCCTGGTATGAAACCCACTTGATCATGGTGGATTATCTTTTTGATGTTATGTTGTTGAATTCGGTTAGCTAGCATTTTGTTAAGGATTTTAGCAACTGTGTTCATCAAGGATATCGATCAGTAGTTTTCTTTTTTGGTTATGCCCTTTCCTGGTTTTGGTATTAGGGTGATGCTGGCTTCATAGAATGAATTAGGGAGAGTTCCTTCTTTCTCTGTCTTGTGGAATAGTGTCAAAGGGATTGGTACCAAGTCTTCTTTGAATGTCTGGTACAATTCTTCTGTGAATCCATCTGGTCCTGGACTTTTTTTGTTGGTAATTAAAAAATTACCATTTCAATCTCGCTGCTTGTTATTGGTCTCTTCAGGGTATCTAATCCTTCCTGATTTAAGCTAGGAGGGTTGTATTTTTCCAGGAATTTATCCATCTCTTCTAGGTTTTCTAGTTTATGTGCATAAAGGTGTTCATAGTAGCCTTGAATGATCTTTTGTATTTCAGTGGTGTCAGTTGTAATGTCTCCTGTTCTGTTTTTTAAATGAGGTTATTTAGATTTTCTCTCTTCTTTTCTTGGTTAATCTTGCTAATGGTCTATCAATTTTATTTATCTTTTCAAAGAACCAGCTTTTTGTTTTATCTTTCATATTGTTTTTTATTGTATCAATTTCATTTAGTTTTGATCTGATCTTGGTTATTTCTTTTTTTCTGTTATGTTTGGGTTTGGTTTGTTCTTGTTTCTCTAGTTCCTTGAGGTGTGACCTTAGAATGTCAATTTGTGCTCTTTCAGTCTTTTTGATGTACGGGTTTAGGTCTATGAAATTTCCTCTTAGCACCGCCTTTGCTGTATACCAGAGGTTTTGATAGGTTGTGTCATTATTATTGTCCAGTTAGAACAATTTTTAAATTTCCATCTTGATTTCGTTTTTGTCCCAATGCTCATTCAGGAGCAGGTTATTTAATTTCCATATATTTGCATGGTTTTGAAGGTTCATTTTCAAGTTAATTTCCAGTTTTATTCCACTGTGGTCTGAGAGAGTGCTTGATATAATTTCAATTTTCTTAAATTTATTGAGGCTTATTTCATGGCCTATCATGTTGTCTATCTTGGAGAAAGTTCCATGGGATGTTTAATAGAATGTGTATTCTGCAGTTGTTGGATGAAATGTTCTGTATATATCTGTTAAGTCCATTTGTTCCAAGGTAGAGTTTAACTTTATTGTTTCTTTGTTGACTTTCTGCCTTGATAACCTGTCTTGTGCTGTCAGTGGAATATTGAGGTGACCCACTGTTATTGTGTTGCTGTCTATCTAATTTCTTAGGTCTATTAGTAATTGTTTTATAAATTTGTGAGCTCCAGTGTTAGGTGTATATATGTTTAGAATTGTGATATTTTCCTGTTGGACAAGGCCTTTTACCATTATATAACGTCCCTCTCTGTCTCTTTTAACTGCCCATGTTTTAATGTTTATTTTGTCTGATATAAGAATAGCTGACTAAGTTATTTTTAATGTTTGATAATCACCTAATTAGCTTCCTACAAATACTCAAATTTTACTAAGCACTACTGGAAGCATAGAAAAAGGTGTAACACATTGTTCTGGCTGTGTAACAAACCATCCTGAAAATAGTGGCTTATAACAATAACAGTCATTAATTTTGTTCATAAATATAAGAATTGCTTGGATTCAGCTAGGGAGTTTTTGCTCAGTTCTCTGGTTTTATCAGAGATATGGCCATAGTCAGATGGTGAATGGAGTTGGGGTTATCTCAAAGATAACTCTATGCCATGGGCTATTCTGCGAAGAGTCAAACAGCTGGTCATAGGAACAGTCAGGGCACCCCAGGCATGTCCCTCTATTTCTGTGTAGCTTTTCCATGTGGTCTTTCCGCATGGTAGTTTAAGGGTGGCTAGACTTCTTACATGGTAACTAAGGACTCCTGGCATAATGTCCCATGAGAAAGCTGCAGAAACCTAGTCTCAGAAGTCACCTCTGTGGCATTATATTTATTGAGGCAGTCACAAGGTTCTACTTAGGTTCAAGGGGAGGGACCTCAGACTCTATCTCTTAATGAAAAGAATGAGACAGAATTTGGAAACATGGATTGTTATCACCAAAGGCCCGATCCCTTATTTAAAAAGCAAAACAAGACCAAAAACTTACATTTAATTGGGCATGACCAAAAGATGACAGCTCAGGAGAGAACTGTGCATATTTATAAACATACAATATGTATACTTGATAACATTTTATTTTTAGAAGGTTCATGCTATCCATTTTCAAGCAGGGAATTATGTGATACTTTCTTTGACTAAATTTGTAGCACCGTAAGAAAATTGAAGATTATCTAATTATTTTATTTACCAAACTAAATGAAACCAAATACAACAGGCATTTACATTGTTTTATTTAATTAAAATAAGAAGGCGTGTTATAAATATTTTTCTTTAGTGACAAATACAAATCATTATTAAAAAAATAAGCACAAACACTTTAAATTTTGAATTGCTTTAATTCTGTGAAATGAATTTTAATAAACAAAGTCAACAATGTCAGCCAGGTACATAAAATATACTATGTTATTTAACCTAAAATTCTTCCTCTTCCTATTAATTTTTAGTCAGAAAAAGAGCAATGAGGTTTTCTTCTCTTTTAATTCATAAATGATTTAACAATTGTGAATGAATTAAGCTGAGGGGCATTATTTCTATACTTTCTGTACTGGCAACTATTGTTTAATGCAAAAAAAAATAAACAAACAACAAAGACTTGGACTCTTGTAGTTTCTGATAACTGTAGGCACAGAGGGACATCTGCTACTAGATGACTGTTTTAAAAGCCTCAAAGAAAAAAATACTTTTGAAAGGTTTTGAGACATTATGATATTATGGAGGGATGGTAGCTTAATGTTATATTAGCATAAATTCCTGTTCATCAAGCAAGAATTGACCTTAGCGGAGAAGATTGAGAATGTTGTCAATAAAATGATTTAGATGTGACATTTCATCTGTTGTGATCTCTAAAGTGTTACTCTAAAAAATTATGTCAATTTCTTTTTTAAATTGCCATCTAATTTGAAGTTTTACTCCCTATTCCAGAAGAGCATTTTGAGTCAAACATGCCTTAAAGTAAAGCTCTCCTTAAATATTTTACAAAAACAATTTGAAATGACTACAATTTTCATTTTTAAGTCATCTTAAAAAATACCCTGTTTTGAATGTCCGAAAAGTAGGCCAGATGTGGTTACTGCATTAATAATGATAATACATAACATAAGCTCATCTGTGCAAAACTGTGCTTGCTGCAGTTTAAGTTTTATTGCCCTTTCCTCAAGAAGGAGGAGAAAGTTAATGCTTAAGAGAGGTTGACAGTCTCATGAGAGGGCTTTATTAGTGGTCATTATGAGATGGCAGAGTGTGTTGAAATTTGTGTAGAATGCTCTGTGGGTGGGCCAAATATATTTAATACTGCCCAGTGATGATTGGACTTCATTTCTCAGAATGCACTCCAGTCCCTTATTGCTGATGGAAATATGATGATTGAGGGCCACTGCATTTTGGAGAATGCAAGCTTATGCCTCTTTTTTCTTATAATGAATCTTCCAATGCAATTTTTTGAAAACTAAGAAACAAATTCATATTAACATATTAAATACAAAATATGACAGAACGTGGAAAAGTTGATTCATTTTGCTGGCTTTTAGGATCTGGAGAAAGCTATTTGTTATTTGGCATTCAGACTAAAACAAATGAAAATTCTGTCAGTCATTTTATCTTCTGAATATTCAAGCTGATTCAAAATTTGGCCTATTTATAGACAATTTCCAGGTATAAGGCACAACTTTAACCTTAAACAGTAGTATAAACAACATTGTGAATCAAAATGCTAGAGCCTGAGAAGAATAAAATCCATAAATAGCTATACATTACCTTTTGTTAGTCTCAACAAGTATGAATTTTATCCATAAGACTTCCTTAATTTCAGCCACCAAAGAAATCCAGTTATCACTGTTACAGAGCCATTGCAACAGGAACTAAGACAATTGTAGAGTGAGGCATCTCAAGTCAATAGAAGTTATACAGTTAAAGGAACATAGAGTCCAGCTTCTGCCCTGTTCTTCAGCCTGGAACTTAAACCAGGACATTATCCCTGTGCTTCTCTTCCTGAAAAGCTTTCTGGAGATCTTAAGTGACCCATAAAGCTCAGCTCCTTTTGTTCTATGTCTTACTGAAAACCAGTACGGTGGCCCCCAATGGGTTGAGGTTTCCTAGTCTGTATGCTGAGATGAGCACTATTATCTTGATCTTGGCTGAGTGAAGAGCTAATCTGCATTGGAGATGGGGACATTTGGAAACTGGCTCCCTGGGGCCTTGCATGTAAGGCGGTAGAGAGTGTATCACTACATTTTACTTCTGAGCTGTGATTTATTCAATATGTCTGGAGACTTTTAAAAATGAACTGGAGGTTTCAATAAATGCCTTGCTTTTAAGATATATAACCTGTGATTAAAAATAACCCATGCTCAAAGCAGGAGAGTGACCTTTGCAAGAGCAGTCATGGGATATTTTGGTTCTTTTTACCATGCTGAAATAGGTCTATTTAATCTTGCAAATGGAGTGGAGGGAAAAAAATGTGTGACGATTAAGTAGAACTCAATCAGTATTGGATGTGGCTCACAGTGAGGAGTCACTGCATGTTTAAAATAAATATACATGCAGAACATCTGAACTGTTCATGTGAATTGCAGAGGTATGGCATATAATGGTCACGTGTGTATATGTGAATGTACACTGTGTGCGGATGGAAAAAATGCATTATGTTGCTAGATTTTCCCAGTGTATATTCTCTTTAGAAATTGCCTGAAAACATTAATGTTACATTTCTCAAATGATTATATTTCTATTGGAAGTAGTTTTAGCATTAGAAACTCTTGGTTCTTTGACTTTCAGCAAGACAGGGTTTAGGCTTGAGATTCCCTTAAAAAAACCTATTAGTTTCTTTTATTCATTCAGGATTCTGGGGCAGTTTGGAGCTTTAACATACTGCTGCAGGTATGAACTGAAAGAGTTAAGGGACTGACTGCCATGTTATAAGATCTGCTAACTTAACTGCAAAAGGGAATATGGTCAATTCAATAGGTAATTGCTATTTGAATTTTCTTCCTTTCACCGCAATTGATGATTGAAAAAGAGAGGTAAGGTGTATATACTTTATATAGTATTTATTTTATTTTATTTTCTAAAAATTCTTGTCTCTTCATACTTTCAGATCCCCAGATAAAATGTTTTGATGAAGGGTAGACTGAAGTGAAGCAGTAGCTCTCATCACCTGCTTGACATAAATTATGTCTCGAACTATTTCAAAAGGGAAAATAAAATGGAAAAGGCTGTGAAGGGCCCTGGGTGGCAGGTAAGTGCACTTGAGACAGATGTGTTAGAGAAGTTGCTTCTAATATACAAATCCATCCCTAACAATTGCTTAGCAGTAGTGTGGGGTTGGGGGGGCTTGTTTCTCTCACTGTAGTGAGGTGTCAGGGACAAGCTGCCAGGCAGTAAACTCACTTGTGCACTGAGTTTAGAATGACGTGCTATGTTTGTTAATGCTACTGCTTTCTTTTCGACTGCCTGCCCACCTTTGTTGGGCAGGAGCCTCTGACTGCTGCTGGAATGCCAAGTGACACGACAAATGATCTGCCAGTGTTTTCCTGTTAGCCCTGTGTAGTGAGGATTTTGCTGATGGATTAGGCCTGAGAAAGTATTAGGAAAGCAGCTTTTTTTTTTTCCTTTCGAATGCTCATAGCGCTTTGTACTTCTCTCTAGTAGAGCAATTATTGTGCTGTATTGTAATTATCTGTGTCTGCCTTTCCCAGTAGACTGAGTATCTTGATGGCAGGGTTTTTGCCTTATTTATCTTTGTACCTAGGGTCTAGCCCAGTTTCTGGCACAGAGTAAAAATTCGATAAATGCTTGTGGACTGAATGAAGAAATGAATGAGAAAAACATTAATCAAGGCTCTGAGGCCAAACAGAGACCACGATGATTCTATCACTTATAAGACTGCTAGCTGTTTCCTAACACTTGACTTATTAGAAGCTAAGTGAATGTGTCTGGGACTGGATATCCATGTTTTGTTCTACAGGTCAGGGAGATATGTGTTCTCTTTCTTTGGAGAAGATGGAAGTTTCTGGGCAGTCATTGTCTCCAGACCTATCAGAGTATAAGCATAGCACCACGAACCTCTCATTCACTTGAACCATCACTATATTTTCTGTATTTGTGTGATTCCTGGATTACAGTCTGCATCCTCTACTAGACTGCGAGTCCAATGATGGAGAGCAGATACATCTGATTTTGTTTACCATCACAGTCCCAGGATCTAGCATAGTACCTGGTAGAGAGTAAGCACTTCATAAATGAATGAAGGAATGTCTGGAAACACTAAGATGGCTTCTCTTATTCATACAGGTCTTTTCCACCCTTTTCTGGAATAGGCAACTATATGTCCATCAGTGCTCTCAGTATTAAGCTGAAAACTTTCTTCAGTTTCCACTGTAGCATTTGAGAATACAGTCTCTTTTTAGAGAGCTTTAATAAAATTTCTTCCAATTATTTGGCCAAATTATTAATTTTTTTTTTAAAAAAGAGAGTCCATCACCAGAGGTAACATGTTGACTTTTAAAGTACCCAAGTTTGGAAAACTCTGCAGTTTTGATTTTAATGGAGCCTCTCTGTGAACTTTTAAAGGAGTGAGTGTTTGGCTGCTGCACAGGCTTCTCTCAAGGGGAAAGGCCTTTAGAGTGACATTGGGTAATTTAGCCATTAAGGTTAATGTTCGTCTTCTCTCTGTCTATTGAAACTTCTAGGGTAGGCAGTGCAAATAGCTTATCAGGTAGTTTTAAAGGTCATGTGCAAAGGAAAAAAAATCCTGCACCGCTCATGGAAATGTCCTTAGTAATCAGTGCCTGCTTATGGGAGGAGGGGGCTGAGGGACTCTCTGAGCTCATCTATCTTTTCTTTTCCTCCAGGTCACTTTGTGACAGATTTTGACTTGGTAGCAGCCCAAGCTGGAAGGTAGCTAGCTATGCACATCCCTGCTTCCTACATTAGCAGAGTCAGTAAGTTGTTAAACAATATTTTAACTTTCTCTCTTCCTCTTCAGCCTCTGCACTGTACCTCTGGGGTGAGCCTGACAGAGATAGGAGCAAAGAATAAACTTCTCTGTTGATGGCCTGCAGCACTGGTCAAACCCTCCTTTCAGAGAAGGAGTCAGAATAAGGATAATGGAATGGCTTAGTCTTTTCCCTTGCTATTACTTTTCCCTTCTGCCTGTGACAAAACCATGACTCTGTCCTCTCTCTGGCCTGCTTCAATCCTCTATAGAAAATCAAGCCCTGCCCAGTCAGATCTGACCGTATTGTGAATTCCTCATAAGTGGATTCCAAGGTCCTCAAAGAAAATGAAAATTCAATCCACCACTCCAGATCCCAGTTGAGATCACCAACCTAGCTTCCTTTGAGATTTCATTGAGTTATTGGTCTTTTTCTTTCTTCTTCTTTCTCTAAGCAGTAAAAAGCATGGGTTGCAGCTGCTTGGGAGATGAAGGAAAACCAAGTTTTAAAAAATGGTAGCTTTGAGGCAGGCATTTAGGAGTGACTCTAATAGCTCTTTCAGAAGAGTGAACTGTACCTTCAGGCTTATTGCAGTCACCCATTGAGAGAGAAATCACAGAATGAGCCTGCAATAATGATAAAATGAAGAATTCATTCCGCTGCAGTGCATCCAATAGCTGCTTTGCATGTGGATTCAGTATTAAGATAAGAGTCTGCTTTTCATTCTGTTTTATTATCTGCTTCTGAGAATATAGCAGCAGGTTTGAAGGATTATATTTTAAAGAAAAAGTTATATTTTCAAAATCCTATTGATGACTACAACCACTCCCTCTATCGCTGCCTTGTCCCTCACTTCTTCCCTGAGTCTTTGCTGGGAATTCTTTTAAATGAAAAAGAGTTTTATTGCTGCTGCTGTTCCTATATTCAAATTATTTTTGTTTTCTAGAACTGTGGTCTTCCATTTATACTTTTGAGTGGGAACTTGTTGGCAGGCATTTATGAGAGACATCAGAGAAGTACTAGGGATAGCTAAGCAGACTAATTTCCAAATATTCAGCTCTGAGAAGGATGTAGTTTGTTTGAATTTTATTTCATCTTGCAAAGATGAATTCCACATCTCATGGCTATAGATTTGTTTTTGAGGTGATGACCAAAAGGTACATCAGGGCCTCTTTCATGACATTTAATTTTGAACATCAAACAAGGTAGGAAGGCCTGAAGATTGAAACTAGCAAAGGAATAAAGAATTGAATTTTGATCAGGCTTTTGAGTCCAAAGTTAGTTTTTATTAACAACACGAGTTTCATCTTTGAAAAAAAAGAAGAGTGAGTCCTTTATCCCCACAGTGCCTTGCAAATGACATTCTCAAGTATGGCAGTCATAACAATAATAACTACTATATTTTAGGCATCTGCAATATGATAGATGTTAGATATACATACACATACATGCATATTCTAGTTTTAATAGTCACAATAGCTCTGCAAGACGTGTGTGTGTGTGTGTGTGTGTGTGTGTGTGTGTGTATAAAAAGTATGTATATATCATCTCCCTTTTACAGATGAGGAGACTGAGGCTTAACAAGGTTAAGTTACTAGGCCAATGTTATAAAGTTAGTAAGTGGTCGAATTGTTGCTCTCCAAGCCTATGGTTTTTTTTTTTTTTTTTTTTTTACTATACATGACCATCTTTCACGCGATTAAGTGAGAGGATTCAAAAGGTCACTTTGTCTTTCAGTTATCAATGTCCTTTCCCCATATGCCTTATACGGTTGGCTTCAGGGAAACTGGAAATAGTTACCGGAATATGGGGATTGTTCCAGGAATTCTGTATTTTTGGATGATTTCCTAGGATATGTTATCTTCTGGAGTCAAAATTTAATATAAAATTTGGATCCCATACTGCAAAGATTCTCCTGAGATTCCATGGAACAAGCATAACTACAAGGTGGTGAAGATTTACGGTTCAGGTCTCCCAGGATCCTTCCTATAAGAAGAGTCTCCTAACTTGCCCCAAAATATAGATAGACTCTGGGTCCCTACATCTCTATTCAAAAAGTAAAATACCATTAGTCCTTCAGAATAAGTTACAGAAAAAAGCTAAAGACCATAAAACCAAAATTTTCCTTCTGCAATTACTAACGTGATTAGTCTTCTCAGTATGAACATTGTTATGAAATTTGTATAGCAACGTTAACTTTAAATGTTATTTTAAATATCAAATTGGGGAATGTGTGTGTGTGTGTGTGTGTGTGTGTGTGTGTGTGTGTGTGTTTTAAGAAATTGTGACATGGAAGGCACATAGTTTAATTTCAAACTAAGAAGTGGTAACCAGTTGATTGAATTTACCTCTAAATATTCAGGAATGATGTGGATACTGAAATATATAGTTAAGAAAAAAAATTAGGTAATATAACACGTACTTCAAACCCCTGGTAGAGGCTCCAATAAGCTGAAATAATCCTACCCACTTTTTACCTAGGTATGTCCTTAAAATATTATAACTTCATAACAGGTGGTGCCCCTTGCATGGCTAGAAAGAATAAATAATTAGTTATGTTAAATTGCATCAATTTTAATTAATTAACTTTATTAAGTAATAATTTATAGTAGTAAAATTTACCAATATTAAGTGTATAATTTGGTGAGTTTTGATAAATGTATACAGTCGTATAACTACCACCATGATCAAAATGTAGACAATTCTACCAACTCAAAAAGTTCCATCAATCCACTTTACAGTGAATTCCTTACTCTCACCATGGGCCACTGCTTTCTGTCACTATAAATTCATGACAAGACTTTTCTAGAATTGCACATAAATAGAATCATATCAGATATGAACCATTCATTCATATCTGTTGTTACATGTATCAGTAGTTCATTCCTTTTGTTTCTAAATAGTAATCCATTGTGGGAATATAACGATTTATCTATTCACTAGTTGATGGACACTTGGGTACTTTCTACTTTTTGGCTACTGTGACTAATGCTGCTACAAACATTTGTCCACAATTTCTGGTGTGTATATACATTTTCATTTCTCTTGGTTATGCAACTGGGATTAGAATGGCTGGATCAAACGATAGGTGTATATTTAACATTATAAGAAATCATCAATTTATTTCTTAAAGTTGTATGATTTTACAACACAGCAATTTGAGACTTCCAGTTATTATACATCCAAACCAACACTTTGTATAATCAGTATTTTTAATATTTTCTGTTTTAGTGGGTGTGTAGTGGTATGTCACAGTGATTTTAATTTGTACCTCTTTAATAACTAATGATGCTGAGCAAAATTTCTTGTGCCTCTTTTGCCATTTTTATATTTTTTTGTGACATGTTTATTTCAAATCTTTTGTCCATTTTCTTATTGCGTTCTCTTTTTCTTATCAAATCGTAAGAGTTATGTATAAACTTTGCATACATGTCCTTTAAAAGATATATGTTTTGCAAATATTTTCCTACAGTCTGTGGCATGCCTTTTCATTTTCTTGATAGTGAGTATTGAAGAGTACTTTTAATATAGGTGAAGTCCGATTTATCATTCTTCTTTTATGATTTGTGCTTTTTATATTACATTCAAGAAATCTTTGCCGAATTTAAAGTCCCAAAAATTCTCTCCTATGGTTTCTTTAGGAAGTTGTATACTCTTAGGTTTTACATATAAATACATGACGCAAGAGGGAGGTGAAGCAAGATGGCAGAATAGAAAGCTCCACTGATGGTGCCTACCACCCAACAAGAACACCAAGTTAACAACTATCTACACAGAAAAAACACGTTTATAAGAACCAAAAATTAGTTGAGCACTCACAGTACCTGGTTTTAACTCCTTATCACTGAAAGATGCACTGAAGAGACGGAAAAAACAGTTCTGAATCACTGACGCCACCCCACCTTCACCCCAGCAACAGCTGCATGGTCCAGGGAGCCTCTCTGGGCACTTGGAGAGGAAGAACACAGCAACTCTGAGATGTTAAACTCAATGTTGTCCTGTTAGACCAGAAAGGAAAACAAGACCGAACTCAGCAAACACCCACCCCACAGAGGGAGCATTTAATCCAGCCCTACCAAGAAGACAGTCGCTGATCCTGCAGTCCAAACTTAAGTGCCTGCAAACCTTGCCACCAGGGGTCAAAGTGCTCCCAGTTTCCAAGCAAACTTGAAAGGCAGCCTAGGCCATAAGGACTGCAACTTGTAGGCCAGTCCTAGGGCTGAACTAGGCCCAGAGATAGTGGACTTGGGGGTGCAGGTGGCATGTGAAATACTGAGATACTAGGCAGGGTAGCCAAGGGGATGCTGGAATCACCCCTCTCCTAACCACAGGATACTCAGCTCACAGCTCCAAAAGAGACCTCTTTCCTCCATGTGAGGAGAGGAGAAGGAAGAGAAAGAAAAGTGCGTATATTAGTCCGTTTTCATGCTGGTGATAAAGAAATACCTGCGACTGAGAACAAAAAGAGGTTTAATTGGACTTACAGTTCTACTTACATAATTCTGGGGAGGCCTCAGAATTATGGCAGGAGGTGAAAGGCACTTCTTACACGGCAGTGGCAGGAGAAAAATGAGGAATAAGCAAAAGCAAAAACCCCTGATAAACCCATCAGCTCTTGTAAGACTTATTCACTATCATGAGAACAGCATGGGAAAGACTGGCCCCCATGATTCAATTACCTCCTTCTGGGTCCTTCCCACAACATGTGGGAATTCTGGCAGATACAATTCAAGTTGATATTTAGGTGGGGACACAGCCAAACCATATCAGTGGGGAACACTTCGTCATGAATCCTGGATACCAGCTCAGCCACAGGAGGATAGGGCACCAGTCAGAGTCAGGAGGCCCCCATTCCAGGCCGTAGCTCCCAGATGATGTTTCTAGATACACTCTAGGAGAGAAGGGAACCCGCTGCCTTTTGCTGTGGGATACAGCAAAAGCAGTAGTAAGAGGGAAGTTTATAGCTATAAATGCCTACATAAAAAATGAGAAAAAACTTCTAATAAACAAAAATGATGCATGTTAAATAACTAGAAAAGCAAGAGCAAACCAAACACAAAATTAGTAGGAAAGAAATAATAAAGATTAGAGCAGGGGAGTCTGGCAAAATGGCCAAATAGGAACAACTCCGGTCTGCAGCTCCCAGCGAGACCAATGCAGAAGGTGAGTAATTTCTGCATTTCCAAATGAGGTACTCAGCTCATCTCATTGGGACTGGTTAGACAATGGGTGCAGCCCACAGAGGGCAAGCAGAAGCAGGGTAGGGCATCACCTCACCCTAGAAGTGCAAGGGGCCAGGGAACTCCCTCCCCTAGCCAAGGGAAGCCATGAGGGACTGTGCTATCTGGCCCAGGTACTACACTTTTCCCATGATTTTTGCAATCCACAGACCAGGAGATTCCCTTGTGTGCCTACACCACCAGGGCCCTGGGTTTCAAGCACAAAACTAAGCAGCTGTTCAGGCAGACACCGAGAGAGCTGGAGGAGTTTTTTTTTTTCATACCCCAGTGGCACCTGGAACCCCAGCAAGACAGAACCATTCAGTCTCCTGGAAAGGGGGCTGAAGCCAGGGAGCCAAGTGGTCTCACTCAGCGGGTTCCACTCCCATGGAGCCCAGCTAGCTAAGAACCACTGGCTTTAGATTCTTGCTGCCAGTATAGCAGTCTGAAGTCAGCCTGGGATGATCAAGCTTGGTGAGGGGAGGAGGGTCTGCCATTACTAAGGCTTGAGTAGGTGGTTTTCCCCTCACAGTGTTAGGGACGCTGAACCCACCACAGCATGGCAAAGAGGCTGTGGCCAGACTGCCTTTCTAGATTCCTCCTAACTGGGCATAATATCTCTGAAAGAAAGGCAGCAGTCCCAGTCAAGGGCCTATAGATAAAACTCCCATCTCCCTGGGACAGAGCACCTGGGGGAGGGGGAGGCTGTGGGTGCAGCTTCAGCAGACTTAAACATTCCTACCTGCTGGTTCTGAAGAGAGCATTAGATCTCCCAGCCCAGTGTTCAAGCTCTGCTAAGGGACAGACTGCCTCCTTAAGTGGGTCCCTAGCACCTGTGCTTCCTGACTGGGAGACACCTCCTAGGAGAGGTCAACAGATACCTCACACAGGAGAGCTCCAGCTGGCATCAGACAGGTAACCCCCTGGAATGAAGCTTCCAGAGGAAGGAGCAGGCAGCAGTCTTTGCCATTCTATAGCCTCTGCTGGTGATACCCAGACAAACAGGGTCTGGAGTAGACTTCCAGCAAAATCCAGCAGACCTGCAGAAGAGGGGCCTGACTGTTAGAAGGAAAACTAACAGAAAGCAATGACACCAACATCAACATAAAAGATGCCCTCTCACAAACCCCATCCAAAGGCTGTCAGCATCAAAGGTAGGTAAATCCACAAAGATGAGGAAAAACCAGTGCAAAAGTGCTGAAAATTTCAAAAAAACCAGAATGCCTCTTCTCCTCCAATGACTGCAACTTCTCTCCAACAAGGGCACAAAACTGGATGCAGAATGAGTTTGACGAATTGACAGAAGTAGGCTTCAGAAGGTGGGTAATAACAAACTCTTCTCAGCTAAAGGAACATGTTCTAACCCAATGCAAGGAAGGTAAAAACCTTGATAAAAGGTTACAGGAACTGATAACTAAAATAACCAGTTTAGAGAAGAACATAAATGACCTGAAGGAACTGAAAAAACACAGCATGAGAACTTCGTGAAGCACGCACAAATATCAATAGCCAAATCGATCAAGTGGAAGAAAGAATATCAGAGATTGAAGATCAACTTACTGAAATAAAGCATGAAAACAAGATTAGATGAAAAAAAGAATGAATAGGAATGAAGTAAGCCTCCAAGAGATATGGGACTATTGAAAAGACTAAACCTATGATTGATGGTGTACCTGAAAGTGATGTGGGGAGAATGGAACCCAGTTGGAAAACACACTTCAGGATATTATCCAGGAGAACTTCCCCAACCTAGCAAGACAGGCCAACATTCAAATTCAGGAAATACAGAGAACACCATTAAGATACCCCTCGAGAAGAGCAATCCCAAGACACATAATTGTCAGATTCTCCAAGTTCAAAACAAAGGAAAAAAAATGTTAAGGGCAGCCAGAGAGAAAGGTCAGGTTACCTACAAAGGGAAGCTTATCAGACTAACAGGATCTCTCTGCAGAAACCCTAAAATCCAGAAGAGAGTGGAAGCCAATATTCAATATTCTTAAAGAAAAGAATTTTCAACCCACAATTTCATATTCATCCAAACTAAGCTTCATAAGCAAAGGAGAAATAAAATCCTTTCCAGACCAGCAAATGTTGATGGAGTTTGTCACCACCAGGACTGCCTTACAAGAGCTCCTGAAGGAAGCACTAAACATGGAAAGGAAAAACTGATATCAGCCACTACAAAAACACACCAAAATATGAAGACCTATGACACTGTGAAGAAACTGCATCAACTAATGTGCAAAATAACCAGCTAGCATCATGAGGACAGAATCACATTCACACATAATAATATTAACCTTAAATGTAAATGGGCTAAATGCCCCAATTAGAAGACACAGACTGGCAAATTGGATAGAGTCCAGACCCATTAGTTTACTGTGTTCAGGAGACCCATTTCACATGCAAAGACACACATAGGCTCAAAATAAAGGAATGGAGGACTGTTTTCCAAGAAAAGGAAAAGCAGAAAAGGGCAGGGGTTGCAATTCTAGTCTCTGATAAAATAGACTTTAAATCAACAAAGATCAGAAAAGACAAAGCAGGGCATTATATAATGGTAAAGGAATCAATGCAACGAGAAGAAGTAACTATCCTAAATATATATGTGCCCAATTCAGGAGCACCCAGGTTCCAAAAGCAAGTTCTTAGAGACCTACAAAGATACTGAGAGTCATACATAATAATAGTGGGAGACTTTAACACCCCACTGTCAATATTAGACATATCAATAAGGCAGAAAATTAACAAGGATATTGAAGAATTGAACTCAGCTCTGGTCCAAGCAGCCCTAATAGACACCTACAGAACACTCTACCCCAAATCAAGAGAATGCACATTCTTCTCAGTCCACATAGCACTTATTCTAAAATCGACCACATAGTTGGAAGTAAAACACTCCTCAGCCAATGCAAAAGAACAGAAATCATAACAAATAGTCTCTTAGACCACACTGCAATCAAATTAGAACTCAGGATTAAGAAGCTCACTCAAAACTGCACAACTATATAGAAACTGAACAACCTACTCCTTAATGACTACTGGGTAAATAATGAAAATAAGGCAGAAATAAACAAGTTCTTTGAAACCAATGAGAACAAATAGACCATGTACCAGAATGTGTGGGAAACAGCTAAAGGAGTGTTAAGAGGAAAATTTATAGCACTAAATGCCCACATCAAGAAGCAGGAAAGATCTAAAATTGACACCTTAACATCCCAGTTAAAAGAACGAGAGAAGCAAGAGCAAACAAATTCAAAAGCTAGCAGAAGACAAGAAATAACTAACATCAGGGCAGAACTGAAGGTGATAGAGACAAGAAAATCCCTTCAAAGAATTAACAAATCCAGGAGCTGGTTTTTTAAAAAGATAAACAAAATAGATAGACCACTAGCCAGACTAATAAAGAAGAAAAGAGAGAATAATCAAATAGACACAAAAAAATGATAAAGAAGATATCACCACTGATCCCACAGAAATACAAACTACCATCAGAGAATACTATAAACAACTCCATGCAAGTAAACTAGAAAATCTAGAAGAAATGGATCAATTCCTGGACACATACACCCTTTCAAGACTAAATCAGGAAGAAATTGAATCCCTGAATAGACCAAGAACAAGTTCTGAAATTCAGGTGGTAATTAATAGCCTACCAACCAAAAAAAGTCCAGGACCAGACAGATTCACAGCCGAATTCTACCAGAGGTACAAAAAGGAGCTGGTACCATTCCTTCTGAAACTATTCAAAACAATAGAAAAAGAGGGACTCCTCCCTAACTCATTTAATGAGGCCAACATCATCCTGATACCAAAACCTGGTAGAGAACAACAACAACAACAACAACAACAACAACAACAACAACAACATTTCAGAACAATATCCCTGATGAACATCAATGTGGAAAACCTCAATAAAATCCTGGCAAACTGAATCCAACAGCACATCAAAAAGCTTATTCACCATGATCAAGTTGGCATAATCCCTGGGATGCAAGGCTGCTTCAATATATGCAAATCAATAAACATAATCCACAACATAAACAGAACCAATGACCAAAACCATATGATTATCTCAATAGATGCAGAAGAAGCCTTCGATAAAATTCAACATCGCTTCATGCTAAAAACTCTCAATAAACTAGGTATCGATGGAACATGTCTCAAAATAATAAGAGCTATTTATGAGAAACCCATAGCCAATATCATGCTGAATGGGCAAAATCTGGAAGCATTCCCTTTGAAAACTGGCACAAGACAAGGAAGTCCTCTCTCTCACCACTCCTATTCAACACAGTATTGGAAGTTCTGGCCAGGGCAGTAAGGCAAGGGAAAGAAATAAAGAGTATTCAAATAGGAAGAGAGGAAATCAAATTGTCTCTCTTTGCAGATGAGGTGATTATATATTTAGAAAACCCCATTGTCTCAGCCCCCAAACTCCTTAAGCTGATAAGCAACTTCAGCAAAGTCTCAGGATACAAAATCAGTGTGCAAAAGTCACAAGCATTCCTATACACCAATAACAGACAAACAGAGACCCAAATCATGAGTGAGCTCCCATTCACAATTGCTACAAAGAGAATAAAATACCAAGGAATACAACTTAAAAGGGAGGTGAAGAACCTCTTCAAGGAGAACTACAAATCACTGCTCAAGGAAATAAGAGAGGACACAAACAAATGGAAAAATATTCCATGCTCATGGATAGGAAGAATCAATATTGTGAAAACGGCCATACTGCCCAAAATAATTTGTAGATTCAATGCTATTCCCATCAAGCTACCATTGAGTTTCTCAGCAGAACTAGAAAAAACTACTCTAAATTTCAAATGGAAGCAAAAAAGAACCCGTATACCCAAGACAATCCTAAGCAAAAAGAACAAAGCTGGAGGCATCACGCTACCTGACTTCAAACTATACTACAACAAACTATAGTAACCAAAACAGCATGGTACTGGTACCAAAACATATATAGACCAATGGTACAAAACAGAGGCCTCAGAAATAATGCCACACATCTACAACCATCTGATCTTCAACAAATCTGACAAAAACAAGCAATTGGGAAAGGATTTTCTATTTAATAAATGGGGCTAGGAAAACTGGCTAGCCATATGCAGAAAACAAACTGGGCCCCTTCCTTATACCTTATACAAAAATTAACTCAAGATGTATTAAAGACTTAAATGTAAAACCTAAAACCACAAAAACCCTAGAAGAAAACCTATGCAGTATCATTCAGTACATAGGCATGGTAAAAGACTTCATAACTAAAACACCAAAAGCAATTGCAACAAAAGCCAAAATTGACAAGAGGGATCTAATTAAACTAAAGAGCTTCTGCACAGCAAAAGAAACTATCATCAGAGTGAACAGGAAACCTACAGAATGGGAGAAAATTTTTGCAATCTATCCATCTGACAAAGGTCTAATATCCAGAATCTACAAGGAACTTAAATGAATATACTAGAGAAAAAAAAAAAAAAAACACACATCAAAACGTGGGCGGAGGACATGAAAAGACACTTCTCAAAAGAAGACATTTATGCAGCCAGCAAATATATTTTGAAAAGCTCATCATCACTGGTCATTAGAGAAATGCAAATCAAAACCACAATGAGATACCATCTCACACCAGTTAGAATGGTGATCATTATACAAAGTCAGGAAACAACAGATGCAGAAGAGGATTTGGAGAAATAGAAACGCTTTTACACTGTTGGTGGGAGTGTTAATTAGTACAACCATTGTGGAAGACAGTGTGGTGATTCCTCAGGGATCTAAAACCAGAAATATCATTTGACTCAGCAATCCCATTACTGGGTATATGCCCAAAGAATTATAAATCATTCTTCTATAAAGACACATGCACACATATGCTTATTGCAACCCTATTCACAATAGCAAAGACTTGGAACCAATCCAGATGCCCATCAATGATGGCCTGGATAAAGAAAATGTGGCATATATACACCATGAAATCCTATGCAGCCATAAAAAAGAATGAGTTCATGTCCTTTGCAGGGACATGGATGAATCTCGAAACCCTCATTCTCAACAAACTAACACAGGAACAGAAAACCAAACACCTTATGTTCTTACTCATAAGTGGGAGATAAACAGTTAGAACACATGGACACAGGGAAGGGAACATCACACACCGGGGCCTGTCGGGGGACTGGGGGCAAGGGGAGGGAGAGCATTAGGAGAAATACCTAAGGCATGTGGGGCTTAAAACCTAGATGATGGATTGATGGATGCAGCAAACCGCCATGGCACATGTGTACCTATGTAACAAACCAGCACATTCTGTGCATGTTTTCCAGAACTTAAAGTATAATAATAATAAAAAAAGATCAGAGCAGAAATAAATAAAACTGAAATGAAGAAAACAATATAAAAGATTAATAAAACAAAAAGTTGCTTTCTTGAAAAATAAAACAAAACTGACAGACCTTTAACCAGACTAAGGAATAAAGAGAGAAGATCCAAGTAAATAAATTCAGAAATGAAAAAGGTGATATTAAACTGATACTGCAGAAATTCTAAGGATCATTACTGGCTACTATGAGGAACTATATATGGAAGAAATTGACAAATTGCTGGATATATACACCTACTGAGATTGAAACAGGAAGAAATCCAAGACCTGAACAGGCCAGTAATGAGTAATGAGTTTGAAGCCAAAATAAAAAGTCTTCTATCAAAGGAAATCCTGGGACCTAATGGCTTAGCTGCTGAATTCTACCAAACATTTAAAAAACTAATATCAATCCTACTCAAACTATGCCAAAAATAGAAAAGGAGGGAGACACTTCCAAACTCCCTCTAGGAGGTCGGTATTACCCTCATACCAAAGCCAGACAAAGATATATGATAAAAAGAAAACTATAGGCCAATATCCCTGATGAATATTCATGCAAAAATCCTTAACAAAATACTAGTGAAGCAAATTCAACAATACCAATTCAGCAATGAAAGATCATTCATCATGACCAAGTTGGATTTATCCTAGGGATGCAAGTTTGGTTCAACATACTGAAATCAATCAATGTAATACATCATATCAACAGAATGAAGGATAGAAACCATATGATCATTTCAATTGATGCTGGAACAGCATTGATAAAATTCAACATCCCTTAATGATAAAAACACTAAAAAACCTGGGGATAGAAGGAGCATACCTCAACATAATGAAAGCCATATATGACAGACCCATAGCTAGTAGCATACTGAATAGGGAAAAACTGAAAAACTTTCCTGTAAGATTGAGAACAGGACAAGGATGCCCATTGTCACCACTGTTATTCAACATAGTACTAGAAGCCCTAGATAGAGCAATCAGACAAGAGATAGATAGAAAGGGCATTCACATTGGAAAGAAAGAAGTCAAATTATTCTTGTTTGTAGATGATGTGATTTTATACTTGGAAAAACCTAAAGATTCCACAAGAAAACTCAGAACTGATAAGCAAATTCAGTAAAGTTGCAGGATCTAAAAATCAACATACAAAAATTACTAGTGCTGGTTGGTTAAGATGGCCAAGTAGAAGCATCTGTGGTGCATGGCATTCACGGAGAAGAACTAAAAGGGAGAGTGAATTAGCACCATCAACTGAAATATCCAGTTATTCCCATTGGGACTGATCAGGAAAACAACTTGACCCAAGGGGAATAAAGAAAAGCAGGGTGTGGCGATGGCCCACCTGGGAGTGACATGGAGCCAAAGGAAGCAGTGAGTGAATGTGTGACCCTGGGAAACCAAGCTTCTCCTGCAGTTCTTTGCAACCCTTGGACCAGGAGATCCCCTTGTGAGTCCACACAACCAGAGCCTTGGGTTCAACACAAAGATCTGTGTGGAGTCTCAGCAGGGCATCTGCTCAGACATGCACAGAGACCCAGGAGCTTTACATACTGCACACCCAGGATCCCCAGGAAGGTGAGAGGTTCATACATACCCCTAGGAAGAAGGCTGAATCCAGGGGCTGAGCAGCATTGGTCTATGGGCCCCACTTCCATGGCACCTCGCAAGATAAGACCCACTGGCTTGGAATTCTATCCAGTCACCAGCAACAGGGTGGAGTCTGCCTGAGACAAGATGAAGCCCCTGTGGGGATGGGCAGGCCACCGTCTTCTCTGTTTGGTCAACTCAGCTGTTCCCGCCTGTGGGCTTTGGACACTCCAAATGGTTTGGACAAGGGAGGTTCCCTGCTCCCAGTGCAGAACACCTGCTTTTCCAGAATGTGGCCAGACTGCTTCTTTAACTGGAACCCTGATCCATTCCGCCTCACTAACTGGGACCTCCCAGCTGTCTATGGACAGAGCTCTGATCTCTCCCTGGAATGGAGTTCCTAGGGGGAGGGGTGAACCACCACTTTGGTTGTTTGGATGACTCAGCAGTCCCAGCCTGTAGGCTTTGGAGAGTCCAAGCTGACCAGTACAGAGGTGATTCCCTAGCATGGCATGGCTATTTTGTTGAGGAATGGCCAGACTGCTTCTTTAGGTGGGACCTCATTCTATTCCTCCTCATTGGGCAGGACCTCCCAGCTGGGGCTTCCAGCCACCCCTGCTCACCCTTATTCTATGAACAGAGCTCTGATCTCTCCCTGGGAAGGAGTGCTGAGAGGGAGTGGCAGGCTGCCATCTTGGTTGTTTAGATGACTCAACTGTTCAACCCTGTGGGGTTTTGAAAGTCCAAGCTGATGGGGCAGATGTGGCTTCCCAGCATGGCATGGCTGTTTTGACGAGGTATGGCCAGACTGTTTCTTCAAATGGGACCCCAAACCACTCCTCGTGGGGTGGGTCCTCCCAGTCTGGGCCTCTGTCCACCCCTGCCTGTGTTCTATGGCTGACAGAGTTCTAATTTTTCCCTGGGACAGGGTGCCTGGGGGTGGGGCAGGTGGCCATCTTTGCTGATGGGCATCTCAGCCAGTCCAGCATGAGGGCCTTGGAGAGTCCAAACTGATTGGGAACTGAAGGGATCCTCAACACGGCACACCTGCTCTATCAATATGCAGCCAGATTGCTCCTTTAAGTGGGTCCCTAATCTCATTCCTCCTGACTGGTTGAGACCTCCCAACTGGAGTCTTCAGCCACCTCCTATAGGCATGTTCAGGCTGGAAACAAGTCAGTACCCCCCTGGGACAGAGCTTCCAGAAAAAGGGACAGGCTGCAATTTTGGCTGTTCTGTAGCCTTCACTGGTGATACCTTCAGGTACTGGAAAAACCGAGGTGACTAGGGTCTGGAATGGACTCCCAGCAAACTGCAGTAGCTCTACGGGGAAGTGTAGCTTAACTGTTAAAAGAAAAACAAACAACAACAATAACAACAACAAAAAATACAAAAACCCCATCCAAAGGTCAGCAGTCTCAAAGATCTAAGGTAGATAAACCCACAAAGATGAGAAAGAGTCAGCACAGAAATGCTGAAAACTCAAAAAGCCCTAGTGCCTCTTTACTCCAAATGACCACAACACCTCTCTAGCAAGGGTTCAGAAATGGACTGAGGCTGAGGTAACTGAAGTGACAGAATTAGTCTTCAGAATGTGGATAAAAATGATGTTCACTGAGCTAAAGGAGCACATTTTAACTCAATGCAAATAACCTAAGAATCATGATAAAGCAGTGCAGCAGTGGACAACCCAAATTGCCAGTATAAAGAAGAATGTAACTGGCCTGATAGAGCTGTAAAGCCCATTACAAGAACTTCACAATGCAATCACAAGCATTGATAACAGAATAGACGAAGCAGAAGAAAGAATCTCAGAGCTTGAAGGCTGTCTTTCTGAAATAAGACAAGAATAGAGAAAAAAGAATAAAAAGGAATGAAGAAAACATCCAAGAAATATGGGATTATGTAAAGAGACCAAATCTATGACTCACTGGGATACCTGAAAGAAACAGGGAGAGTTGAACCAATTTGGAAAACACATTTTAAAATATTGTCCAGGAGAACTTTCCCAACCTAGATAGACAGGCCAACATTAAAATTCAGAAAAATGAAGAGAACCCCAGTAAGATACCCCATAAGAATATTATTCCCGAAAGGCATAGTCGTCAGATTCTCCAAGGTCAAAATGAAACAAAAATGTTAAGGGCAGCCAGAGAGAAAGGCCATGTCACCTACAAAGGGAAGCCCATCAGACTAACAGCAGACCTCTCAGCAGAAATCTTACATGCCAGAAGAGATTGGGGGCCAATATTCAACATTGTTAAAGAAAAGAATTTCCAACCCAGAATTTCATATCCATCCAAACTAAGCTTCATAAGCAAAGGAGAAATAAGATCACTTTCAGGTAGACCAGAAATGGCAACTGACTGAAGGAGCTGGTTCTGTTGCTGCTACAGGGTAAGTGGGAAAGACACCATGTATTGTCCAGTTGGGACCATTACAGGAGCCTGAGGACACTTCTCTGTCATCACAGTCAGTTTTGTGTGTGGCACCCATAAAAGATGAGGCTGATAACATGGAAAGCTCCTCAACAGTCAAATCAAATCCAAACACAACTCACTGCCAGAGCAAAGAGGAAATATTCATAGGATGATGATCCCCTGCCTTCAGAAGGAGAAAAACCACCAAAGAATGAAACTGGCTTGTCTTCAATTAAAAAATTCATTAAAGGAAGCACACCTAAGGAAGTGAGAGAAAATCCTTCAAAGTGGAGTAGAATTGAACGTGATATAGGTAATAATTTGATCACCTCAACACCAAGAGCAGGAGAGAAACCTAACATATAGATACCTCGAGTAAGACAGAAAAGTCAAGTAAATGGAGAAGTTGGTAGTTATGAAATGACAAATCAACATATAAAATAAAATGGAAAATTAGAAAAGAATCCTTCCTTTGGCAGTCCTCCAAGGACTACTTTGTTGGAGCTGAAGAAATAGTAAAACAACTTGATATGGAACGGGTGGATGAGCTCACTACCAGTTCTACTACATCAACTAATGGAGCAGCTTACTCAAATCAAGCAGTTCAGGTGAGACCAGCAATAAATAATGGTTTAGCAAACACTGCATGTTCTCACTAATAAGTGGAAGGTGAACAATGAGAACACACGGACACAGGGAGGGAAACATCACACACCAGGGCCTGTCACAGGGTGGGGGCCTAGGGGAGGGATAGCATTAGGAGGAATACCTGATGTAGATGATGGGTTGATGGGTGCCACAAACCACCATGGCACATGTATACCTATGTAACAAACCTGCATGTTCTGTACATGTATTCCAGAACTTAAAGTATAATTTAAAAAATACAAACAACAACAAAAAACCCACAATGGTTTAGAAGAAGCAGAAGAAACAGTTAATCGTGATATCCCACCCCTTATAGGACCAGTCATTCCAGATAGTGGTTATTCATCAGCCCACGCAGAGGCCACCTATGAAGAAGGCTTGGAAGTATTTGACCCCTATTATTTCATCAAACATGTCCTACCACTGACAGAAGAACAACTAAATAGGAAATCTGTTCTTCATTGAAAACAAGAAGCACACCGAAATTCTCCCTAGATTTAGACTTGGATGAAACAGTGGTGCACTGTAGTCTAAATGAGGTAGAAGATGCAGCACTTACTTTTCCAGTCCTTTTCCACGATGTCATTTATCAGGTTTATGTGATATTAATACATTTTTCAGGGAATTCCTGGAATGAATTTCTCAGATGTATGATATTATTCTTTTTACTGCTTCTAAGAAGGTGTGTGCAGGCACGTTACTGAACATAGTAGACCCTAAAAAGCAAGTGGTCAGGCACCATTTTTTCTGTGAACATTGTGTTTGTGTACAAGGAAATAATATATAGAACTTAAATATTCTTGGAAGAGATCTTTCAAAAACTGTAATAATTGACAACCCACCACAAACCTTTGCATACAAGCTTTCTAATGGAACCCCTATAGAAAGTTGGTTTATGGATAAAAATGACAATGAACTCCTAAAATTGATTTCATTCCTGGAGAAGCTTGTAGAACTGAGTGAAGATATTCAACTACATATCAGAGACAGATTTCACTTGCATGATTTGCTGACCCAAGATTAAGTACAAAGACTTGTCAAATCACTGAAAGGGGAGAGACTGCAGGACCCTTTTGAACTAAGACGAAAAGATTGTCATTACTGTTGAAATTTTGCATTTTTGTACCCCATCTTGCTTTTCTTACCTTTGATGCCCAATAATAATCAGGGGTTACAGAAAGAGGCTTTATCTATCTTTGATTGGATACATACAGTAGGTAGGCTAAAACAGAAAAGTCTCTAGAACTAGTGCAACTCCCGTGAAATTTTTTTTAATGTACAGGACATCTGCAGTTTATAAAGAACTCTGTTTCTGCCACCAGAAGTTTGGCCTGTAGTCACACAGGATTTTATGATAATAACAGAGATGAAAATTAACTTTTATTTTCTCTCTGTTTGGTGTTCTAGGTGGGTTTGTAGCCACTTTTCTGTTACGTTATGGTTCTCATTTCAACAGGAATGGCCAGCAAAAGTTGTTTAATTTTTCCCGTTAAGGTTCATGAACTTTTTACGTTTTTGACCTGTATTAGATTAGACTTTCATTATGTATTCTTTTTAGTTGAGGCATTATTTACAATATCAAAGACTTGGAACCAACCCAAATGCCCATCAATGATAGACTGGATAAAGAAAATGTGGTACATATACATCATGGAATACTATGCAGCCATTAAAAAAAGAGTTCATGTCCTTTGCAGGGACATAGATGAAGCTGGAAGCCATCATCCTCAGCAAACTAACAAAGGAACAGAAAATGGTTTAGTAAACACTGAATGTTCTTGCTCATAAGTGGGAGTTGAACAATGAGAACACATGCCTATGAAATTCAAGACCCATGGATCTTGAATTCTCATGGGTTGTAGGAGGGACCCAGTGGGAGGTAATTGAATCATGGGGGCAGGTCTTTCCTATGTGTTCTCATCACAATGAATAAATCTCATGAGATCTGACAGTTTTTAAAAGGGGGAGTTTCTCGGCACAAACTCTGTTCTCTTGTCTGCTGCCATGTGAGGCATGCCTTTCACCTTCCACCATGATTGAGAGGCCTCCCCAGTCATGTGTACATCCAATAAACCTCTTTCTTTTGTAAATTGCTCAGTCTTGGGTATGTCTTTATCAGCAGCATGAAAACGCATTATACAGGCTTGCACCCTCTGAAGCAATGGCCCAAGCTGAAGTGGTTGGGATGCAGGGCACCAAGTCCTGAGGCTACAGAGAGAAGCCAGGACCCAGGCTTGGCCCAGGAAACCATCTTTTTCTCCTAGGCCTCTGGGCCTGTGTTGGGAGGGGTTGTTGCAAAAATCTCAGGAATGCCCTGGAGACATTTTCCCCATTGTCTTGGCTATTAGCAGCTATTAACAGCTTGGCTATTAACAGCTTGGCTATTAGCAGCTTCTTACAGCTCCTTGTTGCTTATGCAAATTTCTGCTTCTGGCTTGAGTTTTTCCCCAGAAAATTGGTTTTGGTTTTTCTTTTCTACAGTATAGTCAGGCTGCAAATTGTCCAAACTTTTATGCTCTGATTCCTTTTTAAGCCTAACTTACAGTTTCATGTCATCTGTTTGTGAACACATATTACTATATGCTGTTAGGAACAGCCAAACCACATCTTGAACACTTTGCTTCTTAGAAATTTCTTCTGCCAGATACCCTAAATTATCTCTCTCAAGTTCAAAGTTCCACAGATCTCTAGGACTGGGGCAAAATGCGACCAGTCTCTTTGCTAAAGCATAACAAGAGAGACCTTTACTGCAGTTCCCAACAAGTTTCTCATCTCCATCTGAGACCACCTCAGCCTTGGCTTCACTGCCCATCACTATCAGCATTTTGGTCACAAATCATTCAACAAGTCTCTAGGAAGTTCTAAACTTTCCCACATATTCCTGTCTTCTTCTCTGCCCCCCAAATTGTTCCAACCTCTGCCTGTTACCCACTTCCAAAGTCACTTCCACATTTTCAGGAATCTATAGCAGTACCCCACTTCTCTTGGTACCAATTTTCTGTAGAAGCCAATTTTCACACTGCTGTGAAGAACTACCTGAGACTGGGTAATTTACATAGAAAAATGGTTTAATTGACTCACAGTTCTGCATGACTGAGGAGGCCTCAGGAAACTTACAATCATGGCAGAAGGCAAAGGGGAAGCAAGGCATGTCTTACATGGAGGCAGGTGAGAGAGAGAAGGGGGAAGAGCCCCTTATAAAAGCATCGGATTTCATGAAAATTCGCTCACTATCGTGAGGATACCATGAGGAGAATCTGTTCCTATGTTCCAATTACCTCCCACCAGGTCCCTCCTCTGACACATGGGGATTACAATTCAAGATGAGATTTGGGTGAGACACAGAGCCAAACCATATCACCTTCCCAAGACTGAACCAAGAAGAAACTAACTCCCTGAATAGACCAATAGTGAGTTCTGAAATTGATGCAGTAAAATATAGCCTATGAACCAAAAAAAGACCAGGACCAGACGGATTCCCAGTTGAATTCTACCAAAGGTACAAAGAAGAGCTGTTACCATTCCTACTGAAAATTTCTATTCCAAAAAATTGAAAAGAAGGGACTCCTCCCTTACTCATTCTATGAGGCCAGCATCATCCTCATACCAAAACCTGGCAGAGATACAACAACAACAACAACAACAACAACAACAACAACAAAAAACCTTCAGGCCAATATTTTTGATGAACATTGATACAGAAATCCTCAACAAAATACTGGCAGACTGAATCCAGCAGCACATCAAAAAGTTTATCCACCATGATCAAGTAACCTTCATCCCCAGGATGCAAGGCTAGTTCAGTATACACAAATCAATAAATGTAATTTGTTACATAAACAGAACCGAAGACAAAAACTACATGATTGTATCAATAGACACAGAACAGGCGTTTGATAAAATTCAACATCTTTTTCTGTTAAAAACTCACAATAAACTAGGTATTAAAGGAACATACCTCAAAATAATAAGAGCCATATATGACAAACCCACAGCCAATATCATACTGAAGGGGAAGAAGCTGGAAGCATTTCCCTTGAAAATTGGCACAAGACAAGGTTGCCCTCTCTCACCACTTGTATTCAACATAGTATTGGAGGTTCTGGCCAGGCAATCAGGCAAGAGCAAGAAAAGGCATTCAAATAAGAAGAAAGGAAGTCAAACTATCCCTGTTTACAGAAGACATGGTCCTATATCTAGAAAACCCCATAGTCTTGCCACAAAAGCTATTTAAGCTGATAAACAACTTCAGAAAAGCCTCAGGATACAAAATCAATGTACAAAAATAGCTAGCACTCCTATACACCAACAACAGTCAAGCTGAGCGCCAAATCAGGAATGCAATCCCATTCATAGGAATGCTTTTAGACTGTTCAACCATTGTGGAAGACAGTGTGGTGATTCCTTAAAGATCTAGAGGCAGAAATACCATTCAACCCAGCAATCCCATTACTGGGTATATACCCAAAAGAGTATAAATTGTTCTATTATAAAGACCCATGCACTTGGGTGTTCATTGCAGCGCTATTCACAATAGCAAAGACATGGAATCAACCTAAATGCCCATCAATGAGAGACTGAATAAAGAAAAAGGGGAACATATCCACCATTGAATACTGTGCAGCCATAAAAATAAATGAGATTATGTCCTTTATGGAGACATGGATGGAGCTGAAGACCATTATCCTTAGCAAACTAACTCAGGAACAGAAAACCGAATACCACATGTTCTCACAAGTGAGAGCTAAATGATGAGAACACATGGATACATGCAGGGGAACAACACACACTGGGGCCTGTTGGGGGTAGGGGAGGCAATGGAGAGAGGGAGAGCATCAGGAAGAATAGCTAATTGATGCTGGGCTTAATACCCCGGTGATGGGATGATGTGTGCAGCAAATCATCATGACACACATTTACCTATTTAACAAACCTGTACATCCTGCACATGTACCCTTGAACTTAAAATAAAAGTTGGAAATTAAAAAAAAAAATCAGCATTTCTATATGCCAACAGTGAACAGTGAGAAAAAGAAATTAAAAAAAGTAATTCCATTTATAATAGCCACATGTAAAATTAAATACTTAGGAATTAACCAAAGAAGTGAAAGATTTCTATGAAATCTTTCTATGAAATGAAAAATATAAAACACTGATGAAGTCATTTGAAGAGGACCCCCCAAAATGGAAAAATATTTCATGTTCATGGGTTGGAAGAACCAATATTGTTAAAAAGTTCATATTACCCAAAGCAATCAATCTACATATTCAATGCAATTCTTATCAAAATATCAATGATATTCTTCATAGAAACAGAAAAAAAAAATCCTAAAATTTTTATGGAACCACAAAAGATCCAGAATAGCCAAAGCTATCCTGAGCAAAAAGAACAAAACTGGAGGAATCACATTACCTGACTTCAATTTATGCTAAAGAGTATAGCAACCAAATCAGCATGGTGCTGGCATAAAAACAGACACAAAGTCCAATGGAACAGAACACAGAACTCGGAAACAAATCCACACATATAGTGAACTCATTTTCGACAAAGGTGACAAGAATACACACTGGAGAAAAGACAGTCCCTTCAATAAATGGTGCTGAGAAAACAATATTTGTATGCAGAAGAATGAAACTTGACC
Organism: Macaca nemestrina; assembly: GCF_043159975.1. NCBI lineage: Eukaryota > Metazoa > Chordata > Mammalia > Primates > Cercopithecidae > Macaca > Macaca nemestrina. Next base: position 55,095,458 of record NC_092145.1, read on the forward strand.
CCCATCTTTTGCCATATACAAAAATCAAAACGAAATAGATTAAACACTTAAATCTGAGACCTCAAACTATGAAACTACTACAAGAAAACATTGGGGAAAATCTCCAGGATATTGGTCTGGGCAAAGATTTCTTAAGCAATACTCCACAAGTACAGGCAACCAATGCACAAAATGGACAAATGGGATCACATGAAGTTATAAAGCTACAGTACAGTAAAGGAAACAATCAACAAAGTGAAAAGAAAAACCACAGAATGAGAGAAGATATTTGCAAACTATCCCTCTGACAAGGGATTAATAATTATAATATATAAGGAGCTCAGACAACCCTATAGGAAAAAAATCTAATAATCTGGTAAAAAAATCACAGAAGATTTGAATAGACATTTCTTAAAAAGAAGACATACAATGGCAAACAGACATATGAAAAGTTGAAAGGTGCTCAACATCATTGATCATAAGAGAAACGCAAATCAAAACTACAATGAGATATCATCTCACCCCAGTTCAAATGGCTTATATCCAAAAGACAGGCAATGACAAATGCTGGCGAGGATGTGGAGAAAAGGGAACCCTTGTACATTGTTAATGGAAATGAAAGTCAGTACAACCACTGTGGAGAACAGGTTGGAGGCTCTTCAAGAAAGTAAAAATTGAGCTACTATAAATCCAGCAATCTTACTGCTGGGTGTATACCCCAAAGAAAGGAAATCACTATACTGAAGAGAGATCTGCACTCCCATATTTGTTGCATCACTGTTTACAATACCCAAGATTTGTAAGTAACCTAAGTGTTCATCAACAGATTAATGGCTAAAGAAAATGTGGTACATATACACAATGAGGTAATATTCAGCCATAAAGAGAATTAGATCCAGTCATTTGCAACAACATGGATGAAACTGGAGTTCATCATGTTAAGTGAAAGAAGCAAGGCACAGAAAGGCAAAACACTGCATGTTTTTACTTATTTGTAGGATCTAAAACTTAATTGAACTCGTGAACACAGAGAGTACAAAGATAATTACTAGAGTTTGCGTAGGCGTTGTGGGGGAGATGGGATGGCTAATGGGTACAAAATAAAAAGAGTGAATAAGACCTACTATTTGATAGCACAACAGGGTGAATATAGTCAATAATAATTGTATATTTTTAAATAACTTAAATAATGTAATTAAATTGTTTGTAACTCAAAGAATAAATGCTTGAGGGGATGGATACCCATTCTCCATGATGTGCTTATTTCACATGACATGCTTGGATCAAAGCAGCTCATGTACACCATAAATATATATATCTACTATGCACCCACATTTTTTAAAAAAGTAGTTAAAAAATTAAAGAAATAGATACATGACTAAGTAAATTTTTATGTGGTGTAAGGTAAGGATCAAGAGTATTTTAAAAATACAGATATCCATTTTTTCAGCATAATTTCTTTAAAAGAATATTTTTCCTCAATGAATTAACTTGGCACTTTGTTGAAAATTAATACTATATATGTGTGGGACTATGTGTGCACTCTACATTCTGTTACACTGATCTTTTTAAAATCTTCTTTAATACTAAATTTTCTTCAAAACTTACTATAAAGCTGCAATAATCAAATAATTTAAACCTTTTGTTTTGTTCTTTTTCAAAATTTATTTGGCTATCTTAATTCCTTTGAATTTCTATAAACATTGTATAATCAGCTTGTCACTTTCTATTTTTAAAAAATTTGCTGGGATTTTCATTGTGTTACATTGAATCTACAGATTTATTTCAGTAGGACTTATGTCTTAACAAAATTGTGCCATCCACTCATGGACTCAGTATTTATAGTATCTCCATTTATTGAGGTTTTCTTTATATCAGCAGGATTTTGTAGTTTTCAGTGTTTCCAACCTTAGGGGGAAGCATTCAGTTTTCCTTTATCTCATATGATATTAGCTGTAGGAGTTTATAAATGTCCTTTATCAAGTTGGGGAAAGTCTCCTTTGTTTCTAATTTGCTAAGAGTTTCTATTATCAGTGGATATTTTATTTTATTAAATAGGTTCTTTTTGGCATCAGTTAATATTATGTGATTTTTCTTTTTTTAGACTGTTAATATGTTTGATTACATGGGTTAATTTTTCAAAGATTGAGCCAGCCTTGTATTCCTTGGATAAAATTCACGTTGTTGTGATGTATTATACTTTTTATACAGTGCTGGATTCAGTCTGCTAATATTTTGTTGAAAATTTTTGTGTCTGTGTTCACGAGGGATATTGTTCTGTAGTTTTATTTTTTGTGTGTGTCTTTGTCTAGTTTTGGCATCAAGATAACACAGGCCTTGTAAAATGAATTGGGATGTGTTTCCTGTAACCATATTTTGTGGAAGATGCTGTACAGTACTGGTATTAGTTCTCTTTTAAATGCTTGTTAGAATTCACCAGAAATGGATATCTAGACCTAGAGATTTCTTCCTTTTTGTTTTTTTTTTTTTTTTTAACCGCAAATTCCATTTCTTTAATAGTTATCAGGCTGTTCAAGCTATCTATTTTATCATGGGTGAGTTTCAGTCATTTTCAGTTTTCTAAGAGATGGTCTTTCTGATCAAAGTTGTTAAATTTTTATATGTTGAATTGTTTGTAATATTTTCTTATTGTCTTAATATCTGTGCATTCTGTGGTGATATCTCATTTTCTATTCCTTACATGGGTAATTTGTGGCCCCCCTCTTTTTTTCTTTATAAATCTTGCTATGGGTTTATAAATTTTGTTACTCTTTTTAAAGAAGCAGCTTATGAGTTAATTAATGTTTTCTATTGTTTATACAGTTTTTGGATTTCATCGATTTTAGCTTTTATCTTGATTACTTCCTTCTTTGTTCTTGCTTAGGGTTTTTTTTTTTTTTTTTTTTAATTAGGTGGAAACTTGGATGATTTGCTTGTGACCTTCCTTCTTTTCTAATATAAGCACTTAATACTATAAATTTTCTTCTAAGAACTGCTTAGGTGCATGTCACAAATTTTGATATGTTTCATTTATATTAAATTCAAATATTTTAAAATTTCTCTTGAGATTTCCTCATTGACCTATGTATTATTTAGCAGTGTATTAATTTTGAATTCATTGGAAATTTTAATCTATTTGTTATTGATCTCTAGATTAATTACATTGTGGTAAAATAGTATACTTTATATGATTCCAGTTATTTTAAATTTGTTAGCGTTTGTTTTATGACCTATAATAGGGTCTATTTTGGTGTATTAGTTCATTCTCACATTGCCGTGAAGAAATACCCAAGCCTGGGTAATTTATAAAGGAAAGTGGTTTGATTGACTCACAGTGCCCCAGGGCTGGGGAGGCCTCAGGAAACTTAACAATCATAGTGCAAGGGGAAACAAACATGTCCTTCTTCACATGGCAGCAACAAGGAGAAGTGCTGAGTGAGGGAGGGGAAAATCCCCTTGTAAAATCATCAGATCTCATGAGGACTCACTATCACAGGAACAGTATGGAAGTGAATCATGCCCGCATGATTCAATAACTTCCCACCAGGTCCCTCCCATGACACATGGCGATTATGGGAACTATAGTTCAAGATGAGATTTGGGTGGGGACACAGCCAAACCATATTATTCCACCCCTAGTCCCTCCCAGATCTCATGTCCTCACATTTCAAAACAATCATGCTTTCCCAACAGTCCTTTAAAGTTTTAATTCATTCCAGAATTAAAATCCAAGTCCAAAGTCTCATCTAAGACAAGGCAAGTCCCTTTCACCTATGAGCCTGTAAAATCAAAAGCAAGTTAGTTACTTCCTACATACAATGGGGGTACAGGCATTGGGTAAATACAGCCATTCCAAATGGGAGAAATTGGCCCTATACAAAGGAGGTACAGGCCCCATGTAAGTCAGAAATCCAACAGGGCAGTAATTAAAGCTTAAAGTTCCAAAATGATCTACTTTGACTCCATGTCTCACATCCAGGTCATGCTGATGCAAGAGGTAGGCCCCCACACACCCTGGAAGCTCTGCCCCCGTGGCTTTGCTGGGTATAGTCCCCCTCCTGACTGCTTTCATAGGCTGGCATTGAATGTCTGCGGCATTTCCAGGTGTATGGTGCAAGCTGTCGGTGGATCTACCATTCTGGGGTCTGGAGGATGGTGGCCCTTTTCCTACGGCTCCACTAGGCAGTGCCCCAGTGAAGATGCTGTGGGGATTGCTTTCCACGCATCCTCTGAAATCTAAGCAGATGTCCCCAAACCTCAATTTACTTCTGTGCACCCTCAGGTCCAACACCACATGGAAGCTGCTAAGCCTTGGGGATTGCGCCCTCTGAAGCAATGGCCTGAGTGATAGGTGGCCCTTTTTAGCTACAGCTGGAGCAGCTGTGACTCAGGGCACCAAGTCCCAAGGCTGCACACAGCAAGGGGACCCTGGACCCAGCCCAGGAAATAATTTTTTCCTCCTAGGCTTCTGGGTCTGTGATAGGAGGGGCTGCTGTGAGGATCTCTGACATGCCTTGGAGACATTTTTTTCATTGTCTTGGTGATTAACCTTTGGCTTCTGCAAATTTCTGCTGCTGGCTTGAATTTCTCCCCAGAGAAAGGGGTTTTCTTTTCTATCACATCATCAGGCTGCAAATTTTCCAAACTTTTATGCTCTGCTTTCTCTTGAATGCTTTGTTGCTTAGATATTTCTTCTGCCAGATTCCCTAAATAATCTCTCTCAATTTTAAAGTTCCACAGATCTCTAGGGCATGTGCAAAATACCACCAGTCTCTTTGAATAGCAGGAGTGATCTTTACTCTAGTTCCCAGCAAGTTCCCCATCTCCATCTGAGACCACCTCAGCCTGGACTTCATTGTCCATATCACTATGAAGCATTTTGGTCAAAGGCATTCAACAAGTCTCTAAGAAGTTCCAAACTTTCCCATATTTTCCTTTTTCCTTCTGAGTCCTCCAGACGGTTCCAACCTCTGCCTGTTACTCATTTCCAATGTCGCTTCCACATTTTCCAGTGTCTTTACAGCAGTGCCCCACTCTCTGCAGTACCAATTTACTATATTATTCCATTCTCATGCTGCTAATAAAGACATACCCAAGACTGAGTAATTTATAAAGGAAAGAGGTTTAATTGACTCACAATTCTGCAGGGCTGGGGAGGCCTCAGGAAACTTACAATCATGGCAGAAGAGGAAGCAAACACGTCTTTCTTTACGTGGTGGTAGCAAGGAGAAGTGCCAAGCGAAGGGGGTAAAGCCACTTATAAAACCATCAGATCTCATGATAACTCATTCACTATCATGAGAACAGCATGGACGTAATTGCCCCCATGATTCAATTACCTCCCACTGGGTCCCTCCCATGACATGTGGGGATTATGGAGATTACAATTAAAGATGAGATTTGGGTGGAGCCAAACCATATCATTTGGTTAATGTCCCATGTGCCTTTTGAATAAGTGTGTATTCTGTTGTAGGTTGACTGTTGTATAAATGTTAATTAGATTCAGTTGTTTGATTGTTTTATTCAGTTCTTTTCTCTTATTGCTGATTTTATGTCTACCAGTTCTGTCGCTGAAAAAAGGAGTGAATTCTTCAGCTATAATTTTGTATTTGTTTATTTCTCTTTTTGGTTCTATCTGTTTTTGCTTCATGTTCTTTGAATGTTTGTAATTAGGTGAATATGTACCTAGAATTTTTATGTCTTCTTGGTTAATTGACTCATTTGTCAATATGTAATGTCTGTTTTTAATCCTCTGATTTTGTTTTCTCTGAAGTCTACTTTTATATTAATGCATCACTTCAGCTTTATTTCACTTTGTGCTTGTATGGTATCTTTTTATTTTCCTTTTAATGTATTTATATTACATTTGAAGTAAATTTCTTCAGATAGCATGTAATTGAATCATGTCTTTTTCATCCTTTCAGGCAATTTCTACCTTTTATTTGGTGTGTTTAGATCATTTACACTTGATGTAATTTTTGTTATGTCTACCATTTTATTATTTGTTTTCTCTGTTCCTTCTGTCTTGTAATCCCGTTTCTCATTTTCATCCCTCTTTTGAATTATTTATATAATTTTTAGTGTTCAATTTTAATTTATCTATTAAAATTCTGACTGTATGTCTTTGTATAATAATTTTAGTGGTTTATCTAGGGATTACAAAATACACACTTAACTTTTAAGTCTATTTAATATCAATATTTTACTACTTTTACTGGAATGTAGAAACTACCATATAAGTACATTTTCCCTTCCTCCTCTACACTGTAGGCATCTTTTCTACATAACATCTGTATACATTGAAAATATCTTCAAAGAGTGCTGTATATTTTGGTTTGAACTATCAAACATGTTTTAAAAAACTGAAAAGGAGAAAAGTGTATTTTACTGGTAACACTTGTATCTCGCTAGTAAAAAATTGTATCTTTTTTTTTTTTTTGCTTTTTAAAAAATTATTATTATACTTTAAGTTCTAGGGTACATGTGCATAATGTGCAGGTTTGTTACATATGTACACTTGTGCCATGCTGGCGTGCTGCACCCATCAACTCGTCAGCACCCATCAACTCGTCATTTACATCAGGTATAACTCCCAATGCAACCCCTCCCCCCTCCCCCCTCCCCATGATAGGCCCAGGTGTATGATGTTCCCCTTCCGGAGTCCAAGTGATCTCATTGTTCAGTTCCCACCTATGAGTGAGAACATGCGGTGTTTGGTTTTCAGTTCTTGCGATAGTTTGCTGAGAAGGATGGTTTCCAGCTGCATCCATGTCCCTACAAAGGACACAAACTCATCCTTTTTTATGACTGCATAGTATTCCATGGTGTATATGTGCCACATTTTCTAAAATTGTATCTTAATAGTGAAACTACTTATTTACCATTTCTGTCGCCCTCCTTCATTCCTTATGTTCCAATTTTCTTTCTAGTATTATTTCCCTTTGCTTTAATAACTTACTTTAATAAGTCTTTAGAGCATACCTGCTAGTAATGAATTATCATATTTTTCTTTCATCTAAAAATATGATCTAAAATATCATCTAAAAATATGACTTCCTCTTTATTCCTGAAGAGTAATTTTGATGGACACAAAATTCTGGGTTGACAATTCTTTGCTTTTAGCATTTGAATATTATGGTGAAATTTACCTTTTGTCTCTTGTCCCGTGGTTTTTAATGGGCAATCATTATCTATATGAATTGTTATTCTTTTTATATGAGGTATCATTTTTCTGTCTACTTTCAATACTGTTTGTATTTAGTTTTTAGCAGTTTGATTATGATGTACCTGAGGAGTGTAGATTTTTTTGGGTTTCTTCTGTTTGTGATGTGCTCAGCTTCTTAAATATGCAGGCTTATGTGGAAGGCAGAATAATTTTTCTCCAAAGATGCCCATACTCTTATCTCCAGAACCTGTGGAAAAAATACATATACATACATATATATAGTTATCTGGCATATGTAACTAAGATTACCAATCAGCATATTTAATACAGGCCAGATAAGTTCAGTATAGTTACATGAATCCTTAAAAGTAGAAGCGGAAGAGAGAAAAGTTATAGAGAGTTTAAAATTTTCTATTTGAGTTTTCTTCATAAGTTCTTGTTTTTGGCTGATTATTTTCTGTTTTAATAGTTCTTTCAAGAGTGTGGTTACTCATTTGAGCATTGTAAGTGGATGCTTTCAAGCGTCTGTATTTGTTTAATGTTACTATTGTATGCTGATTGTATTTTCCCATGCAGTTAAAATTTTTGTAGCTATACATATGTCAAATATTTTGGATTATATTCTGGACATTTTAGATATTAGTTTGAGACTCTCTGTATTGTTTCAGTATTATAGAGGATATTGATACTTTTTGTTTTAGCAGACAATTGACTTCCTTAGGTTCAGATTGCAAGGTCCAACTTGCTTTCTAAGGGCTGAGATTCCAATGTCAGTTCAGTTTTTTATGCTATTTGAAACTTTTTCATGTGTGACACCCAATGGTCAGTTTGAAACATGAGCAGAAGTCTATTTATTAGCTGAGTTCTCAAAGTCTTCTTATGCTCACTAGGATAATATCCATCCATGTGCAGGTCAGGGCTATGCCCAGGTGTTCTTAAAAACTTTATGGGTTCTCTTTTCTGAGCTCCTCATGCTCTATTTTTTGGTATTTGCTGGTTCCCTGGTGCTTCTTTATAAATTCTTCAGTCAGAAACCACCAATATTGTGCTGCTTCTGGGGATAAGGTGTGGGAGGACAGATGAGAGAGAGAGAGAGAGAGAGAGTGGAGAGGGAGAGGGAGAGGGAGAGGGAGAGGGAGAGGGAGAGACATTGTGCTGCTTGTAGGGATAAGGTGTGGGAGGACAGACGAGAGCGGGGGTGGGGGGAGAGAGAGAGAGAGAGAGAGAGAGAGAGAGAGAGAGAGAGAAAGAGAAGACAAAAAACAGTGGAGTTTGGTCTCATCCTCTTGAATCCTTAGCTCCCCACCTAATGGAGAGGATGTTTTTCTTGCCATTGTCACTACAGGACTACTTGAAAGCTTGGATGGGAGAGGACAGAGAAAGTGAAGAGAAAAAAATCCTAGTGTTTTTCTCCACTTTCTTTGAGGTTTACCAGTTCTCTTTCCTATTCCTTGTGTCAGGTTTCTCCTGGTTATCTCTCTGTTTGCACCATAGGACTCAGTATTGTGTTTCAGACTTCATTGAGTTGAAGATCGAAATACTAGAACAAAACAATTGGTAAAATCACCACTGGTTTTGTTTTACTTAGAATTCTGGTATCCTCCAATCTGTTGTAATTTAATTTTCTCTCCTCAAATGGCTAGTCCATGAATTCCGTCTGGGTTTATATTTGTAATCAGTTGGACAGAAAGAGTGGCATGTATTTATTTAATGTTACTTGGAATGAGTTACTTACTATCCCTTTAAATATCTGTAGAATATGTTGTGATGTTCTCTTCTCGATTCCTGATATTGGTAATTTGTGCCTTCCCACTCCTTTTTCTTGCTGAGGCTAGTAGAAGTATATCAATTTTATTGCTTATTTCAAAGAACCAGATTTTGATATAATTGATTTTTCTCTATTTTTTTCTGTGTCCTCTTTCGTTAATTTCCTATCTTTATTATTTCTTTAGTTTGTATATTTTGGTTTAATTGACTCTTCTATTTGTCCTTTTCTTCTTTATTTCCTTTACCTTCTCTTGACTTTTTTTGGATTGTGCATTTTTAAAGTATTTTATTCCATGCGCTCTTCTTCTCTTATTAGCTAATGTCTTTGATATATTTTTCAGTAATTTCCTGAGTCTTTAAAATATGCATTTTATGATCTCACAGTATACCTTTTCAAATAATCTTGTATTATTCTGTGTATAGCATAATAACCTCCAAGAGTATACTTCTGTTTTCCTCCAATATTTTATGCTCTTGTTTTATACATTTTACTTTTATATATGTTACAACCTTCACAATATTATTATCATTACTTTTTTGCTTTTACAGTTAATTAATAAAGAGATTTAAAATGATAAAAATATATTTTATGTTTGTCCATATTACCATTTCTGGCACTCTTCAGTGTTTGAGTGGATACACATTTCTATTTAATATAATTTTCCTCTAGTTGAAGGATTTCCTTTAATATGTCTTTGACTGCAAGTTTTTTTTCAACTTTTGCTATTCTGAAAAAAAAATCATTTGGCTTTTTTTGGAAACCTATTATTTCTGAGGTTAGAATTCTAGGTTGACACTTTTTTCGTTGTTTTCTTTCAGTGCTTTGGGAATGTGTCTCTATTATTTTATGGCTTCCATGGTTTCTGAACAGAAGTGTGATGTAATTGTTATGTCTGCTATGCTATATGTAATGTGTTCCTTTCCACTGCCTTCATTTTGGATTTTTAAAATTATCACTGGTTTTCAGCAATTTGATTATGTTGTACCTTGGGATTTTCTTTATGTTTCTTCTACTTCGGATTTTTTGAGTTTCTTGGTTTATTATACTTATAATTTTCATCAAATTTGAAAATATTTTGCCACTACTTTCTCAAATTTTTTTTGTCCCTTCTCATTTTCCTGGGACTCCAGCTACACTTATGTTAGACTGCTTAATATTGTCACACAAGACTCTGATGATCTGTGTATCTTTTTAGACTTTTTTCTCTTTGTTCTTTATTTTCTATAGTTTCTATTGCCATGTCTTCAAGTTCACTGATCATTTCTTCTGCTATATCTTATTTTCTGTGCAATCAAGTCTATTGTCTTTTTAATTTCCATTTGTCTTTTTAATACTTTCTATTTTTCTTCTTCTCATATTCACAATTTCCTTGACCTTTTTGAAAATATGAAAAATATTTATATTATCATTTTAAAAATCTTATGTGCTAATATCACAATGTCTGTCAATTCTGGATATTATTCTATCACTTGATATTTTTCTCTTGGTCATGGGCCATATTTCCATGATTTTTTGTAAGCTTGGCAATTTTTGATTGTATGCCAGACCTTGTGAACTTTATATTGCTGAGTGCTACGCTTTGTTGTATTTTTTTAAGTGTTTTGGAATTTGTTCTGCCATACATTCATGTTACTTCTGAGCTTTGCTTTTAAGCTTTAGTAGTGTGCTTAATGGACTAATTTAGCTACAATACTAAGGGAAAGTCTTTCTAAAGACTTTAGCCTGTAATCTATATATTACAAGATCTCTCTGTGCTTGCTGGTGGAAATGTGAATTATTACCTTTTCTGTGTGGACTCCAACAGTTTTTTAGTCTGTTGATTTCCAGTGGTTCTTGGTAGTGAATTGGGACGTAGCTTCTTGTATTCCTATTCAAATGTTACGTGCTAGATAGCATTCATCAATTAGCTCTTACATGTTTTCCTTATCATTAGTATTCTCACAATGTGTCCTTATAAGTAGCATTCTCACTTGGCTGACCAATAAAGAATGAGTGATGGTGAATTCCTGACTCTTACAGCCACTCCCCTCCCTGTGGTATTTCTTGGACAGGATCAGAACATGGGAAAATGCTGTCAATTTTCATTTATGATAGTTATGTTTTCTAATGTTACTACAAATACAGAGTTAGTGAATACTGAGTTATTGCCTCTAGGAGGAATACAGGGTTAGTTCCTTATAGCCTTTGACCACAAAAGTTTTGTCAGTGGGTCAAAATGTAACCTGGTTATGTGTATTTGTGTTTAGAGACACTTTATTTAATATATATTGTTGATTCACTAACATTGAACTTATGGCCAATAGTACCATAATGCACACCTGAACAAAGCTTATCTGATATATGTATTTCCTCCTTAAGGCACATCACAGCCTTCTTGAGGTTAGAAACACTAGGCAGCACTTTAGTACTACACTTGGGGGTCATTTAAAACAGTAAAATCACCAAGAAAAAGCAAAAAGAAAAAAAAAAAAGAAAATTGTGACATTAAATATACCGTGAACTGGATACTTGTTTATAGTATGAGCACCAAAGCAAGAAGGCAGGTGCCACTTTGTTTTAACACCATAGGGAACATGCCTGGGTGTGATGCAAATTTTTCAGTGTTCTGTGCATGCATATGTCTGTGAATAACTGCAAAATCTCCATGAATATTGATTTTGGGGTTACAAATAAATTTTAGCAAGTAGGCAAATTCACAAATATGGAATCCATGAATAATGACTGTCAGTGGTACTGATGTGTGACTTGTTTCTTTCTACTTATCTATTCTCACTTAGTAAAACTTAAGGGCCTTGCTTTCTGAAGGTTGGCACACTCCCAACCCCAGTGCCTTCTTTACAAGGCCTAACTAAACTCAAGAACTATATTCACCATAGAAAACTGAAACGATCAGAGTCCATCCTAATGAAATAGGGTTTGGGGGCACTTACTTTAGAATTTCATAGTACCCTACCCATTTTGTAACACAGGCAGTTGCTATTGGTATTGACTTGGTGGGCCCACTCTCCCCAAGTCTGTTTGTTTTTGTCTGAAGAAATATCCCAAGTGATACCTAAATATACTTCATATCCTTTTGACCCAATTATACATTTTATTGTCTGCAATCAACCATTTTTAGTGTCTAAATAAAGTGATTTTGTTTGTATGTGCTATTAGGAAGTGTATGTACTCATTGGGCTAGTATTTTTTCAATTAACTAGTTAACTTTACCCTACAAAGGCTGCTAGACCCTCATCTTGTGAGATGCTTTAGGTTTAAGAAAATGCTTTAGGTTTAAGTTATGTGTTTACAGTCTGCGTTTTAAGAAGGTCACTGTAAAATTATCTTTTTGGCTTTTTGTTGCTGTGCTATCTGTCTGTCATGTCACATTAGATTTTTTCAAGGATTATGTCATGCATGACACTGTGAAGAGACTCAGTCCATCATGAAAATAAAGCCCTTGCATGTGAAAATGGGGGAATAAAAGGTGTGCCTTGTTTTTTTTTTTTTTTTTAAAAAAAGCAGGTCAAAAAAGTAAAAACCATTATTGGAAGATAAATTCTGAGTCCAAGAAGCAAAGGCCAGGGAGGGCAGCCTTGACATTGTTTTCAGCTGGTTTTGAGCAGACTCGTCCAGAGAAGCCAAGGGGGAGATTATTTCTATAAAAAAGATACATTTGAGCTTATCTTCTTTTATCCTTTTGCACATGGAAGGGAAAACGTGGACTGCTTCATTTAAACAGAGCTTGCTCCCTTCTAAGTTTAAGAGTTCCTGGCACCTGAAGCCAAAGCCCCTCAGTGGGCCGGATTTCAGGGTCCTGCACAGGAGCTGACTTCAAAGTGCCCTGAGGAAAGTAAAAGCAGCACAGTGTGATAATGTCCAAAGGCCTGAAGAAAACTTTGTGGAAAGTTATTTCTTGTGTGCATGTTTCCCCCTGACATGTGTAAACTATAATAATAATAAATAATATATTTTGGAATTCAATTTGATATGCCATTGTTGCTCTTCTCCCTGTTTTGTGTCCTCTAATGCAATATAATTTATATATACACATGTATTTCTCTCCCTTCTCCTTTACCTGCAATATCAGTGACATATTTTTGAGTTTCTGTACCTGGATGTCCTTTTCTCTGGTTCTCACCTTGATCCCTTAGAGTTCACTTTTGACTTTCCTTCCTCATGAAACTTCTTCCATAGGCTTAAAAAAAAGTCTTTCTTTTGTCCATGTTAAGAGAGTGTTTTTCTGTGCTAATCCTATTTGATAGTCTGCTGCCCCAGACATCAACTGCCCCTCCTCTGGGTTCTCTGAGTTCATGCTCTCTCAAGGGAGAGCCTGTCTATCAGTGTCTTCTTCTTTCAGCTGCTCTCTTGAAATGCTTCAGGTCATCCCTCCCTTGCCTTGGCTTTATTCTGAACGTTTTAAGACTCTCTCTTTTACTACCATTAACATCTCTCTCTCTTTCACTGACTTCTTCTCTTTTTCCTATAAACAAGCTCAGTTCTACAAGCTCTTTACAACTGTAATCATAAAAAATCTGACCTAAAAGGACCCTTAATTTATGTTATATTTGTTATTCTTACTAGCAACTGTCTAGTTTTTTCCTCCTTTTACCACCAGATTTTTCAAAAGAATAACTTATTCTTGTTACTCTGATTTCCTTTAGCCACAGTCTATCTTTTGTCCCCACCACTCTAAATAAAGTATTCTATTCAAGGCCCCTAGTGACTTTAAAATCATCACATATAGTGGCCTGTCCAAGTCTTTCTCTTCTTCCTCACTCCTTCTCCAACTTTGCCATAGGCAAATCAACTTCCTTGGGGAATGACTTAGAGAGGTGCAAAATAAAAAGTGAAAGTTACCCAACCTTGTGCTGGATCCCTCATTTCTGTCCCAAGAAGCAATAAATGAAACAGTTTATTGTATATCCTTCCAGAAATGTTCTGTGCATGATCAAACATCTTTTTATACAAACAGAGTCACATTATGTATAATATGTTCCATAGATTTCTTTTTCCACTTAAAAATAAGTCCTGTAGAGTATTCCATATTGGCATATACAAATTTATCTCTTTAAAAAATGACCGAGTGGTGATCTCTTGTAAGGATGAATCATAGCTCATTGAACTGATCTCCCATCAATGGACCTTCAGGTCGTATCCAAATTATTGCTATCACAGTATTGCAGTGAACATGCTTATAGAAGCAAATGCATTTGGATTTGATTGCTTGTGTGAATATATCCACAGTAAAATTTCTAGATTTGGAAATGCTATTCAGTTGTCTCTCTCTTTTTAAACATGGACAATTTAATAATATAACAAATCCCCATGTAATCTCCACCAGATTATGAAATAGAATATTTGCCTACCTTCTATTTCTTTTCCCTACATCCTTCTCTCTGCCCATACTCCAAGTAATTACTAATTTGAAATTTGTATTAATAATCCTCTTGCTTTTTAAAAAAATATTTTCACAGAAGTACTCCATTTTAAAAGTATTTTCTCCGTTGGTTTTCTATCATCCAGGATCTCTTTTTACCTTGCTTATCCTTCTTCTTTTGGTTTCCTTCCTGATTTCTTCCCATTTCTTCAGTGTGCTTGTTCTCTGAGGTTTAGTCCTCTGCTTTCTGTTCATCTGAATTTCTACTCAGTGGTCTTATGCCTTTGTTATATTTTTTATTTCCTTATTCACATGGATGACTCCTAGACCTGTATTTCTCTCTCTAACCTCTTTCCTGAGCTCCAGTTTACCACCTTCAACATTTTTACTTGAATATTTTGCTATAGCACCTTAAATTATACTGGAGTCAAATAGCATTTAGTGGGAATGTTTTGTATTCCAGACCCTATGCTAGGTACTTAAGATTCAGAGAAGAATAAGACATGGTCCTGCATTTTAATAGGACAAACAGATGTAAAAACCTGCATAACAGTTGACCTGAACTTACTGTATTCCCTTAGACTATCTCTGACTCCAAAATTTCCTACATCCTTAATAACACCATCATTTTCTTCCTCACCCAGGTTTATCTAGTTATCTTGGCATTTCTTCTCCTTGAGCTGTCTTCTTCCTTTGTTCTTTTCCTTCTTGCTCCACATGAGTTCAGTCACCATATTGTACCAGTTCTTTACTCTTGTATATAACCCTTTCTCTTTTTTCCCCCTTAATACCACTCTTCAGGGTCTTATCTCTTCATACTGGGGTGGTTACAAATTTTTTTTTCAACCTCAAATTCATTATGTAAGCTGTACACTGCTTAAGGTTTCTCATGTCCAGCTCTCAATATTGTTGATCCTCATCCACTTAAATACCTTTAATAACAGTAAGCTACCTATTAAATAAGGTGCAAATTTCATATTCTCACATTTAGAGCCACCTATATTCTGACCCCAAGCACTGTCTTGAACTCCCTCTCCTCTCACTCATTTCTTCTGTGAGAGTTTGGAAACTCAAGTGCCCATAAACATCAGGCAGGTAATGCAAATTGATGAGTCTGGGTTGGTGAGGACTGTGGCAACCTGGGAAGCAAATTTTCCATTTGAAGTATATAGCTTGTGGCTAAACTTAGGCTGTTTGTTGCCATGTGGGGATTGCAAGCCCAGTGATGCCAGAGGTTTTCATTTTTAAAAGAGAAATTAGGAATTCAGATTCTTATATAAAATCTTATCATTTTTAGATGTTACTAACCCCTTTAAAAAGCTGCATGGTTAAAAGATGGTTGCCAGTTTATGCCTTCTTCCTTATATAAACTCTAACTGGGCTGATATGCCATTTGGATTCTCATCTCTATTCTTCCTTCCTAGGATGCCTTTAACCATTATTTAAGCTTATTAGAATTTGCTGAATCCTAGATATTTTGGGAAGTTTTCTCTGGCCATATTACCTTTTTTTCATATTCCTACTTTCTTTGTATATTTTTGTGATTATACAGACAGTACAAATTCATTGTATAAAGTTTGAAATGTGTAATAAAGTACACATCATAAATAATGACTCACTGTCCTACCACTTGACAATAAACCCTGCTAACATCATTATATTTCCTTCTTTTTAGGCATTGTAAAATATATATATATATATCATTATCTCTGTCTCTATCAATCTGCATTAAAGTTCTTCAGAGGAACAGAACAAATGGAGTATATAGAGATACACAGAAAGAGATTTCTTATTATGAATTGGCTCACATGATTACGAAGGCTGAGAAGGCCCATGATCTGCTGCCTGAAAGTTGCAGGCCTAGGAAAGCTGTTGTTGTTGTTCTGATCCAAGCTCAAAGGCCTGAGAACCAGGGGAGCCAATGATGTAAGTCCCAGTCTGAGTCCCAAGGCCAGATAACCCTGGTGTGGTGGGGGGGAACGGTGGAGTCCTAATCTGAACCAGGAAGGCTCAGGAGAGATGAATGTCTCAGCTCGAAAGGGAGAGAGAGAGAGAGAGAGAGAGAGAGAGAGAGAGAGAGAGGGAGGGAGGGAGGGAGAGAGGGAGAGAATGAGAATTCAGCTTTCCTTCACTCTTTTGTTCTATTCGGGCCCTCAGCAAATTGGATGATGCCCACTCACACTGGCAAGGATGGATTTTCTTGACTTAGTCTGCTGATTCAAATGTTAATCTCCTCTGAAAACACCCTCACTGACACACCCAAAAATAATGTTTTAACAGCTATCTGGGCATCCCTTATCCTAGTCAAGTTGACACATTAAATTAACCATCACAAGTCATCCCTGGTGAATTTGGTATCCGTATGCATCTTCTTAAATCAAACTTAATATACAAATAAAGACAATAACAAGGTCATAATTCTGCCTGATATGACACAGGTATTCTTCATACAACCAAAAACTTACCAATCCCTTCCTTAGAAGAGGACATAAAATTCTTGAGTGATGTTTAATTTCCTGATATTCCATAAGGTAGTTACTATGATGTAAAATTAATAATGCAGCCCACCCTCTATATATATGGGTTCTGCATCTGTGGATTCAACCAACTGCAGATCAATGGCTGCAGCTAACCACCATGGCACATGGTGTATGTAACAAACCTGCATGTTCTGCACATGTATCCAAGAGCTTAAGTATAATAATAATAATTAAAACCTGTAAATACTTAAAAAAAAAAACCCCAAAAAACCAAAATCCTTAGAACTAAAGAAAATGCCAAGCACATAGTAAGTTTTAAGTGTAGTATTTTCTGCACCCCACTAACCATGTAAAAAAAAAAAATTCAGAAAAAATGGCATCTGTACCTTTTTCTTGTCATTATTTCCTAAACAGTATAGTGTAACTACTATTTACATAGCATTTACATTGCAATAGGTATTATAAATAATCTAGAGATGATTTAAAATATACAGGAGATGTGTATAGGTAATATGCAGATACTACATTACTTATATCAGGGACTTGAGCATCCGTGGATTTTGGTATTTGTAGGACGTCTTGGAACCAGAACCAATCCCCCATGGATAGTGTGGTAGGACTGTACCCAAATAGTGATATAAAGTCATTACATCTTATGTAACATGATAATGAAATAAGAGAAGAAATTAAACAAAGATATTTGCTTAATATATTTGTGTGTGTATATATATACACACACATACATATTTATTCATAACAAAATAAGGAGGAAATACTCATGACAAGTACAGTCCCCTTTTCTGTAACTGGTCATGTAGTCATAGCTGGTATTTATAAATAACTTTTTTTCATTACTTGTTCTGTACCCTTTGCCTTCAGCAAGTACCTCAGCTGGTTGTTGTTCTTTACCTGCTGGGGTGACCTGAACCTTCATTCCTGAAGGGTCTGGATCATTAATAGTCCTACCTGGATTGGATTGTTGTTGGTTTTCATTGAACTTAATTATAGGGCGTGATAATATTAAGAGATACCACAAGGGATCTCTGGTATTCTAAACAAACTTTTTCTTATCTTTCTTGTGCTGTAGTACTCCAGTTTCCTCTTAGCAGTCTGGGTTGCTCACCCCAGCCAACATCATAACTCCCTTGTTGACCTGTTGATTCAGAGGCATGAAGAGCTCAAAGTGGTTTGTTGGCAGTCTTCTTAACTTTCAGTCCAGTGGAATCATTGTGCTGTGTCGTTTGCGTTTTTGTTGTGTCTTAGGAGTTCTTTATATATTCTGGATATCAATCCCTTTTCAGACATATAATTTGCAAATATTTTCTCCCATCCTGTAGGTTGTCTTTCTACTTTCTTGATAGTGTCCTTTGATGCACAAAATTTCGTCATTTTGTTTAGTCCAATTTATCTATTTTTTTTGGTGCCAGCACTTTTAGTGTCATATCCATCAGACTGTTGCCAAATCTGATGTTAAGATTTTCCCTGAAGTTTTCTTCTAAGAGTTTTATAGTTATAGCTCTTACATTTATGTTTTGTTTTTAAAATCCATTTTTAGTTAATTTTTGTATATGGTGAAGATAAAGGGTTTATTTCTGGGCTTTCTGTTCTCTCCCATTGGTATATATGTAAGTCCTTGTGCTAGCACCATCCTGTTTTAATTACTATAGCTTTGTAGTAAGTTTCAAAGTTGGAAAGTGTGAGTCCTTCAACTTCATTCTTCTTTTTCAAGGGTGTTTTAGGTTTTTGGGAAATTCCATACGAATTTGAAGATCAGCTCTTCACCAACAGCTTGTGAAAAAAAAAGCTGTTGGAATTTTGGCATAAATACTATATTTTTATTAAGCACTTTTCTAAATACCAGTGAATTTGGATACTTCATGAATAATCTATTCATGAATAATAGATTCATGAATCTATTAGGGGTTTTGTGATTGTTGTTATTTATTCAAATGAGCTCTTTATATATTAATATTCTAAACCCTTGAGCATATTTCAAAAATTTTCAGTTCATTTAAATATTTTTTTATGTAGTCCTTCTCACTGGAGAAGTTTAAACATTTTAAATGTTGTATCTGTCAATCTTTTCCATTGTCTTTTCTTCTATTGCTATTAAACTCAGTAAGTTCTTTCTCCCTCCAAGAGCAGGTTAATATTGACATATTTTCTTCTTTAAAAATTGTTAAAACACTTAACTCTTTAGTCCATTATGTTGATGTAGGATGCAAAGTTTCAAACGGATTATCATCCTGACATAACTTACATTCTGTCTTTATAGAATAACCCTTGCTTTTACTCATTTATGATGGCACTTTATTTATTTATTTGATTCATATGGTGTCTTAGCTCTAGAGTCTGTTTGTGCTTTTATTCCATTGATATATCTGTTTGCTTTTGCACCAGTTCCGAATTATTTTAATTAATGTAGCTTTGGAGTGTTTTAGTATATAGCAGAGTCAATCTTCCATCATTATTCGTGTTGTCAGTCTTCCATCATTATTCGTGTTTTAGTATAGAGTCAATCTTCTATCATTATTCTTTTCTCCCCCCAAAATCAAATGTTTTTATATACATATCCCAAAGAGATGGTTAGCTATTTAAGGACAAAGGCTGTGCTTTATTAATCTATTTATTACTCCTACCTGCCACTATTTTGGCCAATTTAGTGCACAATTAATTTTGGTTCAATTTTTAGATTGTCTTTAATGGTTGTGAAATTTATGTTTGTATATTTGTGTTATAAATATTCAAATCTCCCTCTGTACCTTAGGATCTTTGGAATTCAAGCTCACGTAAGGGTGTTCTTTGGCTACTTCTTGTTTTTAAGTCTGAGTGCCCTTTTGGACTCTGGCAGCTATGATTTTTCCAGAGTACGTTTGTCTTCCAATGTCATGTCATACATTTAACAAATTTTAATTCTATGCAGACTCTTCTAGGGAGAAGTAGAGGCAACATCCTGACAAAACTGAACCCGTTATGTACTAAGTGGGACTTGACATTTTTTTTCCTCCTTTTTCCTCACCATGATCTGTAGCTTTACCTCAAGATATTTGGACTCTTTTTAAAATGCCTCCTTTTTTCCTTCCTCTCTAATTCAAGTCATAGTGCTTACTAGATCTAGACATTTATTTAAAACTAGCCTTACCCAGTCATTTCACTTTAATCCCACTGCTAAAATCCTGAGCTATTATTATAACTGAGCCTGACCATAATCCTCAAAGCTATTGTTTTTAGCCTTCTTGCAAAGTACTGCTCATGCTACAAAATATGCAAATGGCATCAGTTCAGATCATTACCATCCAATAAGTAGTTTATTTTGCTTCTGTCTTAAAATATTCCAGGCTTTGGTGTGCCCTCCACTTGTAAGCCCTTTCAATATCTGCCTATGAAGCCAGATAAAAGCTCATTTATCAAAAGGCTCACTTATAGAAAGATGTCTGAGTGCTGTTTTGGCTACTCTGTATGTATGTGGGAAGGTTGTGCTATGTTTGCTAGCAGAGAGAGATGTTTTCCTCTTCCATCTGCAATAGATATTTTCAAATACTGTTTCAAATACAGTTGCTTCTTCTTGTATCTTTGGTCCCACTATAGAGAGAACCCCATAGTCACATTCATCCTGTATGGAGGAAGAACATGCAGATTGTTGGCTGATCTATACATTTCTAGGGTGCCTGTTGCTAAGTATTTTGACAGATGTTAGAGAGAAAAACTCAAAATGACCTTGATAAATTAGGAAAAAGTATCTTACTGGAAAAAAGATAAAAGGATGGGCTATCACAAGGAGATGAAAACCCAAATTCACAACAACAGAGTTGAAAAAGACTGGTTCATCCCAAGCATCACAGACAAAGAACTGAGAGTCACAGTTGATCTAAAGCTAAATATGAACAGGCAATGCAGTACCATGGAGAAAAAAACAACTTGTGTTAAATGCAAGAAGTGATTCTCCTGGTAGGTTGAGGAATCCAGTTTTAAGAAAACATCCTGTTACGTTATTGTTATTACTTAGAATAATCACTAATATTTGTTTTACATTGAGCAAAGTCTTCTTACATGCATTATTAGTTTATTTGGTCCTGACAACAACCCTGTGAGTTATTCATTAGTATATCCCCATTTAATAGAAGAGAAAAACTCAGAAAAGCCAAGCGAAATGCCTGAGGGCATACAGGAAGTTTTGGGTTTAAATTCAGGTCTTCTACCTTCAAATCTGATGTGGTTCCTACTACATCATATTGCCTCTTAATAAAAAAATTAGAGAAATATTACTCATGTTAAAAATACTTTTTAAAATTTTGAAATTATTTGGATATTCTCCAAATAATAAGCTGTCCTGGTGAATTTAATGTAGAAATGGATTTGTATTATTTCATTTCGCAACCAGCTTTTTGTAAGGAAGCTAATTGTGTAAGTACATTTAAACATAGTTATCAATGTATATGGCACAATGACTTGGATCTTGATTGTCTCGCTGAAATAGATATGAAGATATCACTAGTCAAGGAAACTGTGGCCTACAGTTTAGAAAAATAGGTCTTATGGACAGGAAAAAAAATTGGGAACTGTTTAATTATTAAGGGACAAAACGAGAGAGCTAAAGTTGGTCTTTGTAAGAAAGGTTTTATGAGTAGAAAGCTGCTCTGCTTATATATGAAACAGTATACAATTTGCTTCATTCACTAACTCATTAAAATGTTTACTTCAACGAGGCTGGACACGGTGGCTCACACCTATAATCCCAGCACTTTGGGAGACTGAGGCACGTGGATCACCTGAGGTCAGGAGTTTGAGAACAGCCTGGCCATCATTGTGAAACCCCATCTCTACTAAAAATACAAAAATTAGCCAGGCATGGTGGCGGGTGCCTGTAATCCCAGGTACTCAGGAGGCTGAGGCAGGAGAATCGCCTGAACCCGGGAGGCAGAGGTTGCAGTGAGCCAA
This sequence comes from Macaca nemestrina, assembly GCF_043159975.1. Lineage (NCBI taxonomy): Eukaryota > Metazoa > Chordata > Mammalia > Primates > Cercopithecidae > Macaca > Macaca nemestrina. The sequence goes on from NC_092145.1 coordinate 55,117,147, forward strand.
GATTGCTCCGTTACATTCCAGCCTGGCGACAGAGCGAAACTCCATCTCAAAAAAAAAAAAAAAAAAAAAAAAAGGAAAAGAAAAAAAAAATGTTTCCTTCAATTTTCTAATATGTATTAGTCACTCTGCCAGGTGTAATGGACACAAAGATAAATTGTGTCCTGCCTCTGTTGGTGTGATTGCAAATATATTAAAAAAACAACATTATTATATAAATAGTGTAATAAAAGTATGTGTGCCTAGAATGCTGAAGGGTTAAGTAGTTAACTTAATCTAGGGGTGTCAGAGAAAGTGATTTTTTAAAAGCTGATTTTGAAGTTTGAATAGAATCTTGCCTGCTTAAATTGAAGCAGGGGAGGTTTCAGTTGGACTTCTGGAGGAACTTTTAAATATTAGCTTAAGCATTATAATGGCCCATTAAAAAAGGTAAGAATTTTTTTAACCTCAGGAAGATCTAAAGGTAAAAAATAAACTTTCCAAAGCCAGGGGGGGAATGTGCCATATAATCCTTTAAGCAAGGCATCTTCTTCTAGCTCTGGTGTTTTTTTTTTTCCTGATAAATTGAGAGCTGATTCTGCATGCCCAATGATTTGCAAAATCAGACAGTAGACATAATGGAAGTCATGCAGTGTACCTAAAAGCAATTCAATGAAAATGCTCCTATTCTCTTTATGCTTGGTTTTTATGTGAATCTGTATTTGAGGAGAAATTAAGTGTGTGTGTTGTAACCAGATGTTCATGTACTCTCAGCTAAGTAATAATGGGTAACAGTAGAAGGAGGTGGTGCTGTGTATGAGGCAGCGGGACTGAGCCCTGTGGATGGTACCAATACACTTTATAGAAGAAAAAGAGGATTATTGCCTCCTGGTGAATTTCTTTTGAATAGTGTGTGGTTGTGTGTATCAGAAAAACTGAGATAAATCTGGAAGAATACATCAAAGTAAGGGCTTATAAGGATCACGCTCATCGGAAGATCGTGAATCTTTTTCAGAACATCTTGGTATCCCAGTTCAGCTTGCTCCAGAGGGAGTGGATTTCCTAGACTTATTAAAGATTTAAGAGGCAACACAGTGAAATGCTTAAGAGTACAGAATGTAGAATCAGACTGCCTGGGTTTAAATGTTTATTCTTACTTATTAATAATTGTGCCATCTCAGACAAGATTTTTTACCTCCCTGATTCTCATTTCTCTCATCTGTAAAATGAAGATAATGATTGTGGAAAAGTATCTACTTTAAAGGGTTGTTTGAAGATTAAATGAGTTAATACATATAGGAAAACTAGAATACTACCTGGAGCATGGTAAGTGTCATGAGTTCAGCATTTTACAGTTTTCAAAGTCTTCCCTCAGAACCCTGTGAGAAAGTCTAGGCAGATTAAATTAACCCCATTGACAGATGAGGTTATAGGGCTTAAAGAGGTAAAATATCTTGTTCCAGGTCATGCAAAATCAGGACTTGAACCATGCCTTCGTGCCTCATCTAACATTCTTCCCACTTACTCACACTTGTCATTGCGTCCACATTTCTTAGGATGTCCTTAGAAAACGGAGGAAAATAAATGTGCTTGTTTGTATTTGTTTTCTATTGCTGCATAAAAAATTCTCAGTTTAGTGGCTTAAAACATTACACATTTATAATCTTACAGTTTCCATACATCAAAAATCTGGGCACAGCTTAGCTGGATCCTTGCTTATGGTCTCATAAGGCTACAGTCAAGTTGTCAGCCAGGCTGCTTTCTCATTTGGAGGCTCGACTAGGGAAGGATCTGCTCCAAGCTCAATCAAGCTGTTGGCACAATCTAGTACCTTGTGAATTTACAATTCATAGCTGCTTGCTACTTGAAAGGCTGCAATGGAGAGCCTCTGATGCTTGGACTCTCTCATTTGAAGGCAACCCTCATCCCTCTTTTAAAGGGCTTACCTGATTAGGGCAGGTCCGACTAAAATAATCTCCTTTTGATTAATTAAAAGTAAAATTGCATCTGAAAAACCCTTTCGCTTTTGCTTTATTAAATAACAGAAACAGGGGAGCTACATCTCATCACCTTTGCCATATTTTATTGTTTAGAAGTTTACAGGTTTTACCTCCCCTCCAGGGGAGGAGATTACACAAGGGATTGCACATTGTAGGTTACCCTAAGGTATGCCCATCACAGGGCTCATTTTTCTTGAGCTAAGGATGATAATCTACTTTGAGTATAGTCAAGTGATTTTAAAAGTCAAAGTCTGGACTTGAATCAGAGTAGACATGAACAAATAGCCATGTATTTGGGAGGATACATAAAGGACTGCCTCCATTTTACCAGCTTATCCTTCTCAATGGTTTTTCTTTTCCATCTAGGCATACTCCTGCTTAAAATAACTCAGTCCTGGCTGGGTGAGGTGGCTCATGCCTGTAATCCCAGCACTTTGGGAGGCCAAGGTCGGTAGATCACCTGAATTCAGGAGTTCAAGACCGCCCTGGCCAGCATGGTGAAACCCCATCTCTACTAAAAATATGAAAATTACCTGGGTGTGGTGGTGGGCACCCGTAATCCCAGCTACTCTGGAGGCTGAGGCAGGAGAATCACTTGAATCCTGGAGGCAGAGTTTGCAGTGAGCCGAGATCATGCCACTGCACTCCAGCCTGGGTGAAAGAGCGAGACTGCATCTCAAAACACAGACGCACACACACACACACACACACACACACACACACACACACACACCTCAGTCCCTGGGCTGCCATTAAATGCATACATACTTTTCACTTGATAGTCAGGGCTGTAACAGTTATAAATATGAGCAACAATCTTGTCTTTGTCTATCTGTCTCTATCTCACTCTCTTCAAGCAACTTCAAAGGGGCTGCATACAATCTTTTCTCTCTTTTGGTGGCTAAAGTATCTCTCTCCCCAGACATTCATGCAGAAAAGACAGAATAACAGTTCTAATGGAAATAACAATTTCTCCTTAAATAACCCCCTTTTATCTGGTGCTCTGTAAATGCTATATTGAGGGATCGCACTGTCATTGGGAAGAGAAAGTCACAGCAACGACATGCTGCAGCTGGGAGTGGAATTCAGGCAGGCTGGTTCCACAAACGTATGTTTTTCCCTACTGAAGCCTGCCTGTGTATTTCTGACTTAACCCTGCAGCTCTAGGGAAAGGCTGGTGGCAGGGTCTTTAGCCAGTGGGCTGACTTGCCAGGTAGCCACATATTCATGTATTTAGAGACTGAAGTAAATTTTCCTGGATCCAGCATGGCTGAGGAAATAGGTTATCAGTGAGCTTATGAAATTCCATACTTCATTCTTCAATGTATTAGAATATGATAAAATACAGCATGAAAATTAGGCTGAAGAAAATTCCTTTCTGTGAAGATTTAGAAGGCATTTTCAAACTGGCACAGAGCCATGAAATCAGCATTATGAATGCCAGTGAACACCATGTTGCCGGGGATTGGCTGTGCTGAAGCACTTAGGTAAAGAAAGCACAAGATAATGGAGCTGAGAGTAGATGGCAAGTTTTATGTATCTATATTTTGGGGCTTTTGAGCCCAGGGTCATCCTTAGGTGGACATGGCGCTTGGGGTAAAATCACAATGTGCATCTTCCCCCTTCATCATCTGTATGTAGACAAAATTAGATTGAAATGAACATTTATATTGTCGTCAGGGATGGGGGTGGTGGGAAGGCAATCAAACAGGGGTCATTAGAAGCAGTATTGAGAGAGGCCAAAGCCATTTTTATGTTTTGAGTCCCTTGGCACATGAAAAAGGCCCAAGAGGAGGATTAAACAAGTAAGTACAGGTTGTCAACAACTTATATAGCAGTATCTAATTTATTAGAATAGTGCCACCTCATATACATGCCATTCAAAAAAGGCCAAGCACTTTCTCCACTGTGTTATTCCAATCTCTATCAGAATTGGAATTAGATCTACTAAAGGTCAAGGAGCAAAAATCTGTTGAATTTAAATAGATGTTGAACCATTTAGGGCATGAATGTAACACTTCAAGTAATTTGGTCCAGACAGAAAACAACTGTCCATGCTGTGACTCCAGATGGAGGAAGTTGGCAGTCTCAGGAGAACTACAGCAGTGCCCCACAATAAGGATAAAGAAGACCAATTATCTAGGAAGCTAAATCTTCTGAAATAAATTGTCTGAGGAATCAACTTTTGAAAGGCTCAGAATCTACCATGGTTTGCTTAAAAATGTTTCACCCCAGAGATTTCAGAATCTCATTTCCACTTGTATTATTCTCTTCTTCCTCTCTTGCTTTAATGGTAATAGAGAAGACATATTTATCACACCAAGCATATTAAATTTTCAGCCCCAGAAAGTAAATCCATTTCAAGTGTGTTTTCCCAAATGGCTATAGCAGCTTTAAAGGCAAACAAAGAGGAGGTTAGACCATTGGCAGGGAAACTGGGGAAGAAAATGAAAGTTGTCCAAGCCAGAAGCAAGGCCTGACCTTTCTAGGCAGCCAGATTTTCCGGGGATGACCTTTGTAGTCCAGAGAATTGTCTGGGGTTTATATGGAAATCCCAGGGGTCATCAGAAACCAGGTGCCTGTCAAAGTGAGGAAAGGAAGGGTAAGTGGAAGAGTCAGGAGGGAGGTTCTTGTTTATTTTTACTGATTTTATCAATGCACAATATTATAAAAACAATAAGAATACAGGAATAAAAAGCACAATATCACTACATATTAATTGTTTTTTTCCACGTGCCCTTCACATATACACAATTGTATGAAGTTGTAAACATAATGGAGATGCTTTTGTGTGCTCTTTTTAATGTGGGTTTCTCATGTAGTACATATTCCTCATAATGATAATTTCTAGTGGCTGTACAATATTCCTTTAGGGCAATTCAGCATGATTTAACTAATCTGTCATGGGTCATTCTGGTTGTTTCTTATGTTTTGCTATTATAAGCAATGTGATGAACATCTTGTTGCATAAAACTTTTATAACCCCTTGAATTATTTCCTCAGTATAAACTTTTAGCAGTTTAATCGCTGGGTGAAAGGGTGTAAATATTTGGATTTTTGTTGAAAAATACTGCCAAATTGATTTCCAAAAACACTAGAATAATTGACTAATTTCACCTCAACCTTTTCAGAAAACTAGAAAAAAATTAAATTAAGTCACTGAAAATATTACCTCATTATAGTTTTAAGTTAAACTCTTCTGACTGCTTCCAAGATTGAATATATTCTTATGTCTTTGTTTGTTAGTTACATTTTCTCTTGTGAGAACTGCCTTATCAGTTTTTTTGTGGGCCATTTATCTACTGGTGGCTTGTAATTTTTCTTTTTTGTTTGTTTGTTTTGGAGACAAAGTCTCACTTTGTTACCCAGACTGGAGTGCAGTGGCTCAATCATGGCTCACTGCAGCCTGGACCTACTTGAGCTCAAGAGATCCTACCAACTCAGCTTTCCAAATAGCTGGGACCACAGGCTTGCACCACTATACCCAGTTAACTTTTGCATTTTTTTGTGGAGATAGTATTTTACCATATTGCCCAGGCTGGTCTGGAACTCATGGACTCCAGTGATCTGCCCACCTTGGCCTCCCAAAGTACTGGGATTATAGGAGTGAGCCGCCGTGCCTGGCCAGGGGCTTATAATTTTTCTAATTAAAATGCTGAGTAATTACATAGTATAGGAACTATTTCCCTGTCATACTTTCACTAGATTTTATTCTTGTATTTGAGGTACTTTCTTAAGCAGAAAAGAATAAAACATGAAACACACATGATTTTATATTCGCTTTGTTCAGGGTGACTCTTCATTGTAGCTTTTGTATTTTAGTATATAGACTGCTGCACCAAAAAGAATATCCTGAAAGGAAAAGAACACAGGATTGTAGTTTGAAAATCAGAGAGAAAATATAATTCAAATCTGGGGCAGCATGGGTGATTTTATTAAATTTAAAATCTTTTAAATTTTAATCAGTCCTTTTAGTGCCATAATGATGTTAATTTCATGGGGCCTTGATTTGGTGAACAATAAAGCTGAATTGCAGGAAGAAGGGGTGTTAAAATCATGGCATCTTCCACATCATGTGAAAAACTACAGTTGCCCTATAGCCAATCTTTAATACCCTGAGCCTGTGACCTTGAACCTGACTTATTGTGTAAAGGGAATCATCATGCAAGACGATTCTCAAATCTATTTCTCTTTCGGGTAACTCTTGAAAGAGAGCCTGTCTTTGCAATTTTTTTTATTGCATTTCCAATTCTTTCATGTTTGTATCAGAACTTGGCCAATTTCCAAAAAAGAAAAAAAAAAAGAGAGAGAGGGAAGAAAAGAAAAAGTCCTAGCTGAAACATACTGGATGGGCCCTCGCCATCTTTAGGAGTATGTAGTTGCTGAGGGAGTTTGTCAAAATTCATTTCCATTTTTGGGCTGTCACTCATTCTGATAGCTCTTAGCTATGCTCTGCCATCTCTCATTTGTTCTGCAATTTTTGAGCATAAGAAAAATTAACAAAGGTTTTTTTTTTTTTTTTTTTTTTTTTAAAGAGAGGGACTACTGCTGGCAGATGGTGAAAATAGCTGTCTGGACGGGGGGCGGGGGATAAGTGGATTTAAGAGCAGTTCATTAGAAAAATCTTAGTACTTGGTATTTAACATTGCAAAAATACTCTGGCATTTTTTATTTAATTTTATTGTCAAAGCTTTTTAAAAATAATAATTACCCATATAGTATACATATTTGCTCTTTCTTTCATATCTTACAGAACACTAGAATTTCTAACAACATAAGCTATTCATGTTCCATAAATTCTATATACTAAATTTTTATTGTTTTCTTGACACATTTCTTTTACTGTCCTCTTTCCCATAAATCACAGATTTCGTTTCCTTTATCACTTAAAATGCTCGAATCCACTCACTTTCTTTTTTTGTACTTGTAGACCTAAATTTCTTTCTCTAGCTCAGGTCCTTCTACTGAGCTCTGAGCGTATATATCCAACACTTTCTGCATGTCCTCTGAATGTTTCAGAGGCCGTTTAAACTCATCCCATCCCTAACCAAGCTCACAATCTTCTTCTACAAGCATGAACCTTTTCCAGTGTTTCCAATATCATCCATCTAGTGCAATCTAAACACCTTAGCAGCATCTCTGCATCTTTCAAATGATCTCTCAGATTCTATAGCCAATCTTTTACCGAGCTTTGCTAATTTTCCTTTTTGATATGTCTCAAATCTAATCATTTCTATCTATTTCTGCTGTCATTTTTCTAATCTATGCTGTATAATCTCTTTTTCTGTTTGTTTTTTTTTTTTTTTTTTTTTTAAAAACATTTATTTTAAGTTCAGGGGTATAAGTGCAGGTTTGTTACATAAGTACATGTGTGTCATGGGGGTTCATTGTAGAGATTATTTCATCACCCACTTATTAAGCCTAGCACTCATTAGTTTTTTGCCCTGATCCTCTCCCTCCTGTCACCCTCCACCTTCCTCTCTATGTGTCCATGTGTTCTCATCATTTAGCACCCACTTATTAGTGAGAACATGTGGTGTTTGGTTTTCTGTTCCTGCATTAGTTTGCTAATGATGATGGCCTCCAGCTCCATCCATATTCCTGCAAAGGACATGTTCTCATTCTTTTTTATGGCTGCATAGTATTCCATGGTGTATTTGTACTATTGTGAAAGCTTCTAATTCCTTATCTCCAGTCCTTCCTTCTTCCAATTAAAACTAGCTTGGCATTTCTATTGGGTAAATCTTGTCGTTTCACTCTCTTGCTTAAAGATCTTTGAAGGCTTCCCGTTGTCTTTGGCATAGTTGAAAGACCTATTTTCTGTCTCTTTCTGGCCTAATTTTCTACTAAACTCTCCTACATATTCCATGATCCAGTTATATTTAATTGTTTTCTGTACTCCAAGTACACCATACATCCTCATACCTTCATACCTTGTTTCTTTCCTGGACTAGTTGGCCAGCTGCTAAGAAACCTTTAAGTTTCAGCTCAAAGTTCACTTTCTTTCCTTACCTCATCCCCCACAAAGTTAGGTAGTCGATCATTCCTCTTATTTCTATAACACATTGTACATAATTGATTAGAGCATGTATCCTACAGCATTGGAATGTTGTATTTATTATTTTGTTTTCTACACTAGGTAGGACATCTTTGAGAGCAGAGGCTGGCATTCATCTTTCATACCTCCACCTTGCTTAATGTGGTGGCCCCCATACATATTTGTTTAATTGATGAGGAGTGAACAAGTTATATGCTTTATCCTTTCAGCTGCTTTTTCTTCTGGCTCTCCAGTTAGTTCATAGGCATTGGAATTTCCTTTGATTTTTTTCTCTCCAGTGGGTCTTAATACCCAAGATCATAATTATTTTACCTTTTTCATTCCCTTTCCTTTAAAAAAGACTCTATGAAACATTTTAAAGCTATAATTTGATGACTTATTTTATTTATTTATTTATTTATTTAATTGTATTGGGCTTATTGCAATTCTAGAATCAGGCAACACTTCATTCCATAAAATAGAATAAATGTTCTGATGAGTTGAGCAGAAGAGGTTGGCTTTGTAGGCAGAGAAGAGTTGCAGAAAGCAGAAGCAAAGAACAAATAGTGTATTCGTTGTTTCAAAGCTACTTTTCCTATAAGGCAGGGACAGGGAGACAGATCAGAGAAAATAGCTGGTTAGTTAACATCCGGTTACTTCAGGCTGGTTCTTTTGCATAAAGATTGAAGCAGAGGGAATTTCATTATTATGTCAATTGAAGATTTAGCTGGTCTGTTTGCGAAGGTCCGATAACAGCCTATTTTGAGTTTGGTGACTCCATTTTTATTGTTTTGGTTTGGTGACTCCATTTTGATTGATTTTTAGTCTGTCCTGTTGGGGCCTGGTGCAGAGCTTAGTCAAAAACAATTACTTCCTGCCGGGTGTGATGGCTGATGCCTGTAATCCCAGTACTTTGGGAGGTCGAGGCAGGCAGATCACTTGAGATCAGTTCGGGACCAGCTTGACCAACATGGTAAAACCCCGTCTCTACTAAAAATACAAAAAGTAGCCAGGTGTGGTGGTGCATCCCTGTAATCCCAGCTACTTGGGAGGCTGAAGCAGGAGAATCACTTGAACCCAGGCAGCACAATTTGCAGTGAACCAAGATCATGCCACTGTGCTCCAGCCTGGGTGACAGAGTAAGACTTCATTAAAAAAAAAAAACCTCATATAACTTTGATTTAATACTACCTTATAATTATTCAAAGTGTATTAAATTATACTTTTTATTTATGTATTTATTTATTTATTTATTATACTTTAAGTTCTAGGGTACATGTGCGCCACATACAGGTTTGTTACATATGTATACATGTGCCATGTTGGTTTGCTGCACCCATTAATTCGTCATTTACATTAGGTATTTCTCCTAGTGCTCTCCCTCCACCCTCCCCCCACCCCACGACAGGCCCCGTGTGTGATGTTCCTTGCCCTGTGTCCAGGTGTTCTCTAAATATGCTAAATTGTCATGATGTAACATTTTTAGAGTCTATTGGCTAAGGCTTACATTTCCTCCTCCACATGCTGTTCTTTTGGGTAGACATCTTTCCTGCTGCCCTCACATTTTAACTTCCTGTTTGTTATTAGAATGTTCTACAAGACTCATCCTCACCCTGGTCATATTCTATTTCTTTCTGCTTCTTAGACATTTTTTAATGTCCTCAGGAGTCCATCAATTTTTACTTTATGAGCCTGGTTCCTCTTTGATGGTTCTTTGTGTAAAACTTTCCTGATAGTACTTTTTTTTTTTTTTTTTTGGATCTTGACCTTTAGCTTCTGTCGTTTTCTTTACCACATCTTTTTTGTCTTTTTATGCCTTTCTTTCTGTGTCTTTTGACATGCTTCAAATTCTGTGTTACTTCCTTCCGAGAGCTCTTCCTCCTCCCGCCTATTTTTTACAGATAGTCAGCTTCCATATAGAGTAAGGTCTATTATTCTCTTTCACTTTGGTCTTTCTTTGTGCCCCTCCCCACCGTCACCACACATACATTTACTCAAGTACTTTCGTCCATTTTCTCGTCTGTGTAACTTTACACAGTCTCTTACAAGCATTGGAAACTCATCACATTCCCTCAACTGTCCTGCTTGCTCGTCTCTGGTTACTGTGTCTTCTTTCCCTTGCTTCCTCTGTTGTCTTTACTCCGCTCTACTTTTTGCAGAAGTACTCTTCTTTATCCTGCATTGTCTGGATATTCCGTGTCAGTTTATCTTTCATGAAATCCTTCAAACACACCCAATTAATGAACACACTTGGTATATGATAAAGGATCATAAGAAATCAGTGAGGTAAGAATTAGATTATTTTGCAATGTTGAGAAAACTGGTTAACTATTTGAAAAAGAAAGCCTCACCTCACATCATGCACTAAAATAAATTCCAAATTAATTCATGAGCTAAATATGAAAAATGAAACCATAAATACTAGAATAAAGTATAAGTGAATAATTAACTGATAATAGGTTGGAAAAGAACTTTCAAAGCATAAAAGCAAAGAGGCAATCATGAAGTAAAAACTCAATGTGTTTATGTACATAAATATTACATTCTCTATCCACTAAGAAGCATAAAATATAATCAGAAAGCAAGTTAGGAAAATGTTTCTGATGGATATGGTCAAAGACCAATGCTCTTAATATATAAATAAGAATTTAACAAAAATGATGTTGACTAGACAAAATACATAAATAAGAGAGTTCACAGAAATTTTAAAAATCAAATATAGTAACTCAAAAAATACAACTTAAAACTATTGCTCATGTAATACTGGCATGCATAAAGTGAAATGCGTATTTTAATATATTGTTGGGAAGAATGCAAGCAACCTTACTGGAAAACAATTTTTTTTTTCTCTCTGTCTCTTTCCAAATACATATGCACATATAACACACAACATATATGAAACTATAAAATGTTCACATTTTATGTTTGCATTCTCAGAATGCATGCTAAGAAAATATTAAACTATGTAGCATTATTTCTAATGATGTAAAGTTAATAATTAAATATCCAACCATAGATAATTATAAACATTCATAAATGGAATACAATGCAGCTATTAATAGTCATGTTTTCAAAAAATATTCACTTCTTGGGAAGATATTAATAATATAATGATAAACAATAAAAATGCAGATATACAATCACATATACAAAATTATACAAATTAAAAATATATATTGAGTGAGTCAAGTAAATACATCAGTGTTAATGATGTTGAGACCATAGATAATTTTAACTACAAAAATATTTTCCAATAATTTTCAAAATTTCTTATGGCCACATTTTACTACTGAAATTAAATAAATAACAAATGTTACTTTATAAGGGAAATGTATGGCTCTGTTTGCTTTCCTTTTGTTGACATGCTCATGGCTAATTTGCATTGCTTTGAAACTCATGGAGCTTTTAAATTAAAAAAAAAATTAAAAGTACTTTCTTCTACTGTTTTAAGTGTGATTTTGCCCCCAAATTTCTTATAAGCCTCTGGTGATTTTTTATAATTTCTTTGCTGATCTGAAGATCATATTCAATGAAGGATCTAAATTACTACAAGTGTATTCTTTGGAAACGTTCCAATTAAAATATTTATTGGGAAGCCTACCACCAATACCACCAATTTTTGGGTAACTCGTTTGTGCTTTCACACAAATAAAACTTCTTTTGAATGGATTCTCCCCTTGTCCTTCTTCATCCCTTTAGAAAGTCCTGCTTCCAAAGGATAAATTCCTGGACACATACACACCTCCAAATCTAAACCAGGAAGAAGTCAAATCCCTGAATAGAGCAATAACAAGTTCTGAAATTGAGGCAATAATTAATAGCCTACCAACAAAATAAGGTCTAGGGCCAGACAGATTCACAGCCAAATTCTACCAGAAATACAAAGAGGAGCTGCTAACATTCCTTCTGAAACTATTCCAAACAATAGAAAAAGAGGGACTCCTCCTTAACTCATTTTATGAAACCAGCATCATCCTGATACCAAAACCTGGCAGAGACACAACAAGAAAAGAAAATTTCAGGCCAATATCCCTGATGAACATCGATATGAAAATCCTCAATAAAATACTGGCAAACCAAACTCAGCAGCACATCAAAAAGCTTATCCATGACGATTAAGATGGCTTCATCCCTGGGATGCAAGGCTGGTTCAACATATGCAAATCAATAAACGTGGTCCATCACATAAACAGAACCAATGACAAAACCCACATAATTATCTCAATAGATGCAGAAAAGACCTTCAATAAAATTCAACACCCCTTCATGCTAAAAACTCCTCAATACACTAGGTATTGATGGAATGTTTCTCAAAATAGAGCTATTTATGACAAACCCACAGCCAATATTATACTGAATGGGCAAAAACTGGAAACCCCTTTGAAAACCAGCACAAGACAGGGATGCCCTCTCTCACCACTCCTATTCAACATATTATTGGGAGTTCTGGCCAGGGCAATGAGGCGAGAGAAAGAAATAAAGGGTATTCAAATAGGAAGAGAGGAAGTCAAATTATCTCTGTTTGCAGATGAATAATTGTATATTTAGAAAGCCCCATCGTCTCAGCCCAAAATCTCCCTAAGCCGATAAGCAACTTCAGCAAAGTTTTAGGATACAAAATTATTGTGCAAAAATCACAAGCATTCCTATACATCAATAATAGAAAAACAGAGAGCAAAATCATGAGTGAACTCCCATTCACAATTACTTCCAAGAGGGTTGGGTGAGGTGGCTCAAGCCTGTAATCCCAGCACTTTGGGAGGTCAAGACCGGCGGATCACGAGATCAGGAGATCGAGACCATCCTGGCTAACATGGTGAAAGCCTGTCTCTACTAAAAATACAAAAAATGAGCCAGACTTGGTGGCGGGTGCCTGTAGTTCCAGTTACTCAGGAGGCTGAGGCAGGAGAATGGCATGAACCTGGGAGGCAGAGCTTGCAGTGAGCCAAGATCACGTCACTGCCCTCCAGCCTGGGTGACACAGCGAGACTCTGTCTCAAAAAAAAAAAAAAAAAAAAAAAATTCCACAAAGAGAATAAAATATCTAGGAATACAGCTTACAAGGGATGTGAAGGACCTCTTCGAGGAGAACTACAAACCGCTGCTCAAGGAAATAAGAGAGGACACAAACAAATGGAAAAACATTCCATGCTCATGATAGGAAGAGTCAATATCGTGAAAATGGCCATACTGCCCAAAATAATTTGTAGATTCAGTGCTATCCCCATCAAACTATCATTGACTTTCTTCATAGAATTAGAAAAAAACTACATTAAATTTTGTATGGAACCAAAAAAGAGCCCACATAGCAAAGACAATCCTAAGCAAAAAGAACAAAGCTGGAGGCATCATTCTACCTGCCTTCAAACTATACTACAAGGCTACAGTAACCAAAAGAGCATGGTACTGGTACCAAAACAGATATATAGACCAATGGAACAGAACAGAGGCCTCAGAAATAATGCCACACATCTACAACCATCTGATCTTCAACAAATCTGACAAAATCAAGCAATGGGGAAAGGATTCCCTATTTAATAAATGGTGTTGGGAAAACTGGCTAGCCATAAGTAGAAAACAGAAACTGGACCCCTTCCTTACACCTTATACAAAAATTAACTCAAGATTGATTAAAGACTTAAATGTAAGACCTAAAACCGTGAAAACCCTAGAAGAAAACCTAGGCAACACCATTCAGGACATAGACATGGGCAAAGACTTGATGACTAAAACACCAAAAGCAATGGCAACAAAAGCCAAAATTGACAAATGGGATCTAATTAAACTAAAGAGCTTCTGTACAGCAAAAGAAACTATCATCAGAGAAAACAGGAAACCTACAGAATGGGAGAAAATTTTTGCAATCCATTCATCTGACAAAGAACTAATATCCAGAATCTACAAAGAACTTAAATTTACAAGAATAAAACAACCCCATCAAAAAGTAGGCGTATGATATGAACAGACACTTCACAAAAGAAGACATTTATGTAGCCAACAAACATGAATAAAAGCTCATCATTACTGTTCATTAGAGAAATGCAAATCAAAACCACAATGAGATACCATCTCACACCACTTAGAATGGCAATCATTAAAAAGTCAGGAAACAATAGCCGCTGGAGAGGATGTGGAGAAATAGGAACGCTTTTTCTATGTTTTTGGGAGTGTAAATTAGTTCAACCATTGTGGAAGACAGTATGGTGATTCCTCAAGGATCTAGAACCAGAAATACCATTTGACCAGTCCCATTACTGGGTATATACCCCAAAGATTATAAATCATTCTACTCTAAAGACACATGCACACGTGTGCTTATTGCAGCACTGTTTACAATAGCAAAGACTTGTAACTAGCCCAAATGCCCATCAATGATAGACTGGATAAAGAAAATGTGGCATGTATACACCATGGAGTACTATGCAGCCATAAAAGGGATGAGTTCATGCTCTTTGCAGGGACATGGATGAAGCTGGAAACCATCATTCTCAGCAAACTAACACAAGAACAGAAAACCAAACACTGCATGTTCTCACTCATGAATGGGAGTTGAACAGTGAGAACACATGGACACAAGGAGGGGAACATCACATACTGGGGCCTGTAGAGGGGTGGGGGGCTAGGGGAGGGATAGCATTAGGAGAAATACCTGATGTAGATGACGGGTTGATGGGTGCAGCAAAACATCATGGCACGTGTATACCTGTGTAACAAACCTGCATATTCTGCACATGTACCCCAGGACTTAAAGTATTATTTAAAAAAAAAAAAACCGTACAAAAAAGTCTTGCTTCCTTTCCTTTCCTCCTTCTCTCCCTTCCCCTTCCTTCTCCATTGCCTTTCTCTGCTTTCCACTTTCCTCCCTTCCACTCCTTTACCCTCCTTTCCTTTCCTCCTTCTCTCCCTTCCCCTCCCTTCTCCATTGCCTTTCTCTGCTTTCTACTTTCCTCCCTTCCACTCCTTTACCCTCTCCCTGTGCCTCTCTCTGGCTTCTGCTCTCATCAACTGTATGTACTTTTACTTCCTTCACTTAGCTTCTACATTTATCTTTATTTTATACTTGTTTTATTTTTTTCCTATGTGAATTCTTTTGGTTTTACACTCTTCTGTACCCCACTTATCTATTATCTTTTAGGTTGACACCCTGGACAGATGCTGAAGTGCTTATAGACTATCATAACCTTCCCCCCTTTTCTTCTATTAGGAAACAAATTCATTTTTGTAATTTGATCAGCACTTGCCTTTGGGGTTTGACAGTCCTGTTGCTGATACATGTTCATTTTACTTTCTACTATAACTCTTAGACTCTGTTGTAATTCCATTTTACATTGGTGCATTTGATTATTCTTTGTGAATCACATTACATTTATGAATGCTTTATTGAATCTTATTTTATTGATTTCTGTCCATTTAAAAAGTTTGTCTTACTCACATTCTATTTTATGCCTATCCTGCATTGTGCAGGAACACCTTCAAATTTTATTAGTATCCTCTATCTTCTATTTTCAAAGTAGTAAATGAAAATATTGAATTGTATTGAACTCAGAGTGGACCCCTAAGGGACCTACTTGACACCTCCACCCAGTCCAGTATTGAATTGTTAGTAACAACTCTTTTTACTCAATTTGTTTGAACTAGTTTTACATCTAACATATCATCTATGGAACTTTCACCTAATTTGCCTCTTTAAAAAGTTATTTGCTAGTCCAAGTCTCCACCAAGTTTTATATATGTGTGTGTGTGTGTATATATATATATATATGCATATATATTTTATATGTATGTATATGTGTGTGTGTGTGTGTATGTGTGTATATACGCTAAACTTATCCTGTTGAAGGAAGGATGGCATTGTGGTTTCACATGGTTTGTTTTTGACAAACTCATGCTAGCTGTCATGTGTCTCCTCATTTCTTTAAGGTCTAAATTGATCATTATTAACAACTTCACATATGGTGTTAGTTGTTCACTGAGCTGATTCCGTAGTGAATTTACTGAATTGTTGCTCTCTAGAGTCATGCTTTTCTCTATATACAGCACTTCTACACTATCTGGAGGCCCTGGTTATTCAACAGGCAACCAAAATTGTTGCTTCTTGATCTGTGCAATTCATCTGTTAGCCCTTCTAGGTTCAAAGAATCATCCCCTGGCCCATAATATATGCTAAAAACACAAAGTATCTTCTGGTTATCCTAGTGAGGGTTCAACTTTAAAACATTTCGTTTGCCTTTTTATTTAATAGGGTTGGTCCTTTTGTTTTTATTTTATATTTGTTTCTTAAGACCAGATCTTTATTTTGAAGTCATCTTTATAATTCCTATTTCACTCCCCTCCACACACCAACATAAAGCCCCCCAAATCTTTATACTGTAGAGAGGGGATGTTTTTTGATCTGGGTGTGGCAAAAGCATTTCTAACTATGACATAAAATGAAAATAATAAAATATTAATAATATTTCTTAAAAATTAAAAAATCTTTTATGGCAAACCACCAAACCCAAATTTAAAGATAATTGACAAACTGGCAAAAATTTATTTGTGGTTTATATCCATGATGGGCTATTATCTCTAATATATAAATGTTTCCTATAAATCAATAAGAAAATACTAAAAATCAATTGAAAACTGAGCAAAGAATACAAATTGATATTTTATAGAAAAGGCTCTTAGTCATATGAAAAGATGCTCACCTCACTCATAATTAGATAATTGCAATGAGATACCATTTTCACCTTTTTGGCAGACATGAAAACAATTTGATAATATTCTGTTGGTATGGCTGTGAGGTATATTAAGCTGTTTTTGCATTGCTACAAAGACATACCCAAGACTGTGCAATTCACAAAAAAAAAAAAAAAAAAAAAAAAAAAGGAGGGGTTTAATTGGCTCACAGTTCTGCAGCCTGTATAGGAAACATAGCAGCATCTACTTCTGGGGAGGTCTCAGGAAGCTTCCAATCATGGCAGAAAGCAAATGGAGAGCAGGCACATCACATAGCAAAAGCAGGAGCAAGAGAGTGAGGGTGGGAGGTGCCGTGCACTTTTAAATGACCAGATCTTTTGAGAGCTCACTGTTGTGAAGACAGTACCAAGCCATGAGGGATCTACTCCCATGACCCAAGCACCTCCCACCAGCCCCCACCTCCAGCACTGAGGATTACGATTCAACATGAGATTTGGGCAAGGACAAATATCCAAGCTATATCATGGAGAAATAGACATTCTTACTTATTCATTATTGGTGGAATGTAATCCATACAATCCCTATGGAGGACAATGCATCAAAACCATAGTGTATATTTGCCTTTTAACCTAGCAATATATTTTCTATGAACATATTCTACAAATATATTCTCGTATGTAAAATGACATATGTTCCATGTTACTGATTGTATCTGTGTTTGTAGTAGGAAATGATTGGACAAATTCTAAATTTATATTGGTAGGGAACTGGCTAATAAAATATGGTACATTGAGGCAATAGAATACCATGGAACTGTAACTTTTTTTTTTAAGGATGAGGATACTCTTTAGGTACTAATAAGAAAATATTTCTAAGACGTATTGCTAAGTAAAATATTTAAAATTCAAAATGGTAATCTATGATTGGGGTAGGACACAGAGAAAATATATTTCTATTCGTCTATAAATGCAATAACAAAAATAACAACAAAAAAACAAAATAATAAAAATAAGCTCTTGAAAGACAATACAAATTATTAATAGTGGTTACCATTTAGGGGCATGTGAACTGGAGATGGAAGAGCTAGGGTTAGGGGCATGTGAACTGGAGATGGAAGAGCTAGGGTTAGGAAGAAGATGTTTTTGCTTTTTATTATTTGAAAAACATGTATTATCTAATGCAAGAACAGCCTAATAAACCCCACAGCCATACAAATGGAATATTATCAAACTGTTTTCATATCTGCCAAAAAGGTGTGAAGATGTTCTAAGTTGGTGTGATGAGAATCCAGCATTATACATCAAGGCATGTGGGGTTCTGGCAAAGAGTAAACAAAATAGTATTAACGTCTCCTTCTGCTTCTTTGTGAAATTAGATTTTTCAACTTATCGTACAAAGCATAAAACAATAGAATTGAACACTCTCTTGTAAATTTATGTTTTATACTTGATTTACTTGTTGTTTCCACAAGGTATCTCCCAGTTACATTGATTATATTGCCAGATTATCTGATGATTAAGGCCATTAACAATCCACTCTTGAGTAGTCAACGTAACAATGTTTAGTTGCCTTGCAGTAACAATTAGGGAATGAAGCAATTTACCATAATTAGGAACTATCTGAAAAAAAGTATCCACATTAAGGGAAGTTAAAAAGACTTCCTTTTTTTATGGTTAGGGATGACTGTTAAAAGAACGTTGTTTTCTGAATTACAAAGAAAATTATTGCACTTTTAATTTGCTCATTATTGTAAACTCAGAAACAACAAATGGTTCTTGTTCAGAGTTTGCCCCATGTGGCTTTGGGCAAGTTTCTTAACCTTTCTCTGTTCTCGTTTCATCATCTAGGAGGCAATGATAATAGTCCTACCACAGGCAGATACTGATAGGTAATTAATGTTTGCAAAGTGCTTTGAGATCCTGGGAAGGAAAATATTCTACAAATAAATATGGAAGATTTACATAATATATTTTAATTTATTGTAATAGGCTTATTCAGACTTAAGACTCAGCAGGGAAAGCCCTTTGTTTCCTGTTCTTAATTTCCCTTCATCAAATAAGAACATTTAATGTAGTTTTCATATTTGTAATATCTTTTCTAGTTTTTGAATGGTGCATTCTATTCTTGTAGTCTGTCTGGAATAAGATCAGCGTTTGCCTTTTGGTGTTGTTCAATCATCCAGGAACTCTACCCAAATAAGATGGGATTACTCATTTGTGAAACAGAATTTTTGCCTGTTTGTTTTTAGAAATACTGCCCTAGGGAGGACAGGACATCTTATTTAGACATTGCTTTGCATCCCTAGATTTTACACCTTGTCTGTTCCTTGCATCCTGGGGCAACTAGAGGAGGAAAAGGTAGAGGACCACAGAGCTTCAGTTAGGTGGGTTGGACATGCTATTCCAGAGACAGACATTCTATCTTAGTCACAATTTGGAAAACTTGTAGGTATTGGGAAACCTGGTTAGACTGGTGGAGCATAGATACGGAACGTCAGATGTTAAGTCGGTCAGTTGGTGCTCAGCTCATCATCTCATATTTCTCTTCAAGTCTGCCCAAACCTGGAAGAGGATTGAGATATTAGGCTGTGAAATCTAGTAGGGATTCAGAATAGTGACCAAGTCAGAAGCTTAGTGAACAATGTCAACATGGGAGTGGGTGTTGAAGGAGAGGGTGGAAAGAAGAGCTACAAATTAGAAAGGGAGAGGGGAAGCATTTCCCTGAGAAAATGGATCTCAGACTTTTAAAATTCATTACCATGAACATGAAGTGCTTATTATGTTCCAGGCATTAAGCACTTTACAAGTCTTCTCACCATTAATCCTCTCAAGAAGTTTATGAGCGAGATACTATCATTACCCCATTTTATAGATGATGAAACTGAGGCATATCGATGTAAAATGATTTGCCCAAAGCCACACAGCAAGTAATTGACAGAGCTAGAATTTTAACTCAGGCAGTCTAGCTTCAGAATCCATGCAAATAATTACTATTCACTACTGACTTTTATTGTGGGTCGGTAGCAAAGGGGGTGTGGGAAAAAAGGCAAAAGCGTTGGAGATGTTAACTGAGCCATCAGATCTCAGGGAGGCTCATTGAAATCGAAACTAAAATGGATGGTGCGTCTGGATCTGCTGATATCTCCTTCAATTTGAATTGGATCAGGAGCTGGGAACAATTTAGGTTTGCAATTTAGGGCACCATTGTACTCAGTTATGAGGAACCAAGGAAGGAAAGAGGCAGAGAAGAAGAAGTGGGAGCAATAGCCACCTCCTGGTACAATACTGGAATTAGAATTTGTTATTCTGCAGCCTTTCAGTGTCATCTACATAATCTTCATTGAGTCAAGTTGGTTATGACTTGTGGGTGAGCTTTATAATTTAGTAAAACCTACAGAACTATGCTAGAATATTAGCTTAGCCCTGACTCAAAAAGAAAGTTGCTGCCTTCCAGCTCAATAAATCTTGATTACTGCGATCCTGAATAGAAGCATTGACTAATCCTAATCCTTTTTAGTTAATGAGACCAGGTAAAAATCACAACCTAAGTTTGGGAGGATCATATATATAGAAAGTTACCTTTTCACCTCCAACATTCTTGATGCTTGAACTAGATTTGCATGATCTTCCTGAAATGTAATTTACCAATTTGAACCTTCCAAAAATAATCAACCCTTTTGAAATGAAGAATATATACATATATATAAAACTCACATATATAATATATGTATAAACACATAATATATAAGTCTATATAACTCTTATCTATGTAAGCTTCTCAACTGAAATTATAAACTGAATCCTTGAACTGTAAAACTTCTTATGCCACTGTAATGTCTGGAGGTAAGAAGGGAAAAGGAGAGTGAAAAAGACTTGATTGAGCTGGTGATACAATTTAGAGAAAGGATAGGGAACTAACATCTACTGTATGCCTACTCTATGATGGGCCTTATGACAAATGATTTACGTATACGATATGGTCTTATAATAACTGTGAAGGAATATTATTGTCTTCATTTTACAGGTGAGAAAACTGAGGCTCAGGGAGGTTAAAAAATTTGTTCAAGGTCACACTGCTGGTAAGTGATCAAGTCAAGTTGTGAATTCAGATCTGTTGATTGTGAAGTATAATGCTACAATGGTCCTGCGTAATTTTTTCATTGTTTGTTCTTCTTCTCTGTTGGTCTAGTGTCAACTTAAAAGTACAACTTAAAAGTACAACTCATTTGGAAGTCACTTATTTTATCCAATTTATGCCACAGTTGCTACAGTCTATTTTTGAGGCTAGTAAAATAATTATGATGATGATTCTAACAACAATAATAATAATAATGTTAATAGTAACAAAAGTCATGTAGTGATCTGTACTAAAGGCCAGACAGCATAACAAATACTTTCCATGGATACTTTCATTTGGTTCTTTACAACAAACAATGTAATCTAGGGACAGTGAATTTTCTTGTCTGATAAAGCTCAGAAAGGTTACCTGAGGGTTTTTTTTTTTTTTTTTTTTTTTTTTTGAGACAGCTCTGTTGCCCTGGCTGGAGTGCAGTGGCGCAATCTCGGCTCACTGCAAGCTCTGCTTCCTGGGTTCACGCTATTCTCCTGCCTTAGCCTCCCGAGTAGCTGGGACTACAGGTGCCTGCCACCATGCCTGGCTAATTTTTTAAATTTTTTTTAGTAGAGACGGGGTTTCACCGTGTTGGCCAGGATGGTCTTGATCTCTTGACCTCATGATCTGCCTGCCTCGGCCTTCCAAAGTGCTGGGATTACAGGCGTGAGCCACTGCGCCCGGCTGGGTTACCTCACCTTTTTAGCATGAAATAGCTGATGAGTATCCAAGTCAAGACAGAAATTCAGGTCTGTTTGCTTACAAGGCACAAGTTCTTTGCTGTTACCTCTTCATGTTCTTCTGAAATATTTTTGAGTTACATTCATCATAGGTAAAAATCTGGGCTTTAAGTACCTTTATGCAGCATTGTCTTCTCTGATGGCTTTTAACCTGTGCACTGCTGGAATGAGAAATGACACCTCAGCCTATAAAGCGGTCCTGTGTTGGGATCCAAAAAGAAGCACTATGAGTCTACTGAGTAGCCCTTTTCTTTGTTAACCCTTAAGTATGCTTCACTCTTACTTAAAAGTAGTATCCTCAGCTTTAAGTTCAATGCTTACACATCTGGGTCATTTCAGGTCTGTTTTCTGGTTGCACTCTAGAATGTCACTTCTAGGAGTAGAATTGAGATGGGAAGGTGGGGTCATGGTGATTTTTCTTTCAATAAAGTTTGGTGTGAAAAGTGGAAAAATTAATAAGGGGGTCTAAAGTGGACAGAGCAGCAAGAGGAATTTGTCACAAGTTTATTAAAATTACTGCCAAAGAGAAAAGGCTCTCATGAAAAAGCCACACAGCTTCTTGCTGTCTTGCATAAATAAAGTTTAAAGGTTTCTATTTCATGTGGCAATTCAAAGTGCTTTTCATCAAGAAGGCACAGTAGTGCCTCTCATTGCGAAACATAAAACCCCTAAAAGTTAGATTGCTCTCTCCAGTTTTTAAAAATGGAGGACACTGAAAATTCACCACTTTGGAAAGTAAAAACTGATACTTGGAATTCATGCTAAGAAGATCTGAGGTACAAAGGAAGCCAGTGTGAAAGCATCCTACTCATCCATAAAGCCGCATGCAAGCTGAGGTTTTGGGAATGCTTTTAGAAGTTTTGGTCACGAGTTAATAAGTTCCCAAGATTAGAATAATTGGTGCCGTCTTGGTGTTACTTGTGTAAGAATTTCTTGTTCAAAGGACTTGCACCATGAAAGACATAGGTGACAACATTAAAGGTTGCAAGCCGACATTACAAAACAAGTTTGGTAAGGGACCTGTCAATCACAGATACAAGTAAATATGTTATAGCTTGAATCAGGCTGGAGGCAGGCTGCCTGCATGCTGTTCCCTTCTGCAGATGGGGAACCACTTGGTAAAGCTGAGATGGATTTGGAATTTAAAATTACGTGGTGATTTTAGTATTTCATTTTCCTGCAAATCAATAAGGATGATTCAAAACCAAACCAGATGGCCATGCAGCTACTGTGAAATATCAACTACAGGCCAACATTTTATTTTTCTTTACAGCATTACCTCTTACAACAACCTTACTTTCCAAAGTGTCTTAAATACAGCAAAATACACTTCGTTGGGGGAGAGTCTATGATATGCCTTTTTTTTTTCTTTTCCTTAAAACTGCCATTAGGATTCTTAGAAACATCTAATGCTTCTCAGAACTCAGAAAGTCAGTATGTACTCAAAGGCTGGAGAATGTAGAGCAACTTGATAATCATCAGGAGTGGGTTCAGGGGATGGAAGGTTGTTGGAATTGCACTTTGTTGCCTGCTTTTCAATTGATTTTCTTTCTGACTAAAATACTGCAGAAGGAAGCCTGATGAAGACAGTTACAGAGCTGGGAAAAGAAACTCTAAGCAGACCTAGCAGCCGATATAAGGTTGTTTTGGAAGAACTTTGTCAACTAGAAACATGATAGCTCTGCTAACTGCTGTTCTCTCTTCCCTTTTAACCTTTTTCCTTCCGTATTTTAACGTTTTATTTTGAAATACTTTTAAGCTTACAGAAGATTGGGAAAAATAGTAGAGAAAGTTCTCATGTAACCTTGACCCAGCTTGCCATCTTATTAACATCTTACATAACCATGGTAGATTTATCAAAACTAAGAAATTAACATTGACACATTATTATTAACCAAACTGCAGACTGTATTCAGATTTCTCCAGTCTCCCCACCAATGTCCTGGCATGTCTGAGATCTCGTCCTACTTTCAAGCTGTTACAGTTTCATAAATGCTGTTAAAAAACACAGATTTCTGAATAAGAGACAAAGGATTTTATTACTCACATCAAATAGCAATAGTCAGTACAGCATTTCTTTGCACCAGTTTCCTCAGCCCCAATTCCCACAGGGCAATATAAAGAGGGCCAAGTGATATTTGCACATGCAGTGGGTCAGTTACAGGAGATGAATCTTGAGCTTAGGAAACCCAAATAATTTATAATCAGCAGTAAGCATATCTTCTCTTTGTTCCAGAGGGAGCCACTGTCTCAATCTTTTAAGGCTGTTAGCTATGCAAACATCCTTGGAACGCTAGTCTGGAACAAAGCCATTCAGTGCCTCTGCTCACTAGATGTGCAGAAACACCAGATACCTATGGAGAATTGTGTCACAACAGGAAGTAGCACACATCTACACAATGTTATCTGCCCTACCAAGGGTGATGTAAGTGGGGGAAAAGTCCAAAAGGCAGGCATTTCCTGATTGAGTATCTTTGCCTCTGATTTGCCATTTAGGCCTGCTTATGCTGTTAAAATGACCGTACTCAGATTTTTAAGACGATCTCTCACCCTGAAATGTATTCCAGAACAGGAATGTATTCCAGAACAGGAATGCCTGTGTTCTTGGTATTAATGTAAATCTTACCTGTGTTCTGAGACTGAGTTTCTGCCTGGATGCTCTTGCCCAGTCTAGTACCATGGACTCATGCCCTGGCTTCCTTACTTGGCTTTTGCAATTGGCCTGCTTTTTCCAGTATGAACCAGTGTCTTGAATTTGACCTCAGATTTGATCTCTACATTGATTAATGAGTTCCTTTTCAAACTGTTATATTTTGGGGTTGAGGTAAAGGTTTTTAGAGTACTTCCAATCGTGTATGTAAACAGTCAACTATTTTCCCTATGTGGCACCACAGACCTGTAGAAGTCTTCTCTTTAATTGAACCATTATTTTGAATGTAAAAAAAACAAAAACAAAAACATGTTGTTGTCATTGATCTGGCTGTAGACACATATCATAAGATAGAGAGATCACAAGCAAAAATGCTAGAGCTCTCATTTATAAAGGTGATTTCCATTTTCTTACCTCTTTCCATTCTCAGCCAAGTAACATTTTTTTGGGTAATTTTTAATTTTTAAAATTTTTAATCGTGGTAAAATATACTTAACATACTGTTTTAACCATTTTTAGTTGTACATTTCAGTGGCATTAAGTACATTCACATTATTGTGCAACCATCACAACCACCTATATCCAGAACTTTTATCTTGCAAAACTGAAACTCTACCCATTAAACAACTCCACTGTTGACTCATTCCCCCCAGCCCCTGGCAACTACCATTTTACTTTTTGTCTTTATGAATTTGACTGCTCTAGGTCCCCCATAAAAACGGAATCATACATACTTGTCTTTTTGTGATTGGCTTATTTCACTCAGCATAATGTCATCGGGGCTCATCCATGTTGTAGCATGTGTCAGAGTTTCCTTCCTTTTTTAAAACTTGTATTTTTGGTTCGGGGGTACATGTGAAGGTTTGTTACATAGGTAAACACATGTCATTGGAGTTTGTTGTACAGATTATTTCATCACCCAGGTATTAATCCCAGTACCCAATAGTTGTCTTTTCTGATCCCCTCCCTCCGCCCACCTTCCACCCTCAAGTAGACCCCAGTGGATGTTTTTTACTTCTTTCTCTACGTAAGATCTCATCATGTAGCTCCCACTTATAAGTGGGAACATGCAGCATTTGGTTTTCTGTTCCTGCATTAGTTTGCTCAGGATAATAACCTCCAGCTCCGTCCGTGTTCTCACCAAAGACATAATCTTTTTTTTTTTTTTTATGGTGCATAGCATTCCATGGAGTATATGTACCACATTGTCTTTATCTAGTCTGTCATTGATGGGTATTTAGGTTGATTCCATGTCTTTGATATTGTGAATAGTGCTGCAATGAACATTAGCATGCACGTGTCTTTATTGCAGAATGATTTATATTCCTCTGGGTATATACCCAGTAGTGGGATTGCTGGGTCAAATGGTAGTTCTGCTTTTAGCTCTTAGAGGAATCTCCAAAATTGCTTTCTGCAACAGTTGAACACTCCCACCAATATTGTATAAGTGTTCCCTTTTCTCTACAACCTCAGCAGCATCTGTTATTTTTTGACTTTTTAATAAAAGCCATTTTGACTGGTGCGAGATGATATCTCATTGCGGTTTTGATTTGCATTTCTCTAATGATCAGTGATATTGAGCTTTTTTCCACATGCTTTTTGGTGCATGTATGTCTTCTTTTGAAAAGTGTTTGTTCATGTCCTTTGCCCACTTTTTAACTGTGTTGTTTTTCTCTTGTAAATTTAAGTTCCTTATAAATACTGGATATTAGGCCTTTGTGAGAGGCATAGTTTGCAAATATTTCATCCTATTCTGTAGGTTGTCTGTTTACTCTGTTGAGTTGCTTTTTCTGTGCAGAAACTCTTTAGTTTAATTAGATCCAATTTGTCAAGTTTTGTTTTTGTTGCAATTGTTTTTGGTGTCTTTCATAAAATCTTTGTCTGTTCCTGTGTCCAGGATGGTATTGCCTAGGTTGTTTTCCAGGGTTTTTATAGTTATGGGTTTTACACTTAAGTCTTTAATCCATCTTGAGTTTGTTTTTGTATATGGTTTAAGGAAGGGGTCCAATTTCAGTCTTTTGCGTATTGCTAGCCAGTTAATTCCACATGATTTATTGAATAGGGAGTCTTCTCTCCATTGCTTGTTTTTGTCAGCTTTGTTGAAGATCAGATGGTTGTAGGTGTGTGGACTTGTTTCTGGGTTCTCTATTCATTTCATAGGTCTATATGTCTGTTTTTGTACCAGTATCATGCTTTTTTGGTTACTGTAGCCCTGGAGTATAGTTTGAAGTCAGGTAACATGATGCCTCCAGCTTTGTTCTTTTTGCTTAGGATTGCCTTGGCTGTTTGGGCTCTTTTTTTAGTTCCATATAAATTTTAAAATAGTTTTTTCTAGTTTTGTGGAGAATGTGATTGGTAGTTGGATAGGTATAGCACTGAATATGTAAATTGCTTTGGGCAGTATGGCCATTTTAATAACACTAATTCTTCCTATCCATGAGCATGGGATGTTTTTTTCCATTTGCTTGTTTTTTTCTGATTTCTTTGAATAGTGTTTTATAATTCTCATTGTAGAGATCCTTCACCATCCTGGTTAACTATATTCCTAGGTATTTTATACTTTTTGGGGCAATTGTGAATGGCATTGGATTCCTGATTTGGTTCTCAGCTTGACTGTTGTTGGTTTATAGGAGTGCTAGTGATTTTTGTACATTGATTTTTGTATCCTGAAACTTTGCCGAAGTTGTTTATCAGCTGAATGAGCCTTTGGGCCAAGACGCTGGGGTTTTCTAGATATAGAATCTTGTTGTGTGCAAACAGACCTGATTTGCAAACAGAACAGTTTGACTTCCTTAATTTCTTTCTCCTACCTAATTGCTCTGGCTAGGACTTCCAATAATATATTAAATAGGAGTTGTGAGAGAGGGCATCCTTGTCTTGTGGCGGTTTTCAAAGTGAATGCTTCCAGCTTTTGCCTATTTAGTATAATGATAGCTGTGAGTTGGTCATAGATGGTTCTTAATATTTTGATGTATGATCTTTCAACACCTAGTTTATTAAGAATTTCTTTTTTGTTGTTGTTTTTTGAGATAGAGTTTCACTCTTGTTGGTCAGACTGGAATGCAATGGCATAATATTGGCTCACTGCAACCTCTGCTTCCCATGCTCAAGTGATTGTCCTGCTTTAGCCTTCCATGTAGCTGAGAATACAGGCACATGACCCCACATCCAGCTCATTTTTGTATTTTTTGTAAAGGTGGGGTTTCCCCATGTTGCCTGTGGCTGGTATCAAACTCCTGGGCTCAAGCGATCTGCCCACCTTGACCTCCCAAAATGCTAGGGTCACAGGTGTGAGCTACCATGCCCTGCCAATTTATTAAGAGTTTTTAACATGAAGGGTGTTAAATTTTATTGAAAGCCTTCTCCGTATCTGTTGAAATAATCATGTAGTTTTTGTCATTAGTTCTGTTTATGTGATTAATCATATTTATTGTTTTGTGCATGTTGAACCAACCTTGCATCCTGGGGATGAAGCCTGCTTGATTGTTGTGGATTAGCTTTTCGATGTGCTATTGGATTCTCTTTGCAAGTATTTTATTGAGGATTTTTGCATTGATGTTCATCAAAGATATTTAAGTTTTCTTTTTTTGATGTATTTCTGGAAGGTTTTGGTATCAGCATAATGCTGGCCTCATAGAATGAGTTTGGGAGGAGTCCCTCCTCCTGATTTTTTGGAATAGTTTCAGTAGGACTAATACCAGCTCTACTTTGTACAACTGGTAGAATTTGGTGGTGAATCCATCAGATCTTGGGCTTTTTTTGGTTGGTAGGCTATTTATTACTGATTCAATTTCAGAGTCTGTTATTGGTCTGTTCAAGGAATCAATTTCTTTCAGGTTCAGACTTGGGAGGGTGTATGTTGTGTCCAGGAATTTATCCATCTTTTCTAGGTTTTCTAGTTTGTGTGCATAGAGGTGTACTTGGTAGTTTCAAATGTTTATTTTTACTTCTGTGGAATCGGTGGTAACATTGCCTTTGTCATTTCTAATTGTTTGTGTATCTACTCTTTTCTTTATCTGTCCTTCTAGTGGCCTATTTTATTCAAGTTTTCAAAAAACTACCTCCTGGATTCGTTGATATTTTGAATGGTTTTTTATGTCTTGATTTTCTTCAGTTCAACTTTGATTTTGGTTATTTCTTGTATTCTGCTAGCTTTGGGGTTGAAGTGTTCTTACTTCTCTGATTCTTTCAGTTGTGATTTTAGGTTGTCAATTTGAGACTTTTCTAACTTTTTGATTTAGGCATTTAATGCTATGAATTTCCCCCCTAACACCGCCTTAGCTGTTTCCCAGAGATTCTGGTATGGTGTATCTTTGTTCTCATTAGTTTCAAAGAACTTCTTGATTTCTTCCTTAATTTTATTATTTACCCCAAAATCCTTCAGGAGCATGTTGTTTAATTTCCATGTAATTGCCTGTTTTTGAGTAATTTTTTTAGTCTTGACTTTTATTTTTATTGTGCTGTGGACCGAGAGTATGTTTGGTATAATTTTGGTTCTTTTGCATTTGCTAAGAATTGTTTAGTGTCCAGTTACGTGGTCTCTTTTAGAGTATATGCCATATGGCTATGAAAGAATGTATATTCTGTTTTATGGTGCAGAGTTCTGTAAAGGTCTATCAGATCCATTTGGTTCAATGCTGAGTTTAAGTCCTGAATATCTTTGTTAATTTTCTGCTTGGATTATCTGTCTAATACTATCAGTGGAGTGTTGAAGTCTCCTACTATTATTGTGTGGTAGTCTATGTCTCTTGAAGGTCTTTAAGAACTTCTTTTATGAATCTGGGTGCTACTGTGTTGAGTGCATATATATTTAAGATAGTCAGGTCTTGTTGAATTGAACCTGTTGCCATTATGCAATGCCATTTTTTTGTCTTTTTTGATCCTCCTTGGTTTGATGTCTGTTTTGTCTCAAATTAGGATTGCAACCCCTACTTTTTTTCTGTTTTCCATTTGCTTGGTAGATTTTCCTCCATCCCTTTATTTTGAGCCTGTGTGTGTCATTAAGTGTGAGATGGGACTCCTGAAGACAACATAGCATTGGGTCTTGCTTTTTTATCCAGCTTGCCACTCTGTGCCTTTTAAGTGGGGCATTTAACCCATTTACCTTCAAGGTTAGTATTGATATGTGTGGATTTGATCTTGTCATTATATTGTTAGCTGGTTGTCTTGTTGGCTTCTTTGTGTGGTTGCTTTGTAGTGACAGTGGTCTGTGTGTTTAAGTGTTTTTGTATTAGCTGGTAGCAATCTTTCCTTTCTATATTTTGTGTTCCTTTCAAGATCTCTTGTTAGGAAGTTCTGGTGATAACAAATTCCCTCAACATTTTCTTATCTGAAAGGATCTTATTTCTCCTTCGTTTAGGAAGCTTAGTTTGGTTGGATATAAAGTTCTGGGTGGGAGATTTTTTTCTTTAAGAATGTTGAATATAGGCCCCCAATCTCTTCTCACTAGTAGGGTTTCAGTTGAGAGGCCCACTGTTAGCCTGATGGGATTCCCTTTGTAGGTGACCTGCCCTTTCTAGCTGCTTTTGACATTCTTTCATTTCAGACTTGGAAAATCTGATGATTATGTATTTTGGTTATAATCTTCTTGTGTAGAATATTGTACAAGTTCTCTGTGTTTCTTGAATTTGATTGTTGGCCTCTCTAGCAAGGTTGGGAAAATTTTCATGGATGATACCCTGAAATATGTTTTCCAAGTTGTTTGCTGTCTCCTTGTCCTTTTCGGGAATGTCAATATTTGTAGATTTGGCCTCTTTACATAATCCCATACCTGTTGGAGGTTTTGTTTAGTCATTTTTATTCCTTTTTCTCAATTTTTTTCTGACTGTCTTATTTCAGAGAACCAGTCTTCAAGTTCTGAGATTATTTCCTTGACTTGGTTTATTCCGCTGTTAATAGTTGTGATTGCATTGTGAAATTCTTGTGTTATTCAGCTTTGTCAGACTCGTTAGGTTCTTTTTCACACCAGTTATTTCATCCTTCAGCTCCTGTATTGCTTTATTGTGATTCTTAGTTTCCTTAGATTGGGATTTGCCATCCTCCTGAATCTCAATGATCTTCATTCCTATCCATGCTCTGAATTTTATTTCTGTCATTTTAGTCAGCTCAGCCTGGTTAAAAAGTCTTGTTGGAGGTCTGTTTTGGTCATTTGGAGGACATGTGGCACTTTGGCCATTTGAGTTACCAGATTATTGTGTTGGTTCTTTCTCATCTCTGTGTGTGGATGTTCCTTTAACTACAGTGTAGATTGAGTACAATCAATAGACTTTTTGTCTGGATGTTTTCACTAGACCAAGGCTTTGTGCAAGGTCTTTATTTGAAGCTGACTTCTTGTCCCTGGTTTCAGAGTGGGGGTATTTTAGCAAGGTATTTTTGGTGTTGAAGCTTTGGGGTGTGATCCAGTAGGTGACACTTAGGCTTATTTGTCAGTTGGTAGACTCGTGTGTGGCTCCCCATGTTTCCTCACAGTTATGCTCTGAAAGTGTGGGTTCCTCTCCCCATTGAGTGCTGACTGCAGATTTCAGCTTGGTATTCCTGGGCTGCCCACTGCAGCTCTGGGATGATCTCAGTGTTTATTTTCCTTCCCCAACTTGGAGGCAGCAGAGGAGGGGACCTTAGTAATAACTGTGGCCAAGGGTCTTTTGCCTATCTCCTGGGGACCCCACCCAAGAGAGATGCAGGTCAGCAGTCACTCAGTGCAATCAGCCCAGGATAGAGTGTCTGTGCTGTGGGCACAAGCCAGGGTGTTCCCTGTCTGTGATGAGCAGTGGGTGGTGTGTGGGATCTGTGGGAGATGGACTGGCCTCCTCTCCTTGGGCTGACTGAAGCTTGTTGAAGGTGTGGATAAGGCACTTAAGTTCTTTGCTCCTTCATTAGTCCGAGGGTAACAAGGGAAGTTCCACTGCAGAGGAAGTGGCAGAGAGGCTTTCAGTTGTCCCTGGAGGCTCTGTCCAGGGAGTTGTTACTGGCTCAGTAGTTCTGGTTGGGGGTTCCCGGAGGCCCTGCCTGGTAAGGACGTATGAAAATGGTCACCCACGTAACAGTCTGGCCCCTTTTCCATAGGATTGCTGCAGTATGCTGGGGGCCTGCTCCCTAGTATCTTCAAATTTTCTAGTACCTGAAGGTGTCACCAGTGAAGGCTACAAAACAGCAAAGATAGCAGCCTGTTCCTCCCTCTGGGAGCTCTGTCCCAGGGAGGTATGGATCTGTTACTGGTCTGAAGATACCTGTAGGAGGTGGCTGAAGACCCTAGTTGGGTGGTCCCGCCCAGTGAGGAGGAACAGGATTGGGAACCTGCTTTAAACAGCAGCCTGACCATGTTTTATAGAGCAGCTGTGCTGTGGTAGGGGTCCACTTTAGCCCCTCGTCACCTTGGACTCTCTAAAGTCTGAAGGCTCGAATAGCTAAGTCACCCAAACAGCAAAGATGATGGCCCACCCCTCCCTCTATGAGTTTTGTCCCAGGAAGGTTTAAAATCTCTGTCAACTGGAGAAAACTGGTGGGGATGGCTGGAGGCCCCTGTTGGGAGGTCCTGCTCAGTGAGGAGAAATGAGATCAGGGACCTGTGTATAAAAGCAATCTGGCCATGTTTTTGTAGAGTAGCTGTGCTGTGCTGTGCTGTGCTGGGGTACCACTTCCTCCCCCAGTCAGTTGGACTCTCCAAAGCCTAAAGGCTGGAATGACTAAGTTGCCCAAACCACAAAAATAACGAACTCACCTCCCCTGGGAACTCCGTCTCAGGGAACTCCGTCTCAGGGAACTCCATCTCAGGGAGGTACAATTCTGCTACTGGTGGTTGGCCGGAGTTCCAAGTCAGTGAGTCTTATCCTGTGAGGTGCCATGAAAGTGGGGCCTGTGGAATGTCACTGCTCAACCCCCTGGATTCAGCCCCTTTTCTAGGGGTATGTACGGTGTGTAACTTCCCACTTTGGGTGAGTTCTAACTACTTTTGCCTGGAAGGCCAGAAAGCCTGGGTATCTAAGACTCCCAGGTCTCCAAGTGTGCCTGAGCAGCTGCTCTGCTGAGACTTCACTATCTCTGTGTGTCAGATCGAAGCTCCTGGGGGAGTGGGTTCACAAGGGGATCTTCTAACCCGAGAGTTGCAAAGATCTATGGGAGAAGCCTGAGTTCCTGGGATTACCCATTCACTCACTGCTTCCCTGGGTGGGGGAGGTTTCCTTGGCTTCCTGTCACTCCAGGTGGGCATCTTCTGGCCTTCCTTTTCAACATTCTCTGTGGGTCGAGTTGTTTCCTTGATTAGTCCCAGAACAAGTACCTGGAGGTTTCAGTTGAAGGTGCTGTATTTACTTGCCCCTTTCGTTCCTCTCTGTGAGAGCCACACACACTAGCTGCTTCTAGTTGTCCATGTTGGCCGCTTCCACCACAAATTTTTATTTTTGACTGAACTTAGTAGCTCTTGGTCTAGGCCCAGGGGCTAAATGTCATAGAAAGTTAGAATTAAATCTATTTACTTGTTTCTGAGTTACATAAAGGGGAAATGAATAACATGTTTTGAGTGTATTTTTTCCCAGTGGGCATATCTTTGAAGACTCACTGTCCGTCTGCAGCATGAAAACAGTGACAAGCCTAAGCAAGTGACACTCAGGGTAAAAACGGGGGCAAAAATATTGGGTCCCCTTTTCAGAAATAAGAATAAAGATACCGGAAGTGACTTTTTTTTCTATTTTATTGAAGAAGGACAAAAAGTAGAATGTTTTTGTAGTGGTGGATACAGACACTTTCACTCTATTGCTAATGATACTATAATAAAACTACCATTAGAGATTCTTGGTCCAAGTCCTGACTCATGTCACCTTAAAACTAGAAGGGACCCTAGAATGTAATAAGCACAATCTGCTTGTTTTTATGGAAGATAAAGGTCGGATAACTTATTATCAAAGATCATAAAAAGAAATACTGCCTAAAGCAGTATTTATACTTTTTTTTTTTTTTTTTTTTTTGAGGCAGGGCCTCTCTCTGTTGCCCAGGCTGGAGAGAAGTGGAGTGATCATAACTGACTGTAACCTCGAACTCCTGGGCTCAAGCATTCCTCTCACCTCAGCCTCCTGAGTAGCTGGGACTATGGGAACATGCCACCACACCCAGCTAATTTTTAAATTTTTTGTAGAGACAGGGTCTCGCTATGTTGCCAGGGCTGGTCTTGAATTCCTGGGCTCAAGCCATCCTCCTACCTCAGTCCCCCAAAATGTTGGGATTACAAGCATGAGCAACTGTACCTGGCCTATACTTGTTTTCTTAATTCTATAGTACAAATTAACTTAGAGTAGGTGCTCAATAAATAATTATTGAAAGGATAAATGGATGATTGAAACACTCCACCATATGTTATCTGTTCTGTGTTAGTAATTCTTGTTTTAAGTAAGCTTTATATTAAAGTGCCTACTGAAAAGTCCACAACTCAGTCGTGTACAGAAGGTAAATTTTTAACAAAACTAACATACCCACAAAATCACTACTGAGATAGAAATAATTCATTACCAGTATCCCAGAGGTTCCCCTGTTGCCCCTTTCTAGTCACTATGTCTTCTCCCCAAATCACTATTCTGACTTCTGTCCCAATTGATTAGTTTTGCTTACTTTTTAAAATTTATGTATATGAATCACACATTATATGCTCTTTTCTATCTGTTTTTTAGCTGAATATTAGGCTTGCATATCTAAAGCATTTAATTATATTTTTGGTTGTAGCTGTAGTTTATTTTAATAGCTGTATAGTATTCTGCTATATGATTATGCCACAATTTACTTATCCAGTCTACTATTGGTAGATATTTGTGTTGTTTCCATATTTTTGCTCTCATGAAGATGGCTGCTATGACCATTCTTGTTCATGTTTTTTTGCTTCACATGTGCATTTTTTTTGGTTTGCATATGGGTACATATAACAAGGAGTGTGCTTGGTAGTGTATCAAATGTTGCTGACACTCTTCCTTGTATGCCTTAAGCCCATCTACAAGGTCACTTACAACTTCAGTGGGCCATTCTTGTAAATGCTAACATCTTCCTGTATCAAGCACCTGGGATTCTCAACTATTCTTTCATTGGAGTACATAGTCTACTATAATTAATGTAATTACTAATATACTTAGGTTTAAATTGTAATCTTGCCATTAGTTTTATATTTATCCAGCATTTTCTATAGTCTAGTTCCCTTTCATTTTGCCTTCTTTTGAATCAACCAAATATTTTATTATTCCATTTCGCCCTCTACTTGTTTATTTATACACACTTCTACTATTTTTTCAGTGATTGCCTATAAATTACATCATACCTCACATGTACCCTGATATAATTTAGTAGACTACTTTTTTTTTTTACAATTATAAGACTTTATAATACTTTCACTACTACTACTCATACAACAATCCCAAATTACCTCTACCACATTTGTATTATTGTCATCATATATTTTAATTCTACATACATTTAAACTCAGCAATTTACTATTATTCTTTTATATATCTAATGTTGATTTATATTTATCCATATATTCTGTCTTTCAAGTGCTTTTTATTATTTCCTGAATTTATTATTTCCTGAATTTGGGATCATTTCCTTCTGCCTGAAGAACTCTCTTTGGGATTTTTTTTTTTTTTTTTTTTTTTTTGGTGTGAATCTGCTGGTACTGAAATATATTTTATTTGTCTAGAGGTGTCTTTTTAATTTGCCTTCAGTTAAGTAGGCTGGTTTTTTTTTCTGGGTAATAGAATTCTAGGTTGGCTGCTACTTTCATTCAGAACATTAAAGATATTATTCCATTGTCTTCTGGCTTCCATCATTCTGTCAAGAAATTGGCTGCCAGGCTTAGTTTGTTCAGGCCGCTATATCAAATTACCATAGACTGGGCACTTCACACACATTCATTTCTCACAGTTATGGAGGCTGAAAGTCCACAAAGAAGGCACCCAACAGATTTAGTGTCTGGTGAGGGCCCACTCCTTGGTTTATAGATGGCTGTCTTCTCCCTATGTTCTCACATGGTGGAAGAGGTGAAAGAGCATTCTGGGTCTCTTTTATGAGGTCACTGATTCCATTCATCAAGGCTATACCCTTATGACTTTATCATCTCCCAAAGACTCTACCTCCAAATATCATCACATCGGGGATTAGGATTTCAACATGTAAGTTTGGGGGAGGGTGAACACTCATTCCATAACAGCTCATACAACTATAAAGCCCAAGAGTTGATTCTGGCCTGAGATCTATCTGGATCAAGGGGCTCGTTAGATGTTGTCAGGACTTGGCCTTTCTTTCCTTATTTCAAGTTAGTTTCCTTTCGTAATGTTTTTTTTTGGGGGGGTGGGGTGGGGTGGGGTGGGGACAGGCTTTTTCTATACAATAAGAAAGATTACTCCAAGCCTACTTCCTCATGTTTGGTAGGAAAACAGAAGAGAAACCCTTTACTTACTATTGTTTCTATATTATATATTATGGAAAGGCTCTGGCACAGTATGAGTTGTGCACCCAAACACAAACCAATCTCTTACAAGGATATGGTATTATATTTGGCTGAACTTTGGTCACACAGCCATCTCTATTGTCAGAGGCAGATCACTGTGATTGATAGCCCCTACATTATCACATAGGGAAGGGAGGCTGTTTATTACTCGTTTGTTGCCTAGAATCGTCTCAGGAATGATTGTTGAAGAACCTAGAATTCTTCTGTAAATCTATGAGTTACACGTCATCATAAGAAGTCTGGAAGACGTATTTAGAAAGCTCTATGTAGTGCCTTCTTTTTCTCTGTACTCAGCTACATGGCTGCATTTTGGTGGTTCTTAATATGTTCAAGTTTTGGGTTCAGTTCCTCTACATGAACTGGTGACATAATAGCTTTGGCCTGAATATATTTAGAAATAGAAGAAACTTAGTGAGAGGAGCATCCCTCTCAGCTCATCCTGACGCACTTGGTCTCAAGATCTTTCTTTAGGAGTAATTGTCTACAATAAGCTTTCACTATCCTTTCCTCTTAGCTCTTGATTTCAACCATGTGCTCCCAGTTGGCTCTATTGAAACTCCCCAGATTATTCATGTTTGGGGATTGGCTAATGTTCGAAAGGGCAGTGTATAAAAACTCTTAGGCCAAGGCAACTCATTACTTAAGTTGTCAATGTTCTTTGTTCTGCTTACTGGCTTCTGTTCTGAATGTTTTTCGTTAATCTTTTAGTTTATACAAAATTTCTGGTTGCTGATGGTGTTAGAATTATGCTTTTGTTAATCATGGGTGTGATGGAGCGGTCGTGCCCCAGAGTGCCCAACCTTAAAGACTACTTGCACTTGGGAGGTGGAGAAGATACTAGTGGATTAACTCAGAGAAGAGAACTAACATTTATTGAGTGCCCAAAATCTAATAGATGCTTTGCAAATATTTTAAACTGTTACATGATCTTGATAGGGGGAATAACACCTTAATTTTACAGAATTTATGACTCAGAGAGGTGAAGTAACTTGCCTAAGGTCATGCAATTATTCAGTGGTGGAACTGGGATTCAAACTTGCAGGTAATTTTGACTCTAAAGCCTGAGTTCTTTTCAAGGAAGCCAGTAATGGGGTGAAATTTAGACAGGGAGGGAGGAGAATATGGTCACACATATGTTCATGCCTTCTACCTTTCGGAGAAAATAAACCCTCTGAGGAACTGAGGACTATGGTGGTAATTAAAGACCAAAATCAGTATCAGGATTTCCAGGATTAAATCTGTAGCAGGGACACATGCTGAAGATGTTAATAGTACAGGTATTAGGAACCCAAGGGAAAGTCAAACAAGACCACTGGGGAAAACAGGTTATAATGCCAGAGATATCAAGTCTGTGTGTCAAGCTTAGATATCAAAGGCAGGTCAAGGCAAGGATCAAAGCTAGATGGAAATAGGGTAAGTGCATAGAGGTTCAGAATGAGTAGGATGGGAAGGAGGGAAAATTTCTAAAATTATTGCCCTCCATATAAGTGGGTATTTGTGACTCACCATTAAGTAACATGGTTTATATTTTAAACTGTTACAATGAGTTTAAAGGGCCAGAACACACACAGCTAAAAGAGGCAAGAGGTCTCAGTATATTCAGCAAGGAAAAGGTCCAAAAAATAAAAATAAAAAAGAAATAGGTGAATGTCCTGGAAAGCAGTGATTAAGACTGTGTTGCACTAAGACTTGCAGAGCACTAATTAAAAGCTGCCAAGTATTCTATCCCCAGGTCAAACCCTTTGAATGGGGGATGAGAAAGCAGCTCAGCCAAG
This sequence comes from Macaca nemestrina, assembly GCF_043159975.1. Taxonomy (NCBI): domain Eukaryota; kingdom Metazoa; phylum Chordata; class Mammalia; order Primates; family Cercopithecidae; genus Macaca; species Macaca nemestrina. The sequence goes on from NC_092145.1 coordinate 55,154,596, forward strand.
GCTTTGAACTGGCTAGAAATCCAAGACAAAGAATGACAAATAAGTCTAGTTCCCAAAATAGCAGTTGCTGCCACTAGTCAATGAACAGTTTTCCAGCTTGCCCAGTGTAAAAGCGATTGTTAATCCCCCCATTGTCTTTCTAGCCACACCCACAGATCAGTACTGCCATCAGTCTCTTTACCCACCAAGCTCTGACAACTCTTAAAAGAAATTTTCCAAGCACTTTAGTTCAGTGCTCTAACTGTCACAGCTTACAAGCCATGCCCTGGTTCCTTCTGCACCTGGAAACTATGGGTGGGGGCTGGTTTTCTGGTAGACCTCAATGACTAATGCACACCTGCACATTCTTTTGTTCCTATTGACAAGAGAAATATTTCACAGAACAGTTTGAAAAGTGTGTTGTCAAGAAATTTGGGAAACAATTCCTACATGGGCCTTGTTTTTTCAGGACTGAAATTTTTGAGATTTTGTAGAATCTTAAATTAGTATATTTTTTCTCATAACTTGTTTTTCCTTGCATTTAATTTAGTAGCCTTTACTTGGAGGAAAAGATTAAGAATTACAGTTTCTTTTAATGGATCCAGGAAAGTATATCTCCTTTCTTTAGTTAGCATGCTTGCTAATTTGGGGAACTTGGATATGATTTGTAGATTATTGTGCTGTTTCTGGGAAGTAACTTTGAGGATCACCTTAGTTTGTGTTCCCTACTAACCTACTCAAGCTAACATTAACCAATTGTTATGTCTTCACAAGGAAAAATAATCTGCTGTAGCAAAGAGGAGATTTTAAGGTCAGGGGAAATTCTAGTTCTTTGGAATGGAGTGAGTGGGAGCAGAAACCTAGGAATTGAAAAAGAGTGAGATCATGATTTGCATTCAGACACCTAACTCACACTGTTAAGAGTCAATCTTAATGCACAGTAGATATCCAACAAATGTTCTATCATGTTACTGCAGTAGATTATGGATGCCCATCAAGAAGCTAGAATGGGAGAAGTTTTGTTTTAAGCAAGGTTTTAGGAAATAAGATCTTCTAAAGGACCCAAGAAAGAAAGTCTGAATCAAAGCAGCAAACTAGGTTCAGTAAAACCAATAATCAGGATAAAAGTTTAATCAGAAAGTCGGGTGAATGGAAAAGAACAAATGTACAGTTAATGAAGAAACAATGCAGGATGTACAAAGCTCATGTTGTTTCCAAGGCAATTGGTAATGCAAGAAATCTAGAGGTATGTGGTCCAAATATAGTCTTCAGAGAATATGCGGGTAAATAAACTGGAACTGAAAAGATAAAATAAGATGGAGGGACCAGACTAGAATTACCAGGCCAGTACCTATAAATTCATGGTAGTTTGTAGGTATGGACAGGTTTTGCTTGCTATGAACAGTTTTGAAAGGCAATGTAAGTTGGCAGATGCCATAGTTGGTTCCAGTACTTTATACAGCACCCATTGAGCTGTATAAAGCCAGCTTCACACATTTGCTATTCTTGCCTGGTTTAGGTTTGATATTTGAGTTTGTGACTCCTGGTGGAGTCCATCTGCTTGAGGCTCTACCTCCACATCCTTTCAGTTCCTGTAGCCATTTAGTCCCAACCATCAGGAATGCCTTTACCTTCATCTCTGGTAGCACTAAACCTATTTTTAATCAGAAAGAGTTTAGGGAAGTTTGGTATAGTGCTTCCATGCTTCAGCAACATATTGTGATGCTCATCCAGTGTCTGGTATTGTCTCAGTAACTGGGATAGTTCCTCATCCTTGTAAATAAACTAAATCTTGTACTTCAATTTCATTATCCAGGCCCTTGAATTATTCACTAGTGTTGAATTTCTGTTTTTACATCCTGTCTAGTACCCCATTTCTGTTTATTGATACGTTGCAAGAGTCCTTAGTTATGGAATAAGTTTGTGAGTATTTGTCTAGGAATTGTTGTCATTTTAAAGCCTTCGGTTAACCACCTTCCAATCTTAAATGATCTGACCTAAAGAATATACAGCGTGGCAATTTATAAATGAGAGTTACTCATAAAGTTATTACTGAACAACACCAATATTTGTCAAAAGACTGTATTACCAAATGAACAGCCTAAAAAAGATGAGGAAAAATTGGGAAAATGAAGCCAAGGAGAAGGGAGAATGATAAATTACTAGTATGTATGTAAAGCATCCTCTTTCACACACATACATGCAGACATACACGTGAAACAGCTTTGGCAAACTGAAATTGAAATGATTAAATGAAAAATTTGGTATGATAGTGTCTTAGTCCTTTCTGTGTTGCTGTTGCTATAAAGGAATACCTGAAGATGGGTAATCTATAAAGAAAAAAGATGTATTTGGCTCATGATTCTGATGCCTTGATAAGTTCACGATTGGGCATCTGCATCTAGTGGAGGACTCAAGCTGCTTCCACTCATGGTAGAAGTTGAAGGGGAACTGGCTGTGCAGAGATAATATGGCGAGAGAGGAAGCAAGAGAGAAGGGAGCGGGGCAGATGCCAGACTCTCTTAACAGTCAGCTCTCTTGGGAACTGATGGAGTGAGAACTCACTTACCCTTGAAGAAGGGCATTAATCTATTCTTGAGGGATCTGTCCCCATGATCGAAACACCTCACATTTAGCTCCATCTTCAACACTGGGGATCAAATTTTAACATTAGGTTTGGAGGACAGAAAATCCAAACCATAGCAGATAGTCTTTGGTGCTTTTCTGCAAATAGTTGTCATTCCTCTCCCTTTCTGTGCCCATTTTAAGATTGTGCTTCCTGATTCCCTAGTGGTTTGGTGAACTGTATAGTGTTGGTCAATGGATTGTGTGCAAAGGTGACATTCCTCATTGCAGGACCTGAAAGGACAGAACATTTAATTGCCTGAGTGAGATGCTTTCTAGATTTCTTTCCCTCTGTCTCCTTCTGGCTGGAGATGTTCCAGATGGTGGCTGCATTCTCAGCCCGAATCCCTGAGAAATCCCTGAGTAACGACGATGAGAAAATCATTCTTCTAGCACCACCTTCACCTCCAGCAACCCATGATAGAAATGTAGCATCAGCAGAAAATACACATTTCTTATTTTAAGCCACTGACATTTTAGTGTTTTTATTTTTGTTATCCCTACTGCAGCATAACCTAGCCTATTTTGACTGATACCTAGCTTAGGTATCAGACTTCTCCCATCATGTTCCTGAAATCATAAGTCATATCTTTACTAGTGATGAACGGCGTTCTGGTTTTGAAAGGAAAAGTGTTTTTGAAAATCAAAGTGGGGATTGCTTGCTGATTTAGAAGAATGATTCCCATTAGCTATTTTCTTACTTGTTCCTGGACTAGAAATCCGCTGGGCAAATACTGACCAGGATGACACAGCTCAGCTTGATATTTGTATGAGAGCAAGGATATCAATATACAGGCTGTTTGCTGACTAAGCCTGTAGATTCCAGCAGGGAATTGACAGTTTGATTTATTCTACAAAAATGGGCTTTAGGATTTAGTTTTGGGTCAAAATGAAAAAATGCCAGGGGACAGTAGAAAAAATTTATGATGATATATTGTTTAACTGTGAATAAGAAATATTTGACATTAGATAACAAGCCTAGCCCCAAAAGATGGGGTAGGCAGCCTTCATGTCATCTTACTCCTATCCTTTGCAAAAATTCTCATTAATATCTTTGTCTCCATATTTGTTATTTGTTTCACTTCAAGTCAACTAGCAATATTATATAACCCACACCTTGTTAAATATACTGATGCTTTCAGAATTAAGTATTATCATATTGGAAAATTATCAAACTACTGAAAATTGAAATATTTTACAACTGCAATGTTGACTAAAAATCTGTGTGCGGAATTCTGTTCAACCTCTGATTAGGCTATTTCACCTTGCTAACATTTATAGAAATCTACCAGGGAGTCTGGTTAGAAGTGCTTGGCTTTAGCTTTTTTCCTTGTGATCCAGTCCCTGAACAAAAATTCAGATATCCAATTTTTAAAATAACTTTTTTTCTCATTTAAATATAGTAAATGATACTTATTGAAAATACAGACAAAAATAAATAAAAGCACTCAAGTTTATTAAGAGAAATTAATGTTAATATTTTTATATACTTTTGTAAAAATTGGATCATACTCTTTGGTGACTTACTTTTTTCACTTACTATGTCATGGGGTTTTTAATCTCTTTTTTTTTTTTTTTTTTTTTTTGAGACGGAGTCTCGCTCTGTTGCCCAGGCTGGAGTGCAGTGGCATGATCTGGGCTCACTGCAAGCTCTGCCTCCCGGGTTCACGCCATTCTCCTGCCTCAGCCTCCTGAGTAGCTGGGACTACAGGCGCCCGCCACCTTGCCTGGTTAGTTTTTTGTATTCTTTTTAGTAGAGACGGGGTTTCACCGTGTTAGCAAGGATGGTCTCGATCTCCCGACCTCGTGATCCGCCCGTCTCGGCCTCCCAAAGTGCTGGGATTACAGGCTTGAGCCACCGCGCCCGGCGGTTTTTCATCTCTTTAAGTAAACTTTTACAGTACATTTTGTGGCCTTATTCTATCATATGGATATATAATAATTTGTTTAACTGATATCCTTATAAATGCACAAATACATTGTTTCTAACTTTTCTATACCAAATACTGTAATGATTTTATAGTTAATATTTTCTTATTTTTGGACTTCTATAATATTTCCTTATGATACGTTTCTAGGCAACAAATCTCTGAGGCAAAGATTGTATACGTTGTTAAGGCTTTTGATACACGTTGGAAAATTTAAAAATTCCCTCCTTGTAGTTTACATTTTCTTCCAGTTATGAATAAGAATATCTGTTTCTCTGTACCTTTACAGGCACTGGCTGTGACCATTTAAAAATATTTGCCAGTTTGAAAGGCAAAAGTCACAGATTTTACATTTGAAAGGTAAGCCTCCTGGAAAAAGAATGACTTGTCATACTATGTGTTCTTAAATAGAGCTATATTTTAGGGTCTAGAAGTGGTTAATTTTTTTCCTAACTCTTCCTTTTAAATTTCCCACAGAGCTTTGTTTTATGCAATGTCATCAATCATAACTAGAGATGTGCTCCATACAGTAACTCACCAATCATTCAAGTCCTGATAAACATGTAATATTTGCAATTTGTGTCTATTGCACATATTTATCTATTTATTCCACTGTCATCATCTGTAGGAAAACAGCTATATTTGCCTCTGTAGCATCATTAGAGAGAGAAATAAGTTAGCAGTTTTCACCTGTTTGTATTCCTTTATCTGATATACTGTGGAATATGATTGTTTGATTTGTGAAGTAATGATGCTGAATGAGGAATCAGCATAGTGGCAAGGAAAATATTTTTTAACAGAAAGCCTCTTTTTTATTGTTTCACCAGTTGGAAAGGCAAAGTATTCAGAAGGGAAGAGTATGTCATCATAAAACTGAGTTGGATAATAGGCAATAAGGCATAACAGCATTTCCTAACCTCTTGGATAAAACTTGCAAAAATCTTCAAGAACCAATTATACAGAACAATATATCACTAAGGTGTGAGTTCTGTTTAGTTGCTTTGTGATTTTTCCATAAATGGCAAGCATATTGCTTGGTGGAAATAGTAAGAAACAGGAGCTCTCTCTAGTTTGGCATTCTCTGGCTTGCACTGGCACAACTGTGGTTCCTGGATTTTTTTTTCAGATTATTTCACTGAAAGAGGGAAAGAAAAAAGAAAGTTAGCTTGTTTTCATGCCCCACTTCTGATAGCATCCAGTGGGAAAATACTGGGGTATGGGGCTTCCTTCTCTATTTCTGTGGCTAACCACGGTTTCAAGTTTTTGAAAAATTGCTAATACTAGTAATATATTGGGGTCTTTGTTCTCTTCCTTACTTTCACGTGGGACAGATAGTGTTTTGGATGTTGATTTCACCCACTCATTTATTTAGTACACCCATCCCTACTCCTACTAGTATTTTACTCAATATTTACTAATTATAATACCTACCAAGAGAAACATCTACTTTTTGAGAAGAAAGTAGGTCAAGAAGACAACAATCGACTGTGCCAGCTCATGTGTAAGCTCATGGAAATGAGATCAAGAGTCATATACCTAGTGACAGCTCTAATTACTTTGATTTACTATTTTATTGACACTCCTGAAATTCTGTAGCATGTGAATTAATAGAATCCTTAACAGTGATTGGAAAAATTACTCTTCTTGGTGATTCTCATTTTCTTCTTCAAGTAATATTTCATGTAGCTTTTATAATAATCGATATAAAATTATTAGATTTTTCCACACCTAGACTTCCAGTTTTGAGTCAGAGACTCAAAAAATACTTCTGACCAAAGTCTTTCATTAGTGTGATGGTTAATTTTGTGTGTCAACTTGACCTAGAACAGAGTGCCAATATAGTTGGTCAGATACTCTTCTGGGTGTGTTTGTGAGGGTGTTTTTAGATGAGGTGAACATTTGAACTGGTAGACTGAGTAAAGCAGATTGCCCTCCCTAGTGTGGGTGGGCATCATCCAATCAGTTGAAGGTCGGAGTAGAGCAAAAAGGCTGAACCTCCCATGAATAAGAAGGCACTTCTCATGCCTGACTTATTTTGACCTGGAACACTGGTCTTTTTCTGCCTTTAGACTTGAACTTTAACATTGGCTCTTCCTGGGTCTTGAGCCTGGCAACTTTCAGACTAGAAGTGCACCACAGGCTCTCCTGGGTCTAACTGCAGATCTTGGGTCTTCTCAGCTTCCATAATTTTATGATCCAATCCTCGTAATAAATTTCTTTATGGATATATATACACACATATTAAATATCTTATATATTAGATATTTTAGAAATGTTTTAATATTTATTATTTTATATCTATAATATTTTATAGCCTCCATAATTTTATGAGACAATCCTTGTTATACATTTCTTTAAGGATATATATGTATATTAAATATTTTAAATATATTTTCTATATACATATATTAAATATTCTATATTAATATATTTATGTACATATATTAAATATTTTATATCTGCATGTGTGTGTATATGTGCATATGAGTATATGTTATATACACATATACACAGATATAAAATATTTAATATATATATACACACACACACACATATACACAGATACACATATACACACATACTATTGGTTCTGTTTCTCTGGAGAACTCTGACTAATATAATGAGTAAAGAGATCATTTAATTAGAAATGAATGTATGCTCCATTAGGTTCTTCATTATTTATTCCTCACATGGAATTCAAATCCTTGTGGATGTCTTCAGCATCTATGTGGCAGTGGACTGCTACTATCAACAGCACATAGATGCTGGGATAAGGCCGACTCAGATAGTGATGATTATAGCAAAACTCTTTCCATATTTTGTTTTTGGTAAAGAATAAGAAAACTGTGGGAAATTTTACTTTTAGATAAATTTGAATAATGACAAGGTTATTTCTTCTTGTACTTTAATATACCTAGGACATAGATTGCATGGATATTCCATGACTTGTACATAGTAGGTAATAAAGAAATGTGGATTAACTGGATGTCCTCAGTTATATAATACTTTTACTTCTTAAGTCATAATGGGTAGTGATTAGGGACTTTGCTGGTTGCACCACACACAGCCTGGCCTTTTGGGTGTAACTCTTTTTTCACTTGAGCCATCTGCTGGCAGTGAAGGGGTGCCAGTTGTTGTCTGTGGTCCTCACAGAATCATTCTGTCAGAGGCTTATGCATCTGTTAAGAAAGTATCACCCACTTAGTACTAGTTTCACGGAAGATCATGCAACCATTTTGTGTTTCTGAAAATTTATTATAAATATAAGAATTGACACAATTGACAATATAAAAAATCGATTAGTTTGGGGGTGAGATGGGGTGGGGTAGAGATCCGATTATCATTATCTTCCTTTCATCTGAATATCCTGTTTTCCTAACCTTCTTAGATTCTGCAGCAAAATTCTGTAAGGACAAAAATGAAATCCCTTACAGAATGACAGCAAGGAGGAATGAACTGGGTCAAGGGACTTTAGCTTTAGCCTGATAATTTCAATCTGACCCAAGTCAGTAATGAAACTTGCTAGATGCACTATGGGAAATTTGATGATAGTCTAGGGTCAAACTTAATGGGCAAGTGCATCTATCAGCACAACACATCACCACTGAGCAATCACATTTATGATCTCAAAAGAATTAAAGAGGCAATGAAGGCAAAATGCTTCTCAAGGAAAACAGGTAGGCTCCTCTCTGTCAAGACTGAGATTAAAATCCTCTGAGCCAAGGTTCTATTTGCCACCTTTAGTGCTAGTGCTGCAGAAGTCAAGTCATGGACTTCTAATTTGATTAAAAACTTAAGTGCCCTCAATTTTACTGCTTTAGGTTTGCATTATGCATCATTGAGTCATAAGGTGGGAAGCATCTGTTTGAATTTGCAAGAAAGTATCAAACAGAGACTTTTCAACATAGCTCATCAAGACCCAGCAAAGGCAGCACAACCAGCAGGTCAAATGGGTAATATTATGGACATTTCCAGATTCAGCAGGTGCCAGGAATGCCTTGTAACTTGCCTTGTCACCAGGTTGCTAATTATTATTGTCCAGGTTCCAGGGTCATGGGGTGGACACTGAAGCATATACTGAATGAACATCTCTAGTGCAGGTGTGATTGAGGATTGGATGTCTATAAATAAGGTATAATATGGTGTCCAAAAGATAAAGGTGAAGACACCAGAGGACTCTTGTTCTCAATCAATAAGTAAGCATCTATTACAGTGTTTTCATTGTGGGATGGAATGCAATTGGCAAGGAGGAATTGATCAATCTTTGCAAAAAATCTAATAAAGGCAGCCCTTAGTTTCCCATTTTTACTTTATTCATTGGGAAAAGTATATGAGATGATGTCTACTTGCCTAAACTCTCAAAGGCTCTAAGACAATGGCCCTCAACCTTGACTGCACATTAAAATCACCTAGGGAACTTTAAAAACAAAATCCAGTGCCTGAGTCCTAGGTCACTCCCCACCCTAGGAATTTTGACTTGATGGCTCTGGGATGAGATCCAGGTAAATAACAAATTTAAGGGGTACAAGTATGTTTTTGTTACATGAATATATTGGGAAGTGGTGAAGTCTTGGCTTTTAGTGTATTCATCACCCGAATAAGGTACATTGTACTCATTAAGTAATTTGTCATCATCTACCTCACTTCCACACTCCCCCTTCCAATTCTCCAGTGTTTATCATTCCACATTGTTCTTGAGATCTCACTTATAAGTGAGAACATGAGGTATTTGACTTTATTTTTTAAAGTTCCTCAGTTGTTTGTTAAAGCAAGATTTTGAGAGTCTAATAATTCAATTAGACCCGTGTATTAGCTCCACCCATAGGCCAAATAGGTGGCACCCAAATGGTGAGATTTCAAGTGCTCTGAAAATATGTTTGGTCCCTTGGTATTTTTCTGGCATCAGCCCTGCCATACCACCTAATATAGCTATGTTATGATTTGTATATCCTGGCTAAATTGAAGATTTTTTTTGGGGAGAGGTGATACGTTAATACCTTACTTTGAATTTATTTATCAGATTAGCTAGCAAAGAGAGCATGGATTTTAACAGTGGAACCAAAGATCATTAGATGGAGTGATACCTATGGAAGGAAGTTATGCCTAGAGTGACTAATCTTCCCAGTTTACCTAAGATTGGGGAGTTTCCTGGGATACAGGACTTTCAGTTTTAACAGTCCTGGGCAAACCAAGATGAGTTGGTATCTATAGGCATGGATATGGCATCAAGACCTATAAGGGCTTTGGGTACCTGGCTAGGAATGAAGGACTCTAAAGGAGAAGCAGAGAAGACATCAGAATGAAGGACCCATTTCTCCTACTTTGCCATTTTGTCTGGTGATGATATGCTATGACAACAGTGGGGCAAGATCATTGAAAATAGTGTGGGTTATTTATTTTTCTTATTTTCTAGAAGAAACAAAAAAAGTTATTTTTTTTGTTGTGTTTTCTTTTGTATTTCTAGGAGATAGACCATTTTGTGGCTTTGCATAGGGGTGGCATGTAGTTTATGTTGTCAAATTTATGAATACGATGACTGGCTTTCGGAAAGCCTCAACTCAAGAGGCTTTCCAGTGAGCTTAACTGGAAGGAGAGGTCCAGAAGTGAGGCCTTTGAAAGTGGGTTGGAAGAAGCAGTAGGATAGTGAAGGAAGAGACTTTGAAACTAGTTACGGCATTGTGGATTGGATTATCAAGAAAACTGGAGTGCTTGGGCTGTGTGTGTGTGTGTGTGTGTGTGTGTGTGTGTGTGTGTGTGTGTCTAGAAGGCTGTGTGGTATACATAAGGATGCTAAATCTGAGGCCTATTCTTCACAAAGATTCCTATGTCCAGGATTGTGCAGAAGCTATTGGGTGGTCCAATTGTAAAAGACCAATGAGAATTTATAAGTGGTGCCTGGTGTAAACCTATAATCAGTGACCTTCCCCAATGTTCTGCTCTGTGGGAGACTGTTGGATGTACAGTAATGAAGGCCATTTAATTTACTGCAGGTCCAATAGAATGAGGGCTCAGAGTAAAATCTGGTTAAATTTAAACAAAAATTGATGTTTCTAATATGCACAAGTGTGTGGAGAAATATTTATACCCACTAAATTTGCTATCGAGAACCTATTATAATGTAGGCACTTTATTATTATATATTATTAATGTTTATAACCTATGAAGGATGTGTATATGTGTATGTGTGTATATAAATATAACAAGTATATATGCATACACATATAATTATATAATAAATATTTATATGTAATACATACATTTTACAGATGAGGATCAGAGAGCTAAGGCTGACTCACCATATAAGTTATAGTAAGTGGCCATGGCAGAACTAGAAAGTTTAATCCATGCCTGTCCAATTCCCAATCCTGTGCTGACACCACTCATCATGTTACTTCTGTATTGATTAGATACAATAACAGGAAAATATAATGCTGCAATACTTCTCTGGCTGTTTGTTTCCTTTCTCCAAAGGAAAAAGCATAGGTACATATTAAAGGAGCAAATGTGATGACATATTTTGTGGAGTTGACCTCACTTCCTTGGATGACATTTTCACTGCTTTCAAAACCTCTGGACGGAACTCAGTCTCTGGGATAGGTAATTCTGTGATAGAATTGTTTGGTGCAGATGTTTTGGGGGTGTGTCTGTGTTTCTACCTGGAAAAAACTCAACTTTATTTCTAGACACTTTTAAACATGTTTCATGTGGCTTGTGACTACAATTCATCACCAGTGATTTTTCTCTTGGCCAGTTTCTATCTATCATTCTACTGCAGCAAGAGAAAGGAGAGCAACTCTAGAAAGTGGCATATAGTCTGGTAATTATTTGCTTTCCTATCCTAAATGGAGCAATTTTTAGGTAAGTGGTACCTCTTTTGGCTTCCAAGGTTACTGTATATAATTTTGACAGAGCCTAAGTAGAGGAAAATTCATGGAGACAATCTAGCTTTAAATAAGGTGAAACCATTAAAGGATTGAACATGAGAACAAGGATGGAAGTGGATCTAGTCACCAGTCATGTTCCTAAGGATTCTTGCTATGGTTTGTCTTCAAAGATATAATTAACACATGTTAAGAGTAGATAGACCTGAGTTTGATTCCAGATCCAAACTTGCTCTGTGACTTTAGGTAAGTCACATAAACTCTCCACACTGTATTATCTTCTGTCTTTAAAACAGAGATGATAACATATAACTCATGAGGCTTAAATGAAATTATGTAAGAGTGCAGTATCTGGCATGTAGCAACTGCTCAATAAATGTTAGCTGCTATCATCATCATCATCATCATCATCATCATCATCATCATCACCACCATCATTTTTCTTTTATAGTAAACATCACATCTGATTTGTAAAGGAATCATATTATTTCCCTTTAGATTTAAAAGGTGCTTACAAGTTTATTTTTCGTATTTTGTGTGTCTACACATTTGTACAATTCTGTAAAACAATTTAATGATTTTTAGGCAATGTGTAAACATACACAGAAAGTAAACAGCATGTATAAGCCTGATATTATAAATTAAAATATTGCCCTTAATGAGTCAGGAATAGTTTGGAAATAATAGGACGACCTGTCTTCTAGGATCTTAGCTTAGTTTACCTTGCATTGTTGTCAAAACATGTTTTGACCTTTGATTATATATTTTTTTGCTTCTGTTGAAACTGCATTACCTCAATCAAAAATAGGTGTTCATCATCTCATATATTCCAGAGTCTGGTGATATTCAGGACACGGTAATGAATTAGACATAATATTTCCCTGAAGAGAGTTCTAAATCTAATAACTGTACCACTTCAGTAGCAGAAGTTGGTTTTCATGTGGACTTGACCATGTTTACCACGTATACAATATATGAATGATCAAGAAAAGTTTTGATGTATGATGACAGACTGGATTAAGAAAATGTGGCACATATACACCATGGAATACTATGCAGCCATAAAAAAGGATGAGTTCATGTCCTTTGTATTGACATGGATGCAGTTGGAAACCATCATTCTCAGCAAACTATCACAAGAACAGAAAACCAAACACTGCATGTTCTCACTCATAGGTGGGAATTGAACAATGACATCACTTGGACACAGGAAGGGGAACATCACACACCAGGGCCTGTCGTGGGGTTGGGGGAAGGTGGAGGGATAGCATTAGGAGATATACCTAATGTAAATGATGAGTTAATGGGTGCAGCACACCAACATGGCACATGTATACATATGTAATAAACCTGCACGTTGTGCACATGTACCCTAGAACTTAAAGTATAATAAAAAATTTTAAAAAAAGAAAAGAAAACTTTGATGTAGGAGGCTAAAGTCTTTTACCAGTTGGCAAGGAAATGTCAGTGCCCTTTACTGACAAGGATTTTCAGATGGAGGAAGGATTAGATTTAGATTTCTCTTTAGTGACTGTTTGGATCCACATCTATCCAAACTCGTAAAGATGAGTAAGTATCAGGGGGCAGAGTTTGGTTCAAATATAAAACTTGAAATAATTTGAAAATTTAATGTGTGCCTCAGCGCTGTAGAAGTGTTAAAATAAATGCTAAATGACCGGAGGTCTGGGTGGTGGTACAGTTCTTTCATGAATTTAGCAGGAGATTGACCTCGATGGTCTTTCAGGTTCCTTTTAGCACTGAGGTTCTATAAAACATGGAGAACTCTCTAGTGGATTAGATTTCCATGTTGTTAGAATAATCGTTTTTTCAGCATTTCTCTGTTGGCATGATAAAAAAAACATGTAGTTTGTTGGGCAGTTTAATTCCTTAATTTCACCCTTGCAGAGTATAACTTGGATAATTTATATAAAGGTACACATGACTCTTGGGATTCTAATGTTTTCTTATTGTCAAAAGAAAGTATCTATAATGGTACTTGACTCACAGTAAACAGCAGAATAGTGTGTGTCTATTGCTATGCGTAAAGCATTTTCTCTTACCAAAGAACGCACTTTTATCTTAGTTCTTACCAAAGGAATCTCATTTTTTTCTGCTTCTACCTTCTGGGATTCCCCCAGTGTGGAGTAGTGAATTACCCCCCTGTAGTATCAGCTTTGTTTCAGTTCCCAAACCAATCCCTCTTTAAGGCTTATGATTGTTATTCTCCCTGCTGGTCTTCTCAGGACACGATTGCCTAGCACTGATCTCTGGGCTTCTATAGTGTTCTTAAGTCGCTTTGTATTTGTCTGTACTATACAGACTAGTGGCCTATAGGACCTATGATACAGTATTCTAATGTTGACAACTGTTCTTCTATATTGACTCGAGTTCCAGCTTTTCCTTCCTGAGTACCCCAATTTACAGATTGAAACTGTTGATTTGGACTATGCTCAACAGTCATGTTCTGATAATCGGTCTAGTGTATCTTCCTTTTTCATCTGGTATAATAATAGTAATAATAGCTATCATATATTGGTGCTTACTATGTGGCAACTTCACTTACTATATGGCAACATACTTTTAAAATAGAGATGCAAAACTGAAAACATCAGAGAAGAGCAGTAAAACAGGTTAGAGTGGGTTTTTCTCTTCATATGAGAACATGCTACTGGGATAGGGATTTCACTTTAAAGGCAAGAGGTAATTGGAATCTCATCTTTAGTGGTTGTTATGGGGAGAGATATTTAATAGCTTTTTTATTCAGAGATTTAAAAATGGAAAATTGCTTACAACGGAAGCAGTGGAAATTTCTATTGAGCATAATGAAAACCTTTATGGTTATCAAGGTGTAGAAAACTCACTATGGGCAACCAAAGACTTTTGATGAACCTGTTCCTGGTTTAAAAACTTGCTTCAGAGCTGGCTACAGGAGGCTGTTCAATTCACAAAATAATCTAACACAGCTGTTTTAGGTACTGTGTAAACATGGAGAGAATGAAAAACACGTGAAAGATTGTTATTATTAGAAGTAAAATATTTTGCTGATTGACTTCAAGAGACTTGATAACTAGTCCTGGAATGTTTCCTATCCAGCTGCCTGAAGGCTGGAAGATGGACCCTCTAAGGTTCATCTAACGCTCAGATTCTCGACATTCTCTGAAGTTTCAATAGGGAATGAAAGCTCTTTTGGATCAGGCAGAAAACTTGGTTACTTCTCTCAGCATCAGAATTCAAAAATGCACATTTTTCATGATCTTTGTGATGAACAGGCAATTTGTATGTTTTATCACTCTTAATGATCATAATTAAATATGATTCATCATTGTAGTTTTACTAACAAATCAAAGTAGATCACAAGGCAAAATCATTTGTCCTGTATAGCCATTTGTGCACTTTTATTGAGAAAAAAAGATTATACAAGGGAGAAGAAAAATACTTAATTTAGATTCCAGTGTTACAACACCTTACTCTGCAATACCATAGTAGCCATTTTCTCAATATTCACAGGAATTCTAAGAAAGAGTTAAGTCTGGGACCTCAGTTTTCTCACATGTAAGATAGTGCTAAACATATATAAATGAATTTGTGTACATAAATATATAAAACCTATATAGATGCTATCTATATGCTAGATATATTACTTTATGTGATAAGATATTGGAAGCATTGAATGAGATGTATGTATAAAACATTTAATAAACTGCATGGCACTCAGAAAAAGCCCAATAAATGTTAGTTACTTGTTCAGTGTATTATTTTTCAGTACATTCCTGGGGCATCTTTGTGATAGTATTGCAATGCTGGTTCATGCTTAGCTTATAATCAGTTATGAATTCCAGGTCTCTCAAGCTATACTAATTTTTAATGGGGGCTCTTCCATACTGTATCTGTGGTTATCACTTTTTGATCTTTAAGTCCAAGCTTGTTCCTAATGCTTTATGTTTTCTCCTGTTGGCATTATTCCCCTTTGTAGGACCATTTTACCAGTTTATCAGTGCCAATTTGTATGTTATTTCTGTATCTATAACACTGCCAGTTTTAAGATCGTATAAAGGCTGGGCATGGTGGCTCACTCCTGTAATCCCAGCACTTTGGGAGGCCAAGGCAGGTAGATCATGAGGTCAGGAGTACAAGACCAGCCTGACCAACATGGTGAAACCCCATCTCTACTAAAAATACAAAAATTAGTCAGGCATGGTGGCATGCACCTGTAATCCTAGCTACTCAGGAGGCTAATGCAGGAGAATTGCTTGAACCCAGGAAGCAGAAGTTGCAGTGAGCAGAGATCGCACCACTGAACTCAAGCCTGGGTGGCAGAGCGAGACTCTGTCTCAAAAAAAAAAAAAAATTATATATATATATAAAAATATATATATATAAATAAATTTGATTAACATACTCTTACTTTCTTAGTACTGGAGACTTAGTGAAAAGTCACAATCCCTTTGCCTTTGCTCAATAGAAATGCTAGTTCTGCTCAGAAGTCCACAGATACCTAATAAGAGGCTATGAAAGAAGGTGGAACATGCTAAATCATTTTGCAACTTGAATTTTTATTCTGACTTCTTATGGGCCCTGGATGCACAGTTACAGTGTTGCTTCTATGGCTAGAATTAGGTTGTTCATAGATGGTTTCTGTTTCCCAGCCACCCAGGGTTTATTAATGTCACTTTTACTTTCAAACTACTTGGACAACAGTAGTCCTTGGGATGTGACTGTTAATACAACTCAATTAAATCCTCTTATAAATGTATAATAAAATACAAAATCAAATGGGATAAGATTTAGCTACTCAGTTTTAATTTGCTGGTTGAAGAATTAAAATAAATCAGTTTGAAATGTTTTCTAGTTTCCGTGAAATGTAAAATGTAAAATGTAAAAATTTAAAAGTAATTATTGTTCATTGAAGATTGCTTGTGTTTAACCTATCTTCCAAAATACAGTTTGTTTTTATGGAGGTAATTGAAAAAAATTTAGAATGAATCATTGAGTTTAGGTATAGCATGGGGCTGTCCAAAAGTTCATCAATTCATATTATATTTAGGGGTGTAAGTAATTTACAAATTACTTAGCTTATAGTCAGAAATTGGGAAACTAAGTAGGTATCATTTAGTCTAGTCTTCAGAGTAATTATTCAGTTGATTTAGCATACTAGATAAAAATGAAGGTCAATTCCTATGCTAATTGAGGAAATTTTGTTA
This sequence comes from Macaca nemestrina, assembly GCF_043159975.1. Lineage (NCBI taxonomy): Eukaryota > Metazoa > Chordata > Mammalia > Primates > Cercopithecidae > Macaca > Macaca nemestrina. The sequence goes on from NC_092145.1 coordinate 55,171,210, forward strand.
GCTTTTTTACTGAGTATTGCAATGCACATAGATTATAAGCTTTAGTATATTGCATTCAGATCACTATTGTATATAATACACATAGATCAGAGCATGTCAAAATTTAGCTTATAATATGAATTAATGCAAGACACACTTGATCTTTGTAAGATAAAATATTTCGCCGGAAAATAATAAATAATGAGGAAGGTAGCTTCTGAAATATTGTGTAGGGTTATTAGGGGCCACAGGCAAAGAAGAGGTGGTGGCAGTCCTGCTTCTCCCTTGTGTTAATGAGAAAATAATTGTTTGAGAATGTCTTTGGTTTCAAGCAAAATCCCAGCAGGGAGGGGTTTGAAGATTTGTTCTTCATACCTTTGACAGAAGAGAATGCTAAAAAGACCTTAGAAAGATGTTAATCAAAATTGTTAAAGTTCCAGTATTCTAAATCTCCTTCACTGGAGGAAAGAATACATTCAAATAAACTTCCTTCTGCATACAGATTCCAGTATTGTTTGTTGAAGTTGTCATTGTGAATGAGCTGTAATATACTTAATGTAGATCCATCTTGAGTTCCCTAGGCACCTTGATTCTACTTCATAGAGCAGCCATTTGATTTATGCCTCAGCACACCAGGATGGCTCTAGTGTTGTCTTCCAGTACGTACCCCTTTCCTCTCCATAATGTAGATTTGATACCCATTTCAGTATTTCAATAAGTAACAAGACCCTGTAATTTTCTTCTCGAGAATAAATAAAAAACTTCACCTGCTTATTCCAGGATCCTGATAGAAGACTCAGAAAAATGGAAGAGTTTTCACTTGACCCATGGTTCTCAGTTCATTTACATTTTGCTTAGTATGGTGACTCTTGGCTTTGTGTCTCCATGTGCTGAAAAGGAGATCAGCTTTCACTGAAATATATTTATATATTGCAGTAAAGATTAAATTCATCAAAATCACTAACAGATTTTTTTTTGACCTTGACTCCAGGAAGAAAGAAACAAATAAGATAATAAACTTTCATCAGTGATTGATTCTAACAACTTCCTTGGAGTGTCTTGAAGTCAGTATAAATTTGGTTTGGAACTCTATATGTTTACTTATACCCCTAAATAATAATAATGAATGGCCAGAATGCTGCTTTAAGAGGCCCTGCAGTTTATCAATCAACATATATTTGTTTAGTTTACTACTCAAGTCACTAAGGATTTTTTTATATGCTTTATGTCCTATGTCACAAAAATGAATGAAGACACATTATAATTATGGACAACAACAACAACAAAAAACATTGAAGCAAAAAAGGATTTCAATAACCAGAAGCCCTGTTCCCTGAGCATTTTGGCTTATCAAACTTCCTCAAATCCAGAAGTCTCACTGGTTCAATCCAGGTTAGCTTAGATGAATATTTATTCTTCCTGAAAAGAAATTTATTTTTGTCCAGTACTACCATTTTCGGTGCTTTTATAGGTTATTTTTAATTTTTATTTTAGGTTCACTAGCACATGTTCAGGTTTGTTATATAGGTAAATTGTGTGTCATGGGGGTTTGGTGTACAGATTTAGTCACCCAGGTGATAAGCATAGTACCAGGTAATAAGCATAACAGCATTTTGATACTCATCCTCCTCCCACCTTCCAGCCTCAAGTAGGTGCTGGTGTCTGTTGTTCCCTTCTTCTGAATAAAATCTTATAATCAACATAATAACTGAAATATAGAAACTGGACCTGGCATCTGAAGACTGAAGCTCAAATTCAAATTTTGATATTAATCAGCTATGTGACCTAATCAATTTCTCAATGTTTCAGTTTTCTCATCTGTAAAATAGGGACGACATACTTAAGGTACAAGGCTGCTATAAAGGTTAAATGAAGCTGGGCATGATGGCTCACGCCTGTAATCCCAGCACTTTGGGAGGCTGAGGCAGGAGGATCACTTGAAGTCCAGAGTTCGAGACTACCCTGGCCAACATGGCGAAACCCTCTCTCTACTGAAATACAAAAATTAGCTGGACGTGGTGGTGCGTGCCTGTAATCCCAGCTACTCAGGGGGCTGATATATGAGAATCACTTGAGCGTGGGAGGCAAAAGTTGCAGTGAGCCAAGATTGTGCCACTGCTCTCCAGCCTGGGTGATGGAGTGAGACTCTGTCTCAAAAAGAAATTAAAAAAACAGGTTAAATGAGATAATGTGTAAGAAAATGCTTGCAAACTGTAAAATATCGCATATAATTTTTATTCAAACAGTTGATATTTTAAAGTCTGGAGAATTGTTGCATTGATCTTACACTCTCTGGAGTATCTAAATCACCTTGGTGCTTAATTCTTGTTTATTAAAACACTTGAGTGTTCCTCTAGTACTCAAACTGCCCTTGAGTGGTGATAACAATTTCCATATGATTGGTAAAGGTAAGAGATCAAGAAAGATATAAGCATACTTTGCTATATGGTATTAACAGAAGTGCAATATATAATATATTTGTATATGTTAAAGCCTCACACATCACAAAACTGCCCTCTTAACTAGATGTTTAGATACTTATGTGGTGGTTTAGTCCTCCAAAGTCCAGATTCACTACATAGTTTCTTTTGTTTGCTTTCCCTGTAGTGCCAGGCCAGTCTGCCTGTTTCTGGTTTATATTTATTGAATATATTGTATGGGTGAATGGTAAATAGGCATTCTGGTTTTTTGTTTGTTTGTTTGTTTTAGTAAGTTCATTTGGGCTTTCCAGAGGGAAAGTATTTAGTTTCCTGAGGAGCACAGAACCTCTCACTGCATTTACCTACCTGCTCCTCTGCAGGAGAGCTAAATATTTCCACTGGAGCATTATTAGCTCTAGTGTACCCCTTTCCTCTCCATAATGTAGATTTGGTGCCCATTTCGGTGTTTCAATAAATTACAAGACCCTGTGATTTTCTTCTCTAGAATAAATAAAAAAAACTTCACTTGCTTGTTCCAGGATCCTGATAGAGGACTTAGTTTGAGCCCGGACAGTTTTCCAAAAGAAGTCATGAAGGCTTTTATTGTCCAAATAATTTTAGGCTAAGCAAAACCAGTCTCTGGAGAAGGTCCTGGGGGGAACAGTGGTGCAACATTGTTTTCACACCAAGAAGTAAAATTGATCTTTAAATGAGCTTTTATTTTGCTTCCCATCTGCTACAATTTTAAAGTTCACTTTTCTACTATTTGTTTTTATTCTTCACAAGTAACTTATGATATTAAACTGTCAGTTTTCTGTGGAAATAAGGCTAAACTGTATAATTGAAATCCATTGATCATCATAAAGACTTGTTTTTAGCTTCTGCCTTCAATCTTCTTCCTAAATCCACTTTAAATAAAGACAGATCTGCTAATAAGCAGCCAACTGTGGTGCTTGTGCTTTCCTCCTTCCCTTCTCACCTTGCATTGGAGATCTTAATGAACAAAGACTTTCCTAAAAGCCAGGCAGTCAGGAGGAGGAGAAGCGGAGGTCACAGATAATCTGGAAAATGAATAATCAGTGCCTCGATAATGAGAGGTGACTACACTTATGTTTACGTATGATTCTTCTCAAGTGACATTTGTGTCTTCCATCCCACCTGCTACTCCAGGAATTTGGTTTTCTGTCCTTGGGAACTACAGAGTCACATAAGTTAAGAACTGCCTGCCTTCTTGTCTCAAAACCTTTATTTATAGCCATAGAATGACAGAGATAGAAGGGATGTCACAGGTCATAGAGCAACTCAATATATTTTGCAGATGAGCAATTAGGATCCAGAGGGAGAAATGACTCCTCCAAAGTCACGGAGCTTGTTAGCAGCAGAAATGGGATTGAAAGCCAGGTTTTTGGACTCCTAAAGTTTATTCTGTCACATCTCACCTTTCAATTTCAAACTTTAATTACTCTAAAGCAGAGGTCCCCAACCTTTTCGGCATCAAGGACTGGTTTTGTGGAAGACAGTTTTTCCATGGACCAGAGGTGGGGGATGGTTTTAAGATGATTCAAGTGCATTACATTTATTGTGCACCTTATTTCTATTATTACTTTGCAATATATAATGAAATAATTATACAGCTCATCATAGTGTGGAATCAGTGGGAGCCCTGAGCTTGTTTTCCTGCAACTAGACAGTCCTATCTAGGATTAATGGGAGACAATGACAGATGATCAGGCATTAGATTCTCATAAGCAGTGCCTAACCTAGGTCCCTCGCATGTGCAGTTCACAGTAGGGTTTATGCTTCTATAAGAATCTAATGCCACTGCTGATCTGACGAGGCAGAGCTCAGGTGGTAATGCAAATGATGAGGAGTGGCTGTAAATACAAATGAAGCTTCACTGGCTCACTCACTGCTCACCTCCTGCTGTGTGGCCCGGTTACTAACAAACCACGGACTCCTACTGATCCATGGCCTGGGGGTTGAGGACCCCTGCTCTAAAGTAGTCACTGTGAAGTCAGTTCTGTTCATCTCATCTCTTCATATTCTCCCTAGGATGGAAGATGCTAGACACTCTTTCTCCTGACTTTCTTTTACTGTGTTCACATCCCGTTCACTCCATCCTCAATGTCACTGCTTTAGTTCAGGCTCTCATTGCCTCTGTGATTTTGCACATATTATTCCATGTAGTGATCTCTTTTCCTTTGTCTACCTAGCAAACGTTTGTGCTTCAAGATGATGAAGCCTTTAGATGAAGACTTCTGATCACTTGGACAGAGTTAATTATCCTCTTCGTGATATCACTGAATCATTTACATAGCTTCATTGTATTACCGTATGATAAATATTTGCATGTATCTCCTGTATTGCACTGTGAACTTCTTGAAAGAAAGAACTTTGTCTAATTTTCACTCCCTTCCTACTGTACACAGTGCCTGAATGTAGGGCTCAATAAATAAGCACTCAATGTGCCACTGTCCAATATACTTTGTAGGTCACAGTGATGGCCAGACATTTAAGTTAATAAATACAGATGACCTTTTTTTATTAGTTGGATATATTATTTTGGTTAATATAGCCTTCGTGTTCATTTTTAAAAGTGTCAATCAGTCATACTTTTGAAAATCTTGCATAGGAAGCAGAGTTTGAATTAATGAATTTGTTTGGAAAGCACATTTACAAGGTAAGCCCACAACAGAAAACTGTCTTTGTAATGTATTTTTTTAAAAAAATTTAAATATATAAATACTAGAGCTGCCTTTTCAATCCTTAGTACTGAAGCCTTACATCACTATCAGGAGAAAATATAATTCGGTATATGAAATGTAAAAAATGATAGTACATTAACATGAGAGCATCAATACATTGCTTTTCTTGGCATATAATTGAGAAACATCAAGGGAACAGTGTTGTTCATTCATATCTTGAGCTGGAAACAAACCTAATGCAATGGGATGATTTTCTGTGCTAAGACCTAAACAAGATATTTAAAGAATGAATACTTGGCTATTTTTGCTTGTTTATATTTCTGTCTGAAAGTTTACATACCTGAAAAGTTGCTAAGTATTGCAAATATGGGACTATTGCATGCAGGCAGATTTGTTTTTGCCTGTTCCACCACTGCTTCTGCTTCTCTGCTTCCTTCTCCATCTCTTTCATCTTCTTACAGCATCATTTGCTTTGTTGTTACAATTGCAAAAAGTTGTGACAATTGTAAAAAGAGCTGCATGGGTCATGGTCATTTTAATGATAACTTTATGTATACAGCTGAGGTTCAAGTTTAAGCATCATTCACTATAAATCTAAGATCTTGCCTCCTATGTCACAGAGGTTGCTGTATCTCTGGACGGCTCTTGTGGTGCTGTGCAGGGAAATCAGAAATGAGTCCATGCACTCATTTTGCCAGAGTCATGGTCAAAAGCACATCAATAAAGAATCAGCACCACCAAAGAAGCAAATTTGTCATCCATAGTTTAAAAGGAACAGGTGATCCAACAGTAGTTGTTAGTCACTTCATTAACTAATTGATGCATTTTTTTAATTTTCGGAGTGGATTCAAACTACCAACATTTGATACTGTCCTAGTGATCATTTCCTGCACATTCACATATATCCTCAAGATGTTAAAAATCCCAAGGCTCATTTATCAGAAAAATGTAATTAGGTCTTACCACATTGGAGTGCCATGCCTAATAGATCTGCGGCTCCCATACTAAGGTTTATGATATGTGTATATATATATATATAAATAAATGAAAGCTGTCTATCATTTAATTTTCCTCATATTGTTATGAATTTTATATGCCATAGGATAAATCCAACCATTCAACATTGTGCCCTTGGTGTTTTATCAGTCAAATCATAGCTTGGAGCAATTTGAGAACAGATTAGGGGATAGCTTTAAGGTATAATGCAAACCAGAAGGTCTAATTCCTCTAATCCCACAAGTCTACTTCTACTTGCTTGAGTGTCTGGAGGGGGTTTGCTTAGCCTTTTGTTCTAGAAATAGATGACCTTAGAAGTGAAATAATAAATGAGTGAATAAATGAATGAATGATTGATGATGACAAATCTTTCATCCAATCCTAGCATGATAGAATAATATAGAATGTGGGGTCCATTTAGCATTAAAGGAGATGAGTAATATATACTAATTGGATCCTTTTTTTGGGTAAAGTAAAGTAGCACCTAACTGTATTCAAGACCAATCCTGAGCATGATAGAAAATGTAGCACCATTTGACTTGAATTCCCCTTTGGCCACTTTTATGCATAATTTTTATATTTTTTCCTTTTTATATACACTTATCCTTGGGAAAGACTGTGGCTCCCTAAAAGCTATGTATGCTGATCTTCTTCAGCTCACATCATTTCAATGCTCCAGACCTTTCCAGATCACTTTTCATCACCTAAACACCTTGGGATCCACCCTTTTGGGGTCTTGCTCTGTGATGGGGTGACTGGGATGGCCTAAGTAATGCATTAATAGCTGAGTGGGTAATTACCCATTAAGTAATATTTGCATTTCAATTGAGACCTTCCAAGTGTTAACTTTATGAAGCAATTATAATGGCAAATATTTTAACAAATGTGTAGCAAAAAATGTGTGTCTTGGCACAATTCTGGATATAAAGAGATGAGGAAGATGTAGTCCCTATACTCCAAATGTAATGAAGAAATAGATATATAAGTAGATGCATAACAGTGTGATATATTAATTGCTACAATGGAGAAATGGACACAGAAGGAGAAGACTATGCCTCGGGCATTGTGGTAGATTTCATAGAAGGAGTGAAGTCTGAACTATCATAAATAGTGTTTTCCAGATTCATATTTTAAAAGTTACCCTGGTAACAGAGAAGAAATTGCATGAGGCCAAGATCAGAAAATGTTTAATCTTCCAGAAAAGAGATGACAATAATGTGAAGTAAGGGAATAGAAGGAAAATGGAGGAGAGTTGGCAACTTTCGTTTTTAATTTTGTAGATAGAATCAACAGGACTTGACTGGTGATTGTTTTGTATATGTAGTATGATGAAGAAAGTGTTGAGGACAAATCCAAGGATTCTGGTTTTGGAAACTGTAAATGGTGAAGCTATTAAGTGAGATTCAAATTATAGGTGAAGTAGTAGGTTTAGAATGTAGGGAAGGAAGACAGACTTTTCCCTTCCTGTTCAAAGGATGAGTAATTTGTAATGGCCACAGTTGGTAGGCCCAGGTAAGTCCGTTCTCTGGCTCTTTTCCTGTTAGGGAGTTCTGTCCAAATTGTTCAATCTGGATAGCATTATCAATATTGTCCAGAGCCCTGCACTTGTATTCTTGATTTTCACAATCATACTATATATTTGAAGCAAGTATACCGAAGACTAATCTTCAATAATGTAGACTTGGGAAAAAAATCAACCAAACTTTTTTTCCCTTATCAAAAAATATTTTGGTACCCTCTTTTGTCACAGTTTATGAAATCGGCCATTTATCACATCTCTTTGGGATTAAGATACTGTGGTATCTGGTAACAATTAGACAGAGTTAAGTTTATTTCAGTAAATGAATGCTACTACCCTGGGGGGTTAGATTTTGGGAGTCGGGAAAAGGGAATTTGAGAGCATAGGATGGCCACCTTCTAGGTCCAGTAGGGCCTTTGTGGCAGGAAGACATGGGCTATATGGGAGTAGCTTGTAGGTCCTTGGTGCCTGGAAGAGGAAGGGTACATTGAAGAAATTATGTGCCAGTTTCTCAGTTTTGATGAGGGCTGGGCTTCTGTGAATGTTTCTTTTTATTAGAAAGCTACCTACAGGGGTGTTATGAGATTTAATTAATGGTTGCCAAATGCTTTGCAAAGATAATGTTGCGTGTAAATGATTAATAATTGTAGGCAAAAGCAGTCAAGTCTCTTGTCTGTGAATGTACCCTGAAGTATCATTTTCTGCTCTAGGTCATGGGAGCACATATGAAAAGACTCTAAGTAAGGAGCAGATAAGTCTAAGTAAGGAGCAAATTACACATCTTTGAGCAGAGGGTAAATTCCTTGTCACGAGAAAGTTGAGGGATAGGTAGTAAAAGAGGGCTTGGTTCTGTTTCCTAATCCAACTACATTGATGTTCCAACGGTTGGCAAGTCTGTCGTTCTGAATAACCTGAGTCCTCCAACATTGACCTTATTCAAATTGGCTACAGGATGCCAAGCCAGAATCACTAGTTTTCTTGACTCATTCTCTCAAACAAATTAGAAGCATTTCCTTACCTTCTTTTTTAATGCCTTCATTCTTCACAATTAATTACCACAAGTCTATACATTCAACCTGCAGAATGTCTCTTTTATCTGTCCCTATTTTCCACTTCCTTTCTATCCTTTCTCAGGACCTCAGAATGTTTTTTTCTGAGGTATTGTGATAGTCTTCCTCTTCCTCTATAGGTAACAGAAAGATAAAAATTATCCACTATGCAGATAGCACGGCTTTAGTTGACTATCTTGGATTTCTCCCTGCAGATTCATCTTCCAGCCTTCTCCACCCTCCTTTGTGCCTTGGATGGTGGGCTTCTTTGGACTGTACCAACAGTCTCCACTCTGCTCTCACTTCTCGTTGGTTATAGCCCATGCACTCACAGAAGATCAGAAGGCTGGAGAAAAGAGAGATCAGGTTACAAGTTGACTGTGGGTTCATTTTTTTCCCCAAAGACTAGAGTCTCAGCTTTATTTGGATACCTGGAACCATTTTTTTCTCATTATCCCTTTAGCTTTAGGGTGGTGATGCATCTGTACCTTTGCTAGTCTAGAGTATTAATGAGAACTTGGTTTTTCTTACCATATTATTTTATTTTAACCCTGTCAACAATTTTTAAGTATCCCTTTATTAAATTGTCCTCAATTATTCCATTTGAATATACTGCCTTTTTACTGCCAGGACCCTGTCTGAGACAGTGGCTTTACTGGACACTGGCTTATTTAATTACTGCCAGAAAGAAAGAATTCACAGAATTCCCAAAAACCAACTTTCTTTGTTTTTGTTTATTTCGTAGATATTACCTAACATTTATCTGACATAAATAGCGAGCCTATGGAGTGCATTCCTTCAGTTATTTAGAAGTATGTTTTGCAACCAGTTTATCTGGGTATTCATCAGAGAACTATACTTTATATGGATGCTGTGTTAGTTACGATAGTCTAAACTGCTACAGTAACAGTTCTTCAGTGATTAACGTAACAGAAATTTATTTTTACTTTTTTGAAGTCTGCTGGATGTCCTGGGGTGATTCCCCAGGAATGTAGATCTTTCAGGAAGTTACTTGGCAATCTAAGGATCTTGTTATTCTGTGACCTCAACCTGAGGTCTTCTCCAGTATTATCCTAATAGGATAAGATGGAAGATTGGAGAGTTATCCAGGGACTTTTCATTGCCTCAAGCCATAAATGACACATATCACTTCCAATCACATTTCATCGATGAGTGACAATTAGATTGCCTTGCCCAACATCAAGGGGGCTGGGGAGAGGTTTTTGTTTACCATTGAAAGAGGGCCATATGCCCAGGAAATGAGATTTGGTAAACACATCTGCTGTATAACAAGGTTGGCTTTATACTTAGGTGGGTATTTGGTTACACATATGTACTTCCATTATTTTTTACAGATTAAAAGTATTGTAGCTTTGATCTTCCATTTGTTTCCTAGGGTAAAGCCAAATGTTTTAATGAGACAGAACATTTGACTTGCCTGTAATACTTTCTTGGCATGTCCCCAGGCAGAGTTATAGTTTTCTTCTATTAAGGTGGGTGTCCTTGGACAATACATAGCATGTACCTCTACACTTAAATGAGCGTGATAGAATAGCTCCATAGCTCTATTCAGCTAATCATCAGAAAGTATAGGCTTGGGCAGGGTGGGCCAAAAAAAAAAAAAAAAAAATGTATAGGCTTGAAGTCCTTATATATAAGGAATGTTGTAATAAACTACCCCTTGAAAGTAGTTGTTGTATTTCATGGAAGGTTGCTGTTAAGTATTCTTTACTACATTTCACAGCATCATAAAGAGGACCCATAGATGAATTCTTCTCTTGATAACAGGAAAAGTGGTACTTTCTCTGAATAGCTTAAAGTAATGTCAAGGACAATGAAAATTGCGTAGACAGGCTTGTTTCCCTTTCATGTTCGCTGCTATTTTCTTAGAAACTAAATTTGTTTCCTTCTAGCAAGTATAATTTGCTTCACAATGTGCATTTGGCTTCACTCCTTGCTTCATTTTATTTATCCATTTTGGATATGTTGTATTGAGATACTTCTGCCACTAAGCTAACTTTTCCCTTGCTATCTCACAGATTCCTATATCAGTTTGTTAATTGGAGCTCTTTATTTACATCTAAGTCCCTCCTGGATTTACAACTCACCTAATAAACAAAGTTAATTATTAATAATAACATATGCATATAAAATCAGAGAATAACAGAAACATTAAAACAAGAAGGAACTTTAGAGAAATTAACTAGTCCAGCCTTCTCATTTTACACGTAAAAAATCTGAGTCTCAGAAAGGTTCAATGACTTATCTGGGGTCATAGATGTAATGGAGTAAGCAGAGAAATAATATTTTTTCTTTTATTTGAGTGACTTTTAAAATTACACCATCCTATTCTCTATGCCTGTATGTGTACCAAGAGATATGCAGATATACATGCAAATACACTATTTCATACAGCAAATACCATGGCTAATATTCGGCTGAGTTCAATAGCTAGATAACTCTTTTCTATTTTTCTTTTTTCATTTCTTTTTTTTTTTTTTTTTTGAGAGCGTCTCACTTTGTCTCCCAAGCTGGAGTACAGTGGGGTGATCTCAGCTCACTGAAATCTCCACCTCCCAGGCTCAAGCAATTCTCCTGCCTCAGCCTCCCCAGTAGCTGGGATTATAGACATGCACCAGCGTGTCTGGCTAATTTTTATATTTTTATTGGAGACCGGGTTTTGCCATGTTGGCCAGGCTGGTCTTGAATTCCTGACCTCAAGCAATCTGCCCATCTTGGCCTCCCAAAGTGCTGAGATTATAAGTGTGAGCCACTGCGCCCAGCCGACTCTCTTACATTTAACAGAAACTGAACCAACAGAAGAACCTCCATGAAGTATTTTTATGGTTGTACTTTTCATAACTGATCCAATAAATTGGACTGATTTTTACATCAAAGAGAAAGAATTATTTCATGAGTTTCAGATTATATTAAACATTAACCTTTTTTTTTGCTAACATTAGCCATTTCCCAATCATTGAGCATTAGCTGCAATATACTTACATCTTTAAATATATTCATTATACAGATAAGCTTATAAATATTATTGAAAATTTGAGAAGTTCTGACTTACAAATAAGTGCCCCTCGATTTAAAATAAACATTTTTAAAGATTTTGTCAAAATAAAGATTTTTAACGAAATTCAACCTGTTCTCATATAGAAAAGTGATTCCACAGAATTGGAAGGATCTAGTTTGGATTTATTTAAGTTATTTGCAGATGGGTGTGTGTATTAGTCTGTTCTCACACTGCTATACAGACATAGCTAAGACTGGGTAATTTATGAAGAAAAGAGGTTGAATTGGTTTACAGTTTTGTGGGTTGTATAGGCTTTTGCTTCTGGGGTGACCTCATGAAACTTACAATTATGGCAGAATATGAAGGGGACGCAAGGACATCTTTACATTGCCAGCATAAGAGAGAGGGTGAAGAGAGAGGTTCTATAAGCTTTTAAACAATCAGATCTCGTGAAAGCTGTATCACCAGAAAAGTAAGGGGAAAGTCTGCCCCCATGATTCAATCACCTCCCACCAGGTCCTTCCCCCAACACTGAAGATTACAATTTGACATGAGATTTCAGTGGGGACACCGAACCAAACCAAATCATTCCACCTTAGCTCCTCCCAAATCTCATGTCCTTCTCACATTTCAAAACACAATCATGCCTTCCCAATAGTACTGCAAAGTGTTAATTCATTCCAGCATTAACTCAAAAGTCCGAGTCCAAAGTCTCATCTGAGACAAGGCAAGTATCTTCTGCGTATGAGCCTGTAAAATAAAAAAAACAGTTAGTTACTTCCAAGATATAATGGGGGTACAGGCATTGGGTAAATGCTCCCATTCCAAAAGGGAGAATTTGGCCCAAACAAAGGGACTACAGACCTCATGTAAGTTTGAAACCCAGGAGGGCAGACATTAAATCATAAAGCTCCAAAATAATCTCCTTTGACTCCATGTCTCACATCCAGGACACATTGATGCAATGAGTGGGCTCACAAGGCCGTGGGCAGCTCTGCCCCTGTGGCTCTGCAGGGCTCAGCTCCCCTGGCTGCTCTCAAGGGATGGTGTTGAGTGTCTGCAATGTTTTTGGGTGCATGGGGCAAGCTGTTGATGGATCTACCATTCTGGGGTCTGGAGGACGGTAGCCCTCTTCTCACAGCCCCAGTAGGCAGTGCCCCAGTGGGGACTCTTGTGTGAGGGCTCCTAACCCATGTTTCCCCTCTGCACTTCCCTAGTAGAGGTTCTCCATGAGGGCTCTGCCCCCTCAGCACACTTCTGCAGGGACATTCAGGTGTTTCCATACATCCTCTGAAATCTAGGTGGAGACTCCTAAGCCTCACCTTCTTCCTTCTGTTCACCTGCAAGCTCAACACCATGTGGAAGCCACCAAGGCCTGGGGGTTGCACCCTCTGAAGCAATGGCCAGAGCTATACCTTAGCCCCTTTTAGCCATGACTGCAGCTGGAGTGGCTGGGACACAGGGTGCCATGTCCCATGGCTGCACAGAGCAGTGGAGACCTGGGTTTGGCCCACGAAATCACTTTTCTCTCATCTGGCCCTTGAAACCACTTTTCTCTCCTAAGTCTCCAGGGCTATGATGGGAGGGGCTGCCACAAACGTCTCTGAAATGCCTTGGAGGCACTTTCTCCATTGTTTTGGCTATTAACATTCGGCTCCTCTTTACTTATGCAAATTTCTGCAACAGGCTGGAATTCCTCTACAGAAAATGGGTTTTTCTTTTCTACCACATAAGCTACAAATTTCCCAAACTTTTATGCTCTTCTTCCCTTTTAAATATAAGTTCTAGTTTCAGTCGTTTCTTTGCTTATGCAAATAAGCATAGGCTTTTAGAAGCAACCTTGAACACTTTGCTGGTTAGAAATTTCTTCCATCAGATACCCTAAATCAGGGTACAATGGCACCAATCTCTTTGCTAAAGCATACCAACAGTGACCTTTACTACAGTTCTCAGTATGTTCCTCATCTCCATCTGAGACTACCTCAGCCTACACTTCATTGTCTATATCTGTATCAGCATTTTGGTCACAACCATTTAACTAGTCTCTAGCAAGTTCCAAACTTTCCCTTATCTTCCTCTCTTCTTCTGACCCCTCCAAACTGTTCCATCCTCTATCTGTTACCCAGTTTCAAAGCTCCTTCCACATTTATAGTATCTTTATAGCAATGTTCCACTTCCAGTACCAATTTTCAGTATTAGTCAGGTCTCACACTGCTATGAAGACATACCTAAGACTGGTTAATTTATAAAGAAAAGATGTTTAATCCACTCACAGTTCTGTAGGCTGTATGGGATTCTGCTTCTGGGGAGGTCTCAGGAAACTTATAATCATGGCAGAAGGTGAAAGGGAAGCAAACAAATCTTCACATGGCCAGCATGAGAGATAGAGAGTGATGCAAGAAGTACTACACACTTTTAAACAACCAGATCTTATGAGAACTCTATCATGAGAATAGCAAAGGGGAAGTCTGCCCCCATGATTCAGTCACCTCTCATCAAGCCCCTTCTCCAACACTGAAGTTTACAATATGACATGAGATTTGGGTGGGGTCATAGAGCCAAACCATATCAGTGTATGTGTCTGAAAATGAACACATCTTTGTAAATGGGATGTAATATAAATTATTTTATGTGTCAACTTGACTGAGTCATGGAGTGCCCAGATACTGGGTTAAACATTATTTCTGGGTATGTCTGTGAGGGTGATTCTGGATGAGATTAGCATTTGAAGCTGTAGACTGAGTAAGACAGATAGCCCTCCCCAGTGTGGGTGAGCATCATCCAATCCATTGAGGGCCTTAATAGAACGTAAAGACAGAGGAAGGTAGAATTTACTCTCTTTTCCTGACTGCTTTAGATGGAACATTGGTCTTTTGTCTTTGGAGTAGTACTTACACCACTGGCTCTACTGGTTCTTAGGTATTCAAACCTGGGCTAGAACTTACATAATTGGTTCTCCTGGTTCTCGGCCTTTGGTCTTGGACTGGAACTACACAACTAGCTTTCCTGGGCCTCCAGCTGGCAGGTAGAAGATTGGGGATTCCTCTGCCTCCACAATTGTGTGTACCATTTCTTTAAAATCTATCTATCTATCTATCTATCTATCTATCTATCTATCTGTCTGTCTGTCTGTCTGTCTGTCTGTCTGTCTGTCTGTCTGTCTATCTATCTATCTATCTATCTATCTATCTATCTATCTATCTATCTATCTATCTATCTATCTATCTATCTACCTACCTACCTACCTACCTACCTACCTACCTACCTACCTACCTATGTATGTATCCATCCATCCTCCTATTCTGTTTCTCTGGATAACCCTGGCTAATGAAAGATGTGTGTGTGTGTGTGTGTGTGTGTGTGTGTGTGTGTGTAATTTTTGTCTTTCAAAATTAGCATTTAGAGAAGGAAACCTTGGATTCATGGTAGAAAGAAATAATTCTCAAACACTTGTTACTTGTAAGGGAGAAAATTTTAAAAGGCAGTAGAAGAAAACTAAGACATTTATGTGGTATTCCTGAAATAACCATTGCCTATGCTGACACTTCATGAGTATAATGTCTTATTTAATTGATAGTTTTTCCATTCTCATTGGGAGGCTTTAGAATATGTGTTTTTGGATGTTAATTCTGGAAATGTGATATGTTCTGTCTACACTTATTTTTTTGTCTCTAAGGCTTAGTTTAAAAAGAACTTTCTTGGGGTGCTATATTAAGAACTGTAAATGACACCAAAATAAAAAATAGGTATGAAAGTGGACTATTAATACTTGTGGAATTTATAATGTGTAATAAATTACTGAGTATTTATCAGAACATGCATAATGTAAGCAATTATGTATAGACATTAGTTTTATCTTTAAAGCTGCCAAGTTTTCTCTTCAGTTTTAACAGCCTTAACAAGATGTCTACCTCGTTCTCATGCTGTCAAATTAAATATAGACAATGTTATTATCTCTTGGGTCTTCTTCCCAGTTTATCTCCCAGTGTGCATACACCCAATTGCAATGGAAATTCTCTTTCACTGTCATTTTCCTTGATTCCTGAAGCTATCATTTCTCTGGGTTCATTCTTCATCTGGTGACAGATGATATACCCTTTCTGAGATTCAGTTGGTTCCTACCTCGTTGATTGCTTTCTTACCTGAGTTCAGTTTGTTTCCCCACTCCAACATGGCTGTTTTCTACATGTTTCACCTTCTTTTACAATTTCAGTTAGTCACTATTAGTACCAAGGTCTGAAAATCGATTTTCCCACAATAGAAAAACACTCTTCATGATTTTAGTCAGTCTTTCAGAAGGAAGGTTTCAGTGAAAGCATGATTATTCTTTTTGTCTCAATTCTTCCAGCTTGGATAAGTTTACAGCATAGCATTTGAAACACATGCCGTGTTTTATGCATCTGTTGTTCATCATATAGTTTCAAACAAGAAATGAGAAACTCCTCTTTAACCTAATGTTATTTAGCTTAAGAAAAGGGCATAACAGAGACAGATAAGATTTTTCAAAACTTCCCCTTTTTATCCTTAAAAAGTCTGTAGTTTCCTCTCTAGTTTTGAGCAGTTAGATACCTTGTCAGCTTTATTGGCCTGGAACACAGTTTTTAGGTAAAAGTCTCTTTTTGATTGGAGTCTACTTCATCTACAGGAAGATTGAAGAAGTCTATTTTTTCTAAATAAATACAACATGTCTCATGGTTTCTTTAACCAAGAAATAATGATTGAGCCAGTCTGGACTGAGCTAAGAACAGGTGTGACTTCCTTTATGTTTTTACTTTTTATGATTAAGAGAAGTAAAAATAAATTTATGGAATTTATTGAGGTACTTGACACAAATCAAAATTAATTTTAGCTTTCATACAAGGTATAAATTAGTGAATATTTGTTAACACCTAGACAGTAATTGTCTATGTATACTACTTTCAAAGGAGATCTTTTTCCTCACCCAAAGAGTCTTCCTTTGTTTCAAAGCCAAAGATGTTGAATTGCACAAAGAAAGCTTGAATATTCGATAAAGAGATGTGACTTTCACAGTCAAAATAGTCTTTGCATATGAGAGAAACTTTTAAGGAAGGATTCTGATGAATTTTTGGTTCTCTTCTATCAAATATTTGGTGGTTATCTCTTGATAGGCTTGTTCAGTAGACACACCTCTTGAAGTAGCTGACCATAACCGTTAATATGCGACTCAGTATTCATGGCAGTGACTCCTAATTTATGCCTTTTTAAAATTACAAATTATTGGCCATCTGGTCTCTCAAAAATAATCATATTCTTTGGAGGTTAAAAAAAATAGGTTTGACAAGGATATTCTGAAAATATTTCTGCCAATATGTAAAAGTCAAAAAATTTTCTGCTTATCAGTTTTTATACCTATATTATTTGAATACCTTATCTGACATGAGTCTGTGTTAGTTCACTTTTCAGGCTTAACTTGTTTCTGTTTTACTTGTTTTGTGAAAGATGATGTCTCATGAAGTAATCAAAACTCTTCCATAAAGAATGTTTATTTAATTTACTTCCATTCCTTTTCTTTGGTTATAAATTGTGCTTTAGCACAGGGGCATTTTACCTTTCCACTTTCTTACTTTTTTTTCAGGGATTTTTGTTACTGCTGGTAGGCAAAAGAATGCTCCAACTGATTATAAGAATGTTAGGCTAAGGCTGGGAGTGGCACACTTTCCAAGAAAGTTAATGGAGATGGGGCTAAGGCAGAAGCAACATGAAGTTCTGGGTTTATGCAGAGTTGGACAGTTCTGCGCCAGGAGGTATCCGAAGAAGGAGCAAAGTGATGGTGAACAAGCTTGTTATTTTCAATACTATTCTGTAATCAAAGAAACCAGGGCTTCCTGGAGAAATGGTGAATCCTAAGGCTGGGGCACAGGATGTATAAGATGAGCCTGTCATTTCTTACAGAGTCGTAAGTTAAGGAAGTATTCAAAAACAGAATGATGAGGATGTCAAAGGACATAAGAGCCAATCTGAAAAGGCTCACAATGGCCAAAGCTGAAAGAATTTGTTCAACACAATAAATAACAGTATTAAATTATAATCATAGGATTAAGTAAATATACACAGACCAAAAGGATATAAATTATTGAATAAATAGTTATGTTCGTGAACAAATAAATAAAGGAGTACAGATAAGTCTCTAATGAATAGTTTATGTAGATAACTTCTTTTCCAAAAGGTGGAATTAATTCTATCCTCTTGAGTTAGTAACTTGCAAAATTGGTACCAGAAAAGTAGAGTATTGCTATAAAGATACCTGCAAATGTGGAAGTGACTTTGGAACTGGGTACCAGGCAGAGGCTAGAACAGTTTGGAAGGCTCAGAAGAAGACAAAAAAGATGAAGCAAAGTTTAGAATTTGCTGGAGAATTGTTGAATGGCTGTGGCCAAAATGCTGAGAGTGATGTGGACAGTGAAGTCTGGGCTGAGGTGGTCTCAGATGGACATGAGGAACTTATTGAGAACTAGAGTAAAAGTTACTCTTGCTATGCTTTAGCAAAGAGACTGGCAGCATTGTACCCCTGTTCTTGGGATCTGTTGAGCTTTGAACTTGAGAGAGATGATTTAGTGTATCTCATGGAAGAAATTTCTAAGCAGCAGAGTGTTCAAGATGTGGCCTGGTTACTTCTAAAAGCCTATGCTCATTTGCACAAACAAAGAAATGACTTGAAACTGGAACTTACATTTAAAAGGGAAGCAGAGCATAAAAGTTTAAAATATTTGCAGCCTGACTATGAGGTAGAAAAGAAAAAACCATTTTCTGTGGAGAAATTCAAACCTGCTGCAGAAATTTTCACAAGTAAAGAGGAGCCCAATGTTAATAGTCAAGACAATGGGGAAAGTGCTTCCAAGGCATTTCAGAGACCATTTTGGCAGCCTGTCCCATCACAGGCCTGGAAACCTGGGGGGGAAAAGTGGTTTCATGGGCCAGACCAAGAGCCCAACTGGGGCACTGCCTATTGGAGCTGTGAGAAAAAGGCCACCATCCTCCAGACCCCAGAATGCTAAGTCCATCAACAGCTTGTACCATGCACCTGGAAAAGCTGCAGGCACTCAACACCAGCCCTTGAGAGCAGCCAGGGAAGCTGAGTCCTGCAGAGCTATAGGGGCAGAGCTTCCCAAGGCCTTGCAAGCCCACTCACTACATCAATGTGGCCTGAATGTGAGACATGGAGTCAAAGGAGATTATTTTGGAGCTTTATGATTTAATGTCTGCCTGCCCTGCTGGGTTTCAGACTTACATGGGACCTGTATCCCTGTTGTTTTGGCCGGATTCTCCCTTTTGGAATGGGAGCATTTATCCAATGCCTGTACCCTTATTGTATCTTGGAAGAAACTAACTTGGTTTTTGATTTTATAGGCTCATAGGCAGAAGGGGCTTGTCTTGTCTTCAATGAGACTTTGGACTTGGACTTTTGAGTTAATGCTGGAATGAGTTAAGACTTTGGGGTACTGTTGAGAAGGCATGATTGTGTTTTGAAATGTGAGAAGGACATGAGATTTAGGAAGAGCTTGGGTGGAATGATATGGTTTGGCTCTATGTCCCCCCCTCCACCAAATCTCATGTTGAATTGTAATTGTCAGTGTTTGGGGAGAGACCTGGTGGGGGGTGATTGGAACATGGGAGTGGATTTCTCACTTGCTGTTTTTGTGATAGTGAGTGAGTAATCATGAGATCTCGTTGTTTAAAAGTGTATAGCACTTCCCCTTTTAGTCTCTTTTCCTCCTGCTCCAGCTTTGTAGGATGTGCCTGCTGCTCCTTTGCCTTCTGCCATAATTATACGTTTCCTCAGGCTTCCCCAGCCATGCTTTTTGTACAGTTTCTGGAACAATAAGCCAATTAAATCTCTTTTCTTTATAAATGACCCAGTCTCAGGTATATGTTTGTAGCAATGTCAGAATGGACTAATACAGTCACTAGCAAAGAATACTTGTGTATGAAAAGAGTCAGGGAAAAGTGATTTTCTAGAAGAGAAAGCTGACACACATCAGGTGGTTAAGGCTAACATCATCAATGATAAGACATGTACCTGTCTATATGATGGGGTGAAAATGGCACTATGGCTCTGTACTCTTTCTCCCCAAAACCCATACCGGACAGTTCTAAAAACTGGGAGGTTCATCAAGCAAAACAAGCAGACTGATAAACTGTCATAGGTCAGTGAAAGCTAAGGTGACGTACACGATTACTAAGTAAAATATGGGATCTTCAAACAGATAAAAGACAATAATGAAAAACTAATAAAATCTGAATAAAGTGGCTTTTTTTCCTTCAGCCAGGGTTTTACTCTATTTCCCAGAATGAAGTGCAGTGGCATTATCCTAGCTCACTGCAGCATTGAGCTCCTGGGCTCAAGAAATCCTCTGGCCTCAGCCTCTCAAGTAGTTTGGACTACAGGCACGTGCCACCAGGCCTAACTTAATACATTTTTTTTTTTTTTTTTTTTTTTTAAGAGATGAGGGTTTGATTATGTTTTCCAAGCTGGTCTCAAACTCCTGGCCTCACATGATCCTCCTGCCTTGGCCTCTCAAAGTATTAGGATTACAGGTGTGAGCCATGGCACCTGGCCTGAATAAAGTCTTGAATTTGGTTAGTAGTAATGTACCAAAGTTATTTCCTTAGTTGTGACAAATGCATCATGGTTATGTAGATGCTAATAGTAGGGAAGACTAGGTGAGGAGTAAATGGGAACTTTCTGTAATGCCTTTGTAATTTTTCTCTAAATTTAAAATTATTGCATATATAAAAATTTGTTTAAAAACTGAACCGTAGTAACCTTTTCCAAAATGAATAGACCATGGGACAAAAACTGTGCACATGTTCAAATTGTCACTTTATTCACACCTTAGTTGTTGTGTTTGTCTATGAGATTTATTAATCTCATATTACACGTGTCCTCAGGCCAGTTCCTAGAGAGAATGGTGAAATTCCTAAATAATGGATGTCAGAATTGTTGAAAAGGTGGTGTGTATTTCCAAGTACTTGTAGCATGTGGTATGAGAAGAGTGTTAAGTAGAATGAGGCTCTGTATAACTAGATGACTATTTGTAGGTTCAAATTCAAGGATAGGATCTGTTGGAGACAAACAAAGAGGAAGGGAAGCAGAGGGAAGATGAGAATAGTGCCCCCACAGGAATAATTTTGCCATTGTGGTAAGTTTGCAATCAAATAGGAGACAGAGGTAGCTAAAGTTGGGGCCAGTTGGTGAAGGGAGGAAATTTGGAGAAAAGGAATAAAAATTTAAAAGGTACATATGCAGGTGGGGTATAGGAGAAAGCTGATGACACTTCCATTTCTTTCCAGACTGAATGGAGGAGAAAGGGGAAGAGTGAATGGTGTCAGTCCCTAGGAAAAAATAATATGATTGTTTAAAAGCTACAATGGGAAGCCAACCAAGCAAAATTTCTTCTTCTGCTATATCAGACATTTAAGCAAGTGATTCCATATTTACCAAATTTGAACTGATTGACATCTTTGGAATGATCTCAAGGTGTATGTTGTCATCTAGTTACTAGGTCTCGAGGAGATGGAGACATATTTAGATCTGTGGTGATTTAAGAGGGAGAGAGAAAATTATTGGAACATTATGTTGAAAATCTCTGAAATAGATCTCTCTGCTTTATTTAGCAGTGGGAGCAGTGACATTAGGAAAACTTGTGATTGAGATGATATTGGAAAAAATATACTGCCAGAGCATTTGGATTAGGGAGTAAAAGCATAAGCGAGAATAGAGGGTGCTAAATTTCTTCTCTGGGAGTTGGAATTAAGAAAATAATCAACAGTTTACATGTAGCATGATTGACAAGAACAAACATGCTGAATAGCCAGTTTTCACATTTGGGAAACAGCCGAATTTAAGGATAACACTTTGTATTACTTTTGCCAGAAAGAATACAGGTAAGTGCAAAAATTGTCCAACAGCACCAAACAAGCAAACACACAAACAAACAAGCAACCATAGTGGGAAGCAAAGTAATGTGTGATGCAACAATGTTTTATCCAAATGTTATCAAAGACGACAGCAGTGTACCTCAACTTCTGATGCTTCATTGACTCGTACCAGAACCATGATTAAGCCCAGAGTAGAGCTAACTCCAATTTCACACACTCAGTGTGATGTTTCTCGACAATTGTGTAGTGGCTGAGAATACGAATTGGTAAGTTCAGTAGCTTACTCTGAATTGTCTATGATGTTATAAGGAATACTTTTCAAAACAGTTTATGTTTTTTGTGTTACACTATTTCTACAAAGAGTTATATTTTTTCTGTTGTGAAAAAGATAATTGAATAGCAAAGAACATTGTATCTTCTTTTCTCGTTCATGGAGGTCTTGGTTATTCAGGCCAAATTCCCAGTCAAGGTACTGCAGTTGGAGATAGCATATCTGAATTGATGACAATTTTCACCAATCATGAGTAGGTGAAATCATAATCCTAAATCATAATCATAATTGACAATCATGAGCATGTTGGAAATAATTCACAGAGTATTGGTCTTGCAAATTGTATAATCAGAGCAAACACAGGAACTTTGTTTAAGTACTAGTGGAGTGCATTGTGTATTCAGAATATGAGTGGAAGAAGGAAGTATTACAATGAGAGACTAATTGGTGGTGATAGTAGAAAGATCTTCAAGTGGAACTGGAAGAGAAGACGAGAGAAAAAGATGCAAAGAGAGGCTAAAAAAAGAGAGCTGCAGGAACTTAAGTTGAAATCTTTCCTTGTCAAAGCAGAATCATGGATGGGAGGAATGAGCTAATGTGTCATTGGTGGCAGGTGTATGAAGATGGAGCTAGGTGAGGAAAGGCCCAGATAAAGAAAGCCTGGCCACAATCTTCAAAGAACATTCTGAGCCATTACATGGATGTTTCTTTTTTTTTTTTTAATATTCAAAAAGAGAATTCTAATGCAACTAGCTGGGTTTTTGCTTTTTGGTTTGTTTCTTTGCTTTAAAAACTTTCTTTTGATTTATTTTTTATTTCAATAAGTTTTTAGGGAGCAGGTAGTGTTTGGTTAGAAGAATAAGTTCTTTAGTGATGATATCTAATATTTTGGTGTACCCATCACCTGAGCAGTGTACACTGTGCCCAATGTGTAGCCTTTTATGTTTCTTCTTAAAATTGCAACCATTTTTATTTTAATGGGCCATTAGGGCCACTCTTGAAGAAATTCCGTCAGATGTACAATTGATAACAAATTACAAAAGCATTTTGAAGGTTTCGTCTTGTCCTCACCTGGTTGGCACTGGCTGAATGTCACAGTGCCCGTCTTTCCTTCCACTTGTCTTAGATCCCAAATTGCAAGGTTATTTAGTGAATACGAAGCAACAAGGAAAAGAAATTGCAGCAGCTTGAGATTTATGCAGAGACTGTGTCATCCAGACTTTTGTTCCCTCTTCCAACTTCGCAAAAGTGATGGATTACCAGACAAAGATCCATAGGATTTATAAATCAGCTTAAACATAATAGTGATGTTTGGAACTGGTACCAAGTTTACTGGAGCTACTTCTTTCAATTTTACAGCTTTATATAACCCTTTCTTGCATGCACTGTGATTGCCTTTATAGATGGATTAATAAATTACTCCTGGTATACAGAATACATGGGAGGCTGACTGTTTGCACAGCGTGGGACCAAGACCTGAGTGTTCAAATATCAGAAGACAGCTGGAACACAATCTGTGCAAAGGCAATCAGAGCCACCAGGTCTATTCAATACTAACTTAGAACATCTAGTGAGAATTGGGAAAATCTCATTGAGTTATACATTTATAAATTTAGTAACCTGACATCCTCCCCTCTTTTTCCCTCTCTTTCATATATTTTGATCTATAAGACTAGCTCACTAGAGCAATTTGTCTTTGATATACTGAGCTCCATTTCCAAAATATGATATATGACAAGACAAATTTTTCTTTGCAAGAATCATGTATATATGTCTCTTTTATAAGGAGGAAGAAATCTTGGTTTTGATATGGGTTTCTCTGCTGCCAACAATGGATAGCAGAGACTGAAAACAATAGTATTTAAATTAAGCTAACTTTTGTGTCTCTCTTTGTTTAAAATAATCTCTCCAAAACTATAGATGAGACAGTTGTATAGGTTTACATTGCTTGCTTTTATATTTTTAGTGGTTTCTGTTAGTGTGTTAATTACTCAATGTGTGGAGGATAAATGATGTTGGAAACAATATTAATGCTTTCAGGTCTTCAGAAGACTATATACACCAAGGAAAAAGCTTCACAGTGCTGCTTTTTATCCATGGGGAAGGCCCCAGAGTTTTAGATTACCACAGACCTGCCTTAGCGTTATTCTGGTGAGGGATGGTCAGTGGTTCATTCCCATGGTTCAGTGGCTCTTTGGCTTGGGCTTAACTGGCTACAGATAGAGCTTCTGGAGGGATCCAGGTTGTTGAGACATTGAATATAAATTTTTAATGGAGTTGTGGAAATTCTTATTAAATAGTAAATCACCAGATTAAGAAGTCGGGGGTAGATGGGAGTAGTTGTTTTTGCCACAGAAAAAGCAAATCTAAAATCCATAAAATTTACTCTTTATCTCTAAACTTCCCATGTAATTATGATTACAGACCATCATTATTGAAAATTCCCTTTTGAAATTAGTTATCTAAAAGTCATGAGCCAATAAGATACATGCACATGTTTCTGAGGAATACTGTCTTTTGAAGGGAGTTTTGTACTATAAATGCATACTAACAGAGTTTAATACTATCAATGATAGACTGAATTAAGAAAATTTGGTACATATACACCATGGAATACTGTGCAGCCATAAAAAAGAAATAGATCACTGCACTTATGTATGTTTTTGTTTAACTTATGGACAAAGACTTATGGATAAGTACAAAAAATAAATCCTCTTTTGCAACCCAGAACTCATTGTTCAATATGAGTTTTGATACATATAAGAAGGGATATTATTATACCTGAGACAGTTAATTGATGGGAGTATTGATAACCATAAAGATTGGTTCCAGGCCGGGTGCAATGGCTCAAGCCTGCAATCCCCACACCAAGGTGGGAGTATTGCTTGAAACCAGGAGTTCAAGACCAGCCTGTGCAAGAAAACTTTTATCTTGAGAACATGATGTCTGGAATTAAAGGTATTCTACACATCTGTACTATTCTTGAGTGATCGCTTAGGAATGAACGTGATTTGAACTCATTCATGTTAAGAGAGGGTATCAAATTGACAACCAGGCAGATCCCCACCACCTACACTAAAAAGGACCCTGAAGTAAATTGGTTGAAGAACTCAGGTCCCAAAGATTCTTGGTGAATTTTGAAGACTTCATCAGTATACCCATATTAAAAGGAGATGACAGAAGCCAAAGCAATTATGGGCTGACAGGACAACTGGATCAGTTTCATTAAAAAGGGCTAACTTGAAGAGAAATCTTTTGACTCCAGCTCTTTAGAGTATCTAAAGTGACCTTGATGGACAGTGGAAAAAATCACAACATGGAATTCCTTGAATAAAAATTTATTGACTTAAAAAAAAAAGAAATAGATCATGTCCTTTGCAGGGACATGGATGGAGCCAGAGGCCATTATCCTAAGCAAAGTGATTCAGGGACAGAAAAACAAATACTGCATGTTCTCACTTATAAGTGGAAGCTAAATGATGAGAACACATGAACACATAGACAGAGACAACATAAACTGGCCCTATCAGAGGGCAGAGGGTCAGAGAACGGAGAGGATCAGGAAAAATAAATAATGTGTACCAGGCTTAATACCTGGGTGATGAAATAATCGGCACAACAAACCCACATGACGCATGTTTACCTGTGTAGCAAACCTGCATATGTACCCTTGAACTTAAAATAAAAGGTTAAAAAAAAAAAAAAAAAAGACTTAGAGCTTTTAAAAACTTTTTTTCGCTTTTCACTCACCAGTCTGATTTCTTTGGCTTTATCAAGATAAGGTGTTTCAGAGTCAAATGACCAAAAATAAGCAAATGGAAAGTCTCCAAATACAGGATTACAAAGATTTTTTATGTGACTCTTCAAATAAAAGTGTGAGTGGGAAAACACCCTAAAGTTAAAGCTGATTAGCTGTTTGGGTCCCCTGGAGCTGATGCTTCTAGTTTGCCAACCTTTCATGAATACCTTCAGATTGATTCATTCAACCATTCTCTCTGATTACACATATTGTTACCTTGCAGTGTGTAAAACTATGAAAAAAGTTAAGGCATCTGTTTTGTTTGTGTGAATATATATAAATACATATATACTCACACCTCTTATCATTTCTGTGCTATAATAAACTTGCTTTTGTAATTTAACTCAGAACTTTTGCAAGTTTTTATATAATGTAGTTAATATAATGTGACATTTCAACTATATTAAAGTATGAATATTAAGGACTATATGCGGTCTAAGTCTACATGGGCAAAACCTCAGTGTATACTGAAACAAGTTGTGCATGTCAATCAAGGGTGGAATGAAAAACTATCAATGCTATATTAGGGAAAGCATTTGGAATTTTGTTTTCTTTTTTTTTCTTTTCTTTGATGATGGTTTGTACAAGCAGCCATTGAGTTTCTGTTGAACCTCATTGTTCTACAGCAGCCCTATGGTCATTTAACTCTTCTGAGGTGTATTAATCCAATTATCTCACCTTGATGCATGTTATGTGTTTGGCAGAAATAATACCACATATTATCTTTCATGTTTGCCCCATGACTGAGTTGTAGAAACAGCTCACATTTCTTAGGCTCGACCTGTTGAGCTTATATAAGTTCAATACAATTTATTTAATGCTTGAGTACAATACCTCTACATTTCATAGCAATTTATAGTTAAGTGTGACTTTTATCCCCTATCAGGATGCAATAAATATTTGCTTCTACTGACTTCTGCTGGGAAGTAATATCTAGGCATTTCATAAAATCAGCACGCTAATTTTGTCTGGAGGGCCATGTTTGTTAAAGCTTTTAATGCACTGTATACTGTAGTTCACTTTTCATCATTTATACCTATCCAGGGCTGGAAGGGACTTAAAAGGTCATATAGTCCTCATAGCAGCCGCACCAGCCCTGTCCCTGACTTTAAGTAGCTCCAGAAAGCCTTTCAAATTAGGAGGAATTGATCTGTTTTCTTAAAGATCTTCTTAAAGGAGATTCCTGACACCCATCGGTCACTAATTTATGTAACTAGCAATTCTTACTTTTGGGGAATTCTTCTTTATGTTAAACAAACTTGTTAAGTTGCTGTTAAGAGCAGCTTCTTTTAATCCACCCTTAGTAGATATGGAAAATTGTTACTTTTCTGTGATAAACAAGATAAAAGAGAGCAAAAACCCTGAAAACAATTATGAAACCACCATTCTTAGCCTACTCTTCTCTGGACTGAAGTTTCAACTTTTCCCTAGACCTTATTTGAATATATTTTAGTCACATTTGTCACTCTTTTCCAGATACTATTCAAGCTTTTTATGCCTTTAAAAAATTGTGTATTCCAACACTGGACACAGTATCCTAAGATTAATATATGGGTGCAAAGGAATCACATCTCAAAATCTCAATTCCCCAAAGCACTTTTACTCTTTGATGAACCTCAAACTTCTGAAATCAAATTATATAGAGAAAAAGGCAGTTTCTGCCACTAGTACTTGCTTTGGTCCTCCTCAAGTTCTAGTGTGGATATGGGCCATTTTTTCCATTTTCATTTTTAATACTCCTTTAGAAAAGAATTTCTTCACATATTTTCTTAATTTGTCTCATTTGGCACAATAGTGAAATCACTCTTCATTGTCTGCTAAGTCAGTCAATGAACAATAATTTATTAAACTCCAAACTATGTGTATGGTACTGTGGTCACTGCATCCCTATGATGGCTTAAATAGTATGGCCACCTCGTTGCTTGAGCTTGAATCCAGTCTTGGAAAATTTTGATGTAAGCCTGCTACTGGGATCCGCTGGCATTCTACAGATGTGAGAGTATGGACTCTGTTTCTCTGAATCTATATATGGAAGTAAAGGGTTATTCATTCACTGATTTATTCACCATTTATTCAAAAAATACTTTTAAGCATGTGCTGTGTTCTAGGCTCTATGTTCTGTGCTGGTATTCAATGGCAAACAAAAACACACACTAGACCTTCTCTCATGGAGCTTTCAGTCTAGTAGGAGAAGAAGACATTAGAGAATCATACAAGTGCATGTATGATCACAAGAATAAAAATGCTGTAAAGGAGAGGTGTAAGTGTCATGAGAGCATGGGAACTGACCTGTCAGGGAGAGAGGGGAAAACTTTCCTGAGAAAAGAACACCTGAGTTGAGATGTAAAGGAAGAGCAATGGATTCTTACTAACCCCCATAATGTCACTATACTTGCCTCCAAAAGCGATTAGATTTGTCGGGAGAAAGATGGGGGTCAGGTAGGGAAGGGTAGAGACAAGATGGTAGTTGTATGGAATAATGCAGGTTCCCTCCAGGAACTGGAGGATCAGAATGCAAGCAGCAGATATTTAGGCAAATTGCTGCTTAGCTTAAAAAGAAAAAAAAAAAACTGAGAAAAATGTAAAAGCCACTTGCCTCAGGTTTTCAGGCTGGAGGGAAAAAGGAAGAAAGTAAACCCTGGTACACAGGTCTGAAGACCATGACTTAAGTAGTATTGCCTGGCAGAGGATTTTGTGATGACTTCTTTTTCTTTCTTAATTGATAGTGTTGATAGGTGATGAAGCACTTTGGGGGATGTAGTTTTTAAATTTAACTTTTATTTTAAGTTCAGGGGTACATGTGCACATCTGCTATATAGGTGAACTTGTGTCATGGGGATTTGCTGTACAGATTATTTCATCACCCAGGTATTACGCCTAGTACCGATTATTTTTCCTGATCCTCTCCCTTCTCCCACCGTGGCCCCTCCACCCTATGGTAGGCCCCAGTGTCTCTTCTTTCCCTCTGTGTGTTCATGTGTTCTCATCATTTAGCTCTCACTTGTAAATGAGAAAATATGGTATTTGGTTTTCTGTTCCTGCATTAGTTAATGGCCTTCAGCTCCATCTATGTTTCTATAAGAGACATGATTGCATTGTTTTCCATGGTTGCGTAGTATTCCATGGTGTATACATACATTTTCCTTACTCAGTCTACCATTTATGAGCATTTAGGTTGATTTCATGTCTTTGCTATTGTGAATAGGGCTGCAATGAACATATGTGTGCATGTGTCTCTGTGATAGAATGACTTTTTAAAATAATAAAGTGATCCCATGGTTCCTACTACATAGAATCCAATAGGATGGTAGATTTAAATGTGGGAGTTTAAAGCAAAATAATTCAGAATGAGTAAAATAATTGTGGAGTGTTCCCTAGAATGTTACAACAGAGGGTTGAAGACGGTGATTCAACAGAACTGACTCAACACATTAAATACCTCATAGGGTTATTTTAAGGCATAAACATGTTGATATATATAAAACCCATAGAAAATGCACAGCCAACAATAGACACACTATGAGTAGTATCGTTATGTGCCAGACATGATTCTAAGTCCTTTTGTATGTATATTCTCATTAAATCCTTAAACAATTGCACTCGGTTAGTATAATCCTCAATTTATAGATTAGGAAGCTGAGTCACAAAGAAGTTAAGTGACTTGTCTAAGATACACAATTGGCAAAGCTTGGTTTTGAACCTAAATAATTTGAATCAAGAACCCATACTCTTATATAGTATATTATATTTTATCCCTTCTAAGTTTCATTCACGTTTGTGTTCTATATAGTCTTGATTAGGATATATATGTGAAATTTATTTTTTCTATTTTTAGTAAGCATTGTTTTGTGAATAATTTTTATGATGCTACATTGTGGTCTTAATTGGTATTTTTAATTTATAAAAATAGTCCATTATGTTGATGTGCCCTAATTCGTCTCCCTATTACATTATTATGAAGCTTTTAGGTTGTTTATAGAATTTTGCTTTTATAAATATGACTATTATGGGTAACTTTGTGATACAGCTTTTTCTTCCTTTGAAGATCAGTTCTGAGGAACTAAATTGCTGGCTTATATGGTATAAACACTTTGAAATATATAAGAAACTGAAACATACAAAACACATACACAAAATTAACAATCACCTATAATTAATCCTTTATTCTTTTTTATTGTATATGAATTGAAAACATTCTCTTTTCCTCACTTCTAGAACCATGTCACACAGGAGACCACTGTCAGCAGTTCAGCATACATCCTTTTCAGGACACATGCACATTTTCACATCCCAAAAGATATTTCCTCCCGGTTGACATCAATTATCAAAGAGTGCCTGTGAGTACATTCGTGACTCTATCTCAGAGGTGCTTAACACTGGTGGTACATCAAAATGACATATGGCATTTTAAAACATACATATACCTGGAGAGACTTTGCTAAATTTACTGAATAAAAATCTTTGGATAATAGGACTGAAGTATGTTTCTTAAATTCCATAAGTAATTCTGAGTATCCAATTGGTTGAGAACCAATTATTTAATGAATAATATCCAGCTCACATTTCTCTATCTTGTCCACAAATATATCATTAGTTCAATAGATATTAATTGAGCCAAATTATATATGAAAATCCTAGATACTGGGCCAATAAGAATGATACAAATGTACCCTACTCTTTAGAAGCTCATATTCTGTCAAAGAAAACCAAAATTTAATTGGATAAATTAAAATATAACTTGGTAAGAAATAAAAACAAAGTGTTTTGGGAATACAGAAACTGGAATAATCACATATGACAAAAATAAGTAAGACATAATTGAGGAACTAGCATTTATGCTGGGTCTTGAAGATATGAGTAGGAGTTTGTATAAAGGATGTCTCAGGCAAGGAGAACAGCATCCAAAAGGTGCGGTGTTACGAACAAGGCTAGGCATATTTAGCAAATGTTGACAATTAAATATGACAGAAATGTAAAGTGAATACATTCTATAAGGTGGACTGAGTGACAAATTGAAGGTGATAATTATGTAAATAAAAGTTGATGGCAGCTTGTGAAAGATTATCCATCGTGTTCCCAAGTAGGAGAACCAGATGGGTATGTCCAGAAGACACTTATATATAAAGATGTAGAACTCATGGAAGAAATTTGAGCTGTGAACATCCACATGTAGATGATAGTTGAAGGTATGGTAGTGGATGAAATCACCCAGGGAGACTGTGTAGTGAACTAAAGGCAGAATTTAAGGTAACACTAGCCTTTAAGGTGCCAAAAAAGTGGTAAAATAAAAACAGAAGGAATGGTCAAAAGAGGAATCAGGAGAATCCAGAGAGGATAATTTTACCATGAAAGTCAAGTAAGAAGAGCATTTTAAGAAAGTTTTTTTTTTTTTTTAAATGTTTTTGCATTCAGAACAGGGATGAATTGAACATCATTGTAAGCATAGGAAAATAGCCAGTGCAATGGCAGATATTGAAGATTTTCACAAATGTCTTCTGGAAATCCAGGTAAACTGTGTCTAAAGTGCATCTATGAGCTTCCAGCCTAATAACTCTATTTAAAAGGGAAATGAAGTGTAAAAATATGAAATAACAAAAAGACATAGAGTGTTTTTTTTTTTTTTCTGATCTTTGAATGGGAAAGGACTTTTAAAGTATAAAGGCAATGGAAAAAAATCAATGAGAAGACCAATAGATTTGACCATAGATTTTTAAAACTTCCATATGGCAAAAATATAAATATGAGAACAACATAAAAAGACAAATTTGGGAAACATTTACAAAATGTAAATTTTTACAAAACATTTACAAAACATTTACAAAAAAATATGACTGGAAAACTGTTATTTTTGTGTATATTATATGAGCTTGTGCAAATCATTAAGAAAACATTAACGCCCAATGAAAACTGTCAACAAGCATGATCACACACATCAAAGAAGAGGGATTAAATGTAATAAATATAAAAAAGAAGTATAATCTCACTGCTATTCAGACAATCGCAAATTTTGAAATTAACATATTATTTGTTTTAACCAATCTGTCTGAGAAATAAATGCTGTGTATTGGCAAGTGTTCAGTGAGATGGACATCCACTTATAGTGATGGGAGTAGAAATTGGTAATACCTTTATAGGAAGCAATTTGGAAATATATAGTAAGGGTATTAAAATGCTCATATCCCTTGACTTTGTAATCACATTTCTAAGAAATACATCCCAAGGAAAAATTCAAAACACAAAAATAGCTTTGTTGCCAGTGTATTTAAT
Organism: Macaca nemestrina; assembly: GCF_043159975.1. Classification (NCBI taxonomy): domain Eukaryota; kingdom Metazoa; phylum Chordata; class Mammalia; order Primates; family Cercopithecidae; genus Macaca; species Macaca nemestrina. The sequence goes on from NC_092145.1 coordinate 55,203,134, forward strand.
ATAACATTGCTTATAATAGTGAAAAAATATAAAATAATTTTAAAAATCATAATTGGGAGAATAAATAGTGACACATATGCATAATAGACTATCAGCCAAATATTAAATTTCAAATATTTAAATATTAAATTTGAATATGAATAAATTTTAATAAGTGGGGAAATAGCCTATAATTCAGCATTCTATGCTCAGAGCACAACACAGTGTTTGGCAGGTAGTAGAAATTAGGTACATATTTATTGGATGAATACTGAGAGAAATAATGTTAAATAAAAAGAAAGACATTAAGCTGCGAATTTATAACATATCAACTATGTAAAAATAATAGGTAATTAAAAAGATCCTAAATATACCAGTTGGAGTAAGGGGCAAATTATGGGTAATTTATGTAGACTTGGCATGACATGGTCTTGGTGAATCCATGTTGGCTCTGAATAAATCACAGCTTCCTTTTCTAAGTGCCCACAAACTGTTTATTTAATATTCTATTTTAGAATATTGCCAGGAATAAACATCAAGCTCATTGTTTTTAATATTTGAATTATATATTCTTGTATATACTGAAAATTAGAATAGTTGCCTGTCTCTAGACTTCTAGAATGTATCTATCCAGATTTTCATAATTTCTCGAAGTTAACAGTAGTATTTGGTGATTATATGGAAGTTACATGGTCACTCAGAATCCTTAGGTGTAACTCCCTTGGGCCAGGAGCTTTAAATCCCTTTAGAGCTACAGGTGTTTTTACTTATTAAGGACTTAAAACATTTTATCTTAAGGACGTTTATTCTACCAGTTTCTGTTGGAAAATCATTATCTTTGATGGATAAAACAGGAGTGGGGAAGTTCTTTCTAATCTAATCCAGACAGGGGTCTATCTCAATTCTTCATCTTGTTCCGAAGGGGGAAAAATACAAAAAGAACTCAAAATCCATTTTCTTATTCAAAATTCACTCTCATCTTTTACCTTTCTGACTGCTCTTATGAGTCCAGATAACATTTCATTTTTCCTTTTTCCTATTGAAAAAGTATAAAGAAAATCTGGATGAGACGTTACTTCTGCCATTTGTAAGGAAATTGCTTTCACTCCTAATCTGAGCTTCAGTTTCCTTGGCTGTAAAACGTAGATCATAAAAATTTCCTTACTTGTTTTTCAGGTATATTATAATGATCAAATCAGATAATAGATAAGTAAATGCTTTGTAAATGTTGTGTTAGCGCACATGCAGTATTCTTTTCATGAAATGATTTGCTGACCTGCTTCATCTTGTCAGTCTCATTGATTCCTAATTATCATTCAGGTAAGTGCCATCTCTCTGAAACTTCCCCAAACATTTGCATGCATTTAATCCTCTAACTTCCTTAAAGGAGCAGTTATATTTTTGCTTTCCTCTGTGCTCCTGTTACTTGACACATATTTTGAATGCTTAAAAAAAAAAACCTCATAACTGACAACATTAATTCATTGTGTTATAATTGTTTATGTCCATGCCTGTCATCCCTCTCTAAACTCCAAACCTCAGGCTGGGCTTTGGCTCCTTGAGACAAATTTGATTCATTTTTGTAACTCCAGTCTAGTGCTCCATACATACCAATGTTTGCTGAATGGATGAATAAATCAATTAATGAATGAATGATAATACCAACTGTAAAATACTATGCACTTGGCTCCATAGCTCAAGGGTTAGAGCACTGGTCTTGTAAAATGCTATGCACCCATAAGGAATTGTTCTTGGTTGTTTCATCTTCCTTTCTCTTTTTTTATGTTATTTAAAACCTAATAAGCTACACAATATTATTCAGGCAATTAATTATTTTCCTTCCTTCCTTCCTTCCTTCCTTCCTTCCTTCCTTCCTTCCTTCCTTCCTTCCTTCCCCTCTCTCTCTCTTTCTTTCTTTCTTTCTCTTTCTTTCTCTTTCTTTTTCTTTCTTTCTTTTCTTTCTCGCTTTCTTCTCTCTCTTCCTTTTTTCTTTCTTTCTCTTTCTTTCTTTTTCTTTCTTTCTTTCTTTCTCCTTCCTTCCTTCCTTCCTTCCTTCCTTCCTTCCTTCCTTCCTTCCTTCCTTCCTTCCTTCCTTCCTTCCTTCCTTCCTCCCTTCCCTTCCCTTCCCTTCCCTTCCCTTCCCTTCCCTTCCCTTCCCTTCCCTTCCGTTCTTGTTCCTTTCCCCTCCCCTCCCCTCCCCTCCCCTCCCCTCTCCTTCCACTCCTTTTTGACAGAGGCTTCCTCTTTTGCCCAGGCTGCAATACAGTGATAACAATCATAGCTCACCGCAGCCTCCAACTCCTGACCTCAAGGTGTCATCCCACCTCAGTGTCCTAAGTAGCTAGTACTGCAGTTGCGCTCCACTATGACTAGTAGATAGATAGATAGATAGATAGATAGATAGATAGATAGATAGATAGATAATCTCTCTCCCTATATATATATATATATATTTATATGTGTGTGTGTGTATATATATATATGTGTGTGTGTATATACACACACACACACACACACACACACACACACACACATTTTGTAGATATGGAGTCTTAATATTGCTCAGACTGGTCTCAAACTCCTGGGCTGAAGTCATTCTCCCCACTCAGTCTCCCGAAGTGTTGGGATTACAGGCATGAACCACCGTCCTTGACCTTGTTATTTATTGATTGTACTGTTGATTTCACTTCTCACAAACTTTGAGCCAAAGACCCTCTTCGAATTTCCTGTCACAGAATTATACACAGTTATTGAAATTTGCCCACCCATTACTTCTTTGGCTGTCACAAAACCCTGAAATGATAGGATCACTTACTTCCCATTCCCAAGATTCATTTCCATTTCACTGATCCTTTCTAGTGGAATTGGATTTGGACTAACAAATCCTCTCTTTACTTCTTTCACCTTCTGAGTAAAAAGCTTGACAAAAGGTCAAAGAAAACCTTGGCGTTACACCCTTACTCCAGCTTGGCTATTCAGATATAATAAATGGCATTATTCTGAATTCATACTTGGGTACAGACTCTTTACTCCATCTTGAACATGTGCTTCTGATGACTTTCATTCAGTGCACTCTAGTGCCTATTTTATATTCTGTGTTCTCTGCATGAGCTCAACTGTCCTTGTCCTGGCTTCTCACTCCTACACTTGGTACTTATGTTTTTGACTCTAAATGTTAAGGTTAAAACCAGGAAGGGTAAATTCTTTTAATTTATAAAAGCTGTATTAAGATATAATTCACATACCATAAAATTCACTCATTTAAATTGCACAATTAAGTGATTTTTAAATCATATTCACAGAGTTGTGCAACCATTGTCACTACCTAATTTTAAAATATTTTCATTAGCCCCCTGAAAAACCTCTTACCCATTAGCAATTACTCCCTATTCTCTCTTTTTGCCAAACTCTGACAACCACCAGTCTCCTTTCTATCTCTATCGATTTATTGTCTGGACATTTCAAATAAATGGAATCACAAAGTATGTGATTTCCTTCTTAATTTCTTCACTGACCCACCAGTAATTCAGGAGAATATGATTTAATTTCCACGTGTTTATGTAGTTTTCAAAATTCCTCTTGTTGATTTCTAGTCATATTGCATTGTGGCCAGAGAAGATGCTTGATGTTATTTTCATGATTAGATTGTTTTAAGACTTGTTTTGTGACATAACATATGGTGTATCCTTGAGAACTATCCATGTGCTGAGGAGAAGAATGTGTATTTTGCAGCTTTTTGATAAAATGTTCTGTACATATATATTAAATTCATTTGTTTTATAGTGCAGAATAAATTTAATGTTTCTTTGTTGTCTTTCTGTCTGGGAGATCTGTCCAATGCTGAAAGTGGAGGTGTTGAAGTCTCTAGCTATTAATGTATGGGATCTGTCTCTCTCTTTGTCTCTAATAATATTTGCTTCATATATCTGGATACTCCAATGTTGGGTGCATTTATATTTACAGTCATTTTATCCTGTTGCTGAATTCATTTCTTTATCATTATATAATGACTTTGTCTCTTCTTACAGTTGCCGTCTTGAAATCTGTTTTGTCTCGTATAAGCATAGCTACTCCTACATTTTTTGGTTTCCGTTGTTATGGAATATCTTTTTCCATCCCTTTATTTTCAGACTATGTGTATCTTTATAGATGAAGAGTGCTTCTTGTAGGTTACATATCATGGGGTCTTGTTTGTAAATCCTTTCAGCCACTGTATGTCTTTTGATTGGAGAGTTTAGTCCCTTGTGTTATTATTGATAAGTAGGGACTTACTCCTGCCATTTTATTATTTGTTTTCTGATTGTTTTGTGGTCTTTCCCTTCTTTTTTCTTTCCTCTCTTCCTTTTAGTGGTGGTGATTTTCTCAGGTGGTGTGATTTAATTACCTACTTTTTCTTTTTTGCATATCAATTGTATATTTTCCAATTTGAGGTTACCATGAGGCTTGCAAATATTATTTTGCAACTCATTATTTTAAACTGGTGTCAATTTAACACTGATAGCACAAAAAAACTAATAAAAGCTCTGAAGTTTAACTTCATCCCCACCACTTTTTACCTTTTTTGTTTCTTTTTGTTTTAATTGTATTGTCTATGTATTGAAATGTTGTAGTTATTATTTTTCATTGGTTCATCATTTAGTCTTTCTACTTAAGAGTAGTTTACACAACACAATTACAGTATTAAATACTGTGTTTCTCTGAGAATATATTATTACCAGTGAGTTTTGTACATTCAGATTATTTCTTCCTGCCCATCAACAACCTCTTCTTTCAAATTGAAGAACTACCTTTAGCATTTCTTGTAGGACAGGTCTGGTGTTGATGAAATCTCTCAGTTTTTGTTTGTCTGGGAATGTCTCTATTTCTCATTCATGTTTGAAGGCATGCTTGGTTGTTTTATATTCTTTTTTCTTTTATCTCCTCTGACTGTGTATTTTCAAGTAGCCTGTCTTCAAACTCACTATTTTTTCCTTGCTCAATTCTGGTACAAAGAGACTCTAATGAATTCCTCAGTATGTCAATTACATGTTTCAATTCTGTAACTTTTTCTTGATTTTAAATTATTTCAATCTCTTTGTTAAATTTATGTGCTAGAATTCTGAATTTCTTCTCTGTGTTGTCTTGAATTTTGTTGAGTTTTCTCAATATAACTATTTTGAATTATCTGTCTGAAAAGTCACATGTCTCTGTTTTTCCAGGATTGTTCCCTGATGCCTTATGTAGTTTCTTTTGGTGAGGTCACATTTTCCTGAATGATCTTGATGCTGGTAGGTGTTTGTCAGTGTCTGGGCATTAAAAAGTTGGGTATTTATTATATTCTTCACACTCTGGGCTTGTTTGTGTCTGTACTTCTTGAGAAGGCATTCCAGGTATTAGAAGGGTCTTTGGCCCCAAGCCCAATATTTCTGTGCTTTGTGTAGATACATATACTGCCTTGGTGGTCTGGGATAAGACCACTCAAAATTCTCTGGATTATCAGGCAGAAACCATTGTGTTTTTTGTTTCCTTCTCCCAAATGACCTCTCTTTCTGTGCTGAGTGACCTGGAACTAGAAGTGTGGTGATGCTAGCACTCCTATGGGCACCACCAGTATGCCCACGCTGGATCAGACCTGAAGCCTGCACAGCACTGGGTCTTGCCCAATGCCCTTTCTAACCACTACCTAGCTACCACTACCTGGCTACCACTTACATTCACTGAAGGCCCTAGGGCTGTAAAATCAGCAGGTGGCAAAGTTAGCCATGTTTGTGTACTTCCCTTCAGGGTGACAAGTTCTCCCAGGCCCCTGGTGGGTCTGGGGATGCTTTCTGGAAGCAAGGGATTGTAGTAAAAACCTTTAGAAATTTGCCTGATGTTCTATTCTACTGCAGCTAAGCTGTCACTCAAACCACAATGTAAAGTCCTTCTCACCCCTCCTCTTTCCACAGGCAAGAGAGTGTCTCCCTGTGGCCACTACCACCACTGGCAAATGAAGTGTTTTGCCAGGTGATCACCAGTATTCATTTAAAGTCCAGAAGCTCTTTAGTCAGCTTTTGGTGAATGCTGCCAGGCCTGGGACTCACCCCTCAGAGCAGGGGGCTTCCCTCTTGCCCAAGGCAGGTCTGGAAATGCTGTCCAAAAGCCTAGGCCTAAACTTAGGGACCCCAAGGCCTGCTTGTTGCTTGTCCCACTGTGGCAGAGTTAGTACCTAAGGCGCAAGACAAAATCTCCTTTACTTTTTCCTCTGCTTTTCTTAAACAGAGGGAGTCTTTCATTGTGGCCATCACAACTGGGAATGTGCTGGGTCACATGTGTAGTCAGCATGTCTCAGAGCTCAGGGTTCACAGCGTTATATTTGTACATTGCTGCTGGTTATTCAGGGCCCAAAAGACTCTTTAGTCAGCCAATGATGAATCCTGCCAGGACTGCATCCTTCCTTTAAGGCAGCAAGTTACCTTTTGGCCCAGGGCATGTCTAGAAATGTCATCTGGGACCTAGGGCCCGGAATGGGGTCCTCATGTCTGCCTGGTGCCCTATCCTACTGTGGCTGAGCTGGTATTCAACATGCAAGCAAAGTTCTCTTTACTCTTCTCTCTCCACCTCTTAAGGAGAAGGAAGGAGACACTTTCGTTGCTGTGAATGGAGCTGCCTGGGGTTGGGGAAAGGGTGATGCAAGCTCTACTTTAGCTGCCCTAGCTGGTGTCTCCCTAAGTCATGTGCCAGCATAGTCCTCTGGCTCTGAGGCCAGCCCAGCACTGAGAGTTGCCTAGGAGTTTCAGTCCTTGTGTTTTAGATTGCCTTTCAAGTTTACCTAGGACCCCAGAGCACTTTGACCCCCAGTGGAGAGGCTTGCTAAGAAACTAAAGTTCTAGCTAGTGGAATGGGCAGTTCCCCTCTGGCTAGGTCTTGTCCAAATGCTCCCTCTGTACATGGGCACTGGCTGAGCTCAGCATGGTTTTACCCTCTGCTATGACAGGGCAGCACTGAGTTCAATCTAGTGATCCCAATCACTGAGCTCTCACTCCCTCAAATCCGCAGACTCCAGGGGATAGGGGAAGGATGACATTGGTGATTCAGGATTGTCTCTTTGACCCTTCTCAATGGCTCTTTCAATGACATAAAGTCAAAACCAAGTACTGTGATTGTTCACCTGATTTTTGTTTTTTGTGATGGTGCTTTTCTGTGTGCAGATAGTTGTTAAAATTTGGTACCCTGTGCAGGTACAAAAAGTGTAGGTTTCTATTCCACCATCTCGTTTCACCCTTTCTGCATACAAGTTTTAGTATGAACATATATTTTTAGTTCTTTTGGGTATATTACTATGGTGGAATTGCTAGGTTATATGGTAATTGTATATTTACTTTTCTGAGGAACTGCTAATGTATTTTCTGCAATGGATTCATATTTCTACATTTCTACCAGCAGAGTATAGTGATTTCAATTTCTTCACATCCTCACTAACACTTGTTATTGTCCGTCTTTCTAATTATAGCATTATAGCTATCCTAATTGTTGTGAAGTTGCATCTTGTTTTGGTTTTGGTTCGCATATCTCTGGTGGCTTATGATATTGAGCATCATTTCACATGGTTATTGGCCATTTGTGTTTCTTCTTAGGATAAAACTCTATTTAGATTCTTTGACCATTTTTAAATTGGCTTTTCTTTTGATAATTGAGTTTTAAGTATTCTTTACATATCATGGATACTAGTCAATTATATATATGATTTGTAAATATTTTCTTTCATTCTGTTGGTTGTCTTTTTATTTCATTCATGGTGTCCTTTGAAGCACAAATTTAAAAATTTTGATTAACCTCATTTTATCTATTTTTCTTTTGTTGCTTATGCTTGCAGTGCTTTATCTATGAAACTATTGTTTAATCCAAGGTCATGTGAAGACTTTCTCTTATGTTTTCTTCTAAGAATTTTATAGTTTTAGCTCTTACATTTAGGTCTTTGATACATTTTAAGTTTTGTATATGGTGTGAGGTGGGGGTCCACCTTCATTCTTTTGCATGTTGATATTATGCTGCCACAGCATTTTTGTTGTTGTTGTTGAAAGGACTATGCTTTACCCGTTGACTTGTCTTGGTACCCTTGTCCAAAGCAGTTGACCATAAATGTAAGAATTTGTTTCTGGATTCTCAATTTTATTCTATTAATCTATATTCCTATCCTAATGGCAGTATCATACTGCCATGATAACTGTAGTTATGTAGTAAAATTTGAAATTAATGAGTGTGGCTGGATACGTTGGCTGACACCTGTAATCCCAGCACTTTGGGAGGCTGAGGTGGGCAGATCACGAGGTCAGGAGATCGAGACCATCCTGGCTAACATGGTGAAACCCCGTCTTTACTAAAAAATACAAAAAATTAGCCAGCTGTGGTGGCAGGCACCTGTAGTCCCAGCTACTTGGGGAGACTGAGGCAGGAGAATGACGTGAACCTGGGAGGCAGAGCTTGCAGGCTTGCAGTTAGCTGAGATCATGCCACTGCACTCCAGCCTGGACAACAGAGAAAGACTCCATCTCAAAAAAAAAAAAAAAAAAAAGAAAAGAAAAGAAAAGAAATTAAGGAGTGTATGTCCTTCAACTTTATTCTTTTTCAAAATTGTTTTGACTATTTGAAGCCCCTTGCATTTGCATACTAATTTTAAGATTAGCTTGTAGATTTCTGCAATAATCTAGCTGGGATTTTGATATGGGTCGCATTGAATCTGTAGGTCAATTTGAAGAGTGTTATTATCTTAACAAAATTAAGGCCTCCAACCCATCAACACAGGATGCCCTTTTATCTACTTACATCTTTACCTTCTTTCAATAATTCTTGTAGTTTTCACTGTATAAGTCTTATACTAATTTTATTAAGTTATTTTCTAAGTATTTTGTTCTTTTTCTTGTATGATAAACATAGTTTTTTTTTTCCACAATATTGATTCTACCCATCCATGAGCATGAGACATGTTTTCAATTGATTTTGTCATCTGTGATTTCTTTCAGCAGTGTTTCCTAGTTTTCCTTGTAGAGATCTTTCACCTCCTTGGTTAGGTATGTTCCAAAGTATTTTGTTTTGTTTTGTTTGTTTTATTTGCAGCTGTTGTAAAAGAGGTTGAGTTCTTGAATTGATTCTCAGATTGGTTGCTGTTGGTATATAGCAATGCTACTGATTTGTGTACATTGATTTTGTATCTGGAAACTTTACTGAATTTATCAGATCTAGGGGCTTTTTGGATGAGTATTTAGGGTTTTCTAGGTATATGATTATATCATCAGTTAACAGTGACAGTTTGACTTTCTCTTTACCAGTTTGGATGCTCTTTATTTCTTTCTCTTGTCAGATTGCTCTGGCGAAGACGTTTATTATTCATATTTCACTTATTTCCACTTTAATGTTTATTAAACATTTACTTCTTTCTGCTGCCTTTGATTTTAGTGTTCTCTTATTTTCTCAGTTTCTTATGGTAAAAATGTTGGTTATTGATTTGATACCTAATTTTTAAAATTAAAAGAGGCTTTTAAGATGTAATTATAAATTTCCCCATAATCACTGCTTAGCTGCATGCCATTTGTTTGGGTATGTTGTATTTTTATTTTCATGAATCTCAAAGTATTTTATAATTTCCTTGTGATTTCCTCTTTCCTCTATTGGCTATTTAGTAGAGTGTTGTTTAATTCCCTATATTTGTGAATTTCCTAAATTTTCTGCTTTTATAGATTTATGATTCAATTTTATTGTAGTTGAAGAACATGCTTTTTATAATTTCAGTTATGTTAAATTTATTAAGAACTGCTTTATGGCCTTATGTATAGTTTATCATAGAGAATGTTACACATACACTTGAGAAGAATGTGTATTCTTTTGTTGTTGGGTAGAGTGTTCTGTTGACTTCAAATCTGCTGTTGAATCCTGTAGCATATTTTTTATTTTAGTTATTGCACATTTTAATTCTAAAGTTCCTATTTGGTGTTTCTTTTTAGTTTTTATCTCTTATTAATATCCTTTATTTGGTGAGAGATTTTTTTCTTAGTTTCCTTTAATTCTCTGCACATAGTTTCCTTTAGCTTTCAGTATATGAAAGGCAGCTAGCTGATTTAAAGTCATTGTTAAGTATAGCCCATGTCTTGATTTTCTCAGGGATTGTTTCATTGACTGCTTTTATTCTTGCGTATGCATCACACTTTCCTGTTTCTTTGTGATTTTTGTTGGAAACTAAGTATTTAGAAAATATAATGTGGTAACTCCAGAAACTGGATTAACTGAATTCCCATCCCCCGAATTTTTTTGTTGTTTCTGTTTGTTGTTACTGCTCTTTGTTAGTTTAGTTTTCTGAATTAAATCTGTAAAATAAGTATTTTTTGTCACGTGTGATCACTGATATCTATACTTAGTTATCTTAGTTGTCAGCTAATGATTGGCTAGAGATTATGTTAGGTGTCTTGAAACAATATGTCCCCCTACCTTTGCAAAGGCTTTGTATGTTTTGGGGGGCGTGTTATCTGCTTACACATAGAATCAACATCAATCAGATGGATAAATTAAGGCCTTCTCATGTCTGGTGATGGGCACAGCCCTAAATATGCATGTGGCTTTCTAGATTCATAGGCATGTGTTGGAAGTTTTGAAAACTCCCTGTGACATATTGTTTTCCAGTTTTCCTTTTACGTTGTTTTTGTCATCTTGTTATTACCCCTAACTGGAATTTCTACTGCAGGCAGCTACAATATTAAACAATTGCTGATGATTGTTTTGGACAAACACCCTAGGGATAGAGCTGTTTGCACAGAATGAGCTCTGAGTCAGGTCAAATAAAGACAAGTCTTAAGAATGTAGCTGTTTAGGTGGTTGCCTGATGGATTAAAATGTGACAATTTAGAATAAGGCTTTTAAGGAATTCCAAACCCATTTTGACACCTCCAGTGCCTGCTGGGCTGTTGGTATGCACAGATACAGCAATTGTGAGGCTGTTATTTTTCAGGTTAGTAGAGAACTAGAGAGCGATAGATGGGAATAGAGCAAGTTGAAATGCCATAAAACTCACTGTTCTTACTAACATTAAGTCATTTTTCTTGAATAAACATTTCTAGAATTGTTGCAAATGATAATTTCCATTGTTCTTAAAAAGTTGAAAACTTTTGCAGGTATTCTCAGGCTTTTATAGGATAGTGATTTTCAGGAGATTTTACTTTAGAAGAGTTTCTTCAGAAATGGTAAGTTCTGTTCCTAGAAGTCAAATAAATTATTATATTAAGGTGCCATGGTGAGTAAAAAACTCATAGGTTTTGCAATTAGATGCACAGTAGATTGAATCCTAGCTCACTTGCTTGCTAGTTATGTGATCTTGAGTAAGTGATTTATCCTCCCAGAATCACAATTTTCCCATTTATTCAATGGGGATGATAATACATACTTCATAAGATTGTTGTAAAAATTATGTGAAATAATGTATGTAAAACTTCTAGTAAAGCAGGTGTTCAATGCTTGTTAAATTTGCTGATCACCTTTCTGCTTAACTGCAAACTCAATGATTTCAATCTTAGTTTGTTCCTGTGCTTCACATTGGAGTTTCCCAGTTTATTTGTCCCCAAAAATATGTAGTAATGGTGTTAGGGTGCTCAGTCAGTAGATACCACCCCATTAGCTGTCACCTTTTAGCTACAGACTTATTTGCAAGGTACCTTTAGGACTTAGTTGTTGCATTGCAACTACATTTTTATTTGTACCTCCCAGCTTTACAAACACTGATACTGCATTGTGGACTTATTTTCAGCCTCTATTCATCACCACACCCCATAGATCTTTTTTAGAACCACTCACACATAGCCAGTTATTTCTGTTATTTATTATTTATTTATTGTTAGATTTATATAGTGTTTTCCTCCCTAAAAGCTTAAGGCACTGTACAGAGGACTTAAATACATGGGCTATCGAACATTACAAATCTACAATAAAATTGAAAATGGGCAAAGTAGACAAGCAAACAGAAATGGAAAATCTGAGGGAAAACGGATGATCGGGGAAAGGGAAGAAGGTTATTTTGGTCAACTCAGTTTGTCTCTTTTAGTATGCCACCCTGAGAACTTTTCCCTTGTGAGCCTTTTATTTTCAGGTCTCTGATCAGTCTCAAGATGTTTGAGGTAATGTATAGTTCAGAAGAGATTAGTATTTTTTACATGTACACATTTGGGTGACAGAAAGTACAAGTAAGTGTTTTTTTTTTTTTTTTTTTTTTTTTTTTTTTTTTTTCCTATACTCCAAGTTACAGATTTAAATAGTAAATAACATTAGTCTCAGAACAAATTTCTTGATGGAGGGAATGTGCTACTGAAGTATGAACTGTTAGTGGAAAACTGTATTTTGCATGGAGAAGCTTATTGCATTTTATGCTTAATGGTGATAGTGCTAAAAGGAACAGGGTACTTCATATGCTATGAGTCACTAAAAGCATGTAAGGGGGTAGTGAATTGCAAATATTACTAGGGTCAAAGTTACAAGACAGAATGATAATAGTGCCTTTGCTCATCATTCCTCAAACTCTGGCATCCCAGTATGCAGTTTTTAGTTTATAAGTAGAAGTCAAATAAATCTGGTATTCATTGTACAGGCCTGGTATTATGGAATTTTGAGGGGCATGTATGAGTGGATATTGGTCTACTGCCTCTCACATTGCCTTGCTGAGAAGTCAACATTTGAGTCTACTTGGAAGACTTTCTTTGTTTCTATAAGTGTTTTGCACAAACACACACGCACACACACACACTTTTCCTCCAGTGTATTAAAATGTGGTTTATGTGATCAGAGTTTATTATTCATTTTTGTTATTTTGATTACCTTTAATATTTATCCCAGAGGAGCTAAAATAAACTCAGATAATTCAATAGCTTGTTAGCAGATTAGTAGGAGAAGCTTTCAAAATTATTTTTTTCCTCAAACTTCTGTTACCACAAATGAGGGCAAGTTAACTTTGACTTTTTTGTGTGTGATTCACAGTGGGTTGAGGGCTCTGGGGTTTTGCCAATTATTTCATTAAATGGCAAGTTAGGTGAGATTTTCTCTGAATTTCACATAGAAGAGATGTGTTCTGAGAATCTTCAGAAAATACAAATCAAATTTATTTTTTAAAACGAAACAGATCACAAGTCTTCTACTGTGACAAAAGCCCTGGATAAGGATCTTATCTAGATATTCTTGGATCCAGGCCTATTTCTTTTTTTCTTTTCCTTTGTTGGCACCCAGTACCCTATTATTGCTCTCTGTAGCATCCTATCCCTTCAGGAAAAATTATTGCATCCTTTAGAATTTGGTTACTGTCCCAAGGGGCATCCTGCTATAAAACAGTCATGATATCTGTAATTGTGTTTCAAAGTCTTGGCTGTTTTCCTGAGTTTTGTATTTGATTCCTTTTTTGTTGTTGTTGTTGTTTAAGAAAGTTGAGTCATGTTTTGGTAATACTTTAATTTTATTATAAAATTTCTATAACATTTAATATAGTAGTTATATTAATTATTTTGGTTAAGTCAAAAGAGTTTATCCCCTCTCCTCACTCAAACAGCACACAACATAGTAAATTCATCTTGAGGGATACAGGGTAGAGGACATGGTAAAAACTGATGGTTTTAATATTTGTGATGTGACTCTTTTGTACTAGTGAATTAATGCTGCGTGTAGTATATCTTTGAAAAGTACACTAATGTGGCCTCAGTACTAAGGGAAAAACAAAATTACTGAGTTTTTAAAGTTTCATTAGTAAACTATATGATGAACTAATATTATATATTATTTTAGGAAATCTTTTCCCCTGACAACATTCTTTGCCAGTCCAAGGAATTTTTACATCTTCTCTCCCTTAACAATCTCTTTAGAATGGTCTTTTTCTATTTTTTTTGTTTTTTGATAGCATTTTCCTTGCCCTGATTGATTTCATTTTAGTGTGGCCTAATTATATTCAGGTGCAAGATGTTAGACTGCTGTAATTAGTCAGGTTGGAGAGCTGGGAATGGGTTGGCTGTAACATTTTAAGCTACGGCTACAATAACATGTATTTTTTTTTTTTTTGGTCTAATTGTTGTCCTGTATTAGTCCATTTTCACACTGCTGATAAAGACATACCTGTGACTGGGCAATTTACAAAAGAAAGATGTTTGATAGCATTACAGTTCCACATGGCTGGGGAGGCCTCACAATCCTGGTAGAAGGCAAGAAGGAGCAAGTCACATCTTACATGGATGGCAGCAGGCAAAGGGACAAAGGGAGAGTGCTTGTGCAGGGAAACTCCCATTTTTAAAACCATCAGATCTCATGAGACTTATTCACTATTGAGAGAACAGCATGAGAAAGACTTACTCCCATGATTCAGTTACCTCCCACTGGGTCCCTTGCATGATACATGAGGATTGTAGGAGTTACAATTCAAGATGAGGTTTGGGTGGGGACACAGCCAAATCATATCCATCCACCTCCAGCCCCTCCCAAATCTTATGTCTTCACATTTCAAAACCAATCATGCCTTTACAACAGTCCCCCAAAGCCTTAACTCATTCCAATATTAACTCAAAAGTCCAAGTCCAATGTCTCATGTGAGACAAAGCAAGTCCCTTCTGCCTATAAGCCTGTAAAATCAAGAGGAAGTTGGTTACCTCTTAGTTACAATGGGGGTATAGGCACTGGGTAAATACAACCATCCCAAATGGGAGAAATTGGCCACTCCTTAGATACAATAGGGGTATAGGCATTGGGTAAAAACAGCCACTCCAAATGGGAGAAATTGGCCCAAACAAATGGGCTACAGGGCCCATGCAAGTCTGAAATCCAGTGGGGCACTCAAATCTTAAATTAAGCTGTAAAATGATCTCCTTTGACTCCATGTCTCACATACAGGTCATGCTGATGCAAGGGTTGGGTTCCCATTGGGTCCCCATTGTCCTGGGCAGCTCCACCCCTGTGGCTTTGCAGGGTACAGCCTCCCTCCTGGCTGCTTTCACAGGTTAGCATTGAGTGTCTGTGGCTTTTCCAGGTGGACTATGTAAGCTGTAGGTGCATCTACCATTCTGGGGTCTGGAGGACAGTGGCCCTTGTCTCACAGCTAATCTAGGGAGTGCCCCAGTAGGGTGGGGACTCTGATCCCACATTTTCCTTCTGCACTCCCCTAGCAGAGGTTCTCCATGAGAAGCCCACCATGGCAGCAAACTTCTGCCGGGACATCCAGGAATTTCCACATGTCCAATGAAATATAGGTGGAGGTTCCCAAACCTCAATTCTTGACTTCTGTACACCCACAGGCTTAACACCACATGGAAGCTGCCAAGGCTTGAGGCTTACACCTGCTGAAATCATAGCCTGAGCTGCACCTCGGCCCCTTTTAGTCATGGCTGGGATGCAGGGAACCAAATCCCTAGGCTGCACACAGCATGGGGACCCTGGGCCCAGCTTACGAAACCATTTTTTCTTCCTAGGGCTCTGGGCCTGTCATGAGAGAGGCTACCATGGAGGCCTCTGACAAAGGGCTTGAGTTTCTCCTCAGAAAATGGAATTTTCCTTTTTAATGCATTGTCAGGCTGCAAATTTCCCAAACTTTTATGCTCTGCTTCCCTTATAAAACTGAATTCCTTTAACAGCATCCAAGTCACGTCTTGAATGCTTTGCTGCTTAGAAATTTCTTCTGCCACATACATTACATTGTCTCTCTCAAGTTCAAAGTTCCACAAATCTGTAGGGCAGGGACAAAATGCCAGCATTCTCTTTGCTAAAACATATCAAGAGTCACCTTTGCTCCATTTCCCAACAAGTTCCTCATCTCGATCTGAGACCACCTCAGCCTGGATTTCATTGTCCATGTTATTATCAGGATTTTAGTCAAAGCCACTCAACAAGTCTCTAGGGAGTTCCAAACTTTCCCACATTTTCCTGTCTTCTCCTCAGCCCTCCAAACTGTTCCAACCTCTGCCTGTTACCCAGTTCCAAAGTTGCTTCCACATTCTTGGGTATCTTTTCAGCAACACCCCATTCTACTGGTACCAATTTACTGTATTAGTCTGTTTTCACACTGCTGATACAGATATACCCAAGATTGGGCAATTTACAAACAAAAGAGGTTTAATAGGCTTACAGTTCCACATGACTGCAGAGACCTCACAATCATGGTAGAAGGCAAGGTTGAGCAAATCACGTCTTACATGGATGGCAGCAGGCAAAGAGAGAGAGCTTGTGCAGGGAAACTCCTGTTTTTAAAACCATCAGATCTCATGAGACTTTTTCTTTTTTTTTTTTTTTTTTTTTTTGAGACGGAGTCTCACGCTGTTGCCCAGGCTGGAGTGCAGTGGCGCGATCTCGGCTCACTGCAAGCTCCGCCTCCTGGGTTCACGCCATTCTCCTGCCTCAGCCTCCTGAGTAGCTAGGACTACAGGCGCCCGCCACCGCACCCGGCTAATTTTTTGTATTTTTAGTAGAGACGGGGTTTCACTGTGGTCTCGATCTCCTGACCTTGTGATCCGCCCGCCTCGGCCTCCCAAAGTGCTGGGATTACAGGCTTGAGCCACCGCGCCCGGCGAGACTTTTTCACTATTGAGAGAACAGCATGAGAAACACCTGCCCCCATGTTTCAGTTACCTCCCAGTGGGTCCCTTTCATGACATGTGGGAATTGTGGGAGTTACAATTCAAGATGAAATTTGGGTGGGGACACAGCCAAACCATATCAATCCTATATCTTGGAGTCAGATTATGTGTGCCTAGGTGTTTAGCTAAGTGATCTATAAAGATCAACCTGATTTTGGGATAAACTTTTAAGAGGCCTATCTCCTAGGTAAGACTGACCAGGGAGATAGGGGCACTGTCTTTGCCCTTTCTCTCTCCTAAAGCAGATTACCACCCTAAGGCACAGAACTGCTGTTTGAGTGAAACAAGCAGCTTATAATAGGAAATGCCTCCTGGTTTGGTAAAGGGCAGTGTAATTGCAGCTGACACATCCTTGCCCTCCCCGCCCAGCTTAATTTAAACAAGTAATAATATTCCTTTTCTATTAACATACCCACAATTATTCTGTCCTCTGACTCATAGAAAAAGAAATATTCTAATGATTGCTATGGGGACTTTGAGTTTAAAATGGCACCTGGCTAAGCATCACTTAAGATACCTCTCCTGGTTCCTACTAAAATGCTAATAGAAAAACAAACTAATGGAAGCTCACAAAAATTTGGAAAACTAAGACAGACTGAAAAATGACTGCTGGAACTAAAGTGAAATGACATCATCTTATGTATGTTGCTGTAAACTTCTTTTTCCACTCAGTACTATGTTGTGGAATAGATATATTTCTATGTCAACAAATAAAATCCACATCAACATTATAATTACTAAATAGGGCTGGGTAAACCATAACTGTGTCAGCCATTGACCTTCTGTTGGTTGTTGTCTGTGTATGTATGTATGGATGGATGGCTATATGGATGGATATATATGGATGGATGGATGTATATATTGTGGATATATACATGGATGTATAATGTGGCTGACATTACAGTGGCTGACATTGGTTTAATTCCTCACCCATGCCATGTGAAGGATACTGGATGGTACTGAATTCTGGTGTAAATTAATGTAGGGCCCCATAGAAAAGAAAAATAATTCAACTTTCTTGTCAGTAATGCTACAAGAGCTTTATTTTATTTTTGTTTTCTCTTTTAAAAATTTTTGATTTTTTTTTGTTCATACATAATAGATGCACGTATTTTGGAGGCACATATGATAATTGAGTGCATTCATATAATTTGTAAAGGTCAAATCAGTATAATTGGGATAAACATTACCTTAAATATTTATCTTTTCTTCTAGAAACATTTGAATTATTCTCTTCGAGTTAATTTGATGTATACAGTAGATTATTGTAATCTATATTCATCCTGCTGATCTATCAAACACGAGGTCTTATTTCTTCTATCAAACTATATATTTGAAGAGCTTTATTTTAACAAATATTAGAGATTATTTTTAGTGTTAAAATTCCATTAAAGGTTCCAGATAGGAAAGAGAATTCCGTTAACATTGTGATGTTTATACTGGCTTGTAAGTCATTTTCATTTAAACACTTTAATATATTTCTATTGTATTAGTAAGAAAATAAAACATAAATGTGAACAAGTAGTAGTACTAAACCTAAAATTTTACTTCAATTTCTGAGTGAGGAAGAAAGATCTTTCTCCCTTGGTTGTTTTGTGGTAGATGAGTTGAACTGGAGAGTATCAAACACAGAAATCAGAAAGGTAATACACATGAGTACTGTGGACCTGGTATTAGGGAAATAAGAGAGACTGGTGAAGATTGTGGTGAGCCCCCAAAGCATGTGTCTATCTAAACAGAGTCACTATTTCTCAGCTCTAGTGATTGCTAAATGAGAACTTGCACTCGTTTTTGCTAGATTTTCAGGGAATCCAGATTATTTTGTGTACTCTTTTGAGTTCTGAATATTGACAACTTAAAAATCATATCAAAGTGTGTGTATATGAAGGGGAATGGGTGCCCATGAAACTCTTGCTGTCTAAATGCCTTAAATTTGTGACTTCAGATTTAGTCTTTTCCTCTATAGTGAATGAATGAGTTTCTATCTTTTGTATAGCTTTTTTATTTCCACTTGTAAAATTCTGTTTATTATGTAGGATCATTGATTAAATGCCCTAGATGTTATGGGGAGAATATAGAGAAAAGAAAAGACAAAAAGTAAAAACTCTGTGCAATACATATTACTATTTTTTTAAATTATTTTTTATTATTATACTTTAAGTTCTAGGGTACATGTGCATAACGTGCAGGTTTGTTACATATGTATACTTGTGCCATGTTGCTGTGCTGCACCCATCAACTCGTCAGCACCCATCAACTCGTCATTTACATCAGGTATAACTCCCAATGCAATCCCTCCCCCCTCCCCCCCCCCCCATGATAGGCCCCGGTGTGTGATGTTCCCCTTCCCGAGTCCAAGTGATCTCATTGTTCAGTTCCCACCTATGAGTGAGAACATGCGGTGTTTGGTTTTCTGTTCTTGTGATAGTTTGCTAAGAATGATGGTTTCCAGCTGCATCCATGTCCCTACAAAGGACACAAACTCATCCTTTTTTATGACTGCATAGTATTCCATGGTGTATATGTGCCACATTTTCTTAATCCAGTCTGTCACTGATGGACATTTGGGTTGATTCCAAGTCTTTGCTATTGTGAATAGTGCCGCAACAAACATACGTGTGCATGTGTCTTTATAGCAGCATGATTTATAATCCTTTGGGTATATACCCAGTAATGGGATGGCTGGGTCATATGGTACATCTAGTTCTAGATCCTTGAGGAATCGCCATACTGTTTTCCATAATGGTTGAACTAGTTTACAGTCCCACCAACAGTGTAAAAGTGTTCCTATTTTTCCACATCCTCTCCAGCACCTGTTGTTTCCTGACTATTTCATTTAACCAAGAGCCAGTTATGGGGGTCAGATGGTACTAATTCTATGTATAAGTTAAAAAAGTAAAATTTGAAGGTTTTAACTAATTTACCAGTGTCACACAGCTAAGAAATGGCAGAACTATGATTCGAACTCAAGTGTGTATGAATCCAAAGCCTCTTGAGTTTTTTCTTTTTGTAAAAGCAATACAAGCTTACAGTAGAGAATTGCAAAATGTAAAAGACAAATTGTAGAAATGTCACCCCAAATTACTATTATATAGAGACAACTACTATTAATATGTTAATGTGCATTAAAATGTACACACACACACAAAAGCATAATGGGTATCGCACTGCCATATATAATTGTATCTTGATTATTGTTCCTTAACATCATATCGAGAACACATTACCATTTTATTAACTATTTTTTATAACAATACTATGTTAGTGACTAATGCTTCTTCCAATAGCTGCACCATTGTTTGTTAAGCTGGATATTTTAGACATCTAATTTTTCACTATTATAAATAATGCTTTAATGGACATCTTTCGGATATAAATCTTTGTTTTATTAAGACTATGATTATTTTATAGGATACGTTTCTGAGAATTAGATTACTCAGGCAAAGCATCTAAGCAGTTTTAAGGTTTTTAATAACATATGCTCAATTATCAAAAAAGCTTTACCAATTTACACTCATGTCAGTCTATTAATGTCTGTTTTCTTGTCTCCTTGCTAGCGTTAATGATCATAAAATAGTTGTAAATAATATAGACAGTACTCATACCTCATTTTAATTGTATTTCTTTAATTAGTAGAGATGCTTGATGTTTTTTGTTATATGATGAGTAGTCATTTGTATTTTGCTTCTGCAAATTATCTGTCCCACTTTATTTACCTTCTAAATTTCTTGTGTCAAATCAACCCATCTTTTTCTGCATTTTTTTCACTGCTTTTATACAGAGTGCTTTTCTATCTTAGGCCAAATAAATATTTGCTTTTATTTTTCTGCAGTATTTTTATCTATTGTTTGATACTTATGTTATTGAAAGGCTATGCTCTCTCAGTTATGCTATATTTCATTCCCAAGAGAAGGACAACCATTCCTATACTTGGGGTATATGGAACATAAGACAAACACTAATGTAGCAATCCATTCTATGACCTTTATATTACCAACTTCTTAAGCTAAAACGCTGACAGGGTGCTGGAGTGATAAGAGTAACTGATGCCAGGAGGAGTTAGTCTGGACTCGTGTGGTAGACGAAATGAGTCTTGAGCAGAGGTAACTTAGACAAGGACATAATCTGGTAAAATGGCATACTCCACACATGGAGTAAATTTGTACACCTAAAAAAGTTTGTATCTATTTCTCTGTAGCTATTGCTTTACATGTATTATGTATGTATGCATTTATGCAAGTGGCATTTCAACTATTTTAATTCTCATATTTTTCTTTTTTTTGGTCCCTTTTTAAATGCCATCAGAGAGTATTGGTATAATGGAATAAGACTTACAGAATGTCACAGCTAGTATTTCAGATATTATTTTATGGAATGTTCATAAATTAATTTCTGCAATGCTGAAATTATTTGCCTCAAATCACACAGCTAGAATTGGCCCTGGAATCCAGATTCCTGATTCCTAGTTAAGTGCTTTTGCTATTACAGCAAACCATTGAAAGGCCCATTTAATTAGATGTAGATACTCATGGTGAAATGATTATATTTAATTTAAATACTGAATATGTTTGTTTTTATATATCTTTTCACATGCATTTATGATTGAAGATAAAAAATATAAAATATGTAGAAATAAAACAATTGAGTTTATCTATAATAAAACCACGTGGGCATGCTAGCAAGCTTTCCCCTCTTCTTGAAAGAATATGTCAAATTCTAATTAATCTTATCATCATTTCTGCTTTAAACTCTTTTAAGTGCCATAATGATTGTGATGTATGGTTAGACTACCTGTCAGTTTTTAAGCTTTGTGACTTTCCAGCTTGATAATTTTAGTTATTTTGTTTTTATTTGTTTCAGTTGTACAGAGACAACATGGTCTCAGCTTTCAGACATGCTCTAGATTTTAAAATGCCAGTGTCCTGAGCTCTGTTGTGTGTGTGTGAGTATGCGTGTGTGTGCACACGCCTGACATTTCTGACACAAATCAATAATTTGGCAGGTATTTTATGTACATCTTCTATGTGCCTGCTACGGTGCTTGGAACTCTTGGGAATGCAATATTCCTTGCTAACTTTTTATGAGGTTCTTCTTTTTCATTATAAGGATTGACTTTGGATTTTGATGTTATTGGAAAGTCACCAAGATTCAATTTAGGATTAAATTGAATCAGGAAAGCCAGATGAAGGAACTTACAAAATTAAGCATAATCATTACCTCCATCAACACTGACAACTACAAACATTTACTAGATGCTTAGTATGTATAGGGCATAAATAAGTGGGACAAATTCATGCTTATAAGAAGTTTATGGCCGGGTGCACTGGCTCATACCTGTAATTCCAGCACATTGGGAGGATAAGGCAGGTGAATCACTTCAGCCCGAATGTTTGAGGCCAGCCTGGGGAACGTGGTGAAAAACCATCTCTACAAAAAACTACAAAAATTACTGTGGCATGGTGGCATGCACCTGTAGTCCCAGCCACTGGGGGAGCTGAGGTGGGAGGACCACTTGAGCCTGGGAGGCAGAGGTTCCAGTGAGCCTTGATGGTGCCACTGCACTCCAGCCTGGGTGATGGACTGAGGCCCCATCTCAAAAAAAGAAGATAAAAGCTTATAATTCATTCAGAAAAAATAATGGTTTCATAAAAGAATCAGTAATAATCTTAGGTAGAATATACTGGGAAAAAAAACTGAGTTGAACACGTGTGATCATGTGCGTGCTCGGCTTCAAAAGAACGCTCCAATACACATGGGGTGAGTCAGTTTTTGGAGTAAGTGTTGAGAGGAGGTGAAGAGGGCATTTCTGACAAGCAAATCAGTATGAATAAAAAGGCAGAGGTGAAAGGTTCATGACTTGTTTTGAAAAATATGAAAACACTAAGTGAAAGGTGCTGTGAAGAGAGTACTGATATAAGAATAGGGCAGATATGTGTTAAAAATCCTGTATCAGTCAAACAAGTATAGTATGGCCTTGGACAAATCATTTCTTTTATCTGATCCTCAATATCTACTTCATCAGAACACTGATAATAGGATTTCCTTTATAGTGTTGGTGTGAGGATTATGTTAAATATGTGTAAATTGCCTCACACAGTGTTTGGTACATGTAGGCACTGATTAAATGACAGTTCCATTTTTACTTGTTTTAGTTGGAATAGAGGTAGGTATAGGAGGATTGTGAGAGATATAGTTGTGGTAGGCCTTATTCTTTAGTCCATGGGGAGCCATTAAAGTTTATGAAGGAGGAAATAACATATGTACAGTGCCATTTCATGATAATGAATGTCTTCATCATTTAGAATGTGGTTTGGAGAGGAGGAAAAATGGAGACAGAATAATTGTTACTTTAGGCAGAAGGTGAAAGTGATCTGTTCCAGGGTAGTGTGGTTAGATTGGAAAGGAAGCCATAGGCGAAAAGATATCAAAATGAAAGAATTGCTGCATCTTGGAGAATGGTTATAGAGGGAAGAAAATGAGGGATAGGACTGAGTGAATAGGGAAAAGAATAAGATGAGGGGAAATGATTTTGGAGGAAATATAATTGTTTTGATAAATATCAACTTAGCAGCAATCATATGGTATTCAAATGGAGAAGCGAGAGTATTTGTAGTGCAAGGGTGAGTGTAGAATTGGCTATGCCAAGGGGATGTTTGGACTCTCAATGTACAAAGAGACTGTGCTGATTTGTGACATGCGTTAATACCCATGTTCATGTTTATGTATCGTATTTGGTTGGTTGGATCCTTAGAGCATAGTAATCCATGTTAATGTTATGAGCACTCTCTAATTCACAATTAGAAGATCCATTCATGTGCCAACCTTAAGAAGGAGAAAACATTGACTTTTTCCTACCAGCTAATTTCTCCACAGTAGGAAAAGATCTGTACTGGAAGAGGAATTTAGGCACTTAGGATAATAATAAGCTAAATGTGCAGGCTAGGGTAGGGGGAGCTGCGGTGACAATGTGTCCACTGGAAATAGAAAAACTGTTAACATGAAAAGGGATAAATCTTTGAGAGGCTTTTTGTGCTGGTGGGACAATGGCAGTTACTTGCTAGATGTGTTTGAACTTCGCACTTCAATGGATTCATTTGGGAATTTTTTTTTTTCTACTTAGAAGCTTGGGTGCCATTCCTAGGCATTGGGAGGTGTTGAGTTGTTGAGAAGGTGGCCCCTGTGAATTACTTTAGACAATAACAGCCATAGTGTGATGTTTTGTGCATTAACAGAAAACTACTCCAAATAAAACTCTATTTGCATAATTTCTGTTTTAGAAGAGATCATAAAATTGGACAAAATTAGCTAAACACAAAGTGGTTTTGCTCAGGGAGGTCAGACTTAAATGTCCTAGTATGTGTGTCTACCAATGTGTTTAATGACAGCCTCCTACACCTTCAGCATGTTTAATGGGTTCAGCTTTGGCCTTAAAAGCTGCAGCTTTTCTGTTAATTGCACAGAGGCTTTCAGATGATTCTTTTTTTCCAGCAATTTATGCCCAAATAAATTTATCTCCTTTTTACTTCAGCTGGTTGGGGAAAGCAGTGGGGCAACCTTTTTTTTTTCTGGGGTGGGGGCACTCAGCACCTCCAGAAAGGAAGCAGGCATTCAGGGCCAGTTGATTTGAAAGGGACAGTTTTTTTTGTTTCTGTAGGTTGTATTCATGGCAGTCAATTTGGGATCCATATCGTATGGGATTGAAAAGAGACTGATTTTAACTTGCTGAGTTATCTTTGTCACCTATTGATTGATCAAAAGGAAATGGGAGTTGGGGCAGTGCTACATATATTCAAACAGTGTCTTCAACCAGGAATGTGACTACATGCCTACCAAAGACTGCAGAATACCTTCTGCCTGTTTTTATCTACTTAAAGATATTGCTTTGTGTTGCTAGAGAATAGCTGACCCCGTCATCCTAGTCACATTTTATACTTGAATAATGAGGAGAAACTCTCCCTGCAGTAAATGTTCAGTTTATGCTGTTTTTCTCACTTCAAAAAGAAAAAAAAAAGGAAGCTTTATGAAATAATGATGCCATCTTCAACTGAACATAACGGTTTGTTCTTAATATGATAATCAATAGTTAGAGTTAGGAAGGGCAGCTCATCTCTAAACTAAAGCTGGAATCAGCTGTTCAGCACAGAAATAAAATCTGGTAAAGAAGGCCGCAGGCTCATCTAGCAGCTCCAGGTCTGCATCTCAAATGAATGAGTTTAATAGTCAGTTTTCAGTATTTATCTTTGACATATTGACTAAGGGTCTTAAGAACTTGCATAGCCTACCCACAGACTCCTGTAAATCCCATTGGTGTTTCTATTTCAATTATTCTGCTCAAAACTGTGAGCAAAAGTTTGAAATCTGTCCCTGTAAGACCCCACATATCAGTTTATGAAAATCACTATGGCATTTATTAATTTACTTATGCAATCAGGTATTTTTTGGCAAATATTTTTTGAGAAATTGTTATATTCCAGGCACTTAAATTGACCTAAGAATGTTAAATTCAGCTGCTTTCTTTTTTCTATACATGTTTAGTCCTTTCTTTTCCTTATTTTGAGATGTGGTATTGTCTGAATATGAGTTCAAATGCTAGTTCTTATATTTATCAGCTACATAATGTTGGGAAAGTCACTTAATCTTATTTTTCTTCCCTGTCTTTCTTGTCTGTATGTCCTTATCCATAAAACACAGAGAGTAACAGTATCTGCTTTACAGCATTATTGTGAAGATTAAATCTGGTAGTGTTTGGCATAGCATTACATACAATTCAATAAATATTAGGTAATGTTAGATCTTTTACTTTGAAAGGAAATCATTTTACTTTTCCTCTATTGTTCACAGGAAGTGGGGAAAAGAAAATTAGCATACTGGAAAATAGTAAATTCTTACTCCTCTCTCTTTCAGAAAGTCAAAGACTTAATGTCCAAGAGCATTGATGCCATTTTAAAATTCTGGTTACTTTAAAATAAGTAAGGCTATGTGATAATGTCCAGCTCAGTGACAGAATTACTCAAGTTTTATTAGAGGTTAAGTACTTATGTTCTTACTTTTTGTCTATTGACAACAATTTTCTCATGATTTCTCTTTCAAAATCAGAGAGCTTGACCAATTTACCTAATTTCTACTGCCTTACAACTTATGTCTACCCTGTAAGCTTTGAGAGGCACATATATGAGTGATATGTTTTCTAAAAGTGAGAGCTGCTTAGAACTTTGAAAATTATCCCTCTTTCTTTCTCACTCCCTGAAAAATGTTTTTCTTTTAATAAGGCAGTTTTTTACTCAGGATATCTAGTGATGAAAAAGGAGATTACTATTAGCTCATTCTAAAAGGAGATATAAGATATTTCCTTTTTTTTTTCATAAAGAAGCAATGACTTTTAGTGTACGTCTACATAATTATCAAGGTGGCAACCTCTCTGTTCCTTATAAACTGTAACCTGTATTCCCTCAAGCCACAGTCAAGTACTGAAGAATAATAAGTGTTTCAAATCAAGTTGGTAGTTTTATGTGAATGAACGTCATTTAGAAGATAATTTCCTCTAAAAATCAACACATCCTCAGAGCTATTGTATGACCTGGTTGTTTTATGGTGTTAATGAGCTTTCTAAGGGTAACATTGGGGTAACAAAAATTGTGGAGTTTTCTTTCTGTGAATTTTAAATTGTATCATAAGGCTCAACAATCTTTCATGTACAATGTTCAACTTAATATTCTTTGGTTCAGTCCAGATAATTATTCTTATATATCTGGCTTTAGGTACATGTTAATATATATATGTAAATTTTTTTGTCTGTATTCAAAAACTAGCCTACTCGAAGATAGATATGTCTAATCTGCAAATGAAGCAGTAGGCCACATTCTAATGTGATGAAATATCAAGGACCA
This sequence comes from Macaca nemestrina, assembly GCF_043159975.1. NCBI lineage: Eukaryota > Metazoa > Chordata > Mammalia > Primates > Cercopithecidae > Macaca > Macaca nemestrina. The sequence continues at coordinate 55,229,592 of NC_092145.1, forward strand.
TTTAAAGCTATCAGCACAGTTGGTTCTAACTTCGGATAAATGGGCCAAACAAGATGATTTCCCTTACTTAAAGGAAAATCATCTACTGTTTTTGGCTTTTCTAATTAACTTAGGAAAAGTTCTCAAATCTTAGTTTACTCGGGTACCATTGAAAGTGTTTAATGGCTTTGTTCATTATTCCTGATAACTCCAAGTTTTCATCATTAGTAGACCAGTTTAACAGATGTTGATATTCAAGTTGTCATTGGGTTAATAATTTCTTTATTTTAGTGAATCTCTGAAAATAGACTAGTTTTCATATAGGTAGTGGGTAGTAGTTGTGGGCTCGAATCTAATTTTTGCAATTGATGGCTGTAAAATATGGGAAAATAAATATATCTTTGAGACTAGTTACTTTATAGAGCTGTTGTGGTTAACATTGGGATGCCCATATAAAAAACCTAGAATGGTGCCTAATCCTTAATGAGTACTCATTAATTGGTAGCCATTATCTTTATTATACCTTCAAACTGACCCCAGAGAGAATACTTAGTATTAATTCTATCACATGGAAGATAAAAGCAGGCATTTTTCCTTCCTGGAGAACTGGGAAAGAGTAAGGCATTCAGCATATAGAGTTGATCAAAATTTGCACAAATGGGCATATCGTAGATGGGGTATTATGGCTCCTCAGTAGGATAGATGCCCATGTCCTGGGCACACAAACATGAAGAAATGAGGCACAGAAATCCACAGACCAACTTCAAATATCTTGAAAAGCATACATCTCCAGAAGCATATTGAGGAGCTCAATTACATGGTTAGAATTTGTGGTCACCAGTGAGCAACTGGTTAACATAAACTTGAATGTCCTGTGATAAACACAGTTAAAAATTCCAGGAATAGTGCTGTATAAAATAAATGAGTTTTATAGAACTGTGTGACTATAGGTTGTGCACGTCAACTCAATCATGTTTTTCACTCCTTATTATTAATTTTAAACTCTTGAAGCATTTTGTGTTTCTGGTCTTAAAATTTGTGTTCACAAAGAAAAAGTAAAGAAAAGAAACATGAAAGCAAAGCCCCTAACAATCGATTAAAACACTGCAAAAAGCAGTGATGGGTAGCTGTATCTACTAATCCATCATGGTATACTACTTATCAGCAGTAAAACTGTCATCCCTAAAAGGTGATTATTAGAGCACAAATGTAGTTGAGTGTTCACACTAGTGTGTTAAGATGCTGTTGGAACTGGAGTATTTTGGGAGCACGCACAAATGAGACTTCCTGTTCACACTAAGGTAATAAGGTATTTTCAGCAGGTCTTTGTGAGGCTGTGGCTGTTGAGAAAAACAAAGGGAACCCGTGTTTGTGCTCACACGTGTGTGCGGGGGTGGGGAAAGGGAGAAAGATTTGTTTTCAATGGAATAAAAAAATAAGATATGAGTACTGATCATTTAAGAGACCTCTAAGGGCTAGGACAGTGTCCTATTCACTGCTTTACCATTACATTCACGGCTATACCATTACATTTCCAGAACCAAGCACAGTGCTTGCCTCATAGTACATAGCTAACGTGCATTGGGTTGAGTTTTTTAAAAACTTTGACTGATACACTCAGTGTTTCATTTTGTCCAGTATGTGAGGCAGTGGGATGGACAGTAGAACTCTTCCTACTGACATCTTTGGAATATGAATTTCCTTACTAGTCCCTAGCCCCACAGGAGGAATCAACACTGCAGAAATTTCCCATGTCACGTCCTCTGCCAACTTCTTGGAGGTCTTAAAATTCACAACTCTTAACTATCTGGAAAAGAAAAAGAAGCTAAAAGCTCAGATATGAGCTCTTCCACATTTTATAGATGAAATATTTAGTGTTTTAAATTAAACATGCCTAAAAATCTTATTCCAGGGAGGCTTTTGCAACCATCCTGCTTACAGAGCTCTAACCTTGGAACAGAATCTGCATATGAATCAAGGTCGGCCTGTTGGAGTTTCTGTAACCAAAGTCTAAATTCAAAATCTCAACCTTAGGGAAACAGCAGGGGCTGAGTAGAGGGTCAGAATGGAGAAAAACAGGGGGATAGCATTTAGGGAACTATTGCAAAATCTATGTGATATTTGAGTTTGATGTACTTTGGCTTCTTCTATTCTGTTTGGTATTTTTAAATTCAAATCAAGACATTGTAAATGAAAGAAAAAATAATTTTTAGAGGCTGCTGAACAAAACAAATCAAAACTTAGTTTGTGTTGATGAAAATATAGTGTGTAGTTTAAAGAAATCCATGGTCCCACTCTACTCTGCAATTGGTCCGCTTATATATTTAGTGTAATAGTCTGTTCTGGGTATCACATTTTATGTGGAATATAGGTCAACCAAGAAGTATTCAGAGGAGGAGGACTGTAATGAGGATGGGTTTGAAAATTACACATGAGAGGAACTGTTGGGCCATAACAAGAATAATTCATCTTGTTTAAACTCTTGGTTTCTTATTTCATTTAGATAGAGACTAAACTCTCACTATAGCCTAAGGTGCTTTAAAGTGAGGAAGATAGGAAATTGTATTTCTGGCAAGGCATTCTGCTCCACAGTCCTACCTGTTTTTATTTGGCCATTCACTGCTACACCCTCCATCCATTCTCTGCACAGCTGACTTATAATAAAATAAAAATAAAATGGAATACAAACCAATATTTGCATGATCTAGTTCTTGTCTACATTTACAGCTTCACAACTTCTCTCTTTCCCCATCACTCTCTCTTATTCTTCAGTCACAGTAGTGTTATTTCTTTTTTTCTTTAGAAATATGTTCGTTCAGTAGTTAATGAAGAGCAAAGTAATTAAATATTGGCATCTAAGCATGTATTGGATGTTTTAATACTATATAATAAGGTGATTTTGAAGACAAGCGTAGGCTGAAGAATATGTATTCTATGTGGTTTTCCTTTTTTGTTTATTTCCCAGCCTTGACATATACTTGACAAATAAAAATTGTATATATTTGTGGTGTACAATGTGATGTTTTGATATACACTTATACATACTTCATGAAATGATAACCATAATCAAGTTACTTAATGTATGTATCATCTCACATAGTTTTTTTTTTTTTCTTTTTCTTTTTTTGTGGTAGGAACACTTGAGGTGAAACCCTCTTAGGAATTTCAAGTATACAATATAATATTGTTAACTACAGTCAACTATAGTCAACATGTTTTACAGTAGGTCTCCAGAAGTTATTCATCTTGCATAACTGAAACGTTGTATCCTTTGACCATTATCTCCCCATTTCCCCCACTAGAGACCCAGCCCAGCACCTAAAGACCACCCTTCTACTGTCTACTTCTGTGAATTTGACAATTTTAGATTTCACACACAGGTGAGATCTCATGCAGTGTTTGTCTTTCTGCGTCTGGCTTATTTCACTTGAGATATGTTCTCTAGGTTCATCCATGTTGTCACAAATGACAGGATTTTCTACTTTTTATGGCTGAATAGTATTCCATTGTATTTATACCAGTCATACCTTAGAGATATTGTGAATTCCATTCCAGAACATCACAATAAAGTGAATATCACAATAAAGCAAGTCACATGAATTTTTGGCTTCCCAGTATATATAAAAGTTATGTTTATACTGTTCTGTACTCTATTACATGTCCTATAGCATTATGTCTAAATGAAGTACACACTTCAAAAAATACTTTATTGCGAAAAAATGGTCACAATCCTCTGAGCCTTCAGTGAGACATTATTTTTTTGCTGGTATTGGGGGATCTTGCTTCAATGTTAATGGCTGCTGACAATCAGGGTGGTGGTTGCTGAAGGTTGGGGTGGCTATGGAAATTTCTTAAAATAAGGCAACAGTGAAGTTTGACATATCAACTGACTCTTCCTTTCATAAAAGATTTCTCTGTAGCGTGCAGTGCTGTTTGATAGCGTTTTATCCACAGTAAAGCTTCTTTTCAAATTGGAGTCAATTCTCTCAAATCCTGCTGCTGCTTTATCAAGTAAATTTATGTCATATTATAAATCCTTTCTTGTTATTTAAAGCAATGTTCACAGCATCTTTACAGGAGTAGATTCCATCTCAATAAATTGCGTTCTTTCCTCATCTGTAAGAAGCAACTCCTCATCCATTCAAGTTTCATCATGAGATTGTAGCGATTCAGTTCCATCTTCAGGCTCCACTTCTAATTGTAGTTCTCTTGCTATTTCCACCACATCTGCATTGCTTCCTCCACTGAAGTTTTGAAAGTCTTAAAGTCATCCATGAGAGTCAGAATCAAATTCTTCCAAACTTCTGTTATTGTTGATATTTCGACCTCCTCCCAAGAAGCACAATTTTTTTTTTAAGATGGAGTTTCACTCTCGTTGCCCAGGCCTCAGCTCACTGAAACCTCTGCCTCCCGGGTTCAAGTGATTCTCCTGCCTCAGCCTCCTGAGTAGCTGGGATTACAGGTGCCCACCACCAAGCCTGGCTAATTTTTGTATTTTTAGTAGAGATGGAGTTTTGCCATGTTGGCTAGGCTGGTCTCGAACCTGACATCAGGTGATTCACCTGCCTTGGCCTCCCAAAGTGCTATGATTACAGGCATGAGCCACTGCACCCAGCTAGATGTTCTTAATAACATCTAGAATGGTGAATCTTTTCCAGAGGGCTTTCAATTTACTTTGCCCAGATTCATCAGAGGAATTACCTTATAAGGCAGCAAAATAGCTTTATGAAATGTATTTCTTGAGTAATAAGACTTGAAAGTTGAAATTACTCCTTGATTCATGGACGGCAGAATAGATGTTGGGCTAGTAGGCATGAAAACAACATTAATATCCTTGTGCATCTTCATCACAGCTCTTGGGTGTCCAGGTGCATTGTTAATGTGCAGCAATATTTTGAAAGAAATCTGTTTCTTTCTGAGTAGTAGGTCTCAATAGTGGGCTTAAACATATTCGGTAAACCATGCTGTAAACAGACTTGCTGTCATCTAGGCTTTGTTTTTCCATTTATGGAGGGCAGGCAGAATAGATTTAGCATAACTCCTAAGGGCCCTGGGATTTTCAGAAATAGTCAGTGATTATTGGCTTCAACTAAAAATTACCAGCTGCATTAGCCACTAACAAGAGCCAGTGTGTCCTTTAAAACTTTGATGTCAGGCATTGACTCCTCCTCTCTATCTGGGAAAGTCCTAGATGGCATCATCTTCCATAAGAAGGCTGTTTCATCTACATTGAAAATCTACTGTTTTGTGTAGACACCTCCCTCAGTTATCTTAGCTAGATCTTCTGCATAACTTGCTGCAGCTTCTACATCATCACTTGCTGCTTCACCTTGAACTTTTACATTATGGAGATGGTTTATTTCCTTCAGTCTCCTGAATCAACCTCTGTTAGCTTCTAGCTATTCTTCTGCAGCTTCCTTACCTCTCTCAGCCTTCAGAAAATTGAAAAAAAAAAAAAAAAAGAGCCTTGCTCTGAACTAGACTTTGGCTTAGGAGAATGTTTCTGCTTTGATCTTCTATCTAGACCGCTAAAACGTTCTCCATATCAGCACTAAGACTATTTGTTATCATTCATGTGTTCACTGGAGTAGCACTTTAATTTCCTTTAAAAAACTTTTACTTTGCATTCACAATCTGGCTTTTTGGCACAAGATGCCTAATTTTCAGCCTATCTTGGCTTTCAGCATGCCTTCGTCACCAAGCATAATCATTTCTAGCTTTTGATTTAAAGTGAGGGACATACAACTCTTTCTTTCACTTGAACAATTACAGGCCATTGTAAAGTAGTTAATTGGCCCAATTTCAATATAATTGTGGCTCAGGGAATAGGGAGGCCCGAGAAGAGGGAGAGAGATAAGGAAAAGCTGGTCAGTGGAGCAGTAGGAACACACACAACATTTATCTATTAAGTTTGCTATCTTATAAAGGAATGATTCATGGTACCCCAAAACAATTACAATAGTAATATCAGAGATCTCCAATCACAGATCATCATAGCAGGTATAATAATGAACAAGTTAGAAATTTTATGAGAATTGCCAAAATGTGATGCAGAGACATGAAATTAATATATGCTATTGGAAAAATGGTGATGATATACTTGCTTAACCCATAATTACCACAAAACTTCAATTTATAAGAAGCACAATAAAGTGAAGTGCAATAAAATGAGGTACCTAGAATAACAGAATAACATGTGGGTCACTTTAAGTTTACAGACAAATGTCTGAATGCTACTTTTAAAGGAAGTGGTGGGAAAGTAGGGAGCCCGGTCTGCTCATAGGAGGGATGTCTCTAAGTTCTTATCTCTGGCCACTGGCTTAAGCCATTTGGGTGAGGTGTGGAACTGGAAACTATGTCAAGGATGACTGAGTCATGCTTCTGGTATGAGAAAGTTAAATTAGTATTTCAAAATGGATGTTGAGGCAACATAAAATTGAAAGAATTTACTACAAGAATTCCTATCGCCCTGGACAAAACTCTCTTGCTTGAACTGTACTGCGATCTTTCTACCCAGTCCTCTTTACTGTCCTCTCTTCTTCACAGGTGTCTGATCTACACCAAAATCTGATAGCTCTCTCAGACTTATCCAACTTTTTCCCCTTGATCCTTCAAAAGCATTTCCCTCGATAAATCTATTGCAAATCTAACCTCATCTTGGTTTCTTCTCAGAGGATCCTAATATGAATCGTGCTAATGGTAGCCAGTATAAAGTAGGCAGTAATACGGGGTTTGAAGACTGGCTTACTCACCACCTAGTGGACAGGGTATACTATCCTGATACAAAGTGGCAACCTAAATGATAATTTCACTGGTAGTGACCTGAGGAAATGTGTCCCAGAAACCAAAACGGGAAAGCCTTTGCAGAAACAATAGCTCAGACATTTAACAGGTATGGGAAGAGTATTCTTATAAGAACAAAGGAGTAGACTGTTTATTGCTAAGTTGTAAGGATGACCTAAAAAGAGCTAATGAAAAATTGAAGACTGTTAATAAACAGTTAAAGGATAAGGGCTACAACCACATAAACTCTTTGGTAGATTAATAGAGGTCCTTATCTTCTGCAGTGGAAGATCAAACAGCTGAGAACAGACACAGGATCTTTTAGTAAGAATCACAGAGTTCCAGAGACATTTAAAGGTTCAGCCAAGGCAAACTTATTATGGTAAAGTTAGGGTCCTAAGTGAGAAAACCTAGGATGTTGAAATGTAGTGGGGGGCATCTGGATGGATTCCCTTGAGAACATTTACTTTGCAGACTCCCAAGCCCTTAGATCTTGCAGAGCTATCCCATCTTTTTCTGTAAGAGCTGGCACTACCACTGTGCTGGGAGATGCAGCAAAGGCCTCTCTCCTGCAAGATTATAGCATTTATCTTTTCACCCCCCATCCCCCAAGAGCTGCTCCTATCTGCCCTCCTGGCTAAAGATATATAACCAGGGTTAAATTCTAGGATAACCTGTCAGAATATGTTGGGCCTAATAAGGAATAAAAGAAATTATGTAATGAAGGAGTTGCAAGAATTAGCTAGCATGTACCTACAGGAATCAGAAAAGTCTACCTGGGATCAGGCTTTGAAGGTGTTTGATCAAGGTTATCAGAATATAAGACTGGATAAACAAGAATTTATTGACTTAGTGGAACTTGTGGGAACATAGGATTTTACCCTCTAGCAATAACCCCAGAGGACAGGGCAAATTCACTGCTAGTGTGGTTCTTAGAAGCCTGGAGAAGCTCTTGCTAAGTGAAGGGAGCAGGAGGTGCCCTGCATCCATTAGAGGAAGAAATACAAAGTCTCAGGGAAGTGGGCAGGCCAGAATGACTATATTATGGGAGGCCGGAAAACTCAACCAAGGACAGTGCTTCACAGGAGGGCACAGAGAAACCAACTGTTTACTCTAAACAGGGTCATCAGGAATTCACTCCTGAGAGGGGTAACAGCACCACTAGGAAGTTCAGTAGTGGGTGTCCTGTAAAGACCAGGAATGATAGTAGGAGAGGGAGTCACAGACATGGGCTCGTTAGTATTCATGGGGATGACAGGGCCCTGCAGTAACAGAAGACAAGGGGTAAGGCTTAACTGCCAGAAGCCAGGAGGCCACAATTATGATAAGAACCAATACCATCAGAGAGCCAGTCAAGAGGGCTTTACCCACAGGAAATTATGAAAATGGTTGGAACATGGTGTCTTTATGAGCAACATAAATGGACAGACAACTAAGGCATTTATCAATATTTACAAGCTGAAAAAGACAAGAGTATAGGACCAAGAGGCTGAGGGAGGTTTCTCCAATAAGTCATGATTTTTCGCTCAGTTTTCAGACTGTTTTTAGGAATTTTGCTTCAATGTAAGGCTCTTCCTATTTAGTCTTTCCTTTTCTTTCTTCTTCATAGGTATCAGGTCTGCAATGTGGTAACACAAGCAATGTCTTCTTTATGACTTCTCTGGATCCCTCACCTTTGTTTTCAGGCATTTCCTTCGTTAAATCCTTGCACATATTAACCTGCCTTGGTATCTGTTTCTGAAGGGACTGGACTAACATACTTCTCAAAAACTGCACAGAACTAGCTTATGTCTAACCTGTTGCCAGAAAATGACAAAAATGACCATGATTCTTTGCAACTTCTTCCATCAAGAGATGGAGACTCCTTCTGCGCTGCTTGAATCTGGCCTAGCTTTGTGACTTACAAGATATTTTAGGAGCAGTGGTATTTTGATAATTCTGAGCATGAGTTTCAAGAGGCTTAGCAGATTTCTTCTTCCACGCTTAGTTACCTAGCCACTGGCACCTGGCACCATATGAATAAGCCTGAGACCACCAATATCTTTTCTGTGTATCTTCTTGAGGGAGATGTTCTAAGGAAGTACACTGTGGAAAATGCAAAACTCATTCAGATAACATTGTTGGAAACTGGAGGCATAGTGGCTTTTTCTAATGGAATTCTCCAAAAGGGGAGATTTCAAGTACAATTGTGATATTATTACACAGAGAAAATGTGTTAAGGCAGTAAAACTTTGGGAATCCTTCAATCTGGTGGCATGAAGGTGGCTACCTACTCAAAATGTACATAAGCTCATATATTATGCTAGCAATAATTAATTTCAAACTTCTACTTAAAATAATAATATAATTCTGTTTCCAGCTATGAATTCTATGAGTAACATTTTACCAACCAACATATATGCCAAGAAAACTATAAAAACAAGATAAAATACCTAAACAAAAATTGTTTGAAGGCATAGGTTACTTCCCAGTCAACCAGGAACTAGGAAGTCAAGATCCCAGAGAGAATAAAGGCTCACTGACATGAGGCCAACTCTCTATACACTGCTTTCCCTGCGAGGGCATTTGCCAATTTTTCTTAAAGGATAAGAAAGTGTGAGAAGCTGAAGGCAATAGCTAAGAGGCAGAGATGCCAACAGATAATTTTGGTGAGCTCACAGACTGGGGAGACAAAAATCGATTCTGGATTTGCCAGTGCAAATCTACAACAGGTATGTAACTGGAGGCTCAGAAAGAGAAGATAGGAAGAGTCAGATAGAAAGCAATATTTGGCTGAAAATTGTCTAAAGCTGATAAAAGACTGACAGATCTGAGAATCTAACTGAAAGAAGTATAAATACAAAGAAAATTATACATAGGCATATATTAGTAAAACCTGTGGAAAAAAATGAAAACAAATGGATTAAGTAAAAGCAGCCAGAGAAAAGACAAGACATGTTACTTCCACAGGAGCAAATATTACTCTTGACATCTGAGTTCTCAACAAACATCCTAGATGCCAGGTTGCAAAACTTGTCCCTGAGGCAAGAAGACCCTTGGTACATGCAAAGTACAGAAATAAGGCTGCTCTACAACAGGTGTATAAAAAGGTGCTCAACATCAGTAATAATCAGGAAAATGCAAATCAAAACTACAGTGAAAGATTGTAACTGGACCCCTTGAGATTTCAGCACCCCAGAATTTTTAGTGACAATGATGAAAATTCTGATGAGGCCCTTGCTTGCTTGCACATGTTAACCACTCACTTTTTGCCCAATAATCCTTGTTCCCACAATATAATTATAAACTGCTGCTGTACTGTTTGTCAAGTAGGAGGAGATATCATCAGGATCTCGAAGAAACCTGCAGAAGGAGTGAATGCTTTGAAAGACATTGTGTTCAGCTGCTGACACCCAGTAGTCTGGTTGTTATCTGAGACTGAAGGAACATAGACTTTTCCCCTGGATTCCCTGAAAATCCTCCTCCCTTACTCTATAACTGCATAAAATCTCCCTGCTTCTTCTTTTTGCTAAGGCGGGATTGAGATATCTTGCCCTCCTGCATTCTTGCTTTGGCCAAATCAAATAAACCTTTTTAAATCTTCAAGCACTTGTGTTTCAGTGGCATCAGCTACACATTGGGTACATGAGCCTGAATTGGTCTTCTGCATGATAACTTCACTCAATTAGAACAGCTATTATTAAAGAGTCATAAGATAATAAGTATTGGCAAGGAAGTGGAGAAAAGGAAACTTTTGTACACGTTTGTTGGGAATGTAAAATGGTGCAACCATCGCGAAGAACAGTATGAAAGTTCCTCAAAAAATTAAAAGTAGAACTACCATATGACCCAGCAATGCCACTGCTGGGTACATACCCAAAGAAAATGAAATCAGTATGTCAAAAAGATAGCTGTACTTCTGTGTTAATGCAGCATTACTCAAAACAGACAAGATATGAAATCAAGCTAAGAGTTCATCAGGTGGATGAATGGATAAAGAAAATGTGGTTAGCTGCCACACCCTCTCTGCCTGAATTTTCATTCCTGCCTCACATGACCTGCGAACAAAGGACTGCCCTGCCAACTCATTACACCTTCCTTGCCCAGGATCTGTAAGAAAAAAAACCTTTGAGCTTTTTTCCCTATTTTGGTAGTGTATTGAATTTGTGCCTTCCATTAGGAACAGCCCCAAGTAGGGTTTTCCCCAGGATGCTGGGGAGAACACAAGGTCACGTTCCTAGAGCCAGAGAGGAGGTCAGGCAGGCATAAACTGGACAGGAGTAAGACAAAAGCCACAAGTCTGTCAGTCATATAACAAGTTATTGTGTGAAAGACTCCCCGTCCATGGGTCAAACAAGTAGGCATTAGACCATATGGCAGGTAAAAGGCATATCCAGTGAAAACACACTTTAAATACCCATGTCTAGCTCCCCTTCGTTTTCAGTTAGGGCAGTCTTGGTAGCTGCTCTGGTACTGGAACTCCGATGTAGCTCGGGGCTCTCAAAACAGTTATTGAGCTAAACTTACCCACTGGAGGAGTCCCACATCTTACAGTAATGGGTCCCTTTGCCATGCTAAGTCATTGGCTGGGACCAGCCCATTGGAAGAGTTATCATCTTGCAAACATGGTGATGAATACATAGGGGCAGCAGCTAGGGCCATCAGTCAGTTTTGCTCAGTGAAGCAGGAGATCTGTGATAGAGACAAATGCCTAGGCATGTGGGTTAACATAAACTATGCAAGTTTTTAACTCTTTTAGATATTATTGTTACACAAAGCAATTTCTGTTTGCTATTATGTTTTTAACCAATCATCCACAAACTTACCAATTTTCTTCCTAATTACATTTGAATTTGACATCTGTTTTTTTCAGTGCTAGGTCATAAATACAGAATTACCCTCATTTGCATGTTTTACTTTGCATTTGCTCAAGGCAAGATTTAGACAATAAAATGTTTGGAGGACCCAATTATTTTCTGCTCTTCACCTGGCCAGTCTCTTTATAAAAGAGATAGATTCCTTGGTAACTAAATAGCCTGATTGAGAGAGTAGGGATAACTCAATTTGTCTCCTCTCTTCAACTAAAAAAAACCCGACAGAGTTCATGTCCAATTGCTGTTGGGTCAGTTTTATTGTTTTCCTATCACATTGGTATCCACCTACACTTGTATGGATGAATAGCTAAGTGCTGATGATGCAATTCTGATGGTGTTTTATTTTATGAAAGCCAAGAAATGCCAGCGTATGGTTCCCATGGGAACCTCACCTCTGTCCCTTTGTACTACTCTAGTGATTGGGAAATAGCAGGTAAAGCAGCAATAATTGCTACTTTAGCTGGATAACACTGAAGGCTATAGCACAGTGGGTGACACAAATAGGTTAGGATCCACATATGGAAGTTGTTTTTAAAAGTCTTGATTCTGATCCATTTATGTGCAGGACTCTGAAGATGTATATACACTGTAGGATAATTTCTACTCTTTGGGCTTTGATGCCTTATCTGCTGTTATACTACAATAGCACACATACTGTGTTCATTGACTGCTAAAGTAATTCTCAGTGATTACATCAATACCTCCCCAACTCTAGGCATAAAGGCACTATCCTCATATCTTTAAGTGGCTTTTCTTATAACCTGGCTAAATACAGCATAGGCCAGATAATATTGGGTAAAATTTTCAAGAGAAGATGTTTTTAGTCAAGTAGACTCTCTTTCCAATTCTGGATCTTGGTTTTTGATGCTGAGTAGTCAGTCTCAATTTTTATTTGAATAGGTTGATATCCATTGTCCATATGACTGGTGCCTGGTAAGGTGAACAAATTCAACTCAGGACCAGTTCTAAATATGACTGTGCAGTGCCTGATCACCAAATGATGTCATATGAAAGGTACTAAAGTAAGAGTGTTCTGGGGTCAAACAACTGCTTGCCTTTGTACTGTGACCCGTAATGTTTCCACGTAAGAGTTACTTCTCTGGCTTCAAAAATGATATAGCGTTGAAGGACATGGTGAAAATAAGTGTTATTTGGCTTTTAAACTTCAGTCAGAACTGGTTTAAAATTCTTGTGAGAATTAATATCTGAAAACTCACCCACCTTAAAGTCATGTAATAGTATCATGTATGATATGATCATTTGTAAAAATAGAGATGGGGAGAGGTCTTGAAGCCTTAGCTCTTTTAATCCTCAGCTCTGATTCAGAAGAGTAGTGATTGTTGAATCAATGACAAGGGAGGGAGAAGGTATCTTACAGCTCTGAGGAGAAGTTTAAAGGTATTATTTAGTGCATTGTTATTAACATATATTAAATGAGCACTAATAGTTACCAGGTTCTGTTACTATTGTCACAGTATACCAAACTGAATTTCTATTCAGCCCCAGACAGCTAATGTATCTCCAAGTTATTACTAGGAAAGAATGATCCATCAGATAAAATGTAATTTACTATAATTATAATAAATTTAGGGTGAACCTGTGTTTATGAATGTGTGTGTGTGTGTGTGTGTGTCTTTACATATGTTCCATATGTATTTCACGTTCTGTCTTGCTTATCCTGTGTGGCTCTGCTGGACACAGCTGAACCTCTCAGACACTATAGCCAACATCCTTCATGATAATAATCCGGTACCCTTTGTTCTGCATAGCATATTAGAATTTTCAAAGTGCATTAATACTGCTTATCTCATTTAATGCTGTCCACAAATATATAAGGTATTCAAGCCTGTTAGCTATGTAGAATCAAAAGCACTAGGGCTTAGGAAAGTTAAATAATTAGTCTAAGGTCACACAGTTTGTAAGACACAGAGATGGCTTTATAAACCTTCTCTGATATTATTCTGGGTAGAAGTGAAACGATTGAGGAGATCCTATAGAGGAAAATTCCTCTAGATACATGTGTGTTTCTAGGCACACCAGGAGTTGTGAGATTAGGCTGAGGTAGAAGAACACACTTCTCACCTTAGACCAAAACCTGATGAAAATCACTTATTGTATGTCATTGTTCATTGTTCAATGCTAAGGTCTTATGAGGTCCTCTTTTTTTTCCAATTATTTTTAATACTCAACAATTCTTTCTGCCATCACTTAAGGTGGATCAAAATAACACAGTAATGATTATACTTAGCTGTGAGATTCTTAACTTCTTTAATTTTTATCATCAACCCTGCTTACTTATGATTAAACAGTCAGGTTCAAACTCCCATAGAGAAGCTATTCTGGGTTGGGGGGAGACACAAATTTAATCTGTAGATATACCTCATTTTTAAAGCCTTTTAACGATTTTACCAGTATTGAGTAAACTTAGTGACAAAGCTAAGACAGATTTTTTATTAAAAAAACATTTAAGCAGAAATATAGCTCCTCACTGTCTTTCACTTAATGTCCATTGGTTCTCTTAGAACTCAAAATGCCTGACAGTCATTAGATAGTCAGTTTTCTCTTTATTTCTTGGCTACAGGTAATAAAATAATTATCTTATTAATGAAAGAAGAGAATCAGGTGGCAGTCCAGTATTTCATCTCCATTCCCTGTAATCTAAACCTCTAACCCTCCCCCTCAACTCCACCACCAAATATTTGCTCTATGCACCTCCTTTTAATTTCGTACTCTTCAAGGCAGTAATGACTTATATGATCATGTTTTGGGCATAGCACTGCAATGAGTTTAAAAATTTCCAAGTGTATTTTCTTTGTAATTCTTATTAGTAGCCTCACTCTTTTGTGAGCCCTCCCACAAATCTGCCCCTCCCTAGTGCTCTCTATATTAGACTGCATTATTTCTCTTTCCATTTTGTGACAATTATTGATGTAATACAATTTATCTTATTTGACTGCAAGTTCTTTAAAAATAGGCACTGCATTTTTCTCACTCTTGTGTCTATCACCTAAAATTATAATGGACTCCTAGTAGTAAGGACTTAATACATATTTATTAAAGGAATAAATTGAAGGTGGGAAGGTTGCTGTTAGGTATGTGTGCATATGATTAAAATAACTTAGTGTTTCTTTGTGTAAATCCTTCATAACTATCAACTTTCACAATAACAGATATCTTTTTAGAACAGGTTCTTAATGGAATTTTGTTTTTTATGTATGTTTAATTGTTGATATCTATGGGTCTTGTTTCTATGCTTTGTTTCAATTACAGTTTTAACAAAACATTGATATATTTTATAGTACAGTACAACCACTTATTTTTTTAAATCTGTGAGTTCTTGAAATTCCATTTGTGGTGAAACATATATAAAGGTTAATCTGGGCATGCCTGAATAAAAACTTGACCTTGTTATCTTCCCCAGAGTTAAAAAAACTGTTTACATTCATAATCTATTTGTCTAATATTTTTAAGCAGAATGTTTTATAAAACATACATTTTCTGAGAGCCCTTTTCTTTTATCTTTCTCTCTATCCTTTTTAAAATCTATTTATTTCATATTTTCTTTGTGTTCATTATAGCTCAACAATCGTTTTGTCTACACTGATTAACATTTGTTGAATCAACAAATTATTTCATTTGAGAATTAAAATTCATAAAAGCATTCTGTATTATGAATCTAGTCACAAACTTGTCACTTGCCTCCATTTTTCATTGCTGAACACATAATAACGTGCACTCATAATAATACATTTGATATCACAGGTATAATCTGTACTCCTGATGTTGCCCTTCAGTCATTGGGTTCTAAGAAAAAGTTTTGCATTTTCTATGAAATTTTTGCCTTATTGACATATCTTCAGAACACTGGCATATCCAGAGCATTTAAAAATTCAATTACTAGATGTTTCTTTTACAAAATTCCAAGCATATTGATGTTCCACTTATCCAAATGTTTGGTGTAATGGAGAGAATGCCAGTGAAGTAGCCAACAAAGAGGAACCTCACTGCTTCTAGACAAAACGTTTAAATAGAAATATTTTGGCAAACTTTCATCTCTTTTTTCTTTACTACCTCCCCCCCCGTTATTCCTTCTTCACTTAATCTTTCATAAAGCTCAGCTTGTCCATTTATGAAATATCTACCACATAGAATCAAGAATTAAATGAGATGGTGGAAAGTTTACTATGTACTATTATACTCTACACAGATACATAGGATTGTTTTATTAATATTAATAAAGCCCCTGCTTTTTATTGTATTACTTAAAGCTAGTTTTTCATAGAGAATAGCAATCAGATAAATGAAGGTGCACTAAAGCACATTAATAATAGTTGAATTTACCTTATCAGGTGCATAATACATTACAAAATCAAATAAATGAACCTCTATTGATGGATATTTGGGTACCTAAATAGTGGGTATGGGAGTGAGTGATATATAAAGAATAAAACATTTTGTGCGGGGAGTCTTTATGGAGCTTCTGAAAGCACATCTCAGTGGTGACCATCTAGTTTTTCTATGAATTAGGTTTCTTTTGGGGGAAACCTCAACATTTGGAGGGATCCGTAGGTACTTCTATATTATTCAAACACAGATGGCAGGTGAAGAGATGAGAAGATATGTGGCTGAAAAGGCAGGTAGGTTCTTTTGTCACGGATGACCATATTTGATGGTAAGGAGTTTTAATTTTTATCCTCAATGAAATGGTAAGCTCCCCCCAAAATTTAAAGAAGAATGTGATATAATCGAATTTCTATTTTGCAGAGAATGCTTTAAGAGAGATAACAGTAAACCAGTTCGAATGGGCATGACTGTGACTGTAAGCTAGAGAATGAATCAGAGTGGGAAAAAGTAGAGGTAAGGATCAAGTGGGAGGCCATTGAAAAAATCCAGGATAGAGATGGTGTGAGTTTAAACTAGAGTATTTACTGGAAAGAAGCAGATGTATCTGAAAGGTCAGGATAAGAAAGCCTATAGTAATTTGTGGAGCTGAAAGAAGTCCAGTAGAGCTGGAGATTTGAGTGCCAAGTATGTTGTGTTGAGAGATAGAGCAGGGATATATATATAGGAACAAGGTCATGTAAGACCATGCATGTCATATCGAGGAGTTTGGATTTAACTTATGGCCACATGAAGCCATGGAAAGTTTTTAAGCAGGGGAGTAAAATGCCAGAGTAGAATTTGGAGTGAGTTTGGTAAATGGATGATAGGGGAAAAAAATCAAACCAGCTAGAAACAGAGATGCCAAAAAATTATTCACTTAAAAATTATTTTTTTTGTGGCCCCTAAACATTCTAACAAAGATGTTTTGTTCTTTTCCACTTGACATGTCTAAAAGCCTTCTTCATTATTTGAAAAAATATAGATTGAATAGGCATGTTATCCCCCTTGGTTTGTATCGCCTCTAGTTCCCTTGGAAGCAAAAAGTAAAAAGTAATGAATGAAAACACATGAAGGTTAAAAGGAAAATGGAGGCCAGGTGCAGTGGCTCACGCCTTGTAATCCTAGCACTTTGGGAGGCCAAGGCGGGTGTATCACCTGAGGTCAGGAGTTCAAGACCAGCCTGGCCAACATGGTGAAACGCAGTCTCTACTAAAAATACAAAAATCAGCCAGGCATGGTGGCGAGCACCTATAATCCCAGCTACTCGGGAGGGTGAGGCAGGAGAATCGCTTGAACCTGGGGGGCAGAGGTTGCAGTGAGCTAAGATCATGCCACTTCACTCCAACCTGGAGTGTATTTACAGTTACATAGTCAGGGTCACCAGATCCCTTTTTAGTCTCTCAAACATGGAGACAATGTGATACAGGGATTGATAGTAAGGGCTTTGGAGTCAGACAGGTCTGAGTTAGCATCTTGGCTCTGCAACTTGCTAACCTTGTAATCTTGACAAGTTATTTAACCTTTCTGAATGTCCATTTCTCCATCTGTTACCTAAGTAGACTAACAGTGCCTACCTTGTGAAAGTCATCATAATAACTAAATGAAATTATGCATGTCAAATTTTTCAGTGCTTGGGATATTGTAGTCACCCAGTAAGTGCTACTTATTATCATTATCTCCCTTCACTGTATAACATAATTGTGGTATATACATTACTTGTACTTTTAACATTCTCATTGTAAACCAGGCACCTCTCTTTCTTCCTCTCTATCTTCTTTGTTTACCCAAGGGAAATAGGATAAGAAGGAGAAACTTCAGCATGGCTGGAAAGAGGTAGTCTAGACTTCTGCCTCACTATCTTCTACTCTTTCCCTAAGCCTGAGTCTTTGAGGGGAAAGTAGAGCTGGCTTAGTCATCATTATAAATAGATAAATTCAGTCTCTTCCTTTTCATTTGTCCTAAACCTACTGCCTTCAGTCTTGACTGCTCTTCTCTAACCCACGTAGATATCCACATTCCTGACACTATCTTCAGATACCTTATGGTGGAGACTTGCCAATTGCAAAAATTGATCCATTGCCATAACCCATTCCTCTTCAAGGTCATTCTCTTTATCTTCCCCTACCAAGGGAAAAGTTGCCATTGACAATCACATCTGAGCATTTAAAACCTTATCACCTCAGGGAAGCTATCTTCTATAGTTCTTGTCTCCAGAGATTTTCTCTGAGAGTGAAATACAAAGCAATTTATTTATAACTTTTGAATGCCTACACTCCTTCTTGGTTCTGGTGGAGTGCATTACTCCCAGGTTGCATTTTCAAGGCTGTTTTTTGAACGAACTAGTCCCAAGACTGGTCTGTCTTTAATGTATTGGACAGAGGATTTTTGTCTTCTGAATACTGTATGGATGGAATTCCTTTCCATCCCTTTTCTGCTCTTCATACCTCTGGGAGTGCTGTGAGGGTTAGTTAATATTTTGCAAAACTCTCTGAGCTCCTTGGATGAAAGACATCACAGAGAATGAAAACATGTGGAAAATAAATAAGTCATGCTAATTGGTTGCAACGGATCTCTAAAAGTGCCTCAAGACTCTGTTTCTCCAATCCAGCATTGTGCAGTGTTTATCATATATACAAATTTGGGAAATCTCCTTGGAGAGAAGCAAACCAAATTTTGAGTTCTAAAAAGCAATATACAAAGTCAGAGGGAAATGTCAAGGGAGGCAACCAATAGCCAAGCAGTCAGCCATCCTGAGACACAAAGAAACAAACTGGATTATAGTGCAGGATGAGGCAAATGAGATTTTTCAAAGGGCATATTTTGAACACACAGGGAAACACCAATTTGTATTATTTCTAAGCATAATGTGCCAAGCACTGGCTAAATGCTATAGCTTCAGGGATCTCTATTTAAATAATAGTGTAGTTAGTGGTTGACATGGAAGACATGGAGTAGATGTGAGAGAAAATAAAGAGGCTCAAGTGACTTCAGTCACATTGAAAAACAATTTGAAAGTTTTATTTATGAGCTGACATTTGACTTCCTAAAGGGCAGGATACATGTCTTCCTCAGTGCCCAAGATTCATGCATTTACAATAATGGTTCATTTCAGCTGTGATGTTTATACTGTAAGAGAGTTAAAGATATGTGAACAACATTAGTGTTCAGTACCCTTCTGTCCTTGATTACCCTATTTCCTGTCCCATGTACTCATTGTGCTTATTCAGCCCTTTACCTCATTGATCACCCTGGGTAGCCTTCCAAACTCCAAAACATTCTTGTCTACCCTAACCTCCTCCACTCATCAAAACTTAGCAATCCACTGTCATATTTGCTTGAGGCCATTATCTTTATTAAGCAAACTAATTCATTTCCCTTCCTAGAGCATACATTTACATTTTGTCTGTGTCCTTCAGTTACTAAAACCAATGGAGAAACAGTTGAAATTTTAGGAATTAAACCGGGGTCAGTAGAAGAGAAATTTATTATTATTATTATTTTGGAAGGAGGTAGAGAATATTTTCAGCACCTATCATCTGACGTCTTCAAGTTATCTAGTGGCTTTACATACTATTTACACTTAGAGCAGATCTGACTATAAAAATATGTGTACGCACAATATTGAGCTAGCCTGGTAGAACAGCAGGAGAAGTCTTGGCTTGGTCCTTCAGAGGACAATGGCTATGGTCATAGCTCTACAGTGCTGCCAAGCCATTCCAATCCTAGAAGAAGAAAGGTTTTTAAAAAATCCTGTCTTCAAAATTTAAGAAATACGGATAGGCTTAATATCAGATTGAACAGATGCAGGGAAGAAGGAGAAATGCACATTAGTGAGGAGATATAGTAAAACAAATATTTTGTTAACATTTTGTAATAGTTAATATTTTTTCAGTTGTGATAATTAATAGAATATAACTTGAGCACTTTGAGCTAGGTTAGTAGGCCTTTCTTGTATAGAATTGTGGCAAATGAGTGTGGTTGCTGATGGGTGGAAATGAAAAGATCCAAGCCTGGCTTTATAATTTGTATTGGAAAATGCAAAAAGTTAGTTAGAGAATAAGGAAATAATAGATCAGGAATGAGAGGAGGGAGGGTTAGATATGACTTAGAGTAAAGATCGGGATTAGCTACTATGTTATGATGACTAGGATTTTGAAGAGATGAGTGGATGAGGACAATTTTAAAGAACTTTTGTGATATGTCAACTTTGGAACCTCTTCGTGGCATTTCCCAAGATATTTCAGTAAATATGTTAATAGTTTTCAATTATTTTTTTCTATTTTGTTTTTGCATATCTTTGTATGCAGCACTGAGTTGAGACTGAATTACATGGTGGCTTAGCTTTATATAGGTTATGTAACAGTACAGATTTGTCTTAAGGAATCCAAGGACAGTGTTATGGGCTGAATTGTGTTCCCCCTAAAATTCATATATTGAAGTCCTAACCTCCAGTACTTAAGAATGTGACAGTATATGGAAGTCGTTAAAGAGGTAATTAAGGTTAAATGAGCTCACTAGGGCAGGCCCTAATCCAATATGATGGGTGTTCTCATAAGAAAAGGAAATATGACAGGGACACATAGAGAGGGGAGACCACATGAAGGCACAGGGAAAAGACGGTCATCTACAAGCCTCGGGCAGAGGTCTCAGAAAAATACCAACATTTATGACACCTTGATCTCAAACTTCTATCCTCTAGAAATGTGAAAAAATAAGTTCCTGTTGTTTAGGCCACCCAGTCGTAGGAGATTGTTATGGCAGCCCTAGCAAACTAATACAGGCAGAAAAGCATCTGGGTCTCAAAGATCCACTAAAATAAGAAAATACAAAGCTGCCATAAACCCAGGGAATACTGTTGGTTGCTTGTTTTCCTTTCTCTGCTTCACTTTTGTCCTATACTGAAGACAGTTTTCTTTGTTTCCATGCCCATGTGGCAAAATATGGTTGCCCTACTACTCTCGAATTTAGAACCACATTATAAAGATTGACTTGCCATTTCTGAATCATGTATATAAATCTCCAGAGGAGAAAATTTGATCATCTCAGTTTGGCTCATGTGTCTGTCACTTGCCAAAAACCAGTGGCGTGAGTGTGGTGGTACATACATGATTGTCAGAGGCCCATTTCTGTGAGCCTCAGTTATTACATTTGCTTGTCATTTCTGGCCCCATCAATGCTCTTATTTTACCAGTGCAGCCATGCTTTAAAATAGATATCTAAAGATATTTTATCTAGCATTTTGAGATATTCTGTATGAAGAGGTATTATGGCCAGAAACATATATTATAAAGTATATGTAACATACTAGGCTAGATGAGTTCCTAGATTTATAATTTATACAGTAGGGGTGCATAGATCCTTAGGTTTGTGGTTGATGAACTGAAGGAGGCAATAGAAGGAGGACAAAAATTAAGAATGCTATCAATAAGGAAATGGAGTGCAAGATAATTCCATTGTAAAGGTATATTACTATCATTTATACAGTCTAGGATAAGAGAAAGACAGCTGAACCATTTAGCCATTCAGCAGGTGGTTAAATAGCTCTCTGGTTATGTGAGGAGGCATTGCATTTTTTTTTTCCCTTAATGGAAAGCAAAATAAACATTTATTTTTAAGAATTTCAATTTCAAGTGACACATTTGCATAGCACCACTAGCATCTAAATCTTTTGAAAGGCTTTTTGTAAGTCATTTCAAGGACTCTAAAATAATGCTCCTCTTTGTAGTTTGACTGCGTGGCATTAAAGACAGAGCTGAATGTTGCCCTTCATGATGCAGTATGAAAAAAAAAAAACATAGATTTTCTTTCTTTCTCTGCTCTTAACAGCTTTGTGACTCTTAAAGGAGAAACTGTTTGATACTCAGACTGTGTAGTTGTGCTTGGTCATTCTCCTGTTTGACAAACATTTTCCCCCTTTTCATTACTTTAATTTCAAAGTACATCAGACCTTCATGTCTCTGTGTGAAGAACTAAACTGCATATTTAACCAGACCTTTTTTTCTAAGGGAAGCTAGTCAAGAGTTTTAAGCAAATAAACAAGCCCCACCAAAAGATCAAAAAACACATTAAGTATATTTATTGTTTGGCTAGTATTATCTTTCCTTCTATTACTTTCCAAGTAAAAGAATGGCCCTAACCATACACTTACAGTATATATATGGTTATGTATATCATGTAAATACACACACACATATATATATATCAAATATGTGTGTATACATACAAATTACTTGTATCATATCTGAGGGCAGCATACCCTAAAATATATGGCAGCCCACTTAAAAACACTTTGAAACTTTATTTTTTGTTTAATGGAGAAAACATTGAGCAATAATGGTTATATTATAATCAGCCCCGTGAGGGTCAAATGAAATTTGTGACCTTCTCTTCAACTACACTGATCAAGTGTATATTTTTCAAATCCTTTTATTCTGGATTCATCAAAACAAGTTAAAGGTCCTGTGAAAATTCTTCAGATTTACATTCTACCTCAGTTATCAGTTGTCAGGTCATCAAAACAGAGTCAGGAAATGTTTAATAGATGTGGCTCATTGATAGGTTGTATGACACTCTGGGGGACAAAGAAGAAGCAAGTGCAAATACACTTTGAAATGGAGTTTGAGGGCAAGCTAAAATTTGGCACTAATTTTCACTGAAAATTCACTGGCTTCACCTACATTTATTACTGACGGGATCTTTTGACCTCATGCACAGAAAAATTTGAAGATAACTGATATTAAAGTACTTTTAGGCCTTGAGCACATAGTTAAGGATTAAGTGAAGGCTGAAAGCCCAAATTACCCTCTGGGTTGGAATAAGTGGTTGCTGATAACTAGTAATGTATTTGTTCAGTGCTTCTAGTTTCATTTGCAAATGTTGCCTCATTAATTCATTTATATTTTTCATTTATTCATGTCGTTTATTGCTATAATAAGTGCTGACTGAGAGCTCATTTCATGCTGGCATTGTGTTAGACACCAAGAATCTAGTGGTCAACAAATGCCCTCATTCTCCTTTCTTCCTGACCCAATTGCTTCTGGGTTTAAACCTTAATTACAGTCAATATCTTTTTGGGGCAGAAGCTAAATCCCTTGTAAAAGGAAAACGTGGAAGTTTTAAACTTAAAGTCTCTTATCTCTTGGTCTTACTCTGGCTCCTTAACAACATAGTCCACGTGTCTGTTACTTTTCCCATGACAGGATGAGCTAATCAGTGGCCATTCCTAGTTGTGTATCCCATCTCTGAAAATATCAGTTCCCAGGGCTAATTCACCAACCCTAAAAGTTCTTACTAGAAAGCGACCATTATTTAACAAGAACAAGAGAGAAGAAGGCTGTGGGTGATGTATTGGCTACAGGAAAATGGTTTTAGGATCATTGACAGAGGCTAATTTCTTTCTATTAGAAGGTATAGCCACAAACTCTTAGTAAATAAATAATGTATTTAATCAGAGATACGAAGTTAGTATGTTTTCCATCTACACCTTTTTGGAAGTATTACTGTAACTATAACATATACAGTGTCATATCAATATATACCTAGTTTGTTTTTTTTTTAAACTAATACTAGCTTTATGAGTTTTATTTAGTCACATCACATGCATGCCTGGCACTAAGATACATATTGAAATTTCAAAAATGAATAATTGCATGTTGTCTATCACCACATGCTATTTGCCTGTTAAAAACAATCCCGTGATAGAGGGATTATTACTTTTCTATTACAGGTGAGAATATTGAAGCATAGAGAGGTTATGTTCCTTGAAAAGTCAAGGATCACATAGCAAAAATAGATACTAGCTAAGACTAATCTAGGCCACCTCACTCAAGAACTCATTATGCGCCAAACGCAATGTTAGATGCTGGGGATGCAGTAGTGAGCAGCTAAAACAAGTTTCCTCTTCTCTTCAAGCTCACTGACTAGTGTGGAAGACATATATTTATCAAATAACCTAACAAATAGTTGTGAAATTACTGATGTGGCAGTGGTATAAAGGAGAGGCAAATGATCAATGAGATTTTATAATATGGAAATCTAACTAATTCTAGGTGATTAAGGAAGGCTTCCCTTAGCTAGTGATGCTCAAGTTGAATTCATAGGTTGAGTTGGCATTAAAAGTGGGGGTAGAGGACACCTTCATATAGAGAAGGTGGTCTTAGAATAAGCTGGAGAGGTAGTTTCAGGTTGAACCATAAAGAGCTTAGACTGGTTACATTAATGAGTCTGTATCCTTTTACAATGGAAATCCAATGGAGAGTATAAGCATAGATGGAGTGAGGTAACATGATTACATTTGCCTTTCACAAAGATTCCCTTGACTGTAGTATTGAGAAAATATGGAATATTGGTAGGTTCATGTACATTACTGAGGAAGCAGTCGTATTTGTCTGGACAAAAATGATGATAGTTTAGAGCAGGCTAGAGGAGAGAAGTGCACATATTTGAAAGAAATTTAGGAAGTAAAACTGTTACGTCTTAGGGATGAATTGGATATGAGGAATAAGAGAGAGGAATGTAGTCAGGGTCAGGGAACGTGACCAGATGTATGTTTTAAAAAGGTGATTTCTGAGCCAGTGATTTTTCTTTTTCATTGTGGTCACTTTATTATACTTTCAAAAACTTTAAAACTGGAGAGGGACCTCAGAGAGTCATAATGATTGCTTCTATCTTGCTCCTTAGGTAAAGACAGAGAAATTATGGTTGCTAAAGTAACACAACTAACAAGTGGCAGAACCAGGATTGGGTCCAGGTTTCCAGACCTCCATCTACAATTGTGGTTCACTCCAGAATGGAAGATCCTTATATTCATAGTTTACACCAGTTAGTGTGAGAGGTCTGGGAT
This sequence comes from Macaca nemestrina, assembly GCF_043159975.1. NCBI lineage: Eukaryota > Metazoa > Chordata > Mammalia > Primates > Cercopithecidae > Macaca > Macaca nemestrina. The sequence goes on from NC_092145.1 coordinate 55,254,432, forward strand.
TGTGAAAAGAGGTTTGCCTTGGAGGTAGTAGACAGGGTGGTGATCAGAAAATTTGAGCAGAAGAGACAAGGGGCAAAAATTTTTACAAAATTATAGAAATGGTAGGCTTGGGTAAAGATGATTGTGTTTGAAATATATCCTATTCTTGAAGTGGCTGATGCACAGTATCCATCCGCCGCAGCTGACTATTTCTATTTAAATGAATAAAGAGCAAATTCTTGTCAAACCTGATACATAGATATGCATCATTCTGCAGTAGACTGCCACCAATGGATTTTGAAGTCTGTGAGAATGAAACTTATTTCTTATCAAAACCATTTAACCATCTTTGAACTACAGAAAAGAATACATTCTGATATTTGTATTATGCCTATCTCTTTAGTTTTTATTTTAGTTTATTTTTGAGACGGAGTCTTGCTCTGTTGCCAGGCTAGAGTGCAGTGGTGCAATCTCGGCTCACTGCAACCTCCGACTCCCTGGTTCAAGCGATTCTCCTGCCTCAACCTCCCGAGTAGCTGAGATTACAGGCACGCACCACCATGCCCAGCTAAGTTTTGTATTTTTAGTAGAGACGGAGTTTCATCATTTTGGCCAGGATGGTCTCGATCTCGTGACCTCATGATCTGTCCGCCTTGGCCTCCCACCGTGCTGGGATTACAGGCGTGAGCCACCGTGCCCGGCCTATGCCTCTTTTTATAACTTTATCTCTTTAACAATTTCCATTCTCCAAGGAGGGACTTGGAGACAAGCAATCCCCCATTCACCATGTTGCAGCTGTGAGCAGGTTTTTGGAGATGTGTTCATGTGTGGCATTGTGATGGAGTGTAGTGATTAGAAGATTGAAAAAGTGAAGGAGCTTTCAGATAGGACTGTCTTTCCACCTAGAAAATATCTTCCCATGACAGAGCATTATTGGTGTAATGTGCAAGAAAGTGGTGATGAAAGCATATGTGCTTATGATAGTTCAAAAAGAATTTTATCACTCTGTTCTGATTCTTTAAAAAAAAAAAATCATAACTTTCCTTTTTATTTTCCCTTCCCTTCCTCTACCCATCCCTTGCATTTCTTCCATTTCATTTTCTTTCCTTCCTTTCTTCCTGAAGAATTCAGTCTTCAGTCCACTAAGTAGGGCACAGAAATATAAATATCTGAGCCGGATTGGATAGGGAGCTGTGGTGGTGCAGAGGTGTGAGAGCCTAGAGGAGGTAAAGAGGGCATCTGCATAGCAGGGCTGTATGGGATGTTACAGCATGAACAGGGTGAAGAGGGCATCTCCATGGAGGAGCTTGAGTAGGATGAGGAATGCATTCACCCAAAGGAAACCCTCATAGGGTGGCATAGTTTGGTTGGGGTAAGATGAAATAAAAGCCTACACTTTTATTAGATCAAACAGACCCCAAATTACATTTTAATAAATATAATGAGAACAAACATCATAGGAAAAAAATTATTTACTTACCAAAACTCTATGTTAGTCATTGAAAGTATAAGTATATGCAATTTACGATCATATGAGTGAAATGCTGATTCCTCATACTAGATGCCTATATGAACATTCTAAAAGACACTGTGTATATCACAATTTAAAGTTTCCAATGTGACAAATGAGCCTGCTGCTAGCTAATGAATTTACATAATCTAGGCTGGATTGATGACAATGCTACTCACAAGCAATAATGTACATATAACTCCTATGTTTTGTTTTAATAACATTTAGAGGAGAGAAATGCACTTCATAAATATGTTGACAGGAATAAAAGACATTTCCAAGCATTTCAGCAAGCTCAAGGTATTATTTTTAACTTTCATTCAAAATAAAACAAATGATGCTATAGTTTCAAAATTCATCTTCAACTGTTCACTGATAATCATTTCTAAAAATTTCCCTGTAAAGTTATAGTAAAATTATCTTTTGTTGAAGGAAATGGATTTTAGATTTTTAGATTTTATTTAAACATTTGGGTTTAGTTCATGAACTAATCTTAAAATATTTAATGTTGTAATGTGGTTCTACGACACATATATCTATGACACAGCTTTCATCAAATATGAATCATCATGTGAGTTCAACAACATCTGAGTTCAATGACAAAGGCACTTTCTTAGACACTGTGGTTATGTCCATGTGGCTTTAGAAGTTTCTAAACTCAGTGGCTATACTTATTTCCTTGTGGACTGGTAACAGCCTGGGCAACAGAGTGAGAACCTGTCTCAAAATAAATTAAAATAAAATAAAAAATAAAAGACAGTAACACGAGGTTTAAATAGTTTACTCAGGTTATTGACTACCGAGTCTCTTAATTTCTAGGAAATATACCGAACTTCAGTTAAGTCAGGAAGTTCCTGACAGGCACCCTTACATTTCCTGCCCTTACTGGGGAAACATGAACTGGGGAGCTGATATTTTGAAGTTGCCTAAATGGCTTCAATGGAGATCCCATGAGATTACAGAAGTGCCTGAGGTGAACTTTCCAGATAGCAGTCTGGGCGAGTATACTTGATTCTGGGTCACTTGTTAGAATTTTGAGGGCCTCTGGCAACTGCTTCTCTATTCTATTCTATTCTATTCTATTCTATTCTATTCTATTCTATTCTATTCTATTCTATTCTATTTATTTAGAGAGGGAGTCTCAGTCTGTCGCCCAGGCTGGAGTGCAGTGGCACGATCTTGGCTCACTGCAAGCTCTGCCTCCTGGGTTCACACCATTCTCCTGCCTCAGCCTCCCAAGTAGCTGGGACTACAGGTGCCTACCACCATGCCCAGCTAAGTTTTTGTATTTTTAGTAGAGACGGGGTTTCACTGGGTAAGGCAGGATGGTCTCTATCTCCTGACCTCGTGATCCACCCGCCTCGGCCTCCCAAAGTGGTGGGATTACAGGCGTGAGCCACTGTGCCCAGCCTTCTCTGTTTGTTCTTTAACATTTTGGGGCTTCAATAAGTGGTCTTTATAAGTAAGATCACTTTATTGGTAATAGAACAAATGCCATGTACTCTTCCCTTATTATTCCACCTTGAGTATTAAGCCGCCAAATTTAGCCTTATAATCATAAGAAGTATGAGCTAGGTATAAGAGTAATGAAAGACAGCACAGCAGACATATATTAGTACCAAATTTAGCCTTATAATCATCAAAAGTATGAGCTAGGTATAAGAGTAATGAAAGACAGCACAGCAGACATATATCAGTACCAATACACCAATAGAGAATTCCTTGGCTAAGAAATTCCCAAAGTGAATTGACCTCTTCCTCCTATATTACAGAATGATCTCAGATTGCATTTATGGGCCTAAGATACCTAGAGTGTTTCTATTCTTCCTTTATCTGGCATGTTTATCATTTTTGGTTAGTGGTGTTGTTTATGGGAGTGTTCTGCTCCTGTTTGCATGTACATGCACATTTTCTGTATATAGTTGCACTTTTTTGTGGTTCAGTTGTTTTAATTATGCATTTTATTTTAAGGACATTGTTTTATCATGGGTATTATTAATTGTTCAATTATCATTCTGTTCCTGCTTTTATGTGCATGACACAGCAGCCTTGAAATATTAGAGAAGGACCAACGTAGCCTCCCATCCCAAGAAGGGACAGCTTCGCTGTCGGCCCATCTTTTTTTTTAATTATCTCTGAAAAACAACCAGAATGGGGAAAGAATAAAAAGTGGCAGCAGCCATCCTAATCTCTGTCTCCTGGTTAACTTGAACTAGCCACTGAGCCCTGATTCCAATAAGATATTTCTCTTTTTTTTTCCATTTTTATTTTACATACGGGGGTACATGGGAATATTGTGTGATGCTGGGTTTGGAGTATGGATCCTGTAACCCTGGTAGTAAGCATAGTATACAATAGGTGGTTTTTTTAGCCTACCCCTCCACTCACCTTCTAGTAGTCCACAGTGTCTATTGTTTCCATATGTATATCCATCCATACATGCTCAAAGCTTAGCTCCTACCATAATTGAGAACATGAGGTATTTGTTTTTGTGTTCCTGCATTAATTTGCTTAGGATGATGGTCTCCACCTCCATCTATGTTGCTGCAAAGGACATGATTTCATTCTTTTTATTGTTATGTACTGATCCATGGTATATATGTACAATGTTTTATTTATCCAGTCTACCATTGATGGACACCTGAGTTGATTCCATGTCCAATAAAACATTTCTAATAATAAATGCCACCACTACATTTCATTGTAAGAGAGAGAGAAAAAACTAAAGATGACTCTGAGCAATCCATAGCCCAATTTTGACTTCTAAAAAACAAACTAGAAAATGACTATCTTCAGATTTGGGGATGTGTTTTTTAGGAGTAGAAATAATTACAGTCTTTCCCAATTTCTTTTGGTAAAAAATTATAGAAACAAAATAACATTTTAACATTTAAAAATCAACTCAAATTTGTTTGAATTTGATGAGCAACATCTTTCTGTTTTCTTATATTTGAATAACATATCCTGGGTAATACTTAAAGAAAAATGAATTAATTTGGACATTGTTGAAATTAATTGAAAATCACAGTTTCTGAATAAGTATCACAAAAAGCCTACCATGCTCTAATTGTATTATTGTTTTTCCTAAATGTATAATATCTTGATGTTTCTAAGATATGGCTTAATTACTGTTACTGCAGGTTTAACTATTGTATATTTAGAAGAGAAAAACCATATATGTGTACATGTATATGTACCACATATGTATTTCATATACACATTCTTATTAAATATTATTTTATGTATCACATCTTGATAAAAGTAAAAATTGTTTTTTGTTGTTTTCTGTTAAGCATAGTTTCCAGTGTTTAACACTTCAAGCTTCTGAAGAGAATATCGTTGTTCCTCATGACATATGTATGTGGACAACTCACATATATGTTTCTTAACAGTAGGATGTGCTTAAATCATTCTTAGAGAGTTCTTTACTGATCAGTATAAAGTGAGTCCCATTCCTTTTGCCGTTCTTTATATGTTATCCTTGTTTGCTTATTTCGAGGCCCTTATCACAATTTTAAATAACTTTATTCATTTTCTATGTACTTTATTTGTCCTCCCTCTCACTTCCACCAGTATGTAAGCTTTATGAGGCAGGGCTTGTGCCAGACATGTTCACTATTGTATTCGTATACTCAAAACATTGCTTGATACATAGTTGGAGCCTAATAAATTTCAATAAAATTAACAAAAGTTCTTTTAATTCTTAATGTACTATGTCACTGTTCCACTGGGTCTGTGAAACATATGTATCCCATTTTTTCTGTTTGTTTTATTAACATGTAATACTCAGAGAAGCCAAGTACCATACATGATCAGTAAATCAATGCCTCCAACACAAATGATGCAAAGATGGTACCTAACACTGGATAGGAACAAGAAAGGGTGAAGTAAAAAACAAAAAGAGAGAGAGAGAAAAATGTAGTCATTAAGCAGTCTGTGTAGTAGAAAGAAAAACAGCAGGTAACAAGCTGGTAATTTACCAGGTCTCTGTGTTAGTGTTAGAGTGAGAAGGACCCTGGTTGGGAAATCAGGAGATCTTGGCTTGGATCTGAGCTCCGTTACTTACTGTTTGTATGACCCCAAGCAGATGACTGAAATTTCTTGAACCTTGATTCCACAACCCTAAAAAGAGGGTAGTAATAGCCTCATATTCTACGGTGAATATTAAATGAGATAATATATATGTGAGTTCACGGACAGACAACTACATTTTATATTAACCATGAAATCTAAATTCAGCCACTTTTAAAATTCTTTTAAATTATTGTTTTTTAGGCTTTACCACTTACTTCAGTAAGTTATTTAACATAACTTACTGGTTTCCTCATCTGAAAAGTAGGCATAATTGTGCCTACCTATGTGGGTCACTGAAAATTATCTGTGACATTACCTTAAATGGTGCCTAATACATAGAAACAGGTGCAGTTGTTTTGGCTAATAATAAACTTTGATCCTTTCAAATCCTGTTGGGGGGTGAGAGGGAGGTAAGAACAAGAACTTGCATTATAGGAGCCAGCATCAGAGAGGCACATAGAAAGTAAAGAGGGGGCACTAGTACTAATACGCTACAAAGATTGATTTAGAGATTCTGTGATCCACTATAAGCTCCCAGATTAGTGCCTGAGTTAAAGAAAACATCTGAACTTTCTGGAGCTGGGTGTTTTGTAACAACATAATGCCATTTCCTTACTCCCCAATTCCTGTAACTGTTATAAAATTAATCAAAATCGTGGTTTGGTGACACTTTGAAAGTATGAACATGTTATAGAACTACTTAGTGAGAAAGTATGCAAGAATATACTTCATCTTGTTCAACAATAAGTGTTGGACAGATAATACTATAAAGTCAATATTAATGACAATAAATGGTATATGTTTCCACCCCTAGAGTCAAAGAAAATAGACCAGGCAAATTTTCAGAATAGCACGATCATTTTCTTAGATAGAACATGTGGTGATAGAGATTTGAGGGAGGAGAGTTTGAAAATAGTTTAATGAGATTCAATAAAAATAAACTTAAGTACCCTTTGCTGAGCTAAGGCAGCTTGTCCTAAACTTTCTGGGAGTGAAGGCTGAGACTGGGAGAAGCCTCCTCCTGAATCACCACTCCTCTCACCATTCCTATTTATCTGTCTCATTCAACGGGTTTGCTCTACAACTGTTTGCAATGTAAAGAAGCTTTGCATTGAATGAGCTCATCTGGACTGTGGGCAATGATATGCTGATAAATGTTTAAAAACGGCCTCCCTGACCACAAATCCTGATTTGTAACATTTGCCAATTTCCATGGTAGAAACATTCCCACCATGGCTGATTTTCAGCTACCAGTGCTTTCACTGTTAGCTTGAAAAATACTTGAAAATATAACAATCAGCTCTTGTGGCCTAGTCGTGGGCAGCTCCAACACACCATTCACTGTGGCTACAATGCACATGGCTTCTGGAATAGGTTGTGTGGGATGATTGAAGCAGAAAGGGATGGCTTCATAGGAGGCTCAGCTGAGATATACTCAACATCTTATTCCACCATGATAGCAGTACTTTATATTGAATATCTCACATTATATTCTCTTTAGTAAATACAATCTATATTTTAAGTTTCTGCAAATGCTTAATTATTAATTCCCTAGGGTTTGGCTTCTTTCAATGTTGCCTTCCATTATTTTATGTTGGTTCAGATATTCTGAAATATCCCAATCTATTGTTTTAGAAATGGAATTTTAAGCCTGTGTCTTTGTTTACACTGAATGTGGCCATTTAGTTAAACTAGCCAGTCATTTCACTCTAAACATTCAGGAAAATTGATTCAATTCTCAAAAGCAGTTGATATCCAGCAAGTACCTATTCTCTGCCTGGCTTTGTGCTAACCACATGCCAATATGAGTGCAGAAAATGCAACTCCTGCCTTCACAGAAGTCATCATCTTGCACACAAGACAGTTACTGTTATGGGCTGAATTGTGTCCTCTCAAAATTCACATGGTGAAGTCCTAACACTCAGTACCTCAGAATGTGAACATACTTGGAGATTGAGCTTTTAAGAGGTGATTAAATTAAAATGAAGCTGTTAAAGTGGGCCCTAATCCAATCTGATTGGCATCCTTAGAAGTAGAAGAAATTTGCGCACACAAAGAGACACCAGGGATGCATAGGCATAGAGAAAAGACCATGTGAGGATACACTGAGAAGATGACCAAGGCCAAGGAAAGAGGCCTCAGAAGAAACCAAACCTGCTGACACCTTGATCTTGAACTTCCAGCCTCTATAACTGTGGGAAAACAAATTTCTCTTTAAGCCAACTTGTCTGTAGTGTTTTGCTTATGGCAGCCCTAGCAAACTAATACAGTTGCCATAACCAGATATTTATAATATCTATCAGTTAGCATTAGGTTCAGTTGTGAGGAACATAGAACCTAAAATGGAAGTGGCTTTATGGAAATAGAAGTTTATTTATCTTTCATATAAACGTTTCAGTTATAAGCAGTGTAGAATTGGCATGCCACCTCTGGTTCATGATATGCATTTGAGACCCAAGTTCCTTCTAATCTATCATTATGTCATATCAACTACGTCCTCCTTGATTTTATGTTGCAAGATCGTGGCATCTCTATTCCAAGCAGAAGGATGGAGGAAGATTTGAAATAGAGAATGGAAAGTTGTTAATGGTGGAAGACTCCTGGAAGCTGCTATAGGATATTTCTGCTTATGTTACATTGTGTATAACTGTGACCCCTAGCTACATCTAGCTTTAAGGACAGTTCAGAATGTAATATTTACCACAGCTGAAAAGTTTGTTATTATGAAAAAAGTAGGTACTAGATCAGAAAACAAATTGTAACTTCTGAGACACTCTGCCTTACTGACTGCCCAAATAACAATGCTCATTCTTCTTTCTATGCATAGACCACATTTCTCTTATTTCCAAGAGAGAGGACCCATAGTCCTATCTAGGTTACTGTGTTCATCTCAAAGTTCAAGATACCTGATGCTGTACCCTTTTATCACATTCAGATATAATTCATTGTGTTGTGGTCACCTATAAACTAACAGACAAGTTATCTGCCCTCTCATTCACCCACCTGGTATACAACTGTAGAGGAGAAACAGGATATTTGCCACAAAAATCCCCACTTAGAAAAGGGAGAATTGGAACCACCCAGCAGTTGTTGGTCCACAGCAATGATCAAAATCATTTGGGCACAATTCATAAAAACAAAGGGATGAAGATATGAAATTGAATTTTATGAATTGAACAGTTGTTTCGTACAACTTATTAGTTATTTCAGTTAACTGACCAGTTTAAGTGTTCATAGATAACAACTGAATTTTCTCTTGATAAGGCTATTTCAAATAATTTAAAGATAATAAAACTTCTCATCTAACATAAAAGAAGGGGAAGAGAATGAAAATGACATTTACTGGTTGCCTATTATATTTATTGATTCAACAAATAATTTTTAAAAATAACGATTGTCCACTCTGCTATGCACTGAGAGGATAGAGGAGTGAAGAAAACTGCCATAGTGCATGCTCTCATGGAGTTTACATTCTAATAAGAAGCAGATAATGAATAAAAATACAATTAAATATATGCTGCATCAGGTCTTAGGTGCTATAGAGAAAAATAAAGCTTAGTAAGAGTGTTAGGAAGAACCAGTGGTGGTGATATTTTACAAAGTTGTCAAGGGAGATTTGAGCCGAGACCCAATGTGACCATTTGTGAAACATTGCTTTTTAAGTCTCATGAATCTTAGAGAAGAATCCTTGATGGCAAGATGGCCAAATAGAGCCTCCACCAAACATCCTTCCTGCAGGAGCACCAAACTGTACAACTATCCACCCAAAAATGTACCATCATAAGAACCAAAAATCCAGGTTTTAAATTCACATCACTGAAAGAGGCACTGAAGAGGGTAGGAAAGACAATCTTGAATCACTGATGCCACCCCTACCCCATCCCCACAGCAGTGGCAATGCAGCATGGAGAGAGATTCTGTGTTCTTGGGGGAGGGAGAGCAGAATTATTGTGGGGATTTGCATTGGAACTCTGTGCTGCCATGTTACAGCAGAAAGTAACACAGGCAAAAGTCAGCCAGTGCCCAGGAAGGAAACATCTACACCAGCCCTAGCCAGAGGGGAATCCCCTATTCCCAGTGGTCAGAATCTGAGTTCTATCAAGCCTTGCCTCTGTGAGCTAAAGTACTTTGAGGTCCTATATATAAACTTGAAAGACAGTCTAGGCCACAAGGACTGCAACTCCTGGTAAGTCCTAGGGCTGTGCTGGGCTCAGAGCCAGTGGGCTAGTGGGACATGCAACATAGTGAGACACCAGCGGGGGCCACCAAAGGAGTGCTTTTGCCTCCCCTCCCCTGACCCCAGGCAGTGCAGATCCAGGAAAGACTTATTTCTTCTGCTTCAGGAGAGGATAAGTAAAAGTTAAGAGGACTTTGTCTTGGAACCTGGATATCAGCTCAGCCACAGTAGGATAGGGCATCAGAGTATTGAGGTCGCCATTCCAGAACCTTGCTTCTGGACAGTTCTAGATACATCCTGGGCCAGAAGGGAACCCGCTGCCTTGAAGGGAAAGACCCAGTCTTGGAAGGATTCATCACCTGCAGACTAAAGAGCCCTTGGGCCCTGCATAATCAGCAGTGGTACCCATGAAGTACTCGCCATGGGCCTTGGGTGACACTTCAGGTATGACCCAGCACATTCCCAGCTATGGTAGCTATGGGGAGGCACTCCTTTTGCTTGACAAAAGGAGAAGGTAAGAATAAGGAGGGTTTTGTCTTGCAGCTTTACCAGCTTGGCCACAGTAGGGTAGAGCACCAAACAGGTTCTTGCTGTCCCTGATTACAGGCTTTGGCCCTTGAACAACATTTCCGGACTTGCCCTTGGCCAGAGGAGAGCCCACTACCCTGAAGGGGAGTCTCAGGTCTGGCAGCATTCACCACAATCTGACTGAGGAGCCCTTGGGCCTTCAATAAGCATCAGTGGTGGCCAGGCAGTACTTACCATGGGCTTGAGTTGGTGAAGGCCATGGGGAGAAACTCCTCCACTTGTGTAAAGGAGAAGTAAGAGTGGGAAGGACTTTGTCTTGTGGCTTGGGTGCCAACTCAGCCACAGTAGAATAGAGCACTAAGTAGATTCTTAAAGTTTCTGACTCTAGGCCCTGGCTCTCTGACAGCATCCCTGGACCCGCCTGGGACAAGAGAAAACGTGCTGTCCTAAATGGAAGGACAGAAGTCTGTCTGGTTTCATCACTTACTGATTATAGAGCCTTAGGGCCTTAAGTGAACATACGCAGAAGCCAGGCCGTAGTTATCGTAGGTCTTGAGCACAACCCACTACTATGCTGGCTTCAAGTCTGACCCAGCACAGTCCCAAGATTGGTGGCCACAGGGACACTTGTGTCACCCCTCCCACAGTTCCAGGCAGCTCAAGACAGACAGAGGGAGGAAAGGAGGAAGGGAGGGAGGGAGAGGGAGAGAGACTGATGTTTGTTTAGGAGAAGTTTAGGGAAGAGAACAAGAGTGTCTGCCTTGTAATCCAGAGAGTTCTTCTGGTTCTTATTCAAGACCACCAAGAGCCACAGCATTCTTGAGTTTGGGGTGCCCTCATTTAATGCAGATACAACTGCAGTGACCAAAATCTTAGATCACAACCCCCAAGTCCATTCAACTACCTGGAAGCTTTTCCCAAAATGGATGGACACAAGCAAGTCCAGAATACAAAGACCACAATAAATACCCAACTCTTCAATACCCAGACACGAATGAACATCCACAAGCATCAAGACCATACAGTATAGCATAACCTCACCAAATGAACTAAATAAGGCAACATAGACTAAATAATGCTGGAGAAAAAATGATTTATAACCTTTCAGAGAGAGTATTCAAATTAGCTGTTTTGAGGAAACTAAAAAATTTAAGATAACACAGAGAAGGAATTAAGAATCTTATCATATAAATTTAACCAAAAGATTGAAATAATTAAAAAGAATCAAGCAGAAATTCTGGAGTTGAAAAATGCAATTGACATACTGAGGAATGCATCAGAGTCTCTTAACAGCCAAATTGATCAAGCAGAAGAAATAATTAGTAAGCATGAAGACAAGCTATTTAAAAATACAGTCAGAGGATACAAAAGAACAAAGAAAAAGAATGAAGAACACTTAGAAGATCTGGAAAGTAACCTCAAATGGGCACATTTAAGAGTTATTAAACTTAAAGAGGAAGTAGAGAGAGAGAGAGAGAGGGATGGAAAGCTTATTCAATAGATAATAACAGAATTTCCTGAACTGAGAGAAAGATATCAATATCCAAATACAAGAAAATTATAGAACACCAAGTAGATTTAACCCAACTAACACTATCTCAAAACATTTAATAATCAAACTTCCAAATGTCCAGAATGAAGAAAGTATCCGAGAAGCAGCAGGAGAAAATAAACAAATAACGTACAACGTAGCTCCAATATGTCTGGCAGCAGACTTCTCAGTGGAAACCTTAAAGGCCAGGAGAGAGAGAGGCATGACATATTTAAAGTGCTGAAGGTAAAAAAAAAAATCATTTCACCCTAGAATAGTATACTTGGTGAAAATATCCTTCAAACATGAAGGAGAAATAAAAGCTTTCCCAGAAAACAAAAGTTGAGGGATTTTATCAACACCAGACCTGTTACAAGAAATGATAAAGGAAATACTTTAATCATAAAGAAAAGGACATTAATGAGCAATAAGTAATCATCTGAATGGACAAAACTCACTGGTAAATAGTAAGTACACAGAAAAACACAGATTATAACACTGTAACTGTGGTGTGCAAACTACTCTTATTATAAGAAGAGAATGATGAGCCAAGCAAAAATAACACCTACATCAGTTTTTCAAGAAATAGACAGTACAATGAGATATACAAAGGAACAACAAAATGTAAAAAGTGGAGGAATAAAGTTTAGGCATAGAGTTTTTATCATTTTTCTTTTTCATCAACACCAGACCTGCCCTACAAGAGATGTTAAAGTTTAATTATTAAATACCTAGAGGTAGTCTTCTTTGCTTGTTTGTTTGTTTATGCAAACGGTGTTATGTTATTTAATAATAATGGGTTATAAGATAGTATTTGCAAGTCTCATGGTAACCTCAAACAAAAAATCATACAATGTATACACAGAAAATAAAAATTAAGAAACTAAATCATATGACCAGAGGAAATAACCTTTACTAAAGGAAGATAGGAAGGAAAGAAAGAAGGATGAGAAGACCACAAAATAACCAGATAACAAATGACAAAATGGCAGGGGTAAATCCTTACTTATCAATAAAAACATTGAATGTAAGTGAACTAAACTCTCCAATCAAAAGACAAAGAGTGGCTGAATAGAGGAATAAATAAGACCCATTAATTTGCTTCCTACAAAAAACATACTTCACCTATAAAAGCACACATAGACTAAAAACAAAGGGATGAAAAAAGATATTTTATGCCAAAGGAAACACACAAAAAAGAGCAGGAGTAGCTATACATATATCAGGCAAAATAGATTTTGAGACAAAAACAATAAGACAAGAAAAAGCAGTTCACTGTATAATGATAAAGAGTTCAATGCAGCAAGAGAATATAACAATTTTAAATATATATGTACCCAACACTGGAACACTCAGATATATAAAGCAAATATTATTAGAGCTAAAGAGAGAGACAGATTCCAATACAATGATAGCTGGAGACTTCAACACCTCAGGTTCAGCATTAGACAGGTCTTCCAGTCAGAAAATCAACAAAGAAACATCAGTCTTAATCTGTACTATAGACCAAATGGATCTAAAAAATATTTAAAGAATATTTCTTCCAATGGCTGCAGAATACACATTGTTTTGCTAAGCACATAGGTCATTCTCAAGGATAGACCATATGATAGGTCACGAAAGAAGCCTTAAGAAATTCAAAATAATTGAAATTATCTCAATTATCTTCTCTGACTACAATGGAATCAAATTAGAAATCAATAACGAGGAATTTTGGAAACTGTACAAACACATGTTAATTAAACAACAGCCTTTTGAATGACCAGTGGGTCAATGAAGAAATTAAGAAGGAATGTTTTAAATTTTTTGAAACAAATGATAATAGAAACATAATGTACTAAAACTTACTGGATACAGCAAATGCAGTACTAAGAGGAAAGTTTATAGTGCCTACATCAAAAAAGTAGGAAAATCTCAAATAAACAACTTAATAATGCATTTTATAGAACTAGAAAATCAAGAACAAACCAAACACAAAATTAGTAGAAGAAATAGTACAGAGGAGAAATAAATGAAATGGAAACACAGAAAAAAACATAAAAGATCAATGAAACGAAAAGTTGGTTTTGTGAAAATATAAACAGTATTGACAAACCTTTAGCCAGAATAACTAACGACAAAAGAGAGAAGACCCAAATGAATAAAATTAGAGATTAAAATGGAGATATTATAAACACTACTGCAGAAATTCATAGGATTATTAGAGGCTACTATGAACAATTACATGCCAGTAAATTGGGAAACAGGGAAGAAATAATTAAATTCCTAGACACATAGAACCTACTAATATTTAAACATGAAGAAATCCAAAACCTGAACAAATAAATAATGACATTGAAGCCATAATAAAGTCTCCAAGTAAAGAATCGCCCATGACTCAAAGGCTTCACTGCTGAATTCTTCCAAATATTTTAAGAAAAATTCGTACCAACTGTACTCAAACTGTTCCAAAAAATGGAGGAGGAGCTACTTCCAAACTCATTCTACAAGGCTAGTATTATTCAGATACCAAAACCAGGCAATGACACATAACAAAAAGATAAAACTACAGGCCAATATTCACCCCATAAATATATACAGCTATTATATACCCATAAAAAATATAAACACGTTTCTTCACCCTCAAGACATTGGTATTTCTTAGTTGTTAACATTATCTTACAGAAAACTAAAAAGAAAAGTGAGGATAGGAAAACTACACTGCTCAAAGAAATCACGTGTGGTACATCAAGGCAATTCAGAGTGGATTATACTCAGATCTTATCAATGGGCTCTGTTCCTCAGATACTGTTCAGATGCATTTTTGTATTTTTTCACTTTATGTAATTACTTATAAAATATACAAATAGGTTTTTAAAAAATTATTATTATACTTTAAGTTCTAGGGTACATGTGCACAACGTGCAGGTTTGTTATATATGTATACATGTGCCATGTTGGTGTGCTGCAGCCATTAACTCGTCATTTACATTAGGTATATCTCCTAATGCTATCCCTCCCATCTCCCCCTCCCCACAATAGGACCCGGTGTGTGATGTTCCCCTTCCTCTGTCCAAGTGACCTCATTGTTCAATTCCCACCTATGAGTGAGAACATGCGGTATTTGGTTTTCTGTTCTTGCGATAGTTTGCTGAGAGTGATGGCTTCCAGCTGCATCCATGTCCCTACAAAGGACACAAACTCATTTTTTTTATGGCTGCATAGTATTCCATGGTGTATATATGCCACATTTTCTTAATCCACTCTGTCACTGATGGACATTTGGGTTGATTCAAAATCTTTTGCTATTGTGAATAGTGCCACAATAAACATACATGAATAGTACCACAATAAGCATATGTCTTTATAGCAGCATGATTTATAATCCTTTGGGTATATCCCCAGTAATGGGATGGCTGGGTCAAATGGTATTTCTAGTTCTAGATGCTTGAGGAATCGCCACACTGTTTTCCACAATGGTTGAACTAGTTTACAGTCCCACCAACAGTGTAAAAGTGTTCCTATTTCTCCACATCCTCTCCAGCACCTGTTGTTTCCTGGTTTTTAATGATTGCCATTTTTACTGGTGTGAGATGATATCTCATTGTGGTTTTGATTTGCATTTCCCTGATGACCAGTGATGATAAGCATTTTTTCATGTGTCTGTTGGCTGTATGCATGTCTTCTTTTGAGAAATGACTGTTCATATCCTTTGCCCACTTTTTGATGGGGTTGTTTGTTTTTTTTCTTGTAAATTTGTTTGAGTTCTTTGTAGGTTCTGGATATTAGCCCTTTGTCAGATGAGTAGATTGCAAAAATTTTCTCCCATTCTGTAGGTTGCCTGTTCACTCTGATGGTAGTTTCTTTTGCTGTGCAGAAGCTCTTTAGTTTAATGAGATCCCATTTGTCAATTTTGGCTTCTGTTGCCGTTGCTTTTGGTGATTTAGACATGAAGTCCTTGCCCATGCCTATGTCCTGAATGGTATTACCTAGGTTTTCTTCTAGGGTTTTTATAATTTTAGGTCTAACATTTAAATCTCTAATCCATCTTGAATTAATTTATGTATAAGGAGTAAGGAAAGGATCCACTTTCAGCTTTCTACTTGTGGCTAGCCAATATTCCCAGCACTATTTATTAAATAGGGAATCCTTTCCCCATTTCTTGTTTTTGTCAGATTTGTCAAAGATCAGATGGCTGTAGATGTGTGGTATTATTTCTGAGGACTTTGTTCTGTTCCATTGGTCTATATCTCTGTTTTGGTACCAGTACCATGCTGCTTTGGTTACTGTAGCCTTGTAGTATAGTTTGAAGTCAGATAGCATGATGCCTCCAGCTTTATTCTTTTGGCTTAGGATTGTCTTGGCAGTGCAGGATGTTTTTTGGTTCCATATGAACTTTAAAGCAGATTTTTCCAATTCTGTGAAGAAAGTCGTTGGTAGCTTAATGGGGATGGCATTGAATCTATAAATTACCTTGGGCAGTATGGCCATTTTCACAATATTGATTCTTCCTATCCATCAGCATGGTATGTTCTTCCATTTGTTTGTGTCCTCTTTTATTTCACTGAGCAGTGGTTTGTAGTTTTCCTTGAAGAGGTCCTTGACATCCCTTGTAAGTTGGATTCCTAGGTATTTTATTGTCTTTGAAGCAATTGTGAATGGAAGTTCATTCATGTTTTGGCTCTCTGTTTGTCTGTTACTGTTGTATATGAATGCTTGTGATTTTTGCACATTGATTTTGTATCCTGAGACTTTGCTGAAGTTTCTTATCAGCTTAAGGAGATTTTGGGCTGAGATAATGGGGTTTTCTAAATATACAATCATGTCATCTGCAAACAGGGACAATTTGACTTCTTCTTTTCCTAACTGAATACCCTTGATTTATTTTTCTTGCCTGATTGCCCTAGCCAGAACTTCCAACACTATGTTGAATAGGAGTGGTGAGAGAGGGCATCCTTGTCTTGTGCCAGTTTTCAAAGGGAATGCTTCCAGTTTTTGCCCATACAGTATGATATTGGCTGTGGGTTTGTCATAAATAGCTCTTATTATTTTGAGGTACGTTCCATCAATACCGAATATATTGAGCGTTTTTAGCATGAAGGGCTGTTGAATTTTGTCAAAGACCTTTTCTGCATCTGTTGAGATAATCATGTGGTTTTTGTCTTTGGTTCTGTTTATATGCTGGATTACGTTTATTGATTTGCATATGTTAAACCAGCCTTGCATCCCAGGGATGAAGCCCACTTGATCATGGTGGATAAGCTTTTTGATGTGCTGCTGGATTCGGTTTGCCAGTATTTTATTGAGGATTTTTGCATCGATGTTCATCAGGGATATTGGTCTAAAATTCTCTTTTTTTGTTGTATCTCTGTCAGGCTTTGGTATCAGGATGACGTTGGCCTCGTAAAATGAGTTAGGGAGGATTCCCTCTTTTTCTATTGATTGGAATAGTTTCAGAAGTAATGGTACCAACTCCTCCTTGTACCTCTGATAGAATTCGGCTGTGAATCCATCTGGTCCTGCACTTTTTTTGGTTGGTAAGCTATTAATTATTGCCTCAATTTCAGAACCTGTATTGGTCTATTCAGGGATTCAACTTCTTCCTGGTTTAGTCTTGGAAGAGTGTAAGTGTCCAGGAAATTATCCATTTCTTCTAGGTTTTCTAGTTTATTTGCATAGAGGTGTTTATAATATTCTCTGATGGTAGTTTGTATTTCTGTGGGGTTCGTGGTGATATCCTCTTTATCATTTTTTATTGCATCTATTTGATTCTTCTCTCTTTTCTTCTTTATTAGTCTTGCTAGCAGTCTATCAATTTTGTTGATCTTTTCAAAAAACCAATTCCTGGATTCATTGATTTTTTTGAAGGATTTTTTGTGTCTGTATCTCCTTCAGTTCTGCTCTGATCTTAGTTATTTCTTGCCTTCTGCTAGCTTTTGAATGTGTTTGCTCTTGCTTCTCTAGTTCTTTTAATTGTGATGTTAGAGTGTCAATTTTAGATTTTTCCAGCTTTGTCTTGTGGGCATTTAGTGCCATAAATTTCCCTCTACACACTGCTTTAAATGTGTCCCAGAGATTCTGGTATGTTATATCTTTGTTCTCATTGGTTTCAAAGAACATCTTTATTTCTGCCTTCATTTCATTATGTACCCAGTAGTCATTCAGGAGCAGGTTGTTCAGTTTCCATGTAGTTGAATGATTTTGATTGAATTTCTTAGTCCTGAGTTCTAGTTTGATTGCACTGTGGTCTGAGAGACAGTTTGTTATCATTTCTGTTCTTGTACATTTGCTGAGGAGTCCTTTACTTCAAACTATGTGGTCAATTTTGGAATAAGTGCGATGTGGTGCTGAGAAGAATGTATATTCTGTTGATTTGGGGTGGAGAGTTCTATAGATGTCTATTAGGTCCGCTTGGTGCAGAGTTGAGTTCAATTCCTGGATATCCTCGTTAACTTTCTGTCTCGTTGATCTGTCTAATGTTGACAGTGGGGTGTTAAAGTCTCCCATTATTATTGTATGGGCGTCTAAGTCTCTTTGTAAGTCTCTAAGGACTTGTTTTATGAATCTGGGTGCTCCTGTATTGGGTGCATATATATTTAGGATAGTTAGCTCTTCCTGATGAATTGATCCCTTTACCATTATGTAATGGCCTTCTTTGTCTCTTTTGATCTTTGATGGTTTAAAGTCTGTTTTGTCAGAGACTAGGATTGCAACCCCTGCTTTTTTTTTTGTTTTCCATTTACTTGGTAGATCTTCCTCCATCCCTTTATTTTGATTCTATGTGTGTCTCTGCACGTGAGATGGGTCTCCTGAATAAATACAGCAAACTGATGGGTCTTGACTCTTTATCCAATTTGCCAGTCTGTATCTTTTAATTGGACCATTTTAATTAGTCCATTTACATTTAAGGTTAATATTGTTATGTGTAAACTTGATCCTGTCATTGTGATATTAGCTGGTTATTTTTCTCGCTAGTTGATACAGTTTCTTACTAGCATCGATGGACTTTACATTTTGACATGATTTTGCAATGGCTGGTACCTGTTGTTCCTTTCCATGTTTAGTGCTTCCTTCAGGATCTCTTGTAGGGCAGGCCTGGTGGTGACAAAATCTCTAAGCATTTGCTTGTCTGTAAAGGATTTTATTTCTCCTTCACTTATGAAACTTAGTTTGGCTGGATATGAAATTCTGGGTTGAAAATTCTTTAAGAATGTTGAATATTGGCTTCCACTCTCTTCTGGCTTGTAGAGTTTCTGCTGAGAGATCTGCTGTTAGTCTGATGGGCTTCCCTTTGTGTGTAACCTGACCTTTCTCTCTGGCTGCCCTTAACTTTTTTTCCTTCATTTCAACTTTGGTGAATCTGACAATTATGTGTCTTGGAGTTGCTCTTCTCGAGGAGTATCTTTGTGGCTTTCTCTGTATTTCCTGAATTTGAATGTTGGCCTGCCTTACTAGGTTGGGGAAGTTCCCCTGGATGATATCCTGCAGAGTGTTTTCCAACTTGGTTCCATTTCCCCCCTCACTTTCAGGCACACCAATCAGATGTAGATTTGGTCTTTTCACATAATCCCATATTTCTTGGAGGCTTTGTTCATTTCTTTTTATTCTTTTTTCTCAACACTTCTCTTCTCACTTCATTTCATTCATTTGGTCTTCAATCGCTGATACTCTTTCTTCAAGTTGATCGAGTTGGCTACTGAAGCTTGTGCATTTGTCACGTAATTCTCGTGTTATGGTTTTCATCTCTCAGTTCTTTTAAGGTCTTCTCTTCATTGATTATTCTAGTTATCCATTCATTCATTCTTTTTTCAAGGTTTTTAGCTTCTTTGCGTTGGTTACGTAGTTCCTCCTTTAGCTCTGAGAAGTTTGATCGACTGGAGCCTTCTCTCAACTCGTCAAAGTCATTCTTCGTCCAACTTTGTTCTGTTGCTGGCGATGAGCTGCTTTCCTTTCGAGGGGGAGATTGCTCTGATTTTTTGAATTTCCATCTTTTCTGCACTGCTTTTTCCCCATCTTTATGGTTTTATCTGCCTTTGGTCTTTGATGCTGGTGATGTACTGGTGGGGTTTTGGTGTGGGTGTCCTTTCTGTTTGTTAGTTTTCCTTCTAACATTCAGGACCCTCAGCTGTAGGTCTGTTGGAGTTTGCTTGAGGTCCACTCCAGACCCTGTTTGCCTGGGTATCAGCAGCAGAGGCTGCAGAAGATAGAATATTGCTGAACAGTGAGTGTTGCTGTCTGATTCTTGCTCTGGAAGCTTCATCTCAGGGGTGTACCCCGCGGTGTGAGGTGTGAGGTGTTGGTCTGCACCTAGTGGGGGATGTCTCCCAGTTAGGCTACTCAGGGGTCAGGGACCCACTTGAGCAGGCAGTCTGTCCGTTCTCAGATCTCAGCCTCCATGCTGGGAGATCCACTGCTCTCTTCAAAGCTGTCAGACAGGGGCATTGACCTCTGCCAAGGTTTCTGCTGCTTTTTGTTTAGCTATGCCCTGTCCCCAGAGGAGGAGTTTACAGAGGCAGGCCTGCCTCCTTGAGCTGTTTTGGCTCCACCCAATTCGAGCTTCCTGGAGGCTTTGTTTACCTACTTAACCCTCAGCAATGGTGGGTGCCCCTCCCCCAGCCTTGCTGCCACCTTGCAGTTAGATTTCAGACTGCTATGCTAGCAATGAGGGAGGCTCCGTGGGAGTGGAATCCTCTGGGCCAGGTGTGGGATATAATCTCATGGTGTGCCATTTGCTAAGACCCTTGATAAAGCGCAGTATTAGGGTGGGAGTTACCAATTTTCCAGGTGTTGTGTGTCTCAATTTCCTTTGACTAGGAAAAGGAATTCCCTTCCCCCTTGCGCTTCCCAGGTGAGGCGATGCCTCGCCCTGCTTCAGCTCTCGCTGGTCAGGCTGCACCCGCGGACCAGGGCCAACTGTCCAACACTCCCCAGTGAGATGAACCCGGTACCTCAGTTGAAAATGCAAAAATCACCTGTCTTCTGTGTCGCTCACTCTTGAAGCTGGAGGCCGGAGCTGTTCTTGTTCGACCATCTTTGGCACGCCTCTTTATTTTGCCTTTTTAAAGCAAATGTCTCGCTGATTATATATTCAGCAACCACTTTTTCATTTACGGATGGGATACAATAAAGGAACTTTGTTGAGGAACACTAATATCCTTAGTATGTATACTTCAGTTTATTTAACAAAAAATGAATGCTTGGGGCTTCTTATAGTTTTATTGATTCCACATGTAATATTGTGCCTAGTTTTTTAAACCATTATTTCAGTGTACATAGCTAGATTCCTTCAAAGCAAAGAAAGGAATCTAAACATGTTCAAAATGAGCAGTAGTCTAAATGGACAATCAATTTGTTTTTCCAGTGAAGGTGATTGTGTAGCAGTTCTCCATAGCAGACGTAACAATTATTGACAGGTTTTGGAGTTTGAAAAAGGCAATCAGGAATTTTAACAGCACCAATATCAAAATAATTCCCATTCTATCTGCAGAATTAAAAACTTATGAAAATTATCATATACACACATTAGGTGAGATGAGATTTTATTGTTTATTCCTAAAAACAAAACAGGAAAAAAACCCACGGCACTTTTACTCTGGGTTTTATGCTTTCTAAAACAATTCAAAATAATCCTACATATTTCCAGAGAAATCATATTTGACCTAAGAACATCTGCAAAACTCTGAAACATATTTTTCCCAGCACTTCACATTGTTTCTCATCCATATCAAACTTTCTCTTAGTTTTTTAAATGATATATCTTAGTTTTATTAAACCAATATCTGTGATTTTGGAGTCTTGCCAGTGTCTTTAACATCATCAGTAACAACCGTTATAAATAACCTACTGATACTATCCATAGCAGTTCACTGTTGTGTTATAAATATAAATTCAAAGAGCTGTTCTCCCATCTATAGTTTACTCTTTGGGTTATACAAAATACTTTTATAAACTGAGAATAAATTAGAGATATTTCCTGTATTAGTGTCATGCTTCTGACTCAAGAAAAAGAGGAACAGAGCAAAAATTAAATTATTAATTATTTATTGGATGCCTACTCTATGACAAGTACTTTCCTAACGTTACATAATTTAATCCTCACAACACACTGTATGAAAAGTATTATTATACTCATTTTACAGATAAAGAAATTGAGGCTTGTATACGTCTTGTAACTTATCCAAGTTTATGTGGCTAATTTGTAGTAGAATCAGAGTTTAAACCCAGATACATCTGGCTGCAAAATCTGGCCATTTTTATTAGATAAAATTTCTTCCTTAGATTACATCAAATAAGAAAAGTCCTGGAGAATTCAAGACACATGTTCTTCATAAGTCTGGGTTATTTTCTTTCAGTAAACATGCTGCTTTGGCCCTTGAAAACCGAACTTTCATTTGTTATCAAAGGTCAAAATGTCATTTTTTATAAATATATTTTTTTTGTTCTGGGCCTATTCTGTTTTTGTGGCCTCTTGATTGTGACATTGGGGGAAAGGAGACAGGACTGCAGTATCACTTCTAGGAATTGTATCATATGGCATTTGATTCACTTGAATTAAAAATTATGTCTTTCATCTTCTCAGTTTTCATGTATGTTTCCATTCTGTGATGCTTAATGTAAAGTGTTTCATGTAAACCTGGTGTTTAAGAGGTACATTGTATCAAAAAGATCATGTTCATCTTGAGAATTACCAAACTATATTGCATTTTTATGAAGAAATGCATATTTCTCAGGGAAATACTTCTTTTAAAAGGTTAAAATGAATAACAATGGGGAAAATTCTCGTTGGTTAAATATAGAGAACTGAAATGTCAAATCCAAGAATATTCCTTGGCACTAGACCCATGGTGTTTTCATTCAATTGTGAATAAATAAAATTTCAGTCTTTTAAATTAATTGCCTCTTAGTAATCTACTTAGAGGGGCAGACAAGTGTCAGTGGCTATGTTGTTCTTACTTAAATGATTCATTTTAGGTACATTACTGGCTGTTAAACACAGCCTCATGCTTGCCAAAATGAAAATTTATCTAGTGAGTGATTACATAAGAAATTGTAATTGACATTGAGCTGGGTTACCTTCTTCCAAAAAGAGGTAGGCAGGGTTGTCGGTCAGAATTCTAAGATACAAGCAACAGAAAGTGACTGGGGGTGATTTAAGTAGAGCAGGAGTTGCTGAGACGGTGAGTACCTAAGTATTTATTTTCGTACCTACTTTGCTTTCTTTAATTACCAGTCTAAATTTTCTTCCTTGTATCTTGCAGACATTTTGCAAAACATAAGAAAAAAATCCAGAGTGATTCATTTTGTATTTTGAAGGCCTCCTCCATCCATTCTTCAGCCTTCCTGTCTAACTTAACCTGATTCTCAATTAGGCAGAAATATGGTGCTTCAGTGTCTTGACTCCACTTTCATCACTACTTACTGTGGACAGTACTCACCCACCCAGTGTAAAGTCAACAGCTTTCTAGATGTGATTTAAGGAACATTGAAAGTTCCTCTGCTTCAAACAGCTTCCTTAGTCAAGGTATCAGATGTTTTTTTTTTTTTTTTCAATTTCTTTAGCTTAAGAGTTGAAGTTTTTCA
The DNA here is from genome assembly GCF_043159975.1 of Macaca nemestrina. Classification (NCBI taxonomy): domain Eukaryota; kingdom Metazoa; phylum Chordata; class Mammalia; order Primates; family Cercopithecidae; genus Macaca; species Macaca nemestrina. Next base: position 55,277,790 of record NC_092145.1, read on the forward strand.
AATGCATACATTATATGGGTAAGGTAAGCTACTACAAGACATCAACTTTCTTCTTGTTTTACTAATTAATGTAATGTTGGAACACCTGCTATGTGAAAATGTACATTGCTTGTTGCAGAAGAGAAAGACAGATTTAGAAACAAAAGACAGTCTCAGTTTTCAAGGAACATAATTGGGGAGTTAAGATAACTTCAGGGCCTGTAATCCCAGCACTTTGGGAGGCTGAGGTGGGCAGATGACTTGCGGTCAGGAGTTCGAGATCAGCCTGGCCAATATGGTAAAACCCTGTCTCTACTAAAAAATACAAAAACTAGCCAGGTGTGGTGACTGGCGCCTGTAATCCCAGCTACTCGGAAGGCTGAGGCAGGAGAATTGCTTGAGTCCAGGAGGCGGAGGTTGCAGTGAGCCGAGATCGAGCCATGGTATTGAATACCATGGTTTTTTTTTTTTTTTCCTTGTGTGTGTGTGTGTGTGTGTGTGTGTGTATGTATAAAAGTGAGTTGTACCCTAAGGTAGAATGAAGCCCCTAAATAAAGTTACACTTTTTTCAAGTGTTTTCCCTGTTTGTAGGGACTGTGGCATTCATCTATAATCACATATCACTTGTTGGTTCCACTTTTCCGGGAAGTAGAATGACATCTACCTAACTAATAGACTTTATAGAAAATCAAGTGGTCATCCGGATAAAAAATATGATGTGTGTACCGAGTTTGGTGAGAAAATGTAAGAAAATGTAATTTCCAGTATAGCTTGCTTCGTCTTTGATCCATTTCCACTTCTTCTGCATACCTGGGAAACCCTACTAGCCTCTAGCAAACTGCAGAATTTTTAACTTGTAAACAGGACTTAAAAACATGTTTCCCATTAGAATGTCAAATTGCACAGCTTCTGTAAAAAGCAGCATGATGATTCCTCAAAAATTAAACAGAATTACAATATAATCAAGCATTTCTTTATGTGGATATATACTCAAAAGAATTGAAATCAGAGACTTGGACAGATACTTGTACTTGAGTATTTATGGCAACATTCTTCACAGCAGCCCAAAGTTGGAAAAAACCCAAATGTCCCTGGATGAATGAATGAGTAAATAAATGATATATATATAGAATGGAATATTATTCAGCCTTAAACAATGAATAAAATTTTGACACATGCTACAATGTGAACAAACCTTGAAGACATCATGCTAAGGGAAATAAGCCAGACACAAAGGGTAAATATTGTATGATTTCACTTATATAAAGTATCCAGCTTAATCAAAGTCATAGATACAGAAACTCGATGGTGGTTGCCAGGGGCTAGGGAAAAGTGAGGAAGGAGGGATTTATTGTTTAATGGGTACAGAGTTTCAATGTGGGATGATGAAATAGTTCTGGGATAGATGGTGGTGACTGTTGCAAAACAATGTGAATGTAATTAATGCTACTAAACTGTGCACTGAAAATAGTAAAATGGTACATTTTTTGTTATGTATATTTTACCACAATAAAAAAATTAAAAAACACATTTCCCTAAGCCTCTCTAAGTAAGCAAAAAAATTCCATGGCACATCTGCATTATACATTTTATATAGATTTAAAAATCTGTATGTTTAAACTTATTTTTGGAAGGCAAAGTCCATTTTTTTTCTTTATCAAGTACTGCAGTGGTATGTTTCAGTGGTTCCAGGGCCCCTCACCTCCCAAACCTCCCCACCCCTCACCTCTCCAATCCCCATTCTCCCCCATATACCAAAATCTGTTCCTATTTAAATCCTGAAGTTGGCCCTGAGGAACTTGCATATACAAAAATTTAGTCCTCCATATAGGCAGGTTTCACATGCCTTAAATACTGTATTTTCAATCTGCCTTTGGTTGAAAAAAAATCTGCATATAAGTGGACCTACCCATTTCAAACCTGTGTTGTTCAAAGGTCAACTGTATTTTTGATGCCATGGAAGTATACAGAAAGATAAAGCATACTTCTTGCCTTCAAATAATATATAAACGTGTTAGGTACAGAACAATAACATAGAGAAGAAACAAAGAAAGCTTAAGACACTATATGCCAGATATCACATATTACGATGCTAAACTCTATAGACCATAGCTACTATAATATTTCAAAGAAAACTTTTTTTATTGAGAATCGAGTTATAAGAAATAATTTTATGGAAGAAATGATTGTTGATTTGGGTTTGAAGGATGAATAATATTTGGATATCTAGGGAAGATACAGTATGAAATTTTAAGTCATGGGAAGACAATAGAAGTGAAAGCACATCTATGGCAATGAGTTTGGCTCATATGTAGGATGGTGAGAATAAATATCTGACTAGCGAGCATAGTAGATACCAGGAAATAAAGTTGAATAGATCTGTTGGGGCCAGATTATGAAATACCTTAAAATACAGGCAATTTATTGAGATTGACTGGTATCTGGCTAATTGTACCAGATGCAATCTCTCCCAACTTCCCACTAAACACTTTTGAAGACACATAAAAATAAAAACTCACAACATTAATAAAACTGGGAACATTAATCAATCAGTTTCCAAAAATATGGAGAAAAGTGTGTACTGATAGGTCATTGGAACTCACTCTAGAAACACAGCTGGTAACTGACATATGCTGCTAAACTCCTATGAGTAGAAGAAACCTGCTAATATGAAAAAAATAGGTGTACCTTTTCCATCTATTCTTTGGTTCTGAGTTGCAAATTCATACTATAAAACTGGGTGCAAATATTTCCACTGCATAGGCCCTGCTTTTTTAGCCTTCCCACCATATTCTTTCACTTCTATCAGTACTTCACTTTCTATATATAGTTAGAAGCTACCACTCCCACGATGTCTCAGTCATGATGTAGGGAGGAACTAACAATAATACACTAATTTGGGGGTTCATAGTTTCTTAAAGTACTGTGGACCACCATGGCAGAGACAACTAGCTATGTTCTGAATACTCATACTCTTTCCATAGAATAGAATTGTTTGAGGGTAACAGCTGTCCCTCCAGAAACTATGTTCTTTGTCCTTCTTGCATCTATATATGGCGATGTTCCCTGCCAAAAGAAGGTGAACAAAAGTGTTGTGTTGCTTGCAGGTAGAAGTGGTTAGGAAGCAGGCATTCTTTACTATGGTGCCTTTTCCATTTTCCAGCTGAAGGTGAAGAAGGACTCCAAGGCCCTAGGGTATGGCAGAGCAGACTGGAAGTTAACCCACTGAATACTCACTGAAGAGTTGTTTCAGCAAGAAATACTGTCATGAGCCATTGAGACTTTAGATTTGTTACAGAAGCTAATATTGTTGTAACTAATGTAGCATGGATGGACAGAGTAGGGTGTCTTTAAGCAATGTATGCTTGTGTCGTGATTTTAGAAACCATCTCCATATAATAAGAATCTTAGAGTATGGGTTTGTGAGGACAATAAAAGATCTTCTTTCAGTTAATTTAATACAGCAAATAAAAAGTGAAAACCCATTAGATACTTAGAATTGGGCTATTGGGCTAGTAACTATACACAAGACCTTATGTTTAGTATATAATACTATCTGTGTGCCATGCATCTTGCTATATGCACCAATTCACATCCTTCTCACACTTTTGTAAGCTAAGTAATACCAACCTAGTTTTACAGATGAGAAAATGCAAATAGCTTCCCAAAGTCACACACAAAGTGGTAAAGCCAGGATATGAATCCTAGTGTTCCTTATTTTAATGTCATTCTTGAACTATTAATTTCTAACACTTATTTTAAAAGAGTTGAGAAAAATATTTGTCCAACTGACAAATGGATAAAGAACAAAGTCAAGAGAAATCTACATATGCTATCTGTTACAGAATTTTAGATCTTGGTAGATTTCTTTTTATTCAAGAATAAGAGGAAAAATAGTCAATTTGGAGATGATTACCATGTAACGGGTGCATATATCAAACATGACTTGTGGGATATAATCAGAAAGCAGCTACGTTTTCATTTTCTATGAGTCCTTTAAACTTATTCTGTGAGATGACTTCTTCCCTTGCCCCTGGGTAAACTCAAGGAAAGTTCAATAGCTTTTATGGTTCTTTTTAAGTAATAAGAGTCTCATTTTAGTAATCAATATATCTAAAATAGTGTAATGATCAAAACTATAGGTTTTATTCAAAACTTCTCTCTTTTCCTAGCTCAGGCCTATTGCAGGCTCACTAGTTTGTACAGGAAAGAGGACATGTTTTCTCTACCTTACATTTTCTTCCTCCTCTTCTATTATGTTAAGCGTGTGTGTGTGTGTGTGACTTCCTCATGGTACTAGAAAGGCAGAAGGAGAGGAGAAAAAGGAGGGCAGGAAAGGAAGTACTTTATTATACTGTCAGGAGAAGGCAAAAATACTCCCTGGGGTTGGTAGGGATTTTAGCTTGATTCTTTGTTTCATGAAATGCAATATTTGCTTTCAGAAACCACGTGATCACTGAAAAGACATCACTTGCAATTCTCCTGATGCTTATCAGTACATCTCTTGTGGCTTTTTATTTGCAGTTTCTTTTTCATCCTGTAGGAATCTGGCTATTTATTCCTTTATTGGAAGTCTCTCTCTTGGCCTATCTGGGCAAAGTTCTAAGGAACTCCACGCTGGCTTTTTCTTTTGTGGACGTCATATGATCTACAGGGTATACTCGTGTATCCTTTGTCCCAACAGACTTTAGGATTGCGGACATTCCTCAAATACAGCAACTTCCCTTTGCTCTGCTTTCAAAACAACTTGCCAACAAGCATTGCCTTTAAATTATCCAGATGCTGTGAGCCATGCATCAATCCACGATCTATCAAGCTACCAGAGACATATTTTAAACTCTTCATATGATTCTGTTGAAGACTCTTCAACTTATGATAAGGGGCAAGCATCCCACACTATTCACCCTTTGAGAAAGTGTTACTCATGGCATACCAACAGCTCTTTCCTAAAATCCCCTCCTAAACACCATTTTTTTAAAAAATCAAACTCTCCAACCTTTGTAATAGGCTGAAAATGAGATATCCTAATATCTTCATAGGAGTATTCAACCACGTTTGTCAATTCTGCATGATGGATTTCCACCTGTTGGGATGTGTCATCTGACATTTTAGGGCTTCAGCCAAAACTCAAACAAACATTTTTATTTTGACATCATATTGCAAAAAATGCCAAAACAAAATAAAACAAAACAGCAAAAACAAAAACAACAATGAAAATAGCAGCAGAACAAGGGAAAGAGCATATTGAGAAGTACAGAGCTATTGTAGTATTAACAATAATCTAATTAAAAATAGAAACTTTTAATGTGATATTATGGCATCATTAAAAAAAACTCTTTTCAGGATGGGGATCTAATCTGTATACCAATTCTATAGACAGTGGGATATCTAAAGAGACAATCAAGGGATACTATTTGAAGGTGTATCTCCTGCCTCTTGAGGGAAATGTTGGAGCAACTTTTGAGGACTAGAAGTTGCGTCCTTCAGAACATTAGAATTTACAGATCTGACAAAAGGAGGAGAAAACGCCACCCTCAATTTCTAGGAGTACTGATCAAAAACATATAATCAATTGTGATGGGCCTATAGATGGGAGGGAGAGGCCTTTTTTGCATGTGTCAACAAGTGATCCATCCAAATAATCTTTGACACGAACTCTATTCAAGAGTACAGAACTCAGAAGGGTAAGTTACTTTAAGGTGCCTAATTGTATTTATTAGTTGGAAAGTTACCCTTTCCCAACTTCAAGTTTCATTGTAATGGAGAATGGAGTGAGTGACACTGAAAGTGGAGACAGAGTAGCCAGTGACTGGAGCAGTAGCCTTGATATGACGAGGGTGCAATCAGCAATAGGACTGCTCACATTTTGTTAGTCATTTTGGCAGTTGCAGACAACATAGCCTCAGAATAAATCACCTGTCAGAGCAGCAGTGTGGAATAACAGCAATAACAGCAAAAAAATTCAGGAATCACGAAGGCACTATCATCTACCCATCACTCAGAATAGGAAGAAGACTTGAGGCATTTGGATAGGATGATCATATTATTTATTGTCTAAAGATGGGCACTTTTTTTTTTCCCTTTTTTTTTTATTATTATACTTTGAGTTCTAGGGTACATGTGCATAACGTGCAGGTTTGTTACATATGTATACTTGTGCCATGTTGGTGTGCTACACCCATCAACTCGTCAGTACCCATCAACTCGTCATTTACATCAGGTATAACTCCCAATGCAATCCCTCCCCCCTCCCCCCTCCCCCCTCCCCATGATAGGCCCTGGTGTGTGATGTTCCCCTTCCCGAGTCCAAGTGATCTGATTGTTCAGTTCCCACCTATGAGTGAGAACATGCGGTGTTTGGTTTTCTGTTCTTGTGATAGTTTGCTAAGAATGATGGTTTCCAGCTGCATCCATGTCCCTACAAAGGACACAAACTCATCCTTTTTTATGGCTGCATAGTATTCCATGGTGTACATGTGCCACATTTTCTTAATCCAGTCTGTCACTGATGGACATTTGGGTTGATTCCAAGTGTTTGCTATTGTGAATAGTGCTGCAATAAACATACGTGTGCATGTGTCTTTATAGCAGCATGATTTATAATCCTTTGGGTATATACCCAGTAATGGGATGGCTGGGTCATATGGTACATCTAGTTCTAGATCCTTGAGGAATCGCCATACTGTTTTCCATAATGGTTGAACTAGTTTACAATCCCACCAACAGTGTAAAAGTGTTCCTATTTCTCCACATCCTCTCCAGCACCTGTTGTTTCCTGACTTTTTAATGATCGCCATTCTAACTGGTGTGAGATGGTATCTCATTGTGGTTTTGATTTGCATTTCTCTGATGGCCAGTGATGATGAGCATTTTTTCATGTGTCTGTTGGCTGTATGAATGTCTTCTTTTGAGAAATGTCTGTTCATATCCTTTGCCCACTTTTTGATGGGGTTGTTTGTTTTTTTCTTGTAAATTTGTTTGAGTTCTTTGTAGGTTCTGGATATTAGCCCTTTGTCAGATGAGTAGATTGCAAAAATTTTCTCCCATTCTGTAGGTTGCCTGTTCACTCTGATGGTAGTTTCTTTTGCTGTGCAGAAGCTCTTTAGTTTAATGAGATCCCATTTGTCAATTTTGGCTTTTGCTGCCGTTGCTTTAGGTGTTTTAGACATGAAGTCTTTGAAGATGGGTACTTTTTAAGAGTGAAAAGGAGCATGTTAATAATTATTCTACTACTACAGACATAAACTAAGACTTCCTGGGAAAATCAGGACATGTCATAGTTCTGGAGTGGATGAAAAAAAATTTTCAGGATTGGGGCTTGGAATCAACAAACGTTATAGTTATTATCCAGATTTTTGGTGGCTTACAATGTGAAGGACTAAGGCATACACAAGCAATGCCATCATATCTATTTTTAAGATGAATACTTAGGAATCAATAAAGACCATTCTCTATATTCTTACTCCTTCTTCAATTATTCTCAAGACATCTAGTCTTATTTTCAGCCATGAATTATCTATATCTGTATGCACCTATTGCACATAAATTTAGTATAATTTATAATCTCTACCTTGAATTAAAGAATAGGGAGAGGTTTGCTTGCTTAATTCTCTGCTATTGAAAAGCCTTTATATTTTTAATGATTTTTGGAAAATTAGGTTGATTTAGACAGTATGAGAAGTGATGTAGATGACTGGGTAGTTGGAAGAATAACAGCAAAGGCTAAGGAGCTTAATTCTGATGTGGAGGATTATAAGAAGCTCTTACAGAGTTTGTAGAAGTGCAATATCATCCAATTGAATTTAGTAATATTTAGCACCTATTCTGTGCTACGTATTATGTGTCCCTGATGAATGTATAATCTGTTTGGGGAGACAAAAAATCTGCACATGAAACAATTCATGTACCAAACAGGATGGTCAAATGTTAAAGTTGAATTTCAGATGATGAATATTATAGTATGTCATGGCTGGAAGGTGGTAAAGGAAAAAATAAAATGTTAATTATAATATCCCACTCCATCCAGACATTTAATCACTTTGGAAGTATGGTTAATGGCACTGACAGAGATGGCTTACCATTTAGGAAATACTTATACTCCTCCATTTCCATAGTGTGGAGTTGTCACCTAAAGATAGCTGTCCAGCCAATGGTGACATCTCCCTATAGTAACCTTTGCATTCTGTTGTGACCATGTGACTAGTTTTCACTAATAAAATGTGGGCAGAAATGATGCATGTCACCTTGGCAATAATTTATCTTGATAAATCTGGTGTGCTTTCGCTACTTAATTCCTCTGTCTGCCAGCTGGATGCAAAGGATTTCAAGGCCTTAAAAAGGAAACTAGGTTCCTGAATCACCATGTGGGAGAAAGCTACATGCTGACCAGGAAAAAACTGCATTTGACTATTAACATTAATGAGAAATTAACTTCTATTTTGTTAAGCCATTGGAACTTTCAGAGTTTCTTGGTTATAGCTATTAATATTATCCTAAATAATATAGGCACTAAATTTTACAGGAGTCCTCACAAACAAGCCATCTCACTGTTGTCTGGGATTTCATTGCTTAGTGATTCGTATGCTCCATTATTCAATATAATTAGGAAATGCATTAGTTTTCCCTCTGTGTTACTTAATAATAAGTGAATCTAAAATAAAAGAAGAAAATACTGATTTTCCACTTAACCCTTCAATATCTTTACTTATTTTAAAGTAATTTTAAGCTGGCTTAATTCAACAGTTGATCTCCTTTACACAGGCTTGCAAGATGAAAATGACACAGAGTAGAGAATACCCCAAGAATCTGAAGTCTCAGTATGTTCTGACTAATTTGGAAGAGTAGTCCTTTTTACTTGAACAAACTTATTTATCATGTGTGATAAATTGTGTATTAAATTCAGAATGTATTCCCTCCCACCCAGCTTTGAACTTCAAAAGTTTTAAAATCTCTCTTTTGCTGTTAGATATATTGACTGCCAATTACATTAGATTTTCCTTAATCATGAGATTTTAGCTAAAGACTAAAGCATGGGCTAAGGAGTTTTACCTTATTTTCTTAGCAATGCAATAGCATTAAAAATTTCAAATAGTAGAATTTCATGTTGGGGACGCTGCTTTTGGCAAATTGATCTGGGAGTGTTGTTATGTCATGTTGTAATTAGTAGGAAAATTATAGAAGATTATTGCAACAGTCCAGGCAAGAGATAATAAAATTTACTAAGGTACATATAAGCAGATTTGAATAGAGAGAATTTTCATATTCTTGATATGAACAACTTAAATAAAATTCTTTCAAAATTAATATTTAAATTTAACATAAACCCAGTAAAAATTTCAATGGGATTTTCTTTTTATTTATTTCTTAGTAAAATGATTCTAAAATTTTTCAGAAAGGCCAAAAAGTTAAAAAAAAAAAACTTGCAAGGATAGATGGGCATTTTGGAGTAAGAGCAACAAGAGGAGACTTATTCTAACAAATATTAAATTATGTAGTTATAAAAATTAAAAGTGTGATTCTAGTGCTTGATTAGGCAACCAGGTCATTGTGAGGAAGTCACTGGAGTGCTAGTAATTGGCCCAAATGCATGTTAGTTTATAATAAGGGGATACTTTAAAAAAAATATCAAAATGAAGGAATATTTTCAGAGCAAATTGCTATTTGGAAAAACTAAAATCAAATTAGCTCTTCTGTAGGTGAGGTTGAGTGGTGGTTTTCTAGATGTATCCTCTGGACAAGAGTGTCCATATCATGTGGGAAATTTTAGCAATGAAAATTTTCAGGCACCACTCCAGAACCCACTGAATCAGATACTTTGGGTGGTGAGACCCTGCAATTTGTGTTTTAATAAACTTTCCAAGTGATTCTGCTGCATGCTAAAGTTTGAGAACCACTAGGCTATATTATGCTGCAGTAACAAATCACCCATGAAATTTCAGTGGCTTATCAAAACCAAAACTTATCTCACAGTTAAACTACATGTCCATTGATGATTGGCAGTGGGATCTCTGCTTCACATAATCACTCAGGGATCCATGATGACAGAAGTAGCAATATCTTATATTTGCACTCTCTGGAGCATGTGGCCTCTTTAGACATTACAAGAAAGGAAAAGATAGCTGTGGTATCATAAGTTATTTTTTTTATCCTTTCCCACATCCTACCATAACTAGTTTTATAATCTTTCCTAACAATAAGCTGTTTGGGAAATGAAGGAGAGTAGTTGAAATGTTTGATGATTGATCACTATTATCTCTGCCTCAGATCTCTATATAACATCTTATCCAAATATCACAGATGGACAAAATATTTAAATGCAAACAATGAAATCGTACTATAGGATAATGAGGTCAATGTTTATAAAATACTTTTCATGGGTGAAGCCTTTCTAAGCATGTTTTAAAAAAAGAAAAGCAGAAATCAGAAAGGCTTCGAATGGTTTTTCCCATGACAGATACTTTACAAACATTGACCTATATTTTTTGATCCTTCAGGTTTTAGCTTAAATGTCACCTCCCTCAGAGAGACCTTTCCTGACAACCCCGTCTATATTAGGTAACCTGTCATTCCTCATTACAGCATGCTATTTATACCTCTTATGGCACCCATTGCAACCTGTAATTATTTGTTGCTGCCCAATTTTTCCACTAGAAGGTGAGTTTGGTGAGAATACATTTTCTTGTTTACAGGTGTATAATTAGCAGTTAGCACAGTGTCTGGTGCATAATAGGAGTTTAATAAAAATTTGAGAGGTAGAATGGAAGGAAGGAAGGAAAGAAAGAAGGAAGAAAGGAAAGGGAGGGAGGGAGGAGGAAAAGAAGGAAGAAAAAAGGAAGAAAGGAAGGAAAGAGAGAGGGAGTAAAGAAGAGGGAGGTAGAGATGGAGGAAAATTTATATAGAAAACGTCAGGAAGGATTTATACCAAAATGTTGACAATGGTTATTTATGAAAAGTGAGATAGCAGACGATTTTTACATTTTTCACTATATTTCTGCATTTTCTGAAAATTCTTAGCGCAATGAGTTTGCATTACTTGTATAAGCAGAACAAGAAACTAAGTAGTTTTGTTTTAACAAGAGGAAATCGTATGAAAAATGATGAGGACCTGAATTATGTTAGTGACAGTAGGAATGGAAATGAACGTTAGAGACACTCTAGAGTTAGAATGAACAGGATGTGGCAGCTAAATGTGGGAGGAACATGAGGAGGGGAAGGAGTCAAAGATGACATTCACATTTCAAGAAGTATAATATAATTAGAGAGTGCTCCACAGTTTCTTCCTCCTTAATATGATTGTCCTCTTAATCCTTCTTTTCATTTAATGATAGAGTGAATAATATAACACATTTTGCCTTCAAAACGTATTTCTGATATCAATGGTGTAGTTTGGAAACTAACATCGGGGGAGGGATGTTAAAGGTCTGGTCTAGAGTCGTGGCTATGGGGATATGATGTAGACAGATTTGGGAGTTATGGAAAACAGAATTCTCTGGTTTTACTGAGAGAGAAAGAGAGAGAAAGGAGAGAGCTGAATGGAGATCAGAGGTAGGAAGAGGAAGAAATCTGTAATCACTGCCAAGTTTCTGGCTGATGTCACCTGGCAGATGTGAATGTGTTTCCTGGAAAAGAAAATACAGGCTTAGAAGCAGAAGTTTTTCTGATTTGTTTAGTTTGGAGGAGGCTCCTGTATTGCCTCAATTGGGAAATTGATGAATTACAAGCAATGATGTCAGGCTTCTGGCTTAAGCAAGGAATGCTATTGACTTGGGGCAGGTAGCACAGGAGAAAAATACTTGGTAATTTTGTGCCATTAGCGACATTTAAGTGTAAAGTTCTGCTATTTAGTTGGATCTTTGTATCTGCCACTGAAGGAAATATTTGGGGATGGAAATATTGATTTGGGGTCATCAAGTTAAAAGTGTTAAATGAAATAGAGATGTTCAGAAGCTATAACATTTAGACTGACCTTTCTCCAAAAGCCTAAAATATCTCCTTTTCCCCTTAATAAGAAAGCACTCCACTGTTGAAAGTATCCCAGCACTGCATCTGGGCCGGCTACAGACTACAACCTATGTTCCTTTAAGAATAATTTTTGTGATTCTGAGATTTGCTTCTCAACTCTTACTTCTGCTTTGATTATTTCTTCTAGCTGTCTATCACATATAATTGGAGAAAAAGTTAGAGTAATGTTGGAAGATTATATTTTATTATTCTTTGAGTTCTGAAGTCATTCTTCAAAATTGAAATAAAAGAAGTAAGTCACCAATGTACCATTTTTATCACTGGCAAAAAGTTTGCTTAATGCTTTCAATCTTGTACTATAAGTTATGTTACACAAAACTCACTCTCTAGATTAGGACTCCAATAGCTTGGATGGAAAATGTTCAGGGAGTACAAGACATCATAATGAATTAATAAGGAATCAGGTTTTAACAATGAAAAACCCAGCAAGAAGTACAGGTGATATTTTCCTTTCATGCAGCTTCTCCTTTCTACCAAACCTGACATTTATAAGAACAAAAAATTCCCAAAGAATTATAAATCATTCTACTATACAGACACATGCACACGTATGTTTACTGCAGCACTGTTCACAGTAGCAAAGACTTGGAACCAACCCAAATGCCCGTCAATGATAGACTAGATAAAGAAAATGTGGCATATATACACCATGGAATACTATGCGGCCATAAAAAAAACATGAGTTCATGTCCTTTGCAGGGACATGGATGAAACTGGAAACCATCTTTCTCAACAAACTAAGCCAGGAACAGAAAACCAAACACCGCATGTTCTCACTCATAAGTGGGAGTTGAACAATGAGAACACATGGACACAGGGAGAGGAACGTCACACACTAGGGCCTGTCGAGGGGTGAACGGCTAGGGGAGGGACAGCATTAGGAGAAATACCTGATGTAGATGACAGATTGATAGGTGCAGCAAACCACCATGGCACATGTATACATGGTGAAACCCCCATCTCTACTGAAAATACAAAAGTTAGCTGGGCGTGGTGGTGTGTGCCTGTAATCCCAGCCACTCGGGAGGCTGAGGCAGGAGAATCACTTGAACCAGGTAGTTGGAGGTTGCAGTGAGCCGAGATCACGCCACAGCACTCCAGCCTGGTGACAGAGCGAGACTCCGTCTCAAAAAAAAAAAAAAAGGAACAAATGAAAACAAACAGCAAAACAAACAAAAAACACCCCCTGCGTGTTCTGCACATGTATTCCAGAACTTATAAAGTATAATTAAAAAAGAAAACAATTATTCCATTCATTTTCTGATGAAGAGTAATGTAGTCTAATAACATCATCTCTTTTATTCATTGATTGTCAGAAAAATATGTTAGAAGCAAATAGCTGTTTAATTTCTCTATGTGCAGGATACTGTGTTCTTTTACTTTTGGGGGTAATTGTCTTTGCTTCATCCCTCAGTCACAACCCTAAAGGTCAAAATATTGTATTTAGTATAAGAAGGCTCTCCCACTTCTACCTCATTATCTGTGAGGGCCAATTCATATTTTCCAAGGATGTAATTTTAAAATCATTATACCCCAATGAGTTGTCTTATGTTGAGCATGTACATTTGTTAACAACAACCAGGAGTTAAAGCAAATTATTTCTTTGGTTTATTTCCTTTCTTCAAGGATTATCTTTACTTCTCGTATCAGAATAATCTTTCCGGATTTGAGGACCTTATTACATTAAAAATTTGTCAATTGGGAAATCAGAAACACTGTAATCAAACATTTCAGCAGTCCAAGAGATAATTCATGTTGTACCTGGGTGTTTCCCCTTTGTAATTCTCCTTTTTCATTTGCTATGACCTATGAAGTGAAATAAACGACAAATCAAAATTTATGTTTTTTCTCCACCCTCAACTCCCCAACCAGTTAAGCCAACTTTAAGCAATACTTAATATTTCTTTTTTCTCCTTTCTTCCAGGATGTTAGAATAAAATATTTCTAATAGCAAAATGACAGACTGTAAATACTAGTTGATTATCTTATTGTTTTTGAAACTTGCCAGTCTTAAAAAATTATACAATTAAGTGCAAAAAGCAGGACTCTGTTATGCAATTAAGAGGATGGGTACCACATTATATTTAAGTTTTAAACATGACCTAACTTTGTCTTCCTTTTAATTAGGTAAATGAATTATTTAAACCCAGCTTTCCCAGAGTGATGAAGGTTTGTCTATTAAACAAAGACTTTAAAATTACTTACTTACCTCCTGTAAATAATTTTAGTACCACTCTTGGATTTTCCATGTTAGATTTTGACATGGGATTCTTGATCAAGACTGAACTACATCACAGTCAGATACACAGAATAAATTTCTACAACACCCTGACTTCATTTGGAAAATGCTAAATGATTTAACATGCATAGTAGTAGTAGCTTTCATTTGTTAATATTCTTTGCGCTTCCTGTAAAGGTGACTCTTTCATCAGATCATTATCTGTTACCAGATTATGCACCATATAATTTATTCTAGTTCTCTTTTCAAAGGTTCAGGCTAGATGTCTTGCTCATTCAAGAGACTCAGAATAGCCACAGCAAATAAATTAATTCATTTGGTCATTAACGCATATTTTAAGTGTTACAACTTGAAGCAAAAAATTCAAGAAAAGTGTAATAAAAGTTAGATTCCTATTGTTAACGAGGCGTATTGTCTATTGAAGACACTAATTTCACCACAGGGTGCAGTCTTGGAACCTTTCAGTCTAATTAGAATTCGTTTCCATATTCTTTATCAATTTCTCCTTCGGCTGAAATCTTCTCAAATGACCTTTTTTCCCTTCACTTATGACTCACCCAAAGACTTTATTTTTCCCTAAACAATCATTCAAATACAACTGCATTTTTCCAGTAAACACGTTCTAAAAATAAATGTCCTTGCTGGCACACATCTACTAAATGGGAGAAAGACATTGACTGTACTAAGCTTGTTTTTATTTGTTTGTTTGTTTGTTTTCTTTTTCTTTTTTTTTGTGCATAGCAAACACTTTTCACAAATTTTTGGGATGGATAATATTAAGTGGAAGGGATGTTTCTTGGACCTCTGAGAATAAGAGAATTGTATGTGTGCTTAAGAACTTGCAGTTGGATTAACTATATTTGTTGTTGTCTAGTGCACATATGAACTGAATGGAAACATTCAATCCCATATCTGAAAGGAAAAAGAGAAAAAGCCATGTTCTCTACAGAGGGACTCAGCAAGGAAAACTACCTACACATAACTTACCCTTTGATCTCATCAAATCTGCTTAAATATGCATAGCTCCTGAAGGCTTAGCTCAGCCTGCCTGACTGAGTGCTTTGGCTGTTCTTATTCTGGGTCATTCAGATGACTTCCAAAACTGTTTCTGTAAGGCATTACCAATGTTTAGTAATATAAGCTAATTACCAGACAACATTTATATTCAACCGTATTATCTGATTTTAGATGAAAGGCTAATTTGTCATTAACAGTCAGAGGGAAATTTCTGGGTGGGTTTATGGGAACCTGTGGCTAACTTGGATGAAAGAACAAACAAGGGAACAAATATATCTCCCTCTCCTGGAGGGACTGCAGAGGGAGCATTTGATCTCTTCTGTAGTTCTTAATAGGGTATTGTGTCCTATAAAAACATAGAGAGAATCAAAATGATTAATATTGAGGGAAAACAAAAACTGGTGCACTGGAAGCTCTCAGTAATTTTTCAGTTAGTTTAGTATACAAAATTTGACAAATGGGAAGTTATCTGAAAGATGAATCTGAGCTTTATGAATTTCTACCTACCAAATTATAACCAAATTTATAGTGAGAAGGAATTAGAGAGTATTGAATATACTCTATATTTCTAAAATTGCGAGGTCTTTTGTTTGTATATCATTGTGGTTGGAAATGCTATGACATTTATCTTTATGTTACTAGAAGTGACACATATTGCTCTTCTTCAAGATCTTGTTATTAGTGGTAAAGCTTATATAACTCATCTTCAGTTTCTCCATAGTGTCTTTCCCCCCTGTATTGAATGGTTTAAGGCTTCAACAATGCTGGGGAAAATTGCAGTGCAGATTATTGCTGTGAAAACAATTAATCACAGGGTCTTATTATTCAAGGTTGGCTCCACTTTTCATATCACAAAGTAAGATAGCTGAATTCAGTCTGAAGACATTAAAAAATAAATTCACTGATCTTCAAACAAAAAAGGCAGCTAATCAAACACACTGTGAAAACAGATTATAGTTAAAGATCTGCCCAGATTCAACAACATCTTTACTGAGTTATGGTATGTACAAGCTAATAAAAATCTCATTTTACAAAAATCGTATCAGTGATTCTCCATAGTGAATGTAGATGTCAAAAATGACAATCCAGGGAAACTCTTGAGAACATTAATTTTTTTTTTTTTTACAGACTTGCAGTTCGTAATTAAAGTTCAACATCTTTCAAAGGCTAAAACTCTGTTTTAATTTTGAAACTGTTATTGTTATTCTGCCACCTAAATATGATTGATTGACTTAGTTGTGAAACACAAATTATTTACATTTTTTATTATGCTTTTGGGTCACCATACAAACAAATTTCTATTATAAAAAATTTCATGAACACCCACAATTTGTTGTTGATATTTTAAATTTAAGGTGGGAAATTTAACTAAATGATGATATCTAATTGATCCTTTGACAGAACACAAATTAAAAGAGTTTGTATAGAACATTTTAGGAATCATCTTCCTTCCTGCCATGCAAACAATGTAGCCTTTGTTAGAGATTTGTATAAAAAAAAGTCTATAGAAATTTGAAGAAAATTTGTTACAACCAATTCAACTTGGCAAACAATTATCAGACACCACAATGCAAAACTGAAATAGCCACACTGTGAAATAGCTCTTGAGAAACCCCAAATCTAGTATAAGAGTCATAAATAATACAAAATTCCTATTAAGATTGTGTCCCAACACCAGTATTCCTTAGCCCGCTACCTGGCTTTAATTTTTGGTAGCATTTATGACATTCTTATATTCAATATAATTTACTTTTTAAATCTCTTCACACCAGAATCAAATCTCCAAGAAAATTGGAGGTTTTGTCTGTTTTGTTCTTGCTTAGTGTTTAGATAATGTCTGGCACACAGTAGATGATAAAGATTGTTGAATTAGTGAATCCATGAAGAAATGGTACAAAGAAGACTGTAATGAGTGTTACCATAGCGGTAGAAATAAATTAATTTTGAAGTATACAGAGAGATGAGAGATAGGTCAACTCGATCACCCTGCTCAAATGTTAGCTCTGTGTGAAGCTGTGTCCAGATTGCTCAAGCAGGTTTTCTTCTACAATGTTCCTATTCCCACACACCTCTCTTATAACAGGTACTATATCATAGCATAATGATTCATTCATCTCTCTCTTCATTAGACTATAAAATATTTGATGACAGAAACTCTTTTTTTTTTTCTTTTACCTACTTACCCATTATAGTGTTTTGTATATAAGTGGTTATTGAATTAAGGAATGAAGGTTTAGTAAGCCTAGTACTGAGAGATTGGGGTTGGGATGTCGGGGTAGAGGTGTGATCAAGGTAAAGGCCATAGCCAAAGTGTCTCAGCATTTGTGGGGTCAACTGAGTGACAGATGAGTCTGGTAAAGTAGATAGGGGAAGAAATATAGAGTACTACACATGTCAGAATTATGAACTCGACTTTATTTCTGTTTGCAGTGGGAGCTCATAAACATCTTTGAATAGTGAAAAGATGCAATACCGTCTACCTATGATTTAGGAGAGCAGAACAATAGACTAAAGTCAGAAACACTAGTTGTTATAATAGTCAAAGTCTGAGATACTGAGGCTTGAGCTAAGATAGTAAGCACATTTTCTTGGAAAGAGGGTAAAATATTGTAGTGATAGAAGTAACAGGATATAATTCATGCTTAAATATAGAGAATAATTAGGAATATGGAGGAGTAAAAATGGATGCTGAGGATTTGGCTTTAAGTACCTGAAAAATACAGAAGGAATAGAAAAGTTGGAAGTCTGATGAGGTGATATGGTTTATACATGTTAAGTTTGAGATGCTTCTGGAACATTTATAAATGCTAATCAGGCAGATATAAATTTGGTAATGCACTTCAGAAGAGAATCAGGGGTTGGGAAGTTTATTGTCGAAGTTATAGGAAAGGATGCAGTTGCTAATAGTGAATAAATGGCAGAAGAGGATCAGGAACAGAACATTGGGAAATACCTTAAATAAGAAATGCTTAGAAGAGGAATTCATGAGAAGGACAGAGGAATTCAAAGAGAAAAGAAGAGAAGATAATGAGACCATCACAGAAATCACTGGAAGAGAAAATTTAGGAATGATGGGTTGTCAACAGTAACAAATTATACAAATAAGTAGATTATAACAATAAACTGGAAGATATCATTGGAATTGGTACTTTGTAGTGAGTTTAAGTTTTCATAGTATGCTAGATGTTGAACCCAGAATGACTGGAGCTGAAGAAAAACAAAAAGTATGCAGTAAGTGTAGACTACTCAGTTTGCAGAGACTGAGGAGAACAGAAGAGTTTTATAGTAGTTGCTGCAGTGGATTCAGTTAATTATTTAGAAATGAAAAGAAATTATTAAAAGTGGGGTCTCAGTTGAAATTTTATATCATGAATATTTAATGTACCTAATCAGAATGGTGATGTGTCTTGAAGCAACTTGCATAAACTGGATAGGAAATTCAAGAAAATGGTTGGTTGGGTTAATTCAGGGTTGCGGTTCCGCATGGTAGGTATAATGCAAGGATAAGGGAGTTGAGAGGTTCAGGGAATTGGTAAGAATTTCGTTGAAGCATTTGAAAATAGGATCCTTGATGCATAGTGAGGCCAATAAGGTATTGAAGAAGTTATTAAAACGTGATAATAGGAAACAATAAGAAAACTAGGAGGAACACAGTTAGAGCAACCAGGAAATTCCATGCAATGATTAAGTATAAGATGAGGGCCGGGCGCAGTGGCTCACGCCTGTAATCCCAGTACTTTGGGAGCCCGAGGCGGATGGATCACAAGGTCAGGAGATCCAGACCATCCTGGCTAACTCGGTGAAACCCCGTCTCTACTAAAAATACAAAAAATTAGCTGGGCGTGGTGGCGGGCGCCTGTAGTCCCAGCTACTCGGGAGACTGAGGCAGGAGAATGGCGTGAACCTGGGAGGCGGAGCTTGCAGTGAGCCGAGATCGCGCCACTGCACTCCAGCCTGGGCGACAGAGCGAGACTCCGTCTCAAAAAAAAAAAAAAAAAAAAAAAAAGGTGGAGTGGAGATGGAAGTTATTTAAGCTGAGAACATTTTTATAATATAATTCCAAGGAAATAGTCTTGCTATAAGAAACCTTTCAAGAAATTAAGTTATTAGGGCGTTATGAAGTAGCCTCTAAAATTTATAATTATATATATATATATTTATTATACTTTAATTTCTGGGATACATGTGCAGAAGGTGCAGGTTTGTTACAAAGGTATACACTTGCCATGGTGGTTTGCTGCACCCATCAACCTGTCATCTACATTAGGTATTTCTCCTAATGGTATCCCTCCCCTAGTCCCCCACCCCTGGACAGGCCCCAGTGTGTGATGTTCCTCTCCCTGTGTCCATGTGTTCTCATTGTTGAACTCCCACTTAGTGAGAACTAAGTGAGAACATGTGGTGTTTGGTTTTCTGTTCCTGTGTTAGTTTGCTGAAAATGATGGTTTCCAGCTTCATCCATGTCCCAGCAAAGGACATGAATTCATCCTTTTATATGGCTGCATAGTATTCTATGGTGTATATGCGCCACAATTTCTTTATCCAGTCTATCATTGATGGACATTTGAGTTGGTTCCAAGTCTTTGCTGTTGTGAATAGTGCTGCAATAAACATTTGTGTGCATGTGTCTTTATAGTAGAATGATTTATAATCCTTTGGGTATATACCCAGTAATGAGATTGCTGGGTCAAATAGTATTTCTAGTTCTAGATCCTTGAGGAATTGCCACACTGTCTTCTCCAATTGTATAGGTTCAATGCTGTCCCTATCAAGCTACCATGGACTTTCTTCACCGAATTAGTTGTATATTTTATATCAAATCTACTTCATAACCATATGATGGTTTCTGAATGGAATTTTGAAGCCCAACCTAAAACTTTTCAAAAGGAATGGATAAGAGAGTAGGATACATTGACTGCACTGCTAAAATCCTAGTCCTATAGAATTGATTAATCTGAAACCCAATCGCTTGTATGGCTTACCTTTGATTAAAAACTTTAATTATCTACTGTGTTCTAGGTGTCAGGCGAGTTGTTGAAGATATGTTAATGAGTACCTTGTTCTTAAATCACTCATGGTTATCTACTTAAAGGGATGTATCAATTACTAATTTTTTAAAAAAACTTTTTATTATGAAAAGAAATACATGTTCTTTTGATCCAAAAAGTTAGAAAATGCAGACAAGCAAAAAGAATTAAAAAATTGCCTATAAACCCACTATCTGGAGATATTATCATTATTTTTTAGCTGTGTGTGTGTTTCTAAAAATATGATATATGCATTGGTTTATAAGCTGAATTGTCACTTTTTTATAATTTCGTATGACCATACTTTCATATCAATAAATATGCTTTTATACCACTTCTAATGTCTACATTGTTTCTCACTGTGTGACTGATTGGTAATTAATTTTCCCAATACCCTATATTTGGACATTTATTTTATTTCCGCTATAGCACCATAAATCAACACTATATATACATTAGATTATATGATTTTTAAATATATATTTTAATACAATTGAGAGGAAATTATTTTAGAGATTCCTTGAATTTACTCCTCTAGCTATTTGATTAGGTGGCATTTCTTTAGGCATAGATGAAACAGACAATAAGTCAAATGGTATATTTTGAGAGACCTTTCCCCTGACCTCAAACAGTTTCTCTGTCTTCAATGTCTTTTAATTGCCTATCTTTTTTTTTTTTTTGACACAGAGTCTGGCTCTGTTGCAAAGGCTGGAGTGCAGTGGCACGATCTTGGCTCACTGCAACCTCTGCCTCCTGGGTTCAAGTGATTCTCCTGCCTCAGCCTCCTGAGTAGCTGGGATACAGATGCCTGCCACTGCACCTGGCTAATTTTTATATTTTTAGTAGAGATGGAGTTTCTCCATGTTGGCCAGGCTGGTCTCAAACTCTGGACCTCATGTGCCTATCTTTTTGATGTAAGTACTTAAATAAAACACAGTGTTATTAAAGAGGGATAAACTTTAAGCCATTAGTGCTTAAACTTGGATGAGTTCATTAGACAAACTATTCACTTAGGTTCCCAAAGGCATGATATTTGTGAAAAGCATGTTTTGATAGAGATGAGAAGCAAGAGTCAACACTAAAATTCTGGGTATCCTAAGTAGAATGCTTTGTGGTAGAAAATAAGAGTATTGGTGTTTTGGGAAGTGAGGATTAGTACCTAAAGTAAAAGGTATGTAATACGAGGTGGTAGGGCTTCTTGAAACAAGTTATCATCATTCCACACTGCACAAGGGGCCAGTACTATAAACTGAGACTCTTGACCATGTGTATGTAACTAAAATGATTTTACTGATGAAACAAATTTCAACCAGTCTAGCTATATATTTCACCCTTATTCTCTGATTCCTCCATTTCCCTAAAAATTGATCTGTTAAAATATGTCTTAGGGTTCTTTGTGCTGCTATAGCAAAATACCACAGACCAGGTAATTGACAATGAACAGAAATTTATTGGCTCACAGTTCTGAAGGCTGGGAAGTCCATGATTGGAGGCTCACATCTCATGAAAGCTTTCATGAGGGCAAAAGAAAGCAAGAGAGGGTCACATTCACCCTTTAATAATGGCATAAATTCCACCCATGAGGGCAGAGACCTGCTGGTCTAATCACCTCTTAAAAATCGCACCTCTTAGTACTGTTACAATGTACATTACTTATTATGTTACAACTCCAACTTCAACATGAGTTTTGGAGTGGACAAATATTCAATCCATAGCAAAACATATCTTTTTTAAGGGAAAAATTTGTGCCCTACTTAGAAAATTTTGACCATCGAAATTTATATTATCTGCCTAATTGATGGAGAAAATATTTATGGTTTGCAAGTAGCATCTCAGAATTCTGATTCTTTTTTTTTTTATTGTTATACTTTAAGTTCTAGGGTACATGTGAATAACATGCAGGTTTGTTACATATGTATACTTGTGCCATGTTGGTGTGCTGCACCCATCAACTCGTCAGCACCCATCAACTCGTCATTTACATCAGGTATAACTCCCAATGCAATCCCTCCCCTCCCCCATAATAGGCCCCGGTGTGTGATGTCCCCCTTCCCGAGTCCAAGTGATCTCATTGTTCAGTTCCCACCTGTGAGTGAGAACATGCGGCGTTTGGTTTTCTGTTCTTGCAATAGTTTGCTGAGAATGATGGTTTCCAGCTGCATCCATGTCCCTACAAAGGACACAGACTCATCCTTTTTTATGGCTGCATAGTATTCCATGGTGTACATGTGCCACATTTTCTTAACCCAGTCTGTCACTGATGGACATCTGGGTTGATTCCAAGTGTTTGCTATTGTGAATAGTGCCACAATGAACATACGTGTACATGTGTCTTTATAGCAGCATGATTTATAATCCTTTGGGTATATCCCCAGTAATGGGATGGCTGGGTCATATGGTACTTCTAGTTCTAGATCCTTGAGGAATTGCCATACTATTTTCCATAATGGTTGAACTGGTTTACAATCCTACCAACAGTGTAAAAGTGTTCCTATTTCTCCACATCTTCTCCAGCACCTGTTGTTTCCTGATTCTTCTATTTGGGATTTTTCTTCAATATTTCCAGATGGTGATACACACATACACACACACCCACAAACCACAAACACACACACACACACACCTCACATTTATATATTTAAATATAAATGTATAGTTGACCCTTGAACCATGTGGGGGTTAGAGGCGCTGACCTTTCCTGCACAGTCAGAAATCCAGATATGACTTTCAACTCCCCAAAATCTTAACTACTAATAGCCTATTTTTGACCAATGACCTTACTGATAACATGGACAGTTGATTGACACATATTTTGTGTGTTGTATGTATTATATACTGTTTTATTGCAATAAAGGAAGCTAGGGGAAAGAAAATGTTATCAAGGAAATCATAAAGAAAAGAAAATATATTTACTATTAATTAAGTGGAAGTAGATTATCATAAAGATCTTCATCCTGCTCATCTTGAGTAGGCTGAGGAGGAAGAGGAAGAGAAGAACTTTGTCTTACTGTCTCAGGGGTGACAGATGCAGAAAATCAATATATGAGTGGACCCCTGAAGTTCAAGCTCATGTTGTTCAAAAGTCAACTGTACTTTAAATATATGTGTGTATATATGGTTCATGTCAAAACCATTGTCTTTGAAACTGAACTTACATGACTGCTTATATCCTAAATAATACAATTATGTTTTTCAAATCACCAGAAATTTTTGCTATATTAAAGATGTCCTTTAGTTTGAATGACTTACTTATTTTGTATTTAGGTATGAAGACTTTGAGAATGTGACTATCTGACTGTATTCTCTAAATATTCACATATGTGTACATGTAGGGATATTGAAACCATGAAAACTTGTAAGTAGCAACTACGAATATACACAAAGATTTTGCCATTATTTTAAAAACAGAATGAGCCAAAGATGGCCTCTGTATATTGGCCCCTATGGTATTTCTTCACTGAAGGATAAAACTTATTAGCTCATAAGCCCACCAACACCAAATTCAAATTTTTATATATCCAACTATTTTAAAAATAATCTCCAAAAGCAGATTTTTAGCAATTTGGAGCCCGCCTGATTTGCATACCCTATGAAACCCTACCCTACATGTGCTCACCAGTGATAAGATAGAGCCTTCTGGTTATAAAACTTCAAGCTACGGTGGGTCCTTAGGAGTCTCTGACCCAGTAACTCCCCACCATGTTTCTGAGTAATATAACCTAAACACATAAGCCCACTCCCTGATCCCTTTCTCCCCTGGGAGTTCCCTTCTTCTTCTCCCCTTCTGATGAGAGAGCCCCCTTCACCACAGTCTGTAGACAGATTCCTGCTATGAGGGACTTCCTCCCTCTTGCAACCCTGTGTAAATGTCACCCAATGTTTATTTTATTGTACCTGTGGTCATATCTTACTCTTTGATCGGTCCCCAATCATTTGAAATTATGACAGAACACAAAGATGCACCATCAAGTATAGACACAGACAATTAAACTTGTAAAACATCAACTGCAAATCTAATTGAATATATTATATATGAAGATGTACGTGAATGAAAAGTATTATGCTCAAATATAAATAGTATGACAAATTTTATGAAACTGTATATTTGTAGAAATATATGTATAGTTTGCAATATACAATCAAATATACTATGTTCTGCATGTTTTGAAGCAATGGCTAACAGCAGACTTTAAAAATTTATTCTGGTCACTTGCGTCTTTGTTTTACACCCTTCCTTTTTTAAAAAAATTAATTCAATAGCTTTTAGGGAACAGGTGGTTTTGGTTACATGGAGAAGTTCTGTAGCATTGATTTCTGAGATTTTGGTGATGCCATCAACCAAGCAGTGTACACTGTGCCCAAGGTATAGGCTTTTGTCCCTCACCCCACTCCCATCCTTGTGCCTGAGTCCCCAAAGTCCATTGTATCATTCTTATGTCTTTGCATTCTCATAGTTTACTTCTCACTTATAAGTGAGAACATAAGATATTTGACTTTCCATTCCTGAGTTACTTCACTTAGAATAATTGTCTCCAACTCCATCCGAGTAGCTACAAATGGACTACCAAACTGGCACTACAAGAAAATGCTAAAAAGACTTCTAAATCTTGAAGCAAAACCTCAAAATACACCAAAATAGAACCTCCTTAAAGCATAAATCTCACAGGGCCTATAAAACAATAACACAATGAAAAAAAAACAAGGTGTTTAGGCAACATCTAACATGATGAATAGAACAGTGCCTCACATCTCAATACTAACATTGAATGTACATGATCTAAACACACCATTTTATGTTTTTTTTTTTTTTTTTTTAGTATACTTTAAATTGTAGGGTACATGTGCACAATGTGCAGGTTTGTTACATATGTATACATGTGCCATGTTGGTGTGCTGCACCCATCAACTCGTCATTTACATTAGGTATATCTCCTAATGCTATCCCTCCCCCCACCCCTCCCCGCAATAGGACCTGGTGTGTGATGATCCCCTTCCTGTGTCCAAGTGATCTCATTGTTCAATTCCCACCTATGAGTGAGAACATGCGGTGTTTGGTTTTCTGTTCTCGCCATAGTTTGCTGAGAATGATGGTTTCCAGCTGCATCCATGTCCCCACAAAGGACACGAACTCATTCTTTTTTATGGCTGCATAGTATTCCATGGTGTATATGTGCCACATTTTCTTAATCCAGTCTGTCACTGATGGACATTTGGGTTGATTCCAAGTTTTTGCTATTGTGAATAGTGCCACAATAAACATATGAAACACACCATTTTAAAGACACAGACTGGCAGAATGGATAAAAGTCCACCCAGCAAGTATCTGCTAGCTTCACCTCATGTGCTAACACATGAGGACTCACATAAACTTAAGGTAATGGAGTGGAAAAAGATATTCCACCCAAATGAAAACCAAAACATGCAGGAGTAGCTATTCTTATATCAAAAAAAAAAAAAAAAAAAAAAAAAAAAAAAAAAAAAAAGACTTTAAAGCAACAACAGTAAAAAAGGACAAAGAAAGACATTGTATAATGATAAAAGGATTAGCCCAACAGGAAAATATCACCATCCTAAATATATATGCACCTAACTCGGGAGCTCCCAAATTCATTAAACTATTACTACTAGACCTACGAAATGAGATAGACGGCAACATAATAATGGTGGGGTACTCCAGTAGTCCACCGACAGCACTAGACAGGTCATCAAGACAGAAAGTCAACAAAGAAACAATGGGCTTAAACT
The DNA here is from genome assembly GCF_043159975.1 of Macaca nemestrina. Lineage (NCBI taxonomy): Eukaryota > Metazoa > Chordata > Mammalia > Primates > Cercopithecidae > Macaca > Macaca nemestrina. The sequence goes on from NC_092145.1 coordinate 55,303,818, forward strand.
ATACCCTAGAACAAATGGACTTAACAGATATTTATAGAACATTCTACCCAACAAGTGCAGAATATACGTTCTTTTCATTAGCACTCGGAACATCCTTCAAGATATACAATATGATAGGCCACAAAACAAGTCTCAATACATTTAAGAAAATCAAAATTATATCAAGTATCATTTCAGACCACAATGGAATAAAACTGGAAATTATATCAAGTGTTAGTTTATTCCACAGTGGAATAAAACTGGAAATTAACTCCAAAAGAAACCCTCAAAACTATACAAATACATGGAAATAAAATAACCTGTTCTTGAATGATTTGGGTTACAAACGAAATCAAGATGGAAATTTAAAAAAATTCTTTGAGGGGAACAATAATAGTGACACAACCTATCAAAACCTCTGGGATACAGCAAAAATGGTGTCAAGAGGAAAGTTCATAGCATTAAATGCCTAAATCCAAATGTCCGAAAGAGCACAAATAGACAACCTAATGTCACACATCAAGGAACTAGAGAAACAAGAACAAACCAAACTCAAATCTAGAAGAAGAAAATAAATGACAAAGATCAGAGCAGAATTAAATGGAATTGAAACAAACAAATAAACAAAAACAATACAAAAGATAAAGAAAACAAAAAGCTGGTTCTTTGAAAAGGTAAACAAAATGGATACACCATTAGCGAGATTATCCAAGAAAAGAAGAGAGAAGATTCAAATAAACTCAATTACAAATAAAACAAATTATTAAAATTTATACCACAGAAATACAAAAGATCATTCGAGGCTCCCATGAACACCTTTACATGCACAAACTAGAAAATCTAGAAGTCTAGAAGAGGTGGATAAATTTCTCAAAATATACAACCCTGCTAGATTAAATCAGGAAGAAATAGAAACTCTGTTTGGCACTGTTTCTATATTTCTTTTTAATTTGGATATAAAAATGATGGAATCATAAGTTGATTTTTGACAGAAATTTAGTTATGAGCAAGAGATTTTTATAATTTAAGGTAATGCTTGTAATTTGTATGCTTAACTTGTGATATATTCAATGTCTAAGTTTGTCAAATAGAGCACCTGAACTTTACTTATAAAAGAAAATACTTTATTTCTAGTCATAAATATTCTTTCATTTATGAAATTCTGTTTTTTTCATTTATTCACTTACTCATTTGATAATCAGTGATGTACTGGAGATAGCATGCATTTTGGAGTTAGGCTTGGGCTGAAATTATAGCTCCAAAGTGTACTAATTGTGAAAATTTGACAAATTGGTTAACATTGTTGAACCTCATTTGCCTTAATCTCCTATTGCTTAATTATTTTATATAAGCACATATTTGTGCTTATATACTCAAGCATTTGTTGAGTACCCAATATGCTCATATATTGGACAAACTAAAACCTCCTAGTTTAAGCAGTCCCAAAGCCTACCAAATGAGTTGTTTCAAAAGTTCTTATTAACTCGTAATCAGGTACTAATGATGGAACCTGTTCTGGGTTTAATGGGGCACAGTATCCCCAGTTTGTATTGCTCCTGTCATATATTTGACAGTTGTCTTCTTTTTGCCTTCTTTCAAAGGGGGAACTATCAAAACACTAGTTTAGACTGTCACAATGCAGAAGCTTAACAGTCACATGAAAAATAATCATTATGGAAAATAATCAAGACAAGTAAGGAAAAGAGAATTTAAATGACTGACTAAACAGAAGTGAACTTTCTGAAGAATGTAAGATAGAGTCATGACAATTCCAACTGCAAGAAATGCTGCTTTTTGCTTGTTTCTATTATGGCTTACTCACTCTATTATTACTCTTAAGAAAGAAAATGATTTAATATATACGCTTATTGTCACAAACTCATTTTAACCAAAAGGAAAGAGTTCTTTTTCTTATTGATTCAGAAGTAAAATAAGCTCTTAAGAATTCATTGTTTGATAATATTTACGTCTGCTATGAAAACTCATAGGCTGTCTTATCTTTCTACAGAAAACATATTGAACAGTCATAATTTTATGCCCAAAAATCTGGAAACAATTTAAAGACCGATTCTTGATAATTTTGAAATTTCACCATTTGATAGACAAATGCCATTGCTCACTCTACTGGTGCTTATTCTCAAGGATTTCCTGAAGTGAAGCCTGTTAAGTATTTCCAAGCCATAAGTTGAGGCTATTAAATGATGGTGTATATATAGCTACTCTCTGATTACTCTTTGAGTTTATGTGAAGTCAATGTAAGTTCAGTCCAAACTCTATTAGACACTTCTTACTATTGCTAAATTAAACTCCCAAGTGGCAATAATTGATCTCTTTATTGTTCATAGAGACCTTAATTTGCCTAGATACAGGTATGCAGCTAGATATTCCAAGTAAGAGTGGATGATGCTCTACTAGGTGGATGTAATCTGTACATTTAGGATCGTGCTTAATTAGTATTGAGTTGTTGGGGTTTCCCATCATTTTTTTTTTTTTTTTTTTTTTTTTTTTTTGAGACGGAGTCTCGCTCTGTCGCCCAGGCTGGAGTGCAGTGGCCGGATCTCAGCTCACTGCAAGCTCCGCCTCCCGGGTTCACGCCATTCTCCTGGCTCAGCCTCCCGAGTAGCTGGGACTACAGGCGCCCGCCACCGCGCCCGGCTAGTTTTTTGTATTTTTTAGTAGACACGGGGTTTCCCCGTGTTAGCCAGGATGGTCTCGATCTCCTGACCTCGTGATCCGCCCGTCTCGACCTCCCAAAGTGCTGGGATTACAGGCTTGAGCCATCGCTCCCGGCCCTCCCCTCATACTTATAATTGGCCCCCAATACTTACAATTACCTATAATGCCTTACATTATCTGACATTATCTGGTTCCCACTATATACGTCTTTAACCTCATACACTGCCATTTTTCTCCTTGTAAAGCTACTGCCATGTTGACTTTTCTGACCCTAAACACATCAAACTTATTCTCTCCTAGGGATCCTTTCACTTTTCATTCTTCCTCCCTAAACAACTATGCCCTCTGATCTAGGATAATGTTCTTTTAATCTAGATCACAGCTCCAGTATTATTGCTATAGAGATTCCTTTCCTGATCACCGAATCTAAACGCGTGTTTATCCAATCCCGTCTATCATTGGCAGTCACTCTCTATTGCTTATTTCTTCATATTAAGTACTTCTTCATAATGTCATGGTCAATGACTATCTGAAGGTGGTGCATGGATGGTAAAGGGATTTACCAAGACAGTAATGAGTTTAGAAAGGCAAATTTATTTAGAGGAAAGGAGGAGATACATTGCAAGGGAGCAAAGGGCAAGACAGAATAAAGAAGGCTGTCTGCCAAGAGGCAGGGGGTGGAGGGGAGTTTTATAAGGTCGTCCTGCTTAGGCTGAACGCTTGAAGACAGGCTGCTTGGGTGCAGGTGGGCTGTGAGCTGGGTGCTTGTAATAGGATGCTTGGGTGCTAGTGAGCCATTTATGGTTGGCCTCATTTCTCAGAACATTTACTCCCCTCTGCCCCTGTTTCTGTTCCTGCCAGCTAAGCCCATTTTGCAATTTTCTGTTAACTTCTTAGGACTATACACATAGCACTTATCTCTGTCTGGAATTGTATATTTTTTATTTGTCTCCCCTCACTACAATATAAGCCCAGGGAAAGTGGGACCTTGTTGCCTTTTTCACAGGTATATTTTTAATACCTGGAACGACACCTTTATTCATTGAATGAATTAATAAATTTTGACAGTGACTTACATCCTGTCTCCTCAATTTCTTAGTTCAGAAGTAGATTAATGTATTTTGGATTAAGGAGTTGGGTCCCAGGAACAAGAACCCTCAAATCCGATATAGGAGAGAGAGCTCCAGGTGTATCCCAGTCTTACCCTTCAAGAATCACAGGGGTGGGGAGGTTATCTAAAGCAACTTTGATGTAACTCTCATAATTCTAAATTCCATTAATGTTCTCCTTTCCACCAATATTAGAGAATTCAGATATGATGTTCTTTGATATGGAAATTAAAAGTGGGTCTTCTCAGAGCTTCTATCATATTTTCTTTTCCAGTCCATTCTTCACACTAGAGAGAAAGATCTTTCAAAAAATGTAAATGCAATAACATTCACATGACTAATTCCCTTCAGTAGATAACATCCAAAATCATCACCTTATTTTTAGAGTCTCTGCACAATCTGGTTTTCCAACCTCCAGGCACTCTGATCTTTCTGTCCCTGGAACATGCCGTGCCCTTTCTCTTAGTTTAGGCCTTCACAGTTGCTATACATTCAGCTTGAAACACTCTTACACCTTCTCTCCTTGCCCAACCCATTCTTCAAATCTCAGATAGATATCACTTTCTCAAAAAGGTTCCCTTTACCCTTCAGACTTGTTCAAAATCTAATGTATACTCCCATAGGCCCCATCACCTCCATCATTATGCTCAACATACTTCATGTTGATTACAGACTAGAGACAGCAAAGTATGTTTTGTTTACTGGTGAATCCTTAACATAGTGCCTGGCACAGAATAGGTGCTCAATAATTATAATACTAATTAGCTTTAGAAAATTGACACAGACTTTTATTTCTTCTACTATATTCCACATTATTTTATTTTTCTCCTATGAAACAGCTTCTTTCCATTCACGCCCTTTACTTTTTTTTTTCCCCAAAAAGAGCCTTCTATTTAAATTGTCTCAGATCTTTGAAATTGCCCTTTTTTTTTTGCTGATTATATCATGTCTTCCCATCTTTAAATTGCATTTCAGAAGGGCTGTCTTCTCAGAAAACAAATAAACAATGAAATGATAATATTTGCTGTGATATTTTCTACCTATTTTTTTTTCAGTTATAGAGCATCAGTGCAGAATCAGAATGTAAGTTTCATAGGCCAAGGATCTTGCCTGTTTTGTTTATATCTTTTGTCTACAGTGCTAGAACAGTGCCTGGACATCATAGGTACTCAGCAAATATCTGTGAAATGGATTTGCCTCTGTCTACCATTGTTGGCCTAGAGTAAAGAAGATCCATAGTTTCTTGTTCAACTTGACTTTCTTCTGGATGTTGTAGTTTTAGATTCCTGGAGACAGGTTGTGGCACATAAGAATCAGTGCAAGCAAACACTAGGTTTGGAGGACTCAGGGAATCCTCTGGACTGACTCCAAAGTTACTATATAGCCTCATGGTCACCACAACTTACTCATAAATTAGAACCATATCTTCTCTGGACTGTGGAATAAATACTGGAACTAAAGCATCAGTGATGGTTTAGATCTTTACAGTAGCTAAACATCTCAGTTCTGTTGAGTGTTGCTGCGTTCTGTTAATCCTATTTTCACCACCAACAAGCTCCATTTTGAACTCATGTGATGTACCTATTAGAAGATCCCATACGTGATGTGTCAGAACTTTTGTATCATTAGTGAGTGCTTTTTGATCAAGATTAACTCATATTTTACACTGTGATAACACACTGTTCAAAAAAAAAATACTACTGGTCAAAGATCATAGAAGATTTGGTGCTTTAATTGTAGTGCCCTCACTTATTCAGGTGACTTTTAGCAATCTTGCAGAACCTAATGAAACAGTATTTGCTTTCACAGCCAATTCACTCTCATCTTCTATCCTTAAGTGAAAAGATAAGCATAGCTAAATACTGGAGATATTGCTTATCTCTACTCGTAAAGTATCTCCCACTGTATCGAGGAAGAGTGAACAGATAAATATGTGTGCTTTATTTGATTTAGAAGGATAGACAGGTGTACCTTTAGAAGGATATTAAGTATATTTAGAAGGATATTAAGTTGTACCTACGCTTCCTGGGTGCCCTGAAATTTCTTGTTCATGCTCTTGTCTTTCAACATGCTGTGTTGAAACTATTATAGGTCTGACAAGATTTCAAAATTTAAGTTGTGTATAAATGTGATTTTTAAAGTAAGCTACGGTAAACTTGGTTTTGAACGTCAAACTTTTTAGAACATAGTCTGAAGTTTTATGTTTGTGATATTGTGCATTATGTTGGTAGGAAATAGTTTGATTCAGAATATATAAGTATAAATAAAATATTTTTCAAAGGGTAAATAATTACTACTGAGGAAGGGAAACAATCCTTTGAATGAAAGAATGCCATGCAAGCAAAGAGATTTACACAGACTTTTACAATGATAGAGGAAAATTATAGTAATTAATAATAATAATTGAGGATGCTGGAAAGATAACTTCATGCCTCCTCTTTGATAAGATTTGGAAGCAGTTTGATCTTTTGTTAAAGACAGTTATACTTTAGGAAAACATATCAAGTGATATTTGCAAGAACTTTCATTTTAAACGGGACAAAGAGTTGTAATGTTGCAGCAGAAAATTTTTGATCCTCAATTAATCAGTATTCTCATTAATCCTGAGGTTAGGGAAAAAGTGAACCAAGATTAATAATTAGTATATTGGTTCATAATTACTGAGAAAGGAATCTTAGGTAAAAGTTTAAATTTCTTTAAATCTTATTCTATGTGTATATCATCTGTTAAAAATGTGATTTCTAATTTGATTGTTAAGATGAAATGGGCAATTTTCTACAAAAATATAAATTGTTATAATTGATTTCAGAACAGAAAAAATGAGATAGACCAATAACCATGAAGGAAGTTGGGAAAAAACAAGTTTAAGGGAATTGCCTGAAAAATAATATTTCAAATGATCTTATGCTTGATTGGTTTTCAATCTTCAAGGATTGCAAATTTTCATATTTTCTTAATTATATTACCAGAAAGTAAACTCTTCAAAAATAGACACAAAGTCTATTTTCAAACCAAGCATAACTCTGATGCATAACTTTAGCAAAGATAATGTTACCACAAACACAGTAGTTTCATACCATTTATGAAGATATGTCTACATATTTGTGTGAGTGTGTGTATATACACACGCTAAACCATGAAATATGGGTGAATATTTATATAATTTGGGGACTATGGAAGGACTTTCTCAGTATGACATCTAAGGCAGAAACTATATAAGAAAAATTAAAACAATTTTTGAATTTGAATAGACAACTCTAAAAAACAACAAATAATTCTAAAAGAAAAATGGCAGGCAGTGAAAATAATTAGAAAACAAATAACACATACAAGGTTAATGTCGTCAGTATATGAAGATCACATGCAAGTCAATTAGAAAATGTGAAATGCCTTATAAGAAAATTGAATGAGAGGCATAAACAGAAAATTTATAATAATATCAATTACTCTATGAAGAGGGTTTAACATTAAAATAATAAAATAATTCAAATTAAATAATAAGATACAGTTTTTCTCCTATCACACTAGAAAATGATTTTGAAAATATAGCCAATTCTGGAAAGAGTATTGTGAAATTGGCCCTCATATACACTGATAATGGAGTGTAAAACAGTATAAATCATCTTGAGGAAAACTTGGCAAAATGTATAAAAAAATTCTTAAGTGGCTTTATACTCTGTGACCTAGTAATTCCATTGATTGGAATTTATTCTAAAGAGACAATCAGAGATGCATAGAAAGACATATTTAAAAGGATGCTGACCACAGCATTATTTATAACAAGCATTTGAAATTAGTCTAAATATTCAAAGATGAGGGATTATTTAAATAAATTATGATGCATTCAAATGATGGAATATTGACACCATCGAGAAGCATGTATTAAAATAATATTTAATGACATGAGAAATGTATATAATTTAATTTTAGGTAAAGCAGGATATAAAACAAAGAATTTGACAGTGATTTTATGATATTTATGCACACATACATGTATAGAAAATACTAAAGACACACAATTTTTAACAATGTTTATTTAATGAATTCATGGTGAGATTTCAAGTGATTTTATTTTAGTTTTTTTTCCCTTTTAGATTTTCTGTATTTTCTAAATTTTTTTCAGTGGATTTGTGCTACTTTTTGTTATTTTAAAAATGATGATTCAGGCTGGGTGCGGTGGCTCACGCCTGTAATCCCAGCACTTTGGTAGGCTGAGGCAGGTGGATTGCTTGCGCTCAGGAATTGAAACCAGCCTGGGCAACATGGTGAAACCTCGTCTCTACTAAAATACAAAAAATTAGCCAGGTGTGGTGGCGTACGCTTGTAGTCTGAGCTACTCGGGAGGCTGAGACAGGAGAATTGCTTGAACCCGGGAGGTGGAGGTTGCAGTGAGCCGAGATCGCGCCACTGCGCTACAGCCTGGGCGACAGAGTGAGACTCTGTCTCCAAAAAATAAATAAATAACTAAATAAAATGATGATTCAGAATGTTGACACTGAATTGTTGAAATCAACCCCACCTCATGGAAATCTAATAACAAAGCAAAATATGAATCCATTCAGAGCCTACCTACAATAAGTGAGGTACTCAAAATTCATTAAACTTCAGTAGGCATGAAGAGAATAATACTTCAGAGACCTGAAAGCCTTAAAAGTAGCAAAGAGTCAGCCCAAATAAATGTTTGTTATATTAATAATAGGTAAGTGAAAGATAAATTCAACAAGTCAGCACGTAATTACATCCATCAACATAGAAGGGGTAAATGATGTTCTTTATATGGCAAACTGTTTGAGAGATCACATTTTACTAGTTCCTGGGTCTTTTGTTTTTCATGTACCTTTCTTCCTTTTTATGATGCATTAAATTTTTTATCAGATCCACTTTGCTCTAAAGATGGATTTCATCATTTAGCATTGCATTATCAGGAGTAAGCCAACTATACCACGTATTCAAGGTAATTTAATTTTATCTGGGAAGTATAATTGAAGAATTGTATTTTCAATGTTAGACAATATCTGAAATGGTTCCTAGCATGAACCTTGGTCAGCTTGATACAATCCTATTTAATCGTGCCTTTGATAGCATTCATCTGAAACCCCCGTCCCAAATTCTAGGGGGAAAAGGACCTTGAATGAAATTGGTTTCTTAAAGGAACAAGGAAAGTAACATGTCTCAGAATTGATGACAATCTTAAAATGTCAAATCTGCCTGCATTTAAATAGCCCATTCATAGAAAAATGAGCTTATTTTTGCATAGCATAAAAAATATACATGGGTAGTTACAGAGCTTCCAGAGGACAAGTACCTATTTCATCTTTTCTTTAAGTTGCTAGAAAGTAGGCTGAAACATAGTCTACAAAATAGCTTTTACAATATTGGCAAAGAGAGAAAAAATGACCGAGTAATTTGATTAAAGTTCTAATAATTATGAGATTGAAATACAATTTAGTTAACTGTACTTTATTTTAATTTCAGCTCTTTAAAATAAAGATGCATAGCTATAGGGCATAATAGAGTTACTTTATTCCCATTACAGAGACTGAGTCACCTCTATTTATTATAAGAACTAATTGGTGCAAAAATAGAATTTAAAGGCGCTTACCTGTTGTGGCAAAGATAATCTTGTAGGTGGTACAATTTGCACATGATTTCAGCCAAAAGGCTGAGAAACAATAGTGGCTACAATTTGGAGGAGGGAGCTTGTTTTTCCTTCATAACACATGAGGAAAGTGAAAAACGTGATTAACACTAAAGTAAAATGGACAAGAAACACTTTTTAAAAAACATTAAACATTTATCTTTTATTATGCAAATAATAGAGAAGAAGCAGGTGAAGATAAATACAGGAGCCACACTATCTTCTTGAGTAGACAAATATTTGTAGATTGTGAAAATGTGTGTCTGTGCGTGTGCATGTGCGTGTGTGTTGGGAGAGGGGGAGGGTGAGGGTAAGCAATAGGGAGCAGGAGAGGGAGCTGGGTGAAGCAAGGAATGGGGTATGGAGGGGTTAAATAATAAAGGTCTACTCAGGGTATTAGTTCTTTAAATCATCTGAACAATTATATCTAAATAATTGTCATGTCAGTAGGTCAGAACAGCTCCTTGCGTTTTTGTCACTCTAACATATGGTGAAAACTTCCTGGATCTTACTGCATCTACTACTACTAGGTAACATACAGTATTATCTTTCATTGGCTACCTTAGCCATTGCTATTTTAGTTTTCAAAAGTGAATTGGTAAAATAGCATCCCAAGAGCTCTCATGTGTGATAATGTGGAAGCCAGTCATTTGGAACATAAAAAGGCAGGTGAATGGATTGAAACTGAGTTTTGAGGACAATGGAAGTCAAGTGAAAATGCGAAATTGATCCTAACATTGACACAATTTCATTAAGTGGATTGGGTGCATGTATCATTTTTGGCTTCTCAGGTGTGTTAGGAGTGCTACTTAATGCTGACTCATTGATTAATATGTAAGTCTCATCTACATCAGAATTTAGGAAGATGTCCAATCTCTCTCTCTCTCTCTCTCTCACACACACACACACACACACACACACACACAGTTTTCTTTAATTCATCTATGTGAGAGAAGACATGATTTGAGAATACATGATAGTATAGAGTTAATGTGGTGAGAATGCAGGAAGAGCAAGTAGAAAACGTGCTACAGTTTTGAGTCAACCTCTTTTTATTTCTGAGTTATACCTTCTTTTCCTCTAACATCTCCCACTCCCCACTTATCCTAATGGGATAGGATCTCTTGTCCTTATAAAAATCAGTAGCAGAGAGTAGGGACAGATCACATAAGAGAGTCAAGGCACTGATAATTTGGAAAAATGACATTTTTATCTTTGGAATAATCAGACAGTTTAGATCAACAAACGCAAGTTGTGTGCCTATTATATTTCAGGACAGTGCTAGTCCCTAAGGGGACTAATATGAATATACACAGGCCTTGGTATTAAGGAGCTTATAACTTAGAAAGGGTGGAAAGATAAAATAGTGAATTTTATTTTAATGTGGTAACTGACAAGATAAACCATAAATCCCATGAAGGTAAGAGTCGTGCCTAATGTTGCTCACTTATATCCTGATCATCAAGCACATTGTTTTGTATATAAATGTTTGTTCAAGAATAAACACAAATATATGATGGATGTCATGGTATCAGTGAGGAAAGCAGATCACATGTTGGAATTTGAGGTGAATTTCTTGGAAGGGATGATGGCTAAACTGAGTCTTAAACATTAACCAGTTATCTAGGTTAAAAAGGGTGGAGGGGCTCTCAGCAAAAGGAATAACATGAGAACAGAAAAGGAAGTATGAAATAGAATGTTAAGTTTGAAAAACTGCAACCATTTTGATAGTGCTAGAGAGTAGTATATTTATATATTCTATTACTTTTGTGAGCTTGAGGATTTTAAGTGAGGAAAAAAGAAAGACATATTTATGTAATTTGTATATAAAGATCATGGTGAAGTATAACCTTCCATATTTTAAAACATGCATTTAAGCCGTGATAAATATCAGTTAAATTATTTTTTAAAAACTGTGTTTATACAAAATGCACAGTTACAAATCAATGAGAATATTGCTATGATCAGAAGACTTGCTCTGGAACCAAGGGTAAATTTACTCAAAGCACTAACTCCAGCTTTCCATGTCTTAATAGTGATTTCAGAAGTTACGTAAGGGAAAATATGCTTTCACAGAGCCAGATGGACCCAGACGTAGTTCAGAGTTTGGTCACATAGCCAGAAGTTTTAGAATTATTTTTGCAATTATATTTTCCTCTCCAAAATTTGACAGATATTATGCCTATGTAGTGGGTGTAGTTTGCTTTCAGCTCAATCAGTTCCTCTTTGAAATGAGCTTCACTAATGGGTCAGATGTGTGATAATTCAGATACTTCCTGAGATATGAATTCCAAAGGCAGCTGCAGAATTTTTTTTAGCATGAATCATTTATTTTTTAAATGTACAAATAACATATGATAATTTTAGGAAAATCAGAAAATATAGATAAGCAGAAAAACTTAAAATCATTCTATAATCCACTATTCTGAGTTAACCACTACTAACATATTGGTAAATATCTATCTTGAAATGCGTGTGGGACGTGTGTGTGTGTGTGTGTTTGTGTGTGTGTCTGTGTGAAAGAGAGAGAGCAAGCCAGAAAGAAATTAATTTACTAACAAAAATAGAACTATACTACACTGTTCAATAACTTGCTTTTATAGTCAATATTATCTTGTCACAGATATCTATCATGTTGAATAATTATAGGACTATACATTCTTTTTTTATGGCTTCACAGTATTCTATCATTGGCAGGTAATGACTTATTTAATGAGCAGTTTTCATGGACATTTAGGTTGTTTTCAGTTTTTCTGCAATGTAAGTATTAGTGCCATAAACACATTTTTGCAATTATCTTTGAATTATTGTGCTAGTACCATATCAAGATAAAGTTCTCAAAGTAATACCTAGCAATATGGGTGAAGAATCTGAGATTTTGCCTTATTTGCAAAGGAAACATGTTAACCTGCCACAGTTTCATGGATGTTGGTAGAAGACATAAAATTCCCTGGCCAACCATGCTTCCTCTTTGCTCTTAGGTGAGACACTATCTCTATCATCTCAAGTTGTAAGAAAATCTGTCCCTTTATACTGGAGGGAGGCAATACCTCCATCTTCCACTACATAAACATCCTTGGAAAGGTAGTCAAGAGCAAAGAATTGTCAGTGCCTCGCTGTCAAGATGGGTAGTAATGCAAGAGACCCATGGAGGGGAGAATTGTCTCTCAATGGGATTATTGAGTCAGACTGTATATGCATTGTAAGTATTGACAAAACTGCCTTATTTAAAGGTTATACTACTTTCCACTCCTATCAATGATTCATAAGAGGTCCTATTTATCTCTACTCTCAGCTACACTGGAATTTGTCAACCTTTAAATTTTAGCTATTCCAATTGGAGAAAATGGCACTTCATATTTTAAAAGCTTTCTTTTCTTACTAGTAAGATTAAATATACTTTCATGTTTGTTTGCCATTTGTATTTCTTCTGCTGTGAATTGCCCTTTCATATCTTTTGTCCATTTTTTTCTATTGATGTTTTATGTTGATATATAGGTGGTCTTAGTATATTAAAATATGAACATGTTGTATACCATGAATTGCAAATATATGCTATACATACCTTTCTGCATTTGTCTTTTAACTTTATTTTCTTTCTTAGCTAAAGAAATTTGAAGCATGATCTATATTTATTAAAACTCCTGACTCTCTTTCAAAATTGCAACTTTCTTTCTACAAATAGCTCTACATTTAAAAAATGAGTTTAGTGCCGTTCTGTAATATTAAATGCATACAATCTTCTGATAATATTTGCTAAATTCATGGTCAGTTTAAGTTCAAATACACACTTCCTTGAATGTATCAGCAGTGCGTTGTTTTTCCCTGAAGTTTCAAGTTCAGTGTGGTCAGATATCTTGTCACATCAGTGAAAAAGTACAATACTATGAACTGTGGGGGGCCAAACATTTTAGCCCATTAGAGCTCTTTTAATTCCAAAAGTCCATACTCAGTGAATTTCTTAAGCAAGTTTTATGACCTAGCCATACAGCATTCAACAAAATTAAATATCTTATCCTGTTCATCTTCTTCCAAATATTTCATAAACTGACTATGGTTAGCAGCACAAACACAAATAAAATTCACTGTCTCGATCACTCCTTTCACATGACTTTACCCTATGAAGCACAAACCTGCCTGATAAATGATGGGGTGGAAACTACATACAGAACCTTTCTTTTTTCACTTGAATGAACTGTTGAAATGTTCTCATTTATTGCAAGTGCCTCATATATAGAAAGTGAATCCAGCTTTTATATGTCTGGAGGAAAGTTTTCAAATTATTTATTGGCAAGTAGTTAAATACTAGGTATATCATACATATTGGAAACTTTGCAATTTAACACTGATGTTGGGGAAGATCTGTGATGAAAGGATGAAGTATTCAATAAATAGATCTGGAGGTATCCATATGGAAAAAATAAAATAAATCTCTACCTCAAACTATATACAAAAAATAAACTCCATGTGAATTAAGCGGTTTGATGCCAAAAGCAAACATTAGTACTATTTGTGTGAACTTTAACTATCACCTTAAGGAAGATGAAAGACTTTTTAATGAAAACATGTAAAATACTAACCATAAAGTAAAATAATGATTATTTTAAATATATTAACAATGAACTTTCATTAACATATACCTTAAATATAGTGAAAAGACAATCTACTAACTGAGAGAAGACATTTGCAACACCATAGACCTGCTATTCACAATGTAAATAAAACCCCCATAGATCAATCAATACAAAAACAACAAAGAACACAAACAGAAAAATGGGCAAAGTCAATAAAAGTCATCTCACATATGATAAAAATACATATGGCTAATAAATGTATATAGAGAGGTTTGATCTCATTAATGGTATAATCCTGTAATATGTAATATATAAGTATGAGATAAAACTTATTTGAAAACATAAGGAAATGATAAAATAAAAATCAAGTAGTGTCTTCCTAGGTAGAGGGAAGTAGGAGATGAACTAGTAGAGAAGCACAAAAGTGGATGTACATTACTGTCATTGTTCTAGTTCTCAGGTTGGGTGGTAAGAGCAATGAAGTTCATTATATAATTAAAAAAATAAAACCAAGGCTTAAAGAAACAAAAGCAATTTCCTCATGTAGCCAGGGTATGACAATAACAATATTCTATCTTACTGGCCATTGGCCATGATAACTATACACGAGATGAAAGTGATTCCAACTGAGCCAATCAAAGTCTTCCCCAGGGATTTTTCTCACTGATGCTGGTAGTATGGCCTTTTTGTCTCTCAGATTGCAAATAGTGAGTATGGGAGGCCTGAAATACTGGTGTCCACATCCTTCATATTTGGAAGACCTGGTCTGTGAAAATGGCCAGGTATTCCAGTATGTAGCAACAAGCAGAAAGTAGAGATGGAAGGGCCCTAATGTTGTTTGTGTCCTTTATATAGTCATATTGGAGGTGAACTTCACTCCTAGACTTCCCAGTTAAAGGAACAAACAAACCCCGCTTTCTGCTCAAGCTTTCTCAAGTAGGATTCTGGACACCTGAAACCAGACATTCTTGACCAATACAGAGAATGCTGAAGATAAAGGATCAGAAGCAGGGATGTGTTGAAAGAACACCCTCCTTGGCAAAGCTTCAATCTTTTCTCCTGTACTTGTTGAACATAAGGCATTTACGTATTATTTTAGACCTCAAATTACCTACCTTTGGAATCAGTGGATTTCTTGATTAGCTGCATCCTTTGACATCTTATGGTAACTGTTAATCCTTATTTCTGTCATTGACTAAGTAACCAGTGAAAACAGAGCCCCAAACTAGGCACTACTACGGAAGGAAGGAGAAGGCATATGTCAGAAATAAAGGATGTAGTTCCTGACATTGAGAAACCCAAAACTAACTATCACAGATACTGTTTAGTTCAAGCCTCTTGGTTTGTAATTTGGAAGGTTGTATCTAGTGAGGTTAAGTAGTTTTTCTAAGGTCACACTGCTAGTTTGTGTAAATACCTGGAACTAGAACTTAGGTTTCCCTGACTCTAGTTTAGTGCTTTTTCAATTATGTAACATTGACCTCTCTTTTTCCCCACCTGTAGTAGTGTAGTAGTCAGGGTTCTCCAGAGGGACAGAACCTATAGGAGATACACACACACACACACACACACACACACACACACACACACACACACACACACACACACATATATCTCCTATATAGCTCTCATTCTCTCTCTCTTTCTCTCTCTCTCTTTCTCTCTCTCTCTCTCTCTCTCTGTGTGTGTGTGTGTGTGTGTGTGTGTGTGTGTGAGAAAAGGAGGTTATTAGGGGGAAATGACTCATACAATTAAAAAGGCAAAGTCCCACTACAGGCCATCTGCAAGCTGGGAAATTAGAAAAGCCAGTAGCATGGCTCAGTCCAAGTTCAAAAGCCTCACAACCAGGGAAGCTGACAATGCAGACCCCAGTCTGAGGCCAAGGACCTGAGAACCCATCGAAGGCCACTGATGCTAGTTCCAAAAGCCAAAGAATCTGGGAATCTGGAGTCTGATGTCTACGAGCAGGAGGAGAAAAGGCATCTAGCTGTGGAAGAAAGAGGGAGAGGGAGCTCAGCAAGCTGAATACCCACTTCTTCCACCTATTTTGTTCTAGCTGACCTTGAAGCTGATTGGATGGTGCCCACCCGCATGTAGAGTGCATCTTGCTCTCCCAGTCCACTGACTCACATGTCAGTTTCTACTGCAAACACCCTCACAGACACGCCCAGAAACAATACTTCATCAGTCATCCAGGCATTTCTCAATCGAATCAAGTTGATACCTAATATTAACTATCACACCACCCTAATGCAGATTAAATACTAATCAACTATTTGCTTATTGCTATTACAAGTAACAGCAAAGTATAATTTGAACAAATAATACCACCTGGAAAAAATGAATGAATTCTGCCTAACTTCAACTTTTTTATTTCCTGTGTAGTATAGAAAGAGTACTAGATCGAGAGTCAGGAGAGAGTTCTTATCTTGGTTTTGCCAGTAGCTAATTGAATCACCTGCAGAAATGACTTTTTCTCAACGGATTTCAGTTTCCTTATCTAAAAAGGAGGGGCTTCGCTTTATGTTCTGATACTTACATGCAACCTTTTAATTCTGATGTCATCCAAAGCATGCAAGCCTTCCATCAAGCTTCTCGGCATTTGAAAGTAGCTGTGAGTTGCAGACTGTCTAGCCCCTATAAGTCACTCTTCTGTTTCTGGTTCTGAATTTTCTGGCATCATGATTCAATTGTCAAACTTTTGATTATTGTTAATTCTAATTGCTTTTAGCAGTGACCTTATCTAACCCTATCTCCCCTCAGCAGGGCCTGTTTTATAAATTATGTCAGCTGGAATGTAAAAATGAAGGAAAGTTTATTGTAATAGGATAGCCATTGATCAGGCATCACTCCATGATGAGTTCCTTCAGTTTCAAAAGTCTGAGATTATTGTCAATTTTCTTAATATTTATGCTGTCAGTTCACTTATTTCCTCCTTCCAACATTGAAGCATGGGTTATTAAGCTTCTCTCATCTTCACTCTGCACTCCTTTATAAAAAATAGCCGATATACTACAACAACTTCCTCAAGCTAGCTTATATTGTTTCTATATATCTTAGGCCTTAGGCCTCCTAAAGTAACATTACTCATTCCCCCATCCCCCTTCAATTCTGAAGTTTTCAAAAATTTTGAACAGAAACATTAAAAACTTGGTTTTATGTAATAGATTTCTCATACTCTTCTACTGGAATTTATATGAAAGGAAATAAAGAAAACAGTGAAAGAAACCTATTGAACTGAAAGTGATTGAGAAAAAGTCATTGTTGTACAATGCCAAGGCTTTATTCAGGAAAAACAGACCTGAAAAATATAAGAGAAAGATACAGATGTCCAATTGGTGACAGTAAAGTATAATATCATTATATTTCCAAGTGTTTGATCATTAAAGACTTGACACTACTTCCAAGCCAAGGGGGCTTACAATTAGGAGACTATCAAATCTCCTCATGCCAGTCTCTATTTTTAAATTATGATTGAGGCTGCGCGTGGTGGCTCACTCCCGTAATCCCAGCACTTTGGAAGGCTGAGGCAGGTGGATCCCGAGGTCAGGAGATCGAGACCAGCCTGACCAACATGGTGAAACCCTGTCTCTACTGAAAATACAAAACTTAGCCAGGCGTGATGGCATGTGCCTGTGATCCTAGCTACTCAGGAGGCTGACGCAGGAGAATCACTTGAACCCGGGAGGCGGAGGTTGCAGTGAGCCGAGATCGTGCCATTGCACTCCAGCCTGGGTGACAGAGCGAGACTGTGTCTCCAAAAAAAAAAAAAAAAGATTGAAAAATTAAATTATAATTGAAAAATGATTTAGAATAAGCTCAATTATAATTGTGTTGTGGGATAGAGTAAATCTGAGTAAAATGTAGCCTATTTCTTTTTCCAGCTGTTTATGTACAGATCATCAACCAGCTAGAATTGAAGGCCAACTAGGGTAGTTAGACAAATAAAAGTTTTTATGTTAAAAGTACACCTATATTACATTAAGCTTTTAAAAATTCCATCTCACTGAGAAATGAGGGGCATATCACAATAGAACCTACATTTTGAAAAAGTAGTACAACTATCTAACTCTTGAAGTTCCTGCTCAAAGCCTGTTCCTGGGTTAGTTCTTTAAGTTACATGGAGAAAGCTCCAAATGTAGTCATTGAACCCTTTGGATTAGTTAATGCAGTCTATAGAACAGCTTGTCCTTTAAGACATAAAACAGAAACATTCAGTAAATTCCAAATAAAAGTGTTTTCTGATTCTTAAGAAAAAAAGGAGATGTAGTAAGAGTAAAAATGAGAGTCAGGGCTGGGCGTGGTGTCTCATGTCTGTAATCTCAGCACTTTGGGAGCCCGAGGCAAGTGAATCACCTGACTTTGGGAGTTCGAAACCATCCTGGCCAACATGGTGAAACCCCGTCTCTACTAAAAATACAAAAATTAGCCTGGCATGGTGACAGGCACCTGTAATCCCAGCTACTCAGAAGGCTGAGGCAGGAGAATCACTGGAACCCGGGAGGCAGAGGTTGTAGTGAGCCGAGATCGCGCCACTGCACTCCAGCCTGGGCAACAAGAGTGAGAATCTGTCTCAAAAAAAAAACCAAAACAAACAAACGAAAAAAAACAAGAGTCGAGTAGAGAGACAGGCAGACAGAATGAGTTATGGAAGGAATGATTAATAAGATTAAGACAACTAAACTGTAATATTTTATTAATATTTAATGCTATTCATCCAGTTAATTCAGAATATATTACAAGCATTAGCTTAAAGCCCAGTGAAATCTCACCTTAAACAGGTGATGTCTAGTGACAGACATTTTTTCCAAAACACCCATGGGAAATGTGGGTAAAATCAGTGGTAGGTAAGGTGACAGTTTCTGGGCCTTTGTCCTGTTTGACAATATAATGCTGGAATTTCAATCTGTAATTATTAATTATTAACTTTGCTATGTTGAAGTCAATTAATGTGAAAATTATTTACTGTTCTTGATAATTAGGTATAGTGATTAAAGCATGTTTTATATCGTGCTGGAGTTTTCTTTTTAAATAACTCATGAACAGAAAACAGCAGCTGGATTAGATGATGTGGTTATTGGGCTAGTCTTTGAAGGGAGGTGGTAGGTACATTCTTTCTATATTTAAATGATCTCATTGTAGCATGCATCGCAAGCCTAACATCGTTTATGGAATTGGATGGTAAATGAGTAAGAGATAGTCATTGTTTGCTGTGCATAAAGATGGCGGCTATTTGTTAGCTTAGGTGCCTCTCTCTACTAGATGATGCTAAATAGTCATCTACAAGAGACATGCCTGGTTTGTGTTTGGTTTTTTGGTTTTCAGATATGGTGAAACAAGCAGCGGTGTTACATTCAATGTCTGACTGGTCAAATGAGAGAGAACAGAATATGATAAACAGTGGAATAGACTGCAGAAAGGGACTGAAAAAAATCTTGTACACTGAAACAGGCTTAGTACTTCTTTCTCTGATTGGAAATCTGTATGGTCTGCTTGATATTCACAGGTAAAAAGAGTGGCTTATATTTAGTATAAATAAGGAGACTGATTTGAATTGTCTGGATGAAAACTACCCTCTTCCCACACATACAAAGGAGAAACATAGGCTTTCAATTTTAATTATTGACTGAATTCTTCATATCTTGGTGGGTGATAGGCATAAGTGTTGAACTTGTACATAAAGTACTAATATTTTGTATAAGCATCTATGCATAAGATTTGTGAATAAAAAGTGAAGCCTGCCAAGGTGTGTGATTTAGGAAGATGCCTATCTTGATTTTAATTGGAGAAGAAATAATTTATTAACAAAAATATAATATCCAGTAAAGCAAAAATTCAAATGCCACAAGATTAACAGACTACTTCACATTAAATATTAGGTAGTAAGAGTAACCAAGACAGTATGACAACCTAGTATTTAACACTGTGATAGACATTTTGTCAGGTACATTATTCATTGTTTTTAGAGTTGTGCCACATTTTATCTCAGTAAACCCTCACATGACATTGTGAGGTAGGAATGACCATTATCAGCGTTTTATTTACAAAAATAAAGAGGCACAGGGAATATTTGGGTTAAGTTACTTGTCTATGGATGTACAGTTATTAGGTGGCAGAGACATGAGAACAGGCCGGGAAATGGCAGTGTGATTATTTGCTGGGAATTATAAATTAGAGCAACGACAGATAGCCAGCTGATCTAGTTTCTTCCCAAAGCTAGTCAGGCCACAGATGGCTTACCAATCTGTCTTTCTTTCAATTAACCATTCGCTGTAATTTTCAGGATACTCCTCTTCCTAATTCCATGGATGTCCTTTAGCAGCAGATTCCGTCTCAGACAGAAGTCCAGTTGTGCATGACTTCTGACAATTTCTGGGCATGTTACGGGATGGGCTTCATTTTTTAAGATAATAGTTTCTGAGGCAGTATTCTTCACAGAAAACCATATTGGTTGAATAAATTGACCAATTAGTTCAAGATGAAAAGTTGCAGAATATGAGAGAAATACATACGACACGTTTTGATAAACATGAGTGATCAAAAGTAGAACCTAGTTTTAAATAGATATATAGTCGATATGGTGTGATATTTCAAAATAAACTTATATAGGCAAAAGACTATGAAATAAAAAAATTTGAATGGAAGAGGATTTGGAGTATGCTGATGAAAAGAGAAAGTTGAAAGACCAGAGGTCCTGAAAACTCACCTGTGATGAGCAATAAAATGATGGTACATCATTATCTGTTTGCATTAAGTTTAGAAAAGTTATAAACAGAGATAGGACCCCAAAAAGAAATGAGCAGAAAGTACTGATTTACTCTGTGTATGGCAATTGAAGAGCTATTATTACGGAAAACCTGAACGTGCAGTGGGGTAAATAATAATTAAAAAAACCGCTGACTCAGGAGTGAGATCCCATCTTTCTATCAAGGAAAAGCAAATGGGTGGCTGAAGGGAGGGGTGGTGCAATTTTATAAGATAGCCCTGGGAATATAAAATTGAGGAACTCTATATGAATGGAGGTGACAGACTGCTATGTACAGGAATTAAATCATAACAGCAGCACAGAACTTAATGGTACTTTTAGTCAGGGTAACAAAAGGCTACAAGGCTACAGTGCACTTGCACTGTTTCTGAAAGAAAATATTTGCACATAACAAGCCCACGTGTGCAAATGTGTAGTTGGTAATCAGTGCAGCAGATTATCATCTTATCTGCAATTGCATGTTGTTTCAGGGACAAGCAAGCATTGCAGAGTACTTTGAAACCTGTTTCATATTCCCCATGGGGCAAAACTAACATCTTAAACTGCCTCAATGATCTAGTCTGCAGCTTCCCCGATCTCCTGCTAAGGGACTTGGATTTCATGCTCAGAGTAAGCCAAGGCAGATGGGAATTATTTCAAATTTGGAAAAACAAGGAAGCTTCAATTAATGGGCTGCTGGCAGACAACCTCTGCAGTTCACATTTTACTCCCACACACATTTTGTTCGCATGTACACACTCATGCATATGATTTCTTTTACCTTTTAAAGAGAGGATCACACTTTAGTAATGACAGAATGTCTCTGAACAGAATTCAATATGTGTTATGTCTTAGCAGTTTAATTTAATGGTAACAAAGGGGGAGCTATGCAAATCCAATTTCAGAAACAGAGATGAACTACTGACATATTTGGTAAAGGCAAGTCCAATTTCAAAACCAAACAATCTTTCTCTCAATATGTGGCAGACCTAATTAAATATAAGTTTAGTGTCATGGAGGGGAGAAAAACAGCTACTCATGCTTGATATATGTGTGTGTAGTGGCGGGCAGGATGGGGAATACATTCTAATTCCCACTGCAGGGGTACAGTTTAGTGAATAGGCCAGGTCAGAGGGAATGAAACTTGTGTTCCACTTCCTCTCAATAGTGGGATGGCATTAGTTCTTGGTTCTTAGCCAGATTTCAGGGAAGCTAGTGAATAAAGAGCTATGTAATACATAATAATATAGCAATATTAGAATTCATAGTTCTTCCCCACTTAATTGCTTTATTGTTTCATTTTCTTGCAAGTGCACCATGTGAAGAAAGTTCAAATTTCAAGAAAATAGATATAGGAGAAAATGTTTCTAATTAGATAATATATTTTATTATGAGAAAATTAAGCAAAAGACATTGTTTTATAACCATTTGTTTCTTGAAAGACAATTAGAAGGTTTGTGAATTAATTAGTTTGAGAAGTGAAAAGAGACCATCTATCCTGTGCAATATTGTTGTCTGTAGTGAAGTTGTGTCATCTATTGCTATGCCAGGCATGCCAATTCTGCACTTCAGCTCTCTGTACATATACAAACTCTGCCCTAAATTCAAAGCAATGTATAAAGTTATATTTCAGAAGATAAGACTATATAAATTACTAAATGCATTTGTAGATATATGAATTTATACTCCGGAATTTACCAGGCGAAAATGTGTAGGTCATAGCCTTCAAGATTGGCTATTCTTTAAGTGATGCTGCCTTTAATTTGAATCCTGAAGGTGGCTATATCTTTCAAAGAGAAAAATGTTAGCAAATGTTGAACAAGCAACTGGAGAAGATGACAGAGAAATGAGTTCCTTCTAGGAGGAAGCAAAGTGACAAGCAGGAGGAGAGCACTAAAAACACTCAATATTTAAAGAATAGAAAGAAATATTAGGCTGGTGCAGCAAAGATCAATGGACACAATACGTTTTTTGTATTGTTTTTGTATCAGAGCATTTATTAAAAATGAAAAAAGTAAACACACAAAGGCTGTACATCACATGGAAAGAGAGATGCAACCTGGAAGAATGAAAATTTCCAAATCAATTAACGATTTAATATCAGGGCAAATTGCTACAGTTTTTGAAAAATATGAAATCGTTTGAACTTGACAACTCCTGGTTTGATGGCCAGATTCACTGAAGAATATTTGTTATTCATTTCTGGGCTTCTGACACTTCTTTTTAAGATGCTTCCACACTGAAGTGGTACCTCTGCATGCTGATCTTCTATTTTACATTAGTTGTTCTGGGCCATTTGTTTTGTTTTGTTTTGTTTTGTTTTTTGTTTCAGTCTTTGAATTCACACAGCTTTGTATGAGATAAGGAATGCTCCAAAAGGCAACTTGCACGATGATTGCTGTATGAAAAGGCTAAGCTTGAAATAATGCCTATCAACGACAATGATTTAGGAGGAATGTCTCCACTTTGTTCAGTACACATTTGCTTTTTGAATTCATTCTACTAAGAATACCGTCTCTGGCTTTGGTGTTACAATCTTCCATTCTCTTCTATTCTATTATCAATTTGACATTGAATGTTGCTAACTTCCACAAAAAAGCCTGAAAGTCAGAGTAAAAGCTCTGTTTTTGGCTGCATTGATGGTACTGTGTTCTGCCAGTTAGTGGAGAGAATGATTACGTTGGGAGAAAGAATAAATATTTTAACTGGTTAAATAAAATTGTTGAAAGAAAATGAGATTTTACATAAACAAGAATACTCTGAAATTGATCGATTTTCTTATTTTAATTTTGGGAAGCAAACTCACCATATTTTCCTCTATTTTCTAATTTGTTAAGTTTTTCAAACTGTCAGAAACAAGAGAACAGATACTTGTTGAGCTGATGATTTATCAACATTTCCCATGCAAAAGAATTCCACCAAATAAATTTCTACAATCAGGTGTAAAATATAGGCAATTGATTTTCTATGATTAACTATTGAGCAGCATTAAACATAGTATGCAGAAGACAGCTTTTACTTTCTCTCAATATTGTCAAAAGAGGTCTACTTAATATCAATTAAAGGCAGGGAAAATATACCCCAAAATCTTCAATAGCAGAGAAACCGTGCAGGAACTTCATTGCTTTGTTTACCATTACACAAGAGCCCACACACTGCCACATTTCTTCAGGAGCAATGTCTTGGAATGCCTCCAGTCATGATTAACTACATCAAAAGTCAAGGCATCTGCCATCTATGTTCATATCACAATTATGCCAAGTCCAGGCAGACTATAGAGATGGGAGAAGGTAACCAGATGCTCATAAATAACAGGGTTTCTGTGAAAAGCTATAATGCAAGGACATCTACATTTTAGAGAAAAAAATGCTCCAATTTAAGGTTTTGCAAATATTATAAAAGCATCACTTAATACTATGTATGAGTGTCAAAATTCATTTAACTAGCATATTGCTTTTTACCTATTAAAGTAGCAAATATTTTAATGCCTGTATTAATTACATTAGAGCAGTGCTGTTTATTTGCTAGTGATAAGAGAACTATTTCCATTTCTTTTCAACCTCAACCTCAACAATAGAATATCTTTACATATTTTATGAATGTTTAATATCATATTTAATATTTTTCTGGAATTTCAGCGTTGTAAAAAGACTGGAAAGAAAAAAATTTTTTCATGCCATTTTTAGGTTCACGAAGTTGTGAAGATTTTAGGATAATGTTTGATCTTGAAAGAATCCCAGCTTACTTTTGAGAGTCATGAAAGAGCTCTTTAGCTTGGAGAAGGTTTATATTCTTAGTGAAGTCCCATTCTCCAGAATACGAGATGAAATAGAGCTGACATTGACTCATCAGAAGTTCTTTTTACTCGTAGCCTTTCCTGATCAGTGAATCTGAATCATAACAATTTAATATTATGCATTTATGTATGTGCAAATGTCAACATATTCCTTTCTTAAGCCCAGCCAAAAACTATTGCCAATAATGATTTTTTTTCACTTTCTGGACAGATCATATAATCTAATTGCACATTGATTTAAATTAGTGTTAAATGTTTTTCTTTAAGAGTAAATTCCAAAATTACTTAAGTGGGGAACTTAAGAGACCCTAAGTATCATAAATATATGTTGGAAGTGGAGAATGTTATTAATAAGCAACCCAGGTATATTCTTGGAGGCTAGCTCATTGGGGCCTGCCTTTGTCCTAATATATGATGCTGGAGAGGTCCCAGATGCTATTAGTGCTTTCCCAGGGTGTCAGAGTACACACTGGTGTGTACTGTTTGGGGCTGGGTGACAGGAATTGTTGCTCAAGGAAATCTTGAGTGGTGCTAATTTCCCTGTGAATCATCAGATGTGTGTTCTGATATGTGTCACAATTTTGGCTAATTGTTGACATTAATTTTGGTGAAAAGTCTAACATGCTGGGAACATTCTCATTTTATTCATCTTCTCTGAAATCCTGTGCCAGCTGTCATTACAGATTTTAGACTCCTTAGAGGTAAAGCTAAAGTAGAGTTTTAAACACCAAGAAAATCTAAATATGCAAAGTAGCATTTTAAAGGTTCTTATATTAACTTTATCTTAATAAATAATATGCTTTTAATAGGAGAAACTGATTAGTAGTCACTGAGATAACTTAAATGGTACTCTAGTGTCATAAACTACAGCTCTCTTGAAATGTAACAAGTCCTTCAAAATTATCATATGCATCATCACTGTCTTTATGAATATATGTTTATTGAGGACCCACTGTGTACCTGGTACCCTACTAGGAGCTTGGAGAACATTTGCTGAGATTATTCCAAAGATATTTTTCTTCATGCAATTGGGATTTCATGTATATTAGAAACTGAATCAGAAAGACATATACCAGTCACTATTGGATAGTAAAATATCAGGATAAAATGAGAGTAGAGAATGTAGTTCGTATTTTACTATGGTTTTATGTGTTTATCTCAATGCTTTCTACTTCTCTTTGGAGAGAGTTCACTGGTAAATGTGCTGTGTTTGAGCAGGCAAATGAGGAAGAGAAAAGAAATAAAGTAAAAATGCAATGTATGGGAGTGGTAAAGGAAAGCCTGTATAAGAGAAGTGTAGAACTACTATACAATGCAACTGACTTTGCCTTTTACTGGTATTTTATTGTTCATCCTTGCCAGGGATGGACAATCTCCAGTGCCCCTCCTGTGACTGCTGCCTCTGCTATGTATACAACCACCAAATATTCTGTGGTATCTACAGAGAGAACAGGATGGAGGAGTGTTCTGGCCATAATGAGAGTGTGTACCAGGGCAAAATTTTACTTTTATTTGATATTGGATCTGGGCCAATCCTGAGAAGCATTTGCTTTTCTTAAATTTTTATAAACAATATTTGAGTGTGTTTTTTACAGGGGAAGCATACTATAGTGAAAAGAGAATAAAATTTAGAGTCAGTCCAAACTTGGTTCACATTCCTATTGTGTGACTGTGATCAAATTACTTAAACTTTCAGTTTGTTTGTAAAATGTCAAGATATAATTAAAAAAACCCACTTGTCTAAGAGAGTGATCATTAGGATTAATCATAATAACAATATTACAATGCTAAACCTAGTGCTTGGTGTGAAGTGAAAACTGTAAATATTCTACTATGTGAATTTTAATATTTAAGAGTATTTAGGTAGTCTATGAATTAATCACTTAAATGTTTATATATATAATGTGGTAATGTTATCTACATTGGTTTCTGTCGTGAATAATATTTAACTTACAATTTTAAAAACTGAATATGAAAAGAATGATAGCTTTGTATCAGTTCTGGTGATTTTTTTCCTGGGGGTAAATCAAAGAGAATGAGGTAAACATGTCATGAATATTTTGTATCACTGAAAGGATCAGACCACTAAAAAAAAATTGAAGAGTGCTCTATTATAAAGTCATGCCCCAAAAAAGAATTATTGGTTGGCATTTCTATTCCTGGTGCTATACTATAGGAATAAGAAACTCTCCTCAAAATGTAATTACATCAGCATCGAAAGTCAAAATAAGTCAGATGTTTATGAAATATCTCTCTACATCCTGTAATGCAGTGTGCAAAATTTAAAGATCATCAATGACTTTAAACATAGCTCAAAATGTGGCTCTGGAAACATTTGTACAATTGACACAGAATGTACCCATCTGTGTTCTAGGGTGATGCTGTGCTTGTGCTGTGGATATTGACATACTTAGTCTCAGGTCCACATTGCATAGCAAACATGAGCTGAGAAACTGCCCACATTTTTTTGTTGTTTTGAATTTGTTTTTGAATTAAATATCATTTATAATGGTTGGTCTACTGGTTGAACTTTGAATATTTTCTTATGATATCTTTTGTTAATAGTTTTATTTGTTACAAAAGTTTTAGAATTTCATTTATTTCTAAGTAGCTTTGTGCAAGCTATTTCAACCTTCCTAGGCCTTGCTTTCTTTTGATGTCAAATGAGCCACCAACCTAAATAATTTTCCATCTCTGTTATTTCATAATTTGAGAATGCTACGTATAATACTGCAGTTGCCTCAGAATAATATTTGGTCAGGATGATAGAATAGACCAAAAAATTGTTGAAAATAATTCAAATAGCAATTGGTGTGCTATGATTTGGCTATTTAACCCCATTTGATCCCCACTGTTAGAGGTGGGACCTAATGGGAAATATTTAGGTCATGGGGGCAGAGCCCTAATGAATGACTTGGTGCCCTCCTTCAGTTATCACTCTTAGTTCCCATGAGACCTGGTTGTTAAAAAGGTCTTGACCCTTCTCTTTCTTCTCTCTCATTTCCTCTCTCACCATATGAACTCTGCACAGGGCATCTTCCCTTTGCCTGCTCCCCTTTGACTTCTGCTAAGAGGAAAAGCAGTCTGAGGCCCTTAATAGATGCAGATGCTGGTGCTGTGCTGCTTACGCAGCCTGCAGAACTGTGAGCCAAATAAATGTATTTTCTTTACAAATTACCCAGCCTTGGGTGTTCTTTTATAGAAATACAAACAGAATAAGACAGGAGTTTTTGGAAGCCCTGTGAAAATTATAAAGGAGTATAGCAGCATAAGATATTAAAATATAATCAGTTAAATTAGAGAAATAAATCAAGTGGTTAAACACAAGGATTGAATGTGCATAGACTCAAATTTATTAACTGCTCCTTTTGGACATACCATTTACTTTCTATGCTACTTATTCTCTACCAGGTATAACAAACAGGCTGTGGTAATAACAATAGCAGTAATAGTAGTCATAGTAGTAGTAGTAGTGATAACTAATATTAATTGAACATCCACGGGGTGCCAATCACTTTGTGATATGTATCTATATATCTCTATCTGCTTCTTTCTATATACATACATATCTTAAATTGCAAAGTAGGCATCACTGTCCCCAGCTTACTAATGGAGATAGAAAGGACATAAAAGTAGATACCTTGTTTTAATTTTAAACCTAGTCAATGTCATATTTGATATTCTGGCTCAGGATTGTTTTATTCAAGGTGTGTTCTTAATTATTATGCTTTGAGGCCATTGAACATCTCCTCTCAGTTTCCTTATTTAATACTTCTACAACTTTTTTGTTTGTTTTAGATTACTGGCTTTAAAAACTATTGACATAAGGCAAAGCTTGATGTCTTGCTCTGGTCAAATGCTTTGATGAAAATATGGTTTGCAACAAATTCACAGATCATGCTTCCTTATATATCTGTAATGTTTGCAGGTTTCTCTTACCCTGATACTTTTTATATATTCTTAAGGAAAATAATCATAAATACACTTAGCATATGTAGAAAAATTGGCTAACTATAACTTCAATAGGCATAATTTAAAGGGAGGTGTTTTTAATTCAAAATGTAAGCACATAGACACATTCACATTTTATTTTTCTTTTGGTTCTAGGAAGGCTGGAGCCAGATTCACTATTGAAGATTTATGTTTTCCAATTTATAAACTGTTTACTGAAGGTACAATGGGCTTTTTACAGAGAATACGTCAGGCTAGTTGAGACATTGGTTCACAGAAGATAGCTACTGCCTGTCAGAATGGTGAAATGGTCAGTGAGCTTTGCTTTTTACCAAAAGTCTGAATCCCAATTTCAATTGAAAAAGTTAAATTGGAAATGCAGATTCCTTATCATTCTTTCACTGAATTTAATCTTTAAGACTAACACATAGGGAAGATTAGAAATTTTAATGGATTACTGGGAATAAATTCTAAACAACAGACATTTATTATAATTGATAAAAACTAATATTTTATGAGGGAATTAGAATATCCCTTGAGTACTGTTTATACACATTGAGGGAAGGAAAAATGATTTACTTTTCAGTTGAAAATCATTTGGGGATTGAAACCACCATTGCACATTTGTAACTGAGACAGTGAAAGAGATCTGACTTAACCCACTCTATCTTGCTTCTAATCTCCAAGTTGTCCTTGTTCATTCATGGGCATAGGCTGAACTAACTTTGGGAGGAACTTAGTTTTACTTTAAAACAAAGACGATAACAGCCCTTTCCCCAAACAACCTCCTTCTTGCCTGGGGACTAGACAGCCTTTGTAGGACTAACAAATTAGCCACAAGATTAGAAATTGTGGTTTAGGAGTCATACAGGTGGAGGCTACAAGATTCTGACCCTTCCTAAACTTCTCCTAAGATCAGTGCTTGAGATATTTTGCAGACCCTGCACTTGATGAATCTGCTATCACCACCAAGATCAATAAACTGGCTCAGCTGGTCTTGTGGGCCCCACCCAGGCACTGACTCAGCACAAGAAGATAGCTTCAAGTCCCATCTCTGACCTAACCAATCAGTACTCCCAGCTCAGTGGCTTTCCCCAACCCACCAAGTTGTCCTTAAAAACTCTGATCCCTGAATGTTCAGGGAGACGGATTTGAGTAATAGTAAAACACCAGTCTCCCCCACAGCTGGCTCTCAGTGTATTACTCTTTCTCCTTTTCTTAATGAAAATTTTTAAATTTATTTCTGTAGGTTATTAGGGAACACGTGGTGTTTGGTTACATGAGTAAGATCTTTAGTGGTGATTTGTGAGATTTTGGTGCGCCCTTCACCCAAGCAGTATACACTGCACCCAATTTGTGGTCTTTTATCCCTCACCCCCTTCCCACCCTTTCCTCCTGAGTCCCCAGAGTCCATTGTGTCATTCTTATGCCTTTGCATCCTCATGGCTTAACTCCCACTTATGAATGCGAACATATGATGTTTGGATTTCCATTCCTGAGTGACTTCATTTAGAATGAAGTCATTAGAATAATAGTCTCCAATCTCATCCAGGTCACTGCAAATGCCAGTAATTCATCCTGTTATATGGCTGAGTGATATTCCATCATATATATATATATATATATATATATCACAGTTTCTTTACCCACTTGTTGACTGATGGGCATTTAGTTTGGTTCTACGTTTTTGCATTTGTGAATTGTGCTGCTACAAACGTGTGTGCAAGTGTCTTTTTTGTATAATGACTTCTTTTCCTCTGAGTAGATACCCAGTGGTGGGATTGATGGATCAAATGGTAGTTCTACTTTTAGTTCTTTAAGGAATCTCCACACTGTTTTCCATAGTAGTTGTACTAGTTTACATTCCCTCCAGCAGTGTAGAAATGTTCCCTGTCCACCGCATCCATGCCAAAATCTATTATTTTTTTACTTTTTGATTATGGCCATTCTCGCAGGAGTAAGGTAGTATCACATTGTGGTTTTGATTTGCATTTCCCTGATCATTAGTGATGTTGAGCATTTTTCCATATGCTTGTTGGTCATTTGTGTATCTTCGTTTGAAAATTGTTTATTCATGCCTTTAGCCCGCTTTTAGATGGAATTGTTTGTTTTTTCTTTGTAATTTGTTTGAGTTTGTTGTAAATTTTGGATATTAGTCTTTTATCAGACATATAGATTGTGAAGATTTTCTCCCACTCTGTGGGTTGTCTGTTTACTCTGCTGACTGTTCCTTTTGATGCGCAAAAGCTCTTTAGTTTAATTAAGTCCCAACTATTTATCTTTGTTTTTATTGCATTTGCTTTTGGGTTCTTGGTCATTAAGTCAGTGCCTAAGCCAATGTCTAGAAAGGTTTTCCCAATGTTATCTTCTAGAGTTTTTATAGTTTCATGGCTTAAATTCCTTAATCTATTTTGAGTTGATTTTTGTATAAGGTGAGAGATGAGGATCCAGTTTCATTCTCCTACATGTGGCTAGCCAATTATTCCAGCACCATTTGTTGAATAGGGTGTCCTTTTCCTACTTTATATTTATGTTTGCTTTGTCAAACATCTGTTGGCTGTAAGTATTTGGATTTATTTCTGGGTTCTCTATTCTGTTCCATTGGTCTAGGTGCCTATTTTTATACCAGTATCATGCTGTTTTGGTGACTATGGCCTTATAGTATACTTTGAAATCGGGTAATGTGATGCCCCCAGATTTGTTCTTTTTGTTTAGTCTCACTTTGGCTATGTTGGCTCTTCTTTGGTTCCATATAAATTTTAGAATTGTTTTTTTCTAATTAGGTGAAGACTGATGATGATATTTTGATGACAATTGTTTGAACTTGTAGATTGCTTTTGGCAGTATGGTCATTTTCACAATACTGATTCTACCTATACATGAGCTTGGGATGTGTTTCCATTTGTTTGTGTCATCTGATTTCTTTCAGCAGTGTTTTGTAGTTTTCCTTGTAGAGGTCTTTCACCTCCTTGGTTAGGTATATTCCTAATATTCCTAAGTATCTTTTTTTCCCCAGCTATTGTAAAAGGGGTTGAGTTCTTGATTTGATTCTCTACTTGGTATAAGTGGGAGCTTATAAGTGGGAGCTTGGTATAAGTGGGAGCTGTTGTATAGAAGAGCTGCTGATTTGTGTACATTAATTTTGTATTTGGAAATTTTGCTGAATTATTTTATCAGTTCTAGGAGCTTTCTGGAGGAGTCTTCATGGTTTTCTAGGTAAACAGTCATATCATCAGCAAACAGTGACAGAGGCTCATG
This sequence comes from Macaca nemestrina, assembly GCF_043159975.1. NCBI lineage: Eukaryota > Metazoa > Chordata > Mammalia > Primates > Cercopithecidae > Macaca > Macaca nemestrina. The sequence continues at coordinate 55,335,544 of NC_092145.1, forward strand.
GCAGATGGGAGGCAGCACTAGATTACAGCTCCCACTGGGACGGACAGAGCAGCATGTGGAGGCTCGCACTGTGAACTTTTGCTCCAGAACAACTGCAGGAATACATTAGGACAGCCAAAAGAACCCACAGACCCTGTGAAGGAAGTGGATTGCTCCTGTAGGACTTGGGAGACACCCCAAGTATTGTGAGTGTCCAAACTGTGGAGGTGGGAAAGAGAGATTGTCCACCTCAGACCACACACCCCCAGTAGGGAGCCTGAGGGTCTAGATTACAGAAGATTCTGACCTTACCTGGATCGGAGTCAATTTAGAGAGCCAAGTGAAACACAGGGGTAGAGGAAGCAGTGGGAAAATCCCTGTGGGCTTGCTGGCGCCCCTAGCAAGCCATTTCTGCCCTACCTCACAGGGGTCCTTGGGGAGGTAGGAGGCCAGAGGCACTGGGAAAAGGCCACAGGGAGAAGGAAACCTCCAGCTGTGCTTTGTAACAATTTGAAGTGATCGAGAAGTCTCCTGGTCAGAGCTTGGGGGAAGGCATGAACCTGGTGTGCAGACTCTACAGGTTGGGGAAGAATGAAAGCCCTTCTTGCTTTTGCAGCTGGAAGGTGGGTAGCGTCGGGCAAGTTCTCAGCCCTGCTTGCCCACTTCCTGGAAACAGAATTGGGCTGTTGCAGGGGCTGGGGGATGGGGGGCACGGTGGGAGTGAGACCAGCACTTTAGGTTGCATGGGAGCTGAGTGAGGCCTGAGATTGATTCCTTTCCCCCACTTCCCTGACAACTTGCATGGCACAGTGGAGGCAGCCATAATCCTCCTAGGAACATAACTCCATTGACCTGGAAACCACACCCCATCCCCCACAGCAGCAGCAGTAAGACCCACCAAAGGGGAGTCTGAGCCCAGACACGCCTAGCCCTGCCCCCGCCTAGTGGTCATTCCCTAACCACTCTGGTAACTGAAGACAAAGTGCATACATTCTTGGGAGTTCGAGGGCCCTGCCCACCACCTGTTCTTCCACTACCACAGCTGATGGTCTCTTGAAAGCACCACCTCCTGGCAGGAGGCCAACCAGGACAAAAATAGTGCATTAAGCAACCAAAGCAAAGGACTCTCACAGAGTCCATTTTACCCCTCAGCTGCCTCCACTAGAATTACTCCTTCTCTATTGCAATTCCCCTGTCTTGATAAATGGGCTCTGTCTAGGCAGCAGGCAAGGTGAACCTATTGGGTGGTTACAGGATGACGGTAAAATACTGTGACACTGTTCAGGAGGTATGAAGGTCCATGTGGCTTATTTCATTTTTCTTTGATGGGCCAAAATAAACTGGGGTTTCTATCTTTCTTTCCTATTTTTCCCATCTCTTACCATCATCATTGATTTTCTTTTCTATGCTTTTAATCTATTCATTCAACAACCATTTTCTGAGCACCTACTGTGACTCAAGTCACCAAGTTGGTGGCAGGGATCCTGAAATGAAAACAAGGTGGAACAAAAAAAATTTTGGCCAGGCGCGGGGGCTCATGCCTGTCACCCCAGCACTTTGGGAGGCTGAGGCAGGCACATCACTTGAGGTTAGGAGTTTGAGACCAGCGTGGCCAACATGGTTAAACCCTATCTCTACCAAAAATACAAAAAATTAGCCACGAGTGACGGCACATGCCTGTAATCCCAGCTACTCAGGAGGATGAGGCAGGAGAATCAGGAGGTGGAGGTTGCAGTGAACTGAGATTGTGCCACTGCACTGCAGCCTGGGTGACAGAATGAGACTCTATCTCAAAGAAAAAAAAATAAAAATGCCCTTCAGTAGTTCTCTATCTGATGCCATCATGTTATTCATTGATTATGAAATATGGGAATCATAAATGTGTCCACTCTGCTAACAAATTCTTAGTTGTACTCTCAAATGCTTGTTAGCCTGAGAACTTAAAAAATGTCATACTTCAACGAGCCAACAAAAGCCTATTACTTTTCTCTAAAAACGCTTCAGTGGAAATTGTCCTAGTTGCCTTCTATGATTTTATACTGCTGTCAGAGCCCCAGCATAGGGAAGTAGTTGACTTCCGGGTTGGTAAGAAGAACTTAATAACAGTATAGATTTGTAAAAGGGAAGTTTTATTAAAGAAATAGAACACTGCAGGAGTGCAGCGGGGTGCCTCAGCAAGAGGACTGAGAGCACCACTGTGGATTTTTCCTTGGGGGTATTTATGGACCCTTAAGTAGGAGCCGAAGGGTAATTTGCAAGATAAATGATTACATTTGTAGACATTTTGGTGCCTTGATATTAGCAAGGGTTACACAGTGTGTTTCTGGCATGCATGCATTCTGGAGATGTATATAAATTCTAGTTACCTATAAATTTTAAGTTGAAAACAGTCCTGAAACTAGGTGACTTTAGATAATAGGTAAGTCTAATTACTTCTAAATTTCTCAGACAAGGAGTTTTTGTCTCGGGCCTGCTGGATGGTCACCAGGTAATTTTGTTCTTCTCTATCTCCCGTCCCCTTCACCAGACCCCGGATTTCTGATGCTCTCCTTCTGATACTCTCTGTCTCCTTAACCTGATTCATTGTAAGTTTGAGAAGCATAGGAGGGCACAATGATCAAGATAGAAAATATAGTTGTTGTTGGAAAAGTACGTATTTCTGTGGGAATGCATTTTACTTCCTTGTATTGTTTTTAGCCCTGACCATTTCTGTCTCTAATCTAATGAAGGCAGCTGATGTTTTCTTGCTAATATATAACAAATTTGCTCTTCTTTAGATGGACAGCTTGATTATAGGACTGGCTTCTTTTTAACATAATGCTAATCACCATATTGACTGATAATAGATAAATATCGTTAAATCTCATTAATTTGAAACTCAAAGGACTATAAAAGATGGGCTCTGAATTAAGTAGAGTATATGTCATTTTATTTAAGAATAGAGTACATGGTTAGCTAGGAAATTGTAGCTGCTCACCAGATACTATTGAGTCAACTAGAATTATATTTTATTTTGTAATGAACAATGTAATAATGCATAGAACTAAGACACTAAACATCTTATAGTTTTGAATGTAACTGTGCCATAGTTATGCACTATTTCTACAGCAATGGATGACCCTGAAAGTGACAAAAACTGGAGAGTCAAAAGTAATGCACTAAAAATAAATGAAAATAGTCTTATTTTAGTACACATTGAGCTAGTAACAAGAGGGTAGTGTGTTGTGTTGAAATTGGGATAGCTACATAAAGAATTTGATGGTCAGAAGGCTGTGTATCTAGGAATTATGCCATTGATTGTATAGTCCCACTGGGTTCCTTCATTTAAGGACTAGTCTTTCAAGGTCAAGAGGAGCAACAAAACATAACAGTCCCTTACTTGGCCATAGATGGTTCAGCTGAAAGACCTCAGAGGTGTGATTGTGTTGTCCTTTCTGTATGGAAAGCAGTGTTTAATATAATTTTCAAAAGATAGCTTATTTTCCTTTCTACTTAATCGGCCCGTGAATACCATGGACTTTTATGTATTGGAGTATTTGTTGCTTGGAGGGTTCAAACAAAACCTGTCTGTTGGAATTTTTAAAAATTAAGTTTATCGTTTTGAACAAGCAAGACCTCTCTGTTTAACAGATGGCTCAACAGTTGTAAGAAAATTATTCACAGCCCAAAAGCAGCACAATAATTTTAAAAAATTGTTTATTCTCAATTTACATAGTTTTAAAAGAGAAAGAGATTCTATCCTGTCTCCTTGTTATTGTGCCTTTGAGAAGACAATGCATTTCTGAACTTGACAAAAGGCAAACGTCTCAGTTTCATTTGAGGCTTAAATTAGGTGGGATTTCAAATGCTTTCAATGGAAATACTATTTAAAAAACAAGATGGATGTTTTTTTCTTTCATGAAAAGGGTAAAACTCTGTTTCTTTATTTTCACTTAATTCTAATGCTATCTGACAGTCTTACTTTGCTCATGTATGTAGAACTTCACGTTTCCACACCCAGCTACCTGTCTGGAGCAGTAAACCCCAAGGCTTACTGTGACCTAGAAGTACATTTTCTTACATTTCTTATAGCTTTGTGACCTTCTTGATTTCTTCAAGTGTCTCCTTTTCTAGGAATTGCCAGTGGTCAAGGAATAGAATTTTTCTGCATATGAAGCAGATGGGCTAATATGGGAATATATATAATTTACTTTGTCAAAATCAAATGTTCTGCATTAAAAAATTTCATTTTTCAAAAGCCATGCTTGTTGTCACTTTGATGAGAGTTTGTAGAGTCAAAACCATAACCCCATTATATAGAATATTGATATTATGTCAAGTAGAATGATGGATTTATAGTACTGGAACGGATCTTGAAAGGAAATTTTGTCAAAAACATTGCCTTAAACCAAGACATGCTCACATTATCTCAGAAGGGAATTCAGAATAATTTTCCATAAACTTTTCTAGGATTCTAAACTCTCAAAAGTCTTTCTTATTTTTTTTAAAGATCAGAAAGTCTTACATTGGTCAACTTAGAATCTTACTTCTAACTGACATCATTTTCTTTTTGGAGGAGGTATCACAAAGAATTTAGGAAAAAGTCGTCAAAAAATTTTTTTTAGGCATTTGAAACAAAGTATCAACAGCTGGTAGGAATCTATTCTCCTTATAGTTAAATGATATCCTTGATGGGTTTGAACTTATGCTTTATCTTAAGTGTGGACACATAACCCTATTGATACATCATTAGTAAAGCTGATGCCAAGTGTTTGCTCCCTTCACAGTGCAATTAGCCCTATTTTGTTCCCTGGCCGTAGACTATACCTGTAATCTCAGCCAACTCTGTAAAAAATATGTATTATAATTTTAAGGGGGATCTGGGAGGCAATGTGGATGGATGAGGGAACTGTCTCTCTTTTAATTGAAAAAAAAATCTGCTTTACTGATAGACTCAGTTGTATTGTTTTCTTATAAAGGAGAGCCTGCCGAAACTAATGCAGTGGAAGTCTACTGTGATACAAGGGGTGTTCAAAAACTTCATGGAAAATGCGTATTATAGAAAAAAACTATGCTTGGATTTTAAAATATTTATGCACAAAAATTAACTTGTACTGACTAGTTAGAATATTTTTGAATAGTACCTAGTTTGAGGCATTAAGAAGGATAATGCAATTTGAAAAGAGACCGTATTAGAGTAACATGAATTCTACTAAAATTGAAGCAAGAGCAAACATGAAATTTATGGTGAAAGTTGGGTGGAAGAATGGCAAAATTATTGATGCTTTATGAAAAGTTTATGGAGACAATCTCCCAAAGAAATCAGCAGTTTACAAATAGATAACTCATATTAGGAAGGAACAGTGTAATGTTGACCAGGAAGCCTGCCGCAGCAGACCATCCACATAAATTTGCCAACTAACTTTACAAATTTTGTGAGGAAAACACTCATCTTCCACATGCCCTAATTGAAGTGAATCAACAACTAATAGCAGAAACAATAGCCAGTGCCACAGACATCTCACATGATTCAGTTCTCACAATTCTGAGTGAAAAATTAAAGTTGAACAAACCTTCTGCTTGATGGGTGCCAAAACTGTTGCACCCAGCATAGCTGAGGAGAAGAGCAGAGCTTTAAATAGACATTTTAAACAAGTAAGATCAAAATCCTGAAGCATTTCTTCAAAGAATTGTAACAGGAGATGAAACATGGCTTTACCAGTATGATCCTGACAATGAGGCCTAATTAAAGCCATGGCTACCAAGAGGTGGAAGTGATTCACTCAAATCAAAAGTGGACCGTGAAGAGCAAAGGTTGTAGCAACAGTTTTTTGGGTATGGTCAAGTCATTTTGCTTGTTGACATTGTGGCTGGTCAAATAATAACATCTGCTTATTATGAGAGTATTTTGAGAAAGTTATTTAAATCTTTAGCAGAAAAATGCCCAGGAAAGCTTCACCAGAGAGTCCTTTTCCACCAGTACAATGATCCTGCTCATTTCTCTCATCCAGCAATGGCAATTTTGGTAGAGTTTTGATGGGAAGTCATTACGCATCCACCTTAAAGTCATAATTTGTCTTCTTCTGACTTCATTTGTTTCCTAATATTAAATATTTTAAAAGTCTATAAAAGGAACCCATATTTCTTCAGTTAATAATGTAAATAAGATCACATTAACATGGTTAGATTCCCAGGACCCTCAGCTTTTAGAGATGAACTAAATGGCTGGTGTTATTTACAAAAGTATCTTGAACTTGATGAACTTTATGTTGAAAAATAAAGCTTATAGTTTGTATTTTTACCTTTTAATTCCCCTTTTCTATGAACTTATTGAAACCCCCAAATTCAAATATTTATTTGGTATCTGTCTCTTATATCTATACAATATTTGAAAATCTTAGATACCTAAAAGCCCCCTTTCTCTTAGTTATCGTGTAGGGTAAATGAAGTCACTTCCCACCCACTGATGTTCTCAAAACATCTCTAAAGATAAGCACTCATGCAAATTATCATGATGACTTTGCAATTGCTTTTGATGTCAGCAGTGTACCTAAGATAGCTGTGCTCAGCAAAAGAAAGGCATATTTTTCTGCTAAATCAATGCCAGGCATTGTGTTTTACATCTCCCCAAAACTGGTACTTTGTGAGAAGAGTTACAGTGGCTATCAATCACTAGCAGGATCCACCAGATCAGATTGATTCTGATAGTTAAAACTACCATACCATTTTCAGGCCTGTGAACATTGTACTGTTTTCCAAAGTGTCTGCAGTTTAGATATTTCCGCACCTCTGTTCCCAGTCTAAGATGCTACAGTAACCTATTGACTTTTCTAGAAACCATGTTCCTTTGCTAGAATATTACCTCTGTTTTCATTAATTGACGAATTGGTTGTCAATCATAAGTAACTCCACAGGTAACTGAATTTTATTATGTATAGTCATGCAATAACTTGAAACCTACATAATTTCCTTTTGATACCATTAAGGAGAAGGAAAGCCCTCTTCTTCTACCTGCTTTCCTCATTCGTTTTAGTTTTAAAATTGAAAGGTAACATTGATATAGTAGCAAAAAACTGTAAGCACAATTTTTAGGGCTTAGATTCTTGTCATTTTTTGATTGCTATCTAGTTGAATGACCTCAAGCAGGAGAGTCATATAACTTCTTAGAGCCTCAGTTTCTTCTTTTTTCAGATAATAGCACAATCATAAATGCCTTTTGAAATAGCAATGCATTATGTTAAATAAAGGGCAATATTGTTAACGTTACTTTGAAAACCCTCTACATTTGTCCTTTTTTTAAAAAAAAAGTTCAATAATTTCTGCCTTTTTTCCTTATATTTCTTTTTCCCCTATTATGAAAGAGTTGCTAATATAATGTCTTGAATTTTCTTAATTATTCTTTCCAAAGAAGTTATAATTACATAAATTTTGCATTTTGGAGAGAGCTTGTTATTATGCTTAGACTTGAAACATGGACATTTGTTAAACATTAAAGAACTACTCCTGTCTTATCATTTAGATCTTTGGAAATAAAGCAGTGGAAGAGACTACAATCTGGCCCTTACACTGGAATGAAATACAATTTTCTGAAACGTAGAGGCATTTTTCTTTTGCTGTTTCTATTTCATTCAGGCTGGTAAATGCCTAAGGGACACAGCACATTTTGGACACTGCTTCTGTTCCACTGCTTTTCTTGGTCCATGTCCTCTGAAGGAAAAGTCTCCGGAAGCATCAGCAGTAGGAGGCTTTCTCAATGTAAACAGATGTGTGATTCTCTTCGATTTGGTGGAATCGGGTCTCCAACACGTTTAAACTCTTTGCTTAGTTGATATGGCGAGTCTCTCAAATTATCTAATTGATGTGAACCCCATTCTATTCAGGAGGTTAGAGAAGTGAGGAATCTGTTGGGAATGAGGTAAATGCAAGGAATTCTTAGATGGAAGAGTCTTCACTCCCTTGTTCATTTTCCAGATTGGTGGAACTTAAAATAGTCCATCCTGTAACATGTGACATAGGCAAAGGAGAGTAAGGTTTATTTTAGATAAAAGGGAGATTTCTTGAAATAATACAATAGATAGTTTCATGAACATCCATCCTTCTAGCTTATCAGGCCAGAAATAGCAGGCAATCTTTGATTCCTCCCTTTTTAGAAGCAGATTTATTGAAGTATAGTTGATATAAAAAAAACTGCATGTGTCTAATGTATATAATTTCATGAGTTTGGACATATGCATACACCAATGATACCATCACCACAATCAAAATAATAAATGTATCCATCCCCTCCAAAAGTTTTCTAGTGTCCTTTGTGTGTATGAGTGTGGTAAGAACACTAAATATGAGATCTACACTCAACAAAATTTTAAGTGTGCAATATTGTGTTGTTTTCTATAGGTGCTATGTTATACAGCAGATCTCTAGAACTTACTCATTCAGCATAACAGAAACTTTATGCTCATTGAGCAAAATCTCATTTTGTCTTCCCCACAAGCTCCTGACATCCACCATTCTACTCTGCTTTTATGAGTTTGAATATTTTAAATATCTCGTATGAGTGGAACCATGCAGTATATGCCCTTCTCTGACTGGCTTATTTCTCTTAGCATAATCTCCTCCAGATTCATCTATGTTGTTGCAAATGGCAGAACTTCCTTCTTTTATAAGCCTGAATAGTATTCCATTGTGTGTCTTTACCATATTTTCTTTATTCACTTATTTGTTGATGAATATTTAGATTCTTTGCATATCTTGGCTGTTGTGAATAATGCTACAATAAACACAGGAGTGCAAATATCTGTTTGAGATCTTCATTTCAGTTCTTTTGGATATGTACTCAGAAGTGGGATGGTTGGATCATCTGATTATTATATTTTTAATATTTTGAGGAAGCTCCATACTGTTTTGTATAGTGGCAGCAGCATTTTGCTTTCCCACCAACAGTGTGAAAAAGTTTGAATTTCTCCGCATTTTCTCCTATACCTCTCTCTCTCTCTCTCTCTCTCTCTCTCTCTCTCTCTCTCTCCCCCCCTCTCTCTCTCCCTCCTCCCTCCCTCCCTCTGTCTCTTTCTGTCTTTCTAGATAATGGGATACTGGTTGTGCTAACATGTGTGAGGTGATTACCACAAAATTCACCCATTTAAAATGTACAATACAGTGGTTTTTTATATATTCGCAGAGTTCTGTAACCATCATCACAATCAATTTTACATTTTTATCACACTCCCCCTAAAATCCCCATACTCGTTATCAGTCACTCACCATCTTCCTACAGTCCCCCCACCCAGCCCCTGGCAAAAATTAATCTGCTTTCTGTGTGTAGATTTGCCTATTCTAGCTTGTCTTGTTCTTGATCTTAGAGGAAAACCTTTCAGTTTATTTTTAACATTGAGTATTATGTTAGCTGTAGGCTTGTCATATATGATCTTTATTATGTTGAGGTGCCTATACCTATTAATAGGTTCCAGAGCATTTTTTATCATCAAAGGGTGTTGAATTTTTTCAAACACTTTTTCTGCAATGATTGAGAGGATAATATGCTTTTTATTAATTCTGTTAATGTGGTGTATCACATTTATTAGTTTGCAAATTTTAAACCGTCCTAGCTTCCCAGGGATAAACCCCACTTGGTCATAGTATGTAATAATTTAAATGTGCTATTGATTTCAATTTGCAAGTGTTTTGTGGATGATTTTGGCACCTATGTTCATCAGGGTTATTGATCTGTAATTTTCTTAACTTGTTTTGTCTTTGTGTGGTTTTGGTATCATGGTTGTGCTGGCCTCACAAAATGAATTTGGAAGTGTTCCTTCATACCCTACATCTAATCCATCAGCAAATAGCACTGATTTAAATTTGTCCACTTCTCACCATATCCAGTGCTGTAACTCTAATCTAAGGTACAATTTCTCATTTGTGTTATTGTCACTAGTATCTAACTTACCTCTCTGCTTTCATTCTTGACCCACAGTCTATTCTTAACACATTATGAATTGTCATTCTTTAAAAAGTTAAGTTATATTGCATTACTCCTTTGATCAACATTCTCCAATGGATTTGCATTTCACTTACAGTTTATAACAAAGTCATACCAATAAGTACAAGGTCCTATACAGTCTTTACGACCCTTATGTTATGTCTCTATCTTAATCTCCTACTATTTGTTCTCTTTATTTCAAGTCATTTCACTCCACCCACATTTTCATCCTTGGTACTCCTTGAGTATTCTAGGCATATTCCTTCATTAAGGACTTTGTACTGGCTGTTGCATCTGTCTGAAAACCTCTCCATCTCCACCCCCACCCATATCTACAGGACCAACTTCTTCACCTCCTGTAAGTCTTTATTTAAATGTCATCTAACTCACCAACCCATCTACCTAGCCCTTACCCCACATTACCAGTTTCTTTTACATTTAATTTTTCTTCTTTTTCCTTAGCACTTATTACTTTCTACCACCTGTGTAATGTACTTATGATGCTTATTGTTTTCTGTCTCTCTTCCACCACTAGAAAGTAATCTTCATAGGAGTAAGGACCTTTGTTTTATTCACCAATATAAAACTGATGCTTAGAATAATGTTTGGTATATAGTAGGCATTCAAGAAACATTTGTTACATGAATAGAAAAGTGAATGTATGAATGGAAGTATAGAAAACTGAAATGATAAGAAATAGAATAGAGCAGGGCTAGGTGGTGACTGACCCAGGCATACAGGTAACTAAAGGAACTTCTTTATCTCATTTGTATTATTTTGTGCACTACGATCTTTTCCACCCTACTTTGTTGTATATATTTGTTCCGTCATCCACACAATGATGTTTTATGGTTGTAAGCAAACAAATCTTGTTCTGGTTTTGTTAAGCTCATTCCTAAGTATTTTATTGTTCTGATGCTATCACAAGTATAATTGTTTCTTAATTTCATTTTCAGATTGCTCATTGTTACTGCATAGATAAAAATTTGAATTTTTATATTCATCTTGTATACAAAATCTTTGCTGAACTTGCCTATTAGCTTATATTTTTAATGGATTTCTTAGGATTTTCAATATATAAGATCATGTCATTTGTAAATAGAGATAGTTTTACTTCTTTTCCAATTGGATACTTTTAATTTCATTTTTTTATCTAATTGCTTGGCTATAACCTTCAGTCCAATGTTGAGTAGCAGTGGTAAAAGTGGACATTCTTGTCTTGTTCTTTTTTTTTCTCTTTTAAATGACAGAAAAAAATGCATGTATTTATTATGTACGAGTGATGTTTTGAGGAATATATACATTCTCGAATGACTAAATCTAGTTAATTAATGTGGAAATTACTTCACAAGTTATTTTTGTGATGAGAACACTTAACATTAACTCTCTTAACGTTTTTCCAATGCTGGAGTTATATTGTATTGACTATTGTTACCATGTAGCACAATTAATCTCTTGAACTTATTCCTCCTATCTAAATATAATTTTTAATCCTTTGACTGACATCACCTCAACCTCCTCCCCCAACTCTCCCTATCTGGTAACCACCATTCTACTCTCAAGTTCTATAAAATCAACTTTTTTAGTTTCCACATATGAATGAGATCATGTCATATTTGTCTTTCTCTGCCTGGCTTATTTCAGTTAACATAATGTCTTTCAGGTTCGTCTATGTTGTTGCAAATGGCAGGATTTCCTTCCTGTTTTTATGGCAGAATAGTATTCCACTGTGTATATATACTACATTTCCGTTATTCATTCATCCATTGATGGCCTTATCTTATACTTTATCTTAGGGCAAACGCTTCCAGTCTTTAATCATTAAGTATGTTAGCTGTGGGACTTCCATAGATTCCTTGTATCAAGTTCTGGATGTCCTCTTCTGTTCCTAGTGCATTGAATTTTTTTTTTTTTTTTTCATGTAAAGGCACTGGATTTTGTCAGATGCTTTTTCTGCATCTGGTGAGATGATCGTGTGGTTTTGCTTTTTATTCTATAAACACGGTGCACACTCTGGTTTGAAAGATGGTGTCTCCTCCGAAATTCATGTTGAAACTTTATTCCCAATGTAGCAATATTAATTAGTGAGGCTTATGGGAGGTGATTAAGTCATGAGGACTCCACCCTCATGAATAAGATTAGCAGCCTTATAAAACACTCAGGTTTGAAGGAGACACTCTCCTGCCCTTCAGTCCCTTCCCTCCCTTCTGCCATGAGAAGATACAGTATTCATTTCCTCTGAAGGATGCAGCAACAAGGCACCATCTTGGAACCAGACAGCAGTCCTCATCAAATACTAAATGCTGGCACCTTGATTTTGTACCTGGCAGCCTTCAGAACTATGAAAAAAAATATATATTTTTTGTTTTTTATAAGTTACGCAGCCTGTGGTATTTTGTTATAGCAGCACAGACTGAAACAGTATGTTATATTGATTGGTCTACAAATGTTATCAGCTTTCAATTCCTGGGATAAATTTCACTTGGTTATATTGTACAGTCTTGTATAATTATTTTTACGTGTTGGGTTTGGTTTGCTAATATTTTGTCGAAGATTTTTGCATCTATATTCATAAGGGATATTAGTATTTAGCTTGTGTGTGTATAATGTTTGTCTGGTCTTGGTATTTGGGTAATACTGGCCTGATAAAGTGAATTGAAAAGTGTTTCCTCCTATTCTACCCTTTGGAGAAGTTTGAGAAGCATTGGTGTTAATCCTTTACATGTTTGAAGAAATTACGAGTGAAATATTGGCATGGGATTTTTTTTTTTTTTAGGCAGTTGTTTCATTACTGATTTGATCTCTTTATTTGTTGTATTTCTATTTGGATTTAAAAAATATATATCTTCTTGAGTCCGTTTTGTATGTTTGTGTCTTTCTGGAAAATGTATCCATTTCACATAAATTATCTAATTTATTGATTTGTTGGTATACAATTGCTCATTGTATTTTATTTCTTTTTCTTTATTTTATTTTATTTTTCCTGGCAGAGTCTTGCTTTGTTGCCCAGACTGGAGGGCAGTAGCGCAATCTCAGCTCACTACAACTTCTACTTCTGGGTTCAAGCGATTCTTGTGCCTCAGCCTCCCAAGTAGCTGGGATTACAGGTCTGTGCCACCACGCCCGGCTAAGTTTTGTATATTTAGTAGAGACGGAGTTTTGCTATGTTGGTCAGGCGTCTCGAACTCTTGACCTCGAGTGATCCGCCTGCCTCGGCCTCCTAAATTGCTGGGATTACAGGCGTGAGCCACTGTGCCCAGCCAATGCTTTTTATTTCATAATGTTGGTAGTCATGTCCCCTCTTTTATTTCTGATTCTAGTAATTGAATCTTCTCTCTCTTTTTCTTGGTCAGTGTAGCTAAATGTTTGTAAATTTTGTTGAGCTTTTCAAAACTATAACCTTTGTTTTCATTGATTTTATCTATTTTTAGTCTCTGTTCCATTTATTTACACGCTAATGTTTATTATTTTCTTCCTTGTGCTTGCTCTGGGTTTTTTCTTCTCCTAGGCTTTTAGGATGGAAGATTAGGCTATTGATTGAGACTTTTCTTGGGGGAATTTTTGTGTCTCGTGGCATAAAGTTATCACTTCTAAGAATTGTTGTTGTTGTTCCCATTCTCGAAGAGAATGTCTATTCCGTGTACCAATGTACCTAGTAGGGTTGTTAACCAGTACTTTATTTTAAACAGTTAAAAAAAAAAAAAGAAAAGAAAAAGTAAGGGGGCCGGGCGAGGCACCCCAGGGTGGCAGTGGCACCTGTGCTAGGAGCTGAAGATGGAACCCGGACTGAGGCACATCGGCTGCAGTGGCGAGTGCTGGAGGCAAGGTGAGGTGAACTAGAGCTGTCCCCACTGCCTGACCGCCCATAGAGGCTGAGCTGTGGCCTTCTCAGGGCTGAGCAGCATGGAGCAGCGTGGGAAAAATGGGTATGGCAGTGATTTCCCACCCCCGCCCCGTGCCCCTGCCCCGTGCCCCTGCCCCACCGAGCTGGAACTAGTCTTGGACAAGATATGAGAAATGAGTGTTGGACGTTGAAGAATAAAGTTGTTGGATAACCTGATGATGGCAAATGTCTTCGTTTATTTGATTGTGGAAGCCTCCAAAAGCAGTAGCCAATAATAATAATAAATGTAAGGTGGGTTAATAATAATACCTAAAGAGAAGTTTTGGAAGATTGCTACACCTCTGGAGGCAAACTGGAACAGAGAACAAGAAAAGCTGAACAAGTGATACAATCCCATCCTGAGTACGTTGGCCAACCAGATGGGGAAGTGTACCGGTTTTCCAGTATATGTCATATGAATTACAGTGAACCTGACTTGAGGGTCACGTCAGTGGTTACAGATTTTAACAATTTCCCAGACAGATTTGAAGACTTTCTGATGTATTTGAGATGCCGCAATGATTCACTGCTTATAGATCAGCCAGATAAATGTGCAAAGAAGCACTTCTTATTTATGGTGATTACATACCTCACTCCGCATTTTGCCAGAAGGCAAGTGATTCCGGATTCCTGGGTCACAGAAAGCAACGTGGGAAACCAAAGGGTGATGTAAGTTTTCTTGCTGGGCCAGATACCCCCAGAGGTCAACCACCCGGACTTTTGTGATATGCTGAAATTTGAGAATGAGAAGCACCAAGACGTTTTTATGCGGAGCTATAGAGGCACTTTCTTCAACTTGTCTCTGAAAGAAGTATTGTTTCTCTCTGGGTAAGTACTTCCTGCCAAGACACTCAGTTTGTTTTCAAAGACAAAGATGATGTTTTTGTGAACACCCATCACATACTGAATTACGTGAATAGCTTATCCAAGAAAAAAAGCCAAAGATCTGTTTATAGGTGATGTGATCCACAATGCTGGACCTCATGGGGATACGAAGCTGAAATACTACATTCTAGAAGTCCTTTACTCTGTCCTCTACTCACGCTATGCAAGGGGGTGGGCGGATTCCTCTAGTCCAGCCACCTGGCTCTGAGGCTGTACCATATCATGACTGGGTCCATCTCTAACCTATTGATGATTTTTATACTGGAATGTGCCTTCAAAAACTTAGCCTTGTTCCAGAGAAACACAAAGGCTTCAGGACATTGGATATGAAGGAGACAAACAAGAAAACATTTGTTCCCACATAGATCTGATGTTAGTACATAGTAGAAAACCTAAAGAGATGATTGATATTTGGTCTTGGTTGCAAAATGTTTATTTAAAATGCTAAAATATATCCAAACTAAATTTTGCATAGAAAGGTGTCTTTTGAGTAGTTCCCATGTTGTGTTCTCACATTACAATATTTTTTAAAAATTAAATTTAGGTTTTTTGTTTTTTTTTTTTTAAATTCTGGGATACATGTGCATGACATGCAGGTTTGTTACATAGGTAAACGTTTGCCATGGTGGTTTGCTGCACCTGTCAACCCATCACCTAGATATTAAGCTTAGCACTCATTAGCTATTTTTCCTGGTGCTCTTCTTCCCCCTCCCCCTCCACAAGCCCCAGTGTGTGTTGTTCCCCTCCCTGTGTCCATGTTTTCTCATTCTTCAGCTCCCACTTACAAGTGAGAACATGTGGTGTTTGGTTTTCTGTTCGTGCCTTAGTTTGCAGAGAATAATGGCTTTGAACTCCATGCATGTTCCTGTAAAGGGTATGATCTCATTCATTTTTATGGCGGCATAGTATTATATGGTGTATATGTACCAAATTTTCTTTATCCAGTTTATCATTGATGGACATTTGGGTTGATTCCATGTCTTTGCTATTGCGAATAGGGCTGAAATCAACATACATGTGCATGTATCTTTATAATAGAATGAGTAGTGTTCCTTTGGGTGTATCCCCAGTAATGGGATTGCTGGGTCAAATGATATTTCTGCCTCTAGGTCTTTGAGGAATTGCCCCACTGTCTTCCACAATGGTTGAACTAATTTACTTTCCTACCGTAGTGTAAATGTGTTCCTCTTTCTCCTCAGCCTCACGAGCATCTGTTGTTTCTTGACTTTTTAATAATCATCATTCTGACTGGCATGAGATGGTATCTCACTGTGGTTTTGATTTGCATTTCTGTAATGATCAGTGATGTGGAGCTTTTTTTCATGCTTGTTGGCCTCATGAATGTCTTCTCCTGAGAAATGTGTGTTCATGTTCTTTGCCCACTTTTTAATGAGTTGTTTGTTTTTTTGTCTTGTAAATTTGTTTAAGTTTCTTGCAGATTCTGGATATTAGCCCCTTGTCAAATGGATATATTACAAAATTTTTCTCCCATTGTGTAGGTTGTCTGTTTACTCTGTTGATAGGTTCTTTTGTGTGCAGAAGCTCTTTACTTTAATTAGATCCTATTTTTCAATATTAGCTTTTGTGGCAATTGCTTTTGATGTTTTTATCAGGAAATCTTTGCCTGTGCCTATGTCCTGAATGGTATTACCTAGATTTGCTTTGTAAGGTTTTTGTTATTTAAGTCTTTAATCCCTCTTCAGTTAATTTTTGTATAAGGTGTAAGGAAGGGGTCCAGTTTCAATTTTCTGCATATGGCTAGCCAGTTCTCCCAGCACCATTTATTAATGGTGGGAATTCTTTCTTCATTGCTTGTTTTTGTCAGCGTTGTCAAAGATCAGATGGTTGTAGATGTGCGGTCTTGTTTCTCAGATCTCTATTCCATTTCTTTGGTCTATGTGTCTGTTTTTGTACCAGTACCATGCTGTTTTGGTTACTGCAACCTTGTAGTATATTTTCAAGTCTGGTGGTGTGATGCCTCCAGCTTTGTTCTTTTGCTTAGGACTGTCTTGACTATATGAGCTCTTCTTTGGTTCCATATGAATTTTAAAGTAGTTTTTCTAATTCTGTGAAGAATGTCAATGATAGTTTAATGGGAATAGCATTGAATCTATAAATTACTTTGGGCAGTATGACCATTTTCACAATATTGATTCTTTTTATCCATGAGCATGGAATGTTTTTCCATTGTTTGTGTCATCTCTGATTTTCTTGAGCAGTGGTTTGTAGTTCTCACTGAAGAGGTCCTTCACTTCCCTTGTTAGCATATTTCTAGTTGTGTTGTTCTCTTTGTAGCAATTGTGAATGGGAGTTCATTCATGATTTGGTTCTCTGTTTGTCTATTATTGCCATATAGGAATGCTTGTGAATTTTGCACATTGATTTTGTATCCTGAGACTTTGCTGAAGTTTCTTATCACCTTAAGAACCATTTGGGTTGAGACAATGGGGTTTTCTAGATATAGGATTATGTCATCTGCAAACAGAGACAGTTTGACTTTCTCTCTTCCTATTTGAATGTCCTTTCTTTCTTTCTCTTGCCTGATTACCCTGGCCAGAATTTCCAATACTATGTTGAATAGGAGTGGTGAGAGAGGGCATCCCTGTCTTGTGCTGGTTTTCAAGGGGAATGCTTCCAGCTTTTGCCCATTCAGTATGATATTGGCTGTATGTCATAAATGGCTCTTATTCTTTTGAGGTATATTCCATCAATACCTAGTTTATTGAGAGTTTTTAACAAGAAGGGATGTTAAATTTTATTGAATGCTTTTTCTGCATCTCTTGAGATAGTCATGTGGTTTTTGTCTTTGGTACTGTTTATATATTGAATTACGTTGGTTGATTTCCATATGTTGAACCAGCCTTGTATCCTTGGGATGAAGTTGACTCGATTGTGTTGGATAAGCTTTTTGATGTGCTGCTCGATTTGGTCTGCTGGTATTTTATTAAGGATTATTTCATTGATTTTATCAGGGATATTGGCCTGAAGTTTTCTTTTTTTGTTGTATCTCTGATAGGTTTTGGTATCAGGATGATGCTGGCCTCATAAAATGAGTTAGAGAGGAGTCTGTTCCTTTTCATTTGTTTGGAATAGTTTCAGAAGAAGTGGTACCAGCTCTTCTTTGTACCTCTGGTAGAATTCAGCTGTAAATCCATCTGGTTCTGGGATTTTTTTGGTTGGTAGGCTATTTATTACTGCCTAAATTTTAGAACTTGTTATTGGTCTATTCAGGGATTCAACTTCTTCCTTGTTCAATCTAGGGAGGGTATATGTGTCCAGGAATTTATCTATTTCTTCTGGATTTTTTAGTTTATTTGCATAGAGGCGTTTATAGTATTCTCTGATGGTTGTTTGTATTTCTGTGGCATCAGTGATTATATACCTTTTATCATTTTTTATTGTTTCTATTTGATTCTTCTCTCTTTTCTTCTTTATTAGTTTAGCTAGTGGTCTGTTTTATTTTTTTCCAAAAACCTAGCTCCTGTGTTCATTGTTTTTTTCTCTGTCTCCTTCAGTTCTGGTCTGATCTTGGCGATTTCTATTCTTCTGCTAACTTTGGGATTTGTTTGCTCTTGGCTCTCTAGTTCTTTTTGTTGTGGTATTAGGTGTCAATTTGAGATCTTTCTAGCTTTTTAATGTGGGCATTTAGTGCTATAAATTTCCCTCTTAACGCTGCCTTAGGTGAGTGTCAGAGATTCTGGCACGTTGTCTCTTTGCGCTCATTGGTTCCAAAGAACTTCTTGATTTGTGCCTTAATTTTGTTATTTGCCCAGCAGTCATTCAGGAGTGGATTGTTAAATTTCCATGTAGTTTTGTGTTTTTGAGTGAATTTCTTAATCTTGAGTTCTAATTTGATCGTACTGTGGTCTGAGAAACTGTTTTGATTTCAGTTCATTTGCATTTGCTGAGGAGTGTTTACTTCCAATTATGTGATTGATTTTAGAATAAATGCCATGTGGCACTGAGAAGAATGTATATTCTGTTATTTTTAAGTGAAGAATTCTGTAGATATCTATCAGGTCCACTTGATTCAGAGCTGAGTCCAAGTCCTGAATATCCTTGTTAATTTTCTGTCTCGATGATCTGTCTAATATTGACAGTGGGGTGTTAAAGTCTCCCACTATTATTGTGTGGGAGTCTAAGTCTCTTAGTAGGTCTCTAAGAACTTATTTTATGAATCTGAGTGCTCCCATATTGGGTGCATGTATATTTAGGATGGTTAAGTCTTCTTGTTGAATTGAACCCTTTACCGTTATGTAATGCTCTTCTTTGTCTGTTTTGATCTTTGTTGGTTTAAAGTCTGTTTTGTCAGAAACTAGGATTGCAACCCCTGCATTTTTCTGCTTTTCATTTGCTTGATAAATTTTCCTCTATTCCTTTATTTTGAGCCTATGTGTGTTTTTGCATGTGAGATGGGTCTCTTGAATACAGTACACCGATGGGTTTTGACTTTTTATCCAGCTTGTCATTCTGTGTCTTTAAATTGGCATGTTTAGCCAATTTACATTTCAGGTAACTATTGTTATGTGTGAATTTGATCCTGTCATCATAATGCTAGTGTTTTTTTTTTTTTTTTTTCAGACTTGATTGTCATTGGTCTTTGTACTTCGGTTTGTTTCTGAAGTGGCTGGTAATGGTTTTTCCTTTCCATATTTAGTGTTTCCTTGAGGAGCTCTAGCAAGGCAGGCCCAGGAGTGACAAATTTCCTCAGCATTTGCTTGTCTGAAAAGGATCTTATTTCTCCTTCCCTTAAGAGGCTTAGTTTGGCTGAATATGAAATCCTGGGATGAAAATTCTTTTCTTTAAGAATGTTGAATTTTGGTCCCCAAACTCTTCTGGCTTGTAGGGTTTCCGCTGAAAAGTCTTCTGTTAGTCTGATGGGCTTCCTTTTGTACATGACCTGGCCTTTCTTTCTGGCTGCCCTTAACATGTTTTTCTTCATTTTGACTTTGGAGAATCTGATGATTAAGTGCCTTAGGGTTGATCTTTTTATGAAGTATCTTACTGGAATTCTCTGGATTTCCTGAAAAATTGGAATGTTGGCCTGTCTTGCTAGGTTGAGGAAGTTCTCCTGGATGATATCCTAAAAATATGTTTTCCAACTTGGTTCTATTCTCCCTGTCTCTTTCAGGTACCCACAATCAGTCATAAGTTTTTTTTGTTTGTTTGTTTGTTTTTACATAATGCCATAGTTCTTGAAGGTTTTGTTTATTCCTTTTGATTCTTTATCTTCTAATCTTGCTGCCTGTCTTCTTTCAGCGAGATAGTCTCCTGGCTCTGAAATTCTTTCTTCTGGTGGGTCTATTCAGTTATTCATACTTGTGGTTGCATTGTGAAGTTCTCATGTTGTGTTTTTCATCTTCAGTAGGTCATTTATTTTCCTCTCTAAACTTGTTATTCTGGGTTACAGCTCCTGTGATGTTTTATCATGGTTTTTAGCTTCTTTGCATTGGATTAGAACATGCTTTTTTAGCTCAGCAAAATTTGTTATTACCCACCTTCTGAAGCCTGTTCTGTCAATTCATCTATCTCAGCCTCAGCCCAGTTCTATAGCCTTGCTGGAGAGGTGTTGCAATCATTTGCAGGAGAAGAGGCGCTCTTTTTGAGTTTTCAGCATTTTTTCAGTGGTTCTTTCTTATCTTCATGAATTTATGTAGCTTCAATCTTTGAGGCTGCTGACCTCTGGATGGAGTTTTTGTGGGGACTTCTTTTTTGATGCTGTTGCTGTTGTTGCTTTCTGTTCATTTGTCTTTCTTTTAACAGTCAGGCCCCTTTTCTGTTGGGCTGCTGTGGTTTTCTGGGGGTCCACTCCAGACTGTATTTTGCCTGGGTCCCTTCCACACCTGGAGGGATCACTAGTAGAGGCTGCAGAACAAGAAAGATGGCTGCCTGTTCCTTCCTCTGGGAGCTCCGTCCCAGAGGGGCATCAACCTGATGCCTGCAGGGATGCTCCTATGTAAGGTGTCTGGCAACCCCTGCTGGGGGTCTGACACAGTCAGGAGGCACAGGATCAGGGGCCCACTTAATGAAGTACTCAGGCTGCCCCTTTGCTGAGGGGATGCACTGCACTGGGGGGAATCCCACTTATCTGGACTGTCTGGATTCTTCAGTGCAAACAGGGGTAAAGACTAAATTCACTGATCCATGGAGACCATGACCACCACTCCCCCCAGGAGCTCTGTCCCAAGGAGATTAGAGTTCTGTCTGTAAACCCCTGGCTAGAGTTGATGAGATTCCCAAAGAAGGCCCCACCCAGTGAGGAGGGATGAGTCAAGGTCCAGCATAAAGAGGCAGTCTGGCCACAATTAGCCATAGCTGCTGTGCTGCACTGTGGGGAATTCCTCCTGGTTCCAAACCACACAGTCTCCCCAGCACTGGCAGAGGAAAAACAGCAGACTGGAGCTGAGGTGATAGCTGCCACCCCTCCCTCCAGGAGCTCAGTTGTGTTAGATAGCAGGCATCTGCAATGATGATAGCCACCCCTTCCTCCAGAAACTTGGTAGTCGTAGGCAGTTTCCAGCTGAGTGGCTGCAGAGAATCTGCACGGCTCTGTGCTTGGGACTCAAGGCCCTGGTGGCATGGGCTCACAAGGGTTGTCTCCTGATCTGCAGGCTGCACAGATCCATGGATAAAGCGTGATTTCAAGGGCGAGTTAACACAATCACTCACTACCTTTTTGGCTGGGGGTGGGAGCTCCCTTTGCCCCATGTGACTCCCAGTTGGGCCATTGTTTCACCCTGCTTTTCTTTGCTCTCCATGGGCTGTGCCAACTGACTAGTCTGTCCCAATGAGAGAAACTAGATACCTCAGTTGCCAGTGCAAAATTCATTCACCATTTTTTCTTCTTGGTGGGAGCCTTCTACCACAGCTCTTTCCTGGGGGCCATCTTGGCCTCTCCCCCACCTACCATAATTTCTATGTTAAATCATTAAAATTGCTTTATGAGTAGTATCCATTTGAGAGCCTCTAAACCCTTCAATTTCATATTTATGTGAAGAGGGAAAGCAAAAATATGTATTTTTTTTATGGATGATATGGTAGGATGATTGATTCTGATCCTTCCTACCAGCTGGTGGTCATTATTTATTAATTTATCCCCTCTTTTCATATGAAATCGTGTTTCTGTAATTTGACCATTTTGTTATTTTTGGTTTGCCCTCCTACATCATACTACCCAATACCCAATAATACCTCCTACTACCCATAATAAAGATTGATTTATCTGTAATTCAGGTTTTTATAAACCTATTGGTTATAATGACTTTGTTATTTGTGATTTGGAGGTTTTTGTGAAATTGAATTATTTGTTCTTCTGAGATTTGGCTGATTTTTAAAAATTGTCTAGAAAAATTGACTTCTCTTGAAATTTTCTGCCACCCCAATGGTAGTTTCTTATGTTAGTTAATTTTACAAAATAAGAATCACTCATTTAATTTATATTGTTGTGGTCTCATGGTAACAATGAGAAAGAGAGTTTATTTTTTCTTATATATATTTGATTTACTAGGTGGTATCATAATTGTTATTTCATTTTACTATTTGAAAATAATGTGTATGATTCTTCAAGGGCCAACTGAAGATTGAAATGCCCCTGGCAACCATATTGTGTTCGTGAAGTTTCAGTATGGGCCAGGAAAACATGTAACTTTTGAACTTGAGTGAAAATATTGAAGTTGCAGACTTTCACATAAGTGTTTGTCAGTTTAAAATGCCAGGATTTATCATTGTCATATTTTCATATGTTGCTTATACAAGATTATTGTTCTGACTAGTGATTGCTTCCCTGTCTCTGTGTAGAAGTGCCTATGTTTTTATTTATTGTTCAGATCAAAGACCAAAACATTTTCTACAATATATTTTGTGTAATACTTTATCTATACAGTGTCATTGATGAAATATTTAACTAAATAATAATATTTTAAATGATAAGTTGTAACATGTTAAATAAGGCAAAATATTATTTTTGAACTTTAAAATCCATTTTTGGGGGTATGAATTACTAGAATTAATAAGATTCTGTCAAATTATTGCTTGTATGTACTATTTTGTAACATACTTTCTTGAAATATTTTTGTGTTTATAGATGAGGATTCTTTTTAAAAAAATTATTTTATTATTATCATATTTTTTGTTCTGGGATACATTTGTAGAATGTGCAGGTTTGTTACATAGGTATAAACATGCCATGGTGGTTTGCTGCACCCATCAAACCATAATCTACATTAGGTATTTCTCCTAATGCAATCCCTCCCCTAGACCTCCACCCCCTGACAGGCCCTGGTGTGTGATGTTCCCTTCCCTGTTTCCATGTGTTCTCTTTGTTCAAGTCCCACTTATAAGTGAGAACATGTGGTGTTTGGTTTTCTCTTTCTGTGTTAGTTTGCTGAGAATAACGGTTTTCAGCTTCATCCATGTCTCTGCAAAGGACAGGAACTCATCCTTTTTTATGACTGCATAGTATTCCATGGTGTATGTGTACCACATTTTCTTTATCCAGCCTATAATTAATGGGCATTTGGGTTCATTCCTAGTCTTTGCTATTGTGCACAGTGTTGCAATAAACATACGTGTGCATGTGTCTTTATAGTAGAATGATTTATAATCATTTGGGTATATACCCAGTAATGGCATTGCTGGGTCAAATGGTATTTCTGGCTCTAGATCATTGAGGAATCACCACACTGTCTTCCACAATGGTTGAACTAATTTACACTCCCACCAATAGTGTAAAAGCATTCCTATTTCTCCACATCCCCTCCAGCATCTGTTGTTTCCTGACTTTTTAATGACCACCATTCCAACTGGTGCGTGAAATGGCATCTCATTGTGGTTTTGATTTGCATTTCTTTAATGACCAGTGATGATGAGGTTTTTTTCCATATGTTTATTGGCTTCATAAATATCTTTTTTTTGAGACGTATCTGTTCATATCCTTCTCCCACTTTTTGATGGGGTTGTTTTTTTTTTTCTTGTAAATTTGTGTAAGTTCTTTGTAGATTCTGGATATTAGCCCTTTGTCAGATGGATAGATTGCAAAAATTTTCTCCCATTCTGTAGTTTTCCTATTCACTCTGATGATAGTTTCTTTTGCCGTGCAAAAGCTCTTTAGTTTAATTAGATCCCATTTGTCAATCTTGTCTTTTGTCGCCATTGCTTTGGGTGTTTTAGTCATGAAGTCTTTGCCCATGCCTATGTCCTGAACAGTATTGCCTAGGTTTTCTTCTAGGGTTTTTATGGTTTTAGGTCTTACGTTTAAGTCTTTAATCCATCTTGAGTTAATTTTTTTTTTGTATAAGGTGTAAGGAAGGGGTCTTTTTTCACTTTTCTGCATATGGCTCGCCAGTTTTCTCAACATCATTTATTAAATAGAAAATCCTTTCCCCATTGCTTGTTTTTGTCAGATTTTTCAAAGATCAGATGATTGTAGATGTGTGGCATTATTTCTGAGGCCTCTGTTCTGTTCCATTGGTCTATATATCTATTTTCGTACCAGTACCATGCTGTTTTGGTTACTGTAGCCTTGTAGTATAGTTTGAAGTCACATAGTGTGATGCCTCCAGCTTTGTTCTTTTTGCTTAAGATTTTCTTGGCTATACGGGCTCTTTGTTGGTTCCATATGAAATTTAAAGTAGTTTTCTCTAATTCTGTGGGAAAGTCAGTGGTGGCTTGATCGGTATACGATTGAATCTATAAATTACTTTGGGCAGTATGTCTGTTTTCACCATATTGATTCTTCCTATCCATGAGCATGGAATATTCTTCCATTTGTTTGTGTCCTCTCTTATTTCCTTGAGTAGTAGTTTGTAGTTCTTCTTGAAGAGGTCCTTCACATCCCTCGTAAGTTATATTCCTAGGTATTTTATTCTTTTGGTAGCAATTGTGAATGGGAGTTCACCCATGATTTGGCTCTTTGTCTATTATTTGTAGACAAATAGATGAAGATTCTTATAAGCTGCAACACTGAGGACTATAAAATAGTGGAAATAAAGTCACTGTATTTTTTTAAAAAGTGAAAAAAAATTAAAAATCATGAAATCCACAATATAAAGTTAGAGCATTATATAATGTACTGAATTCAAGTTAAAATGAATATTCACATGCATACATCATTACATATGTGTGGAAATCTACAAGTAGTACATAATATTATTTTTTGTACAGAATTATTTCTCTTCATTAGTGATTGGAGCACCTTCTAGACATGTGAGGCCAAGAAAAGTTTATGTTATGGATCAATTTTAGATCTTGAATTTGTAATCCTTGAATATACTTCAGTGCTTTTCCTTTTGAGTTCCTTGCCAGATTTATTAGCCTAACCTGTTAATTATAACAAAGTATTAATATAAAGCACAGATAATTCTGCCTCTCTTTTTTTATTTGCACAGACTTTTCCCTTAAAAATGTTGCATGTTTATTAATTCTATTTCTAAAAAGTAGAAATAGAATTTCTATTCTATTTCTAAGGAATAAAAGTGGGCTTTCTATTCTATTTTTTTTTTCCTCAAGGAGATATTAAGCATTCATAGGTAGCATGTACCTCCCTAATACCAGAACAGTTTTTCTGCTTCTTTGATGTGATTTTACGGCTGTCTGATGTGTTCACTATTTTTAATGCTACATATCTTTTTTTCTGCCTTATGTATATCTCAGTTGCCTTGTAGATATGGGAAAAGTTCTATCCTACTGAGTTTTGATGGAGAAAGCAATTCCAACATGAGTCTGACCTAAAACATCTCCCACATTTCCCAGGGTCATGAACAATATTTTACTTGTGTTTTAAGACTATTAAAAAGCTCCCTAGTTATAGCAGCACAGTACTTTACCTTTTATATGCATTTTGTGAGGTTTTGTCCACCATTTATTAAAACTAAAATTTTTATCTCTCCTAATGACTAATTATGGGGGGACAAATTGGGGGAGCTTTCTAATCTATGCATTTATCTCATACATTATATATATTTGTAACATTTTAATAAAATATATAACCTATGTACATACCATGTTATCCATATATGTACAGTTTAAAGAATAATTGTAAAGTAAAAACTGTTCACTCAGAAAGAGGAAATTATAAAAACAATTGAAGCCTCCTATCTCTTCCTACTGAATTGCATTTCCCTCTTTCAAGTCCAAAGAAATCACTGTTTTGAATTTTGTGTTTATAGTTTCCTTGATTCTGTATGTAAAATGTCACACTTGCATGTATTCCTAAACAATATATTATTTAGTTTTACACTGTTGCTGGGAGTGTTAAATTAGTTCAACCATTGTGGAAGACAGTGTGGTGATTCCTTAAAGATGGAGAAGCACAAATACCATTTGACCCAGCAATCCCATTGCTGGATATATACCCAAGGGAATATAGATTGTTCTATTATAAAGACACATGCATGTGTATATTCATTGCAGCATTATTCCCAATAGCAAAGACATGGAATCAACCAAAATGCCTATCACTGATAAACTGGATAAAGAAAATGTGGTACATATACATCATGGAATGCTAAGTAACCATAAAAGGGAATGAGATCTTGTGCTTTGCGGGGACATGGATGGAGTTGGAGGCCATTATCCATAGCAAACTAACACAGGAACAGAAAACCAAATACCACATGTTCTCACTTATAAATGGGAGCTAAATGGTGAGAACACATGGACACATGGGGTGGAACAACACACAGTGAGGCTTGTTGGAGGGCAGCGGGTGGGAGGAGGGAGAGACTCTGGAGGGTGGCTGCTGGGATTAATACCTGGGTGATGGGATCATCTGTGCAGGAAATCACCAGGACGCACGTTTACCTATGTAACAAATGCCCATCCTGCACATATACCCCTGAACTTTAAATGAAAATTGGAAATGGAAAAAAAAAAAAAAAACAACTTTATCCTATAAGATTCATCCATGTTGTTAGTGTTTATTCTTTAAAAAAAATCTGTTTATATATTTTGTTGCAATTTTCTGTTTAGTTGCTTATCTTTATTGATTTTCAGGAGAGAGAGAGATGTTGGATTGTAATTATTCATCATATAATTTATAAATAGATTATTTTTTTCCAGTCTTATCCCTTCCTTTTTGATATCTTCTGAGAAGAAAAGTTTAAATTTTAATTGAATTAAATTTTTTTATAGCTTGTAGCTTTTTTGCTTCTGTTTAAAATTTCTCGTATATTTTCTTCTAAAATTAAAAAAAGTTTTGCCTCTATATTTAAGTTCTTAACATATCTGGAATTAATTTTGTGTATGATGTGAAGTAAAAATCTATTTTTTATTATTTTTTCAATATTAACACTTGTCTCAGAAAACTTATTACATGTCTAGCCATTTCCAAGTTTTTGTCCATGGCTCATATTATAGTAAGTAATGCATTTCTCATTGTAATCCAGCACTAATTCTCATTTATACATATACAGGCTCAAATTTATTTTTAAATTAAATATCATTTATGTGTGGTAAACTACGTTGTTTTATATTCTATTTTTAATTTTTTTTTGGTGAGATAATTGTAGATTCAAATACAGTTTTAAAAAATAATACAGAGAGATTCCAAATACATTTTATTTAGTTTCCTCTATTGGTAACCTTTTGCATATTTTTTAATTTTTTTATGACCCACCAAATTGACTTCATGTGACTGGGAGCTGACTCAATCTTGAAAAATGATTTTTCCACTGATCTCTAATGCTGTCTCCTAAAGCTTGTGTATATGCATGCATATGTTTTGGGACAGTGTACTCTTTCTAATTATATACTGGATTATCAATTAACCACCTAAATTATTGTAGATTTATAATAATATCTGATAGGGCATTGCCAACTTGTATTTGCTTTATTAAAATTGACTTGGCTATTGTGTGTCCTATATTCTTCCATAAACATTTTAGAACAACTCAAGTTTTCTGAGCAAATCATATTGAATCCATAGATCAATTTTGGGACAAATTACATTTTTATAATATCAAGTATTTCTATATATGAATTTGGTATGCATTTCAATTTATTAATGCTAGAAATAAATTTCAACAAATGTTAATATTTTACTTAAATTTAAAATCTATTTTATTATATTTATTTCTAGGTACATTATTATTGCTGTGGTTTTTGTTTTTGTTATTATTGCAATTATAGCTTTAGAAATAACATTTTCCAACTGTTGATGGTATATAAAATATAAGTGTACATATTGATTTACATGTAAAATACAGGAGAATTATTTCACTGTGATAATTTATATATTCTTCTGTTTTTCATGTAAGCAAATAATAAGAGTTTTGTTTCTTGCTTTCCAATCTCTACACTTTTAATGTAACTTTAAAATGATAATGTAACTTTTTACATTTTTAAAATAATGTAACTTTTTGAAATTTAAAAATTTGCGGGGATTACATAGAAGGTGTGTATATTTCTGGGGTACATAAGAGGTTTTAATACACATGTGCAATGTGTAATAATCATGTCATGGAAAATGGAGTACCCATCCCCTCAAGCATTTATCCTTTGTGTTATGAACAACCTAATTCTACTCATGTAGTTATTTTTAAATGTACAATTAAATTATTATTGACTATAATCACTCTGTTGTGCTATCAAATACTAGGCCTTATTTATTCATTTAAATGATTTTTAAGGTACACATTAATCACCTAAATCTGCCCCCCAACCCCCCATTACCCTTTGCAGAATCTGATAACCATTCTTCTACTCTCTATATCCAGGGATAAAATTGTTTTGATTTTTAGATGTCACAAATAAGTGGGCACATGTTATGTTTTTCTTTCTGTGCCTGGCTTATTTAATTTAACATAATAACCTCCAGTTCCATTCATGTTTTCATGAATTTCATTCTTTTTGATGGCTCAATAGTACTCCACTGTGTAAAAGTACCACATTTTCTTTTTCCATTCATCTGTTGATGGACAAACAGTTAGTTTCCAAATCTTAGCTATTGTTAACAGTGCTGCAACAAACATGGGAGTGCAGATATCTCTTCGATATACTGATTTCTTCTTTGGGGGGTATATACCCAGCAGTGGAATTGCTGGATTGTGTCATAGCTCTATTTTTAGTTTCTTGAGGAACCTCTAAAATTCTTCATAGTGGTTGTGCTAATTTACATTCCCACCAACAGTCTACAAGGGTTACCTTTTCTCCACACCATTACCAGCATTTCTTATTGCCTCTCATTTGGATATAAGCCATGTTAACTAGGTGAGATGGTATCTCACTGTAGTTTTGATTTGCATTTCTCTGATGATTAATGATGTTGAGCAACTTTTCATATGTCTATTTGCCATTTGTATGTCTTCTTTTGAGCAATGTCTATTCAAATCTTTTGACCATTTTTTGATCAAATTATTAGATTTTTTCCTACAGAGTTGTTTGAGCTCCTTAAAGATTCTGGTTATTAATCCCTTGTCAGGTGGGAAGATTGCAAATATTTTTTCCCATTCTGTTGGTTGTCTCTTCATTTTTTTTATTGTTTCTTCTGCTGTGCAGAAGCTCTTTTACTTGGTTTGATCCCATTTGTTCATGTTTGCTTTGGTTTCCTGTTGTTGTAGAATATTACTCAATGAATCTTTGCTCACTCCAAAGTCCTAGAGAATTTCTCTAATGTTTTCTTGTAGTAGTTTTATAGTTTGAGGTCTTAGATTTAAACCTTTAATCCATTTTGATTTGATTTGTATATATGGCAAAGGGTAGAGATCTAGTTTCTTTCTTCTGCATATGGATATACAGTTTTCCTAGCACCAACCATTTATTAAAGAGACTGTCTTTTCCCAGTGTTTATGTTTGTTAATTTTTTAATTTTAATTTTTGTGGATACATAGTAGGTGTATATATTTATGGCCTTGGCACCTTTTTCAAAAATGAGTTCACTCTAGGTGTTTGGATTTGTTTCTAGGTTCTCTATTCTGTTCCAGTGGTCTATGTGTCTGATTTTATGCCAGTACCATGCTGTTTTAGTTACTATAAATTTGTAGTGTAATTTGAAGTCAACTAATGCAATTCTTCCAGTTTTCCTTTTGTTTAGCATAACGTTGGCTATTCTTGGTCTTTTATAATTCCATATAAATTACAGGATAGGTTTTTCTATTTCTGTAAAGAATTTCATTGTTATTTTGATAGAAATTGCATTGACTCTGTAAATTGCTTTGGGTAGGATGGACATTTTAACAATATTGTTTCCTCCAGTTTGTGAACATGCAATATCTTTTAATTTTTTTGTGTCCCTTTCAATTTCTTTCATCAGTGGTTTATAGTTTTTATTATAGTGATTTTTTCAGTTTTTTGGCTAAGTTAATTTCCTAGGTATTTAACTTTATTTGTGGCTCTTGTAAATGGGATAACTTGTTTGATTTCTTTTTCAAGTTGTTTCCTATTGGCATATAGAATGCTACTGATTTTTGTATGTTGACTTTGTATCTTATAACTTTACTGAATTTATCAGTTCTACAACTTATTTTGTTGAGTGTTTAGGTTTTTCCAAATGTAAGATCATATCATCTGTAAAAAAGGATAATCTGACTCTTAAATTCCAATTTGGATGCCCTTTATTTTTTTCTTGTTTGATGGCTCTAGCTAGGCTTTCCAATACTATGTTGAATAACAGAGGTGAAAATGGGCATCCTTGTCATTTGTCAGATCTTAGAGGAAAGGATTTCAGTTTTTTCCCATTCAGTATGATACCTGTTGTGTCCTATATGGCTGTTATTATGTTGAGGTATGTTTCTTCTAGCCGCATTTTTGTAGGGTTTTTAATCATGAAAGTATGTTGAATTTTATCAAGTGCTTTTTCAGCATTAATTGAATGATCTTTCTAATGTATTGATGACTTTGGTTTGCTAATATTTTGTTGAGCATTTTAACATCAATATTCATTAGGGATATTTCCCTGTTTTTCAAATATATGTTTTGGTATTCGGTTAATACTGGCCTCATAGAATGAGTTTGCAAGTATTTTCTCCTATATATTTCAGAGTACTTTGAGTATTGGTATTAGTTCTTCTTTAAATGTTTGGTAGAATTCAGCAATTAAGTCATCTGGTCTTTAATTTTTCTTTACTGGGAAAATTTTTATTTTGGCTTTGATGTTGTTATGTGTTATTACTCTGCTCGGGTTTTGAATGTCTTCCCATTTTAATCTTTGCAGGTCATATGTCTCAAAGAATTTGTCCATTTCTCCTAGATTTTCCAATTTATTGGCATATAGTTGCTCATAGTAGCCAGTAATGATTCTTTGAATTTCTGCCATATCAGTTGTAATGGGTCCTTTTTCATCTCTGGTTTTATTCATTTGGATTATCTCTCTTTTTTCTTAGTCTAGATAAATGTTTGTTCATTTTGTTTAACTTTTCAAAAAGTCAGCTTTTGTTTCATTAATATTTTGTACTTTTTTCATTTCAATTTCATTTTTTTATCTTTATTATTTTTTCATCAACTAATTTTGCGTTTGGTTTGCTTTTGCTTTTCTAGTCCTTTAAGATGCATTACTAGGTTGCTTATTTGAAGTTTTCCTCTTTTTAGATGTAGACACTTATAGCTATAAACTTCCCTCATAATACTACTTTTGCTATATCCCATAGGTTTTGGTATGCCATGTTTCCACTATCATTTGTTTCAAGAAATTTCTCAATTACTTCCTTAAATTCCTCATTGACCTGCTGGTCATTTAGGAGCATAATGTTTATTTTGCATGTATTTGTATAATTTTCAAAATTCATCTAATTATTGCTTTATAGTTTTACTCCATTTTGGTCACAGGAGATGCTATATATTATTTCATTTTTTTTGAATGTCATAAGACTTGTTTTGAGACATAACATATGGTCTGTCCTTAAGAATGATTCATGTGCTGAGAAAAAGAATGTGTATTCTGCAGCCATTGGATAAAATCTTCTGTAAATATCTATTAGATCCATTTGGTCTACAGGGCAGATTAAGGCCTGTGCTTCCTTGTTAATTTTCTGTCCAGAAGAGCTGTTCTATGCTGAAAGCAGGGTGTTGAAATCTCTAATTATTATTATATTAGAATCTGTCACTTTCTTTGGCTGTAATATTTGCTTTATATATCGGTGCTCCAGTGTTGGGTGTATATATATTTAAAATTGCTATATCTTCTTGCTGAATTGACCCCTTTATCAAATATAGTGACCTTCTCTGTCTGTTTTTATAGTTTTTGTCTTAATATCTATTTTGTCTGATATAGATTAGACATAGCTATTCCTGTTCTTTTTTGGTTTCCATTGGCATGGAATATCTATTTTCATCCCTTTGTTTTCAGTCTATGTGTGTCTTTATACTTGAAGTGTGTTTCTTGTAGGCAATAGATAAATGGGTCTTGTTTGTTTCATAAATGGGTCTTGTTTGTTTCATCCATTCAGCCAGTCTATGTCTTTTGATAGGAGAATTTAGTCCATTGGCATTCAATGTTATTACGGACAAGTAAGAACTTACTCCTGCCATTTTCTTTCTACTCATTTTGTGGTCTTCTCTTCCTTCTTTCTTCCCTTCCTGTCTTCCTTTAGTAAAGGTGTTTTTCTCTGGTTATATGATTTAGTTTATTGCTTTTTATTTTTGTGTATCTTGCAAATGCTATTTTATAACCAATTATTTTAAGCTGATAACAACTTAACACTGTTTGCATAAACAAACACACAGACACACAAAAAGAAAACTAATACTCTATGCCTTAAATTTGTCCCCCCACTTTTTTACTTTGCATTGTTTCTATTTATATCTTAGTGTACTGTAGTACACTACTGTACTTAGTACACTTAGTGTACTGTAGTACACTGTAGTGTCTTGAAAAGTTATTGTAGTTATTATTTTTTATTGGTTTATTGTTAATTCTTTCTTCTTAGGATAAAGGTAGTTTACATACTGCAGTTACAGTGTTATAATGGTCTGTGTTTTTCTGTGTACTTACTATTACCAGTAAGTTTTGTACCTTCAGGTGATCATTTATTTATTGCTTATTAATGTACTTTTTTCTGGTTGAAGTACTCCGTTTAGCATTTCTTGTAGGATGAGCCTAATATTAGTGAAATCCCTCAGCTTTTATTTGCCTGGAAAAGTATTTCTCCTTTATGTGTGAAGGATATTTTTAGTACATATACTATTATACCATTCTAGGGTAAAAGTTTGTTCTCTTCATGTGTTAGTCTGTTCTCATTCTGCTAATAAAGACATACCCAAGACTGGGTGATTTACAAAGGAAAGAGGTTTAATTGTCTCATAGTTCAGCATGACTGGGGAGGCATCATGAAACTTACAATCATGGTGGAAGTAGAAACAAGCATGTCCTTCTTCACATGGTGGCTGCAAGGAGAAACGGATAGCAAAAGTGGGGAAAGCCCCTTATAAAACCATCAGCTCTTGTGAGAACTCACTTACTATCATGAGAATGGTGTGAGGGAAACCAACCCAATGATTAAATTACCCCTCACTAGGTCCCTCCCACAACACATGGGGATTATGGAAACTACAATTCAAGATGAGATTTGGGTGGAGACACGGTCAAACTATATGATTCCACCCCTGGTACCTTCCAAATCTCATGTCCTCACATTTCAAAACACAATCATGTCCTTCCAACAGTCCCCCAAAGTCTTAACTTATTCTGTCATTAACTTGAAAGTCCAAGTCCAAAGTCTCATCTGAGACACGGCAAGTCCCTTCCACCTATGAGCCTGTAAAATCAAAAGCAAATTAGTCACTTCCTAGATACAGTGTGGGTACGTGCATTGGGTAAATATGCACATTCCAAATCAGAGAAATTGGCTAAAACAAAGGGCCAGCTTGCCCCATGCAAATTGGAAATTCAATAGAGCAGTCATTAAGTCCTAAAGTTTTTAAATGATCTTCTTTGACTCCATGTCTCACATCCAGGTCACACTGATGCAAGAGGTGGGCTCCCATGGCCTTGGACAGCTCCACCCCTGTGGCATTGCAGGGTACAGCTCCCCTTCTGGCTGCTTTCATGGGCTGGCTTTGAGTGTCTGTGGCTTTTCCAGGCACACGGTACAAGCTGTTGCTGAATTTACCATTCTGGGGTCTGGAGGACGGTGGACCTCTTCTCTCAGCTCCACTAGTCAATGCCCCAGTGTTAACTCTGTGTGGGGGCTCTGACCCCACATTTCCTTTCTGTACTGCCCTAGCAGTGACTCTCCATGAGAGCTCTGCCCCTTTAGCAAACTTCTACCTGGACATCCAGTCGTTTCTGTACATCCTCTGAAATCTAAGCAGAGGTTTCCAAACCTCGATTTTTGACTTCTGTGCACCTGCAGGCTCAACACCATGTGGAAGCTGCCAAGGCTTGGGACTTGTACACTCTGACAAAATGGCCCAAGCTGTATGTTGGCCCCTTTTAGCCATGGCTGGAGCTGCAGTGGCTGGGACACAGGGCACCATGTCTCAAGGCTGCAGAGAGCAGGGGGACCCTGGGTTTGGCCCAGGGAACTATTTTTCTCTCCTAGGCCTCCAGACCTCTGATGGGAGGGGCTGCCACGAAGGTCTCTGACATGTCCTGGAGACATTTTCCCCATTGTCTTGGTGATTAACGTTTGGCTCCTAGTTACTTACACAAATTTCTGCAGCTGCTTTGAATTTCTCCCCAGAAAATAGATTTTTCTTTTCTATTGCATCATTAGGCTGCAAATTTTCCAAACCTTTATGCTCTGTTTCCTCTTGAATGCTTTGTCACTAAGAAATCTCTTCTGCCAGATACTCTAAATCATCTCTCTCAAGCTAAAAGTTCCACAGATCTGTAGGGCAGGGGCAAAATGCTGCCAGTCTCTGCATAGCAAGAGTGACTTTACTCCAGTTTCCAACACGTTCCTCATCTCTATCTGAGGCCACCTCAGCATGGACTTCATTGTCCAAATCACTGTCATCATTTTGGTCAAATCATTCGGTTTTTGTTATGTGAGGAGAAGTATGGCAGATGTTAGGGAAGTTCCATGGGTTACTGCTGGGACAAGTCTCTAGGAACTTCCAGACTTTCCCACATTTTCCTGTCTGTTTTGTGTGTCCTGTAAACTGTTCCAATCTCTGCCTGTTACCCAGTTCCAAAGTCACTTCCACATTTTGGGGCATTCTTATAGCAGCATCTCACTCTTGGCACCAATTTACTCTTTTAGTTCATTCTCATACTGCTAATAAAGACATACCGCAAAGTGGGTAATTTATAAAGAAAAGAGGTTTAATTGACTCACATTTCAGTATGACTGGGGAGGCCTCAGGAAACCTACAATCATGGTGGAAGGGGAAGCAAACACATCCTTCTTCGCATGGTGGCAGCAAGCAAAAATGGCAAGCAAAAGGGAAAAATAGCCCCTTATAAAACCATCAGACCTCATGAGAACTCAGTCACTGTCATGGGAACAGCATGAGGGTAACCTCCCCCATGATTAAATTACCTCCCACTGGGTCCCTCCCACGACATGTGGGGATTATGGGAACTATAATTCAAACTGAGATTTAGGTAGGGACACTGCCAAACCATATCACTTCAGCACTTTAAATATGTCATGCCACTGTCTCCTGGGCTGTAAGGTTTTCACTGAAATGTTTGCTGCCAGACACATTGGAGCTCCATTGTATGTTATTCGTTTATTTTATCTTGCTGCTTTTAGGATCCCTTCTTTATCCTTGACCATCGTGAGTTTGATTATTAAATGCCTTGGAGTAGTCTTTGGGTTAAATCTGTTTGGTGTTCTATAACCTTCATATACTTGGGTATTAATATCTTTCTCTAGGTTTGGGACGTTCTCTGTTATTATCCCTTTGAGTAAACTTTCGACACCTATGTCTCCCTTTACTTCCATTTTAAAGCTAGTAACTATTAGATTTGCTATTTTGAGCCTATTTTCTTTTAGATCCTATAGTTGTGCTTTATTGTTTTTCCTTATTTTCTTTTGTCTCCTCTGACTGTGTATTTTCAATTTGCCTGTCTTCAAGCTTACTAATTCTTTCTTCTGGTTGATTGGTTCTGCTGTTAAAAGATTCTGAATTTATTCTTCAGTATGCTAACTGCATTTTTTTTTCAGTCCCGAATTGTTGCTTGATTGTTTGCAGTTATTTCAATATATTTGTTAAATTTATCTGATAGAATTCTGAATTCTTTCTCTGTGTTATCTTGAATTTCCTAGAGTTTCCTCAACCCAGCTATTTTGAATAGCTTTCTCTGTCTGAAAAGCAACATATCTGTTTCTTCATGGTTGGTCCCTCATGCCTTATTTAATTCATTTGGCGAGGAAATATTTTCCTGGATCATTTTTATCCTTTTAGACATTCATCTGTGTCTGGGCATCAAAGAGTTAGGTATTTATTGTTGTCTTCTCAGTTTGAGCTTGTTTGCACCCATTCTTCTTGGGAACACTTTCCAGATATTCAAAAGGACTTAGGTTTTGTGATTTAAGCTGTTTCTGTTTTAGTGGGGACCCCAAGTCCAGTAATGCTGTGGTTCTTCCAGATTCTTAGATGTACCACCTTGATAGTCTTGAACAAGTTCTTGAAGAATTCTCTGGATTACACAGGAGAGATGTTTGTTCTCTTCCCTTACTTTCTGCCAAACAATCAAAGTTTCTTTCCCTGTACCGAGTTGCCTGGAGTTATGAGTGGGATGACACAAGCACCTCTGTGACTACCACCCGTAGGATTGTGCTGGGTCAGACCTGAAACCAGCACAGCACTGAGTCTCACCTGAGACCTGCTGTAATCACTCCCTCGCTACTGCTC
Source organism: Macaca nemestrina (assembly GCF_043159975.1). Lineage (NCBI taxonomy): Eukaryota > Metazoa > Chordata > Mammalia > Primates > Cercopithecidae > Macaca > Macaca nemestrina. The sequence goes on from NC_092145.1 coordinate 55,371,978, forward strand.
ATTTGTTCAAACTTCTGGGACTCTACAGTTAGCAGGTGGCAAAGCTAGTCAGGCCTATGTCCTTCCCTTCAGGGCAACAAATTCCACGAGGCCTTAGGATGGTCAAGAGGTACTGTCCAGAAACCAGGGACTAAAGTCATAAACCTTAGAAATCTAACCTGTGTTCTATTGTATTGTGGCTGATTGACACTCAAACAACAAGATACAGTCCTTCCTATTTCTCTTTCCCCTTTCCAAAGGCAGAGGATCCTTACCCCATGGCCGTTGCCACCTTACACCCACAGGGAGTACTGCAAGACTACTGCCAATCTCCCCTTATGTCCCAAGGGCTCTTCAGTCAACTTGTGGTGAATGCTGCCAGGCCTGAGTCTCATCTTTTAGGGAAATGGGCTCCCTTCTGGCTGAGGGCATGTCCAGAAATGCCATCCAAGAGCCAAGTCCCGGAACTGGGGACCCCAAGTGCCTGTTTGGTACTCTACCACCATGTGGCTGACCTGGTACCTAACGTGCAAGACAAAGTCCTCTTTACTTTTCCCTGAACTTTTTTTCAAGTGAAAGGAGTCTTACCCTGTAGCCATTATAGCTGGAAATGCGCTGAGCCTCATCTGAAGCCACCAAGACTCAGAGGCTCACCCAAGGCCCTCAACATTGTACCTGGGTATCACTGCTGGTTATTCAGGACTCAAGGACGCTTCGATTAGCAGGTGATGAATTATGCCAGGACTGAGTTCTTCCTTCCAAGGCAGTGGGTTCTTTTTTGGCCTAGGGTGTGTCTAGAAATATCATCCAGGGACTAGAGTCTGGAAAGGGAATCTCATGACTCTGATGGGTGCCCTATCCTGTTGTGGCTGAGCTGATATCCAAGATACGAGACAAAGTTCTCCCCACTCTTTCATCTCTTTTCCTCAAGCAGAAAGAAGGGGTCTCTTGGAGTCATGAGTTATGCATCCTGGGGTTTGGGGAAGAGTGATGGCAGCACTCTCTTAGCCATCCCAGATAGTGTCTCAGTAGTACACAAACCCCCCAAATCCACTGGCTCTGGGTCCATTTCAAGACTAGGACTCCCTTAGGTGTTGTAGCCCTCATGGTATAGACTGCCTGTCAAGTTTATATGAGGCCCTGAAGCACTTTAGCCCGTGATGTCAAGACTTGTGAGCACTCAATTTGGAATGGGTGTCAGCTGAGTTTGGTCCAGTTTTACTTTCTGCTATAACAAGGTCTCCACTGAGTTCAGTGCCTCACAATTGGTATGTTCTCTCTCCTCTAGCATTCAGAAATGGTCTCTGCACCATGCCACCACTTCTGGATAATGGGGGAGTGTGTAGCCAGTAATTTAAGACTTTTTCTCACCACTTCAGTGTCTCTTTCAGTGATATGAAGTTGATCTACCTACCAAGGGGTGGAGAGGGAATGATTGGTGGAGCTTTCTATTCTGCATTTTTGCCCCACCCCTCCTCTAATTTGTTTTAAAATGTTTAGTGCACTTGCTAGGACTTCCAGTAAAATGCTGAATAGAAATATTAATACTAGGAATTATTGTTTTGATCCTGATATTTAAGAGTATAATGTTCCACTCTTAAGTTTGTTCTAAGCTTAGTTATTATAGATATTTTCATCAGTTAAAAATGTTTCTTTCTATTTCTACCCTAATTTTTTTGTGAACAGCTGTTGAATGTTCTTCAGTTTTAGTCACATGTTGATATATTCATATTATTTTCTTCATAAATGTTATAATGTAATGAAACATATTACATCTTACTATATTGATCAATAGAGTTTCTAATATTCACCCAATCTTTTGATCTGAGAATAAATCTAACATGGTCATAATGTATCATTTTTAAAATTGTATTACTGTTTTGTTTGGCTAATATTTTAAGATTTTCCCATTATATAAATAAGTAAAATGGGCTTCTACCTTTTCTTTTTCAAACTGTCTTTACTTTGATATCCAGGTCCACCTAGGTTATAACATTTGTTGTGGAGTTTTCCTTCTTTTTGCTGTTGTGGAAAAGCTTATCTGATATTATAATTATTTGGTACTTTATCATCTGATAGAACTTGTCAGGGAAGTCATCAAACCTTGGAGTTTTATTGTGGAAAGGCATTTATCTTGCATTATTTTTAAAATAAGTGACTGCAAGCCTATTCTGGTTTTCTGTTGATTTTCACAGGGAAGATTGTTCAGGATATCCAATTTATCATATTATGGGAAAAAGAAGTCACTTCCCTACCTAGAAAGTAATGCCTCCTCTTCCCCACTGAGAATCACTTATCTAATGTAAATCATTTGTATCCCTATAAATGAGTTCATACCTACCCTTATATTGAGGAATCTGAAACTTTGGCAGTGTATTAACTTGTGCATGGTGTTGGAATAGACCATGTGTTTCTTGACTTTTAATCTATTGTTCTAGGTCCCAGTGATTTTTTCAAAAAACTTTTGTTTTTCTTTGATTAAGAAAGTTTTTCATTTTCTATCTTTAGTCACAGAATGTAAAGGTGTGGCACAAATTAACAGAAAATTTTAGCCTAAGTTGTAAAATAATTCTTCCTTTTGTCTACTGTTGTGAAGTGGAAAAACTTTATTTCTTAAACTTTCCGTTACAATGAAGAAAGCTTCATAGTGAAGAAAACTTCTTACTCCTTTTCAGGAAAGGAAGATTAGCTTAATTTTACTGTTAAGTTTGAATAAACAGAGCCTTTACATCCCTAGCATTTCCTCTATTATTTTCTTAGAAGTGAACATATCTACAGAGAGCAGGTTTTCTACTCTCATCCTTCAAATATTCTAAAGGGGCCTGCTCCTGTGAGGGAAATGTATGCTAGTGTAACAGCACCAAGACTGGGTAGAGAAACTTGTCTAATTCAATAATAGGAAATCAACTTGATGACAGATATAAGCTACATTTTTCAATATAAGCTGTAATAGTAACAAAAGTAACATTTTGAGTGCTATCTGTCTTACAATCATTTCTCTTCACATGTTCAGATTGTGGACAGAAAAATGCAAACTAGAGCTTTCTTCAACCCCAATTTTGGTGTGTTAGACTGAGATCCCAGAGAAATTTTGGGACAACAGAATTGTCGACCAAAATAACATATTTATAACCAAGGTAGACAACTTTGGCTTTGAACTTCAGTGTGTCGACTGGACATTTTACTTTGGCAGCTTGTAATGGCTTTTATTGGGGCACCTTTTTAATGATCCCCACCTTCTAATATTCATACCCTTGCGTATTCCCTCATTGCATGATTTTGAGCTGCACCTAGCAATTATAGATATAGAAAAAGTGATAGGACGTCATTTCTGTGATTAGGTTACAAAAGCATGTGGCTTTCATTTTGCTAGCATTTTCCCTATTGGTTGTTGTCTTGCATGTTTTGAGAAGCAAGCTCCCATGTTGGGGAGGTCCACATGGCAAGAAATTGAGGGAAACTTTCATTTAACAATCAGCAAGTAACTGAAGCCTTGATTCCAACAGCTGACAAAGAACTGAATGATGCCAATGACTATATGAGAGAACATGGAAATGGATGCTTCCTTAGTTAAACTTTCAGATGAGACCACAGCTTCATTCAGCATCTTGATTGCATTTTTGTGGGACACCCTGAGACAGATGACCCACTCAAGCCATGCCTGGGTTCCTGCTAAGCAGAAACTGTAATATAATAAATGGACTGAATTTAAGCCAAAAATCCAAGAATAATTTGTTAAGCAAAAATGCATGTTGAATTCCATGAGTCACCACAGTTTAGGCAGCTTTATCCAGATGCAAGATATGCTTTTTATTAAAATAGCAGCCTTGAGTGAAAAGTGAGTCTTTTCCACCTTAAGGAAAATCAAGCATTTCCACAAAGTCAGGTGTTGGCAGCAATGTGAGGCCAGCCACAAGCCTCAACCAAGAAGCAGGCCAGGGAGATTTAGTCTGATATGGTATACTACAGATGGTCTTGGTCAAATGGCAATGGTGGGAGCTTTGCAGTCTATGCCTATTTGACTCTGAAGTATGCAAACATTGGCTAGAGCACATGTATGGGGCTTCATGTGATCTTCAGCAGATGCATGAGTATTGCAGAGGCCTTAGTAAGAAAGAACAGCTGAATCAAGAATTCAAAGTAAAAGAGAGTCTTTCTGGATATCATTTGTTTAGACAAAGATTTTCGACTTCTATTGCATTGTTTCTCAGCTCTTTACAAACAAGTATATTAAATGCATATGCATTTCAGAAGACTAGTGTGTTTTATTCTAACTTTAAGGTGCTAGTACCAAACTCATGGAGGCTAGAGTGCCACACTGACTTCTCCAAATTGTTTTCTGTACGTGGGGTTAAGAAGGAAAGTGTGATAGTGGTAACCTTGAATTCATATATTGGGCCCACACTAAAACTCAATTGCTATCTTCCCATCAAATTGTCTTACGTTGAGTCTAGATGTATTATTTTCTTACATTTAAATTATGACTTTAGATTACAGACACAACTTGAGACTTTACCTGAAGAAAAGTGGTAGGTTTTTTTACTAAACCAACAAGTGAATTAAAAAGAAAGCATGCCATCATAGTTTGAGCTAGAGAAACAAATTAATGAAATGATTAAAAATAAAAATATATGAGGGAAACTAATAAAGCTCATTCCTGGGATTGTGTCTATAGGAATTAGAGTTGTTTAGGAAATCAAGAAGTATTTAGAGTGATTTGAAAAGTGTGCTTGAATTTTAATAACAGAATAAGGGCAATAGAAGAATAAAAATAAGTAAAAGATTTACTTAGAAGGTAGATAAAGCTCATAGCATAACAGACCCTATTTTTGTGAAAGGAAAACTGAATTCTCAATGGCCAGAATAAAATGATATAAGAGGGAAATAAAGATTGCTTCATATCTAACTTCTCTGCACAGCAAATTTCTGAAGTAGAAAGTACCCAAGTTTTAACCAGACCAGAAAGAGTGACTAGATCCCAGTAAAATCTAGTAGAGGAAAAGATGAATGTTTTCAGACAACAATCAGGTGTGATTCCCCAGTAGGTGGCCAGAATCCAGGAGATTATTGAAAGGTTGCAGATAAAGAATCTGGGTGGAAGGTGGGAAGAGTAATTGGGGAAAGCAATTTACAGTTAAGGACAGCTACACCAAGTGATTACAGAAAATCTGGACATTTTTGATGAGACAAAAGTAGAAAGATCTGTGTAAAATAGTATTAAAGAATCATTAGTGGAGTTTCAAGGCAGCACACTTATTTGAGGTAAAAATTTAGTTATAACATGTATTCCAAGAGAAGAAGCTTGAGAAATTTAATGAATTAGGACTCAAAAGAAATGTATATAAAAAATGAGACATGTTAAAGGGGATTGAAATAGGATAATGATAGTTCAAGTTCAGACCTGGGTTAGACATTGATCTGATGGGAGAACGTCTCTTGAGTACTGTTATTTAAGTGTAGAAGGTGGAAGTGGACATGATTTGTCTAAAGAGTAGATGCATTTGACAGGCCCAACTTTTGTTGATTTCATATCTTTCACTATGTGAAAAATGAAATCTAGATGAATATGTTATTAAAACAAATATTTGTACCAGAAATCAAATAGAAAACAACAGAAAAGAGAACGCCTAAATTCAATAAAAAAATACCAGTTCTGTATATGTTAGAAAAGAAAATGGACCAATTTAAGAAGCAGGTTAAGTTGAGTCTTACTGAAAGGCATAGAGAAACAACAGAGGGAAATATAATCGGGTCATATTCTGCCCCTGAAAAAAAAAAAAAAAGGAAATGTTAGACATAAATGTATTTGTGTCTTAGAAGATTCAAAGGCAGAGGAAAGACATTGACTTAGGAAGCATACAAGAGGGTTGCTAGTCAAGCTTAGAAGTGCTAACATTAAGGGCTTGGGTTTTTATATCATGCATGGACAGAAAATTAAGCCTTAATCCTCCATGAGGTGAGCGCTTGGACCCAAGACTCCTGAATAAAACTGAATTTTGAAGAGTTGTACTGTAAGTGACAGGGAAACTAGAAACGTTTTTCCCAATGCTCCTGAGAGAGTGCAAAATTACTTGCCTTACCTTACCTTAGACTCTTGGTGGAAAAATGTACTATACACTGACAAACTGAAACTATAAAGATGATCTGCATATGCTAACTACATACACTACTAAAGAGCGAACGTACTGTTTCCATAAAGTTAGAGAGTCACCAAAATTTTAAAAAAAATACGTAGAGATAAATCTCAGGTCAGACATATCTCAAGGACATATGGAAGAAGAAGCAACACTCATTTCCCATGAATTTTCTATAGAAAAATTATCCCTGCTGAAAATGAGCTCAAAACAAGGAAACAAAAAATGACAATACACACAGAGCAATAACATATCTTCAGTTAAAGTCAGCAGTCACAACAAATTAGGAGGATAAGCACAGAACATGAGATAATAGGTCATCTGAAAAAACATAAATTAAGTGCAGGTTAATAAAAAAATTAAAAAGAAACCACATGGAAAGAAGAAAACATTGTGAAAAAATAATAGTTAAATTTGAAATAAAATACTACATAGAATGTTAAAAAAATGAGATTCAGTGGACAAGCAAAATAGAAAAAGCTAAATAGAAAACTATTTAATCAGAAGGTGGATAATAGAAAATGACCCACAGTGCATCACAGAGACATGAAAATATGAAATATATGAAAGAAGTTGAAGAGATATGGAAAATAGATGGGAAAATTATAACATACCTAATAGCTCCATAAGGAGAGAAAAACTAGAATGGATTAAGGATAGAAGGGTGCTTAATAGAATCAAATAGTTCTAAAAGGTATCTATTATTTTGGAGGAACTTAAAGGTGTGCATTAGCTTTAAATATTTAAGGTAAAATATGACTGTTAAAAATTTTAGATTAATCACAAAAAATTCAGAAGCTTATTAAATGGCTATAAACTAAGGGAAGAGAAAAAAGGGCCTGAACAAAGCTTGATCAATTCAATAGAAGGCATAAAGGAGGAAAACAACAATAAAAAGGATAGCATGAAAAATAAAAATTACAAAATCAAGTTGGAAAAATAAATCAAAATATGTCATTATTGAATATGTATAAATGCATTTATACAGATATAAGACAGATCATCAGGTGGATAAAGAAACAGTATCCAGTTATATACTGTTTATAAATGACACACTAAAACTTTAAAACCGTTGAAAGGTTGAAAACAAATGGATGGAAAATATTTTTAAAATTATGATAAAGCTACAAGAAGAAGTTGACAAATCCATTACCATCACAAAATATTGTAATGTTCTTCTCTAATTGAATGATCAAGTATTTTAAAAACATTGAATCAACCAAATCTTAACCACATTTTAAAGAGTTTTATTTAATGCATATACATATAATCCTATATCCAGCAATTAGGAAATATACATTATTTTCAAACACACATGGAACTTTTATAAATATTGACCAAATATTAGGCCATATCAAGTCTCAACGCACAACAAATGTATTCTCTGACCATAATGCACTTACATTTGAAATCAAAAATAAAAATATGACCAGCTTACTGTTACTCATTTGAAAAGAAAACACTTCTAAATAATTCATGGGTGAAAGGAAATATCCTATAAGGAATAAGAAAAATGTAATTTTAAAACAATAATAATACTCGACATCTAACTTTGTGGAAATGAAAACTGTACTCAAAAGGGAGTGGATAACTTTAAGTGTATGCAACAGAAAGTAAGTGTTAAATCAGAGAATTAATCATGCAATTCAAGAGGTTAGAAAAACAGTATGAAAATAAACTGAAAGAAAAAGGACTAAAATGATGACAGAGCAAGAATTTAGAATGTGATTAATACAAATTAAAAAGAGGATGAGCGGCCGGGCGCGGTGGCTCAAGCCTGTAATCCCAGCACTTTGGGAGGCCGAGGCGGGTGGATCACGAGGTCAGGAGATCGAGACTATCCTGGCTAACATGGTGAAACCCCGTCTCTACTAAAAATACAAAAAACTAGCCGGGCGTGGTGGCGGGCGCCTGTAGTCTCAGCTACTTGGGAGGCTGAGGCGGGAGAATGGCGTGAACCCGGGAGGCGGAGCTTGCAGTGAGCCGAGATCACGCCACTGCACTCCAGCCTGGGAGACACAGCGAGACTCCGTCTCAAAAAAAAAAAAAAAAAAAGAGGATGAGCAAAATAAAATAGTAGTAAAATAGACATTTTGAAATATTGATGAAGAAAAAAGAGAAGTCACTGAAGAGCGGTATAAAAATAATTAAGAAACATAGGTATAAATAAATCACAGATGTTTAAAATAAGAGGATAATGCTATGGGAAGTTTTTGCCGGTTTATTTGAAAATATACACAAAATGTACAAATGTATAGAATATTTTATATTTTGAAACCAAATCAAGAAAAAATAGGAACCGAGTGAATCCATGAGAGAGTCATCAGAAACTCTCCAAAGAAAACCCTCGAGGCCTACCAAAGTTTTAATGAACATTTAATTCTTATCTTCTGAACATGGTTTTAAAGCATGTAAAAAAAAGAAGGAACTTTTTACGACTCATTTATGAAACTATTATAACCTACAGATAAAAGCCAAAATGAGACCAACCTAGTTTATGAAAACAGATGCAGACCTTTTAGTAAAATATTAGTAATCTAGCTCCATTAATATATTTAAAAACATATCCTAAGTGAGGTTTAACCCAGGAATATAGAAATTTTTAATATTAAGACAAATGTTATTGTCTTTTTATTCTCTAAATATGGCTTATCAGATACACAGGGAAGATTCTTGGTGTAGAACATCTAAAATTTATGGAAGGTAGATAAAATTCATTTGTAAATACATGGTTGATGGATCAGAAAGTAAGTGAAATCTGTTAAGGCTAGATGAGAAAATACAGTTTTAGAGAGGAAAGGAAGCAGTGGAGCATGCATTTGTCTCTGGAGCTTCTGATTTCTGGAAATATAATTTGGGTTAAAATGTGCATGTTCTCACTTATACATGGGAGATAGACAATGGGTATACGTGAAAATACAGAGTAAAATAATGGACATTAGAGACTCCAAAACATAGGAACAAGGGAGGGGTGTAAGGGTTGAAAATTTATCTATTGGGTACAATGTTCACTATTCAAGTGATGGGTATATTAAAGGCCCAGACTTCGCTACTATGCAGTGTATTCATGTAACAAAACTGCACTCGTACCCCGTAAATCTATAAATATAAAAAATAAATTTAAAAAGAACTTGATGAAAATAAATCATGTCATGCAGATTTAGAAAAACTGCGTCTATCGAAGTTAACATATATAGAATAAACAACATATCCGCTTATTATTTTTAAAGAAATAAAAGGAAGTATTAAGCGTATAACAAAGGAGTAGGTGACTTTAGAAAAATGACTACGCAGATTTGAAGAACGAGATAGGACTCCAGAAATACACCCATGTATATATGTACATATGAAATTAGAAATTCAATGAACTAGTTAAATCACTGATTAGGCACAGAAACTATAAAAAGCTGCAGATTAGATATGAAAATCATGAGACAATGCAGTAGATAGAAAAAATGATGGAAATATGAAAGAGAGATTAAGGGTCATAAATGCTAGAGTGAGAAGATTCAATACACATCTAATTTGAGAAACAGAAAAAGATAATAGATAAGTTGGGGAGAGGCAATATTTGAAAAATAATTGATCATTTTTTAGAATTGATAAGAACTGTGAATCTTCAGTTTCAAAGTTTCAAAAAGGCTAATGGATTCCAAGAAGAATAAATGAAGAGAAATCCACAATTTGACATTTGATACTGAAACTTCAGGATACTAAGGAAAACAATGAAGAAGCCAGGGAGGCAAAAAAAAAAAAAAAAAAAAAGTTAGGGCAATAAGATTGTCAGATGACTTCTTGATAGCAGCACTGTAAGCTAGAAAGCAGTGCAATAATATCTAAAGAGTTAAGAGTCAAGACAATATATAACTGTCGACTTAGAATTTTATACCTAAGCAAAAGAATCTCTGAAACATTGTAGCAGAATAGAGGTATATTCCAACAAACATAAGATTTGAAGTTTACTAATAACTCTTTTTCCCTAAGGGAACTTCTACGGGCTTGTCTTTATGAGGGAAAGTGATCCCAGAAGGAAGGACAAGTATCAAAGAAACAGTTATAAGGGAATAATAAACATAGGCATAAAACTAAACAAACTTTGACCATCTAAAACAATAGTAAGCAAATAGTTTTTTTCTGGGGTTAACCACACCCCCAAATTTCAGTGGCTTACAGCACAAAATATTTATTTCTCCTTTGCAAGTCCATGAGTGTTTGAACCTATGCTCCTTATGTCTTCTCTTTCTAGAACACCAGCTGAAAAATAGCTCCTATCTTGGACATGCTAGTCTCATAGTGGAGGGCAGGGGAGAGAAAATCAAACAATGTGATTGCATGTAAAAGATCTTCTGTCAACTTGCATGTTATCACTTCTGCTAAAATTCCATTTACCAAAGAAGTATCATGCAAAATCCTCACACTGTGGCAGCAAATAATATTTTATCATTTATTCAATTTTCTTCATGTTTTAATTGCATAATTTAAAAATAAAATGTGCATTTTTTGTTTTATTAATTTTACTTTATCCTATGATATGTAGAATGAAGTCATGATATGTGTGCAAGAATGGAGGTCAGGAAGTCTGATGTATTATCTCAGTATCATTACTGGATAACTTGGTTAAGCATTTTAATCTTTCTGTACCTGAAACCGGTTTTTTCTCTTGAAATCACTCAAGTGAGATGTTTGTCATCAAAGAAAACTAGGGAGTCTTCTCTGGTCCCCAGATTAAACAAATAGACAAACAGTACAAACAGTCAAATGAAAAAATGGAAAAAAGATTACCAGCCAATATAAATGTTAATTGACTAAGTGCTCAGAATATAACCAGAAATATTTACTGGATAAGCAACAAGGATTACTAGTAGACTACACAGCAGGTACACAGTTTTATAATAAAGCCATGCTTGTAAAATATTTCACACTCTGTTGACATGTTAACAGAGAATTTCACACTTCATTGAAAAGTCATTAAGACAATTACCAGGTCATTAGTGTACACTTTAAGTCTAAGCTTTTAAATTTTATTCTATAAAGAATTCCTTTTGACAGACAGTTTAGCTCTTAGCATGTGCTGAGTCAGGATGAGATCTGCACCATCTTTTCTACCCACTAACAGCTAGCCTTTGGAGACTGCTGAAGGAGTCTTTCTGGGACTTGTTCAGAAAATCCAGGAAATGTATTTAACTGTTTATGACTTGCAGATACATTCAAGTTTCCTAAACGGAAATCCCTATAATCTGGTACACTGGATTTCTGGCCTAGTGAGACTCCTCAGTGACTGTTAATGTATTTTAAAATATCAATTATCAATGTTATTTTTAACATATAAAATTGTAAAGAAAAAAACTTTATAATTTAATTGCCCATATAGCTTATCTTAATACAGTGTCATTTATTTATTTTTAATTGACACATGATTAATATGTAATTCATAATTGTACACATTTATGGGGTACAGTGTGATATTTCAATACATGTATACAATGTGTAATGATCAAATCAGGGTAATTAACAATTACCCCAAACCTTTATCACTTTTTAAAGTATATATCATTCAAAATCGTCTCTCCTAGGGTTTTGAAAAAGTACAGTAAATTATAGTTGACCTAGCCACCCTACAGTGTTATCCAAAGCTAGAATTTATTTCTCCTATTTAGAGTAATTTTGTATCCATTAACCAATCTCTGTCTTTTCTCCCTCCCTCTCTCTTTCCAAGCCTCTAGCAACCATAATTCTACTCTATGAGATCAACTTTTTTTAGCTTCTACATATGAGTGAAAACAGGTGCTATTTATCTTACTGTGCCTTACTTATTTCACTTAATATAATGTCCTCTGGGCTCATACAGGTTGCTGTGAATGACAGGATTTCATTCTATTTATGGCTGAGTAGTATTCCATTATGTATACATACCAAATTTTCTTTATCCATTCACCCATTGATAGACAATCAGGTTGATTCTATATTCTGGTTATTGGGAATAGTGCTGCAATAAACATGGGGGTATAGGTATCTCTTTGATACATAGTTTTCTTTGCCTTTGGATAAATGCCCAGTAATGGGATTGCTGGATTATATGGTAGTTCTATTTTTAATTTTTTGAAGACTCTTTCTACTGTTTTCTATGTTGCCTGTGCTAATTCGCATTCCCACCAACAGTATATGAGGTTCCTCCTCTACATCCTTCCCAGCATTTGTTATTTTTAAATCTTTTTGGATATAGACATTCTAACTGGGGTAAAATGATATCTCATTGTGATTTTGATATGCGTTTTCCCTGATGACTACTGATGTTGAGCATTTTTTTCATATTTTTTTGGCCAATTGTATGTTTTCTTTTGAGAAAAGTCTGTTCAGATAGAATTATTTTTTAAAGCATTACAAACATATGATGAGAAAATTTTGTGTATATAATATTTTTTAACTTTTTACAAAACTATATATGGCATTTTACATACTGATTTTCACATTGCACAAGGTATCAAAATTATCTTGAAAATTGTTCTATATCAGTATATACATATATTTGTATTTAATAGCTGATTATCATTTTACTTTACAAACTGATCTCACAAAAACAGCACCAAAGGGATAGTCCTAAACCATTCATGAGAAGTTCACCCTCATGATCCAACTACCTACCACCAGGCCCCACCTCTAATACTGGGGACTACAATTCAACATGAAATTTGGTGAGACATAGATCCAAACCATAACAAAGACATAGATCCATATCGTAACGTATTTAATGATTCCACTGTTGATAAATACTTAGATGGCTTGTCATTATGAATAATACTGCAATGAATATGCTTATACATGTATATTTTGATGTACTTTTATAAGTATATTTATATATTCTTCAGTTGTTGATGTGTCCTCTAGGCCCAACAGATGATGATAAGTTTTGTCATGTGTATAAGGAAATTACAAAGACACATTTGGAGCAGCACAAAAGTAAGATGACATTCTTTATAGAGAAAGAAAAATGCGTACACATTCAAGCCAGAAAGCATTAAGATAGAGTTTCTATTATACTTTTGTGTCATCTTGCAAGATTTCTTAGTGTTGTTAGGCAGGTGAAACTTTACCTGTGATGGCTTCTTTCTACTGAAATATAAAACTTGCTGAATCAAAGCTATAGTACTTGCTAATCTGTGTGAAGAGTGAGTTTTGTATTTATAAAAAAACTATATTTATATTTTTCAAAGACTATATCCAGTAGAAACATAGTAAGAGTAAAGTGTGCTTGTAATGAATTTATGCCACCACTCCCTTACTAATGTTTTAATGTTTTCCAAGTGTTAGCCTTTCCAAACACCAAAAAATGTCTTTAAGGTGTTCCCATATACAAATGTTGGGTGAACTGTGTTGCTTTCTAGACCTCTTTTAACTCTGATCTTAATTTCCAAAGCAAAGTACTACTTGGAAAATTAGAAGAAGAGATGAGGCTGGGATTTGTTGATGACACAGTCCTAGCTAACTGTGACAGTATACTAAAAAATAGTAGCCATCATTTATTTGTTGAATATTTCAAAATTATACCATTTGAATAAGCTGAAAGGATACTATGAGTGGGTAGCTTATTTTTGGAGGGATTGCCTTCTTTTAAGTAAAGGATCTTGGGGTAGAAAATGTTCTGAAAAATTTTAAAATATATATTCTGAATTCTCTCAGTCTTGCAAGTACACCCCAGGATCCAAAGTATTGACCACTTTCCAGTTTAAAAGCCCTTACTTTAGTAATGAGCAAAGAGTTCAAAGAAAACTCTACCAGAAAATGAGGTTAGAAATGAAAGATTGTTTGTACAGTTCTCGTGATATTTTGGGGATCTGTGACTTATCACAGTTTAGTCTGTATCTGAATGGGAATAGACCTCAGTTGCAAGAGATCATATTGACTCTAGCAGAATGCCCCAGAACTCCTGATTTATGACACTACCATGTAGCCACTCACTGAGCTGAACACAACCTTGCTTGTTGACCCAGCACACAGCTAGCCCTGTATGACCTGGGTAGTTATAAGAAGCTGCCCACAATTTAGCATCTAGTGGTTCATGAAAAAATCTGCTGCTGTTAGGAAAAACTTATTCAGCCCTGCAATAAATAAATAAATAAGTAAGTAAATAAATAAATAAATAAATAAATAAATAAATAAAACAGGGAAGCCTGGGGATACAGCACTACTCAAAAGCACTGAGTAGAGAAAATTATGCTTTTTGTTCTTCGTGGCTGTAGTGCAATTCTTATTTTTCTTCTGACACAGCTACAGACATGTATATGAGGTCGTTGTAAGTGACCTAAGGTGACCAAAACAACTATCTGTATAATCTTACTACTTTCTGTGTTATTGTTCTATATTAACACACAATTCTCTGTCCCTTTTTCCGTTTCCACCCTCAGAGTTTCCAGTTATTCCTTCTGGGTGGTGGTGATATAGGTGTGCAGTACTATGTGGCACTAATGTATAGGTAAGTTTGTCCTACAGCACATATTTCTTTTGGTCCCTGCTAGGTACTGCCACCAACTTCCTTTAGCATGAAGACCAGTGTCATGCTATATTATGGAAAGAAACCTGCACTCTAGACCTTGAAGTTGTTTTATTTCATTTAAAGTCACATGAAACAAATATCCTTTGTGACCAAAAATCATGCCAAGAAACTATTACTGCAAAATGATTGGCTGACCGTCTCTGAACCCAGACATAGGATATACTTCTGTAAAATTGTAATTTGAAATAACCTGAAAATTAGACTGAACGAGGGAAATACTACATCCTGTGAGAGTGCTATAACAAAAAACAAACTTTTTTTCCAAGTGTTTGAAATGCTAAACCAGTTACTACATATGGTCAGTGCAATAATTAGTCACTAACAGGGATATCTTCTGTAATAGAACAGTTGACCGTTAACAGATGAGCTTACTTACACTATGCAGAACTCAAGAATAGAATCTAAATATTAATCACATGAAATATAAAATCCTTTCCTTTTTAAAATTTTTAAATTTTAGGGGTACATAGTAGGTGTATATATTTATGGAGTATATGAGATATTTTGATATTGGCATGCAATGTGTAATAATCACATCAGGGTAAATGGGATATCCACCACCACCTCAAGGATTTATCATTTGTGTTACAATTTTTTTTATAAGTAACATGCCCATATATTTTAATTTAAAGTGTATGTTGATTAATTAAATTTACTTATTTGATTTTTATTATTGTGACTACCTACCTATTACTTATACTTAAGTAATTTTTAAAATAAATTAGGTGCTTGTGCCTTAGGGTATAGAGCAGTTAATATAGTTAAACACAGTCAATCCAATAAAAGCATACTGCAGTGTTTAAGTATTAAAATTCTATATGGAACCTGTTTTGTTCTGAGGAGGAGGTAGGGAAAAAGATTGCATAGATATGGTCGTTTACCAGTAAACGTGTCAAAAACAATAAACAGTGACTACAATTTTCACCTATATAGTATCTTAGAGTTTATGAAGCTCTTTATCTTATTTTTGTCTTTTTACCCAAATGTGAACTTAAAAATAGTTTTGTCTAATCATCTCAAGGAATAGTTTAAAATTAAAATACATCTTCTACTACATTATGAATATTAGTAAAATATTGCATTTTCCCAGGAGGCCTAAAGTGACCGCTCTATGGAAAATAATCAACTGCTCCTTTCCTGAGGTGTAAACCTGGAACATCTTAGTGTGAGTGCTAACTTGACCAAACTATCAAAATTCATGAGGAAAGAAACACTGTCTTAATCCTCTAAGGAACATTATCTTTTATTAGTTTTAGATCTAATTCCTAGATAAATCTAGTTAGATTTAGAATTTACTAGGACATAAATCCGTCAAACATAGTTGTATCTTGATAAACATTTAGAAGGCTTCAGCTAGATCTCTTGGGACTCAGGGGTCTAATTGTGGTGCAAAGCTGGCTGGGCTTTATAATTATGGTTCCAGTTACTGTCTTTTGTCTTCCAGCAGCAGAACTTACTTTTCCCCTTAAATACAATAGATTCAGGTTTTTAAAGATGGATTTCTGTTGGATTTTGGTTGAGAGGGAATATGTGTTCCTTGAATATACTTAATTTTTAAACAAAATCTTGATTATAAATATAGTCCTTAATGTCAGTGGGCCACATATAGGACAGTAGTCCCCTAAGATTATAATGGAGCTGGGGAATTTCTACTGCCCTACTGCCTAGTTATGTTGTAGCTATCATAACACTATAGCACAATCACTTAATTTTTAAATAAATTTAGTAGCCTAAGTGTACAGTGTTTATAAATTCTGCAGTACTGTACAGTGATGTCATAGCCCTTCACATTCACTCACCACTCACTCACTGACTTACCCGGAGCAACTTTCATTCTGCAAGCTCCTATTCTGGTAAGTGCTTTATACAGGTGTATCAGTTTTTATCTTTTATACCATATCTTTACTATACCTTTTCTATATTTAGATATGTTTGGACACACAAATACTATTGTGTTACTTTTGCCTCTGTTATTCAGTACAGTCACATGCTGTACAGGTATGTCGCCTAGGAGCAATAGGCTATACCATATATCCTAGGTGTGTAGTAGGTTGTATCATCTAGTTTCGTGTAAGTACACTCTATGATATTTGCACAACAGTGAAATCACTTAACGACATACTTCTCAGAACGTATCCTCATTGTTAAGCAATGCATGACTGAGTTATATTCCATCAATATACTAACTCAAATTATCCTTATAGCTACTGGGATGCCATTCACAATTATTGGGTTTTGATTAAAAGTTAATAACCATTTCTTTGTTGTAAAGATCTAGCTCAGAAACACACTCATAACCTAATTTGTTTCCCCAGGGTGTATATGTTGAGGAAGAAAGAGAGGAATAAAAAAAATCAAAAATTGAAAAGACCCTAGAGGGTATATATTAGAGCTTGGTTTGACATACATTATTGTACCAATACAATTCACATGGGAAGCTAATGTGAATCTGCTATCAAGAATCTTAAGAAGTAATGAGGTGCTTGTTGCTCTTGGGACTCAATTCCACATATTGAGGAAGTGCCTCTTTATATGTGGACATGTCCAGAGAAATCCTCATTGTGGTATGCCTTTGTAAGTAGTCTCTTGGATTGTTTTGGATATCTGTAGTCAAGGTCTTTCAGCCCTACTTCTGTATTTTGTTGTTCTCTTCATTCCAATTCATGGTTAGTATCTTCTGATGATCCTGCAAACTCTCTTTTTGTCTCCCATAATCTATGAAATTGGAATGGGGAGGACATTAGAATAGCAGAGGAATCTTAAAGAAACTTGTCAATTCCCCCATCATTATTTTTAGTGATATTCTGTTTTAAGACTACCACAAATTTATTTTTATACCCTTCTGGAGCCTTATCAAATGAGTATAAATGGTTGAATAACTATGTTAATCAATTATCTCACCACCCAATGAGTATTCAGACAGGACTAGTTCAGTTATGCAAGTTCAGATATTCCAAGGACTTTAGCTTTTTGCTAATAGTTGTTTATGTAAGAGATTTCATTTATTCTCAATCACCTACATTTAAAATTCATTTTCCTGTCTAAGGACATAATTAGAAAAGAAATTGAAGTGTTTGCTAGTTTTATTCATAATTTATTTTGAAAATGTCTTCATTTGCTGGCAGAATTTTTTCCTCATATATATCCTTAGTTTTTATTGTTGCAATATTACCGATCTTCAATGTTTACTGAGAATCTATATTACATTTTGCAAAATACTAACACATATAAAGACAAGTTCATGCATTTGTGTAGATTTTATCTTACAAATCTTGGTAATAAGTAAGTTGCTTTTGGACTTAATTGTGATAGATAAAAGGGCCTAAATGTAAGGTGAGCTTTCTGATAATTTTATGTATTCATTTTATTAAACCTTTTTTTTTTTTGGTTTCTTTTGTTTGACTAGATATTTTTCTTTTCTTGTTTTACTTTATAATACAGTATACTTTATTATTGTTCTTAATTTATACTTAGAGATGTACTAGTAAAATATGAATAGCATGATCTTTGGTAGCAAACAAATCTGTGTGCAAATTCTGGCTCTAAAGATTATGGAATGTATGGCTTAGTGTTATTATTTAATTTCTATAAATTCTTATTTTTACCTGTAAATAAAATAGTATTACTTCTCTCTTGCAGGGCTATTGTGGATATGTAATAGAATAATATACTTAGAATATCTGGCATGATATCTAGCATAGATGAGATAATTTAAAAAACTGTTAGATATTACTGTATCATTCTTTCCATCCTGACTTGTTTTTTTTTTAATTTTCAGAATTTCAAATTTATTGTATTACGTACCACCACATATAATAACATTAATTATAAGTATATAGCTTCATAAAATCTTACAATCATATACAGTGATTTTGCATCACATTTCTATTATGTCAAAAGTTCTCTTGTGCTCCTTTGCAGTCAATATCTTCCCTAAAGCTGTGTGCCTTACAATTGTAGACCCACTTTTTGTCACTATGTATTTTTTAAAGAATTTAATTTAGGAGAATTTATACAGTATATAGGCTTTTGTGTCTGCCTTATTTCGCACACCATGGTCCTATTGAGGTTAATCTATGTTATAGCATGTGTCAGTAGTCAAGCTCTTTTAACTGCTGAATAGCGTTTTATTGTAGAGTTATACCACAATTCTTTTCTTAATGTAGGCATTTATCACTAAAAAGTCCCTCTTAGAACTGCTTTTGCTGCATCTGGCAAGGTTTAGTGTATTGTATTTTTGTATTTGTCTCAAGATTATTTTTTATTTCCCTTTCTGATTTCTTCTCTGAAAAATTTGTTGTTCAGGGATGTGTTATATAATTTTCACATACTTGTGAATTTTTCAAAATTTCTCCTGTTATTCAGAAAAGATGCTTGATATAATAATTTCAATCTTCTTAAATTTGTTAAGACTTTTTTATAGCCTAACATTTGATCCTGTAGAATATTTTATGTGCACTTGAGAAGAATGTGTTTTCTGCTCCTGTTGGATGGAATGTTCTTTAAGTTCATTAGTTTCATTTCATCTGTAGTGTTATTCATGTCCACTGATTGCTTATTGATTTTTTGTGTGGATAATCTATCATTTGCTGAAAGTGGAGTACTGTAGTCACCTTTAATATTTATTTTATATATTCAGGTGCTCCAATGTTGAATGGAAATATATTTACAATTGTTATATCCTCTTGGTGAACTGACCACTTTATCATTTATAGTGATGTTTTGGTATTTTTTCATAGATTTTGACTGAAAGTCTGTTTTGTCAGATATAAGTGTAGCCATCTCTTATCTCTGTTTCATTTTCTTGCAATATCTTTTTTTATCCCTTCACTTGGAGACTATGTGTATTCTTTTTTTTCCTTGCTTTTTAAAAATTATACTTTAAGTTCCAGGGTACATGTGCACAACATGCAGGTTTGTTACATATGTATACTTGTGCCATGTTGGTGTGCTGAATCTATTAACTCATCATTTACATTAGGTATATCTCCTAATGCTATCCCTCTCCCCTCCCCCTACCCCACAACAGGCCCCAGTGTGTGATGTTCCCCACCCTGTGTCCAAGTGTTCTCATTGTTCAATTCCCACCTATGAGTGAGAACATGTGGTGTTTGGTTTTCTGTCCTTGTGATAGTTTGCTCAAAATGATGGTTTCCTGCTTCATCCATGTCCCTACAAAGGACATGAACTCATCCTTTTTTATGGCTACATAGAATTCCATGGTGTATATGTGCCACATTTTCTTAATCCAGTCTATCATTGATGGACATTTGGGTTGGTTCCAAGTCTTTGCTATTGTGAATAGTGCTGCAATAAACATACATGTGCATGTGTCTTTATAGCAGAATGATTTATAACCCTTTGGGCATATCCCCAGTAATGAGATGGCTGGGTCAAATGGTATTTCTAGTTCTAGATCCTTGAGGAATCGCCACACTGTTTTCCACAATGGTTGAACTAGTTTACAGTCCCACCAACAGTGTAAAAGTGTTCCTGTTTCTCCACATCCTCTCCAGCACCTGTTGTTTCCTGACTTTTTAATGATTGCCATTCTAACTGGTGTGAGATGGTATCTCATTGTGGTTTTGATTTGCATTTCTCTGATGGCGAGTGATGATGAGCATTTTTTCATGTGTCTGTTGGCTGCATAAATGTCTTCTTTTGAGAAGTGTCTGTTCATATCCTTCACCCACTTTTTGATGGGATTGTTTGATTTTTTCTTGTAGATTTGTTTAACTTCTTTGTAGATTATGGATATTAGCCCTTTGTCAGATAGCAAGATTGTAAAAATTTTCTTCCATCCTTTAGATTGCCTGTTCACTCTGATGGTGGTTTCTTTTGCTGTGCAGAAGCTCTTTAGTTTAATTAGATCCAATTTGTCAATTTTGGCTTTTGTTGCCATTGCTTTTGGTTTTTTAGACATGAAATCCTTTCCCATGCCTATGTCCTGAATGGTATTGCCCACGTTTTCTTCTAGGGTTTTTATGGTTTTAGGTCTAACATTTGAGTCTTTAATCCATCTTGAATTAATTTTTGTATAAGTTGTAAGGAAGGGATCCAGTTTCAGCTTTCTACATATGGCTAGGCAGTTTTCCCAGCACCATTTATTAAATAGGGAATCCTTTCCCCGTTTCTTGTTTTTGTCAGATTTGTCAAAGGTCAGATGGTTGTAGATGTGTGGTATTATTTCTGAGGGCTCTGTTCTGTTTCATTGGTCTGTATGTCTGTTTTGGTACCAGTACCATGCTGTTTTGTTTACTGTAGCCTTGTGGTATAGTTTGAAGTCAGGTAGCATGATGCCTCTAGCTTTGTTCTTTTGGCTTAGGATTGTCTTGACAATGTGGGCTCATTTTTGGTTACGTATGAACTTTAAATTCTTTTTTTCCAATTCTGTGAAGTAAGTCATTGGTAACTTGATGGGAATGGCATTGAATCTATAAATTACCTTGGGCAGTATGGCCATTTTCTCGATGTTGATTCTTCCTATCCGTGAGCATGGAATGTTCTTCCATTTGTTTGTGTCCTCTTTTATTTCTTGTAAGTTAGATTCCTAGGTATTTTCTTCTCTTTGAAGCAGTTGTGAATGGGAGTTCACTCATGATTTGGCTCTGTTTGTCTGTTATTGGTGTATAGGAATGCTTGTGATTTTTGCACGTTGATTTCGTATCCTGAGACTTTGCTGAAGTTGCTTATCAGCTTAAGGAGATTTTGGGCTGAGATGATGGGTTTTTCTAAATATATAATCATGTCATCTGAAAACAGGGACAATTTGACTTCCTCTTTTCCTAACTGAATACCCTTTATTTCTTTCTCCTGCCTGATTGCCCTGACCAGAACTTCCAACACTATGTTGAATAGGAATGGTGAGAGAGGGCTTCCCTGTCTTGTGCCAGTTTTCAAAGGGAATGCCTCCAGTGTTTGCCCATTCATTATGATATTGGCTGTGGGTTTGTCATAAATAGCTCTTATTATTTTTAGAAACATCCCATCAATACCTAGTTTATTGAGAGTTTTTAGCATGAAGGGCTGTTGAATTTTGTCAAAGGCCTTTTCTGCATCTATTGAGATAATCATGTGGTTTTTGTCTTTGGTTCTGTTTATATAATCGATTACATTTATTGATTCGCGTATGTTGAACCAGCCTTGCATCCCAGGGATGAAGCCCACTTGTTCGTAGTGGATAAGCTTTTTGATGTGCTGCTGGATTTGGTTTGCCAGTATTTTATTGAGGATTTTTGCATCGATGTTCATAAGGGATATTCATCTAATGTCCCTGAGACTATGTGTATTCTTAAAGCTAAAATGAGTCTTTTGTAGACAGCATACTGTTGGGTCTCATTTTTTAAATCAACTTACCTTTGAAGTAATTATTAATAAGTGAGGACTTACTGTTGCCATTTTGTTAATTATTTTCTGACGATTTGGTAGTTTATTCCTTTCTTTCTTGTACATTGTCTTCCTTTGTGGTTTGATAATTTTTATATTGGTATACTTTGATTTTTTTCTCTGTCTTTTGTGTATTTACTAGAGGTATTTCCTTTGTGGTTATCATGAGGTTTACATACAACATTTCATAGTTGTTACACTCTATTTTAAGCCGACAACAACTTAACTTAAATCCTGTACATTTTTACTTTTCCCTCTTCTCTGCATAGTATGCTATTAATATCACACTTTACATCTTTTTCGTATTATGTATTGTCTTGTCTTTTTCTGCTGCTGTTACAAAATACCACAGACTGAATAATATATAAACAACAGAAATTTATTTCTTACAGTTCTGGAGGCTGGGAAATCCAAGATTAAGGCACTAGTATTGGTGTGTGGTGAGGAGTACTCTCTGCTTCTAAGATGATACATTGTCACGGTATCCTCACATGGAGGAAGGTGGAAGAATAAGAGAACTCTCTCTTCAATCTTGATCCCTTTTACAACAATGTTAATCCCATTCGTGAGGAGAAAAGCCCTCATGGCCATAGCACCTACCAAAGGCTATATCTCTTAATACTGTTGCACTGGGGATAAAGTTGCAACAAAAATTTTGGGAAGGACACCATCATTCAAACCATAGGATGTATCCATTCACAAATTGTTTTACTAGACTTTTTAATAATTTCGTTTTTTAGCTTATGTACTGGTGATTTTGTACCACCATTATTATATTGAAATATACCAAATTTGATTATATATTTCCCTTTATCAGTGAGCTTTATGCTTTCATGTTTTTATGCTGTTACTTAGTGTCCTTTCATTTCAATTCAAATAACTCCCTTTAGCATTTTTTGTAAGGCAGGTCTAGGAGTTTTGTTTTTATGTGAACGTCTTTATTTCTTCTTCATTTCTGAAGAACCACTAGCTGTGTATAGTATTACTGGTTGACAGTTCTGTGTCATGATGTGGTTTTATTCATGGTTTTTATATTTGTGTTTCATTGAGCCATTGATCTCTTTAGATTTATATTTTTCATCAAATTTGGGAAAATACTGTCCATTTTTCTTCAAGTATTTCTTTGACCTTCACTGTCTTTCCTCTGTTTGGGACTCTGATATGTATGTTAGGCTACTTGATATTGTTCCATAGGTAACTAATGCTTTGTTCATTATTTTCCCAGTCATTTTGTCTTTGTGCTTTGTTTCAGACCATTTCTATTGCTATGTCTTCAAGTTCACTTATATTTTATTCTACTGTTTCATCTGCTTTTAATTCTATCCAGTGTACTTTTCATTTCAAATATTATATTTTTATTCTATTCATGTCTTTAAAAAGCTTTAATATTTATCCTCATGATACTCACATTTTTCTCTGTCTTCTTGAATACTTGGATCATATTTATATTAGCTGTTTTAATATTCTTATTGAAGAGTTCTATAATCACCATAATTTCTGTGTTTGTTTATATTGATTGATTTTTCTCCTTGTTATAGGTCAGACTTTTCTGGGTTTTTTTTCCTGCTTTTTAACTTTCAATTGGGTGACAGATATTGTGAACTTTACATTGCTGGGTGCTGGATTTTGTTATATTTCTTTAAATAATGGTGAACTTTGGTCTGGTATGCAAAGTCCTTGAGTTTAGTTTAATCATTTTGAGGTGTGCTTCTTATCTTTGTTAAAGCAGATTATTTCCATCTTTCATTCCAGAGCTCATTTAGCCCCCATACTAAGACTTTCCCCTTCCAAAGACTCTACTTGATGCTACCTGATTGCAAGATCTTCTAATTCTGAAGATTTTGAACATATATTGTCCTTAGCTTATGTGTGAGCTCTGAGAATGGTTCAGTCTAATACTTTACAACAATTCTTTCTCTGGACTGAAGTAGTTTTTTTCTTATGCATGCACAAAGCAGTATGAAGGCAAAGACTCACAGAGACCCGTCTGGAGGTCTTCAAAGTGCTCTCTCTCTCTCTCTCTGTGCAGTTTCCTTTTCTCAAGTACTCTATTCCTAAAATTCTAGCTATCTTGACTTCTCTTAACCCTAATATCCTTCTAATCAACCCAGCGAAATTGCCTTGCTATGTAAAGGTTATCACTCTGTATTAGACCATTTAAACACTGCTGATAAAGACATACCCAAGATTGGGTAAATTACAAAGAAAAAGAGGTTTAAAGGACATACATCTACATGGTTGGGGAGACCTCACAATCGTGGTGGAAGGCAAGGAGGAGCAAGTCATGTCTTACATGGATGGCAGCAGGCAAAGAGAAAGCTTGTGCAGGGAAACTTCCCCTTATAAAACCATCAGATCTCATGAGACTTATTCAGTATCATGCGAACAACATGGGAAAGACCTGCCTCCAGGATTCAGTTACCTCCCACTGGGTTCCTCGCACAACACATGGAAATTTAATGAGATTTGTGTGGGGACACAGCCAAACCATATCACACTCTGTGTGCTGCAGCCTGGAAATAGCCTTCAAATAATCATAAGGTTCACCTCATGGATTTCACTGCTCTGAGAGGTCATTGTCCTATGCTTCTTGTTGTTTAAGTTGAAAGATAATTGTTCATATATTTTTGCTCAGATTTTCTAGTTGATTAGTGAAGGATAGTAAACTCAGTAGATCTCCAGGCACACACATACACTCACTCATACACACATGTTTTTTTCCTGGTAGTCTTTTTAGGAAATTTTGAAAGTCTTGTTTACCTTTGCGTTCCATAGACTGTCAGAAAGAGACAAGTCTAGAAGATTGAATGAAAAGAAAATATCTGAGAGGAAAGAAAAGAACCAAAAAAAGTGATATGAAATTCCAGTGAATCTAAAGTTTAATGACATAAAAGTCTTGTTACTAAAGATATATAAGGAGTTAAGAATAAAGAGAAATACAAAATAACTTAAAGTTTATGAAACTGATAGAACTGTAATAATTGTAGTGCCACCAACCATAAAGAAAATATTAGAATGGAGAAAAGGTCTTGAGAGAAATATTAGGTCTGGTTTGTGATATTTTATATAAAGAGAGTTAAAATTACATTCAGAGGAGACCAGGCACGATGGCGGATGGGAGGCAGGATGGAATTGGAGCTCCAGACAAAGCATCATGCGGAAACTTGCATTGTGAATTTTAGCTCCAGATTGACTGCAGGAACAAACCAGCAATCCTTAGAGGACCCACAGACCCTCTGAAGTAAGTGGACTGCTCCTGCAGGACCTGGGAGATACCCCAAATACTGTGAGTGCTCCACCTCTGGAAGTAGGAAAGGGAGAAGCCCCTCTTCTGAACACACACCCTACTGGAGAACCTGAAGGTCTGTTTGTGAGAGAAGTTCCCACCTTTATCTGGAGCTGAGTCGAGTTAGAGAGCCAAGAAGAGTGAATGCAGGGGTAGAGGAAGCAGCAGAAAGGCCCTGGGAGCTTGCTGGATCCCCAAGCAGACCATTACTGCTTGGCACCACAGGGATCTATCAGGATGGTGGCCAGAGGAGCAGGGGGTAGAACTCCACAGGGAGAAGGACTTCTCTAGCTGAACTTTGTAACAATTTGAATGGGGCATGAAGCCTCCTGGCCAGAATCTGGGGGAGGGCATGACTCTGACTTGCAGTCTTCACAGGTGGGAGAAGAACTAAAACCCTTTTCTTTTGCAGCTGGGAGGCAGGAAGCCTCTGGCAAGTTTTCAAACCCGACTCACCCTCCACCTAGAAACAGACTCAGGGTTGTTATGGGGCTCATGGTGGGAGTGAGACCAGCCCTTCAGTTTGTATGGGAGCTGGGTGAGGCCTGTGACCGCTGGCTTTCCCCCACTTCCCTGACAGCTTACATGACTCAGCAGAGGCAGCCATAATCCTCCTAGGTACACAACTCCAGTGACCTATTCCCCACAGCTGCCGCAGCAAGACCCACCCAAGGAGAGTCTGAGCTCAGACACACCTAGCCCCGTCTCCACCTGATGGTCCTTCCCTACCTACTTTGGTAATGAAAGACAAAGGGCAGCTAGTCTTGGGAGTTCTAGGGCCCTGCTCACCCAGTCCCTCTCCACACTACTACAGCTGATTCTTTCTGGAAAGCACCACCTCCTGGCAGGAGGCCAACCAGCACAAAAATAGAGCATTAAATCACCAAAGCTAAGAACCCCCATGGAGTCCATTGCACCCTCCACCACCTCCACCAGAACAGGCGCTGGTATCCATGGCTGAGAGACCCATAGATGATTCACATCACAGGAGTCTGTGCAGACAACCCCCAGTACCAGCCTGGAGCCGGGTACACTCACTGGGTGGTTAGACCCAGAAGAGAGGCAACAATCACTGCACTTTGGCTCACAGGAAACCACATCCACAGGAAAAGGGGGAAAGTACTACATCAAGGGAACATCCTGTGGTACAAAAAAATAAGAACAACAGCCTTCAGCCCTCGATCCTCCCTCTGACAGAGCCTACCCAAATGAGAAGGAACCAGGAAACCAACCCTGGTAATATGACAAAACAAGGCTCATCAGCATCCCCAAAAATCACACTAGTTCACCAGCAATGGATCCAAACCAAGAAGTAATCCCCAATTTACCTGAAAAAGAATTCAGGAGGTTAGTTACTAAGCTAATCAGGGAGGGACCAAAGAAAGGTGAAGCCTAATGCAAGGAAATCCAACAAATGATACAAGAAGAGAAGGGAGAAATATTCAAGGAAATAGATAGCTTAAAGAAAAAACAAAAAATTCAGGAAACTTTGGACACACTTTTAGAAATGTGAAATTCTCTGGAAAGTCTCAGCAATAGAATTGAACAAGTAGAAGAAAGAAATTCGGAGTTCGAAGACAAGGTCTTTGAATTAACTCAATCCAACAAAGACAAGGAAAAATAATAAGAAAATATGAACAAAGCCTCCAAGAAGCCTGGGATTATGATAAACAGCCAAACCTAAGGATAATCGGTGTACCTGAGGAAGAAGACAATTCTAAAAGCTTGGAAAACATAGTTGGAATAATTGAGGAAAACTTCCTTGGCCTTGCTAGAGACCTAGACATGCAAATACATGAAGCATAAAGAACACCTGAGAAATTAATCACAAAAAGATCTTCGCCTAGGCACATTGTCATCAGGTTATACAAAGTTAGGACAAAGGAAAGAATCTTAAGAGTTGTGAGACAGAAGCACCAGGTAACCTATAAAGGAAAACTTATCAGATTAACAGCAGAATTCTCAGCAGAAACCCTACAAGCTAGAAGGGATTGGGGCCCTATCTTCAGCCTCCTCAAGCAAAACAATTATTAGCCAAGAATTTTATATCTAGCAAAACTAAGCATCATATATGAAGGAAAGATACAGTCATTTTCAGATGAACAAATGCTGAGAGAATTTGCCATTATCAAGCCACCACTACAAGAACTGCTACAAGATACTCTAAATCTTGAAACAAATCCTGGAAACACTTCAAAACAGAACTTCTTTAAAGCACAGATCTCACAGGACCTATAAAAGAAAAATACAAGTTAAAAAGCAAAAACAAAAAATATACACAGAAAACAAAGAGCATGACGAATGCAATGGTACCTCATATTTCAACACTAACATTGATTGTAAATGGCCTAAATGCTCCACTTAAAAGGTATGCAGTAGCAGAATGGATAAGAACTCACCAACCAACTACCTGCTGCCTTCAGGAGACTCACCTAACACATAGGGACTCACATAAACTTAAAGTAAAGGGGTGGGAAAAGGCATTTCAGGCAAATTGACACCAAAAGCAAGCAGTGGTAGCTATTCCAGTATCAGACAAAACAAATTTTAAAGCAACAGCAGCTGAAAGAGACAAAGAGGGACATTACATAATGGTAAAAGGCCTTGTCCAATAGGAAAATACTACAATACTGACCAAATACGCACCAAACACTGGAGCGCCCAAATTTGTAAAACAATTAATAGACCTAAGAAATGAAATAGACAGCAACACAATAATAGTGGGGGACTTCAGTACTCCACTGACAGCACTAGACAGATCGTCAAGACAGAAAGACAACAAACAATGGATTTAAACTATACCTTGGAACAAATGGGCTAAACAGATATATACAGAACATTTCATCCAAGAACTGCAGAATACATATTCTATTCAACAGTGAATGGAACTTTCTCCAAGATACACCATATGATAGGCCATAAAACCATTTGTTTCAATAAATTTTTCAATTTTCTTCTTAATTTTTTCATCGACCCACTGATCATTCAGGAGCATACTATTTAATTTCCATGTATTTTTATAGTCTCCAAAGTTCCTTTTGTTGTTCATTTCTTGTTTAATTCCATTGTGTTCAGAGAAGTTGCTTGATATTATTTCAATTTTTGGACTGTTTTGAGATGTGTGTTTTGACATAACATATGGTCTGTCCCTGAGAATGATCCGTGTGCCAAGGGAAAAAAAAATGTGTATTCTCTGGCACTTGGATAAAATGTTCTGCAAAAACATATTGAATCCATTTGTTTTATAGTGAAGGTTAAGTCTGAATTTTTGTTTTTGTTGTTGATTTTCTGTCTGGAAGATCTGCCCAATCCTGAAGTGGCGTGTTGAAGTTTCCAGCTATTATTGTACTGGGGCCTATCTCTTTATTTCTAATAATATTTGCTTCACATATCTTGGTGCTCCAGTGTTGGGTGTATTTATATTTACACTTGTAATATCCACTTGCTGAATTGACCCCTTTATCATTATATAGTGACTCTCTTTGTCTCTTCTTATAGTTTTTATCTTGAAATATACTTGGACTGATATAAGTATATCTGCTCATTCTCTTTTATGGTTTCCATTGTCATGGAATATCTTTTTACATCCCTTTATTTTCAGTCTATGTGTGTTTTTATATGTGAAGTGTGTTTCTTGTAGGCAATAGATGGGTCTTGTTTTTTTAAAAAATTTGTTCAGCCTCTCCATTTGTTTTAATTGGAGAGTTTAGTCAATTTACACTTAATAGTATTTGTGATAAGTAAGGACTTTTATTGATGGACATTTAGGTAAATTTTGTGTCTTTGCTATTGTGAATAATGCTGCAATGAACATACATACGCATGTGTCTTTAAAATTGAGAGATTTATATTCCTTTGGGTGTATACTCAATGATGGGATTGCTGGGTCAAATGGTATTTCTGTCTTGATAGATATTTGAGGAATCACCACGCTGTCTTCCACAAAGTTTGAACTAATTCAACACTCCCACCAACAGTGTAAAAGTGTTCATTTTCTCCACAACCTCACCAGCATCTGTTTCTTTCTTTCTTTTTTTTTTTTTTTTTTGACATTTTAATAATAGCCATTCTGACTGGTGTGAGAATCTCATTGTGGTTTTGATTTGCATTTCTCTAATCATCAGTGATGTGGAGCTTTTCTTCGTGTTTGTTGGCCACATGAATGTCTTCTTTTAAGGAATATTTTTTCATGTCCTTTGCCTACTTTTTAGTGGGTTTGTTTGCTTTTTATTGTAAATTTGTTTAAGTTCCTCATAGATGCTTAATACTAGACCTTGGTTGGAGGCATAGTTTGCGAAAATTTTCTCCCATTCTGTAGGTTGTTTGTTTATATTTTCTTTTTGTGTGCAAAAGCTCTTTAGCTTGATTATATCACATTTGTCAATTTTTGCTTGTGTTGCAATTTCTTTTGGTGTCTTTGTCATGAAATCTTTGCCCATGCCTCTGTCCTGAATGATGTTGCCACGGTTGTCTTCCAGGATTTTTATAGTTCAGGGTTTTACGTTTAAGTTTTTAATTTATCTTGAGTTAATTTTTGTATATGGTGTAAGGAAGGGGCACGCTTTCAATCTTCTGCATATGGCTAGCCAGTTATTTCAAAACCATGTATTGAATAGGGAATCATTTTCCCATTGCTTGTTTCTGTCAGGTTTGTCAAAGATCAGATAGCTGTAGGTGCGCCCTCTTATATCTGGGTTCTCTATTCTGATCCGTTGTTCTATGAGTCTGATATTATACCAGTACTATGCTGTTTTGGTTACTGTAGCCTTCTAGTATAGTTTAAAGTTGGGTACCATGATGCCTCCAGCTCTTTTCTTTTTCTTAGAATTGCCTTGGTTATTTGGATTTTTTGTTCCATGTGAATTTTAAAATAGTCTTTTTCTAGTTATTTGAAGAATGTCAATGATAGCTTAATAGTAAAAGCATTGAATCTATAAATTGATTTGGGCAGTATGGCCTATTTCTCTATATTGATTATTCCTCTCCATGAGCATGAACTGTTTTTCCATTTGTTTTTGTCATCTCTGATTTCTTTTAACAGTGGTTTGTGGTTCTGCTTGTAGAGATATTTGACCTTTCTGGTTAGCTGTATTTCTTGGTACTTTTTTTTTTTTTGCCACAGTTGTGAATGGGGGTGCATTCTTGCTTTGGCTCTTGTCTTGACTGTTGTTGTTGTATAAGAATGACAGTGATTTTTGCACAGTAATATTTTATCCCAAGATTGCTGAAGTTGTTTATCAGCTTAAGAATCTTTTGGGCTGAGACTACAGGGTTTTCTAGATAATTGGATTATGTCATCTGCAAACGGGATAGATTACTTCTTCTTCTACTATTTTAATGCCTTTATTTCTTTCTCTTGCCTAATTACTCTGGCCAGCACATCCAATACTACATTGAATAAGATTGATAAGAGAGTGCACCCTTGACTCATGCCAGTTTTCAATGGGAATGTTTCTGGCTTCTGCTCATTCGGTATGATGTTGGCTGTGGGTTTGTCACACATGGCTCTTATTATTTTGAGGTATGGTCCATCAATACCTAGTTTGTTGAGAGTTTTTAGTATAAAGGACTGTTGAATTTTATCAAAAGCCTTCTCCATGTCTATTGAGATAATTCAACAGTGCATGGAACTTTCTCCCAGATAGACCATATGATAGGCCATAAAAGGTGACTTAATAAATTTATGAAAATTGAAATTCTATCAGGCACTCTCTCAGACTACAGTGGAATAAAATTGGAAATCAACTCCAAAAGATCCCTTCAAAACCATGCAAATACATGGAAAGTAAATAACTTGCTCCTGAATGAGCATTAGGTAAAAAAAAAATCAAGATGAAAATTTAAAAATTTTTTGAACTGAATGACAATAATGACACAACCTATCAAAACCTCTGGGATACAGCTA
Organism: Macaca nemestrina; assembly: GCF_043159975.1. NCBI lineage: Eukaryota > Metazoa > Chordata > Mammalia > Primates > Cercopithecidae > Macaca > Macaca nemestrina. The sequence goes on from NC_092145.1 coordinate 55,403,219, forward strand.
AGGCGGTGCTAAGAAGAAAAGTTCATAACCCCAAACACCTTCATCAAAAAGTCTGAAAAAGCACAAATAAACAATCTAAGGTCACACCTCAAGGAACTAGAGAAACAAGAAGAAACCAAACCCAAACCCAGCAGAAGAAAGGAAATAACCAAGATCAGACCAGAACTAAATGAAATTGAGACAAACAATAAAGTACAAAAGATAAACACAAAGCTGATTCTTTGAAAAGATAAATAAATTTGATAAACCATTAGCAAGATTAACCAATAAAAGAAAAGAGAAAATCCAAAGAACCTCACTGAGAAATGAAACAGGAAATATTACAACTGACACCACTGAAGTACAAAAGATCATTCAAGGCTACTATGTATACCTTTGCACACATAAACTAGAAAACCTAGAAGAGATAGATAAATTCCTGGAAAATTATAATCCTCCTAGCTTAAATCAGGAAAAATTAGATACTCTGAACAGACCAATAACTAGCAGTGAGATTGAAATGGTAATTTAAAAATTACCAACAAAAAAAAGTCCAGGACCAGATGGATTCACAGCAGAATTCTACCAGACATTCAAAAAAGAACTGGTACCAATCCTTTTGACACTATTCCACAAGACAGAGAAAGAAGGAGCCCTCCCTAATTCATTATATGAAGCCAGCATCACCCTAATACCAAAACCAGGAAAGGACACAACCAAAAAACAAAACTACAGATTGATATGCTTGATGAATATAGATGCTATAATCCTTAACAAAATACCAGCTAACCGAATCCAACAACATAGAGAAAGGCTAATTCACCATGATCAAGTGAGTTTCATACCAGGGATGCAGGGATAGTTTAACGTATATAAGTCAATAAATGTGATATACCATATAAAGAGACTTAAAAATCACATGATCATCTCAATAGATGCAGAAAAAGCATTCGACAAAATCCAGCATCGCTTTATGATTAAAACTCTAAGCAAAATTGGCATACAAGGGACATACCTTAATGTAATTAAAGCCCTCTATGACAAACCCACAGCCAACATAATACTGCACGAGGAAAAGTCGAAAGCATTCCTTCTGAGAATGGGAACAAGACAAGGATGCCCACTCTCACCACTCCTTTTCAACATAGCCCTGGAGGTTCTAGCCAGAGCAATCTGACAAGAGAAATAAATTAAGGGCATCCGATTTGGTAAAGAGGAAGTCAAACTGTCCCTGTTTGCTGATCATTTATCTTGAAAACCCTAATGACTCCCCCAGAAAACTCCTAAAACTGATAAAATAATTCAGCAGTTTCTGAATGCAAGATTAATGTACACAGATCAGTAGGTCTTCTATATACCAACAGCAACCAAACAGAATCAAGTCAATAACTCAGCCCGTTTTACACCTGCTGCCAAAAAAAAAAAAAAAAAAAAAAAAAAACAACTTAGGAATATACCTAAGCAAGGAGTTGAAAGACCTCTACAAGCAAAACTGCAAAATACTGCTGAAAGAAATCATAGAAGACACAAACAAGTGGAAACACATCCCATGCTCATGGATGGGTAGAATCAATATTGTGAAAATGACCATACTACCAAAAGCAATCTGCAAATTCAGTGCAATCCCCATCAAAATACCACCATCACTCTTCACAGAATTAGAAAAAAACATTCTAAAAATCACATGGAACCAAGAAGAATCCGCATAACTAAAGCAAGACTAAGCAAAAAGAATAAATCTGGAGACATCACACTACCTGATTTCAAACTATACTATAAGGCAATAGTCACCAAAACTGTGGTACTGCTATAAAAATAAGCACATCGTTGAATGGGACAGAATAGAGAACCCAGAAATAAACCCAAATAATAAAGCCAACTGATCTTTGAAAAGCAAACAAAAACATCAAGTGGGGAAAGGAGACCATTCTTAAAAAATTGTGCTGGGACAATTAGCTAGCCACATGTAGGAGAAAGAAACTGGATCCTCATCTCTCACCTTACACAAAAATCAACTCAAGATGGATTAAGGACTTAAAACTAAGACCTAAAACTCTAAAAATTCCAGAAGATAACATTGGAAAAACCCTTATAGACATTGGCTTAAGCAAGGATTTCATGACCCAAAAACCCCAAAACAAATGCAATAAAAACGAAGATAAATAGCTGGGATCTAATTAAACTAAAGAGCTTTTGCATGGCAAAAGGAACAGCCAACAGAATAAACAGACAACCCACAGAGTGAGAGAAAATCTTCACAATGTATACATCTGACCAAGGACTAATATCCAGAATCAACAACAAATTCAAACAAATTAACAAGAAAAAAACAATTCCACCAAAAAGTGGGCTAAGGACATGAATAGACAGTTCTCAAAAGAAGATATACAAATGGCCAAGAAATATATGACAAAAGGCTCAACATCACTAATGATCAGGGAAATGCAAATCAAATCCACAATGCAGTACAGCCTTACTCCTGCAAGAATGGCCATAATCAAAAAATCAAAAAACAGTAGATGTTGGTGTGGATGCGGCGATCAGGGAACACTTCTACACTGCTGGTGGGAATGTAAACTAGCACAGCTGCTATGGAAAATGGTGTGGAGATTCCTTAAGGAACTAAAAGTAGAACTACCATTTGATCCAGCAATCCAACTCCTGGAAGAAAAGAAGTCATTATTTGAAAAAGATACTTGCACACACATGTTTATAGCAGCATACTTCACAATGGCAAAATCGTGGAACCTACCCAAATGCCCATCAATCAATGAGTGGATAAAAAAAGTTATGTATATATTTATATGTATATATATTTATATTATATATATTTGTGTATATAATATATAATATATATTTATATATGTATTTTTTGTATATTTATCATCTATATATATCATCTATATCATATATATATGATGGAATACAACTCAGCCATAAAAAGAAATGGATTAATATCATGTTCAATGACCTGGATTAGATTGAAGACTATTATTCTAAGTGAAATAACTCAGGAATGGAAATCCAAACATCATATGTTTTGACTGATGTGTGGGAGCTAAGCTATGAGGACACAACGGTATAAGAATGATACAATGGACGTTGGGGACTTGGGGGAAAGAATGAGAAAGTGGCGAGGGATAAAAGACAACAAATATGGTGCAGCGTGTACTACTTGGGTAATGGGCGCACCAAAATCTCACAAATCACCACTAAAGAACTTACTCATGTAACCAAATACCACCTGTACTCCAATAACTTAAGGAAAAATAAAATAAAATAATAAAACTTTTAAAAAGTATGCTTAAGAGTTGATAGGCTATTAAAATGTATAAGTAATATAAAAATTTAAAACAGCATGAATTATTCTTTCAAATTTGATTTCCTTATATAATATGACATGAAATACAAAGTTTTTTATAATTTATTTTGAGTTTTAAGAAGTATTAAAAGATCTAGTAGTCTGTTGAAATAAAACATGTTAAATGGTATACAATTTTTTTAAAAATAAAAATAAAATGACATTCAAACAATGTAGTCTTATTGACAATGGCAAATACAGGCCTGACAGAGATTTTTAATAGAAGAGCTCTGGTGATAGATGCTAGTGTTAATCAGATTAAATGATGTGTCTTTGTTACATCTGATTTAAGTTTCGGGGCCTAGATAGAGATGGTAATTAGGCTGCTTGTAAATAGCTTTTATTACTATGCTTTGACAGTTCTGATTCAGCTCATGGGTAAATTTCTGAAGTGTAAAAATACAAAAATGAAAATAACATGCATACGTAGGTGTGTGTTATAGATAAACTTGGATTTATTGCTGAATATATAATTATTGTTGTATATATACTCAGTACTGTATTATAAATATATGCATACATAATTGCATATATGTGTGAGTCTTCAAAATATTTGAAATAATAATTTGTAGTTGTTTAAGATTTTGAAGGCATTTTCTCCAAACTGGTTCAGTCACTCACAGGTACTCTTGGTCTTAAAGGTAATTACAGAATCCTGTGTTGAAGACACCCACAGTTCTGCCATTAGAACTGCAAGGATATTTGTAAGTAATTTATCCAGTACCTGCAGTGTTGATGAACCAGGTTGTAAAGTTGTATTTTATGCCTTATGTCACAAACCAACTAAACTTTGTTAGCACACCGACTTCCATTTCTCTCACTTTTCTTCTTACCCAAAGAACTTAGAGGTCCTAAAAGCTACTTTGAGAATCAGAAATTAATATCTTTTATATGTCTGGTTTCTCATTTATCCCTATGCTCTTAATACAAATTTTGTAGAATATGAAAACAAAATATAAGACCATTTGTGTATGTATGTGTGTGTGCGTGTCTATTGTGGGGGGATGTGAAATGGAGAAGAGCATTCTTCTTCTCCCCCTTCCTTTCTTATCAAGCAAATATCTATCTTAATAATGTCAATTTGAGTTTTACCTCCTCAATACTCCAGCCCTCAAACTTGCATGTTTAGGAATTTATTATAACATGTATTGACTGGACAATAGAGTTTAATATTTGATCATATTCTGTCTGGTGTTATGTTTTGTTCCAGTTTTATTTATTTTGTCTCCTGAATAAAAATCGTATCTTCTTGATTTAAGGGACCATGTCATTAACTCTTTTATCATCTATATAAACATATACACTTTACTGTCTTAGATGATATTAATGTGTTTCTTAACACATTAATGTGTTAAGATACAATTGATTCAATTGTTTACTCCCACATCTTAGGCTATTTATCACTATAAATAATTTACTGATTTATCCATCTTTTTGATTTTTGATGAGAAAAATGTTTCTATATGACTTTTACTAGATTAAAAATTTTCCAACCTTCCAAACCAAGCTCAGATATTATTGTGACATTGACCCAAATAAGTCTTCCTTACTGGATTTTTTTTTTTTTTTTTTTTTTGAGACAGAGTCTCGCTCTGTCGCCCAGGCTGGAGTGCAGTGGCCGGATCTCAGCTCACTGCAAGCTCTGCCTCCCGGGTTTACGCCATTCTCCTGCCTCAGCCTCCCAAGTAGCTGGGACTACAGGTGTCCGCCACCATGCCCGGCTAATTATTTTTTGTATTTTTAGTAGAGTCGGGGTTTCACCGTGTTAGCCAGGATGGTCTCCACCTCCTGACCTCGTGATCTGCCCTCCTTGGCCTCCCAAAGTGCTGGGATTACAGGCTGAGCCACCATGCCTGGCTTCTAACTTCTTTTTCTATCACTGAAAGATACTAAAATCTTCGTAGAAGTTCAGCCTATTAAGCTATTCTCTCCTCTTAGTCAAAGTGTGTTTTTATAACTTTTATTGTATGTACGAAACTCCACAAGATGATACTTCCTTGTAATTCTGCAATTTTCCCTTGATATATTTTGCCTGACCCTCTAAAATGTAGTCCATTCTTAAGGTAAACTTTTAACAAAATTACCATGGGCTAGATCTAGGGTCAGTTATATTCATCAAAGCCTTTGAAAGCACAGCTCAGTTTCTTAGAAGAGGGAATTAAGATATTTAAATACTGTCATTGATACAATAAAACAGTACAACAGTAGGAAATCTACACCAAAACCCAGTAGTAATCCCACTGGACATATTTAGAGTACCAAATTTCAGAATGGCAGACTATTTTACTGAGACCTAAATGTAAATGAGAAGAAACATTTGTGGTGTGTTTTTTCCTTCCCTGATAAACAAATTCATTGTAGTTGCAGGATACAAAATTAACATACAAAAATCAGTAGCATTTCTATATGCCAATAGTAAAAAATCTGAAAAGGAAATGTTTTAAAAACTAATCTGATTTACAGTAACTACAAACAAAATTAAATGTCTTGGAATTAACCAAAGAAGTGAGAGATCTCTGTAATTAAACTATAAGCACTAATGCAAGAAATTGAAGAGGACGACAAAAAATGGAAAATATTGCATGTTCATGGATTGGAAGAATAAATCTTGTTAAAATGTCCATACTACTGTAAGCAAACTACAGATTCAATACAATCCCTATCAAAATATCAATGACATTTTTTACAGAAACAGAAAAATCTATCCTGAAATGTATATGAAACCACAAAAGGCCCCGAATAGCCAAAGCTATCTTGAGAAAAAAGAACAAAACTGGAGGAATCATATTACCTGACTTCAAATTATACTACAGAGCTATAGTTACCAAAGCAGCATGTTAATGGCATAAAACCAGACACACAGACCAATGGAACAGTGTAGAGAACCCAGAAACAAATACACCTAAAGTGAACTCATTTTTTACAAAGGTTCTAAGAACATACACTGGGGGAAAACAGTCTCTTAAATAAATGGTGCTAGAAAAACTGGATACCCATATGCAGAAGAATGAAACTAGACCTCTATCTCTTGCCTTACACAAAATTCAAATCAAAATGGATCAAACGCTTACATCTAAGGCATCAAACTATGAAACTACTGAAAGAAAACATTGGGGAAAATCTCCAGGACATTTATGGGGGCAAAAATTTCTTGACAAACACTACAGAAGCATAGGAAATAATTTTTAAAAAAAGGACAAATGGAATCACATCAAGTTAAAAAAACCTTCTGCACAGCAAAAGACACAATCAACAAAGTGAAAAGACAACCTACAGAATGGGAGTAAATATTTGCATGCTACTTATGTGACTAGGGACTAATAAGAATATATAAGAAGCTCAAACAACTCCATAGGAAAAAATATAATAATTTGATTAAAATATGGGCCAAAGATTTGAACAGACATTTCTCCAAAGAAGAAATAAGAGTAGCAAATGGGCATATGAAAAGGTGCTTAGCATCACTGATCCTCAGAGAAATGCAAATCAAAATTACAAGGAGATTTCTCCTCACCTCAGTTAAAATGGCTTACATCGACAAGACAGGCAATAACAAATGCTGGCAAGGATACGGAAACACCCACATACTGTTGGTGTAAATGTAAATTGGCACAGTGACTATGGAGAACAGTTTGAAGGTTGCTCAAAAAAACTAAAACTAGAGCTACCATATGATACAGTATTTCCACTGCTGGATATATAACCAAAAGAAAGGCAATCAATATATCAAAGGCACTCCCATGTTTGTTGCTGCACTGTTCACAATAGCAATGATTTGGAAACCACCTAAATGTCCATCAAGAGATGTATGAATAAAGAATATATGGTACTTATACACAATAGAGTATATTCAGTCACAAAAGTGAATGAGATCCTGTCATTTGCAACAACATGGATGGAACTGGAGATTATTTTGTTAAGTGAAGTAAGCCAGGTACAGGGAGACAAATATTGTATGTTCTCATTATTTTGGGAGTCTAAAAATAAAAAGAAAATGCCCATAGACATAGAGAATAGAAGGATGATTATCAGAGGCTGGGAAGGGTAGTAGGGGGTTGGCAGGAAGGTGGGGATGGTTAGTGGGTCATTTGGAGAAAAAAGGCACTCTGGCTTTTTGAGGTTTCAGGGTTCTTGCACTGTTTCTTTCTCATTTTTGTGGACTTCTCTGTCTTCAATTTTGGACTTTGCCAACCTTTGAATGTTTTTTTCCTTTATCATATTTGATGACCTCGAGGTTTTGATTGTGGTATAAGGTAGATTTAGCTGACTGGCTTTGTTTCTGGAAGATTTTCAGGGGCCAACACTCAGCTTCCAACTCCTGGACTATGTGCTCTAACTCTGGGGGAATTGTATTGGACTCTGACTTTGTTATCTGGTTCCTTTAGGTTTGCAACCCACAACACTGAGGAGAGGTGGTGAGGTGCAGCAGCTTCAGCAGAGTGCTAGCAGGTGCTGGGGTGCCTACCTCCCTGTAGGTGTTCACTATAGTGTTGGAGGCAATGCAGCTGTGGGGATCATGGGGCCCTTGCTTGAGACTGTGTACATGGTTGTGCTGGATGTGGTGGTGATTTTGGGGTGGAGTGCTGGTCAGCACAGGTCTGGGTGCCTTGTCTACCCCACAAGCAGGAGTGATCACTCAATGTGGGGTAGGATCTACTGTTCTCTGTGCAGTGTTAGCTCAATGACGGTGCTAGCAGGGGCAGGGCTTGCTGTCCCTGTACCTGCCAAGACGTTGTCTGTAATGGTGGTTGTGGGGGATGGGATGTGGACTGCACTCCCATATCCTAGTGGGACAAAGAAAGCAAAACCCGCCAGTGCAGACACACACCAGAATAGTGATGTGGGGAGTTGCCATGTGCCCTGGGAAAGCTGCATTATGGGGAGGGGGCAAGTGGGCTGGCATGTTGCCATAGAGACCACCTCACTGGAGCTCTCCACTGGTCAGGCAGAATCTATCAGTGCAGAAAATATGGCGTAGGCCCTCATGGCATCCAAGACTGCCTTGAAAGCAGGCGGGCCAGGCTGGGGCCCCAGGAGAGGCCAGCAGACTAAGGGGCTCTCAAGTCAGACCAGCCATGTCTGATGGGTAAGCCTGCCCTGCAGAGATCAGGTCTGACAGTTCCCCTAGGGCTAAAGTCTTCTATGGGGTCAAATCAAGAATAGGGGGATGACTGTTCCTGGCCATGCTCTGCTACCGACATTCCTGCAAGAAATCCTCTGGGCTCCACATCAGCTGACTTGCTGCCCTTACCACTTCTCTAAGCAGCTCTCTCTGACAACTCACGTGTCTGTGAAGGTTGAGGGGTCTCCTCCTGTCAGGGTTTCAGAGGCCCATGGTGAGAGCTGGCTGGTCCTTGACAGTTCAACTCACTCGTACTCCTGGAGCTGTTGTGGTTCAAAAGTAAGTCCCAGTGCACAGTAGCCCCATGCAGTGTTTCCTGCGTTCTCTCTCTTCAGTCCGGCTTCTGTGTCTTTCCTCCCTCCACTCTTAGCACCTTTACTCTGAAGATCTGTTAAAAGCACGCTAGTTGTCGCAGTCCCTCAGTGGGAGCTGTTCCACCTGGCTGTGTCTAGTGGGCCCTCTTGCCCTTCCTTTAGTATGTTGTTTCTTTTTATATCATACTGTATTGTGTATGTCTTGAAAAGTTGTAGTTATTATTTTTGATTGACTCATCATTTATTCTTTCTACTAAGCATAAGAGTAGTTGACACACCACGGTTAAATGTTATGATATTGTGTCTTTTTCTGTATACTTACTATTATCAATGAATTTTTTTTACCTTCAGGTGATAATTTATTGCTTATTAAAATTTTTTTTTTCTGATTTAAGTACTCCCGTTAGCATTTCTCATAGGACAGGTCTAGTGTTGATGAAATTGAACTTTTGTTTGTCTGAGAAGGTCTTTATTTCTCCTTCATGTTTCAAGGATATTTTCACTAGATACTCTATTCTAGGGTAAAAGGTTTTTTTCATCAGCACTTTAAATATGTCATTCCACTCTCTCCTGGTCTGTAAGTCTTCCACTGAAAAATCTGCTGCAAGATGCTTTGACACTTCATTGTATGCTATTTGTTTATTTGTTTCTTCTGTTGCTTTTAAAATCCTTTCTTTATCCTATACCATTGGGAGACTGATTAATAAATTTCTTCAGTTATTCTTCTGTGGGTTAAATCTGCTTTGTGTTCTATAACCTTCTTGCACTTGGATATTGATATCTTTCTCTAGGTTGTGAATAGGTTGTGAAAAATCTCTGTTATTATCCTTTTGAATAAAGTTTCTACCTCATATTTAAGGAAAATATTTTTTAGATTTACCCTTTTGAGATGACGTTCTAGATCCTGTAGGTGTGCTTCATGTTTATTTTTGTTCTTTTGTCTCCTCTGACTGTATTTTTAAATGGCCTGTCTTCAAGCTCACTAATTCATTTTTCTGCTTTATCCATTCTGCTCTGAGAAGACTCTGATGTATTTTTCAGTATATCAATTGCATTTTTCAACTCCAGAATTTTTGCTTTATTCTTTTTAATTATTTTAACCTCTTTGTTAAATGTATCTGGTAGAATTCTGAATTCCTTCTCTGTGTTATCTTGAATTTCTTTGAGTTTCTCAACACAGCTATTTTGAATTCACTGTCTGAAATGTCACATGTCTCTGTTTCTCCAGGATTGGTCCCTAGTGCCTTATTTAGTTCATTGGATGAGGTCAGGTTTTTCCGGATTGTGTTGATGCTAGCAGATGTTCTTTAGTGTCTGGGGGTTGAAGATTTAGGTATTCATGTTAAACTTCATGCCTGGACCTGTTTGTAGTTATCCTTTTTGGGAAAACTTTCCAGATATTTGGAAGGACTTGGGTGTTGTGATCAAAACTCTATCTGCTTTAAGGGGCACCCCAAGCCCAGTAAACCTGTGGTTCTTGAAGATTTGTAGAGGTACCAACTTGATGGTATTGGACAAGATTCTTGAGAATTCTCTGGATTAACAGGCAGAGACTCTTGCTCTCTTCCCTTACTTTCTCTCAAACAAATAGCTTCTGTCTCTCTGTTCTGTACCTCCTAAATCTTGGGGTAGAGTGACACAAGCACCCCTGTGGCCACCAGCACTATTACTGGGTCTCACCTAAGGCCTGCTGTAATCACTCCCTGGCTACAATCTGTGCTTGCTCTAGGCCCTTGGGCTCTACAATCATTAGGGGGCCAAATCAGCCACATGTATGTCCTTATCTTAAGTTCCCCCAGGCTCTGGATGGGTCCAGAAGTGCCCTTTAAGAGTCAGAGACTAGAATCAAAAAAACCTAGAATTCTACCTGGTGTTCTTTTGTACTATGGCTGAGCTGTGGCACTCAAACCACAGGATGCACTTTCTCTTACTCTTCTCTCCTTTTTCCAAAGGCAGAGGAACCTCTCTTCATAGCCATCACCACCACAGGCTATGAGGAATACTGCCAGACCACTGCTGATGCATTGTTAAGGACCAAAATCTCTCAAGTCAGCTTGTGGTGAATGCTACCTGGCCTGGGACTCACTCTTCAGGGCAGTGGGCTTGCCTCTGGCCCAGGGCAGGTTCAGAGATGTCATTTAAGAGTCAATTCCTGGAATCAGGGACCACGTTAACCGACTTGGTGCTGTACCCTTCTTTGGCCATGCTGATACCTGAAGCCAGCAGGTCTCAGACAGAGGCTCACCCAAGGTCCTTGACATAGTACCTAGTTATCACTGCTGTTTATTCTGGGCCCACGGACTCTTCAGTTAGCAGGTGATGCATGATGCCGGAACTGAGTCCTTTCCTTCAATGCAGCGGGTTTCCTTTTGGCCCAGGTTGGTCTAGAAATGTCATCTGGGAGCTAGGGCCTTCAAGAGAGACCTCATAAGTCCTACCAGTGCCCTATTCTGCTGTGGCTGTACTGGTATCCAAAATGCAAGAAAAAGTCCTCCCGTCTCTTTTTTCTTATCTCCTCAAGCAGAAGGAATGGGTCTCTTTTGGAGCTGTGAGCTGAGCAGACTGGGGTTAGGGGAAGGATGATGCCAGCACTCTTTTGACTGCCTCAATCCAGGATGTCAGTAGGTCACATCTCCCTCCCCCCAGTCCACTGTCTCTGGGCCCAATTCAGCACTAGGACTTTCCTACGAGTTGCAGTCCTTGTGGCCTAGCCTGCCTTTCAAGTTCACTTAGAGACTCAGAGCAGCTTACCACTTTGTGGAAAGGTTTGTGGGAACTCAAGTTGTGACCACTGGGATCAGAAATTCCCCTTTGACTAAGGCTGGTTTAAATGCTCCCTCTGTAGCAGGTCTCATCTGAATTTGATCTGGTTTTGCTTTCTGCTCTAACTGAACAGCACTGAGTTCAGTGCCTCACAATTGCCATTGTCTTTGTCCCCCAGCATCCAGAGACACTCTCTGCACCACACCATCACTGTCAGGGGGTCGGGGGGAGTGGTCCTGAGGTGGGTGGGGAAGTGGTGATATTTGCAATTCAAAACTATTTTTTTCTATCTATCCAGTGCCTCTTTCAATGAAAGGAATTTAAAACCAGGTACTATGAGGTTTCATCCGATTTTTGGTTCTTATGAAAGTTCCCCCTCACCCCCCACATAGATAGTTGTTAGATTGGTGTCCTTGCAGGGGGGATGATCTCTGGAGTGTTCTATTCCACCATCTTGCCCTGCTTCCCTCTTCTCAACATTACATTTTATTAAATGCTAAACATTGCATGTAGGGTAGAAATATTTTAAGGTAATTGTGATTTTTAATTGCAGAAAAACAATCCAAGTCAAAAATCAATCTGTTGAAAAGTGACATAAATTCTCGGAGTAGTTGACAGTCATGTTATCTCTGAGACATTGCAGGACTAGTGAATTTCCTCTTTTTGTACCAACTTGTTTTTAAAGACACATGCGTGCATGTGTTTACTGCAGCACTGTTCACAATAGCAAAGACTTGGAACCAACCCAGATGCCCATCAATGATAGACCGAATAAAGAAAATGTAGCACATATACACCATGGAATATTATGCAGCCATAAAAAAGGATGAGTTCATGTCCTTTGCAGGGACATGGATGAAGCTAGAAACCATCATTCTCAGCAAACTGACCCAAGAACAGAAAACCAAACACTGAATGTTCTCACTCATCAGTGGGAACTGAGCAATGAGAACTCATGGACATAAGGAGGGGAACATCACACACCAGGGCCTGTCGGGGGGTGGGGGGTTAGGGGAGGGATAGCATTAGGAGAAATAGCTAATGTAGATGATGGGTTGATGGGTGCAGCAAACCACCATGGCATGTGTATACCTATGTAACAAACCTGCACGTTCTGTACGTGTATCCTAGAACTTAAAGTCTAATAATAATAATAATAATAATAATAAAACATTGAGGTGTGACTTGGGAGTGTTCTATTCATCATATTGTTACCTAGATACTTTTTTATTGTGTTATTGTTTTATAGGCCCTATGAGTTTTGTGCGTCCAAAAAATAAAAAATAAATAAAAAATAAAAAAACAACTTGAAGTAGTTTTGACTTTCTTGAAATTTTTTACATTAAATTGCTTGAGTGCCTTATAATAATTTCCTTTTAAAATTGCTGTATTATAGCCTATCCATTCTTTTTGTTGTTGTTTTTTTAATATCAAGTTTTCCATGTGTCTTTTTTTGTCGTTTGGCAGGAGTAAGGCTTTTTTGTTGTTGTTCGTGTATTTATGCTTTTTCCCCGTTTCTTTCCATAACTGGGCACTCTGGAGCCATTGGAAAACTTGTTCTGTGCTGGAAACTTAGCATATAAATCAGTTTTTGACATTTTAATGGTATTCACTTTAAGGTGTGAATGAAAGTTTGCCACTAAGCCTGCTCTTATATTAAAAATTGTTTTCACTTAGGTAGCAGGTCTTGACCAAAGATCTGAAATTATGATAGAGAGTTAAACGTTAAATGCCTAACACTGATGTAATAGGTAAGGTTGATTATGGCCAAATGTGTATTATTACTCTATGGGAGAGCTTTAGAAACAATCTAGGGGTCTTTAATTCCAGACTAAGCTCCAAACATTGACTAGTTCAGGAATTCAGTTCAACATTTAAAAAATAAATCCAAATTATAATCTTAAATTATTTCATTATTTACATAATTAAAATTTAGCAGGCATGTATTGAGTACTGATTATGTGGCAATTGGTGTATTAGGCACAATGGGATGTGAAAAAATTCAAATACAATTAAGTTACTCTCACCAATGTACTCACATCCTGTTCTCAGCAAAAACAACTCATGACATGCCAAAAAGTGACCACATGCCTTTATTTGTAAACTAACAAATTATTATGCTAACCGCATTTCAAAGCCTCTAGTAAAAGGTTAAATATAGTCAGACATAGGAAATTCAGCTTCAGGAAAGCTAAAGATTACATGTTATTGTTCCTGACCTCTATAGTTGGCAGCGTTGATTGAGAGAGCAGAGCTGACGCAGACAATGTGAAGTCAAATAAAGAGGTAAGAAATCTGTTTTTAACACTAGTAAATGATATATGAAAATCATCTAAGACTTAAAATGTTGGTTCCTATGGTATTTTGATCTATGAAATGATTTTTTAAAGATAAAACTGTTTGTACAAAAAAAAGAGAAGCTGATTGATTAAAAAAACTTGGCGAGGTACAAATAATAGATCAGAGAACAGTGATTAAAGCAATTGAAAAATTTGTTACAGATATAAATTAAATAAATATTTGTGTTAGTCACCAAAGATAAGTGTCAAAAAGTAAGTGATCTAAAATTTACTTCTTTTTCTAAGTACAAAGTAGGTACTCTATGTTTTAATGATGACCACTTAAAAACGGCCATTTAAAATATGCTTAATTATAAATATAACAGCACATATGAAAGTGTTAAGGAAACTATAAAGTTCTATGTGTATGCCTGACATTTTATATATTAAGCACTGTACATTTATATGATGCATATTATTGGAGAGGAAATTTGACAAGGTCAGAGATAAGTTATGAGAGAAAATGAGTGGACACTTTAACTTGTAACCACCAGTACTGGTTTCTGTAGGCTTGTAAGATGAAGAGAGACTTGATTATGTAAATAATAAAATGGTAAAGATGTGATTTTTTTAGATGGCTGGATGTTGGTAACACACTATTGAGCAAAGATTATTAGGCATAAATCAGATTAAATCCTCAAGTTTAATTTTTTATTTTCTATTTTGAATGTATAGAATTACAAATCTGTACTTTATAATGATATTAAAACAGTTTTTACTCTTCATATTTTACCATTTGTCTTCTAGGGGAAATGCTAGGCCTGATAAAGGGACAGCTTCAGTATTTCGAAAACTTTCCATAGCAATGGTTCAAAGATATTCATTCTACATACTGGGTTTTGGATAGTAAAATAGCAGTAAGTTTGAATTTTTTCCTTCCTATTTTCCTTAAATTAGATTGTCTAATTTCTATTGACAGAACCCCACCAAAAGAAATATCCTCCATCTTTCTGGGCTCATATTGTATCAAATCAAACTGTCTTACAAAAGGAGGAAAAAGGAGTAGACTCACTAATTCTCTGCTCTTCAGACTTCTTCATTATATCTTGTTTTATCTTTCAAGTTTGAGGAAAGAGAGAAGAGAGAGGTCTTTTTTTCCTTAAGGGTAAATGACGGCAGGCACGAGAAAAAGGGACTTTTCTCTGTGTGATATATGATAAGAAATAGGGAAATAAAAGCAGCTGCCACAGGACAAATGTTATAATTAGGTTCTATTATATTTAGAGCTGATCAATATGATTTCATTTGTTTTCAGTCATGCTTTGTACGAACATTTGCGGATTAGAATTTGAGGTTTAGCTAGTTTATTGGTTATATTGTGAAGCATGATCAATCTTACTACAGGCAATTATAGCTCTCTCAGTTGTTGGAATCAATACTAATAATGATACTTTGCATTCATATAATAGTTTATGGTTTACAAACCAGTTTCTTACAATGATCACATCCAGAATCATCACAATGGTAAAAGAAGTAGGCATAGTACAGTCAAATAGTGTTCAAAGGCCTTAGGAGTCATAGATCTAGGATAGAATATTGGCTCTGCTTGCTTTAAGTAACTTTGAGTAAATTACTTAATCTTTTTTAACCCCTGTTTCTTGTATTTTGTAAAATAGAAGTGATAATTAAAAATCCATTTAATGCAGTTGTTATGAAGAGCCCATTGTCTCATATATTTATAGCCATCTGTTTTCAAAGAAGTTGGTGTGTATTTCAGAGTTAACCAAGCAAACTTTCTAAAATCTCCATCTATGGATGAAACATTGGAGGGTCCCAGAGGTTATGACTTGCCTGATGTGCAGACAGAACATGAAATTATGTTCTGACTTTAATTACAAAGCTTTAAACTACATCACACTGCCTGTGTAGAGATTCTATAGTTTAGAAAATGGTTAATTAAATGTAGAAATTATTTCATTTAGTGTGATTTACTTTTCTCATATTCTATTGTTTTGTTTCAATCAGCCACATGTAAGATTTTTTCTTCTTTTATTTGAGTATTATAAATCATGGCTGAATTTTCTGCAGCTCTAAACAACCAACAGAGTGCAGTGGAAGTGGTGCCTGCTGACTTCTGAGGCTAGGTCATAAAAGGTAATGAGGCTTTTGCTTTGTTTGCTGGAACACTTGCACTTAAGAGTCCCGAGCTGTGATGTAGGAGATCTGACTACTATAAGATCCCATGTTATGTAGCCTAAGCCACATGCAGAGGTCATGTGTAGGCGCTTTGGTTGAAAGTGGCTGTTGACCTTAGCCTTATAGCTGTTTCTGCCAAGGTACCAGACATGTGAGTGGTGCCATCTTGGATCCTTTAGGCCAGTCCATCTGCCATCTGAGTACATGAATAATTTTGATGGAGGCCAACAAAAAACAGAAAACTTGTCCAACTGGGCCTTGCCAGAATTCCCAACTTACAGAATCAGTGAGGGTCTATCTTGCTGTTTAATCCCCTAAATTTTGGAGTGGTTAGTTACACAGCAATAGATAATTGAAACAGGCTCTTTCTATATGCAATTATTTCTTCATGGGATGCTTTTGTCCCCTCTGTCACTTTTAGCACTTTAATCTCTTTAACAGGGATATAAGATGAATTCATAGTCACATTCTTATTATCTTAAAGGAAAGCCAAGCAAAGAAGGAGAAGTCTCACTGAGACAATGAGAAGTGCAAAGGAATGGAGACATAATTGCAGAACATAGATGATATTATAGACATTACATAACAAAAGAAGAAAATAATGCAACAAGAGAAAATTTGAATTATAGAATCATTTGGAAACAAACCAGAAAAGATGAAAGTTGGGAATGACGTAATGAAACATTTTGCAGTTTCAATAAAGTTGTCCTTTTTTTTTTTTGGAAGATTGAAATAGTGAGAATGTTGGATGAGGCAGAAGCCTATGACCACAGTATAGTTCTTCCATGGTCTAGTTAGACAATTCAGAACATAATAAAAATAATAATGATAACTAATATATACTGAGAATACTTAATACACGTTTATTTAATCTTCATGCCAAGTCTGCCAGGTAGGTAGGTATATTGTTGCCTACTTTAATAACATGAAAGCTAACACTCAACAAGGTTAGGGAACATACCCACAGTTTCAGAATCTGATTCCAAAGTTTAAGGCTTTTCCAGTCACAGCCACAGAATAGGCCAGTTAGCTTTTTTTCTGTTTTTTGTTTGTTTGTTTGTTTGTTTGGGGTGTGTGTGTGTGTGTGTGTGTGTGTGTGTGTGTGTGTTTGAGATGGAGTTTGGCTCTTGTTGCCCAGGCTGGAGTGCAATGGTGCTATCTTGGCTTATCGCAATCTCCACCTCCCGGGTTCAAGCGATTCTCCTGCCTCAGCCTCCCGAGTAGCTGGGATTACAGGCATGCACCACCATGCCCAGCTAATTTTTTCTGTTTTTAGTAGAGACGGGGTTTCTCCATGTTGGTCAGGCTGGTCTCAAACTCCCAACCTCAGGTGATCCGCCCACCTTAGCCTCCCAAAGTGCTGGGATTAGAGGCATGAGCCACCACACCCGGTCAGCTTTTTTTTTTTTTTCTAATTTTTATTTTATCTTCCACAGTCATGTGAATGACCTCGAAAGGCACAGAAGAGTGTAAGGAGAACTGCCTAGAGAAGGTAGGTAGCTAAATGTAAACCTATTCACAAAAGCGTCACAAATATATCTATTTTTTTATTCCAGACCTATAAAACTGTCTCCCCCAAGGTTCTATAAACATTATTCAGTTCTCCAGGATTCCAAAAATAAAAGATACTTAACATGCTACACAAAAGAAAAGAGGGCTGCCTTATTTTCAGGAAATTGCTGTTATGATTTGCAATCTGAGGTCCATAAGTTTGCTGTGTTCATGTTTCCAATTTGCAGCCTATTTATTTGAAAGTTGCTGTTGGGAATGTTTGTATTTATAGTCTACTCCTAGTGGGCTGAATTCTCAATTTGCCATGTATATGTTTCCAAATTCAGTATACATTTGTAAATTTCCTATTTTGCTGAATCCAAGCCTGTAACTGTAGTTGGTTTGCAGATGAAGGCATTGGCTGGTGGAGGAGTTTGAAATAAGAGATCAATAAAATGTGGTGTGCAGCACACATTTTTTTGAAGGTCCAGTGCTGGAATTCTCAGTCATGTTTGTTTTCATATAGAAATGTGAGCTACAGGGAAGAAATGAAATGCCATATTTCTTGAAACTCAAGCAAATATGTAATGGCCACATCTTTTTTATTTTATGGCAGAAGTAGCAGGAACACTTTAGTTAGGTTTACCAAAATATCTTTTCTGCTTTTAAATTACCCTTTGGTATAGTGGCTTTCAAACATTTTTTTTCAAATATACTTTTTCCTTTTAAGTTTAGTTGACACCTAATAATTATACACATTTGTGGGATACAGAGTGATATTTTGATACGAGTATACAATATGTAATGATCAAATCGGGATAATTAGCATATGTATCACCTGAAACATTTATCATTTCTTTATGTTGTGGATATTCAAAATCCTATCTTCTAGCTTTTTGAAAATATACAATAAATTATAGTTAACCATATTCATCCTACAGAACTCATTTCTCCATGTTTAAAAAAATCATGACCCATGTGAAAAAATAAATCTGAACTCAAGACTCAGTACATCAGCACATATATAGCTAAAATAAAGATTTTGGCAACAATTATTCCCTTACTGATATATCCTTTTCTAGTCTATTCCATTCTGCTCTTTTATACTCAACTTTATATTTTATTCTAGTCTTGTCTAGTCCAGTCTGTTTTATTTCAAGAGAATATGCTACTACAACCTAGGAAGAAAATTTAATGACCCTTATTTATTGGTCTCCCTCCCCCTACAATCTCAGAAGCAGTGCTTTATTGATGAGAGAGCACCTGCCAGTTGACTTATAACAGAAGATAGGCCAGAATAAGATGAGAGCAGTAGAAAGACACCTAAAGATTCTATTTTTTAAATGTGACAAAATTAATAAGGATGAATGGTTGTCACCATTTGTAATGCAATAATATGTGAAAATAATCATTTGTGGATTTTAGATTATTTCAGTTGGACTAGCTTCAAGGAAACATTGGAATACATGTAATATATCTTTAATAAAAGATCAGTGTTTGTGGTCACTTAGCTTATTTCTTCTGATTTTAAAAGTAATACATATTCACTTACAGATAATTTGGAATGTACAAAATGTTATAAGGCAGAAAATGAAAACCACCTGTAATACCACCACATATTGGTAAGATTTAATAATACTTTAATGTATCTCTTTACCATTTTGTTCATTATTTTTTGCTATATACATTTTTTTCTTTCAATAAATTGAGGTCACATCATATGTAATCTATTTTTAATTTAAAATTGTATCATAAAAATTTCCTTGACATTAGATATTTTTTGAAAAATAATTTTAATGTAAACAATATATTGTAGTACAAATACATAGTATAGTTTATTTATCTGGTTCTTTTTTGTTACATCTTTAAGTTGTTTTTATTTGATCACTTGTATCTTATTATAAATAATGCCATATTGAACATTATTGCACATATATCCTAGGTGATTGCTCCGACTTTTGAACTTTTAGTAAATTTTCTGGGATGTAGAATTAATGAGTTAATCAACACAGTGATTTTTATGCCTACTTAATAATGTTGTCAAATTTCTTTCCAGAGAGCCTATACCAACTTATGTTCCACAAACAATGTATCAGAATACTTTTGATGTTGCTTCCTCTTTAAAAAATAATGGTATTATCTTAAGAAAATGGCCAATTTAATACTTCTTACTTTTACTTTTTTCTGTTTTACAAAGTTTTACAATTATATTTGTAACAATATTTTTATAATTATAAAATTGGTGAACATTACATTTGATTTATTCTTATGTAAGTTGAATTATTTAGCATTTTTACTACACTCTCTCAGCACTTGCCAATGTATGCCAATATAATTTATGATTATATATTTAAATTATAATTATTACTTAATTATTCACTTTATTTCTTGTAATTAATTTTGTTTATAAGTATATAAATATGTCTTTATAAGTTTAATTACTATGAATGATTACCACAAGCCTATCCTTGAGTTCTTATTTTCAGTTATGGGGTACTTTTAAAAATATATGTATATTCTTGACTCACATATTAGAATCTTTTTGAAACAAATTTTAGTTACTGGTTATTCCCTTACATCCATTGGACTATTGCATCACAAAAAACTATAGTTTCCTTAAGGAACTTAACAAGAAGTACTTAAGGGGACCTTCTAGGGGTAACATCTCTGACTTTAAAAGCTAATAGAATGGTAGAGAGTGGCCAACAGTTTCTAGTCCATATACCCATCTTTGAGTCACTAATGTGGCAGTATAGAATGAGAGTAAGCCAAGTCTTTTCTTATCTACGCTTATTTGGTCATGCCACTATTACAAATGTTTAACATCTTAAGATACTAAGACCTTTTGCCTCTTAGTCTTGCTCATCTACTAAAAGTAACTCTTAGGGCTGTTTAAATTCTACACCGTGCTCTGTGTTTTCACAGAAATTTAAATGGGAAGATAGAGTAATGCAAATCAGATATCACCATCATAACTTAGAATGGCCATTTATTTGTTTGAACTACAGAGTTTAATAACGTTCAAGGACTATCTTGTAGCATTAGAAGGCTTACTATGTTTGTTATGTATTTTGGGTGTATGTGTTTTTAATATATGTATTGAGTGTGTGTGTATGTTTTATATCTACAGCATGAAACCAAATGGAGTTCTCTATTAACGCATCATTTCCAAATTATTTTACTATTTTAAAAAGTGATGGTAGTCGGTTTTAAATATTGAATAATTTTGTTCAATTTACCATAAATGGACTATCACAATGCATAGTGGGAAATGTGGTGATGTGAATTTTATACAATATTTTGCTCTGTTGGATACATCAGCTAATATAGCCCTCCTCTTACTTGAATACAGCATGAAGATGAAATATAAGTTGCACATTTCTCTTTAAATCAATGCTAACCCCGAAAGACAGTTTTTTTGCAAAAACTGTTTCAGAGATATGTTTGAACAAATGGCATAATAGGTTGCTACTCAATTGTTATCTTAAGGTATTTCAGAAGATAAACTGGTTTATACATTTAAATCACTTGTGATGAATTAATGAAGCTCAAGTGATTTTGAACACAACAGATGGTAAGAATAAGCAAAATCAAATACTTTTTATTCGCTATATGCACAATGTGTAATGCAATGTTAGTAGTAAGCAAATGTAAATAATTGAAAAAGAAAAGCATGAGGGTACCAATGCTTTTTGAATTCTTACAATGTTCTAGATGTATATCTCAATTCATTTAAGATGTAAGGAAAAACATTTTATTGGAAAGGACCTAGCATACTTTTGGTCCCATCCCTATTTTCAGTTACAGAATAATATACTGCCCCTTTCACATACTTTTAGTTGGTAATTTTACATTAATAACTATCAAATGAACATTTACATTCAAGATATGGTTAAAAGAAATTGTCATGTAAATTGTATTTATTTTTTTGAAATAAGATATGTAGAGTTTTTAAGTACCAAAAACATATTCTAATTATTTTTACAGGCTTGATAGCTAAAACTAGGTGTGCTGTTCTCGTTGAATCACTAATAGATATAGAAACTGATACTTCATTAATTATGATAAAGTAGGTACTTTTCCTGGGCTAAATGAAATTAGAAGTTAAATTCAAAGAAAAGCAAACTGTTTCTGTAAATAATATATAGGCCCACTTCTACCAAATTTGAAAATCCTTGTTTTTTGTATCATGATGAAAATTATTTTCTATAAAATACTGAAATCTGCAGAAAATTCCTAAAAAAAAAAACCCTGGAGTCTGGTAAACATTTCTGGGTTGTAGTCAACTACTTACCTCTGCTTCCTTCTCACACTTCACTAAAATGGCAGTGACGAAAGACCATACAGGACATAAACCACTTAGGAAATGAGAACAGAAAAGAAGACGGAAACAGCAAAATTTGTGAATCTGGTAGTCATATGATTTAGCAAACCAGAGAAAGCTGAAACTTAAGCCAGGAAGTGATGGGGTAGCATGAAAGCAATTCAGTGGGAGAAAGGCAATGTGTGACCACAGAACCACAGAAATGCTCAAAGCATTGGAATAAGAACATTTGATGTGGGAGGAGTATTGGCTATAGATCCCAGGTACCCTCCCTACTCCACATATTTGAAAGATTGCCTCTTCTAAACTGCAAGAAGAATGAAGGCTTGCTCTCAAGACTTGAACTGGAGAGACTCAGGACTTGAGAATTCCTAGTACAGCAGAATGCAAAGACATTGGTTACAGAGGAATTAGGTAAAAATGATGAGGACACAAGTCCTTTTCGCCATTAAGACTCAAGAATTCTGGCAGAAAGGCTTATGCCATCCAGGCCAGGAATTAGAAGATTATACCGTGGAGAAACTCAATAACCTAAGAGAAGAAATATACAGTTGCTGACTCTTGGGAATTCCCAAAAGAAATATCTCAATCATATTGTCATACATGAAGCCATCCATTTATTAATTCATCAAAGCATCATCTATGCACAAATTTCTGATTAGTATTTTATGCACTCACTCTTAAATGTGAGTGTAGAGCCATAGTCACTAGATATGTGAGGAAAACCTGTAGCAAGAAACACAGAACAAAATAATACAAAAGGTAACAGAAATTTATTTAAAAACAAAAAGAGAGAGACAATGTAGAGCATAGAAAAAACACTTATTTAAAAAGCATTATTGCTATCCTTACAAGTATAGGAAAAAAGAACAGAAGGCTATAAGAAGGAAAAATTAAGATGATTCAAAGGAGTTCTTGAAATACACAAAATGTGACAATAGAAATTAAAAATTTAACAGAAGCATTAGAAAGTAACTTTGAGACTTGTCTATGGAAACATTGCAAGTTATGATATAATAACAGGCCAATGCCTTCAAAGTTTTGAGGGATTAAAAAAAAGTAACTTGAATTTTATACCTAACCTATTAATCAAATGTTAGAATAGAAGAAAAGTGTGCCCAGATATTCAAGGTATCACATTTTTGGCTCCCATATACTATTCTCAGGAATCTGCTAGAGATTGTGATCCTTCTCCGAAGCTGAGAGAATTATCTAAAAAGAGTAAAACCTAAGATACAAAAAATCCAACATAGAAAATAAGAATGGGTATTCCTAGAATTACGTTTAAAGGAGACATAAAAGACAAATAGGTTATGCAATAGACTTACTGAACCTCCAGCCCAAAGTGAAGCAGAGGATGAAAGATTCTTGA
Organism: Macaca nemestrina; assembly: GCF_043159975.1. Taxonomy (NCBI): domain Eukaryota; kingdom Metazoa; phylum Chordata; class Mammalia; order Primates; family Cercopithecidae; genus Macaca; species Macaca nemestrina. The sequence continues at coordinate 55,426,420 of NC_092145.1, forward strand.
AAAACTGCCTTTAAGACAAGTAATTAAATGTATAAATGACATAATGAGCTAAAAGAATTGAAAGAATTACATCTCTGGTGGAGAGTTTGGAGATAAGTTAGATAAAAGTATGTAAAAAAACTTGCAAATAAATAAATGGAAGTATTAAATCTAGAGATAACAATAGGAAATGCAAAATTCTATTAATATATACTTGTTTATAGTAATATAAACAATGAAAAGTGTTTTTTTAATTATTATTTTTAACCAGGAAATCTATTGAGAGCACAGGGAAGGAGAAGAGTGTATGTGAGTGTGTATGTGTGTGCATAGGTTCATACGTGCATATGTGTTCACACGTGATTAGAGGATGTGAAGAATGTAAATCTTTGTCTTCCATTGAATAAAGTCAATATATAATTTTTTAAAACCAAAAGCCCAGAGATAACAGTTTGAGCATGGTATTTAGAAGCATAATTTTGTTTTTCTCAAAGATTGCAGATTAGACACTTTTAGCATGGCTCAGCTAAAAATAGCAAGATAGTGTATAAAGATCAATTATGTGACTTTTAATTCAGGAAGGAAAATGGGAGTCCACCAGCATCATGAAGGACAACTCAGATCCTGGGGAGGAGAACATGGGCAAACAGCCCTGTGACAGTACCTGGCTGGTAAAAGTGAGTGAAGTCCCAATACACAACAGAGGCAGAGAGCCTCCCTCTGTGACTCACCTTTCCACTGGAGATCTGAGCAACCCAGGCTGAGGGAGAGCACGTTGTTCTTCCTAAACCCTGGAGCTTGTTTGAGGAGAGGCATGGAGATGTTCTGAAGGAAAGACGCCAGTAATAGCTGCAGGCATTTTCCCTGACCCAGGATGGAAAGCAGGATCCCATTTCTAACCCAGGCACATACAAAATCACCCATTCTTTGGTGACCTGGCAGCATGACTGTGCAAGCATTTTAGTCTCAGGCCAGACATTGGAGTCTCTACTTTTGAATGAGTTAGGGGCCTCTACAACCAGAACTATGGAAAGTGCCTCAGCAGTAGGCACTGGAATTGTACTGTCTCCCATTGCCTACCTGGGGTGGGAGGAGAGCTGCTACAGCTACAGTTTCTCCTGGGTGATGAGACTTGCAGCCAGGGCCAGCCTGGTGACCTGGAACTGGCCTGTGTGTGTCATTGCCAGGTGCCTAGTCTGCTTCCCTGAGATAGTGATGCTGCAAGGCCCTATCTGCCCTACCCCCCAAACAAAAATTCAGGCACTCAGAATGCCTGATTGCCTGGAACAGCAGCCTGAGCTGCTTCACCTATAATGGACATGGATTGTGGTACAACAAGTCCTCTCTACTCCATGCCCAGGTAGATCTCTAGGTATTCAGAGCACTCCCTCATCTGGATCATCCTGAGCCACTCGACACTTCTTGTGCATAGATCATGGTGTGGTGGGGCTCTCTCTACTCTACATGTAGACAGATCTTCAGGCATTTGGAGCACCTGCTTGCATGAACTAGAAGCTAGAAGCCTGAGGCACCCCACCCTTCCTGTGGAGAGATACTGCGCAGAGGCGTCCCATTCTGCTTTATGTCTAGGCAGGCCTTCAGGCATTCAGAGCGCACACTCACCTTTTTCAGCAGCCTGAGCTGCCCCACTCTTCCTGCACATAGACAGTGGTGCAGTGGGGCCCTCTCCACTCCATGCCCAGGCAGTTCTCCAGGCATTCAAAGTGTCTGCTCAGCTGGATTAACTCCCTGAGCTGCCCCACCTTTCCTGCCCAGACATTTGGGTGCAGGAGGGCCCTCTCTGTTTCAAACCACTCAGATATCCAAGCATTCAGAGCACCTGCTTGTCTGGTTCAGCAGCCTGAACCCCACCCCTCCTGTGAAGATATCTGGGTACAGGGGGCCTCTCTCTGCTCCATGCCCAGGCAGATCTCCAGGCTTCTGAAGCACTCACTCTCCTGGATTAGGAGTTTAGGCTGCCCCCTATTCCAGTGCAGAGAACTTGGGGCCAAGGAGGTTTCCCACCTCCATGATTAGGCACACATCTAGGTACTTGGTGACTGGTCATTGGATTGTCCCTTGGCACCAGTGCTTGTTCCTGCCATCTTGGAATTTGTAGTTAGACCTGCCCAGTCTTTTCCTGCCCTGTCCATCTTACCCCCTACCTCTCCAGGGCTGAGGAGGGGGCTCTGACCACTGTCCACACCATGAATCAGTTCATTCTCTGAGACAACAGAGAACTTCTCCCGGTAAACAATGATCAAGTATACATGCAGCCACATTGGTCAAAACTGGCTCTTACCCATAAGCACCATCTACTGGCTTGTAGGTTGAATTGAACAGCCCAGTATAAAACCCATCTCCAGAAGTGCATAGGGCTACAGAAGAAAACCCAAAAGACCCTACCCAGAATTCTCTAGAGTCACAGCCCCCAGGGAGGAGTGCAAACAGGAAGGGAAAGAAAAAAATATATATTATAGAGAAATAAAAATAAAAATTTAGGCATGAATGAAAATATATAGAAAACCCACAAATGCTAGGATCTCCAGATGAGGAAGAACTAGCACAAGAATTCTGGCATCATAAAGAATCTGAATGTAGTGACATGACCAAAGGATAATACCAGCTCTCCAGCAAAGGTCCCTAACCAATATAGAAACCGATGGTGCTGGGAAAACTGGCAAGTCACATTTAGAAGAATAAAACTAGATCTCCATCTCTCACTTTATTAAAAAAATCAACTCTAGATGCCTCAAAGACTTAAATCTAAGACCTGAAGCAATAAAAATTCTAGAAGATAGCATTGGAAAAACTCTCCTGAACATTAGCTTAGGCAAGGAATTCATGATTAAGACCCCAAAAGCAAATGCAAATAAATAAATATATAAATAAATGGAACCTAATTAAACTAAAAAAGCTTCTGCATGGCAAAAGAATTAATCAGTAGAGTATACAGACAGCACACAGAGTGGGAGAAAATATTCACAAACTGTGCATCTGACAGAGGATTTGTATCCAGAATCTACAAGGAACTCAAACAAATCAGAAAAAAATCTCATCAAAGAATGGGTAAACTACATGAATAGACATTTCTGAAAAGAAGATATACAAACAACCAATAAACATATGAAAAAATGCTCAACATCAGTAATCGTCAGGGAAATGCAAATTAAAACCACAATGAGATACCACCATATTCCTGCAAGAATGGCCATAATTAAAAAGTCAAAAAAACAATAAAGGCTGACGTTGGTGTGGTGAAAAGAGAACACTTTTACACTGCTAGTGGGAATGTAAATTAGTACAACCACTACGGAAAACAAAATGAAGATTCCTTAAAGAACCAAAAGTAGAACTTCCATTCAATTCACGTATTCCACTACTGGATATCTACCCAAAGGAAAAGTCATTATATGAAAAAGACTTATGCACATGCATGTTTATTCCAGCACAATTCACAATTGCAAAGATATGCAAACAACATAAGTACCCATCAACCAACAAATGGATAAACAAAATGTGGTATATACACCATAAAATACTACTCAGCAATAAAAAGGAACAAAATAATTTTTTTTTTGCAGCAACTTGGATGGAATTGGAGGTCATTATTCTAAGTGAAGTAACTTGGGAATGGACAACCAAATAGCATATCTTCTCACTTACAAGTGGGAGCTAAGCTATGAGGACATAAAAGCATAAGAGTAATATAATGGACTCCAGGGGCTTGGGGGGTAAAAGTTGGGAGGGGTGAGGGATAAAAGACTACATAATGGGTGCCGGGCATGGTGGCTCACGCCTTAATCCTGGCACTTTGGAAGGCCGATGCGGGCGGATCATGAGGTCAGGAGTTCGAAACCAGCCTGACCAACATAGTGAAACCCCATCTTTACTAAAAATCAAAAAAAAAATAAATAAATAAGCCAGACGTGGTGGTGCATACCTGTAATCCCAGCTACTCAGGAGGCTGAGGCAGACGAATCACTTGAACCCGTGAGGGAGAGGTTGCAGTGAGCCAAGATCGCACCACTGCACTCCAGCCTGGGTGACAGAGTGAGACTCTCAAAAAAAACCCCAAAAAACTGCCTATTGGGTACCGTGTACACTGCCTGGGTGACAGATACACTAAAATGTCAGTGATCACCACTAAAGAACCTATCCATTTGACTAAAAACCACCTGTACTCAAAAATCACTTGAAATAAAAAATTTTTAAAAAAGAATTCAAAGTGTAAATTGCAAGGAATTTCATTGAGATCTAAGACAATTTTGAAAATCAAAACAAGGACACTTCTAAAGCAATCTGGAAAATGAAGGAAAAGGTAAACATCTTAAAAAGAAATCAGTCAGAGATTCTGGAATAATAAAAAAAAAACTCGCTTAAAGAATTTCAAAATACAGTTGAAATCTTTATCAAGTGACTGAACCAAGCAGAAAAATAATTCCAGAGCTTGAAGACTGGTTTTTCAAATTAATCTAGTCAGACAAAAATAAAGAAAAGAGAATTTAAAAAATAAAGTATTTGAGAAATATGGGATTATGTAAATAATTAAACTTATGAACTATTGGTATTTCTGAAGGAGATGGGAAAAAATAAGACAACCTGAAAATCATATTTGAGGGAATAATTCAAGAAAATATTCTTATCTCACTAGAGAGGTAGACATCCTGATATAACGAATCCAGAGAACCATTGCAAGATACTTTACAAAAGGAACATCACCAACACAACAGTCTGTATATAGTCAACAGACTGTTTGATATGGTTTGGCTGTATCCCCACCCACATCTCATCTTGAATTATAGCTCTCATAATCCCCATGTGTTTTGTGAGGACCTGGTGGAAGGTAATTGAATCATTGGGGCAGGTTTTTCCTGTGTTGTTCTCGTGATAGTGAATAAATCTAATGAAATCTGATGGTTTTATAATGGGTAGTCCTCCTGCATACTATCTCTTGCCTGCCACCATTTAAGACATGCCTTTACTCCTCCTTTACCTTCTGCCATAATTGTGAGGCATCTGCAGCAATGTGAAACTGTGAGTCCATTTAACTTCTTTTTCTTTATAAATTGCCCAGTCTTAGGTATGTCTTTATTAGCAGCATGAGAACAGACTAATATACTGTTCAAGTCAATGCTAAAGACAAAATCTTAAAGTCAACTAGAGAATAAGGTAAGATCACATATACAATGAACCCCATCAGGCTACAAGCATACTTCTTAGCAGAAGCCTTACAAACCAGGTGAGATTGGTAGCTTCTTTTCAGAATTCTTAAAGAAAAGAAATTCCGACCAAGAATCTCATGTCCTGCCAAACTAAGCTTTATAACGAAAGGAGAGATAAAGTTTTTTCCAAACAAGTAAGCACTAAGGGAATTTATTGTCACTGAACCAACATTACAAGAGACCCTTAAGGAAGTTCTAAACATGGAAATGAAAAAAAATGATACCTGCTACCACAACAACACACTTAAGTACATAGCTCACAGACTCTATAAAGCAACCACACAATAGAAACTACAAAGCAACCAGCTAACAATTTTATGATAGAATCAAAACCTCATATATCAATATCCTTGAATGTAAACTGTCTAAACATCCCACTTAAAAAGCATAGAGTGGCCAGTTGGATTAAAAAAAAAAGACCCATCCATCTGCTGTCTTCAAGAGACCTATCTCAGTAGTAATGACACCCATAGCCTCAAAGTAAAGAGTAGGATAAAGGATTATTATGCAAATGGAACACAAAAACATCAAGAGTAGATATTCTTATATCAGATGAAATAGACTTCAAAACAACAACAGTATAAAAAGACAAAAAAGGGCATCGCATAATGATAAAGGGTTCAATTCAACAAGTAGACTTAACTATTCTAAATATATGTGCACCCAACATTGGCACACTCAGATTCATAAAACAATACTTTGAGATCTACAGAAAGACTTAGGTAACCACATAATAATAATGGGAGACTTCAACACCCCACTGACAGCATTAGACATTAAGGCATCAAGGCAGAAAACTAAAAAGAAATAATGGATTTAAATTTGACACTTGACCAATTGAACTTAATAGATATCTACAGAATACTCCACACAACAACCAAATAATACACATTCTTCTCATCTGCACACAGAATATACTCTAAGATCGACCACATTATCAGCCAGAAAGTCAGTCTCAATAAATTTAAAAAAAATTCCAATGATGCTCATGGAACACAGTGGAATAAAATTAAAGTCACTACTAACAAGATCTCTCAAAAACCACACAATTACACAGAAATTAAACAACTTTCTCCTGAATGACTTTTAGGTAAACGATAACATTAAGGAAGAAGTCAGAAAATTATTTGAAATAAATAAAAACAGAGACACAACCTACCCAAACCTCAGGAATGCAGCAAAAGCAGTGTTAAGAGGAAAGTTTATAGCACTATTCACCTATCTTAAAAAGTTAGAAAATCTCAAAAATTAACAATCAAACACACCTAGAGGAACTAGAGAAATAAGAGTAAACTAGCCCCAAAGCTAGCAGAAGAAAATAAATAACTAAAATCAGAGCAGGCCTGTATGAAATTGAGACATGTAAATCCATACAAAGAGTTAATAAAACTAAAAGTTGTTTCTTTGAAAGGATAAACAAGACCAATATACCACTAGCTAGATTAACAAAGGAAAAAAGAGAGATCCAAATAAGCACAAGCACATATGACAAAGATGTATGTCATTACCACTGCTCCCACAGAAATACAAAAGATCCTTAAGAGTCTATGGTGAACACCTGTATGCACACAAACTGAAAAATCTAAAGAAAATGAAGAAATTTTTGGAAATGCACAATCTCCCATGATAAAATTAGGAAGAAATTGACACCCTGACCAGAATAATTTTGAGTTCCAAAATTGAATGAGCCATAAAAAAATCCTACCAACCAAGAAAAGCCAAGGAACAAATGCATTCGCAGCCAAATTCAACAAGATATATGAAGAAGAACTAGTACCAATACTACTGAAACTATTCCAAAAAATCAGGGAAGGTGGATTCTTCCCTTACTCATTCTGTGAAGCCAGCATCACCCTGATACCAAAACCTGAGAAAAACAAAATTAAAACAAAACAAAACTACAGGCCAATATTCCTTTTGAATGTAGATAAAAACATCCTTAACAAAATACTAACTGAATCCAGCATCATATAAAATAGTTAGTTAACTTGATCGAGTAGTCTTTATTCCTGGGATGTAAGATTGGTTCAACATATGCAAATCACTAAATATGATTCAGTACATAAATAGAATTAAAAACAAAAACAATATGATCATCTCAATAGTTGAAGAAAAAAAGTGTAACATTCCTTGATGATAACAACTCGCAAGAAACTAAGCATTTAAGGACCATACCTCAAAATAATAAGAGCCATCTATGACAGACCCACAGTCAACATCATAATAAATAGGCAAAACATGGAAGCATCCCCCCCAAGAACCCACAAGACAAGAATGCCCACTCTGACTCTTATTCAACATAATACTGGAAGTCCTTGCTAGAACAATCAAACAAGAGAAGAGAGAGAGAAAAAAAAATCCAAATAGAAAAAAAAAAGAAGTCAGGCCATGTCTCTTTGCTGACAATATAATCCTATACCTAGAAAACCCTAATGACTCCATGGAAAGGATCCTGGAACTGGTAGATATCTTCAGTAAAGTGTCAGGATACAAAATCAACATATAAAGTTCAGCAGTTTATTTTTATAAACCAATAACATTCAAGCTGAAAGCCAAATCAAGAATACATTCCCACTTACAATAACTGCCAAAATATATATATAGGAATACATCTAACCAAGGAGGTGAAAGATTTCTACAAGGAGAACTACAAAATACTGCTGAAAATAGTCCCAGATTATACAAACAAATGAAAAATGTTCCATTTTCATGGATTGAAAGAATCAATATTATTAAAATGGCCATACTGACCAAAACAAGCTAAAAATTTCACACTGTGTCTATCAAGCTACCAACATCATTTTTCTCAGAACTCGAAAAAAAAACTATTATAAAATTCATGTGGAACCAAAAAGAGCCCAAATAACCAAAACAATTCTAAGAAAAAGAAGGAAATCAGAGGCCTCACATTACCTGACTTCAGACTATACTGTAAGGCTACAGTAACCAAAAGAGCATGGTGCTGCTACAAAAATACACACATAGACCAATGGAACAGAATACAGAACCCAGAAATAAATCCACATGACTACAGCCATCTGATCTTCCACAAAGTTAACACAAATAAGCAATGGGGAAAGCACTCCCTATTCAATAAATGGTTCTGGGATTGCTGGCTAGCCATATGCAGAAGATTGAAATTTAACCATATACAGAAATTAACTCAAAGTGGATCAAATATTTAAAATTACAACTTCAAACTATAAGAATCCTGGAGGAAAACCTAGGAGACACCATTCTGGATATTAGTCTTGGGAAACAATTTATCACTTACATCCTCAAAAACAATTGCAACAAAAGCAAAATTTGACAACTGGGACCTAATTAAACTAAAGACTTTCTGCACAGCAAAATAAACTACCAAAAGAGTAAACAGACAAACTACACAATGGTAGAAAATATTTGCAATCCAATATTTGCAATCCATGTAGCTGACAAAGGTCTAATATCCAGAATCTGTAAGTCATGTAAACAATTGAACAAGGAATTAAAAAAATTAAAAATGGGCAAAAGACATGACCACACATTTCTCAAAAGAAAAAATACAAGTGGCCAACAAACAACACTCATCATCAGAGAAATACAAATCACAACCACGATGACATACCATCTCACACCAGTCAGAATGGCTATTACTAAAAATTCCAGAAATAACAGATGCTAGCCAAGCTGTGAAGAAAACGGAATGGTTATACACTATTGTTGGGAATGTATATTAGTTCAACCACTTTGGAAAGCAGTTTGAAAATTTCTCAAAGAACCTAAAACAGAACTACTATTCAATCAAGCAATCCCATTACTGGGTTTACATATAAAAGAAAACAAATTGTTTTACTAAAAAGACACATGAACTCACATGTTCATTGCAGCCCTATTCACAATTGCAAAGACATGGAATCAACCTAGTTGCCCATCAATGGTTAACTGAATAAAAGAAATGTGGTGTAAATACACCATGGAATACCATGTAGCCATAAAAATGAATGAAATATTGTCCTTTACAATAACATGAATGCAGCTGAGAGTCATTATCCTAGGCCGTTTAATGCAGGAACAGAAAAGTAAATATCCTGTGCTCCCACCTTTAAGTTGGAGGTAAAAATAAGTACTTACGGACATAAAGTTGGCAACAATAGACACTGAGAATTGCCAGAGTGTAAAGGAAGAAGAGGAGTCAGGGGTTCAAAAACTGACTGTTGTGTAATATGCTCACTACCTGGGTGACTGGATCAATTATACCCCAATCCTCAGCATCATGCAATGTACCCAGGTAATGAACCTGCACATGTATCCCCTGAATCTAAAAAGATGTAATTATTAAAGAAATAATTTGGAAAAGCAGTCTTTAATTTTGATATGGGTCCCACTGTGTGAGTTAAATGATAAATATGCATAAACCAAACAAAAAAGAAGTATAGTAATACATGCCGGAAGACACAGCTAAAAGAATAGACAGTTGTTCCCTCTGGGAGAGGGAATACAGGATGGAGAGAGGTGGAGTAGGGTACATTGCTTTTTATTATAAGCCTTTTATAAATATTCAAAAAAAATATGTACATGGATTATGCTGATAACAATTTATAAATAAACACACATAGGAGGGTGCATCTGGTAACTTCTAGGTTAGTATCTTTCACACCATATTGTTGTCTTCAGCCTTCATTTATTCTTTTGATATATATTTTGACAATTTACAACATGTCCAGCCCTGTCCTAAATTTTGGGAGATCAGCAATTTGTAAAAATCTCAATTTTTATAGGCCTCATTGATGAAGCATTATCTATGCTTCTCTATTGCTCTTCTTCACAAGCAAACATTCTGCACGGTAGAGAATCTGGAGTGTTTCATATACAACATATAAATGGATAGTCAGTTAGGCAAGGAACAAGACACTGTCTAAAATTCCCTAAAAATTAAATGAAATAGATTACTTCAAAGAAAAAAATAATGTCAAATTAATTTATTTTCTTGGTAAGAGAAAAGAATTCCCATGGACATTCAGGAGGAATCTCAAGGGAACGCAAGGAACCAAAACAATTTTGAAAAAGATGAACAAAGTTAAAGGACTCACACTTTGCAATTTCAAAACATATAACAAAGCTATAGTAACAAAACGGTGTGTCACTAGGAGAATACCACCCAGGCCAAGGCCATGGGAATCAAATAGACAACAAACAAATGATCTTCCATGAGGATACCAAGACCAGTCAATGGAGAAATGACAATCTCTTCAAAAAGTGATGTTGAAAACACTGGGTATCCACATGCTAAAGAATGCAGCTGGACTCTTATTTTTACACATAAAAATTAACTCAAAATGGATTAAATACTTAAATGTAAGATCTGAAACTACAAAACTCCTAAAAGAAAACATAGAAGACAGTTTCATAACATTGGATTTGATAATGATTTCTTTGATATGATACCAAAAGCACAAGCAACAAAAACAAAAATAGACAAGTAGGACTACCTCAAACTAAAAATATTCTGCATAGGAAAGGAAACAATCAACAGATTGAAAAAGCAACCTACAAAATGGGAGAAAATGTTTGCAAATCATAAATCTGGTAAAAATTAATATCCAGAATATAAAGAGCTCTTACAACTCAATAGCAAAAAATTTTAAATATCTTTATTTTTAAATGTGTAAAGGACTTGTATAAATATATCTCCAAGGATGATATGCAAATGACCAATAAGCATATTAAAAGATCCTCAACATCACTGGAGTAAATGCAAATCAAAACCAATGTGATATCACCTCACATCTATCAAGGTGGCTACTATTAAAAAATTCCAGAAAGTAACAAATAGTGATGAGGGTGTGGAGTAGTTGTAATCTTTATGCACTGTTGATGGAAGGGTGAAATGGTGCAACTGCTATGGAAAACCTTATGGAGGTTCCTAAAACAATAAAAAATGGAACTATCCTTTGATACAGTAATCCTGCTTATGAGTTTATATCAAAAGAATTGAAAGCAGGATATTAAAGAGAAATTTGTGTACCCATGTTCATAGCAGCACTGTTCACAAAAGCAACGATATGTAAGCAACCCACGTGTCCATCCATGGGCGAATGGATAAACAAATTGTGGTATGTACATACAATGGGATATCATTCAACCTCAAAAAGAAAAGAAACCCTGACAGATGGACAGATACTAGAATATAGATGAACCTTGAGAATATTGTGATCGATTAAATAAGCCTGTCACACAAAGAAAAATACTGTATGATTCTACTTATATGAGATATCTAAAGTAGTCAGATTCATAGAAACAGAAAGTAAAGTGGTTGCCTCTCCCTTTGGGGAGAAGAAAAAGGACAGTTGTTTGATTAATATAGGGTTTCAGATTTGCAAAATGAAAAAGTTCTAGAGATCTGTTTTATAGCAATATGAATATACTTAACACCACTGAACTGTATATTTAAAATGGTCAAGATGGTAAACTTTATGTGTTTTTTTTTCCCTCAACATGGCCTCAAAAGGTGAGAACAATTGTGTTTTAACTTGGGCTTTAAAAATATTATTACATATGCTGAATATGTATGGATGCATGATAATAACTGCCCTCTTTTGGGTATATTCACTTTTAGTTAAGAAAATATATCTACCTTTTGTGAAGCCATTGAATCTTGAGAAATTTTATAGCAAAGTACTCAAGCTGTTAAGAAACAATCAAATATTCATGGCTTTGTTGTTCTAGCAGCTGAGAAGTAGAGATGAAATGGAAGAGTGGGATCTGGATCTTGGATTGTAAGAAAGACTAAGATCTTTTCTAAGGTTCTCAGGACAGAGTAATGACTACAAAGCAACTCTCATGAGAATTTTGCCTGTTGATTCCATGGTCAGTAAAGGCAATTTAGTCAGAGAACTGGTATAAAGTCATTATCACCCTACTGTCCTCCAAAGTTATATGGTATTATATATACTCTGCTTGCAATATAAATAATATTCAAACATCACATTCACATCTGTCTTTGTATCATCTTCACTGTCTCATGCATGGAAGGTGCCCAATAAATATTTATTTTATACATGAATGCTTGAATTGTTGGTTTTTAAAATGCTGAAGAGGTTTTATTCTAAAGAGAACACTGCATTAGAAGTCAGACAGTCATGATATTCATCCAGGCTGTCTAATGATCCAGCCATGACAGTCATTTGAATTTGGGCAATTAATCACCCCCTCTACCCTTTGAATAAAATAGGAATTAACTGTAATATGTTGTTACTAAAAATAGCAACAACAATGATAAAGTTGGAAAATGATTTGATGCATTTTGAAACTATGACAATATAAAATATAGTATGGCTTTATTTTTGAGAATTCGCTACATGCCATGTTCTATGCCAGGTGCTGTGAGGGATAAAAAGAAAGCATGATCTTTTGCCATGCATTCAGAAAGCAAAGCACTCATTTATTTAATTTTGAAGAACTGCCTTTTTTGCTTTTTAAAAAATAGATTAGTGACAGAAAATTAGATAGATGGACACAGTTAGATATTAAATAGCTAGCTCCAGTGATAGGTTTGACAGACATGTTCAAATAGATTGCTGACATCGTCTTGCCCAGTCAATAAATCTTTTGGTAAGTTTGTTTTGTTTTGTTTAAGCAAATAGAAAGTGCTGTGAATTGCTACTGGCTTTAATAAGATGGTAGGTCAGTTTAGCTGATAATTGGAGAGACTAACCACACTATTCCATAAGAACTAGAAAGGGGCTCCAAGACTTGAAATTGAAATCCTGAGACGTACATCATACATCTTGAAGTCTAAATATGTGTATTGTTGTAGTTGATATAATATGCCAATGACATTTTAAAATGTATTTTTGTCATGTTGAAGTGCACCTTTAGATCACATCCTGCATCATTCAAGTTCCTCAGCAAGACAGAGTTTCATAGCTTACAGTTTGTGTACTATCCCTAATAGGCCAGTGATGAGCTGGGCTCTGTGTGGGTGTTCTCCATGATCTAGAGTTTCTTTAAGCACGTGAATGAGAATAACACTTTGAACTAAAACATTCTGGAGAGCTGCTATAGACTAATAAGAAGACTAATAAGAAGGAATGCAAATACTGTTTAACATGGCTAATTTCTTTGATTTTTGGAACATTTTTAGTAGGCATCTGTCCTAATAGAGCTGGTGAGTAAGAAATGGGGAAAGAAGAGCTGTCATCAGTGAAACACCTGCAGTTAGAGGCATCCTGAGTACTAGGATGATCAGTAGCTTATCCAGCTGATTAGTAGGTTGAGAGTTGTAGAGGGAGGATAACAAGGGGCTCACAATGACTTGATGAAACCAGCACTGTGTCCCAGTCACAAACTAAGATGTTTAAATAATGAATTGCTGGAGATCAAGTGGAAGGCTGCAGGAGAGAAGTAATGCTTCTGTAAAGGACATTAAGTCAATCTAGTTTTCTCAGTATTCAGTGGGTCTAAGGTCAAATCAATTCAGGAAGACCATCAGAAATCCCCCATATGTTGACCATATTGCTGCAACTCTGCACAGAGTTGCCTACAGTGTATGTTATTATTTCAGCTTTTCTTCAGATAAAATAAAACAGTAACCCTTCTTCCCAACATTTCTCCAACCTGATGTAAATAAAAGCTCTGTTTATCCACTTAGTGCATTTTCTGTAGCAATACTTTTGACAGCATTGTCTGCCACATCACTTATTTTGTCCCACTGAGAAAACACAATCAAGAATGTCTTTGAGAGGCTATTCCATGAACTGTCCTTTCTTTCTGATAATGATCAAGAGCTCAATTTTCACTTTGATTTCTGAGTTTAAAAGTAAACTTGGGATTCAGTATAGCAGTGATAATCCTGATTATTTATTTTTCTGTTGTACCCTCAGAGTAGATATTCCTGTTATTTGAACTGCCTATTTCCTTATTCCTCATGCACGATTCATTTTTAGAACATGATATTGTATATATTTATGTTATAAAAAGACTTAAATATTTTAAAATGCAGTGTAGTTATAAGTAAATACTTTTTTAAAAATGTCAAGTGATATAATTTGGCAAGGGAATAATATGTTAATGGGAAAATAATTAAAAATTTATTTTGTGGTAGACTTGGTATTCTACAAATGTATTCATGATCCCAAACAACAACAGCAACAAAAGCCTTGAAGCTTAAACCATACATCAAATCAGTAATTTAATATTTGTTCTTCCAGTTGTTTTTTCTTTATTTTAATATTTAAAATCACGTTATGTAGTAATGCAATCACATTATAGAAATTTAGGACACTAGAGATAATAAATTGTGTTTCTAACTTTGTGAATTATTTGTTCATGTCTTTCACTCTTTTATAAGCTGAGGTGATAGTATTTTTATATTTAAATTGTTCTTAAAATCATATTCTAAGATAAAAAATGTAAGTGAAACAAGTGAAACACTTTTTGCATATCTTTTTTGCAGCAAATATTGTTCCCAGTCAGTCATTTACTTGCCTCTTTTTACTCTTTTTTATTTGACTATAGTTTATTCCATATTCAAATAAGTACATCTTTTTATTCATCCAGCAGTTTATTTCCTCAAAGCACTGTTCTAGCCAATGTCATGGATCACAGAAAGAGTTAAAATCTGATCACCATACTATCAGAGCATGTTAGAATCAGAGCTAATGTAATGTTGAATACAGAAGGTCCTTTTACCTTAGGATTTCAAAGTCATAGGATTTGAAAACCATAAAGTCATAAAATTGTGTAATCACTGAGTGACAATAGTGCCCTATAAACCTCCCGTAACCAACTGAAATGTAGAATTTGAGTTATATGGTTTGGATACTTGTCCTCCCACACATTAAAATGTAACCCTCAATGTTGGAAGTGGGGCCTGGTTGGAGGTGTTTGGGTCATGGGATTGGATCCCTCATGGCTTGGTGCTGTTCTTATTATATTGAGTGAGTTATCATGAGATCTGCTGTTTAAAAGCATGTAGGACCCCCACCCACTTGCTCCTGCTCTCACCATGTGATTTTCCTGCTCCTGCTTTGCCTTATGCCATGAATAAATGCTCCCTGAGGCTTCCTGAGAAGGTGAGCACATAACGGCCTTATGCTTTCCATACAACCTGCTATAAATCATAAATTTCCTTTCTTTATAAATTACCTAGTCTCAGGTATTCCTTTACAGCAATGCAAAAATTGTCTGACACAGAAAATTGGTACTGGGAATGGAGTATTGCTATAAAGATTTCTGAAAATGTGGAAATAACTTTGGAACTGTGTAATGAGCAGAGGTTTGAAAAGTTTGGAGGGCTCAGAAGAAGACATAAACATGAGGGAAAGTTTGGAACTTCTCAGAGACTGGTTAAATGGTTGTGACCGAAATGCTGATAGTGATATGCACAGTGAAGTCCTGGCTGACAAGGTCTCAGATGAAAATAAGACAGTTTTTAGGAACTGGAGCAAAGGTCACCCTTTGTATGCCTTAGCAAAGAACTTGGCTTTATTGTGTTCATGCCCTAGTGTTCCATAGAACTTTGGACTTAAGCATGATGACTGAAGCTATCTGGCAGAAAAAATGTCTAATCAGGTAAGTGTTCAAGATTGTGCCTGGCTGCTTCTAACAACCTATTCTCCAATGTGGGAGCAAATAAATGAATTAAAGTTGGAATGTATAATTAAAAGAGAAGCAGAGTGCAAAAGTTTGGAAAATTTGCAACTTTGCCACATGGCAGAGAAAGAAAAAGCATTATCAAGAGCAGAATTCAAGTGGGCTGTGGAGCAACAACTTGCTAGAGATATTAGCGTGATTTGGAGGGAGGCAAGTGCTATTGTCCAAGACAATGAGAAAAGGCCCTGAAGACATTTCAGTGATCTTCAAGGCAGCCCTTCCCACCACAGGTGCAGAGGACTAGAAGAAAAGAATAGTTTTGTGGGCAAGGCCCTGGGCCCTATTGCTCTGCACAGACTCTGGACACTGCTCCCTGCATTCAGGCTGCTCCAACTCCAACCTCAGCTCAGAGGGCCTCAGATATAGCTCGGGATGCTGTAACAGAGGTCAAAAGCCATGAGCCTTTGTGGCTGCTATGTGATGTTAATCCTGTAGGTGTGCAAAGTGCAACTGTTTAGGAGGCTTAGCACTCTCCACCTAGATTTCAGATGATATATGAGAAAGCCAGGTGCCCAGACAGAAGCCTGCTGCAGGCGTGGAGTCCTCACAGAGAGCTTCAACTAGGGCAGTATGAAGGAGAAATGTGGGGTTAAAGACCCAACACACACTCCCCACTGGGGTACTGCCTAGTCAAGATGTAAGAAGTGTCCCACTGTCTTCCAGACCCCAGAATGGTAGGTACATAAACAGCTTACATCCTCCATCTAGAAAAGCTGCAGAAACTCAACTCTGAAAGCAGTCTCAGTATTTGTACCCTGCAAAGCTATAGGGGCAGAGCTGCCAGAGACCTTGGGAGCCCACCACTCACACCAGAGTTCCCTGGATGTGGGATAACATAGTCAAAGGAGATTATTTTCGAGCTGTGAGATTTAATGACTGTCCTCCTGGGTTGTAGATTGGATTGGGGCATGTTACTGGTTTCTTTTAGCTAATTTCTCCCTTTTAGAATGGGAATTTTTCCAATGCCTGTATCCCCATTGTATCTTGGGAGTAAATAATTTGCTTTAATTTTACAGGCTCAAAGGTGGAAGGAATTCATCTCCAGATAAGACTTTGGACTTGGGACTTTTGAGTTAATGCTGAAATGAGTTAAGACTTTGGGAGACTATGAAACTTAGTTTGGCTGGATATGAAATTCTGGGTTGAAATTTCTTTTCTTTAAGAATATTGAATATTGGCCCCCACTCTCTTCTGGCTTGTAGAGTTTCTGCCGAGAGATCTGCTGTTAGTCTGATGGGCTTCCCTTTGTGTGTAACCCAACCTTTCTCTCTGGCTGCCCTTAACATTTTTCCCTTCATTTCAACTTTGGTGAATCTGACAATTATGTGTCTTGGAGTTGCTCTTCTCGAGGAGTATCTTTGTGGTGGTCTCTGTATTTCCTGAATTTGAGTGTTGGCCTGCCTTACTAGGTTGGGGAAGTTCTCCTGGATGATATCCTGCAGAGTGTTTTCCAACTTCGTTCCATTTTCCCCATCACTTTCAGGCACACCAATCAGACGTAGATTTGGTCTTTTCACATAATCCCATATTTCTTGGAGACTTTGTTCATTTCTTTTTCCTCTTTTTTCTCTACACTTCTCTTCTCACTTCATTTCATTCATTTGATCTTCAATTGCTGATACTCTTTCTTCCAGTTGATCGAGTCAGTTACTGAAGCTTGTGCATTTGTCACGTAGTTCTCATGTTATGGTTTTCATCTCTATCAGTTCTTTTAAGGTCTTCTCTGCATTGATTATTCTAGTTATCCATTCATTCATTCTTTTTTCAAGGTTTTTAGTTTCTTTGCGCTGGTTACGTAATTCCTCCTTTAGCTCTGAGAAGTTTGATCGACTGAAGCCTTCTTCTCTCAACTCGTCAAAGTCATTCTCTGTCTAGCTTTGTTCCATTGCTGGTGATGAGCTGCATTCCTTTGGAGAGGGAAATGTGCTCTTATTTTTTGAATTTCCAGCTTTTCTGTCTTGCTTTTTCCCCATCTTTGTTGTTTTATCTGCCTTTGGTCTTTGATGATGGTGATGTACTGATGGGGTTTTGGTGTGGGTGTCCATTCTGTTTCTTAGTTTTCCTTCTAACATTCAGGACCCTCAGCTGTAGGTCTGTTAGAGATTGCTTGAGGTTCCCTCCAGACCCTGTTTGCCTGGGTATCAGCAGCAGAGGCTGCAGAAGATAGAATATTGCTGAACAGCGAGTGCTGCTCTCTGATTCTTGCTCTGGAAGCTTCATCTCAGGGGTGTACCCCACTGTGTGAAGTGTCAGTCTGCACCTAGTGGGGGATGTCTCCCAGTGAGGCTACTCAGGGGTCAGGGACCCACTTGAGCAGGCAGTCTGTCCGTTCTCAGACCTCAACCTCCATGCCGGGAGATCCACTGCTCTCTTCAAAGCTGTCAGACAGCTGTCAGACTTCACCCAGAAGTGGAGCTGTGGTGGGCTCCACCCAGTTCAAGCTTCCCTGAGGCTTTGTTTACCTACTTAAGCCTCAGCAATGGTGGGCACCCCTCCTCCAGTCTCACTGCTGCCTTGCAGTTAGATCTCAGACTGCTGTGCTAGCAATGAGGGAGGCTCCGTGGGTGTGGGACCCTCCAGGCCAGGGGTGCGATATAATCCCCTGGTGTGCCGTTTGCTAAGACCCTTAGTAAAGCACAGTATTAGGGTGGGAGTTACCCGATTTTCCAGGTGTTGTGTGTCTCAGTTTCCCTTGGCTAGGAAAAGGGATTACCTCCCCCCTTGCGCTTCCCAGGTGAGGCGATGCCTCGCCCTGTTTCAGCTCTCACTGATCAGACTGCACCAGCACTGATTGTGCAGCACTCCCCAGTGAGATGAACCCGGTACCTCAGTTGAAAATGCAGAAATCGCCCATCTTCTGTGTCGCTCGCACTGGGAGCTGGAGGCTGGAGCTGTTCCTATTCTGCCATCTTGCTGCCCCCCGCAAAATTATTAGTATTAGCTAATTTGTTTGTTAGAAGTTATTAATATTCTTTGTGTCAGTTGATGAACTCCTTTACTCATTTCTGATTTTGTCTGTGTGCAAATTATCTAATATTTTCCTAATGAATTTACCAGAGATTATCTATTTTACTCTCCCCTTCCCTCACTCCCTACCTTCTCCCCCTTCTCCCTTCCCTTTCCTTCCTTTCCCTTCCCTTCCCTTCCTTTCCCTTCCCTTTTGTTCCCTTCTCTTCCCTTCCATTCCTCTTCCTTCCTTCCCTCCCCCTCTTCCTCCCTCTCTGCCTTCCTCTACTCCTTTCTTCTCTCATCTTTTTGGAGAACTGGATTTGGATTTATTAATGAGTTTGACACCTTTCTATGATTTTGTTTTTCTATCTTCCTCAGTGAAGGGTTATTTTATTTATCTTTATTCTTTTTTGTTTAATATTTAATGCATTTAAATATATGAATATACTTCTGAATAACACTTTGGATCTATCATATACGTTTTGCTTCATAGCATTCTGATTTTCTAGATTAGTTGTAGTTGCATTTTTATTTTTTTTTTTTATTTTTATTTTTATTTTTATTTTTTTTTTTTTGAGATGGAGTCTCGCTCTGTCGCCCAGGCTGGAGTGCAGTGGCCGGATCTCAGCTCACTGCAAGCTCCGCCTCCCGGGTTCACACCATTCTCCTGCCTCAGCCTGCCGAGTAGCTGGGACTACAGGCGCCCGCCACCTTGCCCGGCTAGTTTTTTTTGTGTGTTTTGTAGTAGAGACGGGGTTTCACCGTGTTAGCCAGGATGGTCTCGATCTCCTGACCTCGTGATCCGCCCGTCTTGGCCTCCCAAAGTGCTGGGATTACAGGCTTGAGCCACCGCGCCCGGCCGTTGCATTTTTAAATTTTTTTTCTTTTATTCATTAGTTTTTTTTGGAGAGAGATACTTAATATGGCTTGATCATTTTGTACTTTCTTGAACTCAACAAAATTTTCTTTTGGATTTTGTATAGTTTCAGTTTCAAAACTTACTGCATGAATGTTTGAAAGGAAGATTAATTAGCTGTAGGCTATATAATTCAATCTTTTAAATTGTATTTATTGCCTCTGTGTCTTTATTTGTAGACATTTCCGTTGTGATAAAAGTAATATATACCTTCTTCATAAATTTTTAAGTGTAAAGTGTTGATAACTATTCACACGATGTTTCACAGAAGCTCCCTAGAACTCTTTTAACTTGCATGATTGAAACTTGATATCCATTGGACGCTAACTCTCAATTTTCCCCTCCCCCAGCTTCTGCAAATCACTATTCTACTTTTTGCTGTCATAAGTTTTACTACATTATATATCTCATTATGAATGGAATCGTGTGGTACTTGTCCTTTTGAGACTGACTTATTTTATTTAGCCTAATGTCCTTAAGGTTTATACATGTTGTAATATAAGACAAGGTTTTCTTCTTTTTATGGCTGCCTAGTCCATTGTACATATATATCAAATTTTCTTTGTCTATTCACCAATCAATGGACTTTTAAGTTGTTTTACTGTTTGACTATTGTGATTAATGCTTTAATGTACTCTGCAACTGTATTATTACCTCAAAAAAACCTGTGGTTGTTTCAAATTGTTACAGGGCAAATATCTCTAAGAACTTGATTGCAATTCTTTTAGATATATACCCAGAAGTGAGGTTACTGGATCATCTCTTTATTCTAATTTTAATTCTTTGAGGAATCACCATACTGTTTTCTGTAGTGACTACACAATTTTACATTCCAACAAACAGTGTGCAAGGGCTCCAATTTCTCCACATCCTCATCAACATTTCATTTCTGTTTTCTTTATTTCTATTTTTTAAATGGTCGTACTAACAGGTGGGAAGTGATATCTTATTGTGGTTTTTATTTGCATTTCCCTGATCATTTAATGGTATTGAGCATCTTTTCATGTACCATATACCTGTCATGCATTTGTATGTCTTCTTTGGGGAAATGCAAATTCAAGTCCTTTGCCTATTTTAAATCAGTTTATTTGTTTTTGTGCCATAAAGTCGTATGTGTTGTTTATGTATTTGTAATATTAACTCCTTATCATACATATGGTTTGTAATATTGCCTTCCATTTTATAATTTGGCTTTTCATTCTTTTGATTGTTTCCTTTTCTGTTCAGAAATTTTTAGTTTGATGTAGTCCCATTTATTTAGATTTTTGCTTTTGTTTCCTGTGCTCATGATGCCATATCTAACAAATCACTGTCAATCCAGTGTCAGAAAGCTTTTCCCCTATATTTTCACCTAGCAGTTTTACAGATTCAGTTATTACATTTAAACCTATATTTTGAATTGATTTTTGTGTACAGACTGAAACTATGGGTACAATTTTATTCTTTTGCATGTGGTAGCCCAGTGTTCTCAGAACCACTTGCTAAAGAGACTGTCCTTTCCCTATTGTGTTTCCTTGGCACTGAAGTTAAAGACAAGTGGACCATATATGTGTAGTTTTATTTGTGGGTTCTGTATTCTGTTTTATTGGCCTCTGTGTCTGTCTTTATGCCAGTACCATACTGTTTTTCTTACTGTGGGTTTGTAATATGTTTTAAAATCAGGAACTGTGGTTTGGTCTCCCTCTTTGATCTTCCTTCTCAATATAGTTTTGACTATTTGGTGTCTTTTTGGGTTTCATTTACATTTTAGCATTGCTTTTTTCTATGTCTGTAATAATTGTCATGGAGATTTTGATAGGGATTGCATTGAATATGTAGCTCACTTTGGGCAGTATGGGCATATTAACAATACTATATCTTCCAATCCATGTTCATGGGGTGTCTTTCCATTTATTTGTGTCTTTAATTTCTTTCAGCAGTGTTTCAAATTTCTAAGTGTATAAGTTTTTTTTGTTTTTTGTTTTTTTTTGTTTTTTCCGGTGAGTTAAGTTTATTCCTAAGTATTTTATATATTTTTGATGACATTGTAAATAAATTTTTTCTCAGTTTCCTTTTTGGATTTTTGGTTGTTAATGGATAGTAATGCAATTAATTTTTGAAGTTTGACTTTTTATCCTGCAACTTTATTAGTTCTAAGAACTTTCTTTGTGGAATCTTTAGTGGTTTTAAATATATGATCATGTCATCTGTGAACAGAGATAGTTTCACTTCTCCTTTTCTGATCTAGATGTCTTTTATTTCTTTTTCTGGCCTAATGCCTCTTGCTAGAACTTTCTATGCTGCATTATAGAAGTGGCAAGAGTGGACATACTCATTTTATTTTGTGTCTTAGAGGTAAAGCTTTCAGTGTTAACTAAGTATAGCATTAGCTGTGGTCTTTTCTCTATGACTTTTATTATGTTGAGGTAATTTCCTTCTATTCCTAGAGGGTTGAGTGTCTTTATCATGAAAGGGTGTTAATTCATGTCACTTCATTTTTCTGTACTTATTTAGATGATCTTGTGATTCTTATTCTTTACCCTGTTAATGTGGTATCCCACACATGTTGTGGTATATCACAACATATATAACATAATTTTATATGTTGAACCATCCTTGGATCTGAGGAATAAATCTCACATGATCATGGTATATAATTTCTTATGTAGAGATGAATGCAATTTTCTAGTATTTTGTTGATAAATTTTGCATTTATGTTTCCTCATCAGGCATACTGGATTGTAACTTTTTTATTGTATTGTCATTTTCTGGCTTTAGTATGAGGGTAATACATCAGAAAACGATTTTGGAAATGTTACTTCCTCTATAATTTTTTGAGAAAGTTTGAAGATTAGTGCTAATTATTTAAATGTTTAATAGATTTTACCAATGAATCCATCTTGTCCTGGCTTTTATTTATTGGGAGATTTTTGGTTATTGATTCAACCTCCTTATTACATATAGGTCTTTTTGGATTTTCTATTTCTTCATGATTCAGTCTTGATAGGTAATATGTTTCTGGGAATTTACAAATTTGTTCTGGAATAACCAGTTTTATGACATATAATTATTCATTATTTCCATCCCCTGAAAAATTATCCACTGAGTTACAAAGTTACAAAAAAATCCAATTACATACTTTAAGCTATTTTAAAATGTATCATTAAGTTTTTATTGACTTTAGTCACCCTTTTGTGCTATCAAAGAGTAGGTCATATTTATTCTATTTTTTTGTAACCATTAATCATCCCCAGCTCCTCCCGAGTTTCCCAATACCCTTCACAGCCTCCAGTGACCATCCTTCTACTCACTACATTCATGAGTTCAATGCTTTGATTTTTAGATCCCACAAATAAGTGAGAACATGCCATGTTTGTCTTTCTGTGCCTGGCTTATTTTACTTAATGTTATGATCTCCAGTTCCATCCATGTTGTTGTAAATGGCTGGATTTCATCTTTTTTATAGCTGAATAGTACTCCATTGTGTATATGTACCATATTTTCTTTATCTATTCTTCTGTTGATGGGCACTTAGGTTGCTTCCAAATCTTAGCTATTGTAAACACTGCTACAGCAAATGTAGGAGTGGAGATACCTCTTTGATATACAAATTTCTTTTCTTTGGGGAATATACCCAGCAGTGGGATTACTGGATCACATGGTAGCTCAGATTTTAGTTTTTTGAGCAACCTCCAAACTCCATAGTGGTTGTATTAACTTATATTCTCACGAACAGTGTACAAGGGTTCCCTTTTCTCCACATTCTTTCCAGCATTTGTTATTATCTTTTATATGTGAGCCATTTTAGTTGGGGTAAAGTTATATCTCACTGTAGTTTTGATTTGTATTCCTCTGACCAATGATGTTGAGTACCTTTTAATATGCCTATTTGCCATTTGTACATCCTTTTTTTGTGAAAATTCATTCAAATATTTTGTCCATTTTTGATCAAATTATTAGATTTTTTTTTCCTACAGTTGCTTGAGCTCCTTATATATTCTGGTTATTAATCCCTTGTCAGAGGAGTGGTTTGTAAGTATTTTCTCTCATTCTGTCTGTTATCTCTTTGCTTATTGATTGTTTCATTTGCTGGGCAGAAGCTTTTTAGCTTGATGTGATCCCATTTGTCCATATTTGCTTTGGTTGCCTATGGTTTTGAGGTATTACTCAAGAAATCTTTGCCCACTCCAATGTCCTTGAGAGTTTCTTCAATGTTTTCTTGTAGTAATTTTATAGTATGATGTCTTAGATTTAAGTGTTTCATCCATTTTGATTTGATTTTTCTATATGGCAACACATAGAGACCTAATTTTATTTTTTTGCCTATGGATATCCAGGTTTTGCAGCACCATTTATTGAAGAGACTGTCTTTTTCCCAGTGTGTGGTCTTGTCAACTTTGGTAAAAATAAATTAACTATAGTTGTATGGATTTGTTTCTGGGTTCTCTATTCTGTTCTATTGATCTATGTATCTATTTTTATGCCAGTACCATGCTGCATTGGTTACTATAGCTCTGTAGTATAATTTGAAGTCATGTAGTATGATTTATCTCTTATTGTTCTTTTTTTGCTTAGGATAGCTTTGGCTATTCTGGATCTCTTGTTATTCCATATAAATGTTAGGATAGTTTTTTTTTTTTATTTCTGTGAAGAATGTCAGTTGACATATTAATAAGAATTGCATTAAATCTGTGAATTGCTTTGTGTAGTATGGACATTTTAATAATATAGATTCTTCCAATCCATGAACATGAAATGTTTTTCCATGTTTTGGTGTCCTCTTCAGTTTCTTCCATCATTGTTTATAATTTTCATTATAGATATCTTTTCTTCTTTGGTAAATTCTAAGGCATTTGATTACATTTGTGGTTATTGTAAATGAGGTTTTTTTTAATATTTATTTTTCACTTTATTCACTGTTGACTTATAGAAATGCTACTGATTTTTGTATTTTGATTTTGTATCCTGAAACTTTACTCAATTTGTTGATTACTTCTAATCATTTTCTTGTGGAATATTTGGTGTTTCTGAATATAAGATCATATCATCAGCTAACAAAGATAATTTGACTTCTTTCTTTCCAATTTGGATGCCCTTTTTATCTTTCTCTTGTCTGATTGCTCTATCTAGGACTTCCAGTACTATGTTGAACATTGGTGACAGTGGGTAGCCTTGTGTTCTAGATTTTAGAGGAAACTTTTTCAGTTTTTCCCCATTCAGTATGATAGGAACTGTGTGTCTGTTGTATATCAGTTTTATTATGTTAAGGTATGTTCCCTCTGGGCCCATTTTTTGAGGATTTTTATCATAAAGACATGTCAAAATTTGTCAAATGTATTTTCAGCATCAATTTATAAGATTATGTGGTTTTTATCCTTTATTATGTTGATATGAGGTATCACACTGATTGCTTTGTGAATGTTGTACCATCCTTGCATCCCAGGGATAAATGTCACCTGGTCATGAATTATCTTTCTAATGTATTGTTGAATTTGGCTTGCTAGTATTTTGTTGAGAATGTTTGCATGAATATTCATCAGAAATGTTGGTCAGTAGTTTTCTTTATATGATATGTCCTTGTCTAATTTGGGTATCAGAGTAATACTGGCCTTGTAGAATAAGTTTGAAAGTATTCTCTCCTCTTCAATTTTTTGAAATATTTTAAGTATAACTGGTGTTAGTTCTTCTTTAAATGTTTGGTAAAATTTGGCAATGAATCCAATGGATCTTTAGTTTTTCTTTACTTGAAAACATTTTATTATGGCTTTGATCCTGTTACTGCTCATTGGTCTGTTCAGGTTATGGATTTCTTCCTGAATCAATCTTGGTAGGTTTTATGTATTTCAGATTTAGTCCATTTCTTCTAGATTTTGCAATTTATTAGCACATAATTGTTCTTAGTAACCACCAATGATCCTTTGGATTTCTGCAGTATCAGTTGTATTGTCTCCTTTTCCTTTCAGATTTTATTTATTTGAAACCTCTCTCTTTATTCCTTAGTCTGGCTAAAGGTTTGTCAGTTTTGTTTAACTTTTTTTAAAAAAAACACAAATTTTTGTTTTATTGATCTTTTGTATTTTTTATTTCAATTTTATTTATTTCTTCTCTGATCTTCATTATTTCTTTTCTTCTACTTATTTTGGGCTTCGTTTGATCTTACCATTGTAGTTTTTAAAGATGCATCATTAGATTGTTCATTTGAAGTTTTTCCTTTTTTTAATTTAGGCACTTAAGGCTATAAACTTCACTCTGATTACTGCTTTTGCTGCATCCCATAGGTTTAGATATGTTGTGTTTCCATTATCTTTTTTTTTCAAGAAACTTTGCAATTTCCTTCTTAATTTCTTCATTGAACCACTGATTATTCTGGAGGATATTGTTTAATTTGCATGTATTTGTAAAGTTTCCAAAATTCTTCTTATTATTAATTTTTATTCTTACTACATTGTGGTCAGAGAAGATGCTTGCTGTTATTTTAATTTATTTGAATGTTTGAAGACTCGTTTTGTGACCTAACATATGGTCTATCCTTGAGAATGATCCATGTCCTGAGCAAAATAATGTGAATTCTACAGCTGTTGGATAAAGTGTTCTATAAATATTTATTAGATCCATTTGGTCTGCAGTGCAGATTAAATTTGATTTTTCTTTGTTGATTTTCTGTCTGGAAGATCTTTCCAATGCTGAAAGTGAGATGTTGAAGTCTCCAGCTATTACCGTATCAGGGCCTATCTCTTACTTTAGTTCTAATAATATTTCCTTTATATATCTGGGTGCTCCATTGTTGGGTACATATATATTTAAAATTGTGATATCTTTCTGAATTGACCCCGTTATCATTACACAGTGATCTTCTTTGTAGCATCTTATAGTTTTTCTTGTGAAAACTATTTTGTCTAAGCATAGTGAGTCTCGCTTTTCTTTTCTTTTCTTTTTTTTTTGAATTCCATTGCAATGCAATATCCATTTTCGTCTCTTTATTTTCAGTCCATTTGTGTCTTTATAGGTGAAGTGTGTTTCTTAAAGGCAACAAATCAGTGGCTCTTTCTTCATTCATTCAACTTCTCTATGTCTTTTGATTGGAGAGTTTAGTCCATTTACATTCAATGTTGTTATTGATAAATAAGGACTTGCACTTGCCATTTTTATTTGTTTTCTGTTTTTTTTTTTTTTTTGGTGATCTTCTCTTCCTTTTCTTCTTTCTTTTCTTTGTTTAGTGAAGGTGATTTTCTCTGGTGACATGATTTAGTTTCTTTCTTTTTATTTTTCTGTTTTCATTGTATGTTTTTTGGTTAGCGGTTACCATGAGGTTTGCAAATACTAACCTTAGCACATTGCATAATCAGACAAATAAAAAGAAATTTTTAAAATGTATGCGTTAACTTCATTCCACCCCAATTGTTAACTTTTTGTTCTTTCTATTTCTATCTTATCATACTGACTAAATCTTGAAAACTTGTTAAAGTGATTATTTTTTAGTGGTTCATTATTTAGTCTTTTTACTTAGGATAAGAGTAGTTTACACACCACAGTTATGGTTTTATTATTATTATATATTGTTATATTATATATTATTATTGTTAAAAACACATTCTGTGTTTTTCTGTGTACTTACTATTACTGGTAAGTTTTGTAACTTCGTGTGATTATTTATTGCTCAATAATGTCCCTCTCTGATTGAAATATTCCCTTTTGTATTTCTAGTATTTCTTGTAGGCCAGATCTGGTATTGATGAAATTATTCAGCTTTGGTGTGTCTAGGAAAGTCTGTATTTCTCCTTCACTTTTTAAGGATATGTTCACTACACATACTATTCTGGGGTTACTTTTTTTCCTTCCGCACTTTAAATATGTTATGCCACTCACTTCTTTACTGTAAGGTTTTCACTGGAAAGTCTGCTGCCAGACATATTGGAGATCCATTGCATGTTATTTGTTTCTTTTCTCTTGCTGCTTTTTAGGATTATTTCTTTTTCCTTGACCTTTGGGAGTTTGATTAATAAATACCTCGAAGTAGTAATCTTTGGGTTAAATCTGCTTGGTGTTCTATAACCTTCTTGCACTTGTATGTTGATGTCTTTTTTGAAGTTTTGGAGTTCTCTGCCATTTTCCCTTTGAATAAACTTTCTACCCTGGTTTTTTTCTCTATGTTCCCTTTAAGTCCAATAACTCTTATATTTGCTATTTTGAGGTTATTTTATTGCTCCTCTAGGCATGCTTCATTGTATTTTATTCTTCTTTTCTGACCGTGTATTTTCAAATAGCTTGCCTTCAAGCTCACTAACTCTTCTTCTTGATCAATTCTGCTGTTAGAGAACTCTGATCCATTCTTCCATTAGCCAATTGAAGTTTTCAGATTCAGAATTCTTGCTTGATTCTATTTAATTATTTTAATCTCTTTGTTAAATTTATCTGGTACAATTCTGAATTCCTTCTATTTGTTATATTGAATTTCTTTGAGTTTCCTCAACACAGCTGTTTTGAATTCTCTGTCTGAAAGGTCACATATATCTGTTTCTCCAGAATTAGTTCCTTGTGTCTTATTTGGTTCATTTAATGAGGTAATGTTTTCCTCGATGGTGTTAATACTTGTATATGTTCTTCAGTGTCTAGGCATTGAAGAGTTCAGTATTTATTGTAGTCTTCACTCCATGGGCTTATTTGTTGCCATGTTCCTTGGGAAGGCTTTTCAGATATTTAAAAGGACTTGGATGTTGTGATCTAAAGTTTATGTATTTTAGGGAGCATCTCAAAAACGATAACATTGTGATTTTTAGAGACTCATAAAGGTACCACCATGATGGTCCTGAACATGACCCGGGATAATTATCTGGATTACCAGGGAAAGACTCTTGTTCTCATTCTTTACTTTCTCCCAAATGTACAGTGTCTCTCTATGTTCTCAGTCACCAAAAGCTGGGGTTAGTATAACACAAGCACTTCTGTGTCCCACACATAAACGACTGCACTGAGTCAGACCAGAAGCCACTGCAGCACTGGGTCTACCCCAAGGCCTGCTGTAACCACTCTCTGGGTACTGCCTATGTTCATTAAAGGCCCTGCTGCTCTACAGTCAGATCATGGCAAAGCCAGCCAGGCCTGTGTTCTACCCTTCATGGTGGCAAGGTCCTCCAAGTCCTTTGTAGGGGGTCCAAAAGTGCTGTCCAGGTGTCAGGGACTAGAGTAAAAAAATCTTAAGTTTACCTGGTGTTCTATTGTCTTGCAGCTTAACTGGCACTCGAACCACACAATGCACCACTTCTTTCTATTCTTTCCCCTTTCCAAAGGTAGAGGCACCTCACCCCATAGCCACCACCACCTCAGGCCACAAGTAGTACTGCCAGAAAACCACTGATGTTCACGTAAGGCTCAAGGTCTCTTCAGTCAGCTTGTCATGAATTCTGCTTGGCCTAGGACTCGCCCTTCAAGGCAGTGGACTTGTCTCTGGCCTGGGGCAGTTCCAAAATGCCATCTGTATTAGTCTGTTCTCACATTGCTATAAAGAACTGATTGGAATTGGGTAATTTATAAAGGAAAGAGGTTTAATAGACTCATAGTTCCACATGGTAGGGTGGCCAAAGGAAACTTACAATCATGGCAGAGGGGAAGCAAACACACCTTTCTTCACATGATCCAGGAAGGAGAATTGCCAGGCAAAGAGGGAAAAACCTTTTATAAAACCATCAGCTCTCATGAGAACGTATTCACTGTCATGAGAACAGCAGCAAGAAGTAACCTCTCCCATGATTCAATTACCTTCTAGTGGCTCCCTCACATGGCACATGGGGATTATGGGAACTACCATTCAAGATGAGATCTGTGTAGGGACACAGTTAACCCACATTATTCTGCTCCTGGTTCCTCCCAAATCTTATGTCTTCACAATTCAAAACACAATCATGCCCTTCTAACAGTCCCCTAAAGTCTTAACTCATTCTAGCAATTTATGAAGAAAAGAGGTCTAATTGATCACAGTTCTGCAGGCTTAACAGGAAGCATGACAGGAAGGCCTCAGGACATTTAGCATCTTCTTTACATGGTAGCAGGAGAGAGAGGAGGGAAGTGCTACACACTTTGAAAACATCAGATCTTGTGATAACTTACTATCATGAGAACAGCATGGAGAAATCTACTGCCATAATCCAATCACCTCCCACCAGCTCCCCCAAACTAGCATTGGGAATTACCATTCAGTGTTAGATTTGGGTGGATACACATAGCCAAACCATATCACTTTACCCCTCCCCACTCCCAAATCTCATGCCGTTTTAAATTTCAAAACACAGTCATGCATTCCCAATAGTTCCACAAAGTCTTAACTCATTCCATCATTAACCCAAAAGTCCAAGTCCAGAGTCTCATCTGAGACAAAACAAGTCCTTTCTCCCTATGAGCCTGTAAAATCAAAGGCAAGTTAGTTACTTGCTAAATACAATGGGGGTACAGGCATTGGGTAAACACACCTGCTCCAAATGGGAAAAATTGGCCAAAACAAAGGGACTACAGGCCTCATGGAAATCCAAAATCAAGGAGGGCAGTCATTAAACGTTAAAGTTCCAAAATAATCTCCTTTGACTCCATGTCTCACATCCATGTCATACTGATGCAACAGGTGGCCTCCTGTAGCCTTGGGCAACTCCACCCCTATGGCTTTGCAGGGTACAGTCCCCCTCCTAGATGGTTTTACAGAGTGGTGTTGAGTGTTTATGGCTTTTCCAGGTACATCGTGCAAGCTGTCAGTGAATTTACCATTCTGGAGCCTGGAGGATGGTGGCACTCTTCTCGCACCATTAGGCAGTGCTCCAGTGGGGACTCTGTGTGGGAGCTCCAGTCCCACATTTTCCTTCTGCACTGCCCTAGCAGAAGGCTCTGCCCCTGCAGCAAACATCTGCCTAGACATCCAGGCTTTTCCATACATCCTCTGAAATCTATGCAGAAGTTTCCAAACCTCAACTCCTGACTTCTGTGCACCCACAGGCTCAACACCACATGGAAGCTTCCAAGGCTTGGGGCTTGCACCCTCTGAAGCAACAGTCTGAGCTGTATATTGGCCCCTTTTAGACATGGTTAGAGCTGAAGCAGCTGGGATTCAGGGCACCGTGTCCCAAGGCTGCATACAGTAGGGGTCTGTGGGTCCAGCCCAGGAAACCATTTTTCCCTAGTAGACCTCCTCACCTGTGATGGGAGGAGCTGCTGAGATGGTCTCTGACATGCCCTAATGGCATTTTCACCATTGTCTTGGTGATTAGCATTCAGCTCCTCATTACATATGCAAATTTCTGCAGGAGGCTTAAATTTTTCCCCAGAAAATGGATTTTTCTTTTCTATCACATCATCAGGCTGCAAGTTTTCCAAACTTTAATGCTCTGCTTCCCTTTTAAACATAAATTCCAATTCCAAACCATATCTTTGTGAATATATAAAACTGAATGCTTTTAGCAGCACCCAAGTCACTTCTTGAATTCTTTGCTTCTTAGAAATGTATTCCGCCAGATACCCTAAATCATCTCTCTCAAGTTCAAAGTTCCACAGATCTCTAGGGCAGGGGCAAAATGCTGCCAGTCTCCTTGCTAAAGCATAGCCAGAGTCACCTTTATTCCAGTTCCCAACAAGTTTCTCATCTCCATCTGATACCACCTCAACCTGGAATTCATTGTCCATATTACCATCAGCATTTTGGTCAAAGCCATTCAAGAAGTCTCTAGGAAGTACTAAACTTTTCCACATCTTCCTGTCTTCCTAGCCTTCCAAACTGTTCCAACCTTTTCCTGTTACTCAGTTCCAAACTTGCTTCCAAATTTTTGCATATCTGTATAGCAGCACACCACTAGCCAGTACCAATTTACTGTATTAGTCCATTCTCATGCTGTTATAAAGAACTGTTCAAGACTGGGTAATTTATAAAGGAAAGAAGTTTAATTGACTCACAGTTCTGCATGTCTGGGGAGGCCTCAGCAAACTTACAATCATGACAGAAGTGGGAGCAATTATGTCCTTCATATTATGGCAGGACGAAGTGCCAATCACAGAGGGGAAAGCCCCTAATAAAACCATCAGATCACATAAGAACTCACTCATTATCACAAGAAGAGCAGCATGGGGGTAACTGCCCCCATGATTCAATTACCTCCCTCTAGGTCTCTCCCACAACATGTGGGAATTATGGGAACTACAAGTTAAGATGAGATTTTGGTGGGTCCACAGCCAAACCCTGTCACCATCCAAGAGTCAAGTTTTAGAAACAGGGACCCAAAGATCCCACTTGGTTCTTTATCACCCTGTGGCTGTGCTGGTACCTAAGATGCAAGACAAAGTCCCTTTTGCTTTTCTCTCTGCTTTTCTCAGTCTGAAGGAGTTTTGCCTTGTAGCTACCATAGCTGGAAATGTCCCAAGTCTCACCTGAATCCAGCGAGTCTCAGAGATTCACCTAAGGGCCTCAATGTAATACCTACATATCACTGCTGGTTATTTAGGGACAAAGGTCTCTTCAGTTAGCAGGGGATGAAGGCTGCCAGGACTGTGTTTGTTCTTTCAAGGCATCAGTTTTTCTTCTGGCCCAGGTTGTTTCTAGAAATTTCATCTGGGAGCTAGGGCTTAGAACGGGGACCTCACAGTTGACCAGTGCCTTATCTTGCTGTGGCTGGGCTGGGATCCTAGAGGTGAACCACAGTCTTCCCAATTCTTCCTTCTCTCCTCCTGGAGCAGAAGGAAGGGGTGTCTTTTGGAGTTGTGGTTTGTGCAGCCTGGGCTTAGGAGAGGGGTGATGCCAGCACTCCCTTGAATACCCCAGCTTGCGTCTCATTATGTCATGTGCTCCCATATTCCACTATCTCTGCACCTACTTGAGTACTAGGAATAACCTAAGAGTTGCAGTCCTTATGGTTTAGACTGCCTTTAAATTTTACTTTTAGGCACATAGTGCCATAGCCCTCGGTGGCAAGGTTGGCAGGCACCCAAGTTCAGATGACTGGGATCAGTAATTCCTCTCAGGCGAGGGCTGGTTTAAGTGTTTACTCCATGGGTGAGCATCAACTGAATTTGGTCCAGTTTATTTTTCTGCTCTAACAGGACAGTACTGAATTCATTGCATCACAATTGCTGTGCTGTCCCTCCCCCAGCACCTGGATATGCTCTCTACACCATGCTGCTGCTGCTGCCAGGTACAGGGGAGAGGTGGCGTCGGTGATTCAGAACTGTCGTTTTTTATTTTTATCTCTTCAGTGCCACATCTTCCAATGAATATAATATCAGTGCAAATTGTAAGAGATTAGAAAAATAAATGGATAAATTCCTGGACACATGCACCCTCCCAAGATTGAACCAGGAAGAAATTGAATTTCTGAACACATAAATAATGAGTTCTGAAACTGAGGCAGTAATAAATAGCTTTATCAATCAAAAAAATCCCAGGACCAGATGGATTCACAACTGAATTCTACCAGATGTACAAAGAAGAGCTGGTACCATTCCTACTGAAACAATTCCAAAAAATCTAGGAGGAGGGATTCCTCCCTAACTCATTCTATGAAGCCAGCATCATCCTGATACCAAAACCTGGCAGAGGTACAACAAACAGCAGTGACAACAACAACAAAACTTTAGGCTAATATCTTTGATGAACATTGATGCAAAAATCCTCAACATAATACTAGCAAACTAAATCCAGCAGCACATCAAAAAGCTTACCCACCACAATCAAGAGGTGGGTAGTCCCAAGATGGAAGGTTGGTTCAACATATGCAAATAAGGAAATATGATTCATCATAGAAACAGAAATAAAGAAATAAAAACACATTATTATCTCAATAGATGCAAAAAATGCTTTCAAAAAATTCAACATCCCTCCATGTTAAAAACTCTCAATAAACTGGGTACTGAAGGAACATACCTCAAAATAATAAGAGCCATATGTGACAAACCCACAGCCAACATCTTACTGAATGGGGAAAAGCTGGAAGCATTTTTCTTGAAAACCAACACAAGACAAGAATGCCCTCTGTTACCACTCCTATTCAACATAATATTGAGAGCTCTGGCCAGGGAAATCAGGCAAGAGAAAAAAAGAACATTTAAATAAGAGAGGAAGGACACTTAGATAAGAGAGGAAGTCAAGCTATCTCTTTTTCTGGATGACATGAATATATGTATTATATAAATTCATGAACATAGATGCAAAAAATCCTCAACATAATCCAGCAGCACATCAAAAAGTTTACCCACCACAATAATATATTATATATTATATATTATACACACACACAGACACACACACACACATACACATATTTATTAGCCACAACCTTCTTAAGCTGATAAACAGCTTCAGCAAAATCTCAGGATACAAAATCAATGTGCAAAAATTGTTAACATTCCTACATACCAATAATAGTCAAGCCAAGGACCAAATCATGAACAAACTCCCATCACAATTGCCAGAAAAAAAGAAAAATACACCTAGGAAGATGGCTAATAATGAAGGTGAAAGATCTCTACAATGAGATCTACAAACCACTGCTCAAAGAAATCAGAGATAATACAAATGGAAAAACATTTCATGCTCATGGATAGGAAGAATCAACATTGTTAGAATGGCCATAGTGCCCAAAGGAATTTATAGATTCAATGCTATTCCCAACAAACTACTATTGGCATTCTTCACAGAACTACAGAAAACTATTTTGAAATTCAATATGCAACCTAAAATGAGCCTGAATAGCCAAAGCAATCCTAAGCAAAAAAGAACAAAGTTGGAGGCGTCACCCTACCTGACTTCAAACTATACTACAGGGCTACAGTAACTAAAACAGCATGGTACTGGAACAAGAACAGCACATAAACCAATGGAACAGAATTAAGAACCCAGAAATAAGACCACACACCTGCAACTATCTGATATTTGACAAACCTGATGAAAACAAACAATGGGGGAATGATACCATATTCAATAAAGGTGCTGGGATAACTGGCTAGCCATGTGCAGAAAATTAAAACTGGACCTCTTCTGTATACCATTTACAAAATTAACTCAAGATGGTTTAAAGACTTAAATATAAAAACCAAAACTATAAAAACCCTGAATGGTAACCTAAGCAATGCCATTCAGGACATAGGAAGAGACAAAGATTTTATAATGAAGTCACCAAAAGCAATTGCAACAAAAAGAAAAATTCACAAATGAGATCTAATTAAACTAAGGAGCCTCTGCACACCTAAAGAAACTATCAATAGAGTAAACAGACAACTTACAGGATGGAAAAGAATTTTTGCAAACTGTGCATCTGGCAATGGTCTAATATCCAGCATCTATAAGGAGTTTAAGCAAATTTATAAAAATAAAACAAACAACCCCATTAAAAAGTGGGCAAAAGACACGAACAGACAGTTTTCAAGAGAAGACATACATGTGGCCAATAATTACATGAAAAAAAAAAATCTCAACATCACTGATCATTAGAGAAATGCAAATTAAAATCACAATGAGATACCATCTCACATCAGTCAGAATGGCTATTACTATGAAGTCAAAAAATAACAGATGCTAGTGAGGATGTGGAGAAAAAAGAATGCTTATACACTATTGGTGTAAGTGTAAATTAGTTCAACCATTGTGGAAGACAGTGTGTAGATTCCTCAAAGACCTAAAGACAGAAATACCTTGCAACCCGGCAATCCCATTACTGGGTATATAGCCAGATAATATAACATCATTCTATTATAAAGACACACACATACATACGTTCATTGCAGCACTATTCCCAGTAGCAAAGACATGGAATCAACCTAAATCCCCATCACTGATGGACTGGATAAAGAAAATGTTGTACCTATACACTATGAAATACCATGCAGCCATAAAAAAGAACAGGATCATGTCCTTTGCAGCAACATGTATGGAGCTGGAGGCCGTTACCTTCAGCAAACTGATGCTGGTATAGGAAACTAAATACCACCTATTCTCACTTATAAGTGGGGACTAAATGATGAGAACACATGAACGCATAGATGAGAACACCACACACTTGGTCTTATTTGAGGGTAGAGGGAGAGGATCATGAAAAATAACTAATAGGTACTAGGCTTAATACCAGCGTGTTAGTTTTTCAATGTTTGTTTTATATATTTATGTGCTCTGACGTTAAGTATATACATAGTTATAATTGTCTTATCTTCCTGTCTAATTGACTATTTTATCATTATATAATATCCTTCTTTATCTTTGGGAATTTTACCTTAAAGCCTATGTTTTTCTGATGTAACTGTGGCTACTATTGCTCTCTTTTGTGCACCATTTGCAGAAAATGTCATTTACAATCCTTGTACCTTCAGCCTATATGTGTCCTTACATCTGAAGTGACTCTCATGTAAACAGCATGTAGTTAGATTATGTTTTATTGTTCATCCAGCCACTCTGTCTTTTGATTGGGTAATTTAGTAAATTTTCATTTAAAGTAATTATTGATAGGGAAAGACTTCCAACTGCCATTTTGATAATTGTTTTCTGTTTGTATTGTAGGCCTTTTGTCCCCCTTTGCTCTCTTTTTGTCTTATTTTGTACTTCATTGATCTTTTTGTAACATGATTTGGTTCATTTTTCATTTTTATTTGTATATCTTCTATTTGTTTTTTCTTTGTAATTACCACATGGCTTATGTAAAATATGTTATAGTTATAACATTCTATTTTTAGCTAATAACAACTTCAATTGCATACAAAAGTTCTACGCTTTTACCTCACCATAAACATTTTATGTTATTGATATAATACATTATATCTTTTTATATTCTGTATTAACACATTTTTATAATTCTTTTTCTTGCATTTGCCTTTTACCTTCTAAACCAGAATTAAAAGTGATTTACATACCACTATTATATTATTACAATATTCTTGATTTGTCTATATATTCAACTTAACTAGCCAGCTTTATATTTTCATATGCTTTTGTGTTGCTGATTAGTACCTTTTTATTTCAACTTGAAAGACGTCTTTTAGCATTTCTTATAATGCAGATCTGGCAATGATGAAGTCCCTCAGCTTTTGTCTGTCTGAGGAAGTCTTTATGTCTGCTTCATTTTGAAGGACAATTTTGTCAGTTATAGTATTCTTCACTGACAGATTTTTATTAGCAATTTGAATATGTTATCCCAACTTTTTCTGGCATTCAATGTGTCTGTTGCAAAATCTGCAGATAGTCTTATGACGATTCCCTTGTCTTTCAGTTTGGACAAATTTATTATAATGTTTCTCAGTGTGTGCTACTTTGGTTTCGTTGTATTTGGAGTTCTTGGGAGTTTTGTTCATTATTTCTTTCAATAGGTGCTCTGCTCCCTTTCTCTCCCATTTTCCTTCTGTTATTTTCTTAATGTTTATATTTGCTCACTTGGTAATACCCTATAAGTCCTTCAGGATTTCTGCACATTTTTTTTCCTTTTGCTCTTATGACTGGGTAATTTCCAATAACCTGTCTTCAAGTTTGCTGATTTTCTTCAGCTTGGTCAAATCTGCTGTTGATCCCTTCTAGTGAACTTGTCAGTTCATTTATTGCATTCTTCAGCTCCAAAATTTCTGTTTGGATCCTTTAAATATTTTTATCTCTGTTGAAATTCTCATTTTGTTTATGCATCATTTTACTGCGTTCATTTTTCCTCTTTATAAAGGTTATCTAAAATTCTTTTGTCAGGTAGTTCATATGCATCTATTTTTTAGTGTTAGTGTTGGAGATTTATTTTGTTCTTTAGATTATATCATTTCTCCCTGTTTCATCAGGTTTCTCATAATTTTGTGTTGGTGTTAATGCATTTGAAGAGCATCCTCCTCTCAGTCTGTATAGACGATCTTCTTCCTACTGGAAAAGCCTTTACCAATCAGCCTGGCTAGAGATTCTGGGGGCCTTTCAAAACTTTTCTGTGGATATGTATTATCTGAGATCATGTACGTAGATTCCTAGTTAGAGGGATTTGCTGATTTCTTTACTTTCAAGTGCATATAGTCTCTTTTTCCTTCTGGTGTCTGCTGTATGTCAGCTCCTCTAAAGCTGTAGCATATGACCTATCTCTTTTCCTCAGCTGCCCTTAGACATCTAGGGTATACTGGGTCCTGTCAGTGCCCAGAGTTGGGTTAGATAGGAACCATTTCCTCAGGCTGCCCACTAAAAAACCTGATACAATGGCTATATATTGCACTCTTTTCTTTCCTGCTGAGGGAGGGGTCCCCAATCTGTATCAGCTTCTGTCTACTTATTCTATGGGTCTTCTGAAATAGTCGTACTCCAAACAACTATTTTTATGTTGTTCTTAGTGCGCCCCCCCCACCCCAGTCATCTGGAATAATTAGATCCCATCGGCACTTCCAGACAGGCAAGACACCAACGAGTACCCCAGGCAGTTCCCACTCCCTAGAAAGTCAGAATATTAAACATATGGTGCAGTCTTTTCTTTCTCTTCCAAGGGAGAGGCCAGGAACCTGGAATTTTCTCCCAGTTGTGTCATGCTGTTGAGGGGAGACTAACATGAGGGGGTGCCACAAAATTTATTTCTGGATTTGTAATTATTGTCTCCATACCAGGAAAGAGAGGCTCAGGCTTTCTATTTTGCCATCCTGTCATTTTAATTAGCCTTAAAAACTGATAACCATGTATTAATGTGTGACAGTAAAATGAAGTCTTCATTAATTTTTAAAATTTTTAAATATTTTTCAGTTTTTGCTTTACGTATTTTGATGCTAAGTTTTTTGGATCAATAAGATTCATTGTAGAATTGAATTCTTAGCAACATAAAATGACCATAAAACTGAATGCCTTATTTAGTTTCATCTTATGTTTTACTTTGTAAACTATTAATATTTTAAGTGTTTTTCTTTTTGTCATTGCCTAGTGTATATTTTTCTATTTGTTAATTTATAATCTTACTAAATTTTTTTCATAATTTTCAGTTTTATGTTTTAGGTAGTATAGAGTCCTAACATTTTTTCTATTTCTGAGTATTTACATTTCAATAGAGATTTATCCTCCTTATATTTATTTTTACAACTAATATACTCGATTATACTTTGTATTTTGAAATCAGAATAAATGTTTAGTTCTTGAATTTTAATTTTTGTCTCTGACGTCAATTGTCTTTGAGATATTTCTCATACATTCTCTGAAATATGCCATAACAAGTGATTTGTGTCGCTTTTTTATGTTTGACTTCATATACTGTTGTTATTGACTTTTATTCTCAAAATTTTGTAAAAAACATGTTTTTACAGAGTTATACATGAACATAGGGAACCATCGACTAGCTTCGAGTCAATTTTTGAAATTATATACAAGAGTATATAATATGAATATATGTTTATGAATAATTATTTTATTAACTCCTGAAACGTGACCACAATCCCCAAAATATTAAGAATTGCTGCTCAAAGTATTGTGTCAATGTCTTCTTCTTGTATGAGGAGGAATGTTCTTCATATTACTGATTTGATTTTATCCTGTGTTTATTCTGTTCATATTGCATCTATTTGCTACCTATAATACGAATTTTAAAATTTCTATTATAATCTGCACTTCCCTGTATTATTTTACTATTTTAGTCAAATTTCTTTGCCTTTCTACTTTAATGCTGGTCTATTCTCTTCTTAAATCTCTGTAAGAAACTCTATTTTATTGTCTACCACTGAGGATAATAAGCATATATATTCTAGAACATTCATGCACTTCTTATCACGAAAATATTTTGAGACCTATGTTTTCTTCTGAGTTACTATGGTAAAGTTTCCTTTCTCTCTTGCTTCCAAATCTTTTCAGAAGCTCCGTATCAGTTTTTAAAAATTCATGCTTGGTTCGGTGGATGTGAATCTAAGCATGATGTTTATTAGAAGATAGGATAAATGTGGTTTCTCTAATTTCCTTTACTGTCTATTTAGGGGCTGGCATCTTCCTCATTTCACAGCTAGACAAGACATTCAGTTCACTCAGGCCATAGATCAATTTGCAATGTATTTATTTATTTGGATCATATTAAAATAAATTTGGATAATATCTAGTTATAGCTCCCTTTTTTTTTTCACTAAACTTGAGAATAAGATGTCATTTTAAATTAAACAGTGTTTGCAAATCTTCATCCACATTACAAAGTCTCTCAGTGTTCTTCCAATCTTCTTCCTCATTTTCAATATTCTCCTTGTAATCACATTCCAGTACGCACTTGCCTTAATCCATTTCTCCTGTACTTCCCCAAACAAGATTCCAGTATATGGGGGTTCTGAATGAAAGTAGAGGCCGGGCGCGGTGGCTCACGCCTGTAATCCCAGCACTTTGGAAGGCCGAGGCGGGCGGATCACAAGGTCAGGAGATCGAGACCATGGTGAAACCCCGTCTCTACTAAAAATAGAAAAAAAATTAGCCGGGCGCAGTGGCGGGCGCCTGTAGTCCCAGCTACTCCGGAGGCTGAGGCCGGAGAATGGCGTGAACCCGGGAGGCGGAGCTTGCAGTGAGCCGAGATTGCGCCACTGCACTCCAGCCTGGGTGACAGAGCCAGACTCCGTCTCAAAAAAAAAAAAAAAAAAAAAAAAAAGAAAGTAGAAACTAACTAGGGCATGGCACAAGTGAATTCTAGCTCTGATTAGCTTAAATATACTTTCCATACAACTGGAAAATAACCACCTGCATTTCTGGTCAGTTTAGTACTTCTGTCCCAGAGTTAGGTAAAATATTAAAGGTGAGTCAAATTTCTGTGTGTGTGTGTGTGTGTGTGTGTGCGTGTGCGTGCGCACGTGCGTGTGTGATCTCCAATGCTCTGTTTCAGGGGGTTGAGAGTAAGGTACTGGTTACTTTTAGCTCATTCTCATTAATGACATAGTTAATTGAAAGTATGTCTAGGCCGTGACCAAGGCTCTTGTATTTCTCATTATCATTTGGTTTTCTTCCATTTGTGTTAATAATGTTTTGATGGTGTAACTAGACATAATTACCTGAATGCTATGCAAACATAAAACTTTTCCTGAAATGTCTCTGATTATCATTCCATTTATGTTATTTAATTTGTATTTGTCATTTTGTTTTGAATGTATATATGTTAAGCCTCAAGTCTTTATGTTGGAGATCAATTTAGCCATTAATGCTGTACTGCAGTTTGTAAAATTTCTTAATTTTTTGTCTTCTTAAACCTTGTCATTAATTTCTTGAGATATTTCAGATTATTTACGCTTCTATGTGAAATAATATATTACAATTAGTTCTCCATTTTTCTGGAATTCCCACAACCTTATTTTTGACAATTTTCAGAATGACTTATTTGTTTATACATCATTAACTGATTTATTGGTCCATGAGGACTACTCCAACCCACTCAAAAACATAAAAACAGAAATAAAATCTACAAAACAACCGTTAAATAATAACGACAAAATGCCAAATTGGGTGATATTAAAAATGTGATAATAGCAACTTAGAGAGGATCTGCCTCTTGTCAAATAATAGACCTTATTTGATCATCATAGGCAATATATAAGGTAGGTACTATTATTGAGTACTTTACAGCCAAAGGGAGGTGTAACAATATTAAGTACCCTTCCTCAGTTTATGCAGCAAGTAAATGACAGAAGTAGGATTCAAACTCAAATTGTGTGGCTCTTGAATCTACACTCTTAACCACTACACTACACAGAGTCTCATTACATTTTATTTCTCCTCGCTTTTCTGAGACTAACAGTCTCAAATTTATAAAATAGCTACATAGAATATTATTTTATATAAGTTTTCCTTTGATATTTCGTACACATAGATATGTGAAGTGGTATATGTAGTTGCTGCTGTGTGGTGGTATGGGACAGGGCTGACATTGACTGGGATTTAAATAAATATGTAGTTCATTTTTGTAGTCCTATGGTATTTATATGAAATAGACCAATTAAAATGATATCAGACATTGTGCTAGGCGTTGGAGATACACTTGTTTACCAAAAATGTTTATTCCCTGATATTATGAAGGTTTTAGTCTTATAAAGTAGACATTGAACAAATTGTTTTACATATTTCATAAGGTGAGTTCAAGGGCACAAAGTTATTTTAAGTACTGGGTCAATACTTGTAAGTACTGGGTCTAAAGAAGCCGTATAAAAAGGAAGACTACCTATCTCAGGGCTCAGGAAGTTTTTCATCGTGAAATGATGTCAATCATGAAAAGTGAGCAAGAGTTAATCAGGAGAATGTTGTGGAAGTTCCAAGTAAAGAGAACAGAATGTTCACAGTTCATGTGGCTGGGAAAAGCATGATACATTCCAAAGACCATACAAAGATCACTATGGCCTGAGTAGAGAAAGCAAGATAGAAAGAGGCCTAAAATACAATTCCGAAGATAGTAATTCTAATGTTTTGGGCCTTGTATGCCATGTTAAAAAATTTGACTTTATCCAGAGGGCAATGAGAAACATAGTAAGACTATAGGGAGAGAAATGGAGAAATGACGTGTTAACATTTGTCTTTTGGAAAAACGGTCGTATGAGATATTACAACTGTCACTAGTGAGAAGGAAGAAAGAGAAGTACCACTGGAACTTTTTGGATCCTAGAGATAAAACAAAGGTTATAAAACCATGGTTCAATTTTTTTTTTTTTTTTTTTTTTTTTTTGAGACGGAGTCTCGCTCTGTCGCCCAGGCTGGAGTGCAGTGGCCGGATCTCAGCTCACTGCAAGCTCCGCCTCCCAGGTTTACGCCATTCTCCTGCCTCAGCCTCCCGAGTAGCTGGGACTACAGGGGCCCGCCACCTCGCCCGGCTAGTTTTTTGTATTTTTTAGTGGAGACGGGGTTTCACCATGTTAGCCCATGTTGGGATGGTCTCGATCTCCTGACCTCGTGATCCACCTGTCTGGGCCTCCCAAAGTGCTGGGATTACAGGCTTGAGCCACCGCGCCCGGCCAAAACCATGGTTCAATTTTAGAGAACACAGAGAAAAATTTTTATGCCAGACGAAACTATTCTAGTAAAATTGTAATTCCGCCCATGGATTTCAGGTAACATGCTGGTATCATGTGTAAATAATAAGCTACTGATATCCTTCTAGGAATGTAAGTAAACAGATATCATGTTATAGTCCATAGTGAAGATATAACTATAGCATTGCCAAGTGAATAGTGAGGAGAAAATATGCTATAACCTTATGTAATCACTTGCACATCATTTATTTGGATGCAGTGGAGTTAAAAATCAAAATTAAAATGTTGGTTACTAGAAGTTGACTGCACCCATGACACATGTAGATCTTGTTAGCCTTCCACGTTTTTATTCTTGTATTCACCAAGCCAGAAGGTCAGTGGCCTAAAATCAGTTTTCTGTATCAGCAATCCAGTCACATCTTGAGCAGTAAAACCTTAAATTTTCAAATGCTGCCTTCTAGAGGTTCTCGAGGGACTTCATTACTTAGAATGATGCAATCATTCAGTCAAGCCCTTAGGGCCTGAGAGTGATGGGGAAAAAATACCCAACTAACCTACTGAGTCCTTCAGCTGCCATTCTTAGACTGGCACCATGAAATATTCCAGGTAGAATAACTGTCCTACGACCACAGAAACTTTACCACATTAACATTGTGAACTCAGCTCATATGAGGGCTGAAGGAAGTGGCTGTGCTTAATGTGTGGCAGCCGAAACTTTCAGATTCCCTCCTGAGAGCCCTTGATAATAGTAATAAGTATAATGAAACTAACAACTATACATATAAATTCCTTCTGAGAAAAACTATAGATTTGTGTAAAATTATTCCTAGGCATTTAACCATGTATGAGATAGAAATGTCTGACTATAATGATTTCTTACAGACATGATGGTAACTTTCAGCTAAGCAGTTAAGACTATATATTTCCTCAATGGCTTTTCTACATACCATATATTGAAATGTACATTAAAAGTCAATCTTAGTTTATCAGCATCAGCAAAGAGGAATTGGTTGCATTAAAAAC
Source organism: Macaca nemestrina (assembly GCF_043159975.1). Taxonomy (NCBI): domain Eukaryota; kingdom Metazoa; phylum Chordata; class Mammalia; order Primates; family Cercopithecidae; genus Macaca; species Macaca nemestrina. The sequence goes on from NC_092145.1 coordinate 55,470,043, forward strand.
CCGGTATCTTTCAGAGTTTATACTATGTTGAATATATGTCTCATTAAAATATACATTGCCAATAACCTGATTGGGTACAGGCAGATACACATATTAAACACTAAATACAGGAGGTCTGAAGGTGCCTGAGCAGCGCTTACATTTAAAAAACAATTTCTTTGTATTTTTAGTACTTAGCATAGAGTCAGACAAATAGAAGACATTCAACAGAATTTTGATGGAGAGTACATGAATAATTGAACAAATAAATAAATGAACAAATAAATAAATGATTGAACTGCCTGAAATGATTTTCTGCATTCTCAAATGTCATTTTTAAACAAAATATAAGGAAAGATGTTGGAAGTTTAGTCCAGCTGGGCTGGGTCTAATAGATATATTTTTCCTTTTTTTCTGTTTGGTATCTTCTAACCTAAGAGATAATGGATGCAGCATAAATTGATATGGAGGCTGGGAATTTGTTTGGGCTGACAGAGAACAGGGAAGGAGGGCCTTAGTAATATTTTTATGCCTTTTGACATTATGTGACCACAGCAATATTTGAATCAATTCTAATTTTAAGTACATCAGCCAGAGCATGTTTTGGGGAATTAGAAAGCAGCACAAGTTCTCTCCCCTCCAATAAATCTACTTAGCGATGTGGGATGATCTCAGTATCACTTGTATAAACTTGTTTTTATTATAAGTGAGGTTTTCCAAACTCATTTTTAGACAGGGATTCCCTTTTGGATTAGAAGAAAATTTTAAGCAGTCACCTCTAAAGCCTTTAACGTTATTTGATCAAGTACAACTATCTGACATCAACAAGGATAACAGAAAAAGCTTAAAAGATTCGCTGATTATTATGAAACACATTCTTAGTGTGACTTCTAAGGCAAAACTTACTAATATATGAATTGCTATGCCTTTTACCATATTTCATACACATGGAAGGCAATAATAAATATTTGTGATTTAAAATGTTGGTGTTTTCTGTTCATCATATGGTAAGACAGTACTTACGAAAGACATAGAGTTTTAGGCTTTAGAAGAATTGTGGCTACCTCAAAGTGAGTATGATCCAAAGCATCCACACATTTGCTATCTAAGAATAGATGGGCTCTCTTCTCCCAATTTTGTCAGTTGACCCATGGATAAACCTTGTAGGGTCCACAAATAATATATCTTGGTGACTGTTAACCACATAGGACTCGAAGATGATCACAAATCTAGTCAGAGAACTCCCTGAGGAAGCAGATTACACTTTTTGAGATTTCATGTATTCAATCAGATGCAAAGTAGAGGCCATGGATTGGGATCTGCAACCCTCATTTCCCACAGAATATTTTTAATTCATGGACTTATAAATTCAGGGACCATGAGCAGTATCTGAGGTCCTTTGATCTGAGGCTGGAGCCAGAGCAGCTGGGATGTGGTAAGCAGTGTCCCAAGGCTGCACAGGATAGTTAGGCCCTGGGCCTGGCCCAGGAAACCATATTTCCCTCCTAGGCCTCTGCTCCTATAGTGGGAGGGGCTGTCTCAATAATCTCTAAAATGCCTTGAGGTCTTTCCCATTGTCTTGGATATTAGTACTTGGCTCCCTTTTAGTTATGCAAATATATCTAGCAAGTGGTTGCTGGAGAGCTTGCTTTAATTCCTCTCCAAAAAAGTCTTTCTCTTATTCTGCCACATGGCCAGACTGCAAATTTTCCAAACTTTTATACTCTGTTTCCCTTTTAAATATAAGTTCAAAGTTTAAGTCATTCCTTTGCTCCTGCATCTGAGCATAGATTCTTACAAGCAGGCAAGCCATATCTTGAACACTTTGCTGCTTAGAAATTTTTTTCTCCCTCATACCCTAAATTATTACTATGGAGTTCAAACTTCCACAGATCCCTAGGGCATGAACAGAATGCAGCTATAACACATGTGAGCTTTGCTCCAATTCCCAATAAGTTCCTCATTTCCATCTGAGAACTTGGCAGCCTGGACTTCACTGTCGATATCACTATCAGCATTTTGGTCACTACCATTGAACCAGTCTCTAAAAAGTTCTGAACTTCATCTTCCTGTGTTCTGAGTCCACCAACCTCTGCTCATTACCCAGTTCCAAAGTTGCCTTCACATCATCAGGTACCTTTACTGCAATTCCCTACTCCTCAGTACCAATTTTCTATATTAGGTTGTTCTTGCACTGCTATAAAGGTGTATTAGTCCATTTTCACACTGCTGATAAAGACATACCCGAGACTGAGAAGAAAAAGAGGTTTAATTGGACTTACAGTTCCACATGGCTGGGGAAGCCTCAGTGTCAGGCTTCTGAGCCCAAGCCTGCACGTATACAACTAGATGGCCTGAAGTAACTGAAGAATCACAAAATAAATGAAAATGGCCATTCCTGCCTTAACTGATGACATTACCTTGTGAAATTCCTTCTCCTGGCTCAGAAGCTCTCCCACTGAGCACCTTGAGACCCTCACCCCTGCCTGCCAGAGAACAACCCCCTTTGACTGTAATTTTCCACTACCTACCCAAATCTAATAAAACAGCCCCACCCCTATCTCCCTTCACTCACTCGCTTTTCGGACTCAGCCCACCTGCACCCAGGTGATTAAAAAGCTTTATTGCTCACACAAAACCTGTTTGGTGGTCTCTTCACATGGACGTGCGTGACACTCACAATCATGGCGGGGGGTGAAAGGCACTTCTTACATGGCAGTGGCAAGAGAAAAATGAGGAATAAGCAAAAGCAGAAGCCCCTGATAAACCCATGAGATCTTGTGAGACTTAATTCATTATCACAAGAATAGCACAGGAAAGACCAGCCCCCATGATTCAATTATGTCCCCTTGGGTCCCTCATCCAACATGTGGTAATTTTTGGAGATATAATTCAAGTTGAGATTTGGATGGGGACACAGCCAAACCATATTGAAAGGAATACCTGTGACTGGGTAATTTATAAAGAAAAGAGGATAAATTGGCTTATGGTTCTGCAGGCTTTATAGGAAACATAGCACTGGCATTGGCTTGGAATCTGCGGAAGTGTCAGGAAGCTTACATTTATGGTGGAAGGCAAGGGGGGGGAGCAAGCATATCACATGGCCAGAACAGAAGCCAGAGAGTAAAGAGGGAGGTGCCACATACTTTTAAATGACCAGATGTTGTATAAACTCAGAGCAAGAGCTCACTTATCATCAAGAGGATGGTCCAAGCCATTCATGAGAAATCCACCCCCATGATCAAAATACCTCTTGCTAGGCTCCATCTCCAACTCTGGGGATTACATTTCAACATGAGATTTGGGCAGGGACAAATATTCAAACTATATCACCAGCTGATTTAATTTTTTTTTTTTTTTTGTAGAGATGGTGTCTCACTATGTTGCCCAGGCTTGTCTTGGCCTCCATATGTATGAGGCTCAAGTGATCCTCTGACCTTGGTGTCCCAATGTACTGGCATTACAGGCATGTGCCACTGCATCTGGCAGCCCTACATCCTACGAGATGTTGTTTTCAATGTTTTAATATCTGGTCCATGCTGAAGGTAGATAATGGTGAGAAGAATCTTATATGCATGGATATGTATTCGTGCGTAGCTGTATGTAAAGCAAACCGTTGCATAAAACTATTTTGAACCTGAAAAGTATTATAAACATTTGAAAATACAGAAATCCAAAGGAGAAAACTTGTACATGCACACACAGATTTTTGTTGTCATCGTAGCATGCAGAACTTCTATCTATTTAGAAATAGTTGTTTTAAAAAATCCTTTAGAAATATGAATTCTGGACAGCTGCTCTATAGCAATGATGGTGCTAAATTAAAATGACAGTCTGAACACCCATTCACAAGACCCAGACCAAAATAGCATTGCAATACAGAAGCAGGAATGACTAAATGTTAGGAAAGACAAATTTTCACATTTTGAGAAAAAAAAAAAATTCATTATTTAGGAGCCAGTTTCTCTTTCCAGACTATGCCTCCTGAATCTTGTCTCTGAGGAGCATCTACAGACCCTGTGAAAGGTATATTGGGGCTTATTTTTGGTAGAGTGATAGAAAATTCAAAGGAATGTAAGGAATATGAATAAGGAAAAGCTGGATTGGAACACATATTGAAATCTATGAACCTGAGTGTAGGATACTCATAGATTTATATCAGCTGAATGAAGGCAAAAGGAAAAGGGTAGATGTAATATAAAAATGGTTGGATACTACAAGTCACCAGGCCAGATGAAGAAAATGCATAGTACAGACATAATGAGGATGACAAAACTAGCAGCAAGACATATTAGAGCCGTAAGGGCATACATGAATTGTCTGCATCTAATGGAAGCTGTCTTCACTAAAATTAGAATATGGCAAGATATGCTGGAGTTTTCAAAAATGAAAATCTGAACTCTTCAGTTTTCATTAGTCTACCCAGAAGTGGGCGTGATCACACACCCACCCAGGAATATTTAGATGTTGAGGCAAATGGAACAACACACTCGACTATGAATTTGAATAAAATACATTTAGTAGTCACAACAAGCTGAAGTGGAAGGGCTAACTCAGAGGTGCAGTGAGAATGCAAGCAAAGGTAGTGAATTGGAGGTGCCTTCTGACTTCTATTGTTATTAGGGAGTGAAGCTGGTATAGGAGACTCCTAATGCTCAGATAGAGGTTGTGCTAGCTAAAATTCCTCCTATCATGCAGAGGCTGAGTGAGTCTTCTTATCTAGGTTGTTGGGGAGGCAAGACAGAGGAGTGGGGATCTAAAAGTTCTCAGTGGCCAAACAAAAAATCGAGCAAATCTTTGGCCCACTTTTTAATAAGGTTTTTAATTTTTGATTGTTGAATTGTTTAAGTTCCTTATAGACCCTGAATATTAGATCTTTATTAGATGCATAGTTTGTGAATATTTTCTCCAATTCTCTAGATTTTCTGTTTGCTGTTGATAGTTTCCTTTACTGTGCAGAATCTCTTTAATTTAATTAAGTCCTGCTTGTCAATTTTTGTTTTAAATGAAATTGCTTTTGAGGACTTATTATAAATTATTTCCCAATACTAATGTTCAGAATGATGTTTCTTAGGTTTTTTTCTATGATTCTTATAATTTGAAGTCTTATATTTAAATCTTTATTCCATCTTGAGTTAATTTTTGTATATGGTGAAAAGTTGGGGTGAAGTTTCTTTCTTTTGCATATGGCTAGCCAGTTATCTCAGTGCCATTTATTTACAGGGAGTTCCTTCCTCATTGCTTATTTGTGTCAACTTTGTCAAAGATCAGATGGCTGTAGGCATGAGGTTTTATTTCTGAGTTTTCTGTCCTGTTCCATTGGTCTACATTTTCATTTTTGTACCAATATCATGCTGTTTTGGTTACTGTAGCCTTATAGTATAGTTTGAAGTTGGGTAATGTGATGCCTCTGGCTTTGTTCTTTTTGTTTAGGATGGCTTTGACTATTAGGGCACTTTTCTGGTTCCATATGAATTTTAGAATAGCTTTTTCTAGTTCTTTAAAAAGTGACATTGGTAGTTTGGTAGAAATAGTGCTGAAACTGTAGATTGCTTTGGGCAGTAGGGCCCTTTTAATTTAATTTAACATTGATTCTTCCAATTCATAAGCATGGAATGTTTTGCATTTTTGTTTGGGTCATATATTATTTCTTTCAGCAGAGCTTTGTAGTTCTTCTTGTAGAGATCTTTCACTTCTCAAAAGAAGTCAGATAAGAGGCCATCAAATGTATGAAATAAAGTGCTCCACATCATTAATCATCAGAGAAATGTAAATCAAAAACATAATAAGATACCATCTCACCCCAATCAGAATGGCTATTATTAAAAAGTCAAAAAACAGCAGATGCTGGCCAGGCTGCAGAGAAAAGGGAATGCTTATACATTGTTTGTGGGAATGTAAATTAGTTCAAACACTGTGTAAAGCTGTGTAATAGTTTGGCGATATCTCAAAGAATGCAATACAGACCTACAATTTGACACAGCAGTCTTATTACTGGTTATTTATCCAAAAGAAAACAAATCATTCCACTGAAATGGCACTTGCACTTGTATTGCAGCACTATTCACAATAGCAAAGACATATAATTAACCTAAGTGCTAATCAATGGTGTATCAGATAAAGAAAATGTGGCACATATACACCATGGAATACTACACAGCAATATAAAGCAATGAAATCATGTCCTTTGCAGCAACATGGGTGGAGCTGGAGGCCATTATCCTAAGCAAATTAACACAGAAACAGAAAACCAAAAAACTCATATGCTCACTGATAAGTGATAGTTAAACATTAAGAACTCATGAACATAAAGACAGCAACAATAGATACTAGGAACTATTAGAGGGAGAAGGAAGGGAAGGGGAAAACAATTGAACAACTAACTATTGGGTATTATACTCATTACCTCAGTGATGGAATCATTGATAGGCCAAATCTCATCATCACACAATGTACTCATGTGACACACCTGCACCTGTACTCCTGAATCTAAAATAAAAATTGAAATTGTTAAAAAATGGGAAAATAAAAGTCACTATGAAAATTTTTAAAACAAGAAGTCTCGAATTTAAAGTGTTTTGAGTATAACTTAAATATTAAAACAGACAAATGTGTGTACAAGTTAATGCATTTTAACATTGCTTTAATGGGGTAAAACATGTAATAAAATGCATCACTTTTGAAAAGATGTACATCCAAGTAATTACCAACTCTGTTCAAAATATAAAACATATTCATCACCTGAGAAAGCTCCCTCTTGTTCTTTCCAATTAATTATTTTCACCTAAGCAACTGCTATTTTAATTTCTGTCACCATGTATGGTTTTGCTTATTCCTGAACTTAATATGAATATAAGCAAACATTAAATACTCTTTTGTGTCCAAATCCTATTGCTTAACATAATGCTTTTGAGATTACCCTGATATTTTTGCATATATGAAGAGTTTGCTACTTTTTACTGGTGAATAGTATTCCTTGTATGAATATACCATTTTTTAAATTATCTTACTGATGGAAATTTGGGTTGTTTTCAGTTTTTTGCTATTATGGATAAAGCAACTATAAAAGTATATTCTTATTAAAAGTAGAGCAAGACTTTTTATTAAACCCCCAAAATACATGTTTATAAATGATTTGAGAGCAATTGACCTTTTGCCCTTTGATTTTTAGATAAAACTCAAGAGTCTTGGATTGGTTAGCCAGGAGATGTTGAAAATGAAAGCAACCAGAATAAGAAAACTTGAAATTATACTATTTAGGGTTAAATACATTGCATCTTTATTGTAGGAAGAGAAGATTTAGTGGCTGCATGATACCTCTTTCCAAATATTTAGTGGGATATTCTTTGGAAGAAGGAGTAAACTTCTTCTGTCACCCTAGAGAATAGTCTTTGGACCAATGAGTCAGAGGGCAAATTTAGACTTACAAGAAAGATCAGTAATAATAATTATAATTGAGATGTAATTGGCTGCCTATGATGGTAAAGTGTTCTTCATCCCAAAGCATATTCAAGCTGAGATGGGCTGACCACCTGTTAGGAATGTTTTAGAATCAAATCATTGTTTGAATGGATAGTTGAGCAAAGTGAAGTCTAGGGTGTCTACTAAGAGAATTCTCTAATCTTGTGTGTGTATTATTCTTTTTCCTGATAAGTCTCCTCATGGATCCGATGACATTGCAGTTAATATTTTAATGACATCGATGGATAAATAAGAGCCATATAGTGCAATGCCCTATTTCTTCTACTTTTGAGGAAGTTTCCACTGTCAGCTGTATAACCAAATCAACTAGATTGTTGTTTTGAGCTATGAGCCAGGGATAGAGGAGGAGCAGAAAAAGTATCAAAATAAGCTGTAGTGCTCATTTATACCCGTTGTAAATTAATTATTAGAATAATTTTTACTTGAGAACTGACTTTAGTGGAAAAAATTGGCAAGGACAGGAGAAAAGTTAAGTGCCCAAAGGTAGGAGAAAAGAAGACAAAAGAGAGTCCGGGCGCAGTGGCTTAAGCCTGTAATCCCAGCACTTTGGGAGGCCGAGGTGGGTGGATCACCTGAGGTCGGGAGTTTGAGACTAGCCTGACCAACATGGAGAAACCCCGTTTCTACTAAAAATAGAAAAAATTAGACGGTGTGGTGGTGCATGCCTGTAATCCCAGCTGCTCGGGAGGCTGAGGCAGGAGAATCGCTTGAACCCGGGATGTGGAGGTTGCCGTGAGCCGAGATCGCGCCATTGCACTCCAGCCTGGGCAATAAGAGCATAACTGTATCTCAAAAAAAAAAAGAAGAAGAAAACAGACAGAAAAGAAAATGCTGGCAATTTCAGAGGCGAACTATGCTTACCCATTTGTCAGAATGTCTGTGGATAAGCAGCTGTCATATGCTTGGTTCCTCATCAGAAGGCTGAATCTTCTACAATTTCCAGCTTCTTAATCATTTTTACTCTGGTATTTGACACTTCCCTTTGTTTTTCATTCCATTCACTATTAATATGTTGTGTGCATCACTGACAACCTTCTGAGATCCAGCTCTGATTTGGTACAACCCTGCCACAACAAATCCCTCAAAGGCTCCTAATTATCTACTGAACTGAATTAAAAACTCATTGTTTGGTGTACAAGACTATCTATGGTTTTGCTTCCATTGCTCATTCTAATGTTATAGCTCATGGCTTACCTTCATCTCTATGCCCCTCATTCCAGTTGAACTGCAGGTTGCCTCCTATAAACTCGATGTACTTTACTAACTCTATACATTTGTTCCTGCTATTCTACCCATTTTTGTCTCTGTGTATAAAATTTTTACCCAAATTCTATAAAAGCTATCTGAAATACTACTTTGCCACCTCTGCCTTCGAGGTAACAATATTTACTCCTCTATCTGATCAATTAGGATACTATTTTTGCATCTCTTTTACATTAGTTATGTTTTTTCCTTTGTGATTTGCCTTTTAGTATTAAGTTGAACTTTATGAAATCATTAACATTCAACCATTTTGGCTCACATAAGGAGCATTTATGTGGTTCAATCTAAGTAATATATGACTTATCTCTCCTAATAGACTATAAGCTCCTTGAATCTCCCAAAGTGCCTACCAAATGCCTCCTATAATCTTCTTCTCCAGCATAATACTGTTTGTTGAAATGAATGACTAAATTATGTTCAAATTGAATCTCAATATTTAAGAATTCTTTGGTTGAGTCATTTATGTGGGAGTTTTTTATCCTCAAGATTTGTAACTAAAGAGCCTCCCATAAAAAGGCTCTGGATAAACCTTGACTGAATCAGAAAAGACAATTCTATGCATCACTTAGTAGAGTTATATAATCATTAAAGGTAAATTCAACTTTAGGATTTTATGATTTTAGTTGCAAAATGCTCTTGGTGCATAATTTGCTGTCTCACGAGTATATTTCAACTGGATTTTATATCCCATACAACATTCCTATTCTTTCAGGATTTGTGATATAGAGCTTTCTCCAAGAGGCAAGATTCACCTCAATTCTAAGCACAAACTGGGAATTTCTTTATATTTATTCCCTTTGTATTTGCTATAGTGATCAGCATCCATTTCCTGATGCAACCCTCCATCTTAGTTGTATTTGTTTTTCAAGTACTTAGGCCAGTGTGTCTATCCACAAAGACTTCAAATTTGTTTTTAACTCTTCTCTGTACTTTTAATACCTAACACAGTGCCTGGCACATCATAGGCCCTCAGTTAATTAATGCTTGCTAAAAGGAGGAAGAAAAAAAGTAAGTGAACATAGTGAAACCCCGTCTCTACAAAAAGTACAAAAAATGGCTGGGTGTGGTGGCATGCACCTTTAGTCCCAGCTACTTTCGGGTCTGGGTTGGGAGAATTGCTTGAGCCTGGGAGATGGAGGTTCCAGTAAACCGAGTTTGCACCACTGTACTCCAGCCTGGGCGATAGAATGTGACTCGGTGTCAAAAGCAAACAAACAAATACAAAAACACATGATTAAAAAGAAAAACAATCTCCCTTGGGAGAAAAAATTAAATTTGTGTCAATTAATCTTTTTTACTTCAGGTTAAAGGAAATTCCTCAAAAAGGGCATACCCCAGCCACTGGAGTGGCAATTCCAACAATGTAGATTAAACACACAGGCTCAGGATTTTTAAGTCAGCACCTCCAGTTTGCTTGAAATGGAGCTCTGCAAGCAGAAAAGATGCACAGCATGTGTATAGGATATGAAACTATCCTACTGAGATTTTATGGCTCAGTGACATTACTTATCTTACATTATAAGATTAGAAAAGATCTTATAGGCTGCAAAACAAGAGTGTTCTACTTTCCTCTTTATGAAATTATGAATTGCTACTTTTTAAAGTGTCTCCACTACTGATAGGTAATATTATGCTCATTTTTTTCAGCCTGGGTAAGATAGACGTGATACATCTATCAATAAAGAAACTCAAAGAAAATATGGAAGCGATGGATCTTAGTCCTTTATACCAAGAGTTGCAATCTTTCCTTTTAATCAAGTAGACTCTAACTTCGTAGACCAGACCCAATTCTTCAGCTTTTCTCATCCCACTGTGTTGGAATCTGTATTGTATCTTATCAAGGTAAGTTCATGTCACACTGGCCTTCAGGCATTAGTGTATCCCAGAAATAGGAATATAAACCAGAATTGGAGAGGCATAACAGAGTCCAGAGCCAGAACAAAGAGATGTTGACAGTATTGGAACATAAGAAAAATAAAATAATAGAGTTTGAGATGAGGTTAAAAGTCAATACTAGTCAGGGACCCAAAAGCAAGAAAAACATACAAGCCAGATACTATATTCAAGAAATAGGTTAAAACACTGTAAATAATCTGTGGAACATTCATAAAGTACCAAAAATAGAAATTGACATAAAATTTGCCTCCAAAGTAAGTTTTACTATAGCCTATAACAATGACCAGTTTACCTATGGTGAACAAGGCCCGAAAGTCTTAACTGTGCAGTGACTTGTCACACGTGAAAGAGATTTGGTTTGTTCCACAAATACATAAGTCCATTGTGTTATCCACTTACCCTCCTGACATTCGCCTTAAATCTGGGCCTTCATAGATTCACTGGTCTATGTATACTTTCTTTTGGTCTCTCAGATGAAGAATAAATATGGCTGAAAACCAGAGCTAGTTACTCCCTCCCCTTCCTCAAATCAAGACTACCCAGGAGATTATAGGGCCTATCTACCATATACCAGGAGTGACATAAAATAACTTATTAAGAGCTGTCTATCCCAGAAAAGGAACAGAAATGTGTCCTTCATCCGCATTAGCTTTCAGAAGGGTGATAATAGCCTAGGCTCCATCTCATAGCTTGAAGTAAGAAAGGAAACATAATTTTTTGAGTTTCCATCATGTGGTAGGCACTGTGTCAAGCCTATTCGAATGTATTATCTCATTCAAGCTTCACGAACAGCCTGTCAAACTCCATATTAATACGAATTAAATGTATTGTTTCATAATTGCTTTCATAGTGCTCATTGTCTCTAAGTCACTTTGCGATGGGCAATATTTACAAATCTTTAAAAAACAAGATTTAGATTAGCCTTGGGAACATGAAATGATGCTGCAAATACAACATTGTTGCATTCCTTTAATGTTCTCATAAATGCTGCTAAGAGTAACAGAAGTTTGGGATAATTATTGTAGTAGGCTATATCCAATAATGTTAGAGGATTTCACAAATTCAGTTACTGCCAGTAAATGTTTGTAATTATTTTTTTGCATTGCAGTCATTTACTTGGAGCTAAACATTTTTATCATGATATATTATAGATAGAGACCAGAACTTTAGAGAGATGTATAGGTTTGTCTGTAGGTATATATAAACACACATACTAACCAACACTTAAGCATAATATTCCCTTTCCGGAACAAACCAATGATGACATTTTTGCCCAATCCTGGCCACCCCAAAATATACACTAAAGAAAAACACCAGATGTGCAATTGCATCAAATCTCCAACTCATTTTAGATTTTACAAAGTACTTGACATACTGCAATTTCTCATGCTTGGTACATTGCAATTTCTGATACATATTACCTGAGCATTAATAAATACTTGTTATATGTTCTGAAGAACTGGAATAAAAGGCATGAGCCATTTTTACTCTTATTCCTTTTGTTTTGTCATAATTGTTTATCTAATTATGTTGAAATGGGTGCTGAAGGTAATGGTTTGTGGAAAGTATCGAAGAAGAAAAGTTCCAGAAAAATGTTAAATTGTTCTTTTTTTCTTAAATTGACTGAATGTCAGGGTTGCCTTTGGGGTATATTTTGCTTGCGCATGTTTATCCTGAAAAACCACATGACTATGTAAATTGAAGGAAGAATATAGCCCTTGAAGAGTTGAGGTAGGATCCTCAACTTAGTGCTTATGCTATCAAATTTTCCATTCGTCTCAGAATTTACCTCATGATTGGTGATTGGTTTAGTTTTCAGAATCCCTCTCTAGTATTCTGTTAGCAAAGATCTCTGCAGCACTTTAGCCAATGAGTGTCTTAGACTGATGTGCTTTGAACTGCAGCTTTCTCCTAGGAAGGGAGGTGATGCCACATAATGACTGAGAGTGCAAGCTCTGAACGAACTTGGACTTAATCCATTTCTAGACCATTTACCAGCTGTGTGACCCTGGGAAAATTAAGCTGTTTGTGATTCAGTTTCCTTATCTGTATAATATGATGAAAAATAGTAAATGTGTCATAGAGTTGTGACTTTGAAATGAAAGAATCCATACAAATTATTCGGCACAATGCATGGCACTCATTGTATATGGAAGTGAGTGAGATCACCCATGTAAGGAAAGATGTGTATATTATTTCTTTAAGAATAAGTATTTCTTTAATAGACGCAGTTTTGTGGGGAGTAAGAGAGATCTGAGGGCAGGGATTCAGTCTGGGGCAAGAGAATAGGCTAACTGGAAGGGATTGCATTAAAGTCCTATTTTAATGTCCTTATTAAAGGTATTGTATTCTCTTAGATATGTTATCAAGTACATAGGTTAGAGTAGAATTAATTTGCCTTCATTTTTAACCCTTGGTTCTTCATATAGCATTATGCATTCTACGGGTGTTCAGCAAATGTTATGATGATAGAAAAATGGAAATTAGAAGGAGAGTACTTGGGTGTACTGCAAGAAATAACTCATAATACATGGCCAATAGTTGAATCCCAGAGGTTATGACTTTGAAGCCATCATAAATGTATTATATTAAAATAACTTTTCTCTGAAGGAGAAAATGTTGCTTTGCTCTGTAGAGGAGCACATATTTCAACCTCTGCATGACAGTAAGCACTAGTTAAAAAAAAACAAAAGTTATGTGATTTCTATTGGTGAACTGGATTGAAAATCACAGTTATTTGTTACCACTGTCTGATAATTTGTAGTTTTAGGAAGAAGATGCATTGAACACTGAGAACAAGTTTGCAATTCTTTTAGCACAGATGTCTTTTGATCTTTCTTCCCCCTGTTGGAATATATCCCACAAGGACTATTAGTTGCAAAAGAAAAACTATTTGCGAATAACAACAGATTAAAAGCAAAAATAAAAATTATAGCTACGTTCTTTAAAAAGACCCTCTTATAGCTCATTTTCAGATTTTCAATGTGAAATTTTCCAGAAAATGAAAGAATAACTGACAGCTCTGTATCTGTAACGTTGTCAACTCTAGGGATATTTATGCATATATTAAATTTTAGAACACTTTGAATATCTTGTGTAATTTGCATCATGAGAACTGCTTCAGCTGTAAGCCCTTGTAATATTGATTTTGCTATTCTATTAATCTATATTAATAGAGAAAAATATGGGTGATACCTATATCTTCAAATATGATTAGTATGTCTGTTGTTTTCATCAACTTAATGTTGAAGTTCTTTCATATATTCAGTATTACTACAGGTTAATAATATTTCAACTTGATATCTGATCCTGGAAAAATAACCTGTCATTGTTCAGTGACCCTGCTGACCGTAAAAGAATCTCTTTCAATTAAAGAAATAGACTGTCTCTTCCATTGACCTAGTCTAAAAGTAGGCCTTTGAAAGTACATTCACTCATTTATTAATCTAATACATATTTATTTATCACCAGCCATGTTTAAATCATACTTTTTGGTAAACGAGTAACTCTAATTCAAGTCAGAATGTGCTAACTCCTATAAAAGTGGTACAAATGGAATGCTATTCAAGTGAAGAAAGAGTAGTGATTACATTAGGAAAGGCTTCAATGAGAGTAGATTTAGAACTTCCTCCTAAATTTCTATAGAATAAAATGTATTATTATTGGAATAAATAATTATTTTAGTTTGAATTAATTAAGAGTAACATCCTCTGGGAGACTGAATAGACAGTCAAAATGAAATCATGGAAAGGTTTGACTAAGGAATGTGAACTTCGTTAAATTAGTAATGAAGGACTACTGAATATGGGGGGATTGTTGGAATAAAAATGTAGACCAACGTCGTGGCAATGGAAATGAAAAGATATGGAAAAGATAATTAATATTTAGAGGAATATGAGGGGTAAAAGAGACTGCAGTTAACAAAAAAAGCCTCTATTTCTCTTATAACTGATCAAAACTTATCTCCCCTTCTGCTAGTGTCTTAGACTATCTGGTAAACCCTCTTTTTAACACTGCAGTACAATATCCAATGTTGCCCTGTGAATGTAGGGAAGACGAAGTTTCTAAACTGTTTGGCTATTAATTTTAAAAGAGAAACAAATGACTATCACCTGAGAAAGCCAAGCTTTCTTTGTGATATTCTGATGATCTTGCTCAATGATGCATTTTTTTCTCTTGTAGCTTGTTGGCTTTAAAAATGGTTTATTATTTTATTTCTATGTAATAAATGAGCAGAAACATTTTAGGTGCTATAATCTTTATTACTTTCTAGAGGACTCTTAGCAAAAGAGATTATATAAAAGAACCAAGCAACAAGAAATAGTAGAAAATGCCACTTTTTTTCCCTCAGTAAAGGCCAAAATGGCAGAAATATAATCAAATCAAATGGCATGACTTCAAATTATGTGCCTCCTAAATAAAACTTTATATCCTTCTTCCTCCAACAGCAGGTCACAACCTCTTCATTTCCTTTCACTTCATTAAAAAGCCCTCAACATGCAGCCAGGTGTCCCTTTTGTTCAGCAGTTCGTTAAAGTACAGTCGCTTAACCACAGGGACTGAGAAATGCATTGTTAGGCCATTTCATCATTGTGAGAACCTCACAGAATGTACTTACCCAAATCTGGATTGTATAGCCCACTAAACTCCTAGGCTATATGGTATATAGCCTATTGCTCCTATGCTACAAACCTTTATGGCATATTACTGTACTGAGTACTGTAGGCAGTTGTAACATAATGGTCAATATTTGCATGTCTAAGCATATCTAAACCTAGGAAAGGTACGGTAAAACTACGGTATAAAAAATAAAGAATGATACACCTTTGTAGGACACTTTTCATGAATGAAGCTTGCAGGACTGGAAATTGTTCCAGGTGAGTCAGTGAGTGAGTGCTGAGTGAACCTGAAGGCCTAGGACATTACTTTACACTACTGTAGACTTTATAAATATTGTATACCTATGCTACACTAAATTTATGAGTCTTTCTTCAATAATAAATTAACCTTAGCCTACTGTAATGTTTTTGTTTTACACATTTTTAATTTTTTAAAATTTGTTGGCTTTTGTAACAACACTTAGCTTAAAACGCAAACACATTGTACGGCTGTACCAAAATATTTTCTTTATATCCTTATTTTTAAGCATTCTTCTATTTTTAATTCTTAATTTCTTTTCACTTTTTCAACTTTTTTTTTTTGTTGTTGTTAAAAACTAAGACACAAAGACACATATATTAGCCTAGGCCTACACAGGGTCAAGATCATCAATATCACTGTCTTTCACCTCTACACCTTATCCCATTAGAAGGTCTTCAGGGCATGGAGTTTTCATGTCCTATGATAATAATGTCTTCTTCTGGAATAATTCCTGAAGGTCCTGTCTGAAGCTGTTTTACAGTTAATTTTCTTTTATAAGTAGAACAGGTACACTCTAATATAATGGTAAAAAGTATAGTATAGCAAACTCATAAACCAATAACATAGTTGTTTATCATCATTAAGTACTAGGTACTGTACATAATTGTATGTGCTATACTTTTATATGACTTGCAGCACAGTAGGTTTGTTTTTACCAGCATTACCACAAACATGAGTTGTATAACATGGGCATTACCTTGCAGTACCATGTTACAATGGCTACAATGTCAGTAGGTAATAGGAGTTTTTCAACCCCATTATAATCTTATGGGATCACCTACATATATGTGGTCCATTATTAACTGAAATGTCATTATGTGGCACGAGGCTGTACTGGAATTTGCTGAGGGATGTTAATTCTACTTTTGGACATAATCAAATCATCCCTCTTACTCTCTAACTCATTGCTTAATAAGAGTGTCAATATATACGCTTGAAAAGCCAGTGCACAGTTGAGGATTTTCTAGTCCAGAATGATGCACCAAGAGTACATGAAATTCTGGGGTTTTCTGGAGGGTTTTAAATATTTTTAGTTATGAAGGCCAAACTCTGCAAGTTATAGGGGCATGGACTCACTACAACCCAGCAGTTATACTATATTTCTACTGCTGAAGTACTAAATGACAAATTGAAAGGCTTGCTTAGTGTTGTCGCTAAGTTGCATTTTCCCTTGTGCATATTCAGCAGTACCAGGAGACCAATATCTATTTCACACTCCAGTTCAGAGCAGCCTAGCACATCCTACTCCCTCCACCTGTGAAATGTGTTGCTTTGGTTGGTGCTTTGTGATTTTGTACCATGGATTACTTATGCCAATGTTGGGTGTTGCCTCTAGTTCCTACCAAGGTTCCCTTAAACCCATTGCTCCTTTTTTTTTATTTTAACATAATTACCTTGACTTCTGGTGAAAGGGCTATAATTCATGTAGCTAATAAAGTTGTTAAGATATGGTATAATATTTATCCATCTTCATTAAATAGAAAAATAATAGGGTTGTTTAATGGGCAAGCTCGTTGCAGCCACTTTCCCAAGAAAAATGCATTTATTTACCTTTGCCTCAGTGATTTAGACATGGTAAAACAGTAGAGAAGGTAGAGAGACAAAAAAGAGTAAGATGTGAATCAAGAAGTGAAGGGATTTTTCAGTTACATTCCCAGCCCATGGAAACTGGGTGGTAATGGGCAATATTGTCAAAGGAAAAGTGATATGAGACAAAACTGACATAGGAATTAGGTATAAACATTCAAAATGACCAGATGGGACTCCAGTATGGGAACAGCAATTATTGTTTTTAGCTCCCCATCATCTAAACTAATTCCTGAGGCAATTGTTTAATTGGTAGTGTCCAGTTATCAATTTTTTTTTTTTTTTTTTTTCACAGAGTCTCACTTTGTCACCCAGGCTGAAGTGCAGTGCTGTGAACTTGGCTCACTGCAACCTCTGCCTCCCAGGTTCAAGCAGTTCTCCTCCCTCAGCCTACAGATTAGTTGGGATTACAGGCATGCACCACCACATCTAACTAATTTTTGTATTTTTAGTAGAGATGGGGTTTTGTCATGTTGCCCAGACTGGTCTCAAACTCCTGGCCTCATGTGATCTGCCTGCCTTGGCCTCCCAAAGTGTAGGGGGATTACAGGCAGAAACCACCGTGCCCATCCCCAAATTGTTGATAGCAGCAGCAAGCTGTGGTATCTGTGCTCAGTGATAGCAGCAGTGGTATCTTCATGGTATCAGTTGTGCAGCATGATTTTTGGTGGTATTCCTGATGGGCAGTCTCCAAACCTAGCACTCCATTTTGTTCTTAGATTAATCAGAGTTGACACATGTTTTTCTGGAAGGGAGAAGGGACTAAAAAGAGTCTTCTATGTGGTCTGCCTCATGTAATTCAGGCTTAGAAGGAAGGACTTCTCCAGTTAATGGAAGGATTGTTCTTCATTAGTTACTCACATTTTCACACAATTCCATCATTCAGAACAATATTTCTTTTGCTATCTAGTTACGTTCCATATTTTGTACCCTAGCAATGAGTGGGGGAGTAGGAAGTCTCTAAGAAACCCGATAAAAAGAAACACATAAAATGTTTAATCCATCTGACACTCAACAAAGTGAACAAAAATAAGCAATGGGGAAAGGACTCCTTATTTAATAAATGGCTAGCCATATGCAGAAGGATGAAGCTGGACCTCTACCTCTCACCATAGACAAAAATGAACTCAAGATGGATTAAATATTAAATGTAAACCTCAAACTATCAGAACCCTGGAAAAAAACCTAGGAAACATCATTCTGGATTTTGGCCTTGGAAACTAATTTATTACTAAGTCCTCAAAAGCAACTGCAACAAAAGCAAAAATTGGCAAGTGGCACCTAATTAAATAAAGGACTTTTGCACAACAAAAGAAACTATCAAGAGTAAACAGGCAACTTACAGATTTGGAGAAAATATTTGCAAACTATGCATCCAACAAATGCCTAATAGCCAGAATCTATAAAGAATTTAATTCAACAAGCATAAAACAAATAACCCCATTAAAAAATGGGCAAAAGACAGGAACAGACACTTCTGAAAAGAAGATAAACAAGTGGCCAAGAAACATGAAAAATATGCTCTATGTCACTGCTCATTAAAGAAACATAAATCAAAACCACAATAAGATACTGTCTCATACCAGTCAGAATGGCAATTATTAAAATGTCAAAAAGCAACAGATGCTCACCAGGCTGTGAATAAAAGGGACTGTTTATACACTATTGGTGGGAATGTAAATTAATTCATCCATTGCGGAAAGCAGTTTGGCAATTTCTCCAAGAACGCAAGACAGAACTACCATTAGACCCAGAAATCTCATTACTGGGTATACATCCAAAAGAAAACAAACAGTTCTACCAAAAAGAAATATGCACTCTTCTGTTCATCACAGTGCTATTCACAATAGAAAAGACATAGAATCAACCTCGGTGTTGATCAATGGTGGGCTACATAGAGAAAATGTGATACATATATACCATGGATTACTGCATAGCCATAAAAATAATGAAATTATTATGTCCTTTATAACAACATGGATGGGGCTAGAGGTCATTATCATAAACAAATTAACATAGAAACAGAAAAGCAAGTACTGCATGTTCTCACTTGTGAGTAGGAGCTAAACATCTGGTATTTAGGGACATAAAGATGGCAACAATAGATACTGGGTACTGCTAGAGGGCAGAAAGAGGAATGTAGCAAGGATTGAAAAACTAACTTTTGGGTACTATGCTCAATACCTGAGTGACATGATCATTCATACCCTAAACCTCAGCATCAGGCAATATACCCAGGTAACATACCCAGGTAACAAACATGCACATGTACCTCCTAAATCTAAAATAAAATTTGAAAAAATAATGTTCATTTATCCTCAGCCTGAAGTTAGGAAACACTGATCTGGAATAATACTAATGAATTGTAATAATAATTATGTTATGAATATCAGCAATAGGTACAAAAGAGCTAATATTTATTGTGTATTTCCAGCTATTAGAACAGTCAGTGTCTTTTACTTGCTTGTCCCTTTTAACAACAACTTTAAGAGGTAGGTTCTGTTATCTATTTATAGATGAGGAAACTGCAGGTTCAAAAAGTTAAGGAACTGACTCAGAGTTACTAAGTGGAGAAGCTAGAGTTAGACAGTAGATCTGTTTGATTTGAAAATCCAAGCTTCTGACAACTCTACCATCTTCAAATAAGAAGGATAGTAATGTGTTTTGTTATGTGTATGTGTCTTATAATACATGTTTTAGAGGAAATATTAGGTAGAGGTAAAAGAATAAGGGGAAGTAGAAATGAAACTAGTAGTTTTATGTGCCAGTCACCTGTTGCTTTACATCTTTATCTCATTTTATCTTTACAACACACCAGAGAATTATAATATACACTATTTTTTAGAAAACTGGGGTTCAGAGAAATAAAGTAACCCGCCTAAGGACACAGAGCCCATAAGTAATTAAGCCAGAACACACACTCTTGTACGTCTGAATAAAATAGAAAACGCTGGTTATTACTAGTCTTCATAAATGTTTTATCTCTCGTTTGTCTACCTTGAGAAATTGCTCAGGTTATCAAGAAAGCCAGCCTTGTTAATGCATAAATCTGCTTGGTTTTTTTTGAACCAGAAATGGAATTTATTTATTTATTAATTTTTCCTTTTTACTAAATACCAGGATATTCTGGGGTAGGTAAGGTGTCAAATATGATAGCAATTTTGCCTTATTATAAAATAAAAAATAAGTAATACAGAGTTTAGGGTATTCTTTTGGTTATAATGCATTTTTAAACTTTTATTTTAAGTTGAGGGTTGCATGGGCAGGTTTGTTACATAGGTAAACTTGCGTCATGGGGGTTTGTTGTGCAGATTACTTCATCACAAAGGTATTAAGCATAGTACCCATTGGTTATTTTTCCTGATCCTCCCCTTCCTCTCACCCTCCACCCTCCATTAGGCCCTTGTGGGTGTTTTCCCCTCTATGTGTGGATGTGTTCTCACAATTTAGCTTCCACTTATAAGTGAGAACATGCAGTATTTGGTTTTCTGTACCTGTGTTAGTTTGCTATGGATAATGACCTCCGGCTCCATCCACGTCCTTGCAAAGAACATGATCTCGTTATTTTTATTGCTGCATAGTATTCCAAGGTGTGGTGTATATGTACCACAGTTTCTTTAAAAGGTCTGTCATTGATGGGCATTTATGTTGATTCCATGTTTTTACTATTGTGAATGGTGTTGTAATGAACATACGCAGGCATGTGTCTTTATAACAGAATAATTTATATTCCTTTAGGTATATACCCAGTAATGGGATTGCTGGGTCTCATGGTATTTCTGTCTTTAGGTGTTTGAGGAATCACCACACTGTTTTCCGCAATGCTTGAACTAATTTACACTTCCACCAACAGGGCATAAGCATTCCTTTTTCTCCACAACCTTGCCAGTATCTGTTATCTTTTGACTTTTTAATAATAGCTATTCTGAGTGTTGTGAGATGATATCTCATTGTAGTTTTGCTTTGCATTTCTGTAATGATGAGTGATGTTGAGCTTTTCTTCATATGATTGTTGGCTGAATGTATGTCTTCTTTTGAAATGTGTCTCTTCACATAATTTGCCCACTTTTCAATGGAATTGCTTTTTTCTTGTAAATTTGTTTAAGCTTGCTATAGATTCTGGATAATAGACCATTGTCAGATGCATAGTTTGCAAAATTTTTTTCCCATCCTGTAGGTTGTTTGTTTACTCTGTTGATAGTTTATTTTGCTGTGCACAAGCTCTTTAGTTTAATGAGATCCCATTTGTCAATTCTTGCTTTTGTTGCAATTGCTTTTGGTGTCTTCATCATGAAATCTTTGCCCATGTCGATGTCCTTAATGGTATTGCCTGGGTTGTCTTCCAGGGTTTTTATAGTTTGGGGTTTTACATTTAAGTCTTTAGTCTATCTTGAGTTAATTTTTATTTATGGTGTAAGGAGAGGGTCCAGTTTTAATCATCTGCATATGACATTAGGAGTTATTCCAGCACTATTTATTGAATAGGGAATTGTTTCCCCATTGCTTGTTTTTGTCAGGTTTGTCAAAGATCAGATAGTTGTAGGTGTGTGGTCTTGTTTCTGGGTTCTCTATTCTATTCCATTGCTCTATGTGTCTGTTTTTGTACCTGTACCATGTTGTTTCATTTACTGTAGCCTTGTAGTATGGTTTGAAGTCTGGTAGTGTGACGTCTCCAGCATTGTTCTGTTTGCTTAGGACTGCCTTGGCTATTTGAGCTCTTTTTTGGTGCCATGTGAATTTTAAAATAGTTTTCTCTATTTCTGGGAAGAATGTCAATGGTAGTTTAATAGGAATAGCATCAAATCTGTAAACTGCTTTGGGCATTATTGCCATTTTCATGATACTGATTCTTCCTATCCATGAGCATGGAATGTATTTCCATTTGTTTGTGTCCTGTCTTATTTCCTTGAGCAGTAGTTTGTAGTTCTCCTTGAAGAGGTACTTCATGCCCCTTGTAAGTTGTATTCCTAGGTATTTTATTATTTTTATGGCAGTTGTGAATTGGAGTACATTCCTGATTTGGCTTTGGGTTAACTGTTGTGGGTGTATAGGAATACTAGAGATATTTGCACATTGATTTTGTATCCTGAGACTTTGCTGAGGTTGTTTATAAGCTTAAGAAGCTTTTGGGCTGAGACTATGAGGTTTTCTATATATAGAATTATGTCATCTGCAGACAGGGATAGTTTGACTTCCTTTCTTGGTATTTGGATGCCTTTTATTTCTTTCTCTTACTTGGTTGCCCTGGCAATAACTTTCTTTTTTTTTTTTTTTTTTTTTTTTTTTTTTTTTTTTTTGAGACGGAGTCTTGCTCTGCCGCCCAGGCTGGAGTGCGGTGGCCGGATCTCAGCTCACTGCAAGCTCCGCCTCCCGGGTTCCCGCCATTCTCCTGCCTCAGCCTCCCGAGTAGCTGGGACTACAGGCGCCGCCACCACGCCCGGCTAGTTTTTTGTATTTTTTTTAGTAGAGACGGGGTTTCACCGTGTTAGCCAGGATGGTCTCGATCTCCTGACCTCGTGATCCGCCCGTCTCGGCCTCCCAAAGTGCTGGGATTACAGGCTTGAGCCACCACGCCCGGCCAATAACTTTCAATACTATGTTGAATAGGAGTGGTGAGAGAGAGCATCATTTTCTTGTGCAGGTTTGCAAGGGGAATGCTTCCAGCTTTTGCCTATTCAGTATGATATTGTCTGTGGATTTGTCACATATGTCTCTTATTATTTTGAGGTGTGTTCATTCAATACCTAGTTTATTGATAGTTTTTAACACAAAGGAATGTTGAATTTTATCAAAAGCCTTTTCTGCACCTATAGAGAAAATTTTGTGGTTTTTATATTTAGTTCTGTTTAAGTGATGAATCCCATTTCTTGATTTGCATATTTTGAACCAACCTTGCATCCCAGGGATAAAGCCTACTTGATCTTGTTGCATAAACTTTTTTTTTTTTTTTCCCCCCCAGATGGAGTTTCAATCTCGTTGCCCAGGCTGGAGTGCAGTGGTGCAATCTTGACTCACTGCAACCTTCACCTCCTGAATTCAAGGGATTCTCCTGCCTCAGCCTCCGGAGTAGCTGGAATTACAGGTACCGGCCACCACACCTGGCTAATTTTTTTGTATTTTTAGTAGAGATGGGGTTTCACCATGTTGGGCAGGCTGGTCTCGAACTCCTGACCTCAGGTGATCTGCCCGCCTCAGCCTCTCAAAGTGCTGGGATTACAGGTGTGAGCCACTGCACCCAGCCTGCAAAAACTTTGATATATTGCTGGATTCAGTTTGCCAGTATTTTTTTGAGGATTTTTGCATCAATGTTCGTCAAGGATATTGTCCTGAAGTTTTCTTTTTTTGTTGTATCTCTGTCAGGTTTTGGTATCAGGATGATGCTGGCCTCATAGAATGAGTTAAGGAGTATTTCATCCTTTTCAATTTTTTAGAATAGTTTCAGTAGGAATGGTACAAGCTATTCTTTGTACATCTGTTAGAATTAAGCTGTTAATCTGTGTGGTCGTGTGCTTTTTTTGTTTGGTAGGCTATTTATGACTGCCTCAATTTCAGAGCTCATTATTGATCTGTTCCGGGATTTAATTTATTCGTGGTTCAGCCTTGGTTAATTTATTCGTGGTTCAGCCTTGGGAGTGTGTATGTGTCCAGTAATTTCTTCATTTCTTGTAGATTTTCTAGTTTTTGTGCATAGAGGTGTTCATAACATTCCCTGATGGTTGTTTATATTTCTGTGGAGTCAGTGGTAATAGCCCCCTTTTTGTTTCTGATTATGTTTATTTGAATCCTCTCTCTCTTTTCTTCTTTATTAGTCTAGTTAGCTGTCTATTTTATTAGGTTTTTTCCAAAAAAAAAAAAAAAAAAACCCAGCTCTTGATTTCATTTATCTTTTGAATGATCTTTCATGTCTCTATCTCCTTCAGTTCAGCTCCAATTTTGATTATTTCTTATCTTCTGGTAGCTTTGGAATTTGTTTGCCCTTGGTTTTCTAGTTCTTTTACTTGTGACGTGAGCTTGTTAACTTGAGATCTTTCTTTCTTTTTGATGTGATCATTTAGTGCTGTAAATTTCCCTCTTAATACTGCTTTAGCTGAATCCTCTTGTTTTATCTGTTCTCAATAGTTTCAAATAATTTGTTGATTTCTGCCTCAAATTCATCATTTACCCAGAAGTCATTCATGAACAGATTATTCAATTTCCATGTAATAGTATTTTGAGTGAATTTCTTAGTCTTGACTTCTTTTTTAAAATCTGTTCTTCATTATTATTATTTATTTTTTCCATAGGTTATTAGGGTACATGTGGTGTTTGGTTACATGAGTAAGTTCTTTAGTCGTGATTTGTGAGATTTTGGTGCACCCATCACCCAAACAGTATACAGGACACCCTATTTGTAGTATTTTATTCCTCTCCCCCCCACCCTTCCCCCCAAGTCCCCAAAGTCCATTTTATCATTCTTATGCATCTGCATTCTCATAGCTTAGCTCTCACATATCAGTGAGAACATACAATGTTTGGTTCTCAATTCATGAGTTACTTCACTTGTAATAATAGTCTCCAGTCTCATCCAGGTCACTGCAGATGCCATTAATTCATTCCTTTTTATGGCTGAGTAGTATTCCATCATATATATATATGTGATGGAATATATATATATATACAGTTTCTTTATCCACTCATTGATTGATGGGCATTTGGGTTGGTTCCACTACTTAGCAATTGTGAATTGTGCTGCTATAAGCATGTGTGTGCAAGTATATTTTTTGTATAATGACTTCTTTTCCTCTGGGTAGATACCCAGTAGTGGGATTCCTGGATCAAATAGTAGTTCTAATTTCAGTTGTTTAAGGAATCTCTACACTGTTTTTCATAGTCGTTTGTACTAGTTTACATTCCTACCAGTAGTGTAGAAGTGTTCCCTGATCACCACGTGCACACCAACATCTACTTTTTAAAAGTTTTTTTGATTGTGGCCATTCTTGCAGGAGTAAGTGATATCACATTGTGGTTTTGATTTGCATTTCCCTGATCATTAGTGGTGCTAAGCATTTTTTCATATACTTGTTGGCAATCTACAAATGCAACACAATCTCCATCAAAATACCACCATCATTATTCACAGAATTAGAAAAAAACAATTCTAAAATTCATGTGGAACCAAAAAAGAGCCCGCACAGCCAAAGCAAATCTAAGCAAAGAGAACAAATCTAGAGGCATCACACTGCCTGATTTCAAAGTAAGCTATAAGGCCGTAGTCATCAAAACAGCATGGTACTGGTATAAAAATAGGCATATAGACCAATGGAACAGTATAGAGAAAACAGAAATAAACCCAAATACCTACAGCCAACTGATCTTTGACAAAGCAAACAAAAAATAAAGTGGGGAAGCAATCCCCTTTTCAACAAATGGTGCTGGGATAATTGACTAACCATATGTGGGAGAATGAAACTGGATCCTCATCTCTCACCTTATACAAAAATCAATTCAAGTTGGATTAAAGACTTAAATCTAAGACCTGAAACTATAAAAATGCTTGAAGATAACATTGGAAAACCCCTTCTAGGTATTGACTTAGGCAAGGATTTCATGACCAAGGACCCAAAAACAAATGCAATAAAAACAAAGATAAATAGCTAGGACTTAATTGGACTAAAGAGTGTTTGCATGGCAAAAGGAACAATCAGCAGAGTAAACAGGCAACCCACAGAGTGGGAGAAAATCTTCACAATCTGTACATCTGACAAAGGACTAATATCCAGAATCTACAATGAACTAAAATCAGCAAGAATAACAACAATTCATCAAAATTGGGCTAAGGATATGAATAGACAGTTCTCAAAAGAAGAAATACAAATGGCCAACAAACATATGAAAAAATGCTTAGTCTTGATTTCTAATTTGATTGTGCTGTGGTCCATGAGACTGTTTGTTATGACTTCAGTACTTATGCATTTGCTAAAAAGTGTTTTACTTCTGATAGTTTCATCAATTTTAGAGTATGTTCCATTTGGCGATGAGACGAATGTATGTTCTGTTGTTTTTAGGTGGAGTTCTTTAGATATCTGTGAGGTCCATTTGATCCAGTGTGAGTTCAGGTCCTGAATATCTTTGTTAATTTTCTGTCTCCATGATCTGTCTAATATTGTCAATGAAGAGTTAAAATTTCTCACCCCTATAACATTGGAGTCTGTCTCTTTAAAGGTCTCTAAGAACTTGCTTTATGAATCTGAGTGCTCCTGCGTTGGGTGCATATATATTTAGAATAGTTAGATCTTCTTGTTGAATTGAACCCCTTAAAATTATGTAATACCTTTTTTTCTCTTTTTAAATCTTTGTTGGTTTAAAGTCTGTTTTGTAAGAAACTAGGATTACAACCCCTTCTTTTTTCTGTTTTTTATTTGCTTGGCAGATTTTTCTCTGTTCCTTTATTTTGAGCCTATTTGAGTCATTGCATGTGAGATGAATCTTTTGAAGACAGCAGGTTGGGTTGTGGTTCTTTATTGAGCTCACCATACTGTGTCTTTTAATTGGGGCATTTAGCCCATTTATGTTTAAAGTTAGTATTGATATGCGTGGATTTGATCTTATCATCATGATGTTAGCTGGTTATTTTGCAGACTTGTTTATGTCGTAGCTTTATAGTGTCACTGGTCTGTGTACTTACGTGTGTTTTTGTAGTGGCTGGTAATGGTCCTTACCATATTTGGTACTTCCTTCAGGAGCTCTTGTAAGGCAGATCTGGTGGTAATAAATTCTCTCAGAATTTGCTTGTCTGAAAAGGGTTTTACTTCTCCTTTGCTTATGACACTTAGTTTGGCCAAATATAAAATTCTGTGTTGAAATTTCTTTTCCTTAAGAATGTTGAATATTGTCGCCAATCACTTCTGGTTTGTAAGGTTTTAGCTGAGAGATCTATTTTTAGTCGGATGGGCTTCCATTTTTAGGTGACCAGACCTTTTTCTCTAGCTGCCTTTAAAATTTTTTCTTTCATTTTGACGTTGGCAAATCTGATGATTTTGTGTCTTGGGAATGATCTAGTGGAATATATTACTGGGGTTCACTGCATTTTCTGAATTTGAATGTTGACCTCACTAGCTAGGTTGGGGAATTTCGTATGGGTGATATCCTGAAATACGTTTTCCAGATTGGTTCCATTCTCTCCATCTCTTTCAGGTATACCAATCAGTCATAGATTCAGTCTCTTTAAATAATTTCATATTTCTCTGTGGTTTTGTTCATTCCTTTTCATTCTTTTTTTTCTCTGTTCTCGTCTGGCTGTCTCGTTTCAGAAGGGCAATATGCAAGCTCAGAGATTCTTTCCTCCACTTTGTCTATTCTGCTATCAATACTTGTGATTGCATTATGAAATTATTGTAGCATGTTTTTTAGCTCTATCAGGTCAGTTGTGTCCTTCTCTATACTGGCTCTTTTGTCCATCAGCTTCTGCAATGTTTTCTCATGATTTTTAATTTCCTTGTATTGGGTTACAATGTACTCCAGTAACTCAGTGAACTTTGTTCCAATTTGTATTCTGACTTCTACTTTTATCCTTTCAGCCATCTCAGCATAAGCCCAGTTGCGAACCCTTCCTGGAGATCCCTTCCTGGAGAAATGTGGTCATTTGGAGGAAAGAAGGCACTCTGGCTTTTTGAGTTTTCAGTATTCTTGTGCTGATTCTTTCTCATCTTTGTGGGCTTATCTACCCTCAATCTTCGTGATTGCTGAACTTTGGAAATTTTTTTTCCTTTTATTCTATTTGATGACCTTGAGAGTTTGATTGTGGTATAAGGTGGATTCAGCCAACTTACTTCATTTCTGGAAGATTTTAGGGGGCCAACGTTCAGCTCCCAACTCCTGGACTTTGTGCTCTAACTCTGGGGGACTTGTATTGGGCCCTGACTCTTTTCTCTGGCTCCTCAAGTTTTGGTGTCTACTGCGCTGGGGGGACTGAGATGTGGCAGCAGCAGTAGAGTGCCAGCAGATGCAGGGGTGCCTCCCTGCGAACGTTAATCACAGTGGCAGAATCAAGGCAGTTAGCAGAAAATAGGGCAGGAGGGGGTCTCCTGCTGGAGACTGTGTGCACTGTTGCAATGGAGGTGGTGTTGGCTTGAAGTAGGGTGCTGTCCAGCGTAGGTCTTGGTGCCTTCTCTGTGCCCTGCAAGCAGGAGGGATGATTCAGGGTGTGGGAGGATTCCCTGTTCTCCGCACGGCATTAGTGCAAGGGCAGGATGCTGTCAGGGGTAGGTTTTGCTGGCTCTGTGTCTAACAAGGCTCCGTCTGCAATGTTGGTTGTTGGGGGTTAGGGGGACATACTGTACTCCTGCGTGCTCGTGGGGCAAATAAAATAAATCTTGTTCATGCAGGCATGTGCCAGCAAAGTGATGTGGGGGGTTGCTGTGGGCTTGGGGAAGCTGCAGTATGGAGAGGTAGTATGCAGTCTGGTGCATGGCCATAGGGGCTGCCTCACTGGAGCTCTCCACCAGTCAGGCATGAACCACTGGTACAGAAGCTATGAGGTGGACCCCCAGGCACACAAGACTGCCCTGTAAGCAGACATGGCCAGGCTGGAGCCTTGGAAGAGGCTAGCAGACCAAGGAGTGCTCAGGTTAGACCAGCTCCATCTGATGTGCATGACCACCATGTGGACATCATGTCCAACAGTTCCCTTAGAACTAAAATCTGTTATGGAAGCAAGTTGAACCTAGAGGGATAGCCATGCTCCACTACAGATGCTCCCTCTTGGTTCTGCATCAGCTGGCTTGCTGCCTCTACCACTTTGCTCCTCTCCTGAGGACTCCACCTGAGAGAGATGTGGGTCAGCAATTGTTCAGAGCAATCAGCCCAGGATGGAGAGTCTGTGCTGTGGGCCCAAAGCCAGGGGTTTTCTGCCTGGTGATGAGCAGTGGGGGATGTTTGAGACTCATGGCAGATGGACTAACCTCCTCTCCTTGGGGCAATTGCAACTTGTTGGAGATGTGGGTAAGACACTTAGGGTCTTTGCTTCTTCGTTAGTCTGAGGGTAGTAAGGACAGTTCCACTGCAGAGACAGTGGCAAAGAGGCTGTCAGTTGCCCCTGGAGGCTCTGTCCAGGGAGTCGCCAAGTAGCTATTAGCTTCATATCTCTAGTAGGGGTATGGCTAGAGGCCCAGGCCTGGAAGACCTGCCCAGTGAGGAGGTATGAGAGGGCCCCCATGTAAGAGTCTGGCCACTTTTCTGTAGGGCTTCGGTGGTATACTGGGGGTCTGCTCCATTCCCTAGTCTCCTGGGATTTTCCAGTACCTGGAGGTATCACCAGTGAAGACTACAAAATGGCAAAATGGCAGCCTGCTCTTCCCTGTGGGTGCTCTGTCCCAGGAAGGCACGGGTGTTGCTGGCCTGAACGCACCTGTAAGAGGTGGCAGAGGACCGCAGTTGGGAGGTCTCACCCAATCAGGAGGAACAGAGTTTAGGAACTTCTTAAAAAATTAGTCTGGCCACATTTTTGTAGAGCAGCTGTGCTGTGGTTGGGATTCACTTAGCTCCTGAGACACTCCAAAGCCAAAGGCTGGAACAGCTAAGTCACCAAAACAGCAATGATGGTGGCCCGACCCTCTCCCTGGTAGCTCCAACCCAAGGAGGTCTAAAACCTCTGTCAGCCAGAGACCACCGATGGGGGTTGCTGAAGACCCCTGTTGGGAGAGTCCACTCGGTGAGGAGAAATGGGATCAGAGACCTGCTTTAAAAGCAGTCTGGCCATATTTCTATAGGGCAGCTGTGCTGTTCTGGATAATGCTTCCACCCTCAGTTGGCTTGGACTCTCCAAAGCCTGAAAGCTGGAACAACTAAGTCATCCAAACAGCTCACAGGGAGCTCTCTGACTCTCCTCTGAGTACTCTGTCCCAGAGAGTTTTCAAATCTCTGTAGACTGGAGAAAACTAGTGGAGGTGGCTAAAGGCCCCGGTTGGGAGGCTCCACCCGGTGATGAGGAATGGAATCAGGGATGCACTTAAAGAAGCAGTCTGGCCACATTTCAGTAGAGCAGCTGTGCTGTGCTGGAGGATTCTTTCCATCCCTGGTCAGCTTGGAGTCACCAAAGCCTGAAGGCCATAACAGCTAAGTCATCCAAACAGCAAAGACCCCAGCCCACCACTCACCCTGGGAGCTCCATCCCATGGAGGCACAATACTGCTATCTGTAGCTGACTGGAATTCCAGACGGGTGGGTCTTATTCGGTGAGGTGCTATGGAAGTGGTACCCATAGACCATTGCTGCTTGACCTTCTGGATTCAGCCTCTTTCCTAGGGATATGTATGGGGGTCTAACCTCCCACTTTGCCCTTTTCCAGAGTTGCAGTTACTTTTGCTGGGAAGCCTGGAATGCAAGAGCATCTAAAACTTCCAGATCTCTGTGCATGCCTGAGCGGCTGCTCTGCCAAAACTCCACATAGCTCTGGGTGGCAGACTAAAGGCCCCGGTGGAGTGGGTTCACAAAGAGATCTCTTGATCTGAGGGTTGCAAAGATCTGTGGGAGAAGCATGCATTCTTGGGGACACACATTCATTCACCACTTCCCTGGGTGGGGAGGTTCCTTTGGGTCCCTGTCACTCCCAGGTGGGCCATCATCCTGCGGTGCTTTTCTCTATTCTCCATGGGTCAAGCTCTTTCTTTGATTAGTCCCCATGTATGTACCTGGATGATTCCGTTGAAGTTGCTATATTTACTTGCCCCTTCCACTCTTCTCTGTGAGAGCCACACACACTAGCTGCTTTTAGTCGGCCATCTTAGCCACCTCTCTTGTTAATTGTTTTCTGGTTGTTTTGTAGATCCTTTGTTCCTTTCTTCCTCTCTTGCTCTCTTTCTTTGTGATTAGGTGATTTTCTCTAGTTGTATGCTTTGATTTCTTGTCCTTTATTTATAAACTTTATTTTAACCTTCATACTAAATTTATAAATAATTTATGCACCACCTTTACAGTATTAGACTCTTCTGAATTTGACCTTGTACTGACTTTTTACTAGTGAGTTTTACACTTTCACATGTTTTAGTGTTACTATTTAGCATTCTCTTAAAATTAAACTTGAAGAATTCTCTTTAGCATTTGTTGAAAAACAGGTCTGGTGGTGATGATATCCTTCAGCTTTTGTTTGGGAAACTGTTTATTTCTCCTTTATTTCTGAAGAACAGCTTTTCCAGAGAAAGTATTTTTGTTGGCAGGGTTTTTTTTCTTCATCATTTTAAATATATCATCTCTCACTCTCTTGTTCTGCAAGGTTTCTGCTATGAAATCCACTGTGGGTTACCTCCCTGTGCCAAAGTGAGCAGTAGCCAACACATCAGGGTGGGAGTCTTATTACAAAACTGAGGGTGATGAAGAAGCAACAGAAGAAGAGGACCTTGAAGCAAGTGGAGACTAGAAATATTCAGGAAGAGATAGTTTAATTTTTTTTTGGTTGATACCTCCAGGGCTGTGTTTACATCTCAGAGTGAAGATGAGTTGACTCCTTTTGACATGAGCATCTAGTGTATCCAAAGTGTGTACATGAGTAAGATCATAAGCAGTGATCAAGATCTCTATGATACCGAAAAAGACAAAAATTCAGTGAATTTTAAAAACATTCACATCTTACAGGAGTTGGATAATCCAGGTGCAAAACAAATTCTAAAGCTTGACCAGTTTAAGGGGCAGCAGGGACAAAAATGTTTCCAAGGCCTGATGGGCCATGGATCTGACTACTCATTCAGTGAAGTTCTGTGGGTCTGTGCCAAACTCTTTAGTGATGTCCAGTTCAAGATGAGTCATAAGAAAATCATGCTGTTCACCAACGAAGACAACCCCCGTGGCAATGACAGTGTTAAGGCCTGCCAGGCCAGTACCAAAGCCGATGATCTCCGAGATATAGGCATCTTCTTTGACTTGATGCACCTGAAGAAACTTGGGGGCTTTAACATATCCTTGTTCTACAGAGATATCATCAGCATAGCAAAGAATGAGGACTTCATCCTTTGAGGAATCCAATTCACTTTGAGAAATCCAGCAAGCTAGAAGACTTGTTGCAGAAGGTTCGTGCCAAGGAGGCCAGGAAATGAGCACTCAGCAGGTTAAAGCTGAAGCTCAACAAAGACATAGTGATCTCTGTGGGCATTTATAATCTGGTCCAGAAGGCTCTCAAGCCTCCTCCAATAAAACTCTATCGGAAAACAAATGAACCAGTGAAAACCAAGTACCAGACATTTAATATAAATACCGGTAATTTGCTTCTGCCTAGCGATACCAAGAGGCCTCAGATCTATGGGAGTCATCAGATTATACTGGAGAAAGAGGAAACAGAAGAGCTAAAATGGTTTGATGAACCAGCTTTGATGCTCATGGTTTTCAAGCCCTTGGTAATGCTGAAGAAGCACCATTACCTGAGGCCCTCCTTGTTCACGTACCCTGAGGAGTCGCTGGTGAATGGGAGTTCAACCCTGTTCAGTGCTCTGCTCATCGAGTGTCTGGAGAAGGTGGTCATAGCATTGTGCAGATACACACCCTGCAGGAACATCCCCCCTTATTTTGTGGCTTTGGTGTCACAGGAAGAGGAGTTGGATGACCAGAAAATTCAGGTGACTACTCCAGGTTTCCAGCTAGTCTTTTTACCCTTTGCTGATAATTAAAGGAAGGTGCCCTTTACTGAAAAAGTCATGGCAACCCCAGAGCAGGTGGGCAAGATGAAGGCTATCGTTCAGAAGCTCTGCTTCACATACAGAAGTGACAGCTTTGAGAACCCCGTGCTGCAGCAGCACTTCACGAACCTGGAGCCCTTTACCTTGTATTTGATGGAGGCTGAACAAGCAGTGGACCTTACATTACCCAAGGTTGAAGAAATGAATAAAATACTGGGCTCCATGGTGAATGAGTTTAAGGAACTTGGCTACTCAGCAGATTATAATCCTGAAGGGAAAATTACCAAGAGAAAACGCAATAATGAAGTTTCCAGAAGCAAAAGGCCCAAGCGGAGTATTCAGAAGACGAGCTGAAGACCCACATCAGCAAGGGCACATTGGGAAACTTCACTGGGCCTATAATGAAAGAGGCCTGACTGAAGTACTGGCTGAAGAAGCAGGAGCTGCTGGAAGTCCTCACCAAGCACTTCCAGGACTGTCCAGAGGCCACGCCTCCGGCCACCCTTCCACACTGTGACCAGGCTGTCTGGCCTTGTTCTCAGCCAGTTAAAACATGTTTCTCCTGAGATAGGAAGAGTCTGCCCAACAGAAATCGAGGGACTTTACGTTTATGAGGCTTTCTGTTGTCATGGTGATGGTGTAGCCCTCCCACTTTGCTGTTCCTTACTCTACTGCCAGAATAAAGAGCTCCAGCTTTGTGCTATTAAAAAAAAAAATTGTTAGCTTTATTGGAATTTCCTCATACATCGTATGTTTCTTTTCTTGTGCTGTTTCTAGAATCTTTTCTTTGAATTTGATATTTCATAGTTCGATTCTTTTGATTCTGTTTTTTTCTTGTTTGGTTTGAATATAATTGGAAACTTTTGAGCTTCCTGTACCTGGATACGTACATCTTTCTACAGATTTGGAAAGTTTTCTACTATTACTTCTTTAAACACATTTTCTGACCCATTCTCTGTCTCTCCTTTTTATTTTAGTCCTGTAATCTGAACATTTGCTCTTGTTGTTGTATTATAAGTCTCATAAGCTTTCCTAATTTGTTTTTATCCTTTTTTTCTCCTCTGATTATGTATCTTCAAATAACCTGTGTTCAGGTTCACAGACTTTTTCTTTTGCTTGAACAGTTCTACTGTTGACACTCTATCACATTTTTCATTTTGTTCTTTTTATTTCTGGCTTGAGAATTTGTTTGATTTTTAAAATAATTTCAATCTCTCTGTTGAATTTGTAATTTTGATCATTTATTGTTTTCCTGTTTTGTTGAATTGTTCCTCTGTATTTTCTTGAAGTTCACTGAGCTTCCTTAAAACAATTATTTTGATCATGTTGTCAGGCAGTTTATACATCTCCATTTCATTTGGGTTGGTTATTGGCACTTTATTTTGTTCATTTGGTAATATAGTTTCCCTGACTTTTTCTGATCCTTGTGGTCCTGCACTGGTATCTGCACATTTTAAAAAGTTGGAACTTTTTCAGTCTTTGCAGATGGACATCATCTGGGAAAGTCATTCACCAATCAGCACATCCAGAGATTCTGGGAAGGCTGTATGGTGGGGTTTGTGGGTGGACTGACTGTTGAAGTATTTGGACGGTCTGGGCTGATACCTGAGTCAGAGGTAGGCAGTTATTGTGCCTGCATCCACAGGATTGGACATGGAGCCTGAATTCTCTAGGTTGGTCCTGTTGATTGAGTCCATGGTGGGTGATCCTGGAGCCTGGGTCTGTGAGGGAATGCCTGAAACCTGGGTTCAGTGAGATGGGCCTGAAGTTGGAGTTTACAGGGATAGGCCTTG
The DNA here is from genome assembly GCF_043159975.1 of Macaca nemestrina. Taxonomy (NCBI): domain Eukaryota; kingdom Metazoa; phylum Chordata; class Mammalia; order Primates; family Cercopithecidae; genus Macaca; species Macaca nemestrina. The sequence continues at coordinate 55,504,604 of NC_092145.1, forward strand.
GTTCTGGGTGCATAGGGGGCTTGTCTGTAGCATGGCTTGTCTGTAGCATGTGGTTGAGTCTTCTGCCTGAGTCTGAGGGAGCTGGTCTGAAGCCTGAGTCTACAGGGGCTGGTCTTTTGCTGGGGCAAGCCTTGAGCTTGAGTCCATGGCAGTAGGCCTGGGCCCTGGGTCCATGGGGTGGTCTGGAGCCTACTTTTGCAGGGGTGGACTGGAGTCAATCTGTGGAGGCTGGCTTGGCACAAAGGTCTACTGGAATGGGCCTGGATCCTGGATTCACTGGAGCCTGGGACTACTAGGACTAGCCGAGGGCCTGCAGCCTGCCTGGTGCTTGGGAAGTCATGGGGCCTGGGTTTGTGGGGGCTTGTCTGGATCCTGGCATCATTGGTGGTGATCCAGTTCCCAGCACCATGAGGACTGGCCTGGATCCTGAAGCTGTGGAGACTGGCCTGGGACCTTGTTATGTGAGATCTGGCCTGGAGGCTATGTGTGGGTGCTGGCCTAGAACCTCAGCCCACAGGGATGAGAACATGGACCTATGGGGACTACTCTAGAGACTTGGTATGGATGTGGTGGTCTGGAGGTTAGATCTTCAAGGGCTAACCTGGATCCTTGGGATACTGGGGCCAAACTGGAACCTGAGTCCACAGGGGTGGTTTTGGAGCTTGGCTTTTGAAGAGGCTGGCCTAGCACTGCAATTTATTGGAATGAGCTTGCACCTTGGGTCGGTTGAAGCATGGGGACACAGGAGATGGCCTGAAGAGTGGTGTTGCAGGGACTGGCCTGGCTCTAGGCAAACCTAGAGCCTCTGTCTGCAGGCGTTGGACTGATGTCTGAGGTCAGGGGTGCTTACATGGTGCTGGGGTGGGTCTGAAGCTCAAGGCCGTGTATTCCAACCTGACTCTGGGCTGGTCTGGAGCCTGTGGCTGCAGGGGCTAGCCTGGTTCTGAGTGGGCCTAGAGCCTGTATACAAAGGAACTGATGGGGAGGCTAAATTCACAGGTGCCAGCCTGATATCTAGGGCTGTGGGGGCCTTCCATGATGCTGGAATAGATATAAACTCTGAAATCACAGGGGCTGGCTGAGTGCTGGGGCTGGTCTGAAGCTGAGGGCTGCTAGGGTTGGCCTGGTAGTGGGGCGGGCCTAGAAGTTCAGCTCATGGATACTGGACTAGAGTCTGGGGCCATGAGGTCCTGGCACTGGGTTTTACTGTGGTGAGTCTTATATTAGAGTCTGAGGCAAAGTCCAATGCTCACTTCCTTCTTTCAAGAGGAGGGTGTCTCTAGCCTTGATGTGCTACCTGGGGTTGCGGAAGGGGTTATAATGATAATGCAAACTGTTGTTCCTATTATCTTGAATATGTTTTTCTTATTTCTTTACTATTCCCAGATGCTGTAATCTCTCACCTGGTTCCCTTAGCTCTTTGGAAGTTATTTTTGCATTTGTATGATTGTTTACACTGATGGTTTTGTGGGGAGACAAGTGATCGAATGTCCTTTTCGGCCATCTTGCCAACATCTGCTTCCAGATTCATTTCTAAACTTTAGAATTAACAAATGCAATATTCTTTTTTTCTCAAAGTCAAGGAATGAGTCATAAAAGACTATTTACACCATCTCTCTTGTGCATGCTCTCATTCTTCGCTCTGCTTGACTCCCTGGCTAAAGTGGAAGATATTATAATCCCATCTTTTTGCTTGATGTGTGCTCTGTTTTCACATCTGATGTTGGTTGATGTAATTGGAGAAGAGCTGTGTGATGATTTAAAGTGTTGATGCCTTGATTGAACCATCTTAAGGAAAAAAAGAGAGAGAAAAAAACAGACATAGGACACTCCTGAAGAAAATAATCATTATAAAGGCTTGCAAATTTGGGAATTATAGTTTTGTGGTTCAACTCACAGATTTGGCCATCTTGCCCTCAAGAATGAGAGCTAACATCTCTTAACCACCCACAAGTTAATGCTGAGAATTCTCTCATGTAATTCCTGAATAGCGTTCAAATCTGTTGGGTTTTGAAAGGTATAATTAAAACTTATTATTCTCTTTTTCTTTGTCTACCAGCTGTCAGATTACAGGAAGAAAGAAAACAAGATTTTTTTTTTTGCATTTAACCAGTGAAAATATTTGCTAGATTTAGATACAAATTTTCCCTTTATATATTAAGAAAAATTTTCATAGCTCTTTAAATAAAGGGATGATTGATTTACAGCTAGATAAAATTTTAAACATTTAAGCTGAGAAGATTTTCAATGATACCATTTTCTAAAAATGAATTTTTATGAATTAGCAAAGCTTGAAATTGGGGTGGAAACCTGTGAGATAGTTCTCACCCCTTTGCCATCAGGCCTAATATGTACCTATGTTAGCATATCATTATTACCACTTCATGTCCTTTTTATTTCTCCACATTGTAAAACTCTTCTTTTGGAATTTTTGAATTTTTCCCCACTGATTGTGAGACGTTAGAGATTTTGAAATGATTCAGTCTTACTGATTAATATTTTATTTTTAAATTTCTCCTACCAAAATGACAGGTTTAGTTTCCCTTTAGAAAATGACTGTCTTATAAACATTATACATGCAAAATGTTGCTTAATTAACCAACATTTATTGAGTATCAGATAATTTTAAAAGTTTCCTACTTGGGGGAGTGGGTCATGGAGAACCTCTGCTAGGGCAATGCAGAAGGGAAATGTGGAGTCAGAGAACCCACACAGAGTCCCTACTGGGACACCACCTTGTGGAGCTGAGAGAAGAGGCTACCGTCCTCCAGATGCTAGAATGATAGATCCACCAACAGCTTGCATCGTGCACCTGAAAATGTCACAGACACTCAATGTCAACCCATGAAAGCAGCCGGGAGGGAGGTTATACCCAACAATGCCACAGGGGTGGAGCTGCCCAAAACGATGAGAACCCACCTCTTATATCAGTGTGACCTGGATGTGAGACATGGACTCAAAGGAGAGCATTTTGGAGCTTTAAGATTTGACTGCCCCACTAGATTTTGGACTTGCATGGGGCCTGTAACCCCTTTGTTTTGGCCAATTTCTCCAATTTGGAATGGCTCTATTTACCCAATGCCTGTACTGCGTTGTATTTAGGAAGTAACTAACTTGCTTTTGATTTTGCAGGCTCATAGGCAGAAGGGAATTGCCTTGCGTCGGATGAAACTTTGGACTGTGAACTTTTGAGTTAATGCTGAAATAAGGATTTGAGGGACTGTGGGGAAGACATGATTGTTTTGAAATGTGAGGGCATGAGATTTGGGAGGGGGGCAGAGGTGAAATGATATGGTTTGGTTGTGTCCTCAACCAAATCTCATGTTTAATTTCCATGTGTTGTGGGAGGAACACAGTGGGAGGTAACTCAGTCATGGGGGCAGGTCTTTCCCATGCTGTTCTTGTGATAGTGAATACATCTCTCAAGATCTGATGGTTTTAAAAAGGGGAGTTTCCCTGTACAAACTCTCTTCTCATGTCTGCCACCTGTGCGAGACATGCCTTTTACCTTCTGCCATGATTGTGAGGACTCCCCAGCCACGTGGAACTGTTAAGTCCATAAACCTTTCTTTTGTAAATTGCCCAGTCTCAGATACGTCTTTAGCAGCAGCATGAAAACGGACTAATACAGGCTTGATGCCCACCAACACCATATATTAATGCATGCTCTAATATTTACTCTTCTTATTACCCTACCTTTTCCCCTTGCCCTTGCTATCCTGAAGTTGTACATTCCAATACTGTTAGTAGCATAGAGCACTTGCCTCAGACTTTACTTTCTGGGAACCCAGGCTAAGAAAGGGTATTGAAACAAAAACAATCAGACCTAATTTTTCTAAAAGTGCAGCAATCTTACACAGACTTCTAATTTTCCTGTAAATTAGATGAACATCTGTGGTGGTAATCAGGGTTGTTCATAACTATTCCAGACCTTATCATTCTCAGCACATGGTAGGATTGCACTTTTCAGTCCCCTTGAAGTTAAGCATGGCCATGTGACTGATTGTAGCTAATGAAATGTGAGCAGAACCAACATGTGTCTTTTCAAGGCAAACACTTTAATAGCCAGTGCATAATCTTCACATTTCCTTCCCTCTGTTACACTGTTGAAACAGAGTCTCTGTCAGCGTGGGTTCCTGAATGATTCCAAAAAGCAGAGCCTCCTTCTGACCTGTGTTGTATACATAGCATGAGCAAAAAATAAAACCTTTATTGTCTTAGGCCACAGAGCTTTGAGGTTTATTATTCCCCTCACTGTTCTTGTTTACTGATATAGCATCTTCCTTTCCCACACTAGAGGAGACCATACATCACATATAGAAATTTGATACCTTATTTTCTATGGCTCTATTTAAAAACACTGCTATTGTGATTCATGGTGAATTCTTTTCACCAGCTTGGGAAATTACTAGAATAAGCTACTCAAACCATTTCCATGGATGTCTCAAACAAAGAATACTGGAATATTGCTGGCATGAATGAATATTTTCTCAATCACTCTGAAATAGGCTTCTAAATTACTCTGTATTCCTCGACAAATTAATTGACATTAAAGCCTCCATTAAAAGTAAAACCCAAAATTAGATTGTTTTTGGGCATGTCTTGATTTTCAATGCAAGAAAACTTACATGATAAAAGCACATGTAATAAAAAACAATTTCTTTGGGAGATGAAACTGTCAGATAGATCTCATGATTGCATTCAGATGAATGAAAGTCATTTATGCTGACAATGAAATGAATAAAAAGTTGCCTTCAGTGGGAGAATTAGTCCCACTTAAAATCTTATAGAAGGCTCAAATAATTTGAAATAAGATTTAATATCTTAATTTAGCAAAACACTTGTCTTACCTCATATTCATTGGTGCTGGTATTTATTTTTGACCCACATATAATTAATCAGATTAAGACTTTTTCTCTTTTGGCTTCCTCTGTCCTCCTTTGTCACCACTATTTAGCCTCCAAGTAGTTCAAAAGTACCCTACCACTTTCTTAAAAGAAAGTAATAACAAACACTTTCATAGTACTTACTATGCTCCAGGCAGTATTTTAACCACACTTGAATACTCACAATAACCCTGTGAATTAGATATTAATATTATCTCCCTCCCCATTTTATAGTCATAGAAACTAAGGCTCAGAAATTTTGAGTCTCTGGTATAAAGTAGTCACATAGTTACTGTTTTAGTCCATTTAGTATTGTTTTCAAGGATTACCTGAGGTTGGGTAATTTATAAAGAAAATAACTTTATTTGGCTCATGTTGTGTATGCTGTACAAGAAGCATGGTGCCAGCATCTGCTTGGCTTCTGTTGAGGGACTCAGGCTGCTTCTACTCATGGCAGATGACAAAGTGGGGTCAACTGTGCAGAGATCACATGGTGAGATAGGAAGCAAGAGAAAGAGAGTGGAGGTGCCAGGCTCTTTTTAACAACCAGCTCTCACGGGAACTAATAGAGCAAGAACTCACTCATTACTTTGAGGACGACATCAAGCCATTCATGAGGAATCCACCCACATGACCCAAACAGCTCCAATTAGGCCTCATCTCCATCAATGGGGATTAAATTTCAGTGTGAGATATCGTGGGGTGGATGAATATCCAAACTATAGCATTTATTAAGTGAATAAGCCAGATTTGAAACTCAGACAATGTGTTCTGTAACCATACTTATCATCCGTCCTCTAAGGGTTTTAATGTAAAAGCCAGAAGTAGCACAGCATGTTATCAAAGTGAGAAATCAATTTATTCCTGGGAATGCAAACTAAAAACCTTAATGGCCACGCATGTAGTGTGCCTGTGGAAAGTCTGGTACAGGTAGTAGGGACCAATGAGACCTGTGGTGAATGCTAGACTAAATGTCCTGCCTAAGTTTAGTCAAAAGAAATGTAATTTTCAACCTCAGCTTTGTCTTCCAAATTTCATCTAATGAATGCCCATATTGTTGTCTTCAAGTGTACTCAGTCTACTTAGAGAGGAGAATCGAAGGCCGCAATTCTGCAATCTTCTGGTTCTATTCCTTTAGGGTGACCTAATGATAGAAACTGGAGTTCGAATCTGTCAATAGTAGTTTTACCACAGAAAAAATTTTAACCCCATCTGGTTAGTGTGTTTGTGTGTGCACGTGCACATGCATGCACTAGTTTACAGATCAGAAGCAAGTTATTTTTCCTTTGTATCTGTATATGTGTGTTTCTGATTCCTCTTGCCTGTAATGAAAGTTAACAATTGGAGTCACAGTAATTGCATTTTTTATAGTTGAATGGAATTTTAATTAATGATTCTTAGTCACTCACAGGTGGCTGCTAGAACATTGATTAGCATTTTTTGTCTTTCCCTTTTGTCTCTCTGTAAAGTTTTCTCCAATTCATTTGGGAAATGGGACCATACATTATTCATTCTTTTTTTTTTTTTTTTTTTTTTTTTTTTTGAGACGGAGTCTCGCTCTGTCGCCCGAGCTGGAGTGCAGTGGCGCGATCCTGGCTCACTGCAAGCTCCGCCTCCTGGGTTCACGCCATTCTCCTGCCTCAGCCTCCCGAGTAGCTGGAACTACAGGCGCCCGCCACCGCGCCCGGCTCATTTTTTGTATTTTTTTAGTAGAGACGGGGTTTCACCATGGTCTCGATCTCCTGACCTTGTGATCCGCCCGCCTCGGCCTCCCAAAGTGCTGGGATTACAGGCGTGAGCCACCGCGCCCGGCCCCCCATTATTCATTCTTAAGTATACTAATTTGATCAACCTTTTTAGATAATCCTGGGTCAATTGAAATTTGATTTATGGGGCAACTGCCTATAGAAAGTCACACAAAGGTGTCTGATTGCAATTTTCCCCATTGTTATATCAATGGGCCAAAACCCCATTGGAAAAGGTCAATCCCTAGAGGCGAGGAGGATGTTAAGCACCTGTGCTCATTTACTCCAAAATATAGTGCCAATCCATGTAGTTTAGCAACTGGACAGGCTTATTTCTCATAGGTCAAAGCACGTCATCACTTAGTAATAGCTTTTGGTTACTACTGATCTGGCTTGGACTTGAACAAATGACTCAGTTTAATGACTCTCTCTCCTATCATCTATTTGTGTGTCTTTTGTCTTCTGTAGAAAAACAACTCAGCACACTTCCGTTCAATTTTACGTCGTATTTATTTACTACATACTCCTTATATAAAAATCTCCCAAGTAAGAGTTGCTGAACGTTTTTTTATATTGCATATTGACTAAGAGGACTTTTTTGTTTTGTTTTGTTTTGCTCAAGTCATTCAGTAGTTTAACACAGCCTGGAAAACACAACTAAGATTGGTTTTTATTTTTGGTTTTGTTTTCAGACAGGATCTCACTGTCACCCAGGCTGGAGTGCAGTGGTGCAATCATATCTCACTGCAATCTTGAACTCCTGGGTTCAGACAATCCTCCTACTTCAGCCTCCCAAGTAGCTAAGACCACAGTAGCACAGCACCATGTCTGGCTAATTTTTTAAAATTTTTTGTAGAGATAGGGTCTCACTATGTCATTCAGGCTTCTCTTGAACTCCTGGCCTCATGTGATCGATCCTCCCCCTTAGCCTCCCAAAGTGCTGAAAGTACAGGTGAGAGCTACTGTGCCCAGCCTAGAGTTGGTTTTAATTGTGACACCCTATGTTTCATAGCAAAAGCTAATCCTGTACCAAATGGATTAGAAAACATTAAAAATATTTTGTATGGACTGGGCGCGGTGGCTCACGCCTGTAATCCCAGCACGTTGGGAGGCCGAGGTGGGTGGATCACGAGATCAGGAGATCGAGACCATCCTGGCTAACATGGTGAAACCCCGTCTCCAGTAAAAATAGAAAAAAATTAACCGGGTGCGATGGCGGGTGCCTGTAGCCCCAGCTACTCGGGAGGCTGAGGCAGGAAAATGGCGTGAACCCGGGAGGCGGATCTTGCAGTGATCTAGATCGCGCCACTGCACTGCAGCGTGGGTGACATAGCAAGACTCTGTCTCAAAAAAAAAAAAAAAAAAAAATTTGTATGAATGTTTTCTCTTTGGAGCACCTCAAGGCATGAATGTAAATGTAAATCTTGTAGAATAACAGCAATTTCTGCCAAAACAGTGCATCCGTTCTTGACATGTCTTCCCTCACAGAGGGATGGTGTGTTATAGACTGTCAAATACAATTATCCAGAACAATGTAATCATTGGCAGTTGGATTATATGATAATTTCTGGAGCAAATTTTATTTTTTCTTACCATTTGAACCCTAATTTACAGATCTTAGGGAGCCAATAGTATGAACCTATCAATCATCCATGGAGACAAACAAGAAACTTCTGCTTTCAGATTAGTTTTTACTGTAATTCAATTGTTACCTTAGGTAATTTTCAACTGATTATTTAATTTTAGTTAAAAAATACTGAATTCAATACACCTATTCATAGATTTGGTTTTCTGTTATCTCAAGGACAATTAAGAAGTGTTAGCAAGAATAGGAAATCATGAAAATCACTTGCACAGATGAAGTAATTGTGATAAACAAAAGTCTCAGACACTCTTCAGCATCACTTGGTAACTGAGTGACACCATGAAAGCTAACTGAGTGCCAACATCTCGGTTTCTAGCACTATCCCGTCTACTTACTCCCTCTGTTACAACTACGATATTTCATCAATATTTTGAGGAACTGGATAATAAAAGATTTCCTTAATGATTAAATTTAGTTTTCTAATGGCCATGGCTTCCTTTTTAAAGGACTAAAGCAATAATTAGAATAAGAATCAGCTGTTCAAGAAGACTTGCAAACATATTAAAGAACTGTTCCACTGTAAGTGACTTTAAGAACAAACATTGACTCACCAATGTAAGAGGGATATAAAAAAATGAAGATTAAGAGACTATAAATTGAAATATGAATGTGTTTGAAAAAGTAAACATATGAAAAAACATTAAAGGAGTTGGAATTATTTGATCAGAGGTTCAAAAATTATGAGATATGGTTTATGAAGTTTGTAAGAACAAAATGGTTCATTTTAAAAATGATGATCATATAATGAGCTTTGTTTTACTGAATACTTGAAAGGCACAGAAATTTAGAATTAAGGGAGAAAAATACTAGATTATACTAATAAGAATATACTGACATCCCATAGTGTGGTATGCAGAATTCTAAGACAGCTTCCCCCATTTTTTCCCTCTGGTGTTTGTGAACTGTGTAATTTCCTCCCCTTGAGTGTATGTGAAACCTGTGAATTTGATAAGACAGAATTTTCTTTATTATGTTACATTACATGGCAAATGGGATTTTGCATAAGTAATTAAGGTCTCAATTTAGTTGACCTTATGATATAAAAATGATTCTAATGAGCTTGACTTCATCATATGAGCCCTTTAAATCTGAGCTTAGAAGTCAGACTGAGGAAGTCAGAGATTTGAAGCATGAAAAATATTTGGTGCACTGTTGATGGCTTGAAGAAAGAAGGGGCCATGTGGCAAGGAATGTGGGTGACCTCTAGGAGCTGAAAGTGGCCCCTGAATGATAGCCAATAAAGAAATGAAGATCTTAATCCTACACACACAAGGACCAAAACTGCCAATACGAAGAATGAGATTGGTAGAAGAGTTTTCCTCACAGTCTCCAAATAAGAACTCAGCTTGGCCAACACATGAATTTCAGCCTGTGGTATCCTGAACCGAGTACCTGAAATCATATTCTGGTGGATTTTTGATCTACGGAAACTATGAAATAATAAGATTTGTGCTGTTTTAAGTTGCTCATTTTGAGAGAATTTATTATGCAGAAATAGAAAATGAATACACAGAGTATGTAGTGGTGAAATTACTTAGAATACACATAAAAATGCATACCATATAATCTACTAGGAGTGAAAAAAGACAAACATCTACCAAATTAGTTGAAAAAAAATGGCTACAATTGTTTTATTATGGGAAATCATAGCATATCCCTTTGGTGACGTTTATGAGGTGGATGAATAGACATCCATCGGTTTGCATCAGTTGGGGCAAAGTTTGTCTGAGAGTTAGAGCTGGAATTAGGTCCTTTCAACAATATCACTCTAAAAATTAGTTTGCAGAATTTATATTGACCACAAATAAAATCTCTAGGATTATATATTTCTTCTTGAGTAAAATTTGTCTCTGCTAGTTGTTCTCCATTTGACCTTCAGATTCATTCTTCACTCATCTCTGTCACACTCTGTGCCTTGGGAGGCTGACCCCGAATAACTGTCCTTTCAGATCCCTTATTCTCCAGTTTCTATGGGCTTCAGTCAATGGGGGTCAAAAAGAGATTGGAAAATGGAGGTAGGGTGAAGCTGAGGCAGGGAGGGAGAAGGGAAGAAATGCCTCTACTTCACTTTACTTTCACCTTCCAAACCCTTGTAATTGAAACTCTTTTCCTCTGACCTAAAAGTGCTACTAATGTCCCACCATTATTGGAGTTGAGGTGCCCCAGTATTTGTTATTTGTTCCCTTATTCCTGCCCACACCCTTAGAAGTAATACACTCATTAAAGTATGTTTATTTAAACCATCTGAATGAATTCTGTCCCCTACCAGGATCCTGAATGGAACACCATCCAGGCCAATTATCAGCTGACTGATTTTTGTGTTTTCAAAAATTGTACTTCGCTGTTCTTTGAAGGCCGATACGTTAAAACACATCAAGATGCTGAGTTATGGTTTCCAGTGCTGCATCATCAGGCGGCGGCAGCAAAGATGGTTGGAGATTGATGTTTCTAGATTTGAGTTGGCAAGCTACTCTTCAAAAAGACTGCTTATTTTTGAAACGGTAAGCTGAGAATGCTTATTCCCAGCTCTGATTTTTTTTTCTATGTAGAAAGTTGTACTAGTCATATCATTCCTGACTTTTCCTCTAACTCATTCCTCTGCTAGACACATTTAATTAGTAAATATGAAACCAATAAATTGAGCAAAGTTTATTCAGGTTCTGCTTTTTCCTAGTTAGTTGGCCTTCCTGCAAAGTGGATGCATTCTCATCCGCTCCCATGTGGGGACACTTCTCCCAGCCCTCTGCTGTTAAGATTGGGTGGCAAGAGCAAAGTAATTCTGAAGTTAAACACTAAGAAGCTGTTTAATTTTTAAACTAAGCCATATTCTATAAAATAGCTTTTACAGGAAATTAAGGTGCTGAAGAAGTATGCTATTTATTTGGACTACTCATGAACCCCAATAGTTCCTTTGCCCGATCACGGGCACCAGATAAAGCTTCCTAGCCCAAATGGTCTTTTATATTTTTATTTTTTTCCTTTAAGTCCCCTTCAGAATGATCAGATATGTCTATTTGATGAGCTATATGTGTAGATAATAGCAAGAGAGGACTTCTTACATGCTTTTAAAACAATGATTTTTCTATAAAATAGATCTTTCATAAATAACAAAGATGTGAAGTTTAGTTAATAAATCTAAAGCAATGACCCATTAAATCAAGGAGTAAAGAAATACAAAGATAATTAAGTAGCTTTCATTCTAAATTGTAAAAAGCACATTTTAAACAAATCACAATTAGGTTTTCAAATGACAATAAGTAGCAATTTCACAACAGGAAGTTAGAGGCCTGGCAGGCAGCAGAAAAAATGGGGAAAAAGTATTGAGGAAGGGGATCCTTCTTTTTTTTTTTTTTTTTTTTTTAATTAAACTTTAAGTTCTAGGGTACATGTGCACAAAGTGCAGGTTTGTTACATATGTATACATGTGCCATGTTGGTGTGCTGCACCCATTAACTCGTCATTTACATTAGGTATATCTCCTAATGCTATCCCTCCCCCCACCCCTCCTCACAATAGGATCCGGTGTGTGATGATCCCCTTCCTGTGTCCAAGTGATCTCATTGTTCACTTCCCACCTATGAGTGAGAACATGCGGTATTTGGTTTCCCGTTCTTGCGATAGTTTGCTGAGAATGATGGTTTCCAGCGGCATCCATGTCCCTACAAAGGACACGAACTCATCCTTTTTTATGGCTGCGTAGTATTCCATGGTGTATATGTGCCACATTTTCTTCATCCAGTCTGTCACTGATGGACATTTGGGTTGATTTCAAGTCTTTGCTATTGTGAATAGTGCTGCAATAAACATACGTGTGCATGTGTCTTTATAGCAGCATGACTTATAATCCTTTGAGTATATCCCCAGTAGTGGGATGGCTGAGTCAAATGGTATTTCTGGTTCTAGATCCATGAGGAATTGCCACACTGTTTTCCACAATGGTTGAACTTGTTTACAGTCCCACCAACAGTGTAAAAGTGTTCCTATTTCTCCACATCCTCTCCAGCACCTGTTGTTTCCTGGTTTTTAATGATTGCCATTCTAACTGGTGTGAGATGGTATCTCATTGTGGTTTTGATTTGCATTTCTCTGATGGCGAGTGATGAGCATTTTTTCATGTGTCTGTTGGTTGTATGAATGTCTTCTTTTGAGAACTGTCTGTTCATATCCTTTGCCCACTTTTCGATGGTTTTTTTTTTTTTTTTTTTTTTTGTAAATTTGAGTTCTTTATAGGTTCTGGATATTAGGGCTTTGTCAGATGAGTAGACTGCAAAAATTTTCTCCCATTCTGTAGGTTGCCTGTTCACTCTGATGGTAGTTTCCTTTGCTGTGCAGAAGCTCTTTAGTTTAATGAGATCCCATTTGTCAATTTTGGCTTTTGTTGCCGTTGCTTTTGGTGTTTTAGACATGAAGTCCTTGCCCATACCTATGTCCTGAATGGTATTACCTAGGTTTTCTTCTAGGGTTTTTATGGTTTTAGCTCTAACATTTAAGTCTCTAATCCATCTTGAATTAGTTTTCATATAAGGAGTAAGGAAAGGATCCAGTTTCAGCTTTCTACTTGTGGCTAGCCAGTATTCCTAGCACCATTTATTAAATAGGGAATCCTTTCCCCATTTCTTGTTTCTCTCAGGTTTGTCAAAGATCAGATGGCTGTAGATGTGTGGTATTATTTCTGAGGGCTCTGTTCTGTTCCATTGGTCTATATCTCTGTTTTGGTACCAGTACCATGCTGTTTTGGTTACTGTAGCCTTGTAGTATAGTTTGAAGTCAGGTAGCATGATGCCTCCAGCTTTATTCTTTTGGCTTAGGATTGTCTTGGCAATGCAGGCTCTTTTGTGGTTCCATATGAACTTTAAAGCAGTTTTTTCCAATTCTGTGAAGAAAGTCATTGGTAGCTTAATGGGAATGGCATTGAATCTATAAATTACCTTGGGCAGTATGGCCATTTTCACAATATTGATTCTTCCTATCCATCAGCATGGTATGTTCTTCCATTTGTTTGTGTCCTCTTTGATTTCACTGAGCACTGGTTTGTAGTTTTCCTTGAAGAGGTCCTTGACATCCCTTGTAAGTTGAATTCCTAGGAATTTTATTCTCTTTGAAGCTATTGTGAATGGGAGTTCATTCATGATTTGGCTCTCTGTTTGTCTGTTACTGGTATATAAGAATGCTTGTGATTTTTGCACATTGATTTTGTATCCTGAGACTTTGCTGAAGTTGCTTATCAGCTTAAGGAGATTTTGGGCTGAGATGATGGGGTTTTCTAAATACACAATCATGTCATCTGCAAACAGGGACAATTTGACTTCTTTTCCTACCTGAATACCCTTGATTTATTTCTTTCGCCTGATTGCCCTAACCAGAACTTCCAACACTATGTTGAATAGGAGTGGTGAGAGAGGACATCCCTGTCTTGTGCCAGTTTTCAAAGGGAATGCTTCCAGTTTTTGCCCATTCAGTATGATATAGGCTATGGGTTTGTCATAAATAGCTCTTATTATTTTGAGATACGTTTCATCAATACCGAATTTATTGAGAGTTTTTAGCATGAAGGACTGTTGAATTTTGTCAAAGGCCTTTTCTGCATCTGTTGAGATAATCATGTGGTTTTTGTCTTTGGTTCTGTTTATATGCTGGATTACATTTATTGATTTGCATATGTTGAACCAGCCTTGCATCCCAGGGATGAAGCCCACTTGATCTTGGTGGATAAGCTTTTTGATGTGTTGCTGGATTCGGTTTGCCAGTATTTTATTGAGGATTTTTGCATTGATGTTCATCAGGGATATTGGTCTAAAATTCTCTTTTTTTGTTGTATCTCTGTCAGGCTTTCATATCAGGATGATGTTGGCCTCATAAAATGAGTTAGGGAGGATTCCCTCTTTTTCTATTGATTGGAATAGTTTCAAAAGGAATGGTACCAACTCCTCCTTGTACCTCTGGTAGAATTCGGCTGTGAATCCGTCTGGTCCTGGACTTTTTTTGGTTGGTAGGCTATTAATTATTGCCTCAATTTCAGAGCCTGTTATTCGTCTATTCAGGGATTCAACTTCTTCCTGGTTTAGTCTTGGGAGAGTGTAAGTGTCCAGGAGATTATCCATTTCTTCTAGGTTTTCTAGTTTATTTGCACAGAGGTGTTTATAGTATTCTCTGATGGTAGTTTGTATTTCTGTGGGGTCGGTGGTGATATCCCCTTTATCTTTTTTTGTGTGTCTATTTGACTCTTCTGTCTTTTCTTCTTTATTAGTCTTGCTAGTGGTCTATCAATTTTGTCGATCTTTTGAAAATCCAGCTCCTGGATTCATCGATTTTTTGGAGGGTTTTTTGTGTCTCTATCTCCTTCGATTCTGCTCTGATCTTAGTTATTTCTTGCCTTCTGCTAGCTTTGGAATGTGTTTGCTCTTGCTTCTCTATTCTTTTAATTGTGATGTTATGGTGTCAATTTTAGATCTTTCCTGGTTTCTCTTGTGGGCATTTAGTGCTATAAATTTCCCTCTACGTACTGCTTTAAATGCTTCCCAGAGATTCTGGTATGTTGTGTCTTTGTTCTCATTGGTTTCAAAGAACATCTTTATTTCTGCCTTCATTTCATTATGTACCCAGTAGTCATTCAGGAGCAGGTTGTTCAGTTTCCATGTAGTTGAGCGGTTTTGATTGAGTTTCTTAGTCCTGAGTTCTAGTTTGATTGCACTGTGGTCTGAGAGACCGATTGTTATAATTTCTGTTCTTTTACATTTGTTGAGGTGTGCTTTACTTCCAATTATGTGGTAAATTTTGGAATAAGTGTGATGTGGTGCTGAGAAGAAAGTATATTCTGTTGATTTGTGGTGGAGAGTTCTGTAGATGTCTATTAGGCCCACTTGAGTTGAGTTCAAATCCTAGATATCCTTATTAACTTTCTGTCTCGTTAGTCTGTCTAATGTTGACAGTGGGATGTTAAAGTCTCTCATTATTATTGTGTGGGAGTCTAAGTCTCTTTGTAAGTCTCTAAGGACTTGTTTTATGAATCTGGGTGCTCCTGTATTGGGTGCATATATATTTAGGATAGTTAGCTCTTCCTGATGAATTGATCCCTTTACCATTATGTAATGGCCTTCTTTGTCTCTTTTAATCTTTGATGGTTTAAATTCTGTTTTATCAGAGACTAGGATTGCAACCCCTGCTTTTTTTTGCTTTCCATTTGCTTGGTATATCTTCCTCCATCCCTTTATTTTGAGCCTATGTGTGTCTCTGCATGTGAGATGGGTCTCCTGAATACAGCAAACTGATGGGTCTTGACTCTTTATCCAATTTGCCAGTCTGTATCTTTTAATTGGAGCATTTAGTCCATTTACATTTAAGGTTAATATTGTTATATGTGAACTTGATCCTGTCATTATGATATTAGCTGGTTATTTTGTTCGCTAGTTGATGCAGTTTCTTCCTAGCATCGATGGACTTTACATTTTGACATGGTTTTGCAATGGCTGATACCTCTTCTTCCTTTCCATGTTTAGTGCTTCCTTCAGGATCTCTTGTAGGGCAGGCCTGGTGGTGACAAAATCTCTAAGCATTTGCTTGTCTGTAAAGGATTTTATTTCTCCTTCACTTATGAAACTTAGTTTGGCTACATATGAAATTCTGGGTTGAAAATTCTTTCCTTTAAGAATGTTGAATATTGGCCCCCACTCTCTTCTGGCTTGGAGATTTTCTGCCGAGAGATCTGCTGTTAGTCTGATGGGCTTCCCTTTGTGTGTAATCCGACCTTTTCTCTCTGGCTGCTCTTAACATTTTTTCCTTCATTTCAACTTTTGTGAATCTGACAATTATGTGTCTTGGAGTTGCTCTTCTCGAGGAGTATCTTTGTGGCATTCTCTGTATTTCCTGAATTTGAGTGTTGGCCTGCCTTACTAGGTTGGGGAAGTTCTCCTGGATGATATCCTGCAGCGTGTTTTCCAACTTGGTTCCATTTTCCCCGTCACTTTCAGGCACACCAATCAGACGTAGATTTGGTCTTTTCACATAATCCCATATTTCTTGGAGGCTTTGTTCATTTCTTTTTCCTCTTTTTTCTCTACACTTCTCTTCTCATTTCATTTCATTCATTTGATCTCCAATTGCTGATACTCTTTCTTCCAGTTGATCAAGTCGGTTACTGAAGCTTGTGCATTTGTCACGTAGTTCTCATGTTATGGTTTTCATCCTATCAGTTCTTTTAAGGTCTTCTCTGCATTGATTATTCTAGTTATCCATTCATTCATTCTTTTTTCAAGGTTTTTAGTTTCTTTGCGCTGGTTACATAGTTCCTCCTTTAGCTCTGAGAAGTTTGATTGAGTGAAACCTTCTTCTCTCAACTTGTCAAAGTCATTCTCCATCCAGTTTTGTTCCATTGCTGGTGATGAGCTGCATTCCTTTGGAGGGGGAGATGTGCTCTTATTTTTTGAATTTCCAGCTTTTCTGTCTTGCTTTTTCCCCATCTTTGTTGTTTTATCTGCCTTTGGTCTTTCATGATGGTAATGTACTGATGGGGCTTTGGTGTGGGTGTCCATTCTGTTTGTTAGTTTTCCTTTTAACATTCAGGACCCTCAGCTGTAGGTCTGTTGGAGTTTGCTTGAGGTCCACTCCAGACCCTGTTTGCCTGGGTATCAGCAGCAGAGGCTGCAGAAGATAGAATATTGCTGAACAGCGAATGTTGCTGTCTGATTCTTGTTCTGGAAGCTTCGTTTCAGGGGTGTACCCCGCCGTGTGAGGTGTGAGGTGTCGGTCTGCACCTAGTGGGGGATGTCTCCCAGTTAGGCTACTCAGGGGTCAGGGACCCACTTGAGCTGGCAGTCTGTCCATTCTCAGATCTTAACTTCTGTGCTGGGAGATCCATTGCTCTCTTCAAAGCTGTCAGACAGGGGCATTTACCTCTGCTGAGGTTTCTGCTGCTTTTTGTTTAGCTATGCCCTGTCCCCAGAGGAGGATGTACAGAGGCAGGCCGGCGTCCTTGAGCTCTGGTGGGCTCCACCCAATTTGAGCTTCCTGGAGGCTTTGTTTACCTACTTAAGCCTCAGCAATGGCCGGCGCCCCTCCCCCAGCCTCACTGCCGCTTTGCAGTTAGATCTCAGACTGCTGTGCTAGCAATGAGGGAGGCTCCGTGTGAGTGGAACCCTCTGGGCCAGGTGTGGGATATAATCTCCTGGTGTGCTGTTTGCTAAGACCCTTGGTAAAGCGCAGTATTAGAGTGGGAGTTACCCAATTTTCCAGGTGTTGTGTGTCTCAATTTCCTTTGACTAGGAAAAGGAATTCCCTTCCCCCTTGTGCTTCCCAGGTGAGGTGATGCCTCGCCCTGCTTTAGCTCTCGCTGGTTGGCCTGCACCTGCGGACCAGCACCGACTGTCTGACATGCCCCAGTGAAATGAACCCGGTACCTCAGTTGAAAATGCAGAAATCACCCGTCTTCTGTGTCACTCACCCTGGGAGCTGGAGGTTGGAGGTGTTCCTATTCGGCCATCTTGGGAGCGCCCCCGGGGATCCTTCTTTATTACAATTTTCACAGTTGTTGGCCTGGTATTTGCTTTAATTTATTTAGGATTTAATTTTGGAGAAAATTCTGTGGCAGGTATGCTATCTGTATTTTTACATTTTAAATACTGGGAATAATTTTCTTGCTTACTTCCAACAATCCTGTCTTTTATAATAACCAGATGTTATGGAGTCATCACTTGCTTCTTGTAGGCTTGTGACATTTTCCTGCCCTTTTATAGACGTTCTGATTTTCGACACTCTGAACACTTTTGACCTAGTTAGTTATAACTTTCTCTGGTGCCTAATTTTCTGCAATGTTCCCTTTAAACTTTTGACCCTGTTTGTGGATGGTAGTGCTTATATTAAGTACAGAATTTGATAATCACAGTGTAGCATTCAGATATTTTTGTTACTACTCATCCCATCAGTCTATTGCTTGGGGCTTTTTTCCCTCTAATGTGGATCATCATTGGAAGTCTGTGCCATATTGTATCTCATTTTGAACTGCAGAACTGAGAATGTATCATTATGTACTGAAATTCTTGGACTCTTCTCCTGAAACCTATTCCATTTCATCTCACAACTGCATTTATTATACAGTAATGTAATTACATACATCATTCTCATGGGGATTTGAAATATTCACTTCAAGTGTCTGGAAGCAGTAGAGATATTTTCACCAAGGTTTTAAAAATAGTTAAAGCTATCAGCATCTAAACATTGTATACCAACCTAGGACATAGATTCTATGCTTAAATAAGAGTAATACTTCACAGGAAGGACCAACAAAAACTGAACTTTTGTGATACTGCCTGTAGCAGAGGGTTTGCATGGCTAACTGCAATTTTTATTATACAGACCTGCCTACATCCTTAGAGATTTGTAGCATTTGGAAGCACTTTTATCCTGACTTCCTGTCTAATAATCTAAAGAACATCTGACAATTGCAGAGAGCTTTGCATCCCAAAGGGCCTTACAAACTACACATGTGCTGGAATTAACTTACCTCAACACTGAAAGGCATCTTGCTCTAATGAATGAGTCTAGGGAACCTTTCATGACCACAACTAGCCAGACCTTTGAGTTCCTGACTCATTCTAGAGGCAAAGGCAATGCATACTTCATTTTTGCAACCGTTTGATTCTGCACTGTCATAAAAGAAAAAGATCATATACTCAAACTGGATAACAGCACCTAGAAGATATTTTTTGAAATATATCAGCTTTCTCTTTGTATAGGAGGTTTGTGCAGACCTTAGGGTGGATATGGCTATGATATCATGCACCTTCTCTGAAGCAGTTGCTTCACTAGATCATATTTCTATATAACCTTTTCCTTCTTCTGAAATACAGTCCTATTTTTAGAATCAGGTAGCATGCCAGTCACCATAAATCCTATTCCAGCTTTATTACCAACTATCTTTTAAATTTTGGCCCCTATGCCCACCCCACTCCTTTGTATTTTAAGGCAGTTGTAAGTAGGGAAATCTTAAAATTAGGAGAGATATTAGTAGTGGTTACAGTTTCTATTTACTGAGCACTCACTTTATTACTTAAAATAACACTAAATGCTATAACAAATAATTTTAAGAGTTCCAATGGAATAGAATTTGTTGCTCTTGTAAAGTTCAATAGGTGAAGGAATTAGCATAGGAATTCAATAGGAAAATGTTTGATCTAGTAATTTAAAAACCCAGGTTATTGGAGGCTCTTGCACCTTCACCTAGTAGCACTGACTTCCACGTAGCAGCTATGGAAAGAATGAAGGATTTTGCAAGAGGTTTTTATAGGCCAGATCTGGAATTGGCATACATTATATCTACCTACATTACAATAGCCACAACTTCATAAAATTATCATCCTTCACTGTAATTCGAGGCTGAGAAATATAGACTAAGTGTCTGCCTAGGAGGATAGGAAAATAGATTTGGTGAACAGAAATCCCAGTTCTGCCATACTTAGTATGTACCAGTTATATGTTAAATACTAATTTTACTTACATTATGTTTATTCCCACAGAAGCTCTACAGGAATGCTTTTATTATACTCATTTAATAGATGCAAGAAAATTGTGGCTCAAACTGGTGATGCAACTGCTCCAGAGTAATTTAGCTTGTAAGAAGCAGAGCTTGAATTTGTACCGAGGTCTGATGCCAAAGTTTATGTAAATAATCAGGTTCAAGTTACCTGTAAATAGTTAAGAACATGTGCTTAAATATATTATATTCTTCAGCACTCCTTCCCCAGAATGGAAGCTTTATAACTTTCTTTGATAACCTATACCAATGTCTCGTCATTTGATGATTAAAATGTTCTTCCTTATGTGTTATATAAAGCACATTTGGTACTACTTATTTTAGAATATGTGGAAAAACGTAAGGAAGAAAATATAAACCTCTCACAATACTACTACCCAGCAACAATCTGTTGATATACAATGGTATTTCTGGTTATTTAAATACATTTTGTTGTACAGGATTAAATCCTACTATACATATTGCATTTCAACATACTTCTTTTGTAAACTAAAGAGCCTACCATGAATACGTCTCCATTTCATAAGATACTCTTCCAAAATATCACTTTTTACTAATAATGACTGCAAAATATTCCATTCTTAGCCTGTGCCATAATTTATTCTACCAATAACTTCTGCACATTTCAGTTGTGTACAACTTTTTGAAATTTTTTTTAAGATACTGATACAAAGATACTAAATGATGTCATGTATATCTTGCCTCATTTGAAAGATGAGGGTGACATCTGGTCCATTTTTGGTCTTATATAATTTCTCCAAGATCAGCACATTATTTGCATATGGATCTCAGGTGTGGTGAGACGTGAGATAGTTTTGATAAAAGTCTTTTGGGAACCTTAGAGAAAACTAGGCTATTAATCAAGTTTCTTTTAGTACAAAGAAGCATAGAGAGCTGTGAGAATTTCTGTGAAAAATACAGAATGAAAGATACCTTTTTACAAAAAAAAAAGAAAAACAATTTAATGTCATGTAGCTTTATAAAGTGGATCAATATCACTAACTTGCCATGGGTAGAAGAAGCTAATTGATTTTGCTGCCACCTGTGAGCACAGGTAAGCAGCAGGCCTCATACTGCTTATTGGCCGCCTTGACAGGGTATGTGTTTGTTTAACATTAGCAAACTCAAGAAAAATTATCTTAGTCTCACATTGCTTTATTACTCCTAATGGCTTGTTTCAACAAACAATTCAGCCCTGTGGAACAGACTGGATGACTAATGTTGTCTGTCAGCACAGACTCTGGCAGAATGCTGTTTTCAACATCAAGGGAAACAGTTGCTGAGCTGTCCGTGGAATGCGTGACACCACAGAATACTTGTCACTATGGAGTTTACACCATTTGAGTTGGAGGTAGACCACACTCCCAACACATTTAAAATATGACCAAACCTACACACACACACACACACACACACACACACACACACACACACACACTGTTTACTCCATGAACAGAGATTATATCCTTACAAGTGTAATCTCTGAGGTAATAGAAATATTTTCTAATCCAGTAAAGTATCAGAATATTCTCACATACTGTTGTCGGGGAGGGCACATAAATTGGAACAAACTTACAGAAGGCAATTGGGAAGTATTTATTAACATTTAAAATATACTATGCGATAACCCAGAAGTTTTACCTATAAGATTCTATTATTAGACAAAAATTATAGCAAAACAGATAAGTAAAAATATTTATGTACAAAGGAAGCCATTGGAATATTGTTTGTAATAGCAAAACAAAATAAAACAAAAACCAAACAAAAACTAGTAAGAACTTAAATGTCCCTTAATAGAAGAATGATACAGCTATTCAGTGGAATACCAAGTACCATGCCCTTATAACAGAGTGAAATAGAGCTATATGTGCTGATCTGGATCTATGTATGTAGATCTGACTATCTACATCTTATTGTTAAATGGGAAATGGAAATTGTAATATGATCCCATTTTTGTAAATAAAACAAATATTCTTACATATCTATAGCTAAACATGTTTATGTTTACATTAATGCCAATATAAATATATTTTATGCCTATAAAATCATAGAGAAAAAATAAGAAGGACAAAAACCAAACTTGTAGCAAGGCTTTCCTTTGAGGGGTAGGAATGAAAGAACTTGAGCTGTGAGGGTCTGGGTTTTACCACACATACACATACAAACTTAGTATATACATACATAAAATCCCTACCTACATACCTACACCATTCATAAGCCAGAGTATTTGATGAGAGTAATCAGTCCTTCTGGGTGAATAGAAACTAATTTTTTTTCTCAAATAGTAGAAAAAATTCTGATAGTTGTACTTTACAACTAAAAGGGATTAGATATGAGCTCAGTAAAGTACTAAATATTAGAACTCGCCTATTTGAACTGGAATTTACTTTTGAATGATATTGACGATAGAGAATCACAGATTCATACATTTTGCTCCAATACTTACTTGCTGTGAACGAAGCTCATCACTACTGCAGGAAACATCAAAAATACCATGTGCAAAATATATACAATTTTTACTTATCAATTAAAAATAAAACACAAAAGTACAAAACAAAATACCACATGCAGAAAATCTACTTTCTGGGACCAAGTGATTATGTCCTGGGTGGCCCATCCTACATACTACAAAAGTTTAATACAATTGTCCTGCTTTCTTGACACATCATGGAGATAGGTTGGCTTGCTTTCATTGCTAGTATAGAAAGATATGGAGTAATAGAGACTTGACTTACAGATAAACTACAAGTACGCATATGGTCATGTATTTATTGGATAATCTCAATATGGATCTTCGAGTCCTCATAAGAGTGGTATTTGGCAAGGAGTTTCCCTTGGGAGATGTCATCTTTCATTTAGATGTATAAAGTGATTAGATATAATTGAGCTACTAGTAATAATATTACTGACAGTTAAACTTGATTGAGGGCATTTTATGCACTGCAAACACTATCTGAAATAACTTATCACAGCTGTATGAAATAGTTGCTATAATTATTCCTAACTCATAGACGTGAAACTAGAGCTTAGAGAAGTAAGGTAACTTGTCAAAAATCACATGGTAAATTAGCAGTTAAGTAGGATTTCAAACCCAGGTCTGTTGAACTCCAAATCCTACGCCTTTAATTACTGAGTTCCATATACTGCTTCAATAGTAGGTACATTATTTGATGGCTATTATGGATTAAATATCCTTTCACAAGTTTACAGAGGGATCTAAGAGCAATTTATAGCATTGTTTTTATATATTTTGATTAACACTTTGGGAACATAAGTGATGAATACTCTAGAAATTGCTTCCTTTATGTTTGTATAGTTATCATTTCTATTATAAAGAGATGTTCCAGGAGGATTTACATTGTGTTTTGGCTCTCATTAGCTTAACTTTTAGTCAGCTACATTTAGAAACCATTTAAAAGCCAATAAATGGGTAGCTTTATTGAAATAAAATAACAATCAAGTTTGAAAATAAAAATCTTGGTTATAATTCCAGGACTGCCATTTACTCAGTTGGACAAGTCATTTAACTTCATTGAGCCTAAGTTTACCTGTCATAGTTAATATGGTTGGCCTGGCTGGTGACATTTGTCCTTTCCCTTTTTTGCCAGTTTCTAACCCTCGATATACTTAGAACCTTCATTCTGTCTCCAGATTCCCATTCCATCCCTCTATCCCTTGCCTTGTGCCTTGGAAGTCTGATCTTTATGATTACATTAAAGGACTTGTCTGCCTTCTGGCTTCATTTTAGATTAGGACAATGGGGAAGACTGGAAGAAGTTCTATCAGATGAAGGGAAGACAGTGAGGTTAGGTTATTCTTCTTCCTCCTTTTCTGTGCGATCACCGTGGACTAGCTGCATCTTGTCAAGAGGCCTCATAGCCACTTCATCTCAATGTTGTTGTCATCATCCACTCCTCTGGCCCATTTAGACCTAAAAGTGGCTCACTTCACCTCTTACTAGCCCCAAGATTTTGCCTTATCCTTTCTTGTGGTATTCCCCATACACTGCTCGTATCTTTGGAAATACTCCCTCTTTCAAACTCTCCTCAGAATATCCAGTTCATGTGATCTGACTGGTTTTATGCCCAGATTCTGATTGATGCAGCTGTACATCTCTCTGTAAATTGTGTGCTCAGTTAAAGAAGATGTTTTTTACAGAGAAAAGTTAATTGTTTT
Organism: Macaca nemestrina; assembly: GCF_043159975.1. Classification (NCBI taxonomy): domain Eukaryota; kingdom Metazoa; phylum Chordata; class Mammalia; order Primates; family Cercopithecidae; genus Macaca; species Macaca nemestrina. The sequence continues at coordinate 55,528,580 of NC_092145.1, forward strand.
TAGATTAAGGGCATACGAGTAACAGATACTTATTTTTTATTGATGCATAATATTTATACATATTTATGGGATACATATGATGTTTTGATACATGTGTAGAATGTGATGATCAAATCCGGGTATTTAAGATAGCTATCACCTCAAACATTTATCATTTCTTTGTATTGGGAACATTTCAAATTTTCTAGCTATTTTAAAATATATAATATATTGTTGCTAGCTATAGTCACCCTTCTATGCTAGTGAGCAGTAGAACTTACTCCTTCTGTCTAAATGCATGTTTGTATCCATTAACCAACCTCCTTTTTCCCTCACTTACGTACACACCCTTCCCAGTCTCTACTAACTATCATTCTTTTGATAGTATCTCCAAGCAAATGTTTAAGGCCCAAATTGTTACTTTACCTGGAGCTTTTCTTCTTTCCATTGTATCACTTTCATTCCCTGGAAAACCCCTACTCTTCCAATATAATAGAAGAAGCTTATTGCCTGACTGAACTCAGTGTGGCAAAACGGCCCTGTGAAAGCTTAGGCCTTCACATTTTTTTTCATGAAGAATTCGAATCTCTCTTAATCAAAAGTGTGTCACTCAACTATGTTGTGACTAGATAAGCAAGGTTTATCTCTGGTCATTAATTGTCTATCATGTTACACATTGGTGCAAAGCCCTGATTCAACTTTTTTCTACAAAATGCTTTTGTAATTGATTACTATGTCTTATGTACTTGTGAGAAGCAACCTGGTAGAAAAAAATAGACAACTTTTACATGTATAGTTTGTCAGAGTTTCATTTCTAGAAATGCTAAAGATGATCTCTTCCCTGTCAATTCATAAAATTTTAGGAAGCTTAATATATATCATGATATTAACCTGCTACATAAACTATTGTACTACCCAGGTGTTTGTGATGCTGCTGCTGTAGCTGCTACTGATTATGCTAAAATAAACTTCCCCACTGTGCTTATCTTTCAGATTTTGAGTTTTGGGTGGGAGATAACAACCAGTAATTATAGGCTATGTACTGTGCTATCATTTTAAATACATCATGAATTTCTTACTAACTGAAACATAGCACTAGACCATATTTCTTTCTTTTTGCAAGACCATAAGTATTGTAAAACAAGTTATAAACCAGTTCAGAAAAGAGGTAAATTGTGGTCTATCCTAATTCAAAGATAGATTATCTACTTATTGGATACATTTACTAAAACAAGAAATCTATTTCATTTAGTCGTGATTTTCTAATTTTTTTTTTCTCCAGATTAAAAAAAAAAATCTCTTTCCCTAGGCATGGACAGATGAAAATGTGTTCTAGGAAAGTTTTCGGAAAAAAATTCCAAGTAAACTGTCATTTGGGAGCCTCCAAGGCTGGGGTGGCAAAGATGGTGAAAGGACCCTTTCCCTTAGGTTGACATAGTACTGGAGATGCCAAAGTTACTGGGATGATCCAGATGTTTGTGCAGCAGGGATTTTCTATTGTTATTATTTTTCTTTATTCAATATGCCTTCTACCTCCTGATAGATATCATGGAAACAGGCCAGTAGATAAGAAGTTCTAAGACAAGAGCAATTGTGAAATATCTGACAATTAGAGCAGCAGCACATGTAGCTGAGTTTAATGTTTTCATTATAATAATCAAGACAAACAGATCATTATTTTGTATAAATTAACTTTTTCACATCTTTAAAAATTTTATGTACCTAATTTGTTTCCTTATTATTTTAATGTTGGAACATTTGACAGTTGAACCTAAGGTATTTCCCACCAAAGATAGTTCTTAAAGTGTTTGAAAAATACTATGCACCTGCAGGTAAATTATGTACTATTCCTGACTTGAGATGGATTATTGAGACAAAAATAATTTTAAAACCAATAGCATGTTGGTTGATAATCAGAGACAACACTGATTGTAACAACTAGGTAGACATTTAAGCATAATGTGATTAGTTCAAAAGAAATTAAACTGTAGGAACTTTCAATGGACTTTGTATTGTTGAAGTGCTATTTTGTATAATTGCAAAATTTTATGTAAATGAAGAAGGGTAGTATAAGATAGCCACAAGTCAAAGTTTACATTTCCAAAGTCTAGTGATACTGGGAAGAAGAGAAGAAAATGTGTGAAAGATAAGAAAATGTGCTGGGCGTGCAGGTGGCAGAAACATTCTCAAAGATTCCTGCCAGAGAGTCAGGGGAGACAAAGCTATGAAATAGTAAGATTGCATTTCTTTCAAATCTGCATATTCTGCAGCCCTTAAGCCATTACCTGCAGCTGAGGAGTTCCAATAAAAGTGATTTAAAAACTCATTCTGGGCCGGGCGCGGTGGCTCAAGCCTGTAATCCCAGCACTTTGGGAGGCCGAGACGGGCGGATCACGAGGTCAGGAGATCGAGACCATCCTGGCTAACACGGCGAAACCCCGTCTCTACTAAAAACACAAAAAATTAGCCGGGCGAGGTGGCGGCGCCTGTGGTCCCAGCTACTCGGGAGGCTGAGGCAGGAGAATGGCGGGAACCCGGGAGGCGGAGCTTGCAGTGAGCTGAGATCTGGCCACTGCGCTCCAGCCTGGGCGACAGAGCGAGACTCCGTCTCAAAAAAAAAAAAAAAAAAAACACCTCATTCTGGCTGCCTCCAGATGCCAGCCTCCTGGGGTTGCCACCACGCATTATTTAATATGAACTTGATGGTTTCAATCCCCTTCCTGATGCCTGATTCAGCTCTTCTATAGGCAGCCCCTTCTGTCTGTAACTGACAAGATGTTGCTAATGACTGGAAATGTTAAAACATATTTCCTATTAGTTTTCATTATTTATTTCTTTTACATTTTTCCTGAATATATGTTTTCCTGAAATTAGGATGAAATCTGGCTTCTTTGGATTCCATTTTAGCTTGACACCTGACAGAATATCCTGTCAAAAGAATTAAATATGACCTTGATACAAGAGATCTCTTGCTTTGGAAGAAGAAAATCTGTTTCGCATAGTTTCTGAATTAGAATTTATGTCAGTAACAGAATATTAGTTCTGGAAGCAGGTGTGGTATTTTTTCTTCTTTAAATTTTAAAATAGACCATTCACATTTATACAACTACAAATAATCTTATCTGGTATTACTTACCAATCCATTATCACTGGAAGATTAATTAACTGGGAGCAGTAAGGAGGAATATCTTGTCAAGTTGTGCTGTAATTATTGGTTTACATGTCTGCCCCTCTCACCTTGAGTTCTAGGAGGTCAGGGATGCTTCTTGTTTACTTTTGTAAACCCACACTGCCTGGTCTATCAAAGGTGCTCATTCAATAAATGCTGGGTAAATAAATGAGTGGTTCTGGTAAAATATTCTTTTTTGTAGGTTTAGTTTTATATCACACAGAGTTTTACATCTGTGTTTGACCATATTGCTTCACACTTTGCATCAAATAGGTCCTGACCTTCGTATCATATCTTGGCTGATATTAATCTGATACCTACAAAGATGTTTCTGTCTTTGTTCTATAATCACTCACATTTCAGTCTTTGAAATGAATCACAAACAAATATTAACCAGAATTTTAAAATCTAGACTTTTTTTTTCTATTGGACACAGCACATATCTATATAATAAGGAAAGCCAGGTGTACAGCTTCCTTCCAATGTGAGTTTGTTCTGCCAATGCCCTTTTTAAAAATGCCTATGCATCTGTGATGGGAATTGAATCTATAAAGCTCCATGATTCTAGGCAAAAAACTTTAATTTTCTTCATTGAGTAGCGCCCCAAAACTTTGTTATTTAAAAGTCCCTCTCTCCATGAATGTGTCCTGTCTCCTATCATCATATATTTTCCACAAATGCATCACATATGGTTTTCACTTGCTGCTTTTCTGCTACTTTGCTGTTTCATTCACCCTTATATGTGGGCTACAGTATCATCCTTTGTTTTTAGATATACTAGTTTTGAGAAATCAATGAATATACTCCCTTATGACTTTTGAAAAAAGTCAACTTTTATGGTGTAAGGGCCAAGAATAAATAAAACTAAATTAAATGTAATATAGTCCCCACAATACTCTTGAGCAATATATAATGCAACATTTAAAAAAATAAAGAGTAATCATTCTCTTTCCCAAAATATTATTTTTCTTATCAAACTGAAAATAGCTGCCCTGTATTTACCTTCATTGCTTTCTCGTCTTTCCTTTAGACTTTTTTGATAAGGAGATGCTTGTGAGTCTAAAAGGAAGAAAAAATTACCTACGTATCTAGTTTTATATCAGGAATATTGTAAGATCCCTGTTTTCTAATCCTATTTCTTATTACTCAACTTGAATACCTATTTGTGTATGCAGAATGATTACTGCCTATAATACTTAGAAAGTAGGGCTGCAATTTTGCTGGCAAATTGTGCCTTGACAGGTTCCACATACCTCTTTTTAATTAATATCTTTCATTTTAAAAAGAAGCATGCAGACAAATAGCAAAGAAATAAACAAATGAGCTTTGCATGCAAGTTTATCTTTGTCCATTTAAATTATTCTGAATACAAATGCCAAGTTGAAATATTTTTGATGGTTTGCTTTTCAGTGGCTCTGGTCACAACAAAAGCAATAATGGTACAGTGAAGCCAGTTCCAAGCCCTTGAGTGTCTTCTCTCTCTTCAGTATTCCTCTTTGCGAGTTTGGCATTTCATCTATGCTAATCAGATCTATCTTGCATTGACAGGTGGTGAGTGTGTACTCTGATTCCAACCTACTTAGCATAATTGTAGTATTTAGTGCAATTTCTTAGATATTATTTGATATTATGTTAATAAGTGAATTACCAAAAGTGAGCCAATCATTTTGTAGTTCTCGCCATTCTTTATTAAAAAAACAAAAAAAAAACAAAAAACCTCATCTTGGTTCTCCATGCTAGTCTCAGGGGATGTATTATTTACAATCCAGGCATACTATTAACAAATCATGTAATATAAAAATTAGAAATTGTTTTACTTTTCAAATCCACTGAGGAAGGACATACTACAAATACTGTACTACAAATATTGTATGTTTCTAGACATTTCATAGTGGATACCCAAATCTTTTCTAAGTACTGAATTGATAGTCTATGTGCTACACTGCCTGCCTATATTCTAAAGTTTCATGTATGTCTATAAATACCTTAATTCTTTGCTATAATTTTGATTCCTATGAACATTTAACAGAGCAGCAGAAAGGTGTGTAAGTAAAACAAGATTGTTTCCTCCACTTAAGATGAACTATGGTAAAGATGAAAAGGTGGTTGTGTGGTTGAGTGTCAGTAACGGTCTTTGAAAGCCCTTGTGAACATATAAATAATGCCAACATTTTGAGATATAGGCTGATGAAGGCTGGTAGGTTGTCATTTGTGTTCAATTGATATGAAGGGAAAAATTGAAAACGTGAAAAGGAAATTTGGAACATATATATACATTATATATACATATATACACACACACACACATATATAATATTTGAAGAGTTAAATTTTGTCTTCTTTTCTAAGTGTATGTTTAAGCGTAAAATCTCATTGATGTATATGCCAACACAAGAGTAATGCCCTTTAATTAACAAGCAGTTCTAGGAAACCACTGCAAAAATCAGTGTGTACCAAGTGGTGTATCTCCAATTTTTTAATTATACCCAGGAATTTATGGGGTAACCAAATCTTTTATATATAGGCCACTAGGAGAAAGGATTCTGGGCCACCTGAATGGGCATAGCGGAAATTTGCTGTGTGTTTTTGGCTGTTCATCATCCAATTCTTCACTGTGTAATGTACTAATTGGACATAGTACCCACCTTTCGTACAAAAATCAAAGACTGGAGACTTCTTTCCTAGCCTTCTGGCAGCCAGATTATGGGTATATAAGCCAGGCTCAGCTAATTGGATGCTATCATCCCAGACTATGAATCTAAATTGCGTAACACAAGGATGGAATAATGATTAGAATTGATTTGGCATAGTTGTTATCATGTCTAGCGGTAATAATAGTAGTGCATAGAGGAGGTGGAGGCCTAAAAATATTGGTGGCTCTGTCCTGGCCTGGTCGTTCTGGCTAAAAGGTTATTAGTTTTATTTATTTGTTTGTTTGTTTTGCTTCTTATCCTTCCAAAGCTTATTTGGTTCCTTCCAGTCTTAGAAGTCTGTTTTCTCAGCCAATATAATAGTACCCTTATAACCTTCCAACGAATCCTTTTTTATTTCCTAGGATAGTTACAGTTCATTACTATTACTACCAGATAAGAATAATGACAGATACCATATATTGCTTCCCAATGTCTCTGCACTAGTGGATGTTTGACAAGCTGCAGATCATATCTTCTGGCGATTGCAGGAACCCATTGTGACCAATTTAATATCTATGAGGAAACTGGTACATTTGGCATAACAAAGGAGATATGTAAAATTTACTAAAATGATATCATTGTTTACATTTTGTAGAATTTTTTTTTTACATGAAAGAAAGAGTGTAGAAAAGTATTTGGTAATAATAGATGTAGGTTGATCTAGAGGGCATGATCTTAAGAAACGGGTGGTCCTGGGTGATAATCTTGGCTCTGCTGTTTGTTACCTGTGCCCTGGGTGAGTTGCTTAAGTTTCTTCACCTGTAAAAAATCATAAGAAGTGTTGTGGGAATTATACAAATATTCTATTATAAACTACTTTGCAACAAGCACAGAGCCTGACATATAATTACCATTTAATTAATTAATAATTATCGCAGCCAAACATTTGTTGAGTTTTTAGCATGAGGCAGGAACAGTAGTGCTCTATATGTTTTATAAGTGAAAATAATCTTCAAATCAAATCTAAAGTAAGTGCTGTTTTTATCCCCATTTTATAGATGAGGCATAAAGAAAGTGAAGCACAGAGGGGTTACAAAACTTGCTCAAGGTCACACAGCAACAATTTCATCCTCTCTAGTTTCCTGATTAAATTTGTGTCTCTTTCCTCTTCCATTTGTTCTTTTTATTTGTTACTTCTAGTTTCAAGTCTTCTATTTCTTTTTTCCTTTTTGAATTTCAGAGTCACTGACCAACAACTTAAAAATAATTCTGTAGTAATTTGTGAGTAGAGCCTGGGACGTGATACCTCACTTTCAGTGTCTTTTTTTCAAGGACATAAAAAAGGTTATCCATATACACTCTCCTCATTGTAAGGCAATTGCCCTACAGATCTGAAATATAATTTTCATTTTTGGGATTCTCAAATTCTCTTTTAATGAATCATGTGTATGCTGTTTGCAAAACACAGTACCCTCAGGTTAGGAGAAAGTGGAAAAGGACTCCTTTGGAAAAGCTGTATCATTTTGATCTCAATGAAATCAAGTTGATGTACTCCAGTCTCATTCATGAGTGAGCATGAAGGCAGAACGACCTCTCATCTCTGGTCTCATATTAAACTTTGTCAGGATGAAGGATCCCAAAGGTTATTTCTCCAGATTAGATTTAAAGTATGTGGCCATGGGCACTGCTGATACACCTGAATAAACATCCCTGTGGCAAAAGTAGGCCAACAGTGCTGCCAGCCATCAGCATCTAATTCGCTCTTATTTCATAAGATGATAAAAAATTAAAAGCTGTTCTAAAAGCAGAGGGATTTGGAGCTGGCTCTGTACCAGGCCCTGTAGCTATGCTCATGAATCAGTGTTTCTTCTCCTCTTGGTTGCTAGCCCATTCCGGAATCCATGCCACCTGTTGTTGCTGCTATTTTCTATTTAAGCTTCTCTTTGTAAATGGTGTGAGCAGCTCTGATTGACAAACTTTCAGTTTTTATTTTATTTTTTAAAGAATACTGTTAGATGAGGATCAAATGCAGCTCTTCATTTCCAGTGATGTATTGAGATCTCACGAGGACACAAAATCTGATAGAAGGAGGCTGATCATAACTCTATACCCAAATGTAGGCTGGAACTTGGGTTAGGTAAGAATGAATGTTTAGAATACCTTGTCCTAAACCCTTCAGTCACTTTTTTCAGATCTCTTTGAGAAATGCTTCCGAATATTTTTGACAAATGTACACTGCTTTAACAACAGAATTGTATATAAATTGATTGTATTATTTAGATTCTAATTTATTTATCAATCTCATATTTTCACTACTTACTATGAGTTGTACTGAGTGCATGGAGATTCTGTTCAATATTTGTTTTTAAATGGCAAGTCTTGTAAATAAGAGAGAAACTCTATGTAGGATATTTATGTGTACAAATCAGCTCCTTTAATTTTAACTTTAATTGGTCATCTTATGAAAAATGTGCAATTAAATAGTAGCTTTTGCTAAGACATGAGAGTTTGTGGAGGTAATTTTTGTAGCTGAAATATTTAACTCTTTAGAGGAACACGAGCTAGAATGTCACTGTCAGCGAAAAGGGATACATATTAAATTCAGTAGATTTCTTGAAGTATATTCTGTTGTTTTCCTTTACCAGGGGCCATTTAGGATGAGCTCATGATGGCTATAAATCATTAAGTTAATGTGTTCCTGAGTCAGGTATCCATTTAATATACATGCAACACTTTATTAGCTCTTTTCTCCATGTACAAATAGAAAATATTATCCCCACTGTAAGAAACAATGACATGCTTTCAACAGGATTTCTGGAGAAAGGCATTGTTTAAAGCTCCATATGATTTCCATGTAATAATTGTGTGGAAGTAAGAGTAGGAGAATAGAGGCCACTGTTATTTTCCTCCGTAATGCTTTTGAAAAAGGAATAAACAGCCTATTAATCTTGAAATATCTGTATGTCTCATCATCATAATTTTTTTCAACATAGTTTACTCCTTTTATAGGTATTTGAATATTTCCTGCTTTAGATACACCTCCAGCCTGTGCAGCTGAATTCTACCAGATGTTAGGTTGTTAACTACAATCTAATTATTTTAGATAACTTCTTTTGATGGCTTATGCTTTAGGGAGATGGGACACAAAGGGCAGATGAGTATATAGAACTCCCTAGCCTTATATATCACCCAGGTATTAATGTTGCTGTTTACCTATAAACACAACATACAGTGTGTAATTACACACACACACACACACACACACACACACACACTCACACGCTAGAGATAAAATTCCTCATTGAATACTTGCATTAAGAGCTACTTCAGCGCAAAAATACTACTTTTGAAAACCTCTAAATCTGTCCTTCCACCCTCAACGAGTAGTACTGGATGTATTCTGGTGTTTCTTCTGTTTTAAATATCCTTAATCCTCTCACCTACCTGTGAGAGAAAGGAAAGAGAGAATATTGAGTTTCTGGCATAACCTGAACTCCCTAATAGGACCATCTAGTGTCACATTGCAAATTCAAAACCACTGTGCATGGGGCACTTAAATCTCAATAATGAGAACTTACATTATTAAAGACAACGTCTTTCACCCTAAGAGCTTTGTTGTGACTTGTGATGGATTAGGCAGCATATCAGCAATATTTCTGAAGTCTAGTACCAACAGACTCAAAATAAAGACATAACAAGAACAGTACAGAGACAATACAACGTTGAAGCCTCAAACCACTAAACATATTTTCTTTAAATTGCAATGGGGCTGTCTAAGAACCCACATAGAGGAGTTCTTTCTGTCTTTTTAAATTTTAATCAGTTAGCATCCAAGCCACTGTATTTAGTATAGATTCTGAAACATTTATTGCTAGGCACTAACCACTGGGATCATTTGGACCCTTGGTCCCTGTCTCCTCAAAAATAATCCTAAAAGGGAAGAACAATTCAAAGCCAGTGAACATATGCTATGAAGGACTACCACCAGATTTTACAAGTCAACATTTCTGGGGGTCTCGGTTTGCCTATCTTGGAAATGAAGAGATTGGGAGATTGGATGATAGCATCTCCATATCTCTTCTGTCTTTAACATTCTGTGATCCCTTGAAGGCCATAGAATCACCTTCAAGTTTTGCATCATCTTTGCTTTATATTAAATATGAATAGTGATTAAATATATAAATTTTTGTTTTCTTCTGTCCTCTAAAGCATTTCTTGGCAAACCTGGCAGGGGGATAGCTTTGCATTGTAAGCTAACTTTCATGAAATTTGATTTGTTTTGAAATGATGCTGTGCATCTTACACCACCTAGATGGCAGTTCCCTGGTGCTTCTCCCTCATCCTACCCTTTAAAAAATTTACGATGTTGCCCAAGTGCCAACTTGGAAAAGCACCTCGTTACCCTGGTGACGATGATGCTGATAAAGATAAGGGGATATGAGAAAGAGATTCCACAGTTGCTGTCTTCCCACTTCATACAACTTGGGATAGAGGTCAAAAAAGGAGTCTTTGAAGCATTAGGTATTGGCAGTGGAAAGGGAAGTAAGAAACTATTCCTTGAGATTGGCAGAAATGAAGCAGAGAGCAAACTCATTACTAGGTTCTGAGAAATGTATTTTTGGATATATAGAGTTGCATCTTTTATGGGGAGACGGTGTATTCTGCATCATTGTCAGAAGGTTTAGCCCGCATAATATGTTATTACCCACCTTTTAAAACTATTCTAAAATTAAGTCTTAATAATATGGCTTACAAAATGTGAGATGAACTGTCCTCTGTCTTCTTCTCAAGGTTCATTTTGCACAACTCTTATTTTCTTGCCTCTGAGAGCCTCACTTCTTGCAGTCTATGTTGCTGCCAGTCTGAACATTTTTTACTTCCTCCCACTGCACCATGATCAGCATTGCCTTCAGGCCATTGCACATTCCTGAATCACTCCATAACCTTTTGATCTAGCTGATTCTGATGGTTCCTTTTGTTCTCAGTGTAAATGTCAACTTTTCTCCAAAGGTATTCCCAACTCTTCTATTAAACCTGGCTATCATTATGAGGTAGATACACCTTGTTTATATTCCAGTATCACCAAGTCTTTCTGCTATAGCAATTGTAGTCTACCTATTAGGTTAAGATGTATAAACATCTAGTCTCATGGCTTTAAATAATTTTCGTGTACCAATGATTCCCAAGTTCATATCACCTGTCCTGACCTCTCCCTTAAATTCCAGATTCATATTATTTAAGTGCCTATTCAGCATCCCCTTTTGGGGATTTTAATAGCTCAAAATTAACATATCCAAAATTGAATTTAGGATATTTTTTTCATTTCCTTCAAACCTACTTTCCTCTCTTTCTTCCTTATATCAACTAATGACAAGCCAATTTCTTCCATTTTCTCAGGACAAAACCTGGGGATCATCCTTGATTTCTCTCTTTATTTTAGACTTACAATCAATTTATCATCAAAATACTTTTGGCTCTGCTTTCAAATATATCCAGACACTGACTACTTTTCCCCCGCCTCATTGTTACTTCATGGCTCCAACCACCATCTTCTCTTCCTGGGCCTACTGCAACAACCTTTGAACTCATTTCCCTGCGTCCACCCTTTGCCCACTTCAGAACATCCTCAATGCAGCACCTGCAATGATAAGGTTAAAACCGAATACAGATTATGTCACTGCTCCGTTCTTCCAATTAGTATTCAAGGTGAAACTCAGTGCCCTAAAAATGACCAGTAAGGCTCTATGTCTTCTTTTTCTCTTATTTCATATTCTAATAAATGCTCCCCTTTTCACTGCCACTTCAGAAACACTGACTAAAATGCTGACTTACATGTTGTTTTTTAGGTATGCCAGGCACTTTGTCCCTTTAGGGCCTTTGCACTTGCTGTTTCACCTGCCCCAAATAGTCTACCTCCAATAGCTGTATGGCTCATATATTAACATGCTTTAAGTCTCTCCTAAGTATTCCTACTGAGAGCAAGAAATATATCTTTTCTAATCACAGTTATATTTTCAGGACCAAGGATATAGCAGTGGTGATGTTTTTTTGAATGGCTGAATAAGCAACCTCAATGTTTCCTAGGATCTGTTTCAGCTCATTATGGCCATTATTGGTGGCATGCAGTTAGGTGAATATCTATTCTCCCTGCAGTGGAAGTAGATATGTTCCTAACAAACTAGGTTAAAATTCTAAAAAAGTTAACTTCTACAGAAACATTGACATATGTGGTGGTTAGATTTGAAAGAACCATTTGTATTTAACTTTATGTAACTTCAGGTACAAAAGGAAATGAATAAGTTTTTATTTTATTTTAAGATTGCCTGAAAATTTCATATGTTCACCATGGATAAACATTGTTTCTAGTGAGAATTCATTCCTAAAACTCAACAAGCACAATGTTTTGAAATACAACCCCTTCATAAGGTGGGGACTGATTATATTTAAAGGAGAAAAATTGGAATTTCAGGTACTAGCATTACCCAACTCCTAATCTTTGAGGGAAAATGTATTTGCATGCCCTTGGAAAAGATAGCACATTTATTTTGGACAGTGCATTTCTGTCTTCTAGCTATCCTTTGATATATCTTGCATTTCTAAAATACTAAATGTAAAGCAAAATGTCTCTAAATAAAATTGCATTTTTTTCTTAGGAACAATGTATCTTATACAAAAGAGGAAGAAGAATTAAGAAAATAGAATTTGGCCCCATGACTAAAAGCAAATAAAAAAAATTATTAAAAGTCGTATATTTAGTGGACAGTCAATACAGTTATGCATATCTTAATGACACGAATCTGTTCTGAGAGATGCATCCTTAAGTAATTTCATCATGGTGCAAACATTATAGAGTGTACTTACATAAACCTAGATGGTTTATGTAGGCAATTGTAACACAATGGTCAGTATTTGTGTATCTTAACCTAGAAAACTTACAGTAAAAATACAGTATAAAAGATAAAGGACAGTACACCTGTAGAGGACACTTACCATAGATGGAGCATGCAGGATGGCAAGTTGCCCTGGGTGAATCAGAGAGTAATTGCTAGGTGAATGTAAAGGCCTAGGACATTATTGTACACTACGATGGACTTTATAATCACTATACAATTAGGCTGTCCCAAATATATATAAATCTTTTTCTTTCTTCAATAATAAATTAACTTTAGTTTTCTGTAACTTTATTACTTGATAAACTTTTGACTTTAATAATAACACTTAGCTTAAAGCACAAATATATTGTTAAGCTGTACAAAATATTTTTTCTCGATATTCTTATTCTATAAGCTTTTTTCTATTTTTTTTTTTTTTTTTTTTTTTTACTTTTTAAACTTCTTAAATTAAAAACGAAGTCACAAACACACACATTAGCCTAGGTTTACAGAGGGTCAGGATCATCAAAATGTCACTAGGGCAATATAAATTTTTCAGCTTTATTATAATCTTATGGGACCATTGTCATGTACGTGGTCCACTGTTGACTAAACCATCATTATGTGGCACACGACTATAGCTCCAAAATGATATTTAAAAAAAATAACAATATGGATCTGATGAAAAAACGGGAAGAATTTTTTAATACTTTTATGTTTGACAGTAATTTTAGGTTTATGGGAGAGAAATTTACCGCTTAAATTCATTCCATTGAAAATTGCTCAATTTTTATTAATTCACTGCCTGAGTTAACTACAGCAAGAAAACCAGAGCTCTTTTAGGTGTTTGAACTATGTTTCCAGGACTTTGTGGGTTCTACTGACTTTGTGTAGTGAACAAGTTGGTATGGGATGAAGGGAAGGGGAGATAACAAAACAACAAAAGCAAAAAACTATTTTGAACACTGTTTGAGGATGCAGCAGGCTATGAATAAAAGGGGAAGATATTCTTGTACACACAGAGAGGAGGAATGGTGCTTTACATATATTGAGGCCTCAGGATGGCCTGCTGATAACTTTATTTTTCCCCTTTAATTAAATACTTTAAAAAAAATCACACAAGTAAAACTTGAATATATTTCTTGGAAAATTTCTAGCAGCATTGGTGTGTTTAGAGTAGAACCTGAAAGATCTCCTTTACTAACCCTTTTGTCAATCTTGCTCCCATTGTCCCATTGCTGGAGGTGACCAGGTGACCACCATTTATTATTTGAAGCAAGTATACTTCTTGTTGTTTTTCTATGCCTTTGTATAAAGATATATAATCCTATACATACACATATATATATATGTGTGTGTGTGTGTATGTGTTTCTCTGTGATTTTCCTCTCTTTTGAAAATATGCCTAAACATATTACAACTATTAATATATATTAATGTATGTTTCATGTATAATAATATTACAGCAGATTTAAAGTTATTGAAATCATTTACTGGAATCTTTTTTTTAAACGTGCATTTTAAGTTGAGGAGTACATGTTCAGGATGTGCAGTTTTGCTACCAAAGTAAACGTGTGTCATGGGGGTTTGTTGTACAGATTATTTTGTCACTGAGGTATTAAGCCTAGTATCCATTAGTTATTTTTCCTGATACTCTGCCTCCTCCCACTCTCCACCCTCTGATAGGCCCGAGTCTGTGTCGTTCCCCCTGTATGTGTCCCTGTGCTCTCATCATTTACCTCCCTCTTATAAATGCGAACACGTTGTATTTGGTTTTCTGTTCCCACGTTAGTTTGCTAAGGATAATGTCCTTCAGCTCCTTTCACGTTGCTGAAAAAGACATGATCTCATTCATTTTTATGGCTGCATAGTATTCCATGGTGTATATGTACCAAATTTTCTTTATGCAGTCTATCATTAATGGGCATTCAGGTTGATTCCATGTCTTTGTTATTGGGAATAGTGCTGGAATGAACATAAATGGCCATGTATCTTTATAATAGTGATTTATATTCCTTTGGGTTTAAACCCAGTAATGGGGTTGCTTGGTTGGACAGTATTTCTTTCTTTAGGTCTTTAAAAAATTACCGCACTCTCTTCCACAATGGTTGAACTATTTTCTACTACCACCAACAGGGTATAAGCATTCCTTTTTCTGCACATCCTCACCAGCATCTCTTATGATTTTACTTTGAAATAATAGCTATTCTGACTGGTGTGAGATGGTATCTCATTGTGGTTTTGATTTGCATTGCTATAATGATCAGTGATGTTATGCTTTACTTCATATGATTGTTAACTGCATGTATGCCTTCTTTTGAAATGTGTCTGTTCACGTCTTTTGCCCACCTTTTAATGGGGTTTTTTTTTCTTGTAAATTTGTTTAATTTCTTTATTAGACATGCTGTATATTAGACCTTTGTCAGATTCATAGTTTGCAAAAATTTTCTCCCATCCTATAGGTTGCCTTTTTACTTTGTTGATAGTTTCTTTTGCTGTCCAGAAGCTTTTTAGTTTAATAAGATCCCATTTGTCAATTTTGACTTTCGTTGCAATTACTTTTGGTGTCTTCATCACGAAATCTTTGCCCATGCCTATGTCCTGAATGGTATTGCCTAGGTTGTCTTCTAGGGTTGTTATAGTTTTGGGTTTATATTTAAGTCTTTAACCCTTCTTGAGTTAAGTTTTGTATATCGTGTAAGGAAGTGGTCCACTTTCAATCTTCTGCTTATGGCTAGCCAGTTCTCCCTGCACCATTTATTGAATAGGGAATCCTTTCCCTATTGCTTTTGTCAGGTTTGTTGAAGATCAGATAGTTCTATGTTTGTGGTCTTATTTCTTGGTTCTCTACTCTGTTCCATTGGTCTATGTGTCTGTTCTTGTACCAGTACCATGCTGTTTTGGTTACTGTAGCCTTCTAGTATAGTTTGAAGTCAGGTAGCGTGATTCCTCCAATCTTGTTCTTTTTGCTTAGGATTGCCTTGGCTATTTAGGCTTTTTTTTGGTTCTGTTTGAATTTTAAAATAGTTTTTTTTCCTAGTTCTGTGAAGAATACTATTGCTAGTTTAATGGGAATAGCATTGTCCCCCAACAATTTGGACTCCTCTAAGCCTGCATGCTGGAATGGCTGTCTTCCAAGCAGCAAAGATGGCAGTCTGCCCCTTCCCTGGGGAACTCAGTCCCATCCCATGTAAGTGCAACAGTGCTGCTAGTGACTGGCTGGCATTCCAAGCCAATGGGTCTTATCCTGTGAGGTGCCCTGCAAATGGGGCTCGCAAACTAATGCTACTCACCTCCCTGTCTTCAGCCCCCTTCCTAGGCATATGTACAGAGGTCCAACCTAGGTCCAACTTCTTGCTTTGCCTGAGTTGCAGTCACCTTTTCCAGGGATCCCAGAGCTGGAGTATGTAAAGCTCCCGGGTCTCTGTGCCTGCCTGAGTGGCTGCTTTGCTGAAATTTCATGTAGCGCTGTGTGTCAGACACAAGGCCTTGGTGGATTGGGTTCACCAGGAGATCTCCTGACACGAGGGTTGCAGAGATCTGTGGGAGAAGCATCTATCTGAGTCTTTCAATAAGGAAATAGTAAGCACTCACAATTATACTAGATTTACATGTGGGGAGATAAATGATAATTGAAATAGAAGGTTTCGTGAAAGTGAAACTTAACTTGGACCTTGAAGGATCATCAGCCTTAAGAAAGTGAGGGTTAAGACTCATTACATTTTAGTGGAGGGTCTCAGCATAAAATAAGTACAGGAATAAGCATGATGAATATAAAGTAAAGACAGAGCTGAGCAGAAAAGAGAGTGGTAAGATTGGACAGATAAGTTGGAGCCTCATTGTTGAGAACATTTATATTAAGGCCAAACTATCTGGTCTTGATGTGGAAGCCAATGTGGGGCATATTCAGGCTTGTAGGTATATTAGGGAATTCATCCTGACAGCACTAAGTAAAATGGACTACGGGTGGGAGAGCCTTGATTCTAGAAGAAGAGTGAAGTGGCAGTGGCAATAATTCAGATATGGATTTGGGGATATTCTGGACTAGCATAATGGGAATAAAGAGAGAGAAATACAATTATTTAATGACCAGTTTGATAGTGAGATGAAAAAGAGAAATGCCTCAAAGATGATCCCTGCATTTTAAATTTCAAAATGGAGGTCATTTTAGAAATTAAAAAGCAGAAGGGAGGTCTGGAAACAGACAAGAATGGGGAACATGGAAAGGGATTTTGACTTGTTTATAATGAGGAATGCCTAAAATGTTTAGCTTAAGCAAAAATTGCATAGTTTACTCTGCTAAATTACGAATAATTGTTTTCATCATCTCCCTTACTGTCTCCTAGACGCTCAGACTCTATTAGCAAGAGTTCCACAGTTAATGACAAGACAATGTTTTGAATTATAAAGTCCTGGGTCATGTGAGGGTATTGAAATCCCACTATGGCCCCACAGGTACTTAAATAGACTTGTTAAAGCCTTTGAGATGCTGGAGGCCTCTAAAGTTGCACCTCAAGTCATTTTTCTTTTTTCTTTTATTTTACTTTTACCTAGGCGTAGGGACACTTTTCGTTTCTGGCCTATCAGGGAACAGCAGAGATGACAAGTAGCTCCTCGGCCAGATGGCATGATACCTAGGTGAAGGGGGAAAAGAGTTCCATAGAGGGGTCTCCATAATGTTGTGAAATTTGAAAAAAGCCCTTCAGACTCAAGCCTCTTGGGATATTCCATCCCAGAATGGATGAGATGAGTAAAGAGGAAAACTTGTTGGTTGTTTTTATTATTTTTTCCTCACATCAAAAGGAAAAGCTTTATCAGCCAAGGGACATACACATTGGATGGGGATCTTGAGTAAAAATCCAAAGGTATGTCAGACATGGCTATTTTCAAATTCCAGTGTTACATCTTCTGTAAAATAAGGCAATTTGTCACTGAATTGAGGTGAAGTGCTTCTGACCTTTTGAGCAGGCAAGCCCAGTCTTTTCCCTCCAACTCTCATTTTCAAAATACTGGGATCTATATCTAGAATCATGTTTTGGAAAAATAACATTCGGGATTTTTAAGCAAAGCACAGAGCCTGTGTCAACAGAATCAGAAACAATCGAACCAAAACACACAACCAAGCCATTGCATTGTTCTAATTTTAGTGACGTTAACAAGATATGATCTTTGAACTGCAGGTGGCTGAGTGATGTTGCTCTGCAACTTTGCTTTTTATATATGAGATTGGTCTTTTTGGGTTAATTCTGCATTTTGCTTAAATCCTTTATTTTGAGCAAGTAGAAGGTTGGGCCTGCCAAATCCAATATTGATAGGTGGGTGAGATAGTCACAGGTGTACACATTGTTTGGTATTCTTTTTTAAGAATCAGCATAGATATACAACTACATTGTTACAGCTAAAAAATGACAACATGAAATATAGCAGCCATTTTTCTCTCAAGAAGAGGAGCTTATAAATTTACTTGGTCCAAAGTGTCTCCTGCTTCAGCAATACATCAAACTGTGCAGTCTCATCAGTCTGAATCAATTAGAAATTACTCACAAAGTAAATTACATTGAAAAGTTTTGATTTGTTACCACAGTTTGTTACCATTCTCTTCAATCTTAAACGACTAAAAGCAAAAAGTAATAATGTGACAGTGATAGTAAAATGTAACTTTTATTGAGATTGATGATAACCTATTTGCTACAATATTTGCTTTTAATAATTTAATATTTCAAGCAGTGTAGAGAGAGTCATAAATATTTGATTATGAAGCTTCTACAATTTACATAACTTTGGTTTGAACTGGTTCTTGATGTTTTAAATATACCTATATCATTTAAAAAAATAATCCTACAATGTGGCTTTCACTCTTAATTGAATCCCTCCTTAATTGAATCCCTCCAGTTGAGTATACATTCCTTATGCATTGCATGCACTAAGCATTTGCTGAAGTAAGTTGAGGAATGACAGCTCCCTTTTTCAAAATCTAATTGAATTATTGGGGCCTGGACATTAGCTTTCATCTTCACAGAGATTTTTGGAAAGTTTCCTTTCACTAGCAGTAATAAGGTACACTTGTGATTATTTGACAATATCTGGAGTTATTGGCAAGAAATGAGAGCTGTAAAGGGAAATGAAAAAGATTCATGTATTTAGTGAATTATATCATGAATATCACCAAGTTGACCTGTTTAGACTTAATTACATTTCTTAAGCATCAAAATGTTTATAAAGAACACAGTGACGTAAAAGTAAACATAATTTTCATACTTAAGTACCAAATATTAGGATTTTTAAAGGAAAAATGACAAAACAATGGCTCTCTATTTTAAATCATGTCGTTATTACAGTGGTAAGAAGCATATAGTTGCATTTGTAATCGATTCTGAAAATGTCAATGTAAAAATCTTAAGTGTTTACAAAATCTGTTGTCCAAATGAGGGAGATAAATAGGCAAACAAGCACGCTTACTGGTCATTTTTGCCTCATTAGGGTCTTGAAGGGATTCTTCTGGAGTTAGAGTACTTTGCTTGCTTCAGGATGAAAGCCCGGAAAATGAAGATCTTCCCGTGACAGTTTATAGGACACAGATTTAATTGCAAATCTACTGTAGCTAATTCTAATTTCCAGTTGGCGGTTTCTTTCTGAGCACTGAATCGGGCAATCCAATATAAAGTTAACTTACTAGCCATAATTATTCCTCCTGGCTGTCACTTTTTTTTAACTTTTTAAACTTTTTGTTTTCACCAGTCACTTGCCATATATTTTTCATTTTTAAAATTATTATACTTTAAGTTCTGGGATACACGTGCAGAACGTGCAGGTTTGTTACACAGGTATACACGTGCCATGGTGGTTTGCTGCACCCATCAACCCATCATCTACATTAGGTATTTCTCCCAATGCTATCCCTCCTCTACTCCCCCGCCACCTGACAGGCCCCAGTGTGTGATGTTCCCCTCACTGTGCCCATGTGTTCTCATTGTTTAACTCCCACTTATGAGTGAGAACATGTGGTGTTTGGTTTTCTGGCTGTCACTTTTACCCATAGATTAGTAGACTCCACTATTTGCAGTGTGCTGCTCACCTTATATTATGAAATGTAAACTTTCAAGATATAATCTGCAGTCTTGTTACCAAAATGTAGCTGTGTCCAGCTAGCCCTGGGTGTATCTTGACAGGTTTTTTTTTTTTTTAATTTATGTATTATTATTATACTTTAAGTTGTAGGGTACATGTGCATAACATGCAGGTTTGTTACATATGTATACTTGTGCCATGTTGGTGTGCTGCACCCATCAACTCGTCATTTACATCAGGTATAACTCCCAATGCAATCCCTCCCCCCTCCCCCCTCCCCATGATAGGCCCCGGTGTGTGATGTTCCCCTTCCTGAGTCCAAGTGATCTCATTGTTCAGTTCCCACCTATGAGTGAGAACATGCGGTGTTTGGTTTTCTGTTCTTGTGATAGTTTGCTAAGAATGATGGTTTCCAGCTGCATCCATGTCCCTACAAAGGACACAAACTCATCCTTTTTTATGGCTGCATAGTATTCCATGGTGTATATGTGCCACATTTTCTTAATCCAATCTGATCTTGACAGGTTTTAATACACTTAAATTAATTTAAAATTCCAAACCCAGCTGAAGTATTTCTGTAACATGTAATTTCTTACAGTATAAAAGTAATATGCTTGAGAGTTCATGGAACACAGAGAAATATCAGCAGTGTGGTGGTGGACAATGTTTGTTTGAATTTTCAAAAGAAGTAAAAGCAGATTTCACATTCAGTATTGATTTCCATTGCCATATATTAAAATTAATTTATTAAACAGTAAAGAGTGATTACTAGAACCAAAATACATTGACTTAAGTAACTACATGCCAAGCTTACAGCGTTTTCTTTTGTGATAGGTTTGCCAGACTTAAATTTAGTCTTGATTTTAGTAACTTAGTAGAAAGGATTGAGTTACATGAGCTGGATAATGCTGGGATTACTCCACTCAAAAATAATTAATGGATTGTTACTAATCTAAAGGCCACGTTTTAGAAACGTTCCTTGTAAGCTTTGTATCTGATCTCATTAGATTGAACTTCTAAAATATGAAGACCATAATGCAAACATGTATGTAAATTACTCTTACATAGACAATCTTAGTGTGATGAATATTGGGATTTAGCATTTGGGTGTCATGTTTTAAGAAAGGTTTGAGCTCAGAGGAAGATGAGTAACCTCCTGCTAAAAATGACATGTTGTCTAAGGAACTCAATGGAAGGAAGTTTTGCCTAGAGAAGAGAAATTTTGGGAAAAGAGTATGATATCTCTTTCCCACACTTCAAATCACTTTTATTTTGTGGTAGATTTAGATTTATTCCACATTGCTAAGAAGAAAAAACAAATGGGGAGGATAGATAAATGGTTGCAATTCTGAAATTACAGGGAATTAGATTTCAGTTGAGGGGACTCTGACATTAGGTGCATAGGTATTTATCCTGGATCAATTCTGAGATCACTTTTGTCTCTCAAATTGTACCAAGTTAGATCATGCTTATTTTGAAATGTGCCCTGCCATTCCTGACTCTTACTTTAGTCTTAATTGAAGGAAACAAATATTTTAACATAATATAACATCAATATAAGTGATTTTGCATATGTAATGTGTTCTTGACAAAGGCATAAATCCTAGGCATATGTCAATTTTGAATTGTGGCTATAATAAAGGTAAAAGAATAATGAACCAAAAAAAAAAAAAAGGCAAGAAAATTAAGGAAGTAAAGGTCTTATAGGCAGGTAAGTAAGTGACAAATATAGGGGTTTTTTTTTTCTGTACTTTAAGTTCTGGGGTACACGTGCAGAATGTGCAGGTTTTTTATGTAAGTATACACATGCCATGGTGGCTTCCTGCACCCATCAACCCATCATCTACATTAGATATTTCTCCTAATGCTATCCCTCCCCTAGCTCCCTACCCCCTGACAGGCCCCGGTGTGTATAGTTCTAAAAGAGCATATGACTAATGAGTCATGAGTGACTTGAGGGCATGGAACTGGTGTAATTCAATGAAAAATGTGTCAGAATTAATTTGAAGTTCCTTGTTTCTGTCTAGCAAGCTAGGGGATTCCATCCGACTCTGTTGAATATCTCATTTTGCTTTAAAAATATTCTTATGACTAAAGCACAATGCAGAATGCAGCATACACCTTAGAATTCATTTGCTCAC
Organism: Macaca nemestrina; assembly: GCF_043159975.1. NCBI lineage: Eukaryota > Metazoa > Chordata > Mammalia > Primates > Cercopithecidae > Macaca > Macaca nemestrina. Next base: position 55,550,442 of record NC_092145.1, read on the forward strand.
CTGTGTTTTTACAATTCGCACAGTATTTCAATTGGAATTTAGCCTGTTTTGCACTTTGAGACAATAAAGGAGAAAGGAGGCTGAAATTCCAAACGGTGAATTAGCTAAGGACTTCAATAGAAGGGTAAGAATTGGATCATATTTTATTTGAAAAAAAGGTTTTTTAACTACAGTTCATGAATTTAACCAAACATTTTATACAACCCAAATGTATTTTTTTCTTTTCTTATTATGCTTGTGCTTCTTAAACCATGATAATTCTCCAATATGGTGTCACTGGTCAACAACTTAATAAGGTTTCAATGTGAAAGAGTTACGGAATAGTGTGAATTACTATCACTGTTGAATAAAGCAATTATATTTCTCCAAGTGTTACCATATATTAAAGTTACAAAAGGAGAGATTTAGAATGTAGGCCAGGTGTGCCTCTTTACCTTTCCTCTTTACCTTCCATCACGATAGTAAGCTTCTTGAGGTCCTCAGGGAAAGCTGAGCAGATGTTGGCACCATGCTTCCTGTACAGCCTACAGAACCTTGAGCCAATTAAACCTCTTTTCTTTATAAGTTACTCATCCTCAGGTATTTCTTTATAGCAATGCAAGAATGGCCTAATATGGTCTGGTTGGAATGTGTTGAAAAGAGAATGGGAAGGGAGAGATTCAATAACAAATGTAGACAACTCTTTCAGGGAATTTTGTTACTAAGGGGAGCAGAGAAGTGGGACTATAACTAGTAATGAATGTAGGGTCAAGAGAGGATTTTAATATATCTATTTTCAAGAAGGGAGGAACAAAAACATAAAAGAATAATAAAAGCATGCTGATGGGAATTGTCCATTAGAGAGGGAAAATTAGACTACATTGAACAGAGATGATTAATTTTTGACACAGAGTTCTTGAGTAGGCAAGAGGAACACAAGTGGAGGCATCAAAAATAAATAAAAGTGTGGATAGTTCAACAAAGGTACCATTTGGGACAGCAGAATATTAATAATTCTGATGCAAGATTTTGACCTTTGAATTTCAAGTCCTCTGGAAAGCTGTGTGGGAAATATTTTGGAGCAAGGAGCCTTGCAGCAACTCTCAGATCTTATCATGTTCAAAAAGTAGACCAGATCTTCCATTAACAAGTTGGGTAATGTTGGATTTTGGTGTATAACTTGCTGAACCTCAGTTTCATCCAGAAAATGAGGGATCGATCTCTAAGATACTTTTCATCTCTAATAGTTTGTGTTGGTATAGTGTCACTGGCTTTGTTTGAATAGCTGAAAAACACTTTTTATCCTCCCTGAAATCTTTATTCACATTTTACCTTGGTGTATGGCCTCAGGCAAGTGACTCCTAAATCAACCATAGTTAATTATTGGAAGGAGGTCTGCATTATTGACAGAGAGGCAGAAGCAGGGAGAGGCAGACAGACAGGTACACGTGCACACACACATACACACATACACATACATGTACACAAACTTTCCTAAATCTCTCTCTTACATAAAACAAAGGGGGGAGAGAGAGAGAGAGAGAGAGAGAGAGAGTAATAACTATTTTCCCCTCACTACTTCATAGCAATATAGGATAGATATTTGAGAAAGAACTTAAAGAGATGCATGAAATGCATTTAGAGATATTTTATTGTATTTTTTAACAAACTCGGCAACTGTTAACTGCATGGAAAGTTTGCATGCCATCTGGTCCTTTGTCTCTGCACACAGTTTTTATCTTAATTCAGAATTTCTTCTTTTTTTTATTATTTCACGGTCATTTTTCTTTTCCTCATGAAATTGACCTATACTTATATCCATGCTTAATTTCTGTCCTAAGGAATGTATTCTAAACTCTGTTATCCTTCGTATGAAGTAGTTCAGCTTTTGTTTGTTTATTCCAAGACTTACAATATTATACGTAATTCTTAGGGACAATGAATACCCTCAACTCTCTTCACAGTGTAGCTCCAAGCTACTTTTATAATCATTTCCATAATTTCTGATTTTCCACTAAGGATTCTTGACACATTCTCTTTTCTGTGGTAAACAAATTTATTGGTCCAAATTGTCACCCTAAATCTATGGGAAAATTGTTAGGATGTGATCTTGCCTGTTTTCTTTTGACCTTTCCATTGAACCCAAGCTTGATATGTTAACATCAAAGGCTATCACTTTTCTGAGACTAGAATTGGTTTGCTTCACATATAATACTGAAGACGAGGAAAAAGGAAAGAAAATCTCAGTTAACTGCAGGCAGAGCAGAAAAAGATGCCAGGTACATTTGAAGGACTTCTCAGATCTGTGGCTAGGTCCTTCTCAAAGTAAACACTGCTGACCTTGATATTTCTCACTATTATTCTTTTCTCAGAGAATTCATTAAGTGGTGCCATTAAAACCTGACCGCTGTGCTTATCATTGTTGTTACTGTGATGGCAATAGAATTCAGTAGCCTGCCGTCCGAAGCAAAAGGCAGGTGACAGAACCCCTGAAGTTTGAGAAACATTTTGAATCAGTCTAGTGATCTGACAAAATGAAGCGGGAGAACTGACAATGGTTGAAAGAAATTTTACATGTAGTTAGTTATGGAAGGAGGTACAAAGTCATGTTTCTTCCCTAATCTTTGGAAACCAGTAGCGATATGGCCAGTTTCTAAAACAGAAAGTTTATATCTTAAACCTGAACAAAGGGTACATAGATCATTCTAATTCTGGAATTTTATTATACTAAATCTTGTAAGTAAGAATAGTCATAACCACTCACTTATGGTCTGGCCAATTTCTAAAATAATAAAATAAGATGTTAGCCAAAAGTCATTTCTTTCACAAAGAATTAATTTGTATGTTCAAAAATACTTATCAAATAGTGTTAAATTCAAATGAGTAAGGTAAATCTGCAGAACTGAGAAAATTTTATAGTACTTTGGTGGATGCAGAAAGCAATTTCTGCAGCACAAAATAGTACAATCCTGTTTGTAAAAAAAGGATATAGATGTGGATATGTGCATGTATACATTTTTGTGTGGATAAAAATAGAGAAAATACTTTAAAGATACTGGATCATTCACAGTGGCCATCTCCTGGGAATAGAATTGGGATTAGGAAAGGGATGATTCGTTTTTAAAATACATTTCCAGACAAAAATCTCAAAACAAAATGGGTGAGATTGCAGTTGGTCATTATTTTGCCGTTTTCTATATTTTATACATTTTCTACAAGATACATGTTACACCTTTGTAATTAAAAAAATAATGAATTACACCAAATATAAGTATTTATGGAGAACCTATTATCTTAGGCGCCAAGGTTACAGAAGGAGGAAAGTGCAGGATATAAAAAGGAATGGATGTAGCACCACCATGAAGAAATTTACTGTAGACAAACATCGGTAGTGTTGGGGAAGTGTAAACCCAAACCTCCAAAGCGGGGATTGGGAGCTAGAAGCCTCGATATTTTGATACATTTAGGGTAAATTCAGACACAAAGGCACCTTTTCTCAGTAGAAATTAACAAACTCTTTTTTGTTGTTGTTTGTTTTTCTTTATTTCTTCTGGGGAAAACAAACAAACAAACACGGGATACATGTACAGAATGTGCAGGTTTGTTACATAAGCATACATGTGCCACGGTGCTTTGCTGCACCTATTGACCCATCCTCTGAGTTCCCTCCCTTCCCCCTCCACACTGCAACAGGCCCTGGTGCGTGTTATCATTGTTCAATTCCCACTTATGAGTTAGAACATGTGGCATTTGGTTGTCTGTTCCTGTGTTAGTTTGCTGAGGATGTTGGCTTCCAGCTTCATCCAGGTCTCTGCAAAGGACATGATCTCATTCCTTTTTATGGCTGCATAGTATTCCATGGTGTGTATATACCACATTTTCTTTATGCAGTCTATCATTGATGGGTATTTGGATTGGTTCCATGCCTTTGTTATTGTAAATAGTGCTGCAATAAACATACGTGTGCATGTGTCTTAATAGTAGGATGATTTATATTCCTTTGAGTACATACCTAATAATGGGATTGCTGGGTCAAATGGTATTTCTGGTTCTAGATCCTTGAGGAATCGCTCTACTGTCTTCCACAATGGTTCAAGCATTCCTTTACATGAACAATAGGCAAGCAGACTGCCAAATCATGAATGAACTCCCATTCACAACTGCCATAAAGAGAATAAAATACCTATAATACAGCTAACAAGGGATGTTAAGGACCTCTTCAAGGAGAACTACAAACCACTTCCCAAGGAATTAAGAGAGGACACAAACAAATAGCAAAACTTTTCATCCTCATAGATAGGAAGAATCAATATCATGAAAATGATCATACTGCCCAAAGTAATTTATAGATTCAATGCTATTCCCATCAAACTACCATTGACATTCTTCACAGAATTAGAAAAACACTACCTTAAATTTCATATGGAATCAAAGAAGACCTCGTAAAGCAAAGACAATACTAAGAAAAATTTTAAAAAGCTAGAGGCATCATGCTACCTGACTTCAAACTATACTCCAAGGCTACAGTAACCAAAACAGCATGGTACTGATACCAAAACAGACATATAGACCAATGGAACAGAGCAGAGATCTCAGAAATAACACCACACATCTACAGGCACCTGATGTTCAACAAACCTAACAAAAACAAGTAATGGGGAAAGGATCTCCTATTCAATAAATGGTGCTGGGAAAACTGGCTAGCCATATGCAGAAAACTGAAACTGAACCCCTTACTTACACTTTATACAATAATTAACTCAATATGGATTAAAGACTTAAATGTAGAACCTAAAACCATAAAAACCCTAGGAGCAAACCTAGGGAATACTATTCAGGACATATGAATGGGCAAAGACTTCATGAAGAAAACACCAGAAGCAATTGCAACAAGAGCAAAAATTGATAAATGGGATCTAATTAAACTAAAGAGCTTCTGCACAGCAAAAGAAACTATCATCAGAGTGAACAGGCAGCATACAAAATGGGAGAAAATTTTTGCAATCCACCCATCTGACAAAGGTCTAATACCCAGATTTTACAAAAAACTTGAACAAATTTACAAGGAAAAAAGCAAACGACCCCATTAAAAAGAGGGCAAAGGATATGAACAGACACTTTTCAAAAGAAGACATTGGCCAGCAAACATATGAAAAAAAGCTCAACATCACTGATCATCAGATAAATGCAAATCAAAACCACAATGAGATACCATCTCACGCCTGTCAGAATGGCGATTATTAAAAAGTCAAGAAACAATAGATGCTGGCATGGACGTGGATAAATAGGAATGCTTTTACACTGTTGGTGGGAAAGTAGACAAACTTTTTATGCAATCAATTTTTATATCAATAAGATGTAAAGTCTGATGACAATTATATTAAATTATAAATCTGTGAAAGTTTTCTGAAGAAAACTAGAATACTTACACATTCAGTGTGTTTTATTCTACTGATCTGCTTTGACACAGATCCAAATCTTAAACTGGTCCCCTTGGATAGAACACAGGTGTCCAGGATACTGAAATTATATGGAAACTATTGTTTTATATGGTAAGAAAGTAACCGGATTTCATCTTATTCTCAAACAGATCCCTAAAATAATATTTTTACCCTGTGGAATACTGGTCATCTACAACTGCATCTGTTATATATACATATTGTCTTCAACTAAATAAGAATCTCAAGATGGGACCTGGGGATAAAAATCACTGGTCCAGAGGCATTAAGAGCTGCACTTTCTTTAGGTTCCCTTTGAATGTTTAGTTGTTTTACTTAGGCTTTGAATCAGAATTGGAAAGGAAATAATTTAAATATTAGAACCCTAATGAGCTTTATTTTAACATGGGTCAAATACTTCTCACGAAGCTCCTGGCACATATACTAATTCTACGTTGCACTTAATTACAGCTGATTGATAAAATGAGTGGGAAACTGGGTCCTCTTGGGAATAAACACATGGAAACACTCCCGAGAAATGAATCTGTAGCTACAGAGTCCAAGCAGCTTAGGGATTCCACACGCTACACACTTGGAAAATATGATTTGTGGCTAATCTTACTTTTTCAGTAGTCTAGAAATGCTTACACAGGAACATGCTCCTGTATTTCACCCATCTGTGATATTATTTTAACCTAAAATTTTGAGATGTTCCCAGATGCATGGACCAGACTGAGTACGAGACTGTCACTGCACTCCTTTAGTCTCTCTTTTGCAATTAGAGGCATGCCTGTTATTTTGCAAATGAAATGAAAATATATTAAGGATGTATGTATTTCCATTGCACTACTTTGGTATTTTTAAGAGGAAACAAGTTTATTAACATCCATATCTCATATATACATGGAAGACATCCAGTGATGAGTAATTTGTTTTTTTTTGTTTTTTTTTTTCTAACTTTTATTTTAGGTTTGGGGGCATGTTGCAGGTTTGTTATATAGCTAAACTCATGTCATGGGGGTTTGTTGTACAGATTATTTTATCATCCAGCTATTAAGCCTGGTACTTAATAGTTATTTTTTCTGCTCCTCTCCCTCCTCCCATTCCCTACCCTCAAGTAGACCCCAGTGTCTGCTGTCCCCTTCTTTCTGTTCATGAGTTCTCAACATTTAGCTCCCAATCATAAGTGAGAACAGTGGTATTTGGTTTTCTGTTCCTGCATTAGTTTGCTGTTGGCAACAGGCCCCCCAAAATCTGGCCATAAACTGGCCCCAAAACTGGCCATAAACAAAATCTCTGCAGCACTGTGACATGTTCATGATGGCCATAATGCTCACGCTGGAAGGTTGTGGGTTTACCGGAATGAAGGCAAGGAATACCTGGCTCACCCAGGGTGGAAAACTGCTTAAAGGCATTCTTAAACCACAAACAATAGCATGAGCGATCTGTGCCTTAAGGACGTACTCCTGCTGCAGATAACTAGCCCAACCCATCCTTTTATTTCAGCCCATCCCTTCGTTTCCCATAAGGGATACTTTTAGTTAATCTAGTATCTATAGAAACAATGCTAATGACTGGCTTACTGTTAGTAAATGTTAGAGATTTACATGGGTAAATCTCTGTTCAAGGCTCTCAGCTCTGAAGGCTGTGAGACCCCTGAGTTCCCACTTCACACCTCTATATTTCTGTGTCTGTGTCTTTAATTCCTCTAGCGCCACTGGTTTAGGGTCTCCCTGACTGAGCTAGTCTCGGCAGTTTGCTAAGGATAATGGCCTCCAGCTCTATCCATGTTCCTGCAAAAGACATAATCTCGGCCGGGCGCAGTGGCTCAAGCCTGTAATCCCAGCACTTTGGGAGGCCGAGACGGGCGGATCACGAGGTCAGGAGATCGAGACCATCCTGGCTAACATGGTGAAACCCCGTCTCTACTAAAAAATACAAAAAAACTAGCCGGGCGAGGTGGCGGGCGCCTGTAGTCCCAGCTACTCGGGAGGCTGAGGCAGGAGAATGGCGTAAACCTGGGAGGCGGAGCTTGCAGTGAGCTGAGATCCAGCCACTGCACTCCAGCCTGGGAGACAGAGCGAAACTCCGCCTCAAAAAAAAAAAAAAAAAAAAAAAGACATAATCTCATCTTTTTTATGGCTACATAGTATTCCATGGTGTTTATGTACCACATTTTCTTTCTTTATCTAATCCCTCATTGATGACATTAAGTTGATGCCATGTCTTTGCTATTGTGAATAATGCTGCAGTGAAAATTTGCATGCATGTACCTTTATGGTAGAATGATTTATATTCCTCTGAGTATATGCCCAGTAATGGTATTGCTGGGTTGAATGGTAGTTTTCTCTTTAGCTCTCTGAGGAGCTTTCCACAGTGGTTGAACTAATTTACACTCCTGCCAACAGTGTATAAGTGTATAAGTGTTTCCTTTTCTCTGCAACCTCACCAGCTTCTGTCATTTTTGACTTTTTCATAACAGCCATATCTGAGTGGTGTGAGATGGTATTTATTGTGGTTTTGATTTGCATTTCCCTGATAATCAGTGACATTGAGCTTTTATTCATATGTTTGTTGGCCACATGTATGTCTTATTTTGAAAGATGTTTGTTCATGTCCTTTGCCCACTTTTTAATGAGTTGTTTTTCTCTTATAAGTTTGATTAATTTCTTTATAAATGCTGAATAGGAGACCTTTGTTGGAGCCCAGAAATAAGGTTGCACATCTATGGCCATCTGATCTTCGACAAAGCTGACAAAAACAAGCAATGGGAAAGGACTCCTTATTCAATAAGTGGTGCTGGGATAAATGGTTACTTATGTGCTGAAAATTAAAACTGGAGTACTTCCTTACACCATATACAAAAATCAACTCAAGATGAATTAAACACTTAAATGTAAAACCCAAAACTATAAAATGCTGGAAGACAACCTAGGCAATACCAGCCTGGGCATAGAAACATCCAAAGATTTCATGACAAAGACACCGAAAGCAATCGCAACAAAAGCAAAAATTGACAAATGGTATCTAATTAACTTAAGAGCTCCTGTACAGCAAAAGAAACTATCAACAGAGTAAAAAGACAACATACACAATGGGATAAAATATTTGCAAACTAATTATTTTCATATTAAGGGTGCCTGCTCTTGAAGGTACTTGATTTTATTGTCAGATTGGATATGCACAAGAAATAGGAAAAAGAATCTCAAGTTATAGAAACTGATTCTAGTTTTGAGGTACTTCATAGACGTGAAATATGTATCTTTGAATGGTATTTATACATACCAAATATGTATCTTCGAATGGTATGTATATAGGGATAGCATAGTATGGTTTTAATGGATGAGGTAGGTCAAGATTTTCAAATCTAACTAATTGCCTCAAGCAAAAATTACTCTTTAGTAGATGCCATATTCAACTTTCTCTTGCAATCCTGTAGGGAATATCTGAGTGGTCTGAGTCTTAATGTAGCAATGCTCAAGTTCTTACAACAAGATGCTTAACTTATAGCAATGTTGAATCTTCCCTTTATTTTTTGATATGCCTAAGTGTTTACCATTGTCTTACAGTGTAATCTGAGGAAAATGTTATACATGGTCATAGTAGCACCATTAATAATCTCTGATGAATGTATTGTTTCCTCAGTGTCCTACAGTGGTTAGGAGATGCGTGTACTGGTCCAGCTTGTTAAACAGTTGATAATATTTTTGAGAGACTTTTCAAGTCCATTTGCCATTTTACTAAACACACTCCTGTTTAGTTTTTTGTTGCTTCACCTGGAATTGTAACTGTTTGGATGAAGTTATTTCTTTTTTAAAAAAATTTTACTTAAAGTTCCGGGATAGATGTGCAGACGTGCAGGTTTGTACATAGGTATATATGTGACATGGTGGTTTGCTGCACCTTTCAACATGCCAGCTAGGTTTTAAGCCCCACATGCATTAGGCATTTGTCCTAATACTCTCCCTCCCCTTGACCCTACCTCCCAACAGACCCCAGTGTGTGATGTCCCCTCCCTGTTTCCATGTGTTCTCATGGTTCAACTCCCACTTATAAGTGAGAACATGGGGTGTTTGGTTTTCCTGTGTTAGTTTGCTGAGAATGATGGTTTCTAGCTTCATCCATGTCCCTGCAAAGGACACGAACTCATTCTTTTTTATGGCTGCAGAGTATTTTATGGTATATATGTGGCACATTTTCTTTATCCAGTCTATCATTGATGGGCATTTGGGTTGCTTCCAAGTCTTTGCTATTGTAAATAGTGCTACAATAAACATGTGTCTTTGTAGTAGAATGATTTATATTCCTTTGGGTATATTCCCAGTAATGGGATTGCTGAGTCAAATGGTATTTCTGGTTCTAGGTCCTTGAGGAATCGCCACACTTTCTTCCACAATGGTTGAACTAACTTACACTCCCACCAACCATGTAAAAACGGTCCAATTTCTCCACAGCCTCACCAGCATCTGTTGTTTCCTGACATTTTAATGATTGCCATTCTAACTGTGAGATGGTACCTTATCGTGGTTTTTATTTGCATTTGCTGTAATGACCATTGATGATGAGCTTTGTTTCATGTTTGTTGACCGCATAAATGTCTTCTTTTGAGAAGTGTCTGGTCATATCCTTTGCCCACTTTTTGATGGGGTTGTTTGACTTTTTCTTGTAAATGTGTTTAAGTTCCTTGCAGATGCTGAATATTAGACCATTGTCAGATGAATAGATTGCAAAATTTTTCTCCCATTCTGTAGGTTGCCTGGTCACTCTGATGATAGTTTCTTTTGCTGTGCAGAGGCTTTTTAGTGTAATTAGATCCCATTTGTCAATTTTGGCTTTTGTTGCAATTGCTTTTGGTGTTTTAGTCAAGAAGACTTTGCCCATGCCTATGTCCTGAATGGTATTGCCTAGGTTTTCTTCTAGAGTTTTTATGGTTTTAAGTTTTACATTTTAGTCTTTAATCCATCTTGAGTTAATTTTTGTATAAGATGTAAGGAAGGGGTCCAGTTTCTCTTTTCTGCATATGGCTAGCCAGTTACCCCAGCACCATTTATTAAATAGGGAATGCTTTCCTTGTTGTTTGTTTTTGTCAGGTTTGTCTAATGTCAGATGGTTGTAGATGTGTGGTGTTATTTCTGAGGTCTCTGTTCTGTTCTATTGGTCTATGTATCTGTGTTCATGGATAGGAAAGATCAGTATCGTGAACATGGCCATACTGCCCAAAGTAATTTATAGATTCAATGCTCTTCCCATCCAGCTACCATTGACTTTCTTCATAGAATTAGAAAAATCTGCTTTGAATTTCATATGGAACCAAAAAAAAAGCCCATATAGCCAAGAGAATCCTAAGCAAAAAGAACAAAGCTGGAGGCATCACACTTCCTGAGTTTAAGCTATGCTACAAGGCTACAATAACCAAAACAGCATGGTATTGGTACCAAAATGGATCAAACTGTTTTTATCTATGTATCTTCATGTTAGATCAACATATTCATTTTCTAGAAATAAGAATCTGTTACCAGGTTCTGTGAAATGAGAGATGTGTGTACTCCAGCTGGAGGTTATAGGGAAGGAGGAGGCTCTAATAGATGCTACAGTGCTTTTCAGTTTAGTCTTGTGAGTCTATTTTATTTCAAATGTCCCCCCTTTGGGGATCTTTAAGCTGCTGTGTCAAACATAAAAGCAACCTTTTCTACTTTATACTTTGTGAGTGAGTTTGAGTATTAGCATACATTTTTCTAAATTTGCTCCCATTCTCCTTTGGTTAATTTTAAAACTGTCAGGAAATAATACAGCTGAGTATCACCTAAAGTAAAACAATGTGCCATGATTCAGGGAGACAAATTTATATCAGAAGTTATGTAGTATAAAAGGATGAATAAGTGAACTTTTCCTCTTTACCTTTCCCAATTTTGTTAGTTATAATATTAATATGATAACCTCAAAGCTGATGAACTTGTATTCTATTCATAACTACGTTTAGGATATGCTAAATATATGTAATAAATACTGTATTGTATAAAATTGAACATTTTCCTTTAGATGTATCATATTAAAGTACTGTTGCATCTTCAAATATTATTGTGTATTGGGACCATTCTGGGGAGCAGAGAAACAAATCTGTAATTTTACAATGAAAGTCAATAGAAACATGGGATTATTATATGTAAATTCGTTTGCAAGCAACTTTTAATGTTTTACTCTTAATGAAAGTACTAATCTTATTTATTAAGCATGGTACCTTACCTAGAGAGACAATAACTCTACATTTCTGGAGAGGATGTGGAGAAATAGGAACACTTTTACACTGTTGGTGGGATTGTAAACTAGTTCAACCATTGTGGAAAACAGTGTGGCGATTCCTCAAGGATCTAGAACTAGATGTACCATATGACCCAGCCATCCCATTACTGGGTATATACCCAAAGGATTATAAATTATGCTGCTATAAAGACACATGCACACGTATGTTTATTGCAGCACTATTCACAATAGCAAAGACTTGGAATCAACCCAAATGTCCATCAGTGACAGATTGGATTGAGAAAATGTGGCACATATACACCATGGAATACTATGCAGCCATCAAAAAGGATGAGTTTGTGTCCTTTGTAGGGACATGGATGCAGCTGGAAACCATCATTCTTAGCAATCTATCACAAGAACAGAAAACCAAACACCGCATGTTCTCACTCATAGGTGGGAACTGAACAATGAGATCACTTGGACTCAGGAAGGGGAACATCACACACAGGGGCCTGTAATGGGGAGGGGGGAGGGGGGAGGGATTGCATTGGGAGTTATACCTGATGTAAATGACAAGTTGATGGGTGCAGCACACCAACATGGCGCAAGTATACATATGTAACAAACCTGCACGTTATGCACATGTACCCTACAACTTAAAGTATAATAATAATAAATAAATTAAAAAAAATAGGAAGAACACACACACACACAAAAAGAAAGTACTAATCTTATTTATTAAGCATGGTACCTTACCTAGAGAGACAATAACTCTACATTTCTGTTAAAATATTTTTTTCTAACATTTTTACCATATATTTCTAATGGGAGAATCAGAATATGAACAACACAGCTTTACGGTTCTCATAAATTACTGTTACATTTTAACTATAAACATAGCTAAGAAAAAAATCTGTTAAAGCACATGAACCCTAGCAAAATCTGTTACTGACTGAAGAAATGGACATCTGAGTATTCAGAGTCAGTGGGCTTAAAATTGGCTGATCCAAATTCAAACTGTAGTGTCAGTTGAGGCATCACTTCATTAAGTTGCAATGCCATCTTCTAATAATGCTCATTAATGTTGAAATAGACCTTTTAAACTACGAAGTATTTTGTAAATATAAAACCGTCTTCCTGTCACCATGAAACTAAAATTGAGTTAGTACTTGTATTCCCATTTTACAGAGAGAGAGAGGAGGGGAAACAGAGTGTGGATTCATGTCCCGATAGAGTAGTTAAATAATTTTGAAGAGAGTTAAAGGTCACTAATAACTTTGAAAAGACTAACAAACAAGGTTAAGCAGTACTTGGATTCACAATAGCTCCATTTAGTGGTCCATTTAAATTCCCATGATATTAAGACACTTGGGAAGCTTTGTAAGTCAGGTTTTTGGGGACATTTATTTTTTTCAGGGATATAATAGGGGACAGAGATACAGAAACAGAGCTTAAGCCAAGGCACAGATAGGTTCATTTGGACTCCATTGCATCCACCTGGATGACTGCCACATGGTAATAATGCTATCTCACACTTGCATTGTGTGGAGCATATACATACTAAACATATTATATTATTATATTGTGCTTTTATACACATTATATCATTTTATCCCCACAATGGATAAGTACTTGAATGCCATCTAAATACGGTTAGAAAGCTCAGTAAAGCAGCACTGCTTAAATATACAGAATAATTTGGAGAGAAACAAAGATTGTTGAACTTAGTGATGTTTGAAACAATCTGTCAATTACTGAATTCTAAGCAGTTTTGTAATACAATAAAACCATAATGAACTAAAATGATTTATGAATGTAGATATAACCTGAGAAACATTATTCTGTACCTAGTTGGCATCTTCCTGTAGAACAATCACAAGGGTTTAAGTCGAGAATGTACCAGGTGCTACTTAGTACTGGTATTTCCTGGTGGAGGGTTAATTTCCAGGTGTATGGATTTTGTTCTTTATGCTAGGTAGTTTATATTTCTTTCCAGATATTAACTCTCTCTATTAATTTAGTCAAATTAATCAAAACCATAATAGTGGCCGGGCACGGTGGCTCATACCTGTAATCCCAGCACTTTGGGAGGCCGAGGCGGGCAGATCATGAGCTCAGGAGATCGAGACCATACTGGCTAACACGGTGAAACCCCATCTCTACTAACAATGGAAAAAATCAGCTGGACATGGTGGCGGGTGCCTGTAGTCCCAGCTACTCGGGAGGCTGAGGCAGGAGAATGGCGTGAACCCGGAAGGTGGAGCTTGCAGTGAGCCGAGATCACGCCACTGCACTCCAGCCTGGGCGACAGAGCAAGACTCCAAAAAAAAAAAAAAAAAAAAAAAAAAACCATAATAGCATCTTAAAGCAAGTAGATTTTCCCAATCAATCCTTAATAAAATAACTGCAGTATGTAATATGGTTAAGCAATTGCATCACACACACCCAAGGGAGGATAGGTGTGAGAAAGGGTGAACCTGGTAGAGAATTGAAAGAGAAAGTTAACAGATAATATGTTTTCTTATTACGATGCCAGGCAATAATTGAACAGCTCTTTTGTTTTATTTTTGTATTTTATATTTGTACAGATTAGCAGCTCAGAGCCTTTTAAAATTTGACTAAAGAAGAGTGTGCCCTATTAAGGAGAAAGGAGCTTCTTGTCTTCAAGTCTGAAATCCTTATTTAAAAATGTGAAAAACAGCAATTCTTTTACATGGTTACATTGAGATCAGGGTTCAGTCATGTCCAACCATCTGAATTCCGTGGGTATGAAAAACTGAATTGGAAAATATGTAGATAAGACTGCTTAGCATTTATTTCTAGGCTAGAAAACAAATGTCTCCATATCTCTTTGTGTTCTTCCCCCGCCCCCAACACACACACAAACACACACATCCCTATGTCCCTAGGTGAATTCTTTTTATAGATGGAGATGTTTCTTGTCAGACTGATCAGCATTTGCCAGGCCAACTGTGTACATGTTAAAGTATTTTCTTTCAGGCCGGATTATAACCAGAAGTCAAATCCACCAAGGGCTCTTGCCTTACATACTCTTCAAAGAATCTGCTTTACATTCCTCTTGAAAACTAGAACAAGACAAGGATGGCCTCTGTCACCACTCCTATTCAACATAGTACTAGAACTCCTGGCCAGAACAATCAGGAAAGAGAAAGAAATAGAAGGCATCCAAATAGGAAGAAAGGAAGTCAAACCATCCCTGTTTGCAGATGATACAATTCCATAACTGCAAAACCCAATAGTCTCTGCCAAAAGCTTCCTTAAATTGAAAAACAACTTCAGCAGAGTTTCAGGACACAAAGTCAATATACAAAAATCAACAGCATTCCCATTCACCAACAACATGCAAGCTGAGAACCAAATCGGTAAGGGAATCCCATTCACAACAGCCACAAAAAGAATAAAATACCTAGGAATACAGCTAACCAGGAAGGTCAAAGATCTATACAATGAGAGTTACAAAACACCACTCAAAGAAATCAGAAATTTAATTAGTTCCCATTTGTCAATTTTGGATTTTGTTGCCATTGCTTTTGGTGTTTTAGACATGAAGTCCTTGCCCATGCCTATGTCCTGAATGGTATTGCATAGGTTTTCTTCTAGGGTTTTTATGGTTTTAGGTCTAACATTTAAGTCTCTAATCCATCTTGAATTAATTTTTGTATAAGATGTAAGGAAGGGATCCAGTTTCAGCTTTCTACTTATGGCTAGGCAGTTTTCCCAGCACCTTTTATTAAATAGGAATCCTTTCCCCATTTCTGGTTTTTGTCAGGTTTCTCAAAGATCAGATGGTTGTAGATGTGTGGTATTATTTCTGCAGGCTCTGTTCTGTTCCATTGGTCTATATCTCTGTTTTGGTACCAGTACCATGCTGTTTTGGTTACTGTAGCCTTATAGTATAGTTTGAAGTCAGGTAGCATGATGCCTCCAGCTTTGTTCTTTTGGCTTAGGATTGTCTTGGCAATGCAGGCACTTTTTTGGTTCCATATGAACTTTAAAGTCATTTTTTCCAATTCTGTGAAGAAACTCATTGGTAGCTTGATGGGGATGGCATTGAATCTATAAATTACCTTGGGCATTATGGCTATTTTCACAATATTGATTCTTCCTATCCATGAGCATGGAATGTTCTTCCATTTGTTTGTGTCCTCTTTTATTTCACTGAGCAGTGGTTTGTAGTTCTCCTTGAAAAGGTCCTCGACATCCCTTGTAAGTTGGATTCCTAGGTATTTTATTCTATTTGAAGCAATTGTAAATGGGAGTTCACTCATGATTTGGCTCTCTGTCTGTTATTGGTGTATAAGAATGCTTGTGATTTTTGCACATTGATTTTGTATCCTGAGACTTTGCTGAAGTCTCAGGATACAAAACACAGCAAAAGAAACTACCATCGGAGTGAACAGGCAACCTACAGAATGGGAGAAAATTTTTGCAGTCTACTCATTTGACAAAGGGCTAATATCCAGAACCTAGAAAGAACTCAAACAAATTTGCAAGAGAAAAACAAACAACCCCATCAAAAAGTGAGCAAAGGATATGAACAGACACTTCTCAAAAGAAGACATTTATGCAGCCAACAGACACATGAAAAAATGCCCATCATCACTTGCCATCAGAGAAATGCAAATCAAAACCACAATGAGATACCGTCTCACACCAGTTAGAATGGCAATCATTAAAAAGTCAGGAAACAACAGGTGCTGGAGAGGATGTGGAGAAATAGGAACACTTTTACACTGTTGGTGGAACTGTAAACTAGTTCAACCATTGTGGAAGACAGTGTGGCGATTCCTCAAGCATCTAGAACTAGAAATACCATTTGACCCAGCCATCCCATTACTGGGTATATACCCAAAAGATTATAAATCATGCTGCTATAAAGACACATGCACACTTATGTTTATTGTGGCACTATTCACAATAGCAAAGACTTGGAACCAACCCAAATGTCCATCAGTGACAGACTGGATAAAGAAAATGTGGCACATATATACCATGGAATACTATGCAGCCATAAAAAAAGGATGAGTTCATGTCCTTTGTAGGAACATGGATGCAGCTGGAAACCGTTCTCAGCAAACTATCACAAGAACAGAAAACCAAACATTGCATGTTCTCACTTATAGGTGGGAATTGAACGATGAGAACACTTGGACACAGGAAGGGGAACATCATACACCAGGGCCTGTCATGGGGTAGGGGGAGGGAGGAGGGATAGCATTAGGACATAACACCTAATGTAAATGATTAGTTTATGGGTGCAGCACACCAACATGGCACATGTATACATATGTAACAAACCTGCATGTTGTGCACATGTACCCTAGAACTTAAAGTATAGAAAAAAAAAAAAAGAAAAAAAAAGAAATCAGAAATTACACAAACAAATGGAAAAACATTTCATGCTCATGAATAGGAGGAATCAATATTAAAATGGCCATACTGCCCGAAGCAAGTTGTAGATTCAATGCTATTCCCATTAAACTACCAATTACATTTTTCACAGAACTAGAATAAACTATTATAAAATTCATGTAATCAAAACAGAGCCTGAATAGACAAGACAATTCTAAGCAAAAAGAATAAAACTGGGAACATAACATTACCCAACTTCAAACTATACTACAGGGCTACAGTAACCAAAACAGCATGTTACTGGTACAAAAGAAAACACATAGACCAATGGAATAGAATAGAAAGCCCAGAAATAATGCTGCACACATACAGCAATCTGATCGTCACCAAAGTTGCCAAAAACCAGCAATGAGGAAAGGACTCCCCATTCAATAAATGGTGCAGGGATAACTGGATATCCACATGCAGAATATTGGAACTGGGCCCATACCTTAAACCACATATGAAAATTAACTCTAGATAGTACAAAGACTTAAATATAAAACCCCAAACTAAAACTAAAAAAAAATAAAAAAATAAAAAAAAAATACAACCTGTAAGACAACCTAGGGAATACCATTCTGAACATAGGATCTGGCAAAGTTTTTGTGATTATGCCACCAAATGTAATGGCAACAAAAACAAAAATTGAGAAATGAGACATAATTAAACTACAGAGCTTCTGTACAGCAAAAGAAACTATGATCAGAGTAAACAGACAACTCATAGAATGGAGGACAACATTTACAAACTGCGCATCCAACAAAGGTCTAATATTGAGAATCTGTAAGGAACATGAAATTCACAAGCAAAATAAAGCAACGCCATTAAAAAGTGGGCAAGCACATGAACAGACATTACTCAAAAGAAGACATCATGTGGCCAACAAGCATATGAAAAAAAGGAAATTAAATAAAGAGCCTGAATAGGCAAGGCAATAATAATCACTATTCATCAAAGAAATTCAAATCAAAACTACAGTGAGATACAATCTCACGTCAGTCAGAATCACTATTATTAAAAAATCAAAAAATAACAGATGCCGGTGAGGTTGCAGAGAAAGGGGAACATTTATATGCTGCTGGAGAGAGTGTAAATTAGTTCAGTCATTGTGGAAAGCAGTATGGCAATATCTCAAAGAGCTAAAGACAGAACTGCCATTCAACCTAGCAATATCATTACTAGGTATATACCCAGAGTAATATAAATCATTCTACCATAAAGATACATGTGTGTGAATTTTCACTGCAGCATTATTCACAATATCAAAGGCATGGAATCAATCTAAATGCCCATCAATGACAGATTGGATAAAGAAAATATGGTATATATACACCATGGAACACTATGCAGTCATAAAAACGAATAACATCATGTCCTTTGTAGCAACATGGATGGAGCTGAAGGCCATTATCCTAAACAAATTAATGCAAGAACAGAAAAGCAAATACCATATATTTTCACTTATAAGTGGGAGCTAAACAGTGAGTACACATGGACAGAAATAAGGGAACAACAGACACAAGGACCTACTTGAGGGTGGAGGGTGGGAGGAGGGAAAGGATATAAAAACCTATCTATTATGCATATTACTTGGATGATGAAATAATCTGTACACCAAACTCTCATGATAGTTTACCTATATAATAAAACTGTATATGTACCCCTGAACTTAAAAGTAGAAAAACAGAAAATGTGACTTGCATCACTGTGATCATACTTAGATATAAGAATCGTTCAAACAGAAGGAAGATACACCAACTGGATTAGGAATAGCTGGCTGGTAGACATGAAGATCTCTTATCTTCTCATAACATTCGCCAGAGCCAGGGTATTTCTTCAGTGGCCTAGGAAGGCACCAGGGTTTGGTGGATGTTTTGGACAGTGATAGACAGTGTCACTGACTATCTTTATGCTCAGACCACATGACCCCACCTTTTTTTGGGTAGAAATAATTGTAATAAAATGAAATATTTATGTAGATTTTACTTAAGCCCGGATGCTATTTGAAGCCCACTCTATACATTCTTATAGAATGCTTAGAAGAAGTAAATCTTTGAGGTAGGTGCCTTTATTTATCTACATTTTAGAGATAAGAAACCTGTGACATAACCAGGTTGAGTAACTATATTATTATTATGATTGTTCCCATATTACAATGTGGATCCTCAGGGAGTTATGTTGCACCCTAGATCTTTTCAAGCCTGTGTGGGAACACCACTTCTAGCCATCCTGTGTCAGCTGAACAAAAGAAAGAAGAGAGGGAAGGAGCAAGGGAAAGACAAGTGGAGAGAGAGAGGGGTGGCTGAGGGTTTGCCACAATATGTGCTTCCATGTACTCCAGGCTTCTCAGGACAGCTTCCAAGAATGTTCATAACTTAGCTGCTTGTGACTTAAGTGGGAAGAAAGAGTCAAAATAAGCAGCAAGGGAAAGAGACAGAGAAATAATTCCTCCAACCTTGTAGACTCAACGACATTGCAAAATAATATATTGCACGACCAAGCTACCATAGCTTTGTACATTTACAGGCCCATAACAATGACTACTAGTGCATCCTCATGGCATTGTCACTTATTACCACTTAGAATCCAAGAACCTGGTATACCTCGGATAGAGAGAACCCACACTCATAGAAAGACAGGGGTTCGATTCAGATGAGATTTTCCTGACATGAACAATTCAAGATCATAGCTACTTGATTATTTGCCTTCAGGTAGTGTTAGTAAGTCTGACGATACAGTCCCTCCAGCAGTAGCATTCCAGTCTCTAATTGGCACTGTTATTAGAGTCAAATGCAATTCATCCCGTTCCTACCAACCCATTTCCCAAACTCAATTTTCAGATACAAAATTTTAAATTGGATTCACAAGTCAGTTTTTGAGTCCCTACTGCATGCCTAGTACTCTGGTAAGTGCTAACGTCTGTGATTTAACTCAGTAACATGGGTATGGTGGAATCTACTGTGCTAGTTTTTGGTCCCCAGCCAAAACTGAGCAGAAAAGTTGTCTATGTTGAGAAAAAAACTGCTATTCAAGTTCAGAGTCTTATTGGTAAGCTTCCAAGGGCTCTGGGTCTAAGCTTTTGTTATTCTGTGTTTAGTTTGCTCAAGTTGATTGTGACTGCTGCAAGCAAGTTGCTCCAGTCCAAACAACGTTTTGGGGCATAAAAGGTGTTATTTTCACTGCTTATTATCAACTTTCAAAAGGATGCTGTAGACAAATGCTGCAGTGATCTCATTAGTTGGTATCTTCTTTGTGCACAGTCTCAGAGTGTTCTGTACTTTCATTATAAGATGTACACATGGAGAGTTGCACAGTACAACACATGTCATGCCTTGGAGAAGAGAAATGATTTAAAGGACTTTTTTGAAGTCCCTTCTTTCAGTGACCTGAAAAATCTTGATCTGTTAGCATTTGAATCTTGGTATAAAAAATCTTGATCTAATTTGGTCTGTGGGTATTATTTGTGACTTTGACTTTTCCTGGAGTGGAGGTAGAGGCGAGGCTGTGATATAACAACAATACAAATACTAAACTAAAACAAAATAAATAAAAGCAATTTATTTAAATACAGTACTATTTAAAAATGAGAAATTATTGGATTTTCAAAGTTATGCCATCAGAGTTGTAAGTACCAATTACCTAAAAATTTGGGCCGGGCGCGGTGGCTCAAGCCTGTAATCCCAGCACTTTGGGAGGCCGAGACGGGCGGATCACGAGGTCAGGAGATCGAGACCATCCTGGCTAACACAATGAAACCCCGTCTCTACTAAAAATACAAAAAAATTAGCCGGGCGAGGTGGCGGGCGCCTGTAGTCCCAGCTACTCGGGAGGCTGAGGCAGGAGAATGGCGTAAACCCGGGAGGTGGAGCTTGCAGTGAGCCGAGATAGCGCCACTGCACTCCAGCCTGGGCGACAGAGCGAGACTCCGTCTCAAAAAAAAAAAAAAAAATTTGTCTTCAACAAAACCATAAAAAATACATACACACACACACCGTATTTCAAAAGTGACATGCATATATAGCTTTGAGATGGTTATTTCTAATCTGTCGAGAAGTGATACAATGAGTATAATGAAAACTGTCAGTGAATTGCTTCTGCTTTATTCAAGGTGAAAATATCACTTTAATCACTTTCATGAAAATGTGATCATTTCTGTTTTCCTGTTCATTTAATATGACTGGGAATTATCATTTGCACTAAATTTTGCATAATGAACATGGAAACTTTACAGAAAACTAAGTATTATGACTAAAGTTTCTCTTAATCTATAATTACTTTGGAACTACCTATTATATCAACATAAATGACAAAGAACTTTGTGGTTAGTTTTCTTAATAAAAGAGTATTTGTCATTTTTTCTAATGAGGATTTACTAAATATGATTAACCAAGAAGAGGCAATGACATTTTGTGTAGATGGCAGCTCTAGCAAATATATTTGTAAATATCATCTTGGCCATCACTAGGTATATTTTAATAGCAAAGTTAATAGCTGTCAATCAAGGTGAATGGGTAATTAGAAATCCTACTCTTACTGAATATAGTTTATTGTCATGTCAGATATTTTTTGGTTGCCCATTTTAGGGATGCATCCCAGCTAGGCCCAAACTAGTCACATGCCAAATATTCAGGGGTCAGATCTGAGAGTGTTGGTAGCCACCATTTAAGAAGAGATACTAAAGACAATTATATCCAGTGACAAAGCAACATGAATTCAGTTTGTCTCTCGAAGACATTGACCATTATTTACAGAAATAAGATAAAATATAGCAACTTGGTGTCAGAAGTTGAAGTTAAGAACAAATGGGAATACAGCAAAGCTGGATAATCTATAGCCTAGGGCAAATAGTTGAAATAACTGAACATCTGAATATATAGATATATAGATATTGTATCACTGGACTTCATACCGAGCCACTTAATCTGAATTTTGGTGGAAAAGGACAGAAGGGGTTAGGGCCAGGCATTAGTATTTTTTAAACCTCTTCTATGTATATTTTAATGGTGAGCCGGGGTTGAGGAACTCTATTATAGAGCTGTGCTTATCAAATTTAATGTGCATATGAATCACCTGGAAATCTTGTTAAATGCAAATTCTGATTCAGTAAGTCTGAGGTATGGCCAGAGATTCTGTAATTTCTAACAAAGGCTCAGGTGATGATGATGATGTAAGTCCACAGACCACATTTTGAGTTTCAAATCATAGAGGATATTATTCACCAATGAATGGGTATGTGAAGCAGCAGGTGAAGAAGGGATATTTCATGTATGTAAGAGAAAGAGGAAGGATGTTGAAAGAATGCGAGGGTGCTCTTTTGGGTTCACCTTGATGTGACTTGAAGATAGGAGAAGCCCTTTATGACTTTGTTATATTCTAGTTGTAGCTCAAAATGCTAGTGCGTGCAAAGGGGCTAGTAAATTCTAGAGCAGTTGTTTCAAACTGCTGTTTATTAGAAAATCTTCTTTAATCAGAGCTCTGCTGGATTCCTTTCTGAAAAAAAAAAATTCAATACTTTATTATCTCCAAAATAGCAAACAATCACCACTAGAACACGTGAACAGGTTTTCTCAATGGCCAGAAACACATTGATTTTAAAGTCACTGGCGGCTAATTTATTAATGGTTTCTTAAACTTGCTATAAAAACGAAGGTAAAAACACATGCTCTGCAGAAAGAAAAAGAAAACTCGTTTTTTAACAAGGTATCCAAATTTAATCCAAAACACACCGCTGAAAAATGACAGTCCCTGGAGCTCATCCCCCTTGCATGGTGACTTTAGGTAAATTTCTTAAACTGCTCTCTGAGAATAACAAAAAAGAGTGAAAAGATATTTTTGGTGTTAGGTCACGAATATGCAAAATTATTAATATTTTATAGAAACTCTTTGTAACCCTTGTCTCTCCGGACAGAACTAAAACTTGCATTATTGGTTAGGCATGTTCAATACCATCTTTACTGTATACATTTATATTTTGGAAATCATGATTTGGCCATCAGTCAGTGTTTTTTTGAGCTATGTGCCTATGTGGCTCAGAAATATAGTCCACTGCTTAAACAGGTGCCATGGTTTCATGTACACCACAATGCTGATACCTAAACATGTTCTGAGGTTCTACTGCTGTTTCAGGAGCTGTTCATGTGCATTTGATCAGTCTGAACAAAGAAAAGAAGAAAGGTCTCTGAGAGTAAAATTTGTTCATTCACTATTTCTCCTAACCATAAACCTTTTTTCAGCAAGTAAACAGTCAGCAGCTACTATTGTGATCTATTATATTATATTATTTGTATCCCTCCCCTGAATATATATGTAAATGTTTGTGAATTGCCTAGATCAGAACCAGGCACACAGTAGGTCAAAAGTATTAGACTTAATTCCTTCTCCATTAAGATCAAAGCCTAGTTTCCATTAGCGTGATTTTTGGAAAATTATTTAGCCTAAATTTCTTAACTGTAAAATAAACATATACATATTATGCTTTGTAGCTTTTAAAATAAAATGTAAAGAAGTTAAATTAGGATTAATTCCACAGTTTAGTACCTAAATCATAGCAGGAATTTAATAAATTGTGACAATCAATAACATAATTTCAAATTAGTGGAACTAGAATTTGTAAAATTGAATTCTATTTTGATTTTTGTGTCAAAAACTTATAATCACAATGTATATAATTTTTCAAATGATTTATATACAAGTAGCAGTCACTTTCATAAAATACATACACCTATAGTATCTTCGGATTAAGATTCCAGCAGTTATTTGCAGTGTGATGTTTTTTGCAGTTCTGCTTCTTTTATTTTTATTTCTTTTTATCCCTTAGCCAGAAAGCGGCAGAGGTGGAAAGACCATTCGAGCATTATACAATTAGAATAGGATGGTCCTTCTTTCAAGCAATTAATTTTGTAGGCATATATTGGTGTACCCTTAATACTTTCTTTCTCTCAGACTGTTTACAGTTGACCCATTTCCATTCACATTAGGGCAGCTGCCAATCATATTTTCTGCCATTCAATATATGTATCCACTTCCCGCCCAAGGAAGATACATAACCATGAATATTATTTTAATACTAAAATTGACAAAAACTTCAAGTTAATGATAGTGATAATATTACCTACAATTTCAGTTTCAGGAGAAGGTGTAGTATAGTGGTTTAAAAGATCTCTGAAGTCAGATTGACTGAGTAAAGAATTCCAGATCTGAATTTGCTACCTTTGTGACCAAAGGCGAGTAATCTAATCTCTAATTGCCACTGTTCCTTCAAATATAAAATGATATAATAATAGTCATTTCCATATAGTATGCCATGGAGATTAAATGAATTGTTATATGTATAATGCTTAACCTGTGATAAGTATTCAATACATTTCAATTATGATGATGATGAAAATGACAATAATCAAACAATTTAAGTGGCTCCAAAAAAGCCAAAGGTTTTCTTTAGCACATTGAGCTTTTATAGTTCTATAGAAGGCAATCAATCAAGACTTCTTCTGCTCCATAAATCCCTTTGGTTTGAAATTTGATACTATTATATTAGGGCACTACCTTCTCTTTCTGCTTCCCTAAAAGGCACTGGTCTTTTTAATTCAGAGCTCCATTTCCTTGACAATCGGTGCATTCTAGGCTAGTATACTCTCTGTAACAAAACATTGCAACAAATTTCAGTACTTTTTGCCAATGGAAATTGCTCTCTTGTTCATGTGAATATGGCCTTTGTTGGCTTTTTATCCTTTCCTAACACTCATGGGAATATATGAAATACAAAAATTCTCTTACCACAGAGTTAACTTTAAAAACATGTAATTAGTACATTTTTAAAAATTCCATTGAGATAGTATTTTCATGCAGAAAGCAATATTTCTCCAGCTTACTAAATGAACTTGGAGACACCCCTCACTTACCTATGTGGCAGAAGGTAGGCATCTTCTTCAGTTGTCTGACTCAGAGACTGAGTTATGGAACATCCTCCTTATTCTGACAAGCAACTTTTATCAGTATAATGCAGTTGCTGGAAGTCCTTAGTTTGAATACTGTCTTTGTCACTTAGCTGGATGACCTTAGAGTAGTCACCTTCTCAAACGCCAGTTTTCTGGGAAGTAAATAATATAATTTATGTAATGCTATTTAATAAGAAAACTGCTACATAAGTACTCAGCAAATGGTTATTATTGTTTCTATTATCATCTTCATATGTGTGACTTCTTGGATTGCTTCCCTATTTCACGCAGTCTTCAGCAAAGCAAACATACAGAAAAATCCATTGCTATTTAATGTCATTTATTTCCTCTCTTTTTCTGTTTTTTACTCTGAGATGGCCAGAGTTATCCCTACC
The DNA here is from genome assembly GCF_043159975.1 of Macaca nemestrina. Lineage (NCBI taxonomy): Eukaryota > Metazoa > Chordata > Mammalia > Primates > Cercopithecidae > Macaca > Macaca nemestrina. The sequence continues at coordinate 55,575,849 of NC_092145.1, forward strand.
CCCATAATATGATATATTCCCCTATTGAAGTTTAGTTACAAATAAAGGGAAAAAGCCTGACACAGTGACTGGCTTGTGCATGTAGTCACCATTGAAAAACAGTATCTTATTTATTGTTGTAACTATTATCATTGTCAGTTATTACTGAATGACCAAGTTTATTTTATTTTGCAAAAAATCTAGAAATAGCTTACAAAATCCTCTAGAATGATTCTTGTTTTCCTATGAAATACAGCCATACACACACACACACACACACACACACACACACACACACACATATATATATAAAGAATTGGATTCAGACTATGAGCTTCACCTCATTTTAGACTTTAAACCTGAAGAAACTGGGATCCTGAAATGTAGAAGACCTAGAGTGTTAGTTAACCTAGGGAAATAGATTATCTACTATTTCCCTTATCTGCTCTTTGGCAAAGACCACACTCACTCTTCAATGTAGAAGTCCAAAACCCTACTGTGATTAGGTGAGGACAGAGCAAATTATGCTCTGTAGTACTGATCCAGGGATACTCAGAACAAATTAAAAGAAATTTTTCACAGCAGAATTTTTTATTAGCAATATCTACTGCCTACACAAATATAGCTGAAATTTTATCTGAGATGTCAAATACATCCACAGCATCTCTTTATGTTCTCTCTCAAATCCCCCCTTCTCCTCAATTTGCTGATGACCAGCAGTGAGAAGACTCCCAGTCAAAATGGTGCCCTGAGACCCAGGATCAGAAGTACCTTCTCAGGAAAAAAAAATGGGCAAATGATTGAAGCAGCAGTGGCAGCAGTAGCTGTAACCCACTAATTGAAATACCAAGATGGGTGACCCCATTTTCAGCCATTCAGGGTTGAGTGAAAAGCTGCTGCAGGCACCTTTCTTTCACTAACATGGGTCCTCTTATTAAGATTCTGGAGCTATCAACCTGCAAAAGTCATGGCTGTACAGCCCTTGACCTCCACAGATGAATCAGTGCTGCCTCCAGCAATCTCAAGTTTTCCTTGATATAATCCAGTTGTACCATTAGGACAGGAAAGACAAGGAGCACTGAAGTAGGTCCCCAAAGCCATGAAGGTTGAGCAACCGGAGGGTTGTTGACACACTAAAAGCTGAAGTCTCGTGTAGCTTCCAAAACTGATATACACTGATTTGAGAACAGATTTTTAAAAATACCTTTAGTTCATTCGCTTTTATGTTGAAAATGTAGGCAACTGAATGTCAGCTGAGTAAACCTGGGCAGTACTTAATATTAGTCTCTCAAGAGTTTGAAGAGCACATGCTCCTTACCATTTGTATGTCTTTCTAATCTATATAAAAGGATTTCCTACTCATGAATAAATGATGTAAATATTTATCAGCATGACTATTAATATGATATTAAACATACAAGTTTGCCATGCTTTTGCATTGGTTTAATTTTGCTTTGGGTCTATTCAATTAATAAAGTAAGGCAGTGAATGAGATTACATATCTGTATGGCTCACATGTGCTCATGCGCAGACTCTTCCACCAGGTGAAATCTTGCCTACAGCATCTCTCCTGCCATCAAAGGAGCTGCCAAAGTGGCAAAGATCCTTTAAAGACTGATGTAAGTACCTCCCAAAAGGCCTGTGCCTTTGCCCTTAGCTTAGACAGTAGCTAGCTGCACCTGCAGGGCCCAACCCCTCCTGCGGTCTATAAACACTTGCCTGAAAGCCCCTGCCTAACTCCACACAACAGGACGTATAAAATAGGACAGAACGCAAATAGCCACAGTTCTAGTTTCGGAGCTTATCTCAAGTCTTCTGCTCTTGCAGGTTCTCTAGACACTGATTCTTAAGTTTTCATGCTGTAACCAACTTTCCTGCTTTCCATCCCTTGTTTTATGAACTTCTAGTACTATTCACATGACAGTGGCGACCCTGCACCAAGGAAAGTGGGCCATGTCTCAAGATGTCACAGAGTTTCATTGTGTGGTTTACAGTCAGCCATATAATAGGCCTCACTTCCAGAGTGAAGGTATAACCCTTTGTGGAAGTTCACATACAGTTCTCCTCTTCTTGAAAGTCCATATGTGACTCTCCCCACTCTCCTAGACAGTATCTGTTCAAAGGCATAAAGAAATCCATATTGGGGCCGGGCGCGGTGGCTCAAGCCTGTTATCCCAGCATTTTGGGAGGCCGAGACGAGGGGATCACGAGGTCAGGAGATCGAGACCATCCTGGCTAACACGGTGAAACCCCGTCTCTACTAAGAAATACAAAAAAAAAAAAAACTAGCCGGGCGAGGCGGCGGGCGCCTGTAGTCCCAGCTACTCGGGAGGCTGAGGCCGGAGAATGGCGTGAACCCGGGAGGAGGAGCTTGCAGTGAGCTGAGATCCAGCCACTGCACTCCAGCCTGGGTGACAGAGCGAGACTCCGTCTCAAAAAAAAAAAAAAAAAAAAAGAAATCCATATTGTGTTTAGGAAAGCCTTCATACCTAGGAAATCTGGGGGCACCTCTATTAATCTGGGTGGACCTCTAAGATTTTATCTACTGAGGAAAAAATGTGGTTTCTAAGACTGATCCTGGGAAACTTAACAACAGGTCTCTATCTTTGCATCTTTCAGGCCTACCTTAACAAGTGGAGCCTCAAAGGAATTCTTACAGAGTGCCCCCTCTCTCTGAAAGCAGTGGGAAGCAAGGAATAGAAAGGAATGTAAAGTGGTTAGACATTAAACAGCTAGCATACCACATTCATAATTCACCTCCATAGTCATTTACTTCCTAGAACCATTTTTCTTAACTCATCTGTCCTGTTGTACTCTACAGCTTACAAGCCTATACCTGTTATTGAACTTGCTGCCTCAGACAATGTCCCTGGACTCAACCTTTCATCTGATTAGATGTACATATGTTACTTAATGCTTTGAGCTTTCTGAAGTTTGGTTTCTTTATAGTAAGATCTGTTCTGCTGCTGTTCACACAATTTCTATCTGTGTTTCAGTAATAGAAATACTTGGTTATTGACTATTTAGTAAAAGTTATTGAAGAAAAATGGAATGATATTATGCCTCGAACTTTCCAAAGACTTAAAAATTTTACTATCATTATTGCTAGTAATAAGTAATAATCACTTAAAAATTCTTGAATTCAGAACGGAAATTATATTCGTGACAGTTTTTTAACTAGTGAGCTCTGTTGAGTGCGTGAAGTGTCAATGTGGTGACTTGATTTTAAATTTAAGTTTAATGGAGTAAATGAGAATTTCCAAAGATATAAAATAACTATGGTGAATTTTAATATTCAATATATAATCTAAATAATTATGAAATGATCTTTCCTGGGGTAGGAACCATGTTTTACTTATCTTTTTATCTTCCACAGTACATAGAAGGCATGCAATCGATGTTAGTTGAAGAAACAGTGAACAATAGAAAGAGGAATGACTTTTCCATTTGGCAAACTTACTGTGAGGTATTTCATAAGATAGTTAAATGCACATAGAACAATATAATGCCACTCAAACTGAATGTTAGGCTTTGAAAATGTAGTTCACATTCTGTTTTCAAGTAAGTGTGCTGTCTAATGGGAAATAAATTCTAAAATTATAATGGAAGTCAATAAGCAAATATAATTTAATATACACATTTACTTTCCAAGACTGTGTTTTCCACGACTACATTTAACGCATAAAATTAGGCCAGTATCCTAAGACAAGATAGTATAGCTGATTATGTCATCTTGTAAAAAACTTATTGACTATTCATGGGAGAGATTCTTCTGTCTTAAATAATACCAACTGAAAAAAAATCAATAGCTGTATAATACAATCAAAACAGTTATATGTATGACTTTGGTCCTATGACTTAATGTTCAAGGAGGACTTCAAATAAATTTGCTGTATGTTTTATTCTTAATTTTACTCAAAACTCTCCAATGCAAATATTGCATAAAAGTATAAACTACAAGCACTAATCAACTTATGCAAGTGTGTACAACAACTTTTGGATCCAGATTCAGGAGGGTTTTTTTTTTTTTTTTTTTTTCATTTTTTGGTCCAAAGTTAAGGAAAGAGCTGGATGCTGTGTCCATCTTCCTCATGTGTAGAAATAAGGCTTCATCCTAATTAGCTTATCATTTCTTCTCCTAGAAATCAGCTTAATGGTTTCTGTAGCAATCAGGATAGGCCAAGAGGATATTTTGGAAACAAACAATCCCAATGTCTTGGTGGCTTAAAGTATCAAAGTTTATTTCTCACCTTCCCAGGCTACTGGAGCCTCTGTAATCCTGAACATTGCCTGTCACTGTAGCAAAGAAAAGGAAAGAAGTCAGTAAGTCTCACACCAGCTCTTAAAGCTTCCGTCTGAAAATGCCACAGGTCACTATTTCACTAATGAAAATGAGTTACAAGGCCACATCTAATTCCGAGGAGACAGGAAGTATAATTCTACTATTTGTCCAGAAGGAGAACCAGAAATTATTAATGAAAAGTACTAATGACCAATAATATTCCTCTTCCTAATCCACCTATGTTAGGCCAGAAGCATATGATTTCTCTTAAATTATCTGTATTTAATTAAAATGACTTATTTTTAGTGTGCTGGCCACTCTCAAAGGTCAGCATTAAGTCATAGTTTATATTGTTATCTGATTTCTGCTAGTTTTTACTGTCAGGGTGACTTGTCAAGTAACTTTTGTTAAGTTTTTAAGTTTTCATTCCCACCTCTTCCCACCCCCATTTTGCAATAAGCCATCTGCTTAGTATACAATAAAAGTGAGGGCTTGATTTTCAAAATTAGGTGCTTAATTAGATTGGCTAACCCACTGGGTAGGGACTGCTTTGAACTGCCTCAAATTCCATAGAGTTATCTCAAGAAGTAGCTTGCAGTGCTGTTGTTATTCACCAAATCTTTAATTTGATGACTAAGATATGGAGTTGACTGTCTATGCGCCTCAGTGCCTGTTGGAAGACTCCAAGTGGGCTATGAGTATCTGGAGGATATCGGGGTAGAGATTGGCTATCATCAATAAAATACTCACACTTCAAATATTGCACATTAGTATTGATATGTGCAAATGTATTTAATGCCATTGTATTGGAGCATCATCTTCAATAGACTTTTTATCAACTTTGAATCTCCCTGGTAACTAACCATCTCCCTGGTAACAAACCATTGGCACATGTTTATTGGAATAGCTCTGTTGTAAATAAATGCAATCAGCAAATTAAAACTGTAATAGGCCCTGATGCTACCAAATGTAAGCTGCAGACACTCCCTCATTATAACCTCAGCCCTAAGCAAAATTATGATGAAAATGGGAACAGTAATGTGATCCATACTTCTTTTAATGTCAGTTTTTAAATTAGATGATCAATATTCTGCATTATTAAATTTCTGGCTAAATATAAAGGATCATCCTTCCTAACTTATGTAACAACTGTATTTCTCTGAGGCCATATGGAAAATATTTGTTTCAATAGTTTACGATGTGGCAGTTGGTCGTTGGCCTATCTGTATAAAGACGGTAAACAAGTATAAGTATGACTTTGATGTTAGAATAGTTCTCCATTAGTGAAAACTCATAAATTGCTCTGCCAACCCCTGTCTTTTGTACACCTCCCTGTACTTTGTCAAATGTAAACTTTGTTAAATTTATCTGTTAGTAAATTTGATTTCTCATAGACTATGTGCTTAGTGGTAGAAAGTAGCCATTTTTAGAACGTACTGAGATGTTTTCTAATCCATCAGCTAAAATGAGAGACTGGTGTTTTCAGCACTGTAGTTAGATTCTCATCATTCCTTCTTTGACACTGAGGTACAATTATGATGAGCATAGCGAGCATGTGTGCGTGCATGTGTTTGTGTGTGTGTCTGTGTGTATTTTTCTAATTTCTATTAAGAGGAAGAATGATTCTTCAGAGACCACTTAGCTAAAAAAATGTTGAACTGAGATAATCCGAGCACTACAGAGCTGCCATTCTCTTCGGATAAACGGTCAGTATTATTGGCCTCAGTTAATGGTAATTGTGATGCATATTATAGTAACCGTTGCCTGAAGGTGTTGCCATAAACACGATATCAGCATATCTTCCAGTGGAGTTTACAGTGAATGAAAAAACTGGGAATATAAAGTGTATTTTGCCTGATCTTGCAAAGAAAAAAATATAAATACCCCATAGCCAAATTGTCATATGTGTTTCAAAAGTCATGTAACAGCATTTCTTACTACCATTTATTCAGTGATTGATATGCTAAGACTGTACTATTAATAAATTCTTTGTAGCCATTATCTCACTTAATTCTTACAGCAACCCTATGAAATACATACCAGTATTACTCTCACTTTTTGTGCAAAGAAACAAGCTCAGATAACGCATCCAAGATTATGCGCCAGTAACGATATGAGATTCAGCTCTGATCTGTTTCATACCAAAGTTGTGTTCTAAGACACTGTCATATATTGTTACAGAATTATAAAATAAGGTAAACCTTAATTTCTGGTTGAAAGTAATAACTCCTCAGATAGAACAGCACCTGACACATACTAGGGGATTAAAAACTATTTATTAAATGAATTAATAATACTAAGTTCAATTTTCCTAAGTGTGGTAGATGGAAATCTAAAATGGGACCCACAATTTGCCACTAACCTCCTCCCCCATCATACACACATCCTGCATAGTACCTGGGATGTAAATATTATGAATCTTACTTCTGTGATTAGATTATGTTATATGGCATAGTCAACCTTAAGATAGGGAAATTATATGGGAGGTCCTGACATAATCACATAAACCCTTTAAAGCAGCGTTTTCTCTGGCTAGTTATAAAAGATGTCAGAGGTTTGAAACATGAGAACATCTTAACATGTCATTGCTAGCTTGAATATGGAGAGGGACATACTGCAAAAAATGTAACTGACCGTTAGTAGTTCAGATTGACACTTAGCTGACAGCCAGTAAACCAAATGGGAACCTCCCATCAATAATAGACTGGATAAAGAAAATGTGGCACATATACACCATAGAATACTATGCAGCCATAAAAAAGGATGAGTTTGCGTCCTTTGCAGGAACATGGATTAAGCTGGAAACCATCATTCTCAGCAGACTATCACAAGAACAGAAAACCAAACACAGCATGTTCTCACTCATAAGTGTGAATTGAACAATGAGAGCACACGGACATAAGGAGGGGAACATCACACACCAGGGCCTATCGGTGGGTCGGGGCTAGAGGAAGGATAACATTAGGAGAAATACCTAATGTAGATGACTGTTTGATGGGTGCAGCAAACCACCATGGCACGTGCATACCTATGTAACAAAAGGGCGCATTCTGCACATGTATCCCAGAACTTAAAGCATAAAAAAAAAAGAATTGGGGACCACAGTCTAAAATCACAAGGAACTGAACACTGTGAATAACATTCATGAGCTTAGAATGAAAAATTTCCCCAGCACCTCCAGATAAAAACTCAAGCCAAATACCTTGATTTTAGCCTTGTGAAATTCTACCCAGAGAACCTACTCATAGTTTGCCAGACTTCTACAGAATTATGAACTAATAAATGAGTGGTGTTTTAAGCTACTATTTTGCGGTAATTTGTTACACAATGATAGAAAATTAATACACCAGTTATATTAAGTAACTGTGCAGCCATATGCAGCCATATGGACCTTATTTTGAGATTTTTTAAAGGACTGTCAGTTGGCTTTTTATATAAAATGTTTGAGCCAGTGTTTTAAAATTTTATGCAGAGCGAGTATCACAGTCTATGGAAAGTATTTATTGTTAGTCTTTATATATGTGTGAAAATAGCCCAAAAATTTGAAGATCAACAACAATTTGAAAGAATCACATATACTTTTTTTCCTTTTTAACTCATCAAATGTCACAATATACTGGCTGTAAAAGAGGGACTAGAGAGAGTATACTAGTTAGTGACCCATGAGAAAGTGTGCTATACTCCAAAACAACTGCTTGGGTTTTCTAATTTGTATCAGCAGAAATCTGGAGAACAGGCACGGGAATGGATACTAGGGGTGTGGGATAATGGTGGAAGGAACATAAAGTTGGATCAGGCTGAACTTTTAGATATGGGCCACTAAGCAGGGATTCTGCATTTAATGCTATTAATAATTCTGGTCTAGCATATTTTAAATAGGTCTTTTCAAAAGTTTCAATCAGACATTTAGCTCTAACACTATTGTGATGGTTAATGTTGAGTGTCAACTTGATTGGATTGAAGGATGCAAAGTATTATTCCTTAGTGTGTCTGTAAGGGTGGTGTCAAAGGAGATTAACATTTGAGTCAGTGGACTGGGAGAGGCAGACCTGTCCTCAATCTGGGTGGGCACCATCTAATCAGCTGCCAGTGCAGCTAGAACAAAGCAGGCAGAATAAGTTGGAAAGAGCAGACTTGCTGAGTCTTCTTGCCTTCATCTTTATCTTGTGTTGGATACTTCCTGCCTTTGAACAACAGACTCCCAGTTCTTCTACTTTTGGACTCTTGGGCCTATACCAGCAGTTTGCCAAGGGCTCTCGGCCTTCAACCACAGACTGAAAGCTGCAATGTCGGGTTCCGTACTTTTGAGGTATTGGGATTCAGACTGTCTTCTTTGCTCCTCAGCTTGCAGATGGCCTATCATGGAACTTCACTTTGTGAATCAATTCTCCTTAATAAACTCCCCTTCATATATACATATATCTTATTACTTCTGACTAATACAACTATTAACTGAATCTTTGGTGACAATTACTTCAATGTGTGATATATAGCCTAAGAGTTTCCTAGAAATATAGTTACATTATGTGTAAGAATCTAATCTGAATTCTACCATGTGTTAAGAGTTATGGGACAAATGATCTATATGATATCACATTTAAGAATTTGGGCTCTTCACTGTCATTTAAAATGTTATTTTTACCTAGGGTAAAGGGACAGGGTGGGTATTTCCATAATAATAGAAGGCAACAAATGTATTACAAGTGGTGGGGAAGTTGGTAAAACTGATGCAAGTTTTGGTTTATACTTCAATATGATTTTGTGTAAAACTCAGTTTGCAGAAATGTCATTCCAAGTGATAGTGTCAGAGGTTGAGTGAATACAGCTATGTTTTTATCCTAACGGGAATTTCCTGGACTGAGAGCTAGGAAGAAAATCTTTTTTACTTGTAAACTGAGCAAATTTGATCTGGAAATCACTGAAAGGGAATAAATATGGAGCCCCAAGACTCCATATGGAGTCATTTTAATAGTTATTTTTCTGCCTATAAATACACTTTCAGTGAAAAAGCTGGCAGCTTTATTGAACGTGATACCTGCAGTTTGGTTGAAAGAATAGGTACAAACCTGTCAACTCCCAGTGGTTGCTGTTTGGTTGAAAGACTAGGTACAAACCTGTCAACTCACAGTGGCTTTCTCCCATAAGCACCAGTATCACTTAAAGCCTGGGATGGACTCTTTTTATTGTGGAACTACTTTATTCAAAGGTCTTGACTCCAAAGAAGTAAATGCAACTGAGATAATAGAATAACATCGATTGACTGGCTGCACAATCTGTATAATGTTAGGAAAGCATGAAAATGTATAGTTTCAATATTATTTAGTCCTAGCCAAGGAGCTTATTATTATATTTTCCTCTGGAAAATTCGGTATTTTTAAAAATCATTGTGTGCTATATTAATCAGGATTTTCTACATTTAAGCCAAACCAGAAGACAGTGTAGTGGGATCATATGATTGATATTTTGCAGCCTATAGGTCACCATGTGATTTCAGCCAAATAAATTATTCAGAAAACATTTTAGAGCTCTCTGAGAATTTGCAGTTTATATCTTCTGACCTGCATTACTTAAAGCTTCAAAATAAGAAGTAGCCTTAATTTTCTGTAAGAACATTTTCCTACTTATACAGTCATCTGAAAGGACTAGGCCATAGCCATGTTGTAAAGAATTTATAGGCAAAGGTTATGCAGTTTCTTTGAAGAAGGATTTTGTTACATTGCAATCATGAAACTAGAGAAAGGAAACACAAGTACATAAAGAGATAGGTAAAATAGTGGAATCTAGTGTGCTTTTTGGTTACTAGTTCAATTATTTTCTTAGATAATTATGTTTTTAAGCTAATTATATTATTCTAAATATTATACAAATGAACAGACCTATTCAATTACAAAGACTCAACAGGAGTATTTGAGAGTAGTCCTTTGGTAGAGTTAGGAAGGATAATTGAAAAAAGAAAAGGCTAACTGTGGTCTTAAGCCCAATTCGTTGTTTAAAGTGAGAAGAGTATTTGGCCTGGCCTTTGCCCCACTGTTGTTAAACTTATTTCTCTTTTCACCTGATATCATTAAATGCCACCCTAAAAGAGGGCTTAAAAACTATAGCCTGTGGGCCAAATCAGACCCACTACCTGTTTTTTGAATATTAAAAAAAAAAAGTCATAACAGTCTCTCATACCACAGTGCAATCAAATTAGAACTCAGAATTAAGAAATTCACTCAAAACTGCACAACTACATGGAAACTGAATGACCTGCTCCTGAGTGACTCCTGGGTAAATAACGAAATTAAGGTGGAAATCAAGAAGTTCTTTGAAACCAATGAGAACAAAGAGACAACATACCAGAATCTCTGGCACACAGCTAAAGCAGTGTTAAGAGGGAAATTTGTAACACTAAATGGCCACATCAGAAAGCTTGAAAGATCTCAAATCAACACTGTAACATCACTATTAAAAGAACTAGAGTTCATGTCCTTTTCAGGGACATGGAAGAAGCTGGAAACCATCATTCTTAGCAAACTATCACAAGAACAGAAAACCAAACACCACATGTTCTCACTCATAAGTGGGAATTGAACAATGAGAACACATGGTCTCAGGGAGGGGAACATCACACACTGAGGCCTGTCGGGGAATGGGGGGCTTGGGGAGGTATAGCATCAGGAGAAATACCTAATGTAGATGACGGATTGATAGGTGCAGCAAACCACCAAGGCACGTGTATACTTATGTAACAAACCTGCACGTTCCGCACATGTATCTCAGAACTTAAAGTATAATAATAAAAATAAAAATAAAAGAACTAGAGAAGCAAGAGCAAACAAATCCAAAAGCTAACAGAAGACACGAAATAACTAAGATCAGAGCAGAACTGAAGGAGATAGAGGCACAAAAAAATGCTTCCAAAAATCAATGAATCCAGCAGCTGGTTTTTTGAAAAAATTAACAAAATAGATAGACTACTAGGTAGACTAATAAAGAAGAAAAGAGAGAAGAAGCAAATAGACACAAATAAACTAGAAAATCTAGAAGAAGTGGATACATTCCTGGACACAAATACCCTCCCAAGACTAAACCAGGAAGAAGTCAAATCCCTGAATAGACCAACAACAAGTTCTGAACTAGAGGCAGTAATTGAGAGCCTAACAATAGCCTAACAACCGGAAAAAAAAAAAAAAAAAAGAAAGCCCAGGGTCAGACGGATTCACAGCCAAATTCTACCAGAGGTACAAAGAGGAGCTGGTACCATTCCTTCTGAAACTATTCCAAACAATTGAAAAGGAGGGTCTCCTCCCTAACTTATTTAATCAGGTCAGCATCATCCTGACACTAAAAGCTGAGAGAGACACAATGAAAGAAGAAAACTTCAGGCCAATATTCCTGATGAACATCAATGTGAAAATCCTCAGTAAAATACAGGCAAGCTGAATCCAGCAGTACATCAAAAAGCTTATCTACCACGATCTAGTAGGCTTCATCCCTGGGATGCAAGGCTGGTTCAACCTACACAAATTAATAAACGTAATCCATCACATAAACAGAACCAATGACAAAAATTACATGATTATCTCAATAGATGCAGTAAAGGTCTTCAATAAAATTCAACATCCCTTCATGATAAAAACTCTCAATAAACTAGGTATTGATGGAACATAACCTAGGTATTGATGACAAACCCAGAGCCAGTATCATACTGAATGGGCAAAAGTGGAAAGCATTCCCTTAGAAAAATGGCACAAGACAAGAATGCCCCCTCTCACTGCCCCTATTCAACATAGTATTGGACGTTCTGGTCAGGGTAATCAGGAGAGAGAAATAAAGAGTATTCAAATAGGAAGAAAGGAAGTGAATTGTCTCTGTATGCAGATGATATGATTCTATATTTAGAAATCTCAAAAACTCTTTAAGCTGATAAGCAACTTCAGCAAAGTCTCAGGATACAAAATCAATGTGCAAAAATCCCAAGCATTCCTATACACCAACAATAGACAAGCAGAGCTCCAAATCATAAATGAACTTCCATTTGCAATTGCTACAAGGAGAATAAAATACTTAGAAACACAGCTCACATGGGTCGTGAAGTATCTCTTCAAGGAGAACTACAAACCACTGCTCAAGGAAATAGGAGAGGACACAAACAAATGGAAAAACATTCCACCCTCATGGGTAGAAAGAATCAATATTGTAAAAATGGCCATATTTCCCAAAGTAATTTATATATTCAATGTTATTCCCATCAAAGTACAATTAACATTCTTCACAGAATTAGAAAACCTACTTTAAATTTCAGATGGAACCAAAAAAGGGCCCATATAGCCAAGACAATCCTAAGTCAAAAGAACAAAGCTGGAGGCATCACACTATCTGACTTGAAACTATATTACAAGGGTGCAATACCAATAAAATATGGTACTGGTACCAAAACAGACATATAGACAAATGGAGCAGAACAGAGATCTCAGAAATAATACCACACATCTACAACCATCTGATCTTCAACAAACATGCAAAAAACAAGGAATGGGGAAAGGATTCCCTATTTAATAAATGGTGCTGGGAAAACTGGCTAGCCAAATGCAGAAAACAGAAACTGGACCCCTTCCTTACCTCTTATACAAAAATTAACTCAAGATGGATTAAACACTTAAATGTAAAACTCCAAACCATAAAACCCTAGAAAAAAGACTAGGCAATACCATTCAGGACATAGGCATGGGCAAAGACTTCATGACTAAAACACCAAAAGCAATTGCAACAAAAGTCAAAATTGACAAATGGGATCTAATTAAACTAAAGAGCTTCTGCACAGCAAAAGAAACTAACATCAGAGTGAACAGACAAACTACAGAATGGGAGAAAATTTTTGCAATCTATCCATTTCACAAAGGTCTAATATCCAGAATCTACAAGGACCTTAAACAAATTTACAAGAAATAAACAACCAACCCCATCAAAAAATGGGCACAGGATATGTGCAGACACTTCTCAAAAGAAGATATGTATGCGATCAAGAAACATGAAAAAAAGCTCATCATCACTGACCATTAGAGAAATGCAAATCAAAACCACAATGAGATATCATCTCACACAAGTCAGAATGGTGATTATTAAAAATTCAAGAAGCAATAGATGCTGGTGAGGCTGCGTTGTTCGGAATGTAAATTAGTTCAACCATTGTGGAAGACAGTGTGGCAATTCCTCAAGGATCTAGAACCAGAAATACCATTCGACCTAGCAATCCCAGTACTGGGATATATACCCAAAGGATTATAAATCATTCTACTCCAAAGACACATGCACATGCATATTTGTTGCAGCAGTATTTACAATAGCAAGGACATTGGACCAGTCCAAATGCCCATCAATGATAGACTGGATTAAAAAAATGTAGCACATATACACCATGGAATACTATGCAGGCATGAAAAGAAATGAGATCATGTCCTTTGCAGGGACATGGATGAAGCTGGAAGCCATAATTCTCAGTAAACTGACACGGAAACAGAAAACCAAACACTGCTTGTTCTCACTCATAAGTGGGAGTTGAATAATGAGAACATATGGACACAAGGAGAGGAATAACACACACCTGGGCCTGTCTGGGAGTGGGGGACTAGGGGAGGGAGAGCATTAGGACAAATACCTAATGCATGTGGGGTTAAAACCTAGCTGACCGGTTGATAAGTGCAGCAAACTAGCATGGTACATGTATACTTATGTAATAAATCTGCACGTTATGCACATGTATTCCAGAACTTAAATTAAAATTTAAAAAACAATCATAGAAGTTTGTTTGTTTACACCAATGCTTGCTTTCCCATTGTGATGGCAGAGTGTAATAGTTGTAACTGCGTTCTCCTTAGGTCTAAAATATTTGCTGTTGGGCCATTTACAGAAAATGTTTTCTGACCCCTATCTTAAAAAATTAGCCTTCCTGTACGTTCACCCCTATCAGTTTCTCTAGGACAAATTCTATCCAGATGATAACATGTACAAATAGCTGTTTTTCAGCACTCTGAGACTTAGTCACTTTACCCCTACTACAGGTGAACTTCCTCCATTCTAACTGACTTTTTAAAGTATATTATTTAGTTCGTATTCTTGTGCTTGAGTCATTTGGCGTTGTAGCCTGCCTAATACTCTTGTATCTGGGTCTTGCCTTTGCTTTGATTTCTATCTTCTTGCCTTAATTCCTGTTACTGAACCTTAGCACGGTGACTATAGCCCTACTATCCATTGGCTAACTTCCACTCTGCCTCTTGCTTACCCAGACTTTGAGTGTCACTACCCTACAGTGGTTATCCATCCATTAGTTGAAGCACATGGCTGCCTACAGGCATGCTTGCCTAGGTTTCAGAGTATAGCTATTATTCACTTTGAATGCTATACATTGGATGATGGATTGTGTTCTCAGCACTATTGACTGAGTTGGTCCAAATGTGTGTTTCTCATCCAGGTGCAGAGTTTGTTTCAGATCCCAGTCCTCCAAGTTTTCTTCATCCTATCCTATAACAGGTAAGTAGCTATGCTAAAGCCAGAAAAAAATATAAATGTTGTGTTAGCAATTTTATTGGAGAAAGAAGAAGGGTAGTTTTGTCACAGACACAGACTCATCCAAAGAAAATGAACAGATAGAACAAAATAGTGGTACTGCCTTTTGAAAGGGAGTGGGGTAGAATCCTATGTCATTGTTTAAATTATTTCAATATTAATACTCATTATCAAATGTTGGAATCAGTTATTTATACTAGATAAAAAGGTAAACATTTAAAGTAATTTGGTAAAGAACCGTGAACCCCAAGGTAAACATACAGTTTTAGGCTACAGATAATGAGTGGTCTCTGGTGGTGGTGATGGAGTAGGTAAAAGAGATTGGATTGGATAGCACAAGAATTGTTTCCATTGCACCAATAGAGCAAAAAATCTCACTAAGAGGCAAGGAAAAAAAATCCTCCCAAGCTGATTTTAATGACTATGACAGTTTTTGCTGAGATGTAAGCATGCCTATCTGATGAGTATATATATTATAGGGTTTATACATACTTATGTACCACTTAGATGTATAGATGGCTCTCTTTGAGTGTCAATAATGGTTCTGTTCTGTCAACAGGGAATCTCATTTCATGGAATGACTGAAGGACTTTTTAAACTGGAAGTAGTTATCTTTGTACTTTAAGCTTCTCAAGCAACACATAGCATATTGTCATTGTAGGATAAACTCTGGATGAATTCTTGATATCAATCAGCCTTATTGTTTTGGTGGCACTCCTATGAGAAATTTAGTTTTTCTCTGATTTGCAGACAGAGAAACAAAGAGAAAAACTTGGTTGAGGGGAGAGGGAGAGATATGCCCATTGTTTCCTGAAACTGAAAATTTTTACCAAGAATTATTAGTTGTATGTGAAGAGAATATCTGCTATCCATTCGTTTAGCTCATCATGCATCATTACATTATGTTTCTTGAAGTCAGTCTATAAACCAATTTTAAATGAAGTTTACCTTGGTAGCAACTAATGGGGAAAATATTCATGATTTTGGAATCAGACTGTGCAATCTGGAATTGGAAGCAGCTTTCATTATTCATGTTGAATGTAAGATGTGACAGTGGGATCTTCAACTCTTGACACAATTCCTTTGGAGTTGTAGTAAAGACATGCTCTGCAGGAGCTGGCTGGTTGGGCACAAATAAGCAGTCTTTGGGGCTTCCTCTCTAAGTAGTTCCTCATGGTAATTCAGATCTAATTTTCACATGTAAAACGTACCAAATCTATACAACTTGACCTTCCAAGTCATCTTCAGCAGAAAACCCTGGAGTAAAAGCTGTTGAAATAATAGCAAGAACTTGACAGAATGCAAAACAGCGAAAAATAAGATACACACATACATAAAGGAGGTTTATGTGAAAATCCTTTTGTTGACAGCTTATAGAAAACCCACTCCTGGCTAATCACTTCAAATTCCATATGCTCCAAAATAAAATTAGCATCTTTTTCAAAATTACCTATTATTTTCTACATTTTTATAAATGACAAAATTATGCTACCATATTAGTAACTACAGAGTCACCTCAGTAGATTTAATCTCTGTCATCTTTTTAATATAATCTTTCAAGGAACTCTGTTGATTCTTCCTCCAAATATATATTTGTCTTACCGCTGTATTTACCTTATCATAATCTTAATTTTAGGATTGATTATAGTCAACCTGGATTTCCATGCAAGTTTCTTTTACCAACTTAAACTTCAGAAGCCACTGCCTACTTTCCAGTCTCCTCTGTATATTCATTGCCAGAACAACCTTGCAATAAAACACAAGAATGAATTATGTTGTCCTCGTGCTTAAAAATCTACAATGGCTTTCCAGTGCCTAAAATATCAAGTTTTATTCCTGTTCTTTACACTCTAGTTGCAGTTTATCTATCCAGATAGCTCTTTTCTCTACAGCACACATCATTTACAACAGACAGGACCAGGTTAACATTATTCTACTCTGTGTGACACGTTAATTTCTGTTACCAAAAATAGTAACGGCTACCATTTGTTGACAATTTATCATATGCCAACCATGAAACTAAGTTCTTTTTACCTAAGTTCTATTTTCCTTAATGCACAGAAAATCAATGTAAAGTATGAATTCTCATCTCTGTGTTAATAAGTGAATACCTGGATATTAGAGTGTTAAGTAACTTGCTTAGGGTTAACCAGCTAGTAAAAGAGTGAAGATTTAGATCCCTTTTGGTATAAACCCAAAACCTGGGCTGTTTTTTCTCTGTGACACCGAAGTCGGTGCTCACATTCTTACTTTCCACCAATATTTTAAGCTTTTCCATACTTCTTTGCACCTACCAAAATTTATACTTCTGGTCACTATACACTTCTCTCACTCCACCATCAAGGTAATCACTAACCTGACTTCTAAAAATGCAGATTAGTTTTTTAAACTCTATATTAATAAAATAACACAATATGTAATCTTTTGTGCCTAGATTCTTTTACATAGTATTATGTTTATAAGATTCAACCATATTTTTGTGTGTAGTTGCAATTTGTTCATTCTCCTTGCTTGATAACATTCCGTTTTGTGAACATACTATAATCCATTTATCTACTGCTTGCTTATTATGAATGCTATCGAGACACATTTCAAGAGCTACTAGAACTCTCATAAACTGTGGGAAGGCAAGTTGGTATGAACACTGGAAAACAGTTTGGAAATTTATACAAAAAATAACATATGTGTACTTTTGAGACAGTCTTTACACTAATAAGTGTATACCCAACAGATAAATTGTGTATTTCCACCAAATTAGTAGAATAAGAATGTTTACAACACCATCATTTTTATTTTTCAATTTAGCCATTCCACAGGGTATGTAGTGTTATAAAGTTCTGGTTTTAATTTTAATTTCTCTTGATGACTAATGAAGCTCAGCACCCACTCCCAATTTAAATATTTCTATAAGGTACTTATTTGAGTTGTTTGCTCATTTAAAAAAATTTTTTTTTCTTTTCCTATTTATTTGATAAAAGCTCTTTATATATTCTGGATCTAAACCTTTTTTGAGGGGAATATGTTTTGTGAATACCTATTCCCACTTTGTGGGTTGTCTATTCATTCTTCTTATTGGCATCTTCTGATGAACAGAAGTTTTAAGTCATAATATAGTCCAATTTATCAATTTTCTATTTATCATTGGTAATCTTAGTGTCTTGTTTGAAAATATGTGTCTACTTCAAGGTCATAAAGGTGTCTTTTTTCTATTTTTATGGAAATTCTTTGATATTTAGGTCTTCTGTTTATCTGGCCTTCTTATGATGTCATGTAAGAGCAAAAATTAATCCCTATGTTGGATATCATATTGACCCTGTAAATCATTAACTGAAAAACCATACTTTCCACAGTGCTATGTAGTTTCAACTTTATCATATACTAGATGATCGATACAGGTATGCATCTATTTGTGGACCCTCTTAGATTGTCCGTTGTTCTATTTGTTTATTCTTGTGTCAATATTAAACTTTATTAAATTTCGATAAGAGGCCATGACTTTTGTAGTATAAATTCTCCAGCTTTGTTCTTTCAGATTGTCTTGGTTATTCTTTGCCATTTGAATTTCTATATAAATTTTAAAATCAGCTTACTGGACACAATAAAAAGCCTGTTGAGATTTTGATTGGACTCTATAGATAAATTTTTGGAGAACTGACATTATAACAATATCAAGTCCTCTTATTCATGACCTTGGATTTATTCAGGTTGTTATCAGTTTTTCTTGGTGATATTTTGTAGTTTTTAGTGTAGAATTCTTGTGTATCTTTCTGTAGAACTATTAACAAGACATTTAATATTTTATATTTTAAATGGCATTTTAAAAATATAATTTCCTATTTATTTTGCCAATATATGGAAAAACTGATATTTTGTATTAATCTTGTACTCTTTGACTTGACTTTATTATTTTATTAATTCTAATAATTTCCAGATTTTTAAAGATTTCATACGTATACTGACAAGTTATCTGTGATTCTTTTATTACTTTTTTCAATATCGTATTGCATTGACTACAATCTCTATTCAATAATAAATAGAAGGGATAATGGTTGGCATCGTTGATTAGTAGTAACCTCAAGTAGTTTTAACATTTTACCACTAAAATGGATAATATCTTTAAATTTTATTGTACATTACTTACCACATTAAAAAAAATGTCTTTCTTCTAATTTTCTGAGGATTTTACCATAAATAGCTGTCCAATGTTCTCAATATTTTATCTGCATCTATGGAGATAATCTTATGTTTTCTCCTTTATTATGTTAATGTGCAGAATTACAGTGATTGATTTTCAAATGTTAAACCAACCTAGCATTCTCTGAATAAATTTTACTTGGTCATGATGCACTATGCTGTACATGTACTGCTGGATTATATTTGCTAATATTTTGAATTTTTACATCCAAGTTTAATATGGCCAATAGTCTTCCTTTCTTGAAATATCTTTGTCAGGTTTTCATATTATGGTTATACTAGCTTCATACAAACTGTTGGAAAGTATTTATTTTTAATTTCTATTGTCTGTAAGAATTTGTGTAAGATTCTTATTATTCTTTCTTGCATGTTTGGAAGAGTTTACTAGTGAAACCATTCAGGATTAGAATTTTCTTTGTCTAACTGCAGATTTAATTTCTTTAGTAAATCATCTTACTATTTAAACTATTTCTTTTTGTATTCATTTTAGCAAATTATCTCTTTAATTTTTTTCATTTTATTTAATGTGTCAACTTTATTAACGTAAAGTTGCTTATAATGTGCTCTTTTTATCCTTTAATGTATTCAGGATCCTATAGATGAATCTTATTTCATTTCCGCTTTGGTGATCCATGCATTGCCTTTTTTGTGGTCAATCTTTCTTTTGATTTATTAATTTTATTAATATTATAAAATAATAAATGTTTGCTTTTGTTGAATTTTCTCTATTGTATATCTGTTTTACATTTCTGATATTACAATTACATTACTTTTTCCTTTCTTTTTCTTTTTTTTAATTATTTATTATTATTATTATACTTTAAGTTCTAGGGTACATGTGCATAACGTGCAGGTTTGTTACATATGTCTACTTGTGCCATGTTGGTGTGCTGCACCCATCAACTCGTCAGCACCCATCAACTCGTCATTTACATCAGGTATCACTCCCAATGCAATCACTCCCCCCTCCCCCCTCCCCCCTCCCCATGATAGGCCCTGGTGTATAATGTTCCCCTTCCCGAGTCAAAGTGATCTCATTGTGCAGTTCCCACCTATGAGTGAGAACATGCGGTGTTTGGTTTTCAGTTCTTGTGATAGTTTGCTGAGAATGATGGTTTCCAGCTGCATCCATGTCCCTACAAAGGACACAAACTCATCCTTTTTTATGGCTGCATAGTATTCCATGGTGTATATGTGCCACATTTTCTTAATCCAGTCTGTCACTGATGGACATTTGGGTTGATTCCAAGTCTTTGCTATTGTGAATAGTGTTGCAATAAACATACGTGTGCATGTGTCTTTATAGCAGCATGATTTATAATCCTTTGGGTATATACCCAGTAATGGGATGGCTGGGTCACATGGTACTTCTAGTTCCAGATCCTTGAGGAATCACCATACTGTTTTCCATAATGGTTGAACTAGTTTACAATCCCACCAACAGTGTAAAAGTGTTCCTATTTCTCCACATCCTCTCCAGCACCTGTTGTTTCCTGATTTTTTAATGATTGCCATTCTAACTGGTGTGAGATGGTATCTCATTGTGGTTTTGATTTTCATTTCTCTGATGGCCAGTGATGATGAGCATTTTTTCATGTGTCTGCTGGCTGTATGAATGTCTTCTTTTGAGAAATGTCTGTTCATATCCTTTGCCCATTTTTTGATGGGGTGGTTTTTTTTTCTTATAAATTTGTTTGAGTTCTTTGTAGGTTCTGGATATTAGCCCTTTGTCAGATGAGTAGACTGCAAAAATTTTCTCCCATTCCCTAGGTTGCCTGTTCACTCTGATGGTAGTTTCTTTTGCTGTGCAGAAGCTCTATAGTTTAATTAGATCCCATTTGTCAATTTTGGCTTTTGTTGCCATTGCTTTTGGTGTTTTAGACATGAAGTCCTTGCCCATGCCTATGTCCTGAATGGTATTACCTAGGTTTTCTTCTAAGGTTTTTATGGTATTAGGTCTAACATTTAAGTCTCTAATCCATCTTGAATTAATTTATGTATAAGGAGTAAGGAAGGGATCCAGTTTCAGCTTTCTACTTGTGGCTAGCCAATTTTCCCAGGACCATTTATTAAATAGGGAATCCTTTCCCCATTTCTTGTTTCTCTCAGGTTTGTCAAAGATCAGATGGCTGTAGATGTGTGGTATTATTTCTGAGGACTCTGTTCTGTTCCATTGGTCTATATCTCTGTTTTGGTACCAGTACCATGCTGTTTTGGTTACTGTAGCCTTGTAGTATAGTTTGAAGTCAGGTAGCGTGATGCCTCCAGCTTTGTTCTTTTGACTTAGGATTGTCTTGGCAATGCAGGCTCTTTTTTGGTTCCATATGAACTTTAAAACAGTTTTTTCCAATTCTGTGAAGAAACTCATTGGTAGCTTGATGGGGATGGCATTGAATCTATAAATTACCTTGGGCAGTATGGCCATTTTCACGATATTGATTCTTCCTATCCATGAGCATGGTATGTTCTTCCATTTGTTTGTGTCCTCTTTTACTTCACTGAGCAGTGGTTTGTAGTTCTCCTTGAAGAAGTCCTTTACATCCCTTGTAAGTTGGATTCCTAGTATTTTATTCTCTTTGCAGCAATTGTGAATGGAAGTTCATTCATGATTTGGCTCTCTGTTTGTCTGTTACTGGTGTATAAGAATGCTTGTGATTTTTGCACATTAATTTTGTATCCTGAGACTTTGCTGAAGTTGCTTATCAGCTTAAGGAGATTTTGGGCTGAGACAATGGGGTTTTCTAAGTATGCAATCATGTCATCTGCAAACAGGGACAATTTGACTTCTTCTTTTCCTAACTGAATACCCTTGATTTCTTTCTCTTGCCTGATTGCCCTAGCCAGAACTTCCAACACTATGTTGAATAGGAGTGGTGAGAGAGGGCATCCCTGTCTTGTGCCAGTTTTCAAAGGGAATTTTTCCAGTTTTTGCCCATTCAGTATGATATTGGCTGTGGGTTTGTCATAAATAGCTCTTATTATTTTGAGATACGTTCCATCAATACCGAATTTATTGAGCGTTTTTAGCATGAAGGACTGTTGAATTTTGTCAAAGGCCTTTTCTGCATCTATTGAGATAATCATATGGTTTTTGTCTTTGGTTTTGTTTATATGCTGGATTACCTTCATTGATTTGTGTATGTTGAACCAGCCTTGCATCCCAGGGATGAAGCCCCACTTGATCATGGTGGATAAGCTTTCTGATGTGCTGCTGGATCCGGTTTGCCAGTATTTTATTGAGGATTTTTGCATCGATGTTCATCAGGGATATTGGTCTAAAATTCTCATTTTTGTTGTGTCTCTGCCAGGCTTTGTTATCAGGATGATGTTGGCCTCATAAAATGAGTTAGGGAGGATTCCCTCTTTTTCTATTGATTGGAATAGTTTCAGAAGGAATGGTACCAGCTCCTCCTTGTACCTCTGGTGGAATTCAGCTGTGAATCCATCTGGTCCTGGCCTTTTTTTGGTTGGTAGGCTATTAATTATTGCCTCAATTTCAGAGCCTGCTATTGGTCTATTCAGGGATTCAACTTCTTCCTGGTTTAGTCTTGGAAGAGTGTAAGTGTCCAGGAAATTATCCATTTCTTCTAGATTTTCTAGTTTGTTTGCATAGAGGTGTTTATAGTATTCTCTGATGGTAGTTTGTATTTCTGTGGGGTCGGTGGTGATATCCCCTTTATCATTTTTTATTGCATCTATTTGATTCTTCTCTCTTTTCTTGTTTATTAGTCTTGCTAGCAGTCTATCAATTTTGTTGATCTTTTGAAAAAAACAACTCCTGGATTCATTGATTTTTTGGAGGGTGTTTTGTGTCTCTATCTCCTTCAGTTCTGCTCTGATCTTAGTTATTTCTTACCTTCTGCTAGCTTTTGAATGTGTTTGCTCTTGCTTCTCTAGTTCTTTTAATTGTGATTTTATAGTGTCAATTTTAGATCTTTGCAGCTTTCTCTTGTGGGCATTTAGTGCTATAAATTTCCCTCTACACATTGCTTTAAATGTGTCCCAGAGGTTCTGGTATGTTGTATCTTTGTTCTTATTGGTTCCAAAGAACATCTTTATTTCTGCCTTCATTTTGTTATGTACCCAGTAGTCATTCAGGAGCAGGTTGTTCAGTTTCCATGTAGTTGAGCGGTTTTGATTGAGTTTCTTAGTCTCCTTTATTTTTCTTAAGTTTTATTTGCCGTGCTTTTTCTGCTGTTTTTAGTTTGGAAACAGAGATAATTTTTTTTTTCTAAACTATACATTAAAAGCTATAAATAATCTCTCAGCTTTTGTTACATCTCACACATTGTGACCTGTCATATTTTTATAATCATTTACTTTAAAATATTTTAAGATTTATGTTAATTTATTGATTAACTTATGAATTGACTAGAATTGTGTTGCTTAATTTCCATAAATTTGGACACTCTTTAGCTAATTTTTTAATTGAATTCTTATTTAATCACGCTGTGTCATGCTCTGTGCAATATCAAATCTGCAGTTATGTTTTGTTATTGTTAAAATACACATAACATAAAATTAACAATTTTTACTATTTTAAGTGTGGTGTTCAATGAATGGCATTAAGTACATTCACATTTTTGTGCAACCATGAACACCATATAGTAGGGTTCTCTAGAGGGACAGAACTAATAGGATATATGTATATATGAACGGGACCTTATTAAGGATAGCTGAGTCACATGATCACAAGGTAAAGTCCCACAGTAGGCCATCTGCAAGTTGAGGAAGAAGGAAGCCAGTGGTGGATCAGTCCAAGCCCTAAAACCTCAAAAGTAGCGAACCCAACAGTGCAGCCTTCAGTCTGTGGCCAAAGGCCCAAGAGCCACTGGCAAACCACTGGCGTAAGTCCAAGAGTCCACAAGCTGGAGGACTTGG
This sequence comes from Macaca nemestrina, assembly GCF_043159975.1. Classification (NCBI taxonomy): domain Eukaryota; kingdom Metazoa; phylum Chordata; class Mammalia; order Primates; family Cercopithecidae; genus Macaca; species Macaca nemestrina. The sequence goes on from NC_092145.1 coordinate 55,599,733, forward strand.
AATCTGATGTTTGACAGTAGAAAGCAAATAGTATGGGAGAATGATGAAGGCCAGAAGACAGCAAGTCTGCTCTTTTTCAACTTCTTCTGCTTGCTTTATTCTAGCTGCACTAGCAGATGATTAGATGGTGCCCACCCTGATAGAGGGTGGGTCTGCCTCTCCCAGTAAACTGACTCAAATGTTAATCCCTTTGGCAACACCCTCACAGACACACCTAGAAACAATGCTTTGTATCCTTCAATCCAATCAAGTTAACACTTTATATTAACCATTACACCATCCAACTCTAGAACCTTTTCATCTTCTCAAACTGAAACTCTGTGCCAATTAAACAATAACTTTTCATTCCCCCTTCTTGGCTCTTGGGAACACCATTCTGTTTTCTGGTTCTATGAATTTGCCTACTTTGGGAACTTTATATTAAACTAGAATCATAAAATATATATCCTTTTTTGTCTGGTTTATTTCACTTTGCATAATGTCTTCAAGATCCATCCATGTAGTAGCAATTGTCCAGATTTCCTTCCTTGTTAAGGTTCAATAATGTTCTATTGTATGGATAGGCCATAATTTGCTTATCCAATCATCCATTTATAGGCATTTGGGTTGATTCCCTTTCTTTACTATTGTGAATAATACTGTCATAAACATAAGTGTGCCAGTATTTACTCAAGTCACTGCTTTTATGTCTTTTGCTTATATAGACAGAAGTGAAATTACTGTTGTCTATGTTAATTTTATGTTTAATTATTTGAGGAACTGTTTTCCACAGTAACAGTACCATTTAACATCCCCACAAGCATTTCATGAGTTCCAGTTTCTCCTCATCTTTGCCAACACTTATTATTTTCTTTGGTTTTGATAATAGACATTCTAATGGATGCAAAGTGCTATATCATTGTAGTTTTAATTTGTATTTTGCTGATAGGTAGTTATGTAGAGCATCTTTCCATATGCTTATTGGTCATCTGTATATCTTATTTAGAGAAATGTCTATTAAAGTCATTTGCCCATTTTTGAATTGGGTTGCTTGCTTTATTACTGTTGACTTGTAGGAGTCCTTTATATATCCTGAATGTTAAGCCTTTACCAGATATATGATTTGCAAATATTGTCTTCTATTCTGTGCATTGACATTTTACTCTCTTGATAGTATCATTTGATGCACAAATGTATTTTATTTTGATGAAATCCAACTTACCTGTTTTTGTTGTGTTATTGCTTATGCTTTTGGTGTCATAGCCAAGAAATTGTTGCCAAACACAATGTCATGAAGGTTTCCCATATTATTTCCTTCTAGGAGTTTCATAGTTTTTGCTTTTAAATGTAGGTCTTTGATCAATTTTCTTTGTCTGTGGTGTAAGTTAAGGGTCTAACTTAATTATTTTTAATGTGGATATCCAGTTTTCCCACACACAATTTGTTGAAAAACTTATTATTTCCCCATTGAACGGTCTTAGAATTATTGTCAAAAATCATGTGACTATATATGCAAGGGTGTATGTCTGGGCTCTCTATATTATTCTGGTGTTTTGTATATCTGTTTTTATGCTGGTAACACACTGTTTTGATTACTGTCATTTATAGTAATATTTGAAATCAGGAAGTATGAGACCTCCAACTTTGTTCTTTTTCAACATTGTTTCGGCTATTCCAGGTCCCTTAAGCATCCATATGAATTTTAGGATTATTTTTCTATTTCTGCAACAATGTCTTTGGGATTTTGAGAAGGATTACATTGATTACTCACCTCTCTTTGGATGGTATCAACATCTTTACAAGAATATACCCTCAAATTAATAAACTTGAATTTTTAAATTTTTTTATGTTTTTATTTTTTTCCACAATATTTTCTGGTTTTCAGTGTACAAGACCTTCATGTCTGTTGTTAAATTTATTCCTAAGAATATTATTATTTTTGATGCTGTTGTAAATGGAATTGTTTTTATAACTTTCTAATCAGATTATTTTTAATGTATGGAAAAGCAACTAATTTTGTGTACTACAAATTTGCCTAATTGTTTTATTAGTGCAAAACATTTTTGTGGAATGTTTAGGGTATGTAGACATAGAGGATCATGTCATTTTTAATCAGAGATTACACAACTTTTTGTATGCCTTTTATTTTCTTGCCTAATTACTCTGCCTAGAAATCTCAATACTACGTTGAATAGAAGTGACAAAATCAGGCTTGTCTTTTTCCTGATCTTAGAAGAAAGGCTTCCAGTCTTTTACATTTGAGCAAAATGTTAGCTGTGGAGTTTTCATATATGACCTTTATTGTGTCAATGTAGTTTCTTTCAATTTCAAGTATGTTGAGTGTTTTTATCATGAAAATGTGTTAAATTTTGTCAAATTTTTTTATATATTAATTAAGATGACCATTTTGTTTTTCTTCATTCTGTTAATGTGGTATAAGATTTATGTATGTTGAACCATCATTGCATTACAGTAATAAATTACTTGAATGTGCTGTTGAATTTGGTTTACAAAATTTTTTTAGAGTTTTTGAATAAACATTCATAAGGATTGTTGGTCTGTGGTTTTCTTTTACAGTCTTTGCCTTGATTTGGTATCAGGTAAGGTTGCCCTCATAGAATGAGTTAAGAAGTATTCTTTCTTGTTCAATTTTGAGGAAGATTTTACGACATATTGGTGTTAATTCTTTAAATGTTTGATAAAATTGACCAGTGAAGCCATCAGATTTTAGACTTTTTTTTGTTAGAAGGTTTTTCTTTGTCACTGATTTGATCTCATTATTAGTTACAGGTGCATTCAGATTTCCTATCTTTTACAAAAATATGTAGTTTTGGTAGGCCATGTTTATCTAGAAATTTGTCGCTTTCATTTAGGTAATCCAATTTGTTGATATACAATTCTTCATAACACTCTTTTATAATCATTTTTATTTATGTAAAATTAGTAGTAATGACCCAAGTTTCATTTCTGATTTTAGTTATTTGACAATTGTTTCTTTTTATCACTTAATCTGTCTATAGATTTGTCATATTATTATTTTTTCTCAAAGAACATAGTGATTAATTTACTCTATTGGCTTCATATTGTCTATTTTATTTATATAAGTTTTTTATGTTCTGTGTTCTCTTAACCTTGTGTTTAATTTGTCCTCTTTTTCTAGTACCTTGGGGAACTAGAGGTTGTTTATTTGAGATATTTCTTCTTTTTTAATCTAAGTATTTACAGCCATAAATATTTTCATAGCACTGCTTTTACTGCATCCAATAAATTTTGATATGATGTGTTTTCATTTTTAATTTTCTCAATGTATTTTCCAATTTCCCTTGTGAATTTTTCTTTTATCCATTTGCTATTTAAGACTGTGCTGCTTAACTTTCACATATTTGTGAATTTCTCAGTTTTCTTTCTGTTATGGGTTTCTGGTTTTAATTCATAGTGATTGGGAAAAATACTTTGTATGATTTAAATCTTTTAAAATTTAGAAAGACTTGTTTTGTGGCCTAACATGATCTATACTAGAGAGTTTTTCATGTACAGTTGAGAAAAATCTGTACTCTGTTGCCATTGCATGAAGTGTTCTGTATAAGTTTGTTAGATCTAAGTGGTCTATAGTGCTGTTCAAGTCCTGTATTCTCTTACTGATTTTCTCTCCACTTGTTCTACCTATTATTGAAGGTGAGAATTAAAGGATTTTACCATTATTGCAGAGCTATCTGTTTCTTGCTTCAATTTTGTTAATTTCACTTTATTTTTTGAGCTTTAATGTTTGATGCCTATGTATTTATATTCTTATATCTTCTTAAAAATGAACACTTTTATTAATGTTCTTTATCTTGTAAAAGTTTTTGACATAAAGTCTATTTTGTCTGATATTAGTGTAGCCATCTCTTTTGTTTATAATTTGCATGGAATATCTTTGTTTTCACTTTTAACCTATTTGTGTCTTTATATTTTAGCTAGGTTTCCCCTAAAACCTGTCAGAGACACAATGAAAGAAGAAAATTTCAGATCAATACACCTGTTGAACATAGATGCAAAATTTCGCAACAAAATACTAGAAACCAAATCCAGCAGCACATCAAAAAGCTAATCTACCACAATCAGATAGGCATTATTTCTGGGAAGCAAGGTTGGTTAAACATATGCAAATCAATAAATGTGATTCATCAAATGAGCAGAACTAAAAACAATAGCCATGTGACCATCTCAACAGATGCAGAAAAGGCATTTGATAAAAATTCAAAATTTCTTCATGTTAAAAGCTCTCAAAAAACTAGGAATTGAAGGATCATATCTCAAAATAATAAGAGATGTCCTTGACAAACCCACATCCAATGTCATACTGAACAGGTGAAACGTGGAAGCATTTCCCTTAAGTACTGGGACAAGACAAGGATGCCAATTCTCACCACTCCTATTCAACATAGTACCAGAAGTCATAACCAAATCAATCAAGCAAGAGAATGAAATAAAAGTCATCAAAATAGAAAGTAAAAATATGTCTTCACAGATGGTATGATTCTATACCTAGAATACGCCATTCTCTGCCCAAATGATCCTTGAATTGATAAAATTCAGTAAAGTTTCAGGATACAAATCAATGTACAAAAATCAGTGAATTTCTATACACCAATATAGTTCAAGCTGAGGGCCAAATCAGGAATGCAGTCCCATTCACAATTGCTACAAAAACATAAAAATCAAAAAACAAAAAAAAAAAACAAAAACAAAAAATCAGGAATACAACTAACCCAGGAGGTGAAAGGTCCCTACAAGGAGAGTTACAAAACATTACTTGAAGAAATCAAAGATGACAAAAATAAAATGGAAAAACATTTCATGCTAACGGATAGGAAGAATCAATATTGTTAAAATGGCCATGCTGCTATTCCTTTCTAACTACCAATGTCATTTTTCACAGAATTAGAAAAAACTATTCTAATATTTACATGAAACCCAGTAAAAGCCTGAATAGACAGAGCAATTCTAAGCAAAAAGAACAAAGTGTAGGCATCACATTACCCAACTTCAAACTATTCGTCAAGGCTACAGTTATCAAAATGGCATAATACTCATACAAAAACAGACTTATAAACCAATGGAGCAGGTTAGAGAAACATAGAAGTAAAGCCACACACCTGTAGCCTTCCGATCTTTGACAAAGTTGACAATAATAAGCAATGGGAACAGGATTCTGATATGGTTTGGTTTTGTGTCCCCACCAAAATCTCATGTTGAATTGTAAACCCCAGGTGTTGGAGTAGTGGCCTACTGTGAGGTGGTTGAAAAATGGGGCAGACTTCCCCCTTGCTGTTCTTATGACAGTGACTGAGATCTTATGAAATCTGGTTGTTTAAAAGTGTGTAGCACTTCCTCCTTCACTCTCTCTCTCTCCTGCCACCATCTGAGGATTTGTCCCCAGCCATACCTCCTGTACAGTCTATGAAACTTTGAGTCAATTAAACCTCTTTTCTTTATAAATTACCCAGTCTCAGGTAGCTCTTTATAGCAGTGTGAAAACCGACTAATACAGAAAAGTGATACCAGAGAAGTGGGACATTACTATAAAGATATCTGAAAATGTGGAAGTGATTTTGGAATTGTGTAGTGGGCAGAGTTTGGAACAGTTTGGAGGGCTCATAAGAAGAAGGAAGATGGGGGAAAGTTTGGAGCTTCCTAGAGACTTGTTGAAAGGTTGTGACAAAAATGCTGTTAGTGACATGGACAGCAAAGTCCAGGATGAGTTGGTCTTAGATGGAGATGAAGAACTTATTGGGAACTGGAATAAAGGTCACTCTTGCTATGCTTTATCAAAGAGCCTGGGGGCATTATGTCTCTTCTCTAAAGATCTGTAGAACTTTGAACTTGAGAGAGATGATTTAGGGTATCTGTCAGAAGAAATTTCTAAGCTGCAAAGCATTCAAGGTGTGACCAGGCTGCTTCTCACGGTCATATACATGAACAGAGATTATCTGAAACTGGAACTTGTATTTAAATGGAGAGGAGAGCATAAAAGTTTGGAAAGTTTGAAGCCTGACCATGTGGTAAAAAAGGAAAAAAACAAAAACAAAAAACAAAAAAAAAACACAACATTTTCCAGGGAGAAATTCAAGCCGGCTGCAGAAGTTTGCATAAGTAAAGAGGAGTCAAATGTTAATGGCCAAGATAATGAGAAAAATGCATCCAGGACATTTCAGATAGCCCCTTCCATCACAGACCCAGTGGTCTAAGAGGAAAAAGTGGTTTCATGGGCCCTGCTGCTCTGTGCACCCTTGGGACGTGGCATCCTGTGTCCCAGCAACTCCAGCTCCAGCTGTGGCTAAAAGGGGCCAAGGTACAGCTTGGATCATTGCTTCAGAGGGTGCAAGCCCCAAGTCTTCATGGCTTCCATGTGGTGCTGAGCCTGCAGGTGCACAGAAAGCAGGAGTTGAGGTTTGGGAGCCTCCACCTGGATTTCAGAGAATGTACGAAAACATCTGGATGTCCAGGCAGAGGTCTGCTGCAGGGCTCAAGCCCTCATGGAGAACCTTCACTAGGGCAGTGCCGAATGGAAATGTGTGGTTGGAGCTCCCACATAGAGTCCTCACTGAGGCACTGCCTAGTGAAGCTGTGAGAAGAAGAATGGTAGATCCACAAACAGCTTGCACTTTGCACCTGGTAAAGCCACTAGCACTCAACGCCAGTCAATGAAGGTAGCCACAGGGGCTGTATGCTGCAGAGCCACAGGGACTATGCTCCCCATGACCTTGGGAGCCCACCCCTCGCATCAGTGTGACCTGGATGTGAGACATGGGATCAAAGGAGATTATTTTGGGACTTTAAGATTTAATGACTGCCCTGCTGGCTTCAGACTTGCATGTGGCCTGTAACCCCTTTGTGTTGGAAAATTTCTCCCTTTTGGAATAGGACCATTTCCCAGTGCCCGTATCCCCATTGTATCTTGAAAGTAACTAACTTGTTTTTTATTTTACAGTCTCATAGGCAGAAAGGACTTGCCTTGTCTCAGATAAGACTTTGGACATGGATTTTTGAGTTAATGCCGGAATGAGTTAAGACTTTGGGGGTTTGATGGGAAGGCATAATTGTGTTTCAAAGTGTAAGAAAGACATGAGATTTGTGATAGGCCAGTGCTGGAATAATATGGTTTGGCTTTGTGTCCCCACTCAAATTACATGTTGAGTTGCAACCCCATGCTTTGGAGGAGGGGCCTGAAAGAAGCTGATTGAATCATGGGGCAGACTTCCCCCTCCCTATTCTTGTGATAGTGAATGAATTCTCATAAGATCATGTAGTTTAAAAGTGCGTAGTGCTTTCCCCTTCTATCTCTCTCTCTCCTGTCACCATGTGAAGATATGGTTGCTTCCCATTTGCCCTTCTTCCATGACTGTAAGTTTCCTGAGGCCCCGACAACCATTCCTCCTTTATAGCCTGTGGAACTGTGAATCAATTTAACCTCTTTATAAATTACCCATATCGCGTTCTATAAAACTTCTACTAGAATCAATTTGTCCATGTGTACAAAATAGCTTGGGATTTTGATTTGTATTGCACTAAATCTGTATATACAGTTGGGAAAAGGTGACATTTAACAATATCAAATTTCTCACTCTTATAACAATAAATAGTTTTCTATTTATGTAGACCTTCTTTAATTTCCTTCATCAAAGATGAAATCATGAGTAAGTGTTGGATTTTGTCATATGTGTTTTCTACATTTATTTATATGATCATATGACTTTTATTCCTTTGGCCTATTGATATGGTAGAATATATTGATTTACTTTTGGATGTTTAACCAGTCTTGCATACTTAAAATAAGTCCCAGTCTCGCATACTTAAAATAAATCCCAGTCTTGCATATTTAAAATAAATCCCACTTACTCATGATGTCTAATTATTTTGATACATTGTGGGATTTAATTCACTAATACTTTGTTGGGGATTTTTGCTTTTATGTATTTATGTTCATGAGAAATTCATCTTATAATTTTTCTTTCCTGTAATATCATTATCTGGTTTTGGTATTACAGTAATGATAGCAAAGAATAAATTAGAAATGTTCCCTCTGCTTCTACTATCTGAAAGACATACTAGAGAATTATTATAATTATTTCCGTAGCTGAATAGTATTTCCCTTTTTACATCCTTGAGGAATCACCACACTGTCTTCCACAATGGTTGAATTCATTTACACTTCCACCAGCAGTGTATAAGTGTTCCTTTTTCTCCACTGCCTCAACAGTTATTTTTTGACTTTTTAATAAAAGCCTTTCTGACTGGTGTGAGATGGTATCTCATTGTGGTATTGATTTGAATTTCTCTAATGGTCAGTGATGTTGAGCATTTTTTCATATGATTGTTAGCCACATTTATGTCTTCTTTTGAAAAGTGTTTGTTCATGTCCTTTGGCCAATTTTTAATTTTTTTTTGTTTTGTTTTCTTGTAAATTTGTTTAAGTTCCTTATAGATGCTGAATATTAGATCTTTTTCAGATGCATAGTTTGCAAACATTTTCTCCCTCCTGTAGGTTCTCTATTTAATCTGTTGATAGCTTCCTTTGCTGTGCAGTAGCTCCTTAATTTAATGATACCTAATTTGTCAATCTTTGTTTTTGTTGCAATTGCCTTTTGTGTCTTCATCATGAAATCTGCACCAATTCTTATGTCCAGAATGGCATTACCTAGATTTTCCTCCAGGGTTTTTTTTTTAATTTATTTATTATTATTATTATACTTTAAGTTCTAGGGTACATGTGCATAACGTGCAGGTTTGTTACATATGTCTACTTGTGCCATGTTGGTGTGCTGCACCCATCAACTCGTCAGCACCCATCAACTCGTCATTTACATCAGGTATCACTCCCAATGCAATCCCTCCCCCCTCCCCCCTCCCCATGATAGGCCCCGGTGTGTGATGTTCCCCTTCCCGAGTCCAAGTGATCTCATTGTTCAGTTCCCACCTATGAGTGAGAACATGTGGTGTTTGGTTTTCTGTTCTTGTGATAGTTTGCTAAGAATGATGGTTTCCAGCTGCATCCATGTCCCTACAAAGGACACAAACTCATCCTTTTTTATGGCTGCATAGTATTCCATGGTGTATATGTGCCACATTTTCTTAATCCAGTCTGTCACTGATGGACATTTGGGTTGATTCCAAGTCTTTGCTATTGTGAATAGTGCCGCAATAAACATACATGTGCTGCATGTGTCTTTATAGCAGCATGATTTATAATCCTTTGGGTATATACCCAGTAATGGGATGGCTGGGTCATATGGTACATCTAGTTCTAGATCCTTGAGGAATCGCCATACTGTCTTCCATAATGGTTGAACTAGTTTACAATCCCACCAACAGTGTAAAAGTGTTCCTATTTCTCCACATCCTCTCCAGCACCTATTGTTTCCTGACTTTTTAATGATTGCCATTCTAACTGGTGTGAGATGGTATCTCATTGTGGTTTTGATTTGCATTTCTCTGATGGCCATTGATGATGAGCATTTTTTCATGTGTCTGTTGGCTGTATGAATGTCTTCTTTTGAGAAATGTCTGTTCATATCCTTTGCCCACTTTTTGATGGGGTTGTTTGTTTTTTTTCTTGTAAATTTGTTTGAATTCTTTGTAGGTTCTGGATATTAGCCCTTTGTCAGATGAGTAGATTGCAAAAATTTTCTCCCATTCTGTAGGTTGCCTGTTCACTCTGATGGTAGTTTCTTTTGCTGTGCAGAAGCTCTTTAGTTTAATTGATCCCATTTGTCAATTTTGGCTTTTGCTGCCGTTGCTTTTGGTGTTTTAGACATGAAGTCTTTGCCCATGCCTATGTCCTGAATGGTACTACCTAGGTTTTCTTCTAGGGTTTTTATGGTATTAGGTCTAACATTTAAGTCTCTAATCTATCTTGAATTAATTTATGTATAAGGAGTAAGGAAGGGATCCAGTTTCAGCTTTCTACTTGTGGCTAGCCAATTTTCCCAGCACCATTTATTAAATAGGGAATCCTTTCCCCATTTCTTGTTTCTCTCAGGTTTGTCAAAGATAAGATGGCTGTAGATGTGTGGTATTATTTCTGAGGACTCTGTTCTGTTCCATTGGTCTATATCTCTGTTTTGGTACCAGTACCATGCTGTTTTGGTTACTGTAGCCTTGTAGTATAGTTTGAAGTCAGGTAGCGTGATGCCTCCAGCTTTGTTCTTTTGACTTAGGATTGTCTTGGCAATGCAGGCTCTTTTTTGGTTCCATATGAACTTTAAAGCAGTTTTTCCCAATTCTGTGAAGAAACTCATTGGTAACTTGATGGGGATGGCATTGAATCTATAAATAACCTTGGGCAGTATGGCCATTTTCACAATATTGATTCTTCCTATCCATGAGCATGGTATGTTCTTCCATTTAAGTCTTTCATCCATCTTGAGTTAGTCTTTGTATATGGCTTAAGGAAGGGATCTAGTTTCAGTCTTCCACATATGGCTAGCCAGTTTTCCCAGCATCATTTATTACACAGAGATTCCTTTCCCCAGTGCTTGGTTTTGTCAGGTTTGTTGAAGATCAGATAGCTCTAGGTGTTTGGTCTTCTTTCTGGGTTCTCTATTGTGTTCCATTGGTCTATGTGTCTGTTCTTGTGCCAGCACCATGCTGTTTTGGTTACTGCCCTGTAGTATAGTTTGAAGTTGGGTAGTGGGATAGCATGATGCCTCCAGCTTCCCCCCCCACCACCGCCTTCAGCCTTTCTTTGGTTCCACATAAATTTTAAAATAATTTTCTTTTTCTAGTTCTGTGAAGAATATCAGTGGTAATTTAATAGGCATAGCATTGAATCTATACATTGCTTTGGGCAGTATAGCCATTTTAACAATATTGATTTCTTCTATCCATGAGCATGGAATGTTTTTCCATTCATTTATGTCATCTCTTATTTCTTTGAGAAATGATTTGTAGTTCTCCTTGTAGAAATCTTTCACGTCCCTCGTTAGCTGTATTCCTAGTTATTTTATTTTATTCTGTGTGTGGCAATTTTGAATAGGATTGAATTTGTGATTTGGCTCTTGGCTTGACTGTTGTTGGTATATATGAATGTTTGTGATTTTTGTACATTCATCTTGTATTCTGAGATTTTGCTGAAGTTGTTTATCAGATTAAGGAGCTTTTGGACTGAGACTATGAAATTTCCTAGATATAGGATCATGTGGTCTGAAAACAGGGATAATTTGACTTCCTCTTGAGTTTTCTAAGGTGGAAGCTTAGATTATTGATTCTATATCTTTCTTCTTTTCTATTATATCAATTTAGTGACATACACTTCCATTTAAGCAGTATTTTTACTTCATCTCTCAAATTTTGTTAGTCTATAATTTTATGTTAATGTCACTCAAAATATTTTATTTTCTTCTTCAGTTTTCTTCTTTGGTCTTTGTGTTATTTAGAAATGTGTTGTTAAATCTCCAGATACTTGCAGATTTTTCAGCTATCTTTATGGTATTTATTTCTAGCTTAATTCCATTGTGGTCTGAAAACATAATTTTATGATTTTTATTTTAAAAAAATTGTTAAGAGGTGTTTTATTACCAAGAATGTTGTGTTTTTTGGTGAGTGTTCTGTGCAAACCTGAGAAGAATGTGCTTTCTACTGTTGTTGGATGGAGTATGTCTTTGTGTCTATTATGTCAAATTGTTTGATACTTCCGTTTAGGTCAATTCCTGTTTTCTTTCTGTTTGATGTATCAATTACTGAGAGAGGATGTTGATGTTTCCAAGCAACTATAATAGTACATTTATTTATTTCTTCTTGCATTTCTAACAGTTTTTTGGCATCACATATTTTGACACTGTTTTTAGGTGCATACACATAGCATGTTTAGACTTTTTGGATAATTGGCCCCTTTTTCATTATAAAATGGCACTTTGTATTCCTGTTTATCATCCTTGTTCTCATGTCTGCTTTATATGAAATTAATATAGCTATCCAGGCTTTCCTTTGATTAGTATTAACATAGTATATAGTTCTCCATTTCTTCACTTTCAACCTATTTGTGGCTTTATATTAAGCTGAGATTCTTGTGGACGATATATACATGATCCTTGTTTTTTATTCACCCTGATTGTGTCTGTCTTTTAATTGGTATATTTTAGTCTGTTCACATTTAAAGTTATCATTGATAGATTCGTATTAATAAGTACTATATGTATAACTATTTTCTATTTATTGCATTTTTTTTCTTATTTTCTGCCTTCTATGGTTCAAATTAAAAATCTTAGATGAACTCATTTTATCTCCCTGTTCGCATATCAGTTTCAACTTTAAAAAAAAACTGTTTTCAGTGGTTGCCCTAGAGTTAGCAATATGTAGTTTTAACTAAATTCAATATCACATAACACTTTATCATTTTATAAGTACTTTAGATACTTTCTAACAGAGTATCGCCAAGTCCTCCCTCCCATCCCTTGCAATGTTGCTGTCATTCATTTCACTTATCCATATACTATAATCATCCAGTACATTATTATTACTGCTTTCAAGAAAGTTGTGTTATATATTATTCTCCTTCATTCATTTTCTGATGTTTTCCTTTCTTTTGTGGATTAACCTTTCTGATCTATATCATTTTCATGCTCTCTGAATAGCTACTTTTAACATTTATTGCTGGACAGATCTGTTAGTGATGAAGTTCCTCATTTTTGTTTGCCTGAAGAAGTTTTTATTTCTCCTTCACTTTGGAAGAACAACTTCACTGAGTAAATAATTCTGGGTTGCTGTTTCTTTTTTTTTCATTATATTAAATATTTTATTTCACTCTTTCATTGCTTGCATGATTTCAGATGAGAAATCCATTGGATTAGCTTTATTTGTCCATCTATTGGCAAGGCATTTTATTTATTTTGCTTTCATCAAGATTTTCTCTTTTTTGTGTGTGTGTGTGTGTGTGTGTGTTTGAATATGATTTCCCTTTTTTTGCTATTTATTTTTTCTGTTTTATATTCTCTGGCCTCCTGGATCTGTGGTTTGGTGTCTGGAAAATTCTCAGTTATTATTAATTATTATTTTCCTTTCTGCTTTTGATATTCCCATTATAGAAAAATTATATCTATTGTTATTGTCCCATAGTTAATGTTCTGAGTTTTTTTTTGTTTTTTTTTTTTTGAGATGGAGTCTCGCCCTGTTGCCTAGGCTAGAGTGCAGTGGTGCGATCTCGGCTAACTGCCAGTTCTGCCTCCCGGATTCAGGCCATTCTCCTGCCTCAGCCTCCTGAGTAGCTGGGACTACAGGAGCTCGCCACCATGCCGAGCTAATTTTTTGTATTTTTAGTAGAGATGGGGTTTCACCTTGTTAGCCAGGATGGTCTGGATCTCCTGATCTCGTGATCTGCCCACCTCGGCCTCCCAAAGTGCTGGGATTACAGGCCTGAGCCACCGTGCCCGGCCCTGAGTTTGTTTTTAGTTATTTTTTCTCTTTGAGTTTAAGTTTTGGGAGTTTTTATTGACCTGTTTCAACTCACTGATTCTATCCTCAGCAGTGTCTATTCTACTAACTAGTTTATCCAATACGTTCTTCATTTCTGTAACAGTGTTTATTTTCAATACTTCCTTAAGATTATTTTGTAGAGTTTTAATCTCTCTGCTTATGGTACCCATCTGTTCTTCCAAATTATCTACTTTTTCCATTATAATTTTTAACTTATTAATCATTGTTAATTTAAACTGTCTGATAATCCCATCTTTGCAATATTTGAGTTTATTTCTAATGAATCCTTTGTGTCTTCAGACTTTGTTTTGTGCTTGTATTTTGGCGTGCCTTGAAATTTTCTGTTTAAAGCCAGACATGTGTCAGGTAATAGGATCTGAGATAAATGCCTTCTAGTGTTTGGATTTATGTTAACCTGGCTAGTAGCTGAACTTTTTAGAATGTTTGCTGTAGCTGTAGGTGGCAAAGTCTTCAAAATCCTCTGGTGTCTTTGTTTTTATATACCTTCTTACTTTGGACTTCCCTAGGTACTTCTCCTCAGACAATCTGTATCTTGCAGTTCTTTCAGCTATAATCCATTGTTACTATACTGGATCCCTGTTGTGTGGTAGTAAGACGTAGAGTAGCAGAAGTATTCTATAATATTATGGTTAAATCTCAGTCTCTTAGTAAGCCTGTGACTTTAGGCTGTGACTTTCCAAATATTCCTTGGCTTTTTCTTCCTTTAGATAAAACAGGAAGACTAGGTGGTTCTGGATTGAAAGAAATACCCTTCTCCCAGGTGGCCTAATGCTCTGCTAAAGTTTGGTAGGATTTTATCATGAAAAAATTCATAAATTGTTACCTATGTGACAAACCTGCACGTTCTGCACATGTATCCCAGAACTTAAAGCATAAGTTAAAAAAAATTATATGGGTGTATTTCAAGGTGGTTACTCTTTCCCTCTTTTACCAGAATGAAGATTAGTCTTTCTTGTCTTCTGGCTATGAAAACCTCATCAAATTCCTGGAGGCAAAATCTACAATAGTCTGGATGCACCCTAAAGATTACATCCCCAGGAGTTTGTCACTCTTAATGGTGGTCCACACTCAGCCTCTTGCAGTTCATCAAAATTACTTTTTTTTTCAATGTGTTCAGCTTTTTCTTGTAAGGACAAGAGTGACAACTTCTAAGTATTTCATATGTCAGAGTTTAAAGCAAAATTTATTTATTTTTACATAGTTCTTAATGAGCTACATTTTTCCTAAGATAAGTTTATTTAGAAAACCTGCATGAGGGTGGGAGAAATATGATAATCTATACTCTCAGATATTTTCCTGATGCCAAAGGGTTATGAGTGTGATATCTTCAGAGTCAATAAACTAGAATCAGGGTAGGCAGAATCTTTCCTTTTGTTCCCTGAATTATTGGTAGTCAATTTCCTGTAAATGTTGCATATTTACATTATATCTTCACAGCTTCTCAAGACTTTATGTTTAATGTGGCCCAGAAAAGCTTCAGTTACTACCATCACCCAATCTTTCTGATGTGACAAACAAGTGAACATTGATTTTGTATTTCAGGCTATGCCATTGACTTGCCAGATTTTACTAAGGTCTGCATTCTGTCTCCTTGAATCCCCTCAATTTTGCTTGCCCATTAATACTTTTGCAGACTTTCTCTTATTTTTGCCTTTGAAATTTGAGGTACCTTTTAGTTACTTTGCAGATATAGTTTGTATTTTTTTCTTCCATACTGTTTGCTTTTCAGTGATTTATGAGAAAAAATAGAGAAAATGCCAAGTTAACTTCATCATTTTCAACTATAAATCTTTCCATACACTTTTCATTGAAACCTGAGAATGTTATGGGAACCTGTGTTAGAATTAAAGGGTTGAAGAGGATGTAGTGATAATTGTGTGTGTGTGTGTGTGTGTGTGTGTGTGTGTGTGTGTGTGTGTGTTTCTATTTGGGTTTCAGTTGAAGTAATTATAAATGCTCAACACACAGAAGGATAAAATGTTTCTGCTACATCAATAAGTTTCTTTACATCAATAACCTCACTTAAATCATGAGGCAATGTACAGTAATTTAGTAACTTGAAAAGGTCTATGTATTTCTGGATTCATATATCCTTCTGACAATTAAACATCAAAGCAGTAAGAGTGAGTAAGTAGAGAAGTAGCACAGAGCAATGCTCAGATGTAAACAGGTAAGGGAAGCAGCATATTTGTAAGTTAGTCTCCATTATAGCCTTATATTGATGTTCACAAGAGTCAAAAGTGTAAAATAATCAAATGGGGCATATCCAAGATGCTTAGATTGCTTTTTCTAGGTGTTTTTGTTATAAGGTTGCATTTGATTTCCTGTACCCTTTGAATTCATTATGAATTACTAAGATGTATAAAATATATTTAAAAGTAAATTTTGAAAAATCAAGTAATTGAGTTTTCTGTTGTCCACTTTTAGAGAAAAATAACGAGGTAATACATTTTAGCTTTAAAGAAGAATTTATTGCATTTAAAGGTAAATTTTCATGAGAGAATTCTGAGAAGTATGTTTGTCAGACTAAAATTATTTAAACAATTGCAAATGTCATACTACCCTTCTTGAGTACCAGACGTTTTTCCTAATGAAATAAATTATTCAAAGTTGTAACTTAGTTTTTCCTATAAAAACCTTCAAGATGAAATAATTTAAGCACAATATTGTTTTCTCTGAGAAACAATTTCATACTAGGCGATTACAGTTAGTAAAGGGCACAGTAACAGTACATTTAAAAATGAAAATGATTACCAACATATTAAATCAATTATCAATGATGTTTGTATAATGTAGAGTTTAAACTTTTTGAATAATTTATATATCCATTCAGTAGTTCATTATAATATATATTACATTTATTTTTGTTTATGTGATCCCCCTAAATATAATGATTATTTTAGAATGTTCATGTACTTTTCATCTATCAGAAGTTTTTCATACAATTTACTACTCTTTATGTGAACTACTTTATTTTGTTCTATGACATTTTATTTTTCTGCTTTTTCTCCTGTCCCCTTGGCTACTTCTTCTAAGTCTACTTTTCTAGTCCTACTTTCTCTGTAAAATCATAGAATATTAAAGTCATTTAGGGTTTCTTGTCATTTAGCACATTCATTCCATTGTCCTCTGATCCATTCTACCACCCAAATATATGCATCAAAATTTGTCTCAATTTTTCTCCAATTTATTCATCTAACTGCATGTTTTTCTTCAGTTTCACCTTGGTTGACTGCTCCAGCTAGCTATTGCTATTTAGCAAACTATTCCAAAGTTTATTGCCGTAAAACACACCAAATTACTATTACTTAAAAACTAGTGAGCTGACTATTCTGGTTTTTTTTCATCCATCTTATTTGTATGGTTAGGTGGCAGCTATAATGGCTGTAGGGGTCAAGGTGGTATCACTCATACATTTTGCAGTTGGTGCCAGCATTGGCTGTGCCAACTCAGTTCTTCATGTGGTCTCTCATTCTCCAATAGCCTAAGCCAGCTTCTTCACATGGAAGTCTCAGAAGAGCATTCTAAGTGGGCAAGAGCAAAATTGCAATGCCTCAAACTAGCACCATGGCATTATGAAGTTCAACCATTTTAGAAGCCATCGATATTCTGATAAATTTATATCCCTATTCCTGACCTCTTCCTGACCTTCATACCTGTAGATCCACTGCCTACTCATGATCTCTACTTAAATGTGTAATAGCTCAAACTTCAAATAATGAAAACTTTGATTTTCTTCTAACTTATACCTCCATTAGTATTCTATATATTCAGAAAATGTATCCACTCAGCAAAACTTTATTGTACATATATTATGCCAGATATCATTTTAGGTGATGGGTATAACATTGAATGAAATGGACAATGTTCATGATTTTATGGAGTATGTCTACTACTGATGAAAGTGTCAACAAATAAAAAACAAAATGTCAGGTTATAAATGGTAAGAAGGAAAATGAAAAGGGTAAGGAGATAAAGAGTGATGGAAATTGTTAATATTATAGATAGAGAAGTCAAGAACAGACTCTCTGATTAGGTGACATCTGAATAGATACCTAAATGAAGTAAGAGAGTGATCCAGTTATATATAGGTGAGAATTACATAATGGGCACCATCCAGCTATTTAAGTACCAAACAAGTGTCAATCAAAGATGACTGATTCCCTCACCACTTTTTAAGATGGGAACTAATTCAGTTCACTTTAACTTTAAAATATATTCCATATTAATCTACTTATTTTTTATGTTTAAATATTTAATCTTTGTGGGTACATAGTGTATATATTTATGGTGTATATGAGATTTTTTGATACAGACATGCAATGTGAAATACTCACATCATGGAGAATGGGGTTTCTATCCCCTCAATCATTTATCCTTGTGTTACAAACAATCCAATTAGACCCTTTTAGTCATTTAAAAATGTACATAATTTATTATTGACTATAGTCACCTTGTTGTGCTATCAAGCAGTAGGTCTTATTCATTTTTTCAACTACTTGTTGTATTTATTAACCATCCCCACCTCCCCCCAGTTTCCCACTATCAATTTCAGCCTCTGGTAACCATTTTCCCAGTCCAATTGCTATCATTTTGTCCCAAGTTATCATCTATCCTGGTGAACTACAATAGTGTAACCGCTATCTAGCTATGTATTGTTTTCACCTTGCAGCCAGAATGATATTTTAAGACTGTAAATTATATTTTGTGACCCCTGTTCTTAAAATTTGGTTTTCCATTGCACTTAGAATAAAATACAAGTTCGTGAACTAGGTCCCCAAGGCCTAATGATAGGGTTCTTGATGACCACTGTACCCCATTCTGCTGTATTTTCCCCTTGGTCTTCAAGTTTCAGTGATTCTCTTTAAACTTAGCTTCAGAGTTTCAGAGAATTAAATTTGTTTAGAAACATACACATCTTTCTCTATTCTCTATCTAACTACTACCTCGTGCTTCAGATCTCAGCTCGTATTCTTCTTTTCTGCAGTCTCCAGACTAGCATAGTGCACTTTATTTTAGAGTGTATACCTTTATCACATTTTGTTGAAATTAGCAGTTTAATGGTCTAGTTTTTCTAGTGAACAATAAACTCAGTGAAGTTAGGCACCATATTTGTCATGTTTATTATAACACTGATATTTTATTATTTTATTATGTAAATACTTATTGTCTGCTTGTCTATTTTCTCTAAATAAAAGGTAAGCTCTCTGAGAGCAGGAACCACATCAGATTGTTCATCTTTATGTGCCTCTACAATTTAAAAAATCCTAGAGCATAGGAGGTGCTCAAAACAACATTTTCAAATTTTTGTTTACATTTTAAATATACATACAGAAAACTGAACATAATGTAAGTATATGGGTTAATAAATAATCGCTGACTTATCACTATAATGTAAACCAGTATCCAGATAAAACATAAAAGAGTACCAGCACTCTAGAAACTAACTTATGCTTCCTTTTCATCATTACTCATGGCCTAAGGGTAACCACTATCATAAGATCTACTAATATAGATGAATTTTGTCTGTTTTACTACATTATATTATTGAAAAATACAGTAGGGTTTTTTTGTTTTGTTCCTGGGTATTTTCACTCAGCATTATGTTAGTAAGATTTATCTATGTTACTTGATACAGTTGCAGTTTTTCTTTATGATTACTATATACTATTTCCTTTTGTAAAATATACCAATATTTATCCATTATATTATTAATAGAAAACTTCCAGTTTGAGGATCTTACAAACAGTGCTGCCATAAGCATTCTAAATCATGTCTCTTGGTGAACAAAATGTAGGCATTTGTGCTGGTTGTATGCAAAAATGTCGAAGTGAAATTGGTGGGTCATGGGGTAGGCATATGTTCAGCTTTAGTAGATACTACTTAACAGTATTCCAAAGTTGTTGCACCAATTTACACTCCCACCTACAAGGTAAGAGAGTTATAGTTGCTCTATATCCTTGCCAAAATATGGTATTTTTATTTCAGTCATTCTGGTGGATTTATAGGATATTTCATGGTGGTTTCATTTGCATTTTCTTGATAACTAATAATGTTTATCAACTTTTCATGTATTTCTTAATCATGTGCATACTGTTTTGTGAATTATTCTCAAATAGTTTTCCTGATATTTCCATTTGATTGACATAAATCACATTTCAGAAAAATGTATGATTTATTTTTCTGTGCAGAAGCTCTTTAGTTTAATTAGATCCCATTTGTCTGTTTTGGCTTTTGTTCTAATTGCTTTGGGTGTTTTAGTCATGAAGTCTTTGCCCATGCCTATGTCCTGAAGGGTATTGCCTAGGTTTTCATGCTTTGGGGTTTTACATTTAAGTCTTTAATCCATCTTGAGTGAATTTTTGTATAAGGTGTAAGGAAGGAGTCCAGTTTCAGTTTTCTGCATATGGCTAGCCAGTTTTCCCAGCAACATGTATTAAATAGGAAATCCTTTCCCCACTGCTTGTTTTTATCAGGTTTGCTGAAGATCAAATAGTTGTAGATGTATGGTGTTATTTCTGAGGCCTCTGTTCTGTTTCATTGGTCTATATATCTGTTTGGCACCAGTACCAAGCTGTTTTGGTTACTGTAACCTTGTAGTATAGTTTGAAGTCAGGTAGTGTGATGCCTCCAGCTTTGTTCTTTTTGCTTAGGTTTGTCTTGGCTATATGGGCTCTTTTTTGGTTCCATATGAAATTTAAAGTAGTTTTTCCTAATTCAATGAATAAAGCCAATGGTAGCTTGATGGGAATAGCATTGAATCTGTAAATTACTTTGGGCAGTCTGGCCATTTTCATGATACTGGGTCTTCCTATCCTTGAGCGGAAATTATTTTTTTCCATTTGTCTGTGCCCTCTCTTATTTCTTTGACCAGTGGTTTGTAGTTCTCCTTGAAGAGGTCAGAAACTATCATCAGAGTGAACAGGCAACCTACAGAATGGGAGAAAATTTTTGCAATCTACCCATCTGAAAAAGGTCTAATATCCAGAATCTACAAGGAACTTAAACAAATTTATAAGAAATAAAGAAACAACACCATCAAAAATTGGGCTAAGGATGTGAACAGACACTTCTCTAAGAAGACATTTATGTGGCCAACAAACACATGAAAAACCCCATTACTGGTCATTAGAGAAACGCAAATCAAAACCAGAATGAGATACCATCTCACGCAAGTCAGAATGGTGATTATTAAAAAGTCAGCAAGCAACAGATCCTGGCAAGGCTGTGGAGAAATAGGAACTATTTTACACTGTTGGTGGGCGTGTAAATTAGTTCAACCATTGTGGAAGACAGTGTGGTAGAAAATTTTTGCAATCTACCCATCTGAAAAAGGTCTAATATCCAGAATCTACAAGGAACTTAAACAAATTTATAAGAAATAAAGAAACAACACCATCAAAAATTGGGCTACGGATATGAACAGACACTTCTCTAAGAAGACATTTATGTGGCCAACAAACACATGAAAAACCTCATTACTGGTCATTAGAGAAACGCAAATCAAAACCAGAATGAGATACCATCTCATTTCAAGCATAAGAAAACAGCTATTGCCAAATACTTCATTTATTCAAATAATAGTAATAAAACCAGTGCCACTGGATTATGGTAAGTGAATATGAAAGTGATATGAGATGAACACATGGACATGGGCAGGGAAGAAGATCATATTGGCCCTCGTAAGCCAAAGGAAGGACTTTGGATTTTATTTTAACTTTGATTGCCAGTCCTTAGAAAACATTAAGCTAGAAGGTGACCAGCAGACAGAACAGAAATGGATGCTCCTGTTGGACACACATGAGCTAGTTCTGAAAAGATTTAAAAAAAAATGGTGTAGTCCACTTGTGCTTGAGAAAGATGTTTAAAGCTTAACACTGTTCACAGAATACAGTGTGAGAGAGCCAAATATGACAGAGTCAGAAGAGAGTTTCCCCATGCAACTATTTCTGCCTGCAACCTAATCTCTGAAATCTATTTCCCACACTGCTGCAGGAGTAGTGTATTGGTCCATTCTCACATTGTTACAAAGAACTACCTGAGACTGGATAATTTGTAAAGAAAAGAGGTTTAATTGACTCACAGTTCCACAAGTTGTACAGGAAGCATGGCTGTGGGGGCCTCAGGAAGCTTACAATTATGGTGGAATGCAAAGAGGAAGCAATGGTGGGAGTAGGAGAAAGACAGAGAAAGGGAGTTGTTACACACTTTTAAACAACCAGATTTCATGAGAACTCACTCGTAATCAAGAGAATAGCAAGGGGTAAGTCCACCCTTATGATCCAATCATCTTGCACCAGGCCCCGTCTCCAACACTGGAAGTTACAATTTGATGTGAGATTTGGGTGGAGACACAAATCCAAATCGTATCAAGTAGTTTCTGAAATACTAGTCTGAACAGGCAATTTCCTAACTTTAGTCCCTTCTTTACTTTCATGATTTTTAAGGCTCTTAGTAATCGGACTCTAGTATTTCTTTCAAGCATACTTTCTCAATTCCATACCCTCTCTTTACCCCAAGCATACTGGCACTCTTGCAATTTCCCAAATTTGCTGTTTTATTAGGTCCCGTTGCCCCTTGGCATGTCACTTCCTCTGCCTGAAATGTTATTTAATCCTCATGCTTCTAACTCAGCATAGATGAAAACCTCTCTGACCACTTCTGCTCCCCAGAATGATATTCACTGCACAGGTATTTAACAAGCAGTATGACACTGGCACCAACCAATCAAAATAGATGCTGTGTATAGAGGTCATATTTTTAAAGATGTTAGAATAGGGCATGAAACCTGATAAGAACTGTCTTAATCAGTTCAGGCCTCTATAACAGAATGTCATCAGTTAGATGACTTGAACAACAGAAATTTGTTTATCATAGCACTGGAGATTGAGAAGTACAGCATTAAGGCACTCGCAGATCCAGTGTCTCATGAGGGCATGCTTCCTGTTTTGCAACTGGCATCTTGTATCCTCACGTGGCAGAGAGCAGAGACAAAAAGCAAGCTTTCATGCCTTTTCTTAAAAGGCACTAATCTCATTAATGAGGCCTTCAACTTCATGATCTAATTATCTCCCAAAGGCCCCACTTACTAAGACTATCACACTGGACATTAAGATTTCAATGTATAAAATTTAGGGGGACACAAACATTCAATCCATAGCAAACACTATATCACTATTACTATTTCTTATGTTTATATGGACAAAAGAAAAAATATTTGTTATGAAATTGTGAGAATTCTGTTGTATTTTCTATTATTGTAATATAATATTCAATTTGCAGCTTAAAAAATTGTTAAATTATAAAAAATGTATCATGACTTTTGTGGGAATTGAAATAGCATGACAAGAGGAGTCACCTGGCCAGAACTGAAGGTCAATATTGTTGGCTAGTGAGAGGGAGCGTTGTGTTAGATTATAGGGGGTTTGCTTTGTCAATTGATGAGTTTAGATTTGATCCAGTAGACAACAGGGTACCTTTCCAGTAGCTTGTAATTATAAGACTACAAGTTGCAAGTGATCCTTGAAAATGGTGAGTCTGGCAGTGGTGCAGAAAATGGATTTGAGAGCAAAGAGACTTGAGACTAGGAAATTAGTTTAGAAATTGTTGTGGTATTGTGAATAAGGAGGTTTAGATAAGAGTAGTGGCAGCCAGAGTTGAGACAAAGTGCCAAACTTGAATACTGTTAGATACCATGTTTCCTTAGTGGTGAATGAGAAATAATAATGTTAAAAGGGACATAGGGATGGGGTCAAATAGCGTATATAATTATCAAGAATGTATCTATACTGAAGAGTTAACCACTCAGAAGCCTCATTTCCCCTGCCCATAGCCAAATAATTGTATTGGTGATGAGGTAAAAATTAAGGGGAAAAAGCTGACATAATCATCTAAACAAAGCTACAAGGATCATCACTGTGGAAGGGACTATAGTTTTCCATATACATATGTATAAAATAGAGTCCAATCACCTTTGATCACATACAGACATCTACAAGATAGGTGCTGTGTCATAAGATGAGTTCTGCAATTGAGAAGGTGAATTTGAGGGTTTGATAAAACCAGAAATATATTCTTCCTGGGTAAGTACTAGAAGCTCCTGAATATTGTCAGAACTGCACTTAGGTTAATAATAAATCCAGTCAGGTTTCCAGTTTTATATCTGGTTGTTCTAAATAAAGCTTAATTAACCACCAGGAAGTAGTATCACCTTTTAAAATACTGGATGTTCAGCTAATGTTGTCACCAAATAATTGCATAAAATAGTTTATTTGGACCAGGTTCATAAAGCAGTAAACAGACTTAGTGAACCAACTCTTGAACATTTTTCAAGGCTAAAATATAGATTGAAGAGTGGTGGACTCACCAAAGTGACAGAATCTCAGCTGCCAGTATTTCTCAGATTTGATGTTGAAATTCAATCTCAATTGTCAATTAAAAAAAAAATCAAGTTGAGTATTTAGCTTCTCCACGAGTTTATCAAATACTGTATGTGTTTGTCTATTCCTGTTTGTTTTGTTTTTAGAAGTTGATGATTTCCTTCCTAGTAAACATTCCTAGTAAACACTCTTGGCCAGTTGGTGGTGATATGATGCCAACATGTAAATGTTGCTTTCCGTCTTCTTTAGAAAACAACTGGGGAATGTAGCAATATAATTATCAACCATTATAACTTGATGAATATTCTATTTCTAAGCAGTCTGTTTTTCCTTTGAGGCCCCTCTGTTTAACAGTGAACATTGGCACTAGCCATGAAACAGTACTCTTTGATATACTTAAACATTCTGAATGAAGCTTTTTTTTTTTTTTCATTTTTAAGGCCTGAAAAGACATTTTCATATGGTGGAATTAACAGTCTGAAATGACTGTCTAGATTTAGCATAGGCAGTTCAGTTTTACCCCCATTGTAGGCAATTCTATGCTTCTGGGAAAGATTCCAGCACCACCAATTATGCCAAAATATGTTTTGCTAAGATATAGTGAGGCATGTAGTGCAGAATCCTGTGATGTGTATTAAATTCTTGCCCTCTTTTCTCCTAAGTGCTTCTTCAAATAAATCACCTTAAACCTATAAAAATGGAAAGGAGATAAAAGACTTTCCAGGTTTGGGATGCTGAAATGGCCTTTTTCCTTATGATGCCAAGGAAGTAAGACAGTGAAGTATTGTCTTGCTGATGTTTGCTTACTAGTCAAACTAGAAAGCTCAAGAGATTCTTTGTACACAGATATAAACAACCAATATAGAAGCCCATTATATTGGAAATGTTTAGAGTGAAGCAAGGAATGATTATCCCCTCTACACTGGAGCAGACCTTAGGAAAAGAAATGGAATGAGATGTGGGCAACAAACATCCATATGGAAAGGAAAACCGTCTGAAATTTCAAAGAAAACCCAATTCCATTTTCAGAGGTATTATTTTAAGTCTGTTAATATTCTGAAGAACCTTTTTAAACTGATGGTAAAAATGTTAGTAAAGTAGAATGAGAAGTGATTTATAATGAGTGGGTGCCTAAAGACTGTCTTTTTATGCAACTGAATTTGTTCCAAGCAGAGGAAAAGAAAAATTCAAGCTAGAATCAAATAATAATAATAATAAAAGGTCATTGATCTATCCTTTGAAATAGACAAAAGTAATACAAAGTATCACATTTCAGTGTCAAGAACTCCAGGGAACTAATATTTATAGAAGCTGAAAATTTATATTAGACTGTGGGAAGAGATATTCTTGATTTTTCTCCTTTATTCATTTTCTGATGTTTTCCTTTCTTTTGTGGATTAACCTTTCTGATCTACATCATTTTCATGCTCTCTGAATAACTACTTTTAACACTTATTGCTAGACAGATCTGTTAGTAATGAAGTTCCTCATTTTGTTTGTCTGAAATTTTTGTTTTTCTCCCTTGTAATTTCCATTTCTAAATGCTTTAAAATAATCTAAGTAGAAATAAATTGATAGAAAACAGACAACTGTCTTTGTTTCAGTTTTTAGTTTAGAAGAAGAATTTTTCAATCATGGGAAGAAAGCATATTGCATAACATATAATTCAAGTTTTCTTCTTAACTGCAATTCAATGTTGTGCTCAGTACCATGTTTATTATTCTACAATTCTATGACTATTAAGCTACCATGATTTTCAAATTTAGGCAGGAGTTTGTAAAACAAAATTTGCCAGGGAAAAATATGCTAATTAGTGAGATTTGATGTTTAAATTAGGCTTGTTCTGAAAGCACTGCTAACTTTAGCATTGGTGCCTGCACTTAGAGTTTTCTTTTTTGATTAATTTTTTTTATCATACTTTAAGTTCTAGGGTACATGTGCACAACGTGCAGGTTTTTTACATATGTATACATGTGCCGTGTTGGTGTGTTGCACCCATTAACTCGTCATTTACATTAGGTATATCTCCTAATGCTATCCCTCCCTCCTCCCCCAACCCCACAACAGGCCCTGGTGTGTGATGTTCCCCTTCCTGTGTCCAAGTGTTCTCATTGTTCAATTCCCACCTATGAGTGAGAACATGCGGTGTTTGTTTTTTTGTCCTTGCAATAGTTTGCTAAGAATGATGGTTTCCAACTGTATCCATGTCCCTACAAAGGACATGAACTCGTCCTTTTTTATGGCTGCATAGTATTCCATGGTGTATATGTGCCACATTTTTCTTAATCCAGTCTATCATTGATGGACATTTGGGTTGGTTCCAAGTCTTTGCTATTGTGAATAGTGCTGCAATAAACATATGTATGCATGTGTCTTTATAGCAGCATGATTTATAATCCTTTTGGTATATGCCCAGTAATGGGATGGCTGGGTCAAATGTTATTTCTAGTTCTAGATCCTTGAGGAATCGCCACACTGTCTTCCACAATGGTTGAACTAGTTTACAGTCCCACCAACAGTGTAAAAGTGTTCCTATTTCTCCACATCCTCTCCAGCACCTATTGTTTCCTGACTTTTTAATGATTGCCATTCTAACTGGTGTGAGATGGTATCTCATTGTGGTTTTGGTTTGCATTTCTCTGATGGCGAGTGATGATGAGCATTTTTTCATGTGTCTGTTGGCTGCATAAATGTCTTCTTTTGAGAAGTGTCTGTTCATATCCTTTGCCCACTTTTTGATGGGGTTGTTTGTTTTTTTCTTTTAAATTTGTTTGAGTTCTTTGTAGATTCTGGACATTAGCCCTTTGTCAGATGAGTAGATTGCAAAAATTTTCTCCCATTCTATAGGTTGCCTGTTCACTCTGATGGTAGTTTATTTTGCTGGCCTGCACTTAGAGTTTTATATCACACCATTGGGATTATACTGTATTTATTAACTGACACACATAGCATGTGACATGAAGGAACTTTGAAAATGCAGTGCTTTTCCCTTTGCATCATAGTTTTATTCATGAACATTGTTTCTTGTGTATAGTGGATGGGATATGCCCCAGAAGAAAAATAAGTTATTGGTCAAGTGTTTCTATGGTGCTCACACTAAGGCATCTCTGACTATAGACACATGACTTGTTAACTCGTCTTTATAAGCATTGTATCGGAGGAGACTAGGAATAAACTCTATGTTCAGGTTTTCTTTAATTGGATTTTCATTAGGTATGTGACCTAAAGGATGCTAGGTGAGAGACTTTGCTTTCCACTGGTAAGGTGACCACTGTACCAATTTGCCTAGGATTTTCCCTCGGGTTGTGGAACTTTCAGTGCTAAAACCAGAACATACTGAAGAAAATTGAGATGGCTGATGTGTTAGACTGACATCTGTGATGGTCATTAAAACTTTGATGTACATATCTGTATGATTCCGTATAACTGTATCTGTATGATTCTGTATATCTGTATGATTCTCATCCCTTGAGTGTGAGCAGGAATTGTGAATTGGGTACCACTCTTGTGATTAGGCTACTAATCTATGGATTGAGACTTATCACGAAGTCGATTATTCCATGTCAGTGTGACCTAGTTGGGTGATGCTTTATAAAAGGCACCAAGCCATTCCTAAAAAGAGATTCTCTTGCTGACTTAAGTTTTATAGCATTGGCTTAAAAATTACACAATTTATAAAGTTAGAAAGAAGAGCTTTATTTCTTATAAAGGGCTACAGACTGCAAGGTAGCCATTCTGACACATTGAGAAATGTAGCCTCTGGCAGAGCCTGAAAGGCAGGCACTTTGAGGGAGTGAGGAGTAAATCAGGCATTTAAGCTGAATGGCCATATTTAACAGTATATAGGAGAAACTATGAATATTCATGAAAAGGGGTTGTGCCTATGTGTCATAAGTAAACATGCATGTTACATGTGATCCATGTTCATTTTGGGATGGAGACTTAAGATTTAAATGTATTACTGTTTGGACCTACACATAAAATGGTGAAGTAGGGATACAGAGGCACTCCAGTGTGTAGCCTCTGTAAACTGGCCAGAATCAATCCATGGCCAGTGATCTTTTATCAGGAAAAGTTACAGAACTCAGTCTCTTGTCCAGTTAAAGCTATAGTTATGGCTTGTGGAATAGGGGGGCTCAGTTAGTCAGTGACTGGTGGTGGATGTGCTGCAACTGCTTACACACTGCTTATCTCAAGGCCAGTGATTGTTTAGCTGCTCGAGAGAAATAAATTAAGAAAATCTTATAACAATTAAAACACAGCTGATTCTTAACTGCAGGGTGTGTGACTTAACCTCTGCCTGGTGTGGCCTTAGGTCTTGTATATAATTTGATATCTTACTGCTATAAAGAATCTGTTCTGTTAGTTGTATGATTTCTATTTTAACATTAATATTCGTCGGTTTTTGTGTCTAAACCACAAAATGGAGGGATTATAATAAGGTATGTCTGACCTCCCTTCCTGTCATGACCAGAAACACAGTTTCCAAAGTTTCTCTGGGATCCATTTGGTCAAGAGAGGGTCTAGTCAAGTCAGTTTGGGGTGCTTTACGGTTTTATTTTAGTTTTCAATAGCCACAAAGAACTGAACTCCGCCAACAACCAGTGAGTTGAGAAAAGTATCCCAAGCCTCAGTTGAGATCACAGCCCCAGTCAACACCTTGATTTCAGCCTGGTGAGACCCTGAGCAGAGGGCCAAGCCATCCTGTTCCTGGCTATCTGACCCATGGACACTGTGTTGTTTCAAGCCACTAAAGTTGTGGTAATTTGTTACACAGCAATAAAACACTACAAATGCAATTGGTCATTCTACTTCAGAATGGAATAAAATATATCGACTTGTCACCCTTTCTTGGACCTAAAATGGGTCATATTTCTTGAACCATAGTACTATTTGTTTTAAGAATCATATATTTGAAGAAAGTATGTCAGAACAGTTGTCATGCATACGTATTCAGCTGTAGGAAGAGGATATAGAGTGAGCAGAGCGTTGCCAAGGAGGGAGTGGAGTGGAATGATCTCTCAGCACTCGGGAATAGATGGTCTCCAATTTGAGAGAAGGCTAAAATAGAATATATATCAGGAAAGGTAGGGAAATGGAGCATATTTTTATTAAGCATTGTACGGAGCAGGGATTTTCCTTTCTTTTCTTTTGTTTTCATTTTTAAGGAAAGGTCACCTAGGCTGGAGTTCAGTGGTGCAGTCACACTCACTGCAGCTTTGACTTCCCAGGCTCAAGCTGTCCTCCCACATCAGCCCACTAAGTAGCTGGGTAGCTGGGACTACAAGTGTATGCCATCACACTTGGCTAATTTTTGTATTTCTTGTAGAGCCAGGGTTTTGTCATGTTGCCCAGGCTGGTCTTGAACTCTTGGGCTCAAGTGAGCCACCTGCCTCTGTCTTCCAAATTGCTGGGATTACAGGCGTGAGCCACCACACTCGGCCCTGAGCAGTGATTTTCAAACTGTGCTTGGTAACCAACCAATGGGTTATGAAATCAATTGAGAAGGTTGCAATTAGCAATAAAAGATATAGTATATAATAGAATAGAAGATAAATTAACGGAATGCTTGCAGGTAGTAAGTGCATTGTTTTGTAAAACTTTTGTTTCAGTTTGATATTTATATGTATACTGGTTGATGATGTTAAATGTTTTTTACTGAAGATTTCATTCACACAATTTTGGAAAACACTGATACAGTGTAATGGAAAGGCTTCTCAAATTTGCACAGTAGAAAAAGTTGAGAATAATTTTTTAAATTATGTATTACTGGTTCCTTGACTCCACCAAAAATTAATTGAAATTTCTGGTGATCGGATCTGATTATATTTTTGAAAAGTCCACAGGTGATTCTGATTACAGTGAAGTTTGAGAACTACTAGAGTAGAGCAGTAATTTTCTTTTCTTTTTTTTATTAAGGAAAGAGCTTGCCCTGTGCAAAGTCTGCACTCTGATAAAGTGCATAATCTTAAAAAGCCCCAGTTTCCATATTTGTCAAATATGGCTTAAAATTGCAACCACTTCATAAGCGTGTTCAGAGAATGAAACTGAGAAGAAAACACATTGCCCAATTTATGGCAGAGTAACAGAGGAGTAAACAGTTTTTTGTCATTAATCTATACAGTGTTTTAAGAATGGTTGCAAGTTGGTGAGAAGACACCGTATGACCACACCCACACAGTTTCTTAGGTGGAATACAAAATTTTGTCAGAAGCAGGGAACCCCACAAGGCAAAACAAGATGCAACATATCTTGGCATAGCTTTCTCATGATTCCAGTTCCCTGAGGAAATGTGTGCTTATAGGTTACGTTGTTCACACACGATGGGCCCTGCTAGAGCTGAGAAATAACTGGATCTGACACAATAGTAAAGTTTGTTGTATAGCCCACTTATTTTATATTTGGGACCTAATTCGCCTGTTGAAAGAATTTACACTGGAAATCTTTATATTTTGCTTTAAAGAGAGTGTTTAAAACCTTGTGCTCTCTTTGTTCTTGAACAAAACAAAGAACTGAAATCAGCCATTTCCTCATCTGGGGAAATAGTCAGTGCCTCCTGTTTTTAGTTACTCTATGATGCTCGTTTCCGAGAGCTTCCTAGGTGGGTGCCAAATAGTCTGCTAGGCACTTTGTAGACTTTAACTCACTTAATTCTCCCAACAATCAAAAGAGGGTAGGCATTGCTATTTCTAATGGGTAGATGAAGAAAAGAGTCTCAGAGTGGTTAAGCAACTCGTACAAGGTCACCTAAGTACTAAGTTGTAGAGCTGTGATACTGTGTAGTCAGGGTTCTCTAGAGAAATAAAACCAATAGGAAGCATATATTTATAGACAAATATTTATTATACGGAGTTGGTTCACATGATTATGAAGCCTATCAAGTCCAAATTTGTAGTGTAGGCTTGAGACCCAGGAGATCCAAATGGTGCAAATCCAGTCCAAAGCCAGGCTTCCTGGAGATGCAGAAGAGCTAATGTGCAGATAAAGTCTAAAGGCAGTCTTTTGGAGAATAACCTATTGTTCAAAGAGGCTCTTCTTTTCTGTTCTATCCAGGATAAAGCCCATCCACATTGTGGAGGGCAACTGCTTATTCAAAGTTCACCAATTTAAATGTTAATATCACCCGGAAACACACACCTTCGAGTTAACACATAAAATTAACCATCACAGATGTAAACCCAGAAAGTCTGACTGAAGATCTCTGAACAATTTTGAGTATATAATATGTGACTGTCTGGCATTAGATAAGTATTTCCAATGTGCTATTTAATGCTCACAACAAATTTATGAGGTTAGTACTATTTTATCCTTATTTTACAAATAAAGACTCAGAGAAGGTAAGAAACTTGTCTATGATCATGCAACAAGTAAAGGTTACAGTTGTAATTTCAATACAGGTTTTCTAAATCAAAAGCCTGCTCTTTTTCTTTTACCATACTGCCTTCTCATTGTATCATAATGCCTCAATCGTAGCTTGAAGTGATTGGGGTAATTTTCCGTGTAATGAGAAATAGTTGTAAACAATGCCAGTTATGTAAACAATTTATAGATTACTTTATTAAAATTTTATTTAAAGTCAATTATCATATATATATATCATGTATATAACCAATTTCCTTTGAGAAATCGATATTTGTTGCCTACTCTGAAGATCATAATAAAAAGTGAATGAGCATGTATGTGTTAAATATTTTTCTATGGACTTTATATATGCTATGATTGTTACAGATAAAGAAATTGAGATACAGAAATGCAAGTGGCAAAGTTGGGACTCAAACCCAAGTAGATTGATTCTGGAACCTGAACTTTTGTTTTTTTTACCTCTACAGCAAACTCCCTCTTCTGATAACACACAGCTCTGCAGAATTACTATTGATATTAAGCATAAAACATTGGAATATAGTATTTTCATCACATCTATGAAAGGTACAGAAAAATAAGCAAGAGAAAAGTAAAAGCAGTTAGGAAGGCTTCAAAATATAAGTAAGACTCAAAGGGAACAAAAGGGGGATTTTAGGATGGATATGATTTTAAATAAAGATTTCATAATTGTGAAAAAGTGGATGTCTCAGTTCTGGAGACATTTAAAATTAGATAATTTGTTAAAAAATGTACCATAGGGGAAAAAATCCTTAACAGAAGAGATTCAAGGAAGAATGCTGTTCACAAAATTGAAAGATCTGAGTTCCCTTTTATAATTTTATTTGGACATTTATATGATTAAAAAATAGTGATTCTTTTATATTGTCTCAGGTTCTAAGACCTGTCAATGGAAGAATGTGAAACCCTTTTCATTTAATGCTATTCTGAAGATTATTATTTTTATTGATATTTTAGTTCAGGTCAGAGATTTGGTTAAATATGAGAATGTTTAATCCTAGAAAAGAGAATAAGGAAACATTGAAATTATGAAGTCTACCACAAGCACATTCTGTGTCTCTATGCACTTCTTGACTTTTGTGATTTCCAATGATAGCATTATAGTATCCGTAGTCAACATTGTTCTCCTCTGTTTATAGGTTTTGTGAAGAATAAATGTACCTTGGAACTATGGAGAACTGCCTGTCTCCTAGTTTGAATATCTCAGTTGATAGATTTCTCCTTCACATATTATTTACATATTGGTTTTGAATCTATGTACCCTGATCTCTCTCCTCCCCTGACATGCACACATATTTAAAAGATGTATCTGGTGTGGTAAATAGAGATTAACGGTAAAGAAAAGATAACTTTAACTTTTTGGAATAAAGTTGTTGTTATTGTTGTTGTTGTTGTTTTCTTTTTTTCAGTGTAGGCTGCTTTGCTTGTAAGAAATTGGCTTCAGGTATTTGTATCAACTTCCACCCCCATTGGGCTTTCAAAGACTTTCCTTTCAGTGATTCTTATAAAATGGAAAGGATCAAAATGGTTAAATAACACTGCACCCTTAATAAACAATACCACCAACAGCATTCCACTGAGGAAAGAAAAATATTGAACTACAAAATAAAACAAGAGGCGTAAATCAGATGCTGTAGGAAGAAAGGGCAGAGAGCCATATTATTAGTGAAAATCCTGGAGTAACAGAACCAGTAGTAGTTGATTTTGTATTCTCTTTCAAGGTTTCAGCTCTTAGAAAAATGAGACATTTACCCTCTTCCACAGTCCTAAACTCTAACATTTCTTGCTGCTCCAATTCTTTAGGACTCATGTAATTTATTAATGCAAGCATGCACTTATGTATCTGCTATTATTTTTGATTTCCTTCATTATTAGCTTCATGGCTTTTTAAACAGGGAGAAAATAGACAAAAGATAGAAAGGAAAGGACTGACGGAAGGAAGGGAGGGAGGGAGGGAGGGAGGGAGGAAGGAAGGAAGGAAGGAAGGAAGGAAGGAAGGGAGGGAGGGAGGGAGGGAGGGAGGGAGGGAGGGAGGGAGGGAGGGAGGGAGGGAGGGAGGGAGGGAAAAGAAGAACCTAATAAGGAATGTTACTGAAAAATAGTGGAACATAGCAGTGCCTTCCCTGAGAAAACTTTTCAGCGCCTCCAGAAGTGACAGCAGGATGTTTTGTAATGCTAAGAAGATGCTTTTAATGTATATAGAATGACTTAGGACTCAGATATTTCATGAAGAACCACTAATGTGGCTTCTTGTTTTTAACAAGGTCTGAGCATTTTCTGTATTCTTTGCAAGTTGAAAGTTTTTTTAGTGCCTGTCCCTTCCCTTTGGCAAAACAGAGGGGGAATTGACAGTAAAAGGCCTTTCATAGTCTGGATTCACATTCTCACTCTTGCTTTTCACCCTCTCTGGGCACTTCTAAGGAGGGGTTTCTTGTGGTTGGCACTACTGCCTCAGGCATTTGTACCACACTACTGGAGGTTCCCAATTATTCTTATGATCAGACCTTTGCAGCTTGAGGGAAAAGGGACAGTTAATTGGACGTCTTCCATCCTTCCAAATCTAGTGCAAAGTTCTCATATATTATTTAGTAAAGCATGTATAATTGGTCAACCAACACAGTCTCAACTACTTTTTATCTTCCACATTAGGAAATGGATAAATGTATGTATTAACTCTACAAAACACCCTATAGTTATTAACTTATAGTTATAGTGGAATTTATTAAAGTCTAAACAATATAATGCCATAGTAAGTATGCACCCCTACTATAAAGATAAATTGTTGTCTATGTTCTTGTTCTCTTTGTCTATGTACTGTTGACATTTATAATCTGCATCACAGTTAAAATATATGAACAGTATTGGAAGATTTTGTCAGCCACTAGAGAAGTTTGTTTATATTAAGGCAATTGTCTGTGAAAGAAGGAGATACACTAGTAGAAGCAATGATCCAGTGTCATAAATACAAAAGTAAGAGAAAGTAAACATTAAAAATCAAGTTTCAAAGTAAGCAAAGACCATAGCTCACTCCTTCATCTCCTTCTCCACCATTCTTAAATGTATTGTCCAGGAAATCACCCTATGTTATACTTTGAAAAGAGAGAAATTGCATTAAGAACTTTCTAAGAAACCCAACACATTTTCAAAAGGAAACTGTTAATTTTAGATAGGATCAGACTGGATCCCAAACACTGCAGTATGCAGCTGGATGAAGGAGAAACATGGTGGTTTCCTTACACACATCCTGCATGAGAAATAAATCCATTAATTAGAGCATTAGAGAAATTCTTTTAAAGCCTGTGTGTAGGCCACATATTTTAGTTTTATAAAAATAACGTATTTTTTCCTTGGCCAGGCGCAGTGGCTCACGCCTGTAATCCCAGCACTTTGGGAGGCCGAGACAGGTGGATCACGAAGTCAAGAGATCGGGACCATCCTGGCAAACATGGTGAAACCTCATCTCTACTAAAAATACAAAAAGTAGCTGGGCGTGGTGGCATGCACTGTAGTCCCAGCTACTCGGGAGGCTGAGGCAGGAGAATGGCTTGAAACCGGGAGGCGGAGGTTGCAGTGAGCTGAGATGCGCCACTGCACTCCAGCTTGGCGACAGAGCGAGACTCTGTCTCCAAAACAAAAAACAAAAACAGAAACAAAAAAGCATTTTTTTTTCTTTTATCAAAAGGGAGATTGTTTAAATTTAACATAAAATTGGAAGTTTATGCTCAGTTGAAACGCCATCTATTTGTGAGCGTGTCCAGTGAGCTCTGATGAACATAGCAGACACTTGTTTTCATAGTACCCTGGGCTGGGAAAAATGAAGGCTTGGAATCTGGGCAAGCTTACAAAAATGAACACCTGAGACTTCAGAAGAACTTTAATCTTCTTGAGATTTCAGGGAGATAAAGTTATTAGTAAGTGGCCAGATGCTGGTATTGAATACCAGATTGTCTTTGCTATCCAAGTAATCTGTCTTTATTTGAATAGCTGGCAAATACTTTTCTGACAACTATTAAGACACTTCTGGAAGTGTTTATGAGTGACACATTTGATTCATCAAGAAATTAATGGATGATATCATGATTGCCAAACTATGATTTTACACAGAAAACCACAAAGAAGGAGAGAAAATTTTTTTCCTCTGTAAACATTTTATTTTCTGTTCTTCCTTTTTTTTTTCCCCCTACATGGCTTTCTTTTGTTGTCATAATGCAGAACTCTACATCCCTTGTAAAAAGAGTTGTGAAGGGGGTTGGGGATTAGTTCTCATAAAGAAAAAAATGTAGAGAATTCTGCAGGTGACAAAGTACATAATGAAACATGCTAGGATTTATTATATCTCCTTCAAAATCCTTAAACTATATATTGCGCACACAATAGCAAGTCTAGACAATCCCCTATGTAGGAAAAAATAACTTTTGAACAGTGCATGTATTCTTTGCTGATTAGAAACTTACATGCTTATACAGTTTTGTAAGAAGAAACAATGTGATTATTAAAATTAGTTCAAAGCGATTGGACTCTACAATATTATATTTTTTGATCTAATGAAAAGAAAGTGTTGGGAAAATTGAGGAGTATAATGGATTATTATTAAAGTGGTCATTTTGTTAATTTTCCTTGTATACCAGTTGTCAGAAGAAGGTGTGGGCTCTTTGCTAATAGTAGTATTGGATGGTTTATTTTTCATTTGTACAAACTTAAGGTTACCTGTGAAATTTTGTTACGTGTATATGATGCACAGTGATCAAGTCAGGGTATTTAGGGTGTCCACAATCCAAGTATGATACAATTTTAAGTAAATTAACCCTATCCTGCTATCAAACTTTGAATTTATTCCTTCTGTCTTACTGTATGTTTGTACCCTTTAACCCACTTCTTTTTATCCTCCCCTCTCCCCTCTTCTTCACTACAAGGAAGCAATATTCCTTGGAGAAATAGTTGATTCCAGGATTAGGTCATGAAAGGTACAAAATAAGCCTGGAACATATTGCTGTGTAAGAAATTAAGAAAATGTTAAAAAATATATACGGGAACTTATTCAAATGACATAGGGTCCAACTTGAAGGATCTTCAAATGGCCAGTGTTTGAAAAGCTTAAGTAACAAAGTAACCAATGAGAGTAATGTGTTATATCTTGTAGAATGAAATACATATGCAGCAAGACTTAACATAAGTTCTGAAGTAACTCACAACAGTTAGCAATAGCGATCAAGAACACCTGTACTTGTTACTCTGGAGTGTTTGTGAAACCTCAAAATTAGAAGCATATTTTGGTATGGTATCTGTACATATTTTACTTGGTGATACTCTATAACTTTAAAGAGATTTTTAAAGTTGTAACTTCAGGAGTACTAAGAACAGTTGAAAATTTGAGTTTCCTTTGATATTAAAATCCAGTAGTTTTAATTTTATGTATTTACTGTACTTTCCAGAGGGTTACCTATATGGCTGCAATAAAATACAGTATATAATTTTGTTGTAATAATAGTGTACTTAGTAGTTTTATTTATTTATTTATTTGAGACAGAGTCTTGCTTTGTCGCCCAAGCTGGAGTGCAGTGGCACGAACTCTGCTCACTGGAACCTCTGCCTCCTGGGTTCAAGCAATTCTCTTGCCTGAGCCTCCTGAGTAGCTGGGATTACAGCCTAGTAAATCTAATATAACTGTGGGAAAACCTGCTCATTCATAGCAATGCCTTTAGTTTATCTTCAGATTAGAATAGAAAAAAAGTCTAAGTAAGGAAGGCCAAATGTTGCCTACATCTGAATTATCCCACTCCTCCTTTTGTATTATGACATTATCATGCATACAAATAGTTATGTTTAAACAATATTTTAACCTCATCTAATAATTACACCATATATAAATCTAACAATTATGTCACATTGATTGTCATTATTACTGTAGCTTACAGAAAACTTATAACAGGGTAGGTTAAATGTCTCTCTCTTTATATATAATATAAAGAGGTACTTGCCTATAAGAGAAATCGAAATCATGTATTTATCTGCAAAATATAACATAGATGGATAAATCAGAAACCATGAAATTGGTTACCTACAAATCATGTGTGTGTTGGGGTGGACAGCATGGAAGGGATGGGAAAGTAAGTAATAATTATTGTGATGCTCTATATACACAGGGAATAAAATGAAGTAAACCAGAATGGGGAAAAAACTCTCTAAAACTACATGCAGATAGAAACAAATGTACCCAAATGTATTTCAAATAGATTACATAATCAAACTTAAGGAGGGAAAAAGGGAACTATCCATGCAACGTTTAAAAACAGTGCATTGACTATATACCTTCAATTTTGGGGGCAAAAAAAAAAAGGATTGCAAATGGAACTGTAACTAATTCTTGAACTCCTTTTGATTGATGATATATAGAAACACGTATAGACATAGAGAGATGATGGATATTCTGACAAGTTTTTATATATTGCAGGATCAAGAAAATACGTGAATATGTGCTTTTTTTTTGGAGGAAGAGCTTGAGTTCTTATGGAAGATGGGGAATATGACTATCGAATAGAGTAGTGCAAACTATATGGGGGTAAACTGGAATTGGAGATATTAGTATAAACTTATGATTTTCCAGCCCTGTCAGAGGAAAAGTCCTACAAGTAAATACATCCCACTTATATCTCAGATTATGGTTTTTAAATATCAATCCACACTATAGAAGCACAGCTTCTTAGATAAATGTCTAATGCCAGCACTAATTAGCATAGGTAAAGCACAAAATGAGCCTGGAACATCTTTTGCCAAAATGTAAGAAAGTATTCAAAAGGTGGCATGAAGCATATCCAAAATACAGCTTGAAGGGGTCCCCACTGGTCAAATCTTAGACAATTATAGCATCAAAATAAAAAATAAGAGCAATGTATTATAACCCATTGATTTATTTTTAAAAAGTGGAATCCATGAGTTTATGCTGATCATAAAAATATTGGAGAACAAGAATCAGAATTAATAAGGAAAAACTATAAGCAGCAGAGACTGTTGCAAGTAAATAGGTACATAGGAAGAAATTTGTCTTCAAACATTTGACACACATATTTTTTTTTTTCGGTCTTTGCGTTTGAAAAGTTCCCATATGACCTGCCAGGGAAAGATTTCTGTACTAACCTTTACCTTTGATCTGCTCTCCTACTTTTCTTGAGACTATTACCAACTGCTTGCATTTCTCTGGATCATAATACAACTCATGAGTAGGAAGAGCTGAGTCCCTTTATTGCCCCTGTACTTGCAATCCTCTATAACCAATTTTTTCTTTCTCCAATCACTCATTCTACCTATAATTTTGAGAAATACGTAATCTTTTTTTAAAAAAAAATTCCATAGGTTTTTGGGGAACAGGTGCTATTTGGTTACATGAGTAAGTTCTTTAGTTGTCATTTGTGAGATTTTTGTGCACCCATCACCCAAACAGTATACACCGAACCCAATTTGTAGTCTTTTATCCCTCACCCACCACCCACACTTTCCCTCAAGTCCCCAAAGTCCATTGTATCATTCTTATGCCATTTCATCCTCATAGCTTAGCTCCCACTTACGAGCGAGAACACACGATGTTTCATTTTCCATTCCTGAGTTATTTCACTTAGAATAATAGTTCCTAGTTCCATCCAGGTTGCTGTGAATGCCATAAATTCATTAATTTTTATGGCTGAGTGGTACTCGATCATATATATATATATATATATATATATATATATATATATGTCACAATTTATCCACTCGTCGATGGGCATTTAGGCTGGTTCCATATTTTTGCAGTTGCGAATTGTGCTGCTGTAAACATGAGTGTGCAAGTATCTTTTTTGTATAATGACTTATTTTCCTTTGGGTAGATACCCAGTAGTGGGATTGCTGGATCAAATGGTAATTATATGTTTAGTTATTTAAGGAAACTCCACACTGCTTTCCATCGTGGTTGTACTAGTTTATATTCCCAACAGCAGTACAGTGTCATCCATCCACGTCAACATCCATTATTTTATAATTTTTTGATTATGGCCATTCTTGCAGGAGTAAGGTGGTATTGCATTGTGGTTCTGATTTGCATTTACCTGATCATTAGTGATGTCAAGCATTTTTTCATATGTTTGTTGACCATTTGTGTATCTTCTTTGGAAAATTGTCTATTCATGTCCTTAGCCCACTTTTTGATGGGATTGTTTGTTCTTTTCTTGATAATTTGTTTGAGTTCCTTGTAGATTCTGGATATCAGTCCCTTGTCGGATGTAGAGGTTATGACGCTATTCTCCCACTCTGTGGGTTCTCCTTTTACTCTGCTGACTGTTTTTTTTTTCTGTGCAGTAGCTCTTTGGTTTAATAAAGTCCTACATATTTATCTTTGTTATTGTTGCATTTCCTTTTGGGTTCTTGGTTATGAAATCATTGCCTAAGCCAATGTCTAGAAGGGTTGTATCAATGTTATATTCTAGAATTTTTATAGTTTCAGATCTTAGATTTAAGTCTTGGATCCACCTGGATTTGATTTTTGTGTAAGGTGAGAGATGAACATCCAGTTTGATTCTCCTACATGTGGCTAGCCAATTATCCCAGCATCATTTGTTGAACAGGGTGTCCTTTTCCCACTTCATGTTTTTGTTTGCTTTGTCAAAGATCAGTCGGCTGTAAGTATTTGGGTGTATTTCTGGGTTCTCTGTTCTGTTCCATTGGTCTGTGTGCCTATTTTTATATCAATACCATGCAACTTTGGTGACTATGGCCTTCTAGTATAGTTTGAAGCCAGGTAATGTGATGCCTCCACATTTGTTCTTTTTGCTTGATCTTGCTTTGGCTTTCTGGGCTCTTTTTTGGTTCCATATGAATTTTACAATTGTTTTTTCTAGTTCTGGGAAGAATGATGATGGTGTTTTGATGGGAACTGCATTGAATTTGTAGATTGCTTCTAACAGTATGGTCATTTTCAAAATATTGATTCTACCCATCCATGATCATGGGACGTGTTTCCATTTGTTTGTGTCATCTATGATTTCCTTCAGCAGTGTTTTGTAGTTTTCCTGGTAGAGCTTTTTTACCTTTTTGGTTAGGTACATTCCTAAGTATTTTGTTTATTTATTTTTTGCAGCTATCATAAAAGAGTAGAGTTCTTGATTTGATTCTCAGCTTGGTTGCTGCTGGTGTATAGCAGAACTACTGATTTGTATACATTATTTTTGTATCCAGAAGCTTTGCTGAATTTATTTATCAGTTCTAGGAGCTTTTTGGAGGAGTCTTTAGGGTTTTCTAGGTACACGATCATATCATCAGGAAACAGTGACAGTTTGACTTCCCCTTCACTGATTGGGATGCCCTTATTTCTTTCTCTTGTCTGATTGCTGTGGCTGGAACTTCTAGTACTATGCTGAAGAGCAGTAGTGAGAGTGGGCATCCTTTTCTTGTTCCAGTTCTCAGAGAGAATGCTCACAACTTTTTCCCATTCAGTATTATGTTGGCTTTGGGTTTGCCATAGATGGCTTTTATTACGTTGAGTATGTTCCTTGCATGCTGATTTTGCTGAGTGTTTTAATCACACAGAGATGCTGGACTTTGTCCAATGCCTTTTCTGCATCTATTGAGATGATCATGTGATTTTTGTTTTTAATTCTGTTTATGTGGTGTGTCATATTATTGACTTGTGTATGTTAAACCATCCCTGCATTTCTGATATGAGGAGTCTTCAAAACCATGCAAATATGTGGAAATTAAATAACCTGTTCCTATATGATCATTGGGTCAACAATGAAATCAAGATGGAAATTTAAAAATTATTTGACCTGAATGGCAATAGTGACAAAACTTATCAAAACCTCTGGGATACAGCAAAGACGGTGCTAGGAGGAAAGTTTATAGCCTTAAATGTCTACATAAAAAAATTTGAAAGAGCACAAATGGACAATCTAAGGTCCTCAAGGAACTAGAGAAACAAGAACAAACCAAACCCAAACCCAGCAGAGGAAAAGAAATACCCAAGATCAGAGCAGAACTAAATAAGATGGAAAAAAAAAATGTTTAAAAGGTAATGAAACAAAAAGCTGATTCTTTGAAAAGATAAATAAAATTGATAGATCATTTGCAAAACTAACCAAAAAAATAAGAAAGAAGATCCAAATAAGCTCAATTAGAAACAAAATGGCAGATATTTCAACTGACACCACAGAAATACAAACAATTATTCAAGGATTATATGAATATCTTTACGTGCATAAGCTAGAAAACCTCGAGGACATGAATAAAATCCTGGAAATATGCAACCCTCCCAGATTAAGTCAGGAAGAATTAGAAACCCTGAAAGGACCAATAACATGCAGCAAGATTGAAATGGTAAGAAAAATTTGCCAAACAAAAGAAAAGTCCAGGACCAGAGAGATTCACAGCTGAATTCTATCAGACATTCAAAGAAGAAATGGTACCAATCCTATTGACACTATTCCTCAAGAAAGAGAAAGAGGAAATCCTCCCTAAATCATTATATGAATCCAGTGTCACCCTAATACCAAAACTAGGAACAGACGTAACAAAAAAAGAAAACTACAGGCCAATATTCCTGGTGAACACAGATGCAAAATTTATTAACAACATACCAACTAGCCAAATCCAACAGCATATCAAAATGATAATGCACCATGATCAATTGGGATATATATAATATTTAGCACTTATGTAGAGAACTGTTTCACCTCTGCCAGCTTCATCCCTGATCTTCTTTGTTTCTGGCCTGAATCTCTAAGATTGTGTATGACTAAGAATGGCCTTTCTGAATATTCATTGGTTACTTTGACAAGTCTCTCATTTCCTGAAACCCCTGTGATTTCATTCTTTATTCATATTTCTGGAGTTTTTTTTTTTATTTTTTCTACCTCCTTGAGGGAAAAATGATGCATACTTTTAGATCCCTGAGTTCCATTTCTCTTTTTTTTTTTTGTTTTAAATTTGTCTTGTATCTCAATAAATACTTATGTTTCTCTAAGGAGTCATTAAGAAATTCCACCACATTTCCATGATTAAAGCATTAATCTCCTCTATCAGGTCTTTTGAGATTGTAGTTGGTTGTAACGCATAAGTCAGATAATATTATCCACTGTGGATTTTTTGGATTCTAGCCACCTTCATTACCCTCCGCTTCCTTTTGTTCTTTTATACTCTTCATTTTTCTAATAACCTCCATTTCTTCTTTTCTCTTTGCACACTTTCTTTATCATGTCTTAGATATTAGATTGTATCTGGAGTGGAACGCTTTCTCCTTTTTCTATTTTTTTCCCTTGACAACGTTTTTGGTACTGATTGGGAAGTAGATTAAGCCAAGTGTCAATTCATCTAATTGCTACTTAAATCTTATGGATTCTTAAGTTTCACTCTATTTCTGCCTGCAACTTTAAGTCTTAGTAATTTTTATTATGTGGCACAGTTTTATTTTCTACAGTAGCTGTCATACAAGGCAGACCACAAGGAACTATAAAGAATGAAATAACACCATGTGATTTATCATCTCAAACTAGTTCTTATCAAACTATGGACTTGTCAACTCTCATAATCTGGAGCAATTAGAGACATAGGTAAAAGAAATTAAATGAAAACAACATGATGTAACCACACTCCAAAAGTGTTGCTGTGACAGGAAGTGAAGAAACTTCTTCCTTGGCATCTTTACTGCCCAACTAGGCCACCATGTTCTTGGCTTCCCAGAGTTACAGAAAAGGCTTACAGATGAAATATGAAATTACTGAATGTGGCCACTTTCCATAGTGCTTTAGATAGGTGGGAAATTTCAATTGCTATATCCAAATTTCAAGTTGCTTCACACAGCAATGTAGAATTATTCAGCCTGAAGTATCTGTGGCTCAAAAACTTGGCTCTAACTTGCATCTCAACTGGCCAGCCTGTGATATCAGCAGCTGAGAGCCAAGGGTGCCTGCCAATTCTGCCTCTATGTATGCACACTGAAGCTGATTGGACCGACCCAAATTTTTGTGAATGCTATATT
The DNA here is from genome assembly GCF_043159975.1 of Macaca nemestrina. NCBI lineage: Eukaryota > Metazoa > Chordata > Mammalia > Primates > Cercopithecidae > Macaca > Macaca nemestrina. Next base: position 55,642,945 of record NC_092145.1, read on the forward strand.
GCTGTTGAGTGTGTAGGCTCATTCCAAATGTCCATGGCAGATACTCATATCTACAATTCAGAGGAGTCCTGTTCCTTGAGCATTAAAAAGGCAAAAGCTAATGAATTTAAATGAGGGTGAAAAAACATGGTATTATTCTAATGGTTCAAATGTTTTTTGTGCCTTAATTGAAGCCTCTAGTAAATTACCACTTTGCTTTGATGTCATTATCTTAATATCCTGGGAAGAATTCTTATAAGAATATTCCTCAAATGTTCCTGGTAAGGATAAATACCAACAGGGAAAATAAGAATATTATTACATTAGAAAAATAGTTTGTATATTTTTTTTCCTAGTTTCACTCTGGGGTGACATTTCGATGGCATTACAATAACCAATTTGTTATCTTTATTATACAAGAGGTGAACAGATTTAAAAAGCTACCTTGCTATCTACCAAATAACAGAGAAATATATTTTCATTTTTTCCTGATTACTATCTATGCAGGTAATTATGCTTCTTCTTTACACACAATTAAAGTGAAAGTTGTTTTCAGTCCATTCTTCTCTGTGGTGAAATTATCAAGTTTGTTCTCAACTAATTATTGTCTATAACATAGCACTGTTTTAGATCCCTGTCACATTCCATTTAGTAAATACAAAATAGCTCTGAATTAGAGTCATCACAGCCTAAGACTTTTATAGTATTAATTTATAGGAGAAAAAAATCTTTAGATGGATGTTATCCAAGCTGAAAATGAATTCTTTTGAAAGAATCCAATTGATTTTTGGTTTTTCTTCATCTAGTTCTAAAATATTTTGCCCTTTTACAATCTCTGTTGTTGGGTTTCTATTTTTTTAATTTAAGGTTGCTTAGTTTGTTCTAGTCTAACACAGCCTTTTTGCACCAAACAGTGAGGCTGAACAATTTATGATTACTCTGTGTGTGCACCGCATAGTTTTTCAAGCTTATAGCTGCAAGATGCTTATTTTGGGGAATAAGAGAAGCTTCTGCTAATATTGCACATTACAAATAGGTACATAGTTAAAAAACAGTTTCTAATCATGGAGAATTAGTGAACTCTCTCTGAAGAGAAGCTTTATACTCTTATTATGTCCATAAGGCAGGGGACCCATTATACAAGATTATTTGTCTTTCAGAATGAGCCAGTCCCACTGAAGTTCCCTTAAGAGATACTTTTCCATGATGCACCATGAATAAGCTTTTGATGGTAACAATTTAGCATTCACACTCTTTTTTAGTATTGGTTCACACTGCAACACTTGATGCCCTATACTCTTGGGAAACTCTGATTGCTTTATTTAGTGGTCCATAGTGCCTTGTTTCTGGTAGTTGCTGAAAAATGTTTGCTAAAATTAATCATGGATATTCAATTTTCTCTGTGAGAGATGAACTATTAATGTTTGTTTATTTATTTATTTAGCATTATTGGGCTATGAATCTGTAAAGGATGTAGAGTGATGTGACCTTCCTAACTTCCTTATAGCTCCTATACCACATGGTGGCCAACTTGTTTTCCCATCCCATTCTCATTTCCTAAGCTTTTTAAAAAGTCTGTTTAATATATTCCATTCTCTTATTTTCTACTACCACTATAAATAGTCTTTTGCTTCCTCTTACTCTTTTTTCCTTTATCCAAGACTAAGCTTACCAGCAAACTTTGCTACTACAACTTTAGAGTATCTCTCATTGTCATTTATTTTTAACAATTGATTTAATGTTTTACTATAAAGATAATTCATGCACATGGTAAAGAGTTCAAGCAGAAACATCCTTATGTTTCCTTCCACCTTGTTTGATACTAAAAGGCAAATGCTGCTTACAGTCACTTATCCCAGAGATAGTTCATCATAAATGGCCATTTACGAACATATGTGTCATTTTTATTGAGGAGAAATTCACATGACATTAAATTAATTATTTTAAAGTGAACAATTTTTGTTTGCTGCAACAGCGAATATAATGAAATAAAATATTCAGTGGCATATAGTACACTCACAATGCTATTAGACGGTTAACTAATCTTCCAAAGAAAATGTCATATTCATTGAAGAGTTATTACTTATTATCCTCTCCCCCCAACCGTGGCAACTATCAATCTGCCTTTTGTTATGGTTTTACCTATTCTGGATAATTTATATAAATCAAATCATAAAAAGTATGCTCATTTGTGTATGGATTCTTTCAAATAGCATAATGTTTTTGAGTTTCATCCATGTTGTGGTAAGTGCCAGTAATTCATTCCTTTTTATGACAAAATATTTCATTGCATAAATATGCTACAAGTTGTTTATCCATTCACTCATTGATGGATGGATTGTTTTCACCTCTTTGCTTTTGTGCAGAGTTCTCTTGAACATTTACGTATAAGCATTTCTTTCAGTATTTGTTTTCAGTTCTTAGAGATATACATTCAAAAGGAGAGCGGTTGGGTCATATGATAACTCTATGTTTAACTTTTTGAAGAATCACCATAAAATAAAGCACACCGTATTTGTCCATTTTCATACTGCCATGAAGAAATACCTAAGACTGGGTAATTTATAAAGAAAAAAGAAGTTTAATGGACTAACAGCTCCACATGCTTTGGGAGGTCTCATAATCATGGCGGAATGCAAAGGAGGGGAAAAGGTATGACTTGCATGGTGGCAGGCAAGGGAGCTTGTGCAGGGGAGCTACCCTTTATAAAATCATCAGATCTCATGAAACGTATTCACTATCATGGGAAAAGCATGAGAAAAACCTGTCCCCATGATTCAATTACCTCCAACCGCATCCCTTTTACAACACGTGTGAAAGATGGGATTTTTTGTGGGGATACAGCCATATCACACACAAAATTGCTTCACAGCATGTGAAACATTTTACATTCCCATCATCTTATACAAAGACTAACATTTCTCTAATTCTCATAAATACTTGTGATTTTCTGGATTAGAAAAATCAAAATTGTTAAAATGTCCATGTTGCAAAAGCAATTTACAGATTCCTTGCAACCCCTATCAAAATACCAATGACATTCATCACAGAAATAGAAAAAATAACCTCAAAATTTATGTAGAACCACATAAGACCCAGAGTAGTCAAAGGAATCCTAAGCAAATAGAACAAACCTGGACACATGACACTAACTGACTTCAAATTATATTCAATTTCTTACTGTTATCTGATTGTTCTGGCTAGGACTTACAGTAATACGTTGAATAGAAATGGTGAGAGTGCGCATCACTGTCTTGTTGCAGTTATCAAAGGGAATGCTTTCAATGTTTTCCTGCTCAGTTTTATGTTGGCTGTGGGTTTGTCATAGACGGCTTTTATTATATTAATGTATGTCCCTTGTATGCCGATTTTGCTGACTGTTTTAATCACAGAGAGATACTGGACTTTGTCAAAGCTTTTTCTGCATCTGTTGGGATGATCAGGTGATTTTTGTTTTTATTTCTGTTTACGGGGTGTATCACATTTATCGACGGGCATATGTTTAACCATCTTTGCTTGCGTGGTATGAAACCCACTCAATCATGAGGATTATTGTCTTGATATGCTGTTATATTTGGCTAGTTGGTATTTTGTTAAGAAATTTTGCATCTGTGTTCACCAGGAATATTGGCCTGTAGTTTTCTATTTTTTTTTTGTTGTTGTTGTTGTTACGTCCGATCCTACTTTTGGTATTAGGGTGATAGTGGATTCATAGAATGATTTAGGGAGGATTTCCTCTTTCTCTTTCTTGAGGAACAGTGTCAATAGGATTGGTACCATTTCTTCTTTGAATATCTGGATACAAAAATAATGTACACAGATCAGTAGTTCTACTATACATCAGCAGCAACCAAGCTGAGAATCAAATCAAGAACTCTACCTCTTTTATGATAGCTGCAAAAAGTAAATAAATAAAATACTTAGGAATGTACCTAACCAAAGAGGTGAAAGAGCTCTACCAGGAAAACTACAAAACACTGCTGAAGGAAATCATAGATGACACAAACAAATGGAAACACGTCCCATGATCATGGATGGGTAGAATCAATATTTTGAAAATGACCATACTGTCAAAAGCAATCTACAAATTCAATGCAGTTCCCATCAAAACACCATCATCATTCTTCCCAGAACTAGAAAAAAAATCATAAAATTCATATGGAACCAAAAAAGAGCCCAGAAAGCCAAAGCAAGATCAAGCAAAAAGAACAAATATGGAGGCATCACATTACCTGGCTTCAAACTATACTAGCAAGAAAAGAACAAACAATCCCATCAAAAAGTGGGCTAAGGACCTGAATAGACAATTCTCCAAAGAAGATATACAAATGGCCAACAAACATATGAAAAAATGCTTGACATCACTAATGATCAGATAAATGCAAATCAGAACCACAATGCAATACCACCTTACTCCTGCAAGAATGGTCATAATCAAAAAATTAAAAAAATAATAGATATCGACATGGATGGATGTGGTGAAAAGGGAATACTTCTACACTGCACTGCTGTTGGGAATGTAAACTAGTACAACCACAATGGAAAGCAGTGTGGCGATTCCTTAAACAACTAAATATATAACTACCATTTGATCCAGCAATCCCACTACTGGGTACTCATCCAAAGGAAAATAAGTCATTATACAAAAAAGATACTTGCATACCCATGTTTATAGCAGCACAATTCACAACTGCAAAAATATGGAACTAGCTCATATGCCCATCCATCAATGAGTGGATAAAGAAATTATGGCGTAGATGATAGGTAGATAGATAGATAGATAGATAGATAGATAGATAGATAGATAGATGATAGATAGATAGATAGATAGATAATAGATATGATCAAGTACTACTCAGTCATAAAAATTAATGAATTAATGGCATTCACAGCAACCTGGATCAAATTGGAAACTATTATTCTAAGTGAAGTAACTCAGGAATGGAAAATGAAACATCGTATGTTCTCACTCATAATTGGGAGCTAAGCTATGAGGATGAAAGGCATAAGAATGATACAATGGACTTTGGAGACTTGAGGGAAAGGGTGGGAGGGGGGTGAGGGATAAAAGACTACAATTGGGTTTAGTGTATACTGTTCAGGTGTTGGGTACACCAAAATCTCACAAATCACCACTAAAGAACTTATTCATGTAACCAAATAGCACCTGTTCCCCAAAACCCTATGGAAAAAAAATAAAAACCAAATTGTAGTACAAAATGATAGTAACTAAAACATCATGTTACTGCCATTAAAAACAGACATATAATCCAACGGAAGAAAACAGAGAATACAGAAATAAATTCACACATTTAGAATCGAATCATTCTTGACAAAGATGCCAAAACCACATATTCAGGAAGGAATAGACTTTTCAATAAATTGTCATAGGAACCTGGTTATATTTGCCAAAGAATGAAACTAGATGCCTATCTCTCACCACATGCAAAAATCAAAGAAATACTTGATTAAGTACTTAACTGTAAGACCTGAAACTATGAAACTAGTAGGAGAATACATAGGGGAAGTACATGGGGACATAGGTCTGGGCAAAGATTGCTTGAGTAAGGCTGCAAAAGCATAGGCAACCAAACTTAAAATGGACAAATGGGATCACATCAAGCTAATAAGCTTTTGCATAGCCACGGAAATAATTAACAAATGAAGAGATAATCTACAGAATAAGAAAAATACTTGCTGACTGTTCAAGTTACAAAGGAATAATGACCAGAATATAGGAGAAACTCAATATCAAAACAAAAACAAAAAAAAACATAGCAAAAAACAAATAATCCTGGTATCAAATTAACAAAATATCTGAATAAACATTTATCAAAAGAAAATATACAAATTGCTAACAGGGTCTGAAAAATGTTGAAAATCACAAATCATCAGAGAAATGTACAATAAAATTTCGTGTCACCCCAGTTAAAATATCTTTTATCAAAAAGAAACAAAAATAACAAATGGTGGTGAGGATATGGAGAAAAGGCAGTCCTTTTACACTGTAGATGGTGATGTAAAGTAATATAGACACCAGGAGTATATATGTAAAAGAAAGGAAATAAGCATATTGAATAGTTACCTATACTCCCATGTTTTTTACAGCACTATTCACAATAGCCAAGATATAGAACTACCTGTGTCTATCAACAGATGAATGGATTTAAAAAATGTGCTACCCCATGAAATATTCAGCCATAAAAATAATACAATCATGTCATTTGCAACAACACAGATTGAACTGGAGGACATAAGTGAAATAAGCCAGGCACAAAAAGAAAAATATCACATTTTCTCACTCATATATAGGAGCTAAAGAAAAATTGAACTCGTGGAGGTAGAGAATAGAATGATCGTTGCTAGAGTTTGTGAAGGGTAGCAAGGAGGTGGGGGGATAAAGTGGGGAATGGTTAACGAGTAAACAAATACAGTTAGATAGGTTAAATAGGATCTACTATTTGCACAATAGGGTGACTGTAGTTAACAATAATTTGGTGTATATTTCAAAATAACTAGAGGAGTGGAATTGGAGTATTCCTACCACAAAAAGATATATTTTTGAGGTAAAGAATATCCCAGTCACCCTGATTTGATCACAGACATTATGTGTTTGTATCAAAACATCATATGTGTCCCACAAATATGTAAAACTATTATGTATCTATACAAATTAAAAATGTAAAAAGTATTATTATAGCCATTCTTATAGATGCAAAGTGACTAATTGTGGTTTGGCTTTATAGTCCTCTAATGTCTAGTGATGTTACACATCTTTCTGTGTGCTTATTGCCCATTTATCTATCATTTTTGGAAAAATTTCTATTCAAGTGCTTTTCTAATTTTTTAATTGGGTCGTTTGGTTTTTCTTGCTGAGTTGCAAAAGTTCTTTATATATTCTGGATACTGGAACATTATCAGACATAAAATTTGGAAATATTTCCTTTCATTCTGTATATTATATTTTTACTTTCTTGATAACATCTTCTGATGCACAAATGTATTTAATTTTGATGGGTTCAAATTTATCTATTTTTCCTTGTTTTTCATACTTTTGGTGTTATATCTGAGTCCAATGCAAAATTCAAAATCATAAATATTTATCCCTATGGTTTCTTCTAAGAGTTTTATAAAATCATAGCTGTAATATTTATGTTATTGATTCATTTTGAGGCATTTTGTGTATATTGTGTGATATAGGTATCCAAATTTATGTTTTTGTGTAGATATAGAATTTTCTCAGTGTAATCTGTTGAAGATAAAATTCTTTCCTCACTGGATGGTCTTGGTACCCTTGATGAAAGTCAATTGACCATAGATTTATGGGTTTACTTCTGGCGATTCAGTTCTATCGCATTGTACTATATGTGTATCCTTATAGAACTGCACAATACTTGATTATTGTAACTCTACAGTAAGTTTTGGAATAAGGAAGTATACATTCTCCAACTTTGTTCTTCTTTGCAATATTGATTTGACTGTTTGGGGCTCTTGAAATTCCATATGAATTTGAGAATCATCTTTTTCATTTCTACTAAAATGGTCATTAAGATTTTGATATAGATTGCATTGAATCTGTAGATCATTTCTGGTAGTATTTACACCTTGACAATACCACATCTGTCATTTTATGATACATAATACTTTTCTATTTATTTATAGTTCATTAATTTTATTTAGCAATTTTTTGAAATTTTTAATAAATGAGTCTTTGAACATCTTGATTAAATTTATTGCTAGCTATTTTATTCTGCTTCATGCTATTGTAATAGAATTTTCTTAATTTTCATTTGGAATGTTTATTTTTAGTATATAGAAACACAAATGTTTTTCATGTGTTGATTTTGTACCCTGTAACTTTGCATAATGTGTTTATTAGGGCCAGTAGATTTTTGGTGGATTTTTTTTGTTTTTATTTAATACGTGAAAACATGCCACCTGTGAATAGAGATAGTTATATTTCATCTTATCCTATTTGGATATATTTTATTTCCTTTTCTTGCCTAATTAGCTCTAGTTAAATTGTACAGTACTATGATGAATAGAAGTAGTAAAAATGGATATTCTTGTCTTTCTTTTAGTCTTAGGAAGAAAGCATTCATTCTTTAACCTTTGAGTATACTGTCAGCTATGGGTTTTTCATAAATGTCTTTTGTCACGTTGAGCCAGTTTTTTTTTCTTTTTACTAGTTTAATGAGTGTTTATGTCATGAAAGCATGTTGGATTTTGTCAAATACTCTTTAGGTGTCAACTGAGATGTCAAGTGTTTCTTCCTTCATTTTATTAATGTAGTGTATCACATGCACTGATTTTATTACGATTTGTACAGTGCTTAATTAAAATGTTCTCCATTTCCTTTTCCCTTCCTGCCTGAGATAAATCCTGATTAGTCAAGTGAAAGGAAAATATATTTTGGGACCCAAAAATCACTAAGCTAAAATTAAAAAGGTCAATCTGGGAAGTATTTAGTGCAATCATGCCTCCTATTCTATTCAAAGTCATCCCTCTGCTCACTGAGATAAATGCCTATCTGATTGCCTCCTTTGGAAAGGCTAATCAGAAACTTAAAAGACTACAACCATCTGTCTCTTATCTATCCATGACCTGGAACCCCCGCCCCAACTTCCTGTCTTTCTGAAACAAATCAATTTACATCTTACATATATTGATTGATATCTCATATATCCCTAAAATGTATAAAACCAAGCTGTGTCCCAACCACCTTGGGCACGTATCATCAGGACCTCCTGAGGCTGTGTCATGTGTGCATATTTTTAACTTTGGCAACATAAACTTTCTAAATTGACTGAGACCTCTCTCAGATATTTGGGGTTCACATTTGGTAACTATGGAAGGATTCTGGGTGGAGGTGCCCCTGAACTTTGGCTAATATCCTATCAGTGCTTGATACCAGCTTGAACTATATTATGGATCCAACCAGTAGGGCAGTATGCTGAGGCCTGGACACACTCCCTGCAGAGAATACCTGATCTCCCCAAATTTGGTAAAGATCTAAAGTTTATTTTGCTCTATAGCTCCTTTTTTTGGAGTTTTACCTGCTTCCAGTAAGAAAAGCAAGTTTTTCTGCTTCCATGACGATAGAAGGCAGGGAACCCCTTCCTGGAATTTCAACTTCCTTCCAACAGGGAAGGTGAATTTGAGTATTTTCCTGCTTCTAGAATGGTAGAGAACACTCTTCAGCCTGAGACCCATCCCCATGTAAGTAGCTACAATAACGTTTTGTCTTGGCTAAAGTTATGATTAACAATCAGTCTATCTTAATTTCTCCTTACCAGTAGAGTGCCCAGTAATCATATTTTTGGGTTTGTTGTTGTTGTTTGTTCCAGTCTTTCTCTGTCAGATTTGACCAAATCTGAATGACTTGGTCAAATCAGAATGAGAATTCCAAATTATTCCCCCCATGGTTACCAAATGTGAACCACAAATATCTGAGACAGATCTCAGTCAATTTAGGAAGTTTACTTTGCCAAAGTTAAGGATATTCACCCATGATACAGCCTCAGGAAGTCCTGATGACATGTGCATATGGTGGTCAGGACACAGCTCAGTCCCAACCAAGCTGTGAGACATGAGACATCAATCAATATATGTAAGATGTAAATTGATTTTGTTCAGAAAGGCAGGACAACTTGAACAAGGCCTCTCTAAATTGGCTAAAATTCCTTGAGCTGCAAAAGTGGGAAAAACAACAGCAACAAACAGCAACAACAACAACAAAAAGCATGTGCTTTGTTTCTGTGTTTCCTTCCCATCTTAAAAAAATGTTATTTGGTTAATTTTTCTTCCACCCTATACCTCTGTGTTAGTCTGTTCTCACACTGCTACAAAGAAATACCCAATACTGGGTAATTTATAAAGAAAATAGTTTTTATTGACTCACAGTTTCACATGGCTGGGGAGGCCTCAGAAAACTTACAATCATGGCAGAAGGCACCTCTTCACAAAGGTGGCAGGAGAGAAAATGAGTGCCAGCATAAGAAATGCCAGATGCTTATAAAACCATCAGATCTTGTGAGAACTCACTCACTATTATAAGAACAACATGAAGGAAACTGCCTCCATGATTCAATTACTTCCCACTGAGTCCTTCCCATGACACATGGAAATTGTGGGAACTACAATTCAAGATGAGATCTGGGTGGGGAAACAGCCAAACCATATCATTCTATCCCTGGCCCCTCCCAAATCTCATGCTTTTACATTTCAAAACAGAATCATGCCTTACTAACAGTCCCCCAAAGTTTTAACTTATTCCAACATTAACACAAAAATCCAAGTCCAAAGTCTCATCTGAGACAAGGCAAGTCCCTTTTACCTATGAACCTATAAAATCAAAGGCAAGTTAGTTACTTCCTACATACAATGGGGTTACAGACATTTGGTAAATATACCCATTTCAAATGGGAGAAATTGACCAAAACAAAGGGGCTACAGCCCCATGCAAGTATGAAATCCAATAGGCAGTCACTAAACCTTAAAGTTTCAAAATGATCTCCTTTGACTCCATGTCTCACATCCAGGTCATGTTGATGCAAGAGGTGGGCTTCCATGGCCTTGAGCAGCTCTACCCCTGTGGCTTTGCAGGGTAAAGCCCCCTTCCTGGCTGCTTTCACAGGCTGGCATTAAGTGTCTGTGGTTTTCCAGGCACTTGGTGCCATCTGTCGGTTGATCTACCATTCTGGAGTCTGGAAGACAGTGGCCCTCTTTTCACAGCTCCACTAGGCAGTGCCTCAGTGGGGACTCTGTGTGGGGGCCCCAACTCCAAATTTCCCTTCTATACTGCCCTAGCACAGGTTCTCCATATGGGCTCCACCCCTGCAGCAAACTTCTGCCTGGACATCTAAGCATTCTCATACATCCTCTGAAATCTAGGCAGAGGTTCTCAAACCTCAATTCTTGACCTCTGTGTACCCACATGCTCAACACCACATGGAAAACACGAAGGCCTGGGACTTGCACCCTCTGAAGTACTGTCCCAAGCTGTACCTTAGCCTCTTTTAGCCACTGATGGAGCTGAAGCACCTGGCCACCATGCCTAAGGCTGCACAGAGCAGGAGGGCCCTGGACACAGCCCAGGAAACAATTTTTCCCTTTAGGTCACTGTGCCTGTGATGGGAGGGGCTGCTGTGAAGTTCTCTGACATGCCCTGGAGATATTTTTCCCATTGTCTTGGTGATTAACTTTTGGCTTCTTGTTACTTACGAAAATTTATGCAGCAGGCTTGAACTCTTCACCAGAAAATGGGTTGTTTTTCTTTTCTATTGCATTGTCAGGCTTCAAATTTTCAAAACTTTTATGCTTTGCTTCCTCTGAATGCTTTGCCCTTTAGAAATTTCTTCCACCAGATATCCTAAATCATCTCTCCCATTCTAAGTTCCACAGATCTCTAAAGCAGTGGCAAAATACCAGAAGTCTTTTGGCTAAATCATAGCGAGAGTCACCTTTGCTCCAGTTCCCAAGAAGTTCCTTATCTCTTTTGGAGACCACCTCAGCCTGCACTTCATTGTTTATATCACTATCAGCATTTTGCTCAAAACCATTCAACAAGTCTTTAAGAAGTTACAAACTTTCCCACATCTTTCTGTCTTCTGAGCCCTCCAAAGTGTTCCAACCTATGTCTGTTACCCAGTTCCAAAGTTGTTTTCACTTTTTTTGTTATCTCTACAGCAGCACCCCACAACCTCAATACAAATTTACCGCATTAGTCTATTCTCACGCTGCTATGAAGAAATACCTGGGACTGGGTAATGTATAAAGAAAAGATGTTTAATTGACTCATGGTTCCACATGGCTGGGGAGGCCTCAGGAAACTTATAATCGTGGCAGAAGGCACCTCTTCACAGGGAAGCAGGAGAGAGAATGTGTGCCAGTGATGTAAATGCCAGACACTTATAAAACCATCAGATCTCATGATAAATCACTCATGTTCATGAGAACAGCATGGGGAACACCAAGAGGTTTTCTCCTACCAGGTCCCTCTCACAATACATGGGGATTGTGGAAACTACAATTCAAGATGAGATAAGGACATAGGAAAACCATATCAACCTCCTTCCGCCTTTGCCAACTTCAGTATCAAGAAAAATCTAGAGATAAGTCTTCTAATAACTCAAACCCCTTAAATAACTCAGAGCAAAGGCACCACTCACCCCCTTCGGGTGTTCTGTTTTCTTTGTGTGTTTCAAGCGCAAAACTGGGTGGCTGTTTGGACAGACACCCAGCTAGTTGCAGGAGTTTTTTGTCTGTTTGTTTGTTTTTTGTTTTTTGTTTTTCATACCACAGTGGTGTCTGGAAACCCACTGAGACAGAACCTTTCACTCTCCTGTAAAGGGAGCTGAAGCCAGGGAGCCAAGTGGTCTCACTCAGCGTGTCCCACTCCCATGGAGCCTAGCAAGCTAAGAACCACTGGCTTGAAATTCTCGCTGCCAGCACAGCAGTCTGAAGTCTACTGGGGATGAGATTGAGCTTGGTGGGGGGATGGCTATCTGCCATTACTGAAGCTTGAGTAGGTGGTTTTTCCCTGACAGTGCTAAGGAGCCTGGAAATTCGGACTGGGCAGAATTCGCCACAGCATGGCAAAGCTGCTGTGGCCAGACTGCCTCTCTAGATTCCTCCTCATTGTGTAGGGCATCTCTGAAAAAAGGCAGCATCCCTTGCCAGGAACTTATAGATAAAACTCCCATCTTCCTGGGAGAGAAGCTGAGTTGGCTCTTGGCAGAGTGTCAGCAGACTTAAAAGTTCCTGCCTGCCATCTCTGAAGAGAGCAGTGGATCCTGACAAGGATGATTATCCTGGCATAGCACTTGAGCTCTACTAAGGGACAGACTGCCTCCTCAAGTGGGTCCTTGACCCCCATGCCTCCTGATTAGGAGAGACCTCCCAGCAGGGATTGACAGACACCTCATACAGGAGAGCTCCAGCTGGCATCAGGCTGGTACCCCTCTGGGATGAAGCTTCCAGTGGAAGGAGCAGACAGTAATCTCTGCTGTTCTGCAGCATCTGCTGGTGATGACCGGACAAACAGGATCTGGACTGGACCTCCAGAAAACTACAGCAGACCTGCAGAAGAGGAGTCTGACTGTTAGAAGAAAAACTAACAAACAGAAAGCAATAACATCAACATCAACAAAAGGGACCCCCACACAGAAACCCCATGTAACAGTCATCAGCCTCAAAAACCAAAGGTAGATAAATCCTCGAAAACAAAGTAACACAACTGCATAAATGCTAAAAATTACAAAAACCAGAATGCTTCTTCTGCAAATGAGTGCAACTCCTCTCCAGCAAGGGCACAAAACTGGATAAATACTTAGTTTGATGAATTAACAGAAGTAGGTTTCGGAAAGTGGGTAGTAACAAACTCCTCTGAAATAAAGCAGAATGTTCCAACCTAATGCAAGGAAGCTAAGAATCTTGATAAAAGGTTATGGAAACTGTTAACTAGAATACCCAATTTAGAGAAGAATATAAATGACCCGATGGAGCTAAAAAACACAGCATAAAAACTTTGTGAAGCATACACAAGTATCAACAGCAGAATCAATCAAGTGGAAAAAAGTTTATCAGAGATTAAAGAACAACTTACTGAAATAAGATATAAAGACAAGATTAGAGAAAAAAGAATGAAAGACAATGAACAAAGCCTCCAAGAAATGTGGGACTATGTGAAAAGACCAAACCTATGATTGATTGGGGTCCCTGAAAGTGAAAAAGAGAATGGAACCAAGTTGGAAAACACTCTTCAGGATATTATCCAGGAGAACTTTCCCAACCTAGCAAGACAGGCCAACATTCAAATTCAGGAAATACAGAGAATCTCACTAAGATAATCTTTGTGAAGAGCAACACCAAGACACATAATTGTCAGATTCTCTAAGGTTGAAACAAAGGAAAAAGTGTTAAGGGTAGCCAGAGAGAAAGGTCAGGTTACCTATAAAGGGAAGCCCATCAGACTAACAGTGGATCCCTCTGCAGAAACCCTACAAGCAAGAAGAGAGTGAGGGCCAATATTCAACAATCTTAAAGAAATGAATTTTCAAGCCAGAATTTTATATCCAGCCAAACTAAACTTCATAAGCGAATGACAAATAAAATTCTTTCCAGACAAGCAAAAACTGAGGTATTTTGTCACCACCAGGCCTGCCTTACAAGACTTCCTGAAGGAAACATGAAATATGGAAAGGAAATCTGGTACCAAACACTGCAAAAACATACCAAATTATAAAGACCATCAACACAATGAAGAAACTGCATCAACTAACAGGCAAAATAACCAGCTAGCATCATAATGACAGGATCAAATTAACATATAACAATATCAACCTTAAATGTAAGTGGGCTAAATGCCCCACTTAAAAGACATAGACTGGCAAATTGGATAAAGAACCATGACCCATTGGTGTGCTGTATTCAGGAGACCCATCTCACGTGCAAAGACACACATAGGTTCAAAATAAAGAGATGTAAGAATATTTACCAAGCAAATGAAAAGCAAAACAAGCAGCAATTGCAATCCTAGTCTCTGATAAAACCGGCTTTAAATGAACAATGATCAAAAAACACAAAGAAAGGCATTACATAAAGGTAAAGCGATCAATGCAATAAGAAGAGCTAACTACCCTAAATATATTGCACCCAAAACATTAGCATCCAGATTCATAAAGCAAGTTCTTAGACACCTACAAAGAGACTTAGACTCCCACACAATAATAGTGGGAGACTTTAACACCCCATTGTCAATATTAGACAAATTGACAAGACAGGATTAACGAAGATATTCAGGACTTGAACTCAGCTTTGGACCAAGAGGACCTAATAGACATCTACAGAACTCTCCACCCCAAATCAACAGAATGTAGATTTTCCCCATCAAGCTACCATGGACTTTCTTCAAAGAATTGGAAAAAAATACTTTGAATTTCATACAGTACCAAAAAAGAGCCTGAATAGCTAAGACAATACTAAGCAAACAGAACAAAGCTGGAGGCATCATGCAACCTAACTTCAAACTGTACTACAAGGCTACAGTAACTAAAACAGTATGGTACTGGTACCAAAACAGATATATAGACCAATGGAACAGAACAGAGGCCTCAGAAATAACACCACACATCTACAACCATCTGATCTTTGAAAAACCTGACAAAAACAAGCAATGAGGAAAGGATTTTCTGTTTAATAAAGGGTGCTGGAAAAACTGGCTAGCCATATGCAGAAAGCTGAAACTGGATCCCTTCCTTACATCTTATACAAAACTTAACTGAAGATGGAATAAAGAGTTAAACGTAAGGCCCCAAACCATAAAAACCCTAGAAGAAAACTTAGGCAATACCATTCAGGACATAGGCATGGGCAAAGACTTCATGACTTAAACACCAAAAGCAATGACAACAAAAACCAAAATTGACAAATGGGATCTAATTAAACTAAAGAGCTTCTGCACAGCAAAAGAAACTATTATCAGAGTGAACAGGCAACCTACAGAATGGGAGAAAATATTTGCAATTTATCCATCTGACTAAGGGCTAATATCCAGAACCTAAACAGAATGTAAACAAAATTAAAAGAAATAAACAAAAAACCCCATCAAAAAGTGGGCAAAAGATATGAACAGACACTTCTCAAAAGAAGACATTTATGCAACCAACAAACATATGAAAAAAAGCTCATCATTACTGGTCACTAGAGAAATGCAAATCAAAACCACAATGAGCTACCATCTCATGCCAGTTGGAATGGTTATCATTAAAAATTCTGGAAACAGCAGATGCTGGAGAGGATGTGGATAAATAGGAATGCTTTCACACTGTTGGTGGGAGCGTAAATTAGTTCAAACATTGTGGAAGACAGTGTGGAGATTCCTCAAGGATGGAGAACTAGAAATACTATTTGACCCAGCAATTTCATTACTGGGTATATACCCAAAGGATTTTAAATCATTCTACTATAAGGACACATGCACATGTATGTTTATTGCAGCACTGCTCACAATAGCAAAGACTTGGAATGAACCCAAATGCCCATCAATGATAGACTGGATAAAGAAAATGTGGCACATATACACCATGGAATACTATGCAGCCATGGAAAAGGATGAGTGCATGTCCTTTGCAGAGACATGGATGATGGTAGAAACCATCATTCTCAGCAAGCTAACACAAGAAGAGAAAACCAAACACCGCATGTTCTCACTCATAGGTGAGAGTTGAACAATGAGAACACATGGACACAGGGAAGAGGGGAACATCACACACTGGGGCCTGTTGGGAGGTGCAGGGTAGGGGAGCAATAGCATTTGGAGATATGCCTAATGTAGATGATGGGTCAATGAGTGCAGCAAACCACCATGGCTTGTGTATACCTATGTAGCAAACCTGCACATTCTGTACATGTACCCCAGAACTTAAGGTATAATAATAATAATAATAAACAATATCTTATATACTGTTCATCGCAGACCAACTTTCCTTACACTCATCAGTATTTAAAACTTCTGCTTCTTAGGAATTTCTTCTCGTATGAAACTATGTCTTCTCAAACTTCCATTTGGCAATTCTTTGAAGAAATAATAGCTGGTACCTACAATTACCAAATTCTTCTTGTTTCTAAATTCTGCTTTGCAGTTTAATAAAAACAGTCATATTCTCTCCTGCAAAAAAACAACAAAAAAAAGACAAAGAAGGGTATTACATAATGGTAAAGGGATCAATGCAGCTAGAAGAACTGACTATCCTAAACATATATGCACCCAATACAAGAGCACTCAGATTCATAAAGCAAGTCCTTAGAGACCTACAAAGAGACTTAGACACCCACACAATAATAGTGGGAGAGTTTAACACTCTACTATCAATAGTAGACAGATCAACAGGACAGAAAATTAACAAGGGTATTCAGGGATTGAACTCAGCTCTGCACCAAGCAGACCTAATAGACATCCACACAACTCTCCACTCCAAATCAACAGAATATACATTCTTCTGAGCACCACATCACACTAATACAGAAATCGGCCACATAATTGGAAGTAAAACACTCCTCAGCATATGCAAAAGAATGGAAATTATAACAGTCTCTCAGACCACAGTGCAATCAAATAAGAACCTAGGATTAAGAAACTCACTCAAAACTGCAAAACTACATGGAAAATGAACAACCTGCTCCTGAATGACTACTGGGTAAATAACGAAATTAAGGCAGAAATAAATAAGTTCTTTGAAACCAATGAGAACAAAGACACAATGTACCAGAATCTCTGGGACACAGCTAAAGCAGTGTTTAGAGGGAAATTTATAGCATTAAATGCCCACAGGAGAAAGTGGGAAAGATCTAAAATGAACACTCTAACATGACAACTAAAAGAACTAGAGAAGCAAGAGCAAACAAATTCAAAAGCTAGCAGAAGACAAGAAATGACGAAGATCAAAGCAGAACTGAAGGAGAGAGAGACACGAAAAACCCTTCAAAAATTAATAAATCCAGGAGCTTTTTTTTAAAAAAAAGATTAATAAAATAGATGGACCACTAGCCAGACTAATAAAGAAGAAAAGAAAGAAGAATCAAATAGACACAATAGAAAATGATGAAGGGGATATCACCACTGATCTCACAGAAATACAAACTACCATTAGAGAATACTGTTAACACTTCGCAAATAAACTATAAAATCTAGAAGAAATGGATAAATTCCTGGGCACATAAACCCTCCCAAAACCAAACCAGGAAGAAGTTGAATCCCTGAATAGACTAATAACAAGTTCTGAAATTGATGCAGCACCTAGTAGCCTACCAACCAAATAAAGATGGTTTCACAGCTGAATTCTACCAGAGGTACAAAGAGGAGCTGGTACCATTGCTTCTGAAACTATTCCAAACAATAGAAAAAGAGGTACTCCTGCCTAACTCATTTTATGAGCCCAGCATCATTCCCATATCAAATCCTGGCAGAGGCACAACAAAAAAAGAAAATTTCTAGCCAATATCCCTGATGAACATTGATGCTAAAAACCTTAATAAAATACTGGCAAACTGAATCCAGCAGCACATCAAAAAGCTTATCCATGACCATCAGGTCGACTTTATATATGGGATGCAAGGCTGCTTCAACATACACAAATTAATAAATGTAATGCATCACATAAACAGAAACAATGACAAAAACCACATGATTATCTCAATAGATGCAGAAAAGGCCTTCAATAAAATTCAATACCCCTTCATGCAAAAAACTCTCAATATACTAGGTATTGATGGAACACATCTCAAAATAATAAGAGCTGTTTATGACAAACCTACAGCCAGTATCATACTGAATGGGCAAAAACTGGAAGCATTCCCTTTGAAAACCAGCACAAGAAAAGGATATCCTCTCTCACCACTTCTATTCAACATAGTATTGGAAATTCTGGCCAGGGCAATCAGGCAAGAGAAAGAAATAAAGGTATTCAAATAGGAAGAGAGAAAGTCAAATTTTCTCTGTTTGCAGATGACATGGTGGTTTATTTAGAAAACCCCATCATCTCAGCCAAAACTGTTTAAGCTGATAAGCATCTTCAGCAAAGTCTCAGGATACAAAATAAATGTGCAAAAATTACAAGCGTTTCTTTAAACCAATAATAGACAAACAGAGAGCCAAATCACAAGTGAACTCCCACTCACAAATGCTACAAAGAGAATAAAATACCTAAGAATACAGCTTAACAAGGGACGTGAATGACCTCTTCAAGGATAACTACAAACCACTGCTCAAGGAAATAAGAGAAGACACAAAGAAATGGGAAAATGTGGAAGACAGTGTGGCGATTCCTCAAGGATCTAGAACCAGAAATACCATTTGACCCAGCAATCCCGTTACTGGGTATATACCAAAAGGATTATAAATCATTCTACAATAAAGACATGCACACATATGGTTATTGCAGCACTGTTCACGATAGCAAAGACTTGGACCAACCCAAATGCTCATCACTGATAGACTGGATAAAGAAAATGTGGCACTTATACACCATGGAATACTATGTAGCCATAAAAACGGATGAGTTCATGTCTTTTGCAGGGACATGGATGACACTAGAAACCATCATTCTCAGCAAACGAACACAGGAACAGAAAACCAAACACTGTATGTTCTCACTCTTAAGTGGGAGTTGAACAATGAGAACACATGGACACAGTGAGTAGAACATTACACACCAGGGCCTCTCTGGGAGTGGGAGGCTAGAGGAGAGAGAGCATTAGGAGAAATACCTGATGTAGATTACAGGTTGGTGGGTGCAGCAAACAACCATTGCACGTGTATACCTATGTAACAAACCTGCACATTCTGCACATGTTTCCCAGAACTTAAAGTGTAATAAAAAAAAAAAAATCTTAGTCTAGTATATTTAATTTATAGTCTTCTTTGTGGATTATTTCTGTCAGTTTTGTTTTCTTTTCCAGGTTAATAAATCATACTTTCCATACTTTACATACCATACTTGTATGCCTTGTATTTTTGCTTATAAGCTGCATATATTAAATATTAGAATGTAGTACCTCTAGAAATCAGATTATGCCCCCTTCCCAGGGTTTATTGTCATTGATTGTTGAGGGCTGTGACCCTCCAGTTCTTTAGTAGCTTTTACTAAGTAGGTTTGCAAAATTTATATTATTTTTTAGATGTGATCACTGAAGTCTTTTTTTATATATCTCACTGGTCAGCCAGTGATCTGTCAGAGATATGTGTGAGAGCCTGGAGCTAACAGAGAGAAAAAGCTCTCTCAGTCTTTCCAAATTGACTTTTATCTGGGTACACCATCAATGCTAAGCCAGTTCACATGTAACCCTGTGTTAACCTCTACCTCCTGTTAGTTCAGTCCTTAAAGATCAACCAGAAATATGAGCTTAGATTCCTCTCACGTCTTTTCTGAGCATATATCTGTCCCTAGGTATATGAATTGCACTCCACATTCCCTAGTATATATGGTAGCCTTTCTAAACCTTATTGCCCCAAGAATCTTTCTTCTGAGCCTTTTTCTTTACAGAGTTTTTAGTCTGTCTAATGCTTGCTTTTTCTTCCATCAGTTGTCCAAGTCATCTATAAGTAGCATATGTCTTTAAATGCTTTCATCAGACACTTAGCGAGCACTCTAGCCTGAGGTGGTGTGTGAAACTAAGATCAGATTTTGCACTCATTCTTCAATGACTCTCCAGACAAGTCAAAATGCACATCCACAGTATTTTGAGAAAAAGATCCGTATTATCTCATGGCACCAGTAAGTCACACAGGAACAGAAGCCTGCTGAGCTAGGGAATAGAGAGTGGTAGGTAGGTAAATAAGCAAAATTAGCACACTTTCTTACCACAATTTAGCTACTTCTTTCTTCATTAAGCACTCCCCTGTTTGCTGTATCTATTTAGATTCCAGAGTTATAAAAACGATTATTTTGTCACTTGTTGCCAGCTGAATATTTTTTTCAGTGGAGTGACCATTTATTGATGTTTCCTATTCTGTCATGTTGATGATGCCATCTCTCTATACCTCTTCTTACATATACATTATTAGTTACATAAAAAGCATTTTAATTCATTATAATTAATGAAATAGTAAAATATTACAATCAATTTTAAATACCTTGTTCTACAACACTAACCTTGGTCTCTTTCATCACCATACTGACCTTTCCTAAAAGATGCCATTGTCATTATTACAAGTGTTTCATAGACACTTAAAATATATAAATATGTTGGCTTTACATAAATGGTATCATATTGCAGGCAGTACTCTACAAGTTGCTTTTTTATTTAATAATATGATTTGAAAATCTACTCCTAGTGTCACTTATAAATCTAGTTCATCATACCTAGCCTTCAATTAGATTACCAATTGAAAAGCAACTTAAATCTTTTCACTACATGTTTTTGAAATACTGGGGGGAGGAAAGATAATGAGACCTAGGATTAGCCACTAGGAATGAAGAGATTGATATTAGGAAGAGAAGGTTGAAAAGATCCAAGACAGAAAGTTCTTAAATAATCCACTTTTCCTGCTGGAAAAAGAGTGACACCAAGTAATCCTCTTAATTGGTGCTTTTTTATTTTGAGTTTAGCTTTCTAAATGTTCTCCTAGCTAGAACAAATCTACTTTTTCTGAATCAACATAGCACTATTTTTATTTCTCATTTATATAAATGAATGAAAGGAATCACACGCAAAATATATTGAAAAAAGCTCTACATGTAAAAAGTAAAAAGACAAACCACGAATACAAAAATGGCACAAGATTGAAAAGACACTCCATAAAAGAAGATATTCAAATTTTCAATGAGCACAGAAAAAATATAATTTGTATCATTAGTCAAAAAACCAGTACTATGTGATATTACAACTCACTAAATAAAAAAACAACTCATAGATTTATACTAATAAGTGGATAAAGAAATACAGTCATGCACTGCATAGCAATATTTTGGTCATTGACAGACCACATATAAGATGATGGTATCATAAGATTATAATGAAGTGAAAATATTTCTATTGCTTAGTACTTACTGTAATATACTTTTTATCATTATTTTGGAGTATACTTCTTCTACTTATATTAGAAAAACGAAGTTAACTCTAAGACTCCCTCAGGCAGGTTCTTCATGAAGTATTCCAGAAGGCGTTGTTATCATTGGAGATCACAGCTCCATGTGTTCTATTGTCCGTGAAGACCTTCCAGTGGAAAATGATGTAGAGATGAAAGTTGGTGATATTGATGGTCCTGACCCTCTGTAGGCCTAGGCTAATGGTTGTGGTTGTATCTTAGTTCTTAGCAAAAAGGTGTAAAAGTAGAAAGATAAAAGTTTAAAACTAATAAAAAAAAAAAGCTTATAGAATAAGGATATAAAGAAAAATGTTTTGTACATCTATAAAATGTGTGTGTTTTTTAAACTAAGTGCTATTACAACATCCAATAATTAAAAAAATAAAATTTTATAAAGTAAAAAATAGTTAAATTAAGCTAAGGTTAACTTATTATTGAAGAAATTTTTTAAAGTTTACTGTAACCTAAGTGTATAGTGTTTATGAAGTCTACAGTAGTGCACAGTAATGTACTAGGCCTTCAGTTTCATCCACTAACTCACTGAGTCACCCAGAGCAACTTCCAATCCTGCAAGCTTCATTGATGGTAAGTGCCATATACAGGTGTACTGTTTTTTATCTTTTATGTCATATTTCTACTGTAACTTTTCTAGGTTTTCATATGTTTAGATACACAAACGCTGACCATTGTGTTACAATTGCCTACAGTATTCAATAATGTAACATGCCATACAGGTTTGCATCCTGGGAGCAATAGGTTGTACCACCTGGCCTAGGTGTGTAGTAGGCTGTACCATCCAGGTTTGTATAAATACATTCTATGATGTTTACACCACAAAATTGCTTAAGGGCACATTTCTCAAAATTTATCCCTGTTAAGTGATGCATAACTGTACATAAATAAAGGAGAAAGGAAATGTATTCTGTATAGTAAATTGTTAACTAAATATACATTAACTTGTATATAATCACTATATGTAATTATACCACTCCTTTCTCAACCTATAAGCTTTGACTGAAATGTTTTTTTTATACTTAATTTTGAATTTACAATCGAAAGCAGTGGCCAGCTACTGTGTTCTGAAAATATAAAGGATATGAACAGATAATATTAGTAAGAATGAATATGTATATGAATTTAAAATGTACATTTCTGTTTTCTTAGATGTAATTATTTAGAATCATTTGCAGAATCCAGTTAGAATTGACTGTACTTTCTTTTAAAGGCTTCTTAGTTAATGAGAAGATAATTTTTTTTTCTTGCTTATAAATATAATAACATGAGATTCACTATTTAGCTAAAACATTTTTTAAAATTTTATGTTAGGTTCAGGGGTACATATAAAGGATGGTTGTATAGATGAATTGCCTGTCACAAGGATTTGGTATACACATTATTTCATCATATGTATATTGCTAGTAGTATGCTTCTCATATGCTTATTACCAGTAGTATGCTTATTGCTAGTATAGTATTTACTAATAAGCATAGTATTTGATAGGTACTATACTAGCAATAAGCATACTATGGCTAATAAGCATACTACTCAATAGGTTTTTCAATCCTCTCCCTTCTCCCACCCTCCACCTTCAAGAAGGCCTCAGTATCTGATTCTCCCTTCTTTGTGTTCATGTGTACTCAATGTTTAGCTTCCACTTATAAGTGAGAAGATGTAGTATTTGATTTTCTGTTCCTGAATTAGTTTGCTTAGGATCTTGACCACCAGGACCATCCATGATGCTGCAAAGGATATGATCTGTTTTTTTCTATGGCTGCATAGTATTCCATGGTGTATATATCACATTTTTTTTTCCAATCTCCTGTTGATGGTCACTTATGTTGGTTCCATGATTTTGCCTTTGTGAATAATGCTGTGATGAACATACGCATGCATGTGTCCTAATGGTAGAAAGATTTATATTCTTTTGGATAAATACCCAATAATGGGATTGCTGGGTCATATGGTACTTCAGTTTTAAGTTGTTTTAGAAATCATCAGGCTGCTTTCCACAATGGCCTAATGAATTTACATTCCTACCAGCAGAGTATAAGCATTCCCATTTCTCTGCAATGTTGCCATCATCTGTTATTTTTTGGCATTTTAATAATCACGAATCTGACTGGTGTTAGATAATATCTAATTGTGGTTTTGATTTTCACTTCTGTAATGATTAGTAATCTTGAGCGTTTTTTCCCTATGCTTCTTGTCCACATATACATCTTCTTTTCAAAAATGTCTGTTGATGTCCTTTGCCCATTTTGTAATGTGGTATTTTTTTGCATGTTGATTGGTTTAAGTTCCTCAGGGATTCTGGATAGTAGACTTTAATAAGACGTAAAGTTTGTAAATATTTTCTTCCATTTAGTAGGCTGTCTCTATGCTCTGTTGATAGTTTCTTTTACTGTGCAGAAGCTCTATAGTTTAGTTAGGTCCCACTTGTCAAATTTGCTTTTGTTGCAATTGTTTTTCAAGTCTTTGTCATACAATTTTTGCCAGGGCCTATATCCAGAATGGTATTTCCTAGATTTTCTGCTAGGGTTTCTGTAGTTTTAAATTTTACATTTAAGTCTTTCATTAATATTGATGTGATTTTTAGATATAATGAAAGGAAGGATCCTGGTTTCAAGCTTTGGCATTTTGGCAGCCATTTATTCCAGTACTATTTATTAAATAGAGAGGCCCTTCCCCGTTGCTTGTTGTTGTCAACTTTGTCTAAGATCAGGTGGTTGTAGGTGTGTGGCATTGTTTTTGGGCTCTCTATTTTGTTCCGTTGGTCTCTACATGTCTGTTTTCGTAGTAATACCATACTGTTTTGATTACTATAACCTTGAAGTACAGTTTGATATTGGGTAGTGTGATGTCTCTGGGTTTTGTTTGTTTGTTTGTTTGTTTTGCTGAGGATTGTTTTGACTATTTAGGTTTTTTGTTGTTGTTGTTCCATATGAATTTTACAATAGTTTTTCTTATTACATGAAAATATCTCATTGGCATTTTGATAAAAATAGCATTGTAGCCAATTGCTTTGGGCTGTATAGCCATTTTAATGATATTAATTCTTTTTATTCATGAACACAAAATGTTTTTCTATTTATTTGTGTAACCTCTGAGTTCTTTCAGCAGTATTTTGTAATTTTTGTGGTAGAGATCTTTCATCTCCCTGGTTAGCTGTATCCCTAGATATTTTATTCTTTTTTGGCTATTATGAATTGGATAACATTCTTTTTTTTTTTTTTTTGGAAATGGAGTTTTGCTCTTGTTGCCCAGGCTGGAGTACAATGGTGCAATCTCAGCTAACTGCAGCCTCTGCCTCCCAGGTTCTAGCGATTCTCCTGCCTCAGCCTCCCAAGTAACTGGGATTACAGGAGCCTGCCACCATGCCTGGTTAAATTTTTATATTTTTAGTAGAAACAGAGTTTCACCATATTAGCGAGGCTGATCTTGAACTCCTGCCTCAGGTGATCTGCCTGCCTTGGGCTCCCAAACTGCTGGGATTACAGGTATGAGCCACCACATCTGGCCTGGATAATGTTCTTGATTTGGATATCAGCTTGGATGTCATTGGCTTATAGAAATGCTAGTGATTTTTGTATGTTGATTTTGTATCCAGAAGCATTGCTGAAATTGTTTATAATTTCTAGGAGCCTTTGGATAGACACTATTGAGTTTCCTAGATATAGAATCATATATCTAAAAAGGGAAATAATTTGACTTCCCCTCTTCCTAAGTTGATGCCTTTTATTTTTTCTCTTGCCTGATTGCTCTGGCTAGGACTTCCAGAACTATACTGAGTAGGTGTGGTGAGAGTGGTCATCATTGTCTTGTTCCAACTCTTAAAGAGAATGTTTCCAGCCTGTTCAGTGTGACATTGACTGTGGGTTTGCTACAGAAGGCTCCTATTATTTTGAGGTATGTTCCTTGAATACATAGTTGGTTGAGGGTTTTTAACATGAATGGATATGGAATTTTATCAAAAGCTTTTTGTGCATCTATTGAGAGGATCATGTGTATTTTGTTTTTAGTTCTGCTTAAATTTGGTTCTACTAGTATTTTGTTATGAATTTTTGCCTTTATGTTCATCAGAGATACTGACTTGACGTTTTCCTTTCTCACTGTGTCTCTGCCAGATTTTGTTATCAGAATGATGCTGGCCTTGTAGAATGAGTAAGGGAGGAGTCCCTTCTCCTTAATCTTTTGGAATAGTTTCAGAAGGATTGGTACCAGCTCTTTGTTATACATCTGGTAGAATTGGGCTGTGAATCTGTCTGGTCCTCGGCTTTTTTCTGGTTGATAGGTTTTTATCACTCACTCAATTTTGGAACCCATTGGTCTTTTGGGGGTTTCCTTTTCTTTCTGATTCAATCTTAGGAGTTTGTATGTTTCCAGGAATTTATCCATTTCTTCTAGATTTCCTATTTTATCTGGATGGAGGTGTTCATAATTGTCGTTGAGGGTATTTTGTGTTTCTGTAGGGTTGGTGGTAATGACTCCTTTGCCTTTTCTGATTGCTTTTATTTGAATCTTCTCTCTTTTTTCTTTATTAGTCTAGCTAGTGGTCTATCCATCTTATTTATTCCTTACAATAGTAAACTTTTGGTTTCATTGATCTTTTGCAGTTTTTGATGTCTCAATTTCATTCAGTTTGGCTCTGATTATGGTTATTTATTTCCATCTGGTAGCTTTATGGTTGATATTCTCTTGTTTTTCTGATTCTGCTAGGTCTAATGTTAGGTTGTTAATTTTAGATCTTTCTATCTTTTTGATGCAGGGATTTAGAACTATAAAATTTCCTATTACTGCTTTAGCAGTGTCCCAGAAATTCAGACATGTTGTTTGTTTTGTTTCATTAGTTTTAACAATTTCTTGATTTTTTCCCCTTAATTTCATTGATTACCCAAAAGTCATTCAGTCACTGACTATGTCATTTCCATGTAATTGTATAGTTTTGAGAGATATTCTTCATATTGATCTCTATTTTTATTGCACTGTTGTCTGAGAGTGGTGTTACATCAGAACAATTGTTCTCAGCTGAGGACAATTTTTATTTTCCTTACAGAGAACATTTGGCAAATTGTCATTATTTTATTTCTATGTCTTGTGGGAGGGTGCTACAGGCATGTAGTGAGTGTAGGCCAGGAATGCTGCTAAATACCCTAAAATGAACAGAAAATTTCCCCCCCTAGTTGAAAATGATCATAATGCTGAGGTTGTAATACTCTGCCTCAGAATCAGAGGGTAAAATTCTAGGTATATATTTCCTGCATCATTCTATAACTCTTCTGTGTACATGGAAATCCATGCCTTTGTATGCTATTTTTTCATTCTGTACTTTTTTTATGCCATAATTTCTCTAGAAAAAGAATAATAAGAAAGAATAAGAATACAGCTGCAGAGGGAATAAATTGAGAGAGTAGCTACTTAAACTGATTCAGAGGAGGCTTAGGCACTTAATTTAAAAATGTATAGCTAGCAATATCAACGATATGATGCAGCATAAGATAGAAGCCTTCATTCTCACACAAAGAAGAGCAATTAGACAGCTATCCACCAAAAAATAATAGCCTTGGGAGGGATGAAGGATTCAATTAAGGATCAGCAACAACACAATGGATCAATAAAATAGAGAGTACTTCACAGAAAGGATCACTGGGGAGATCAGCATATGTGAGAAATATGGAGATGGCCAATATGGGGACTATCAGTATCAATTATGTGGCATGTGCCAAGAGCAGCTTTCTCTGCTGAGGTAACCAGCAGCCATTACCACTATGGAACTCACAGAGAAATAGACACAGTGTTATGCCACCTAAGCAGGAGACATTATTGTGCTACCCCAGAACCAAGGCCACCACCAATGAATGGTGCACACCCTAATGCATGTCCCAACAACATGCATTACCCAGACCATGGGACCGCAGCTGCTGTATGTGTGTGTACTCCAGAATCCAAGTCCATAAGTACACCACACATTCCTATGGCTCAGAAACTGATGCTAGTGCCATCGTGAAATAGCATTGTCCCAGGCCTTAGAGTCGTGGTTATTCTGTGTTCTCCCATGCTATAGTCCCTGTCTCTGCTGCTGCCCTGTGAGCACATGTGCCTTGGACAGCTATGCCAGCTGCAGAGTGACTTAGCATGTGTCCCTGACCCCATTATTGATGTATAAGTTCCTACATTTTAGACACTGGCTCTGAAACCACTCTGTAACTACTTGCACCACAGACATCAGAGACACTACTACAGCAGGTGTCTTCTTACTCTGGTTCCCAGAGCAGCAGTAGCTCTGCACCAACTTGTACTCCAGACCCTGGCTCCATGTCCACAATGCAAGCACCCATGCATCACATACTATTAAAAACATGGAAATGGGGTGCCACTGCTTCCTCAGACCCCAAAGCCACATCCTTCTATGTATGCCCACACTTCATACCTTAGCTCTGTTGCTATTCCACAGGCATTGCACATCAGACACTGGTGCCATCATCACTGAAGTACACCTGCAAGCCAGATTTGGCGGGCAAAAGGGATCCCCTCAGTCACAACATTCCCTGTGGGAGAAAATGTTATTAGGAGAATCTCAGAAGCGATTACCATTGAAGACATCGTCAGCCCATGTTGCTGCTGCAGACACCCATAGGCTTGGCTGCTGAGGACTCCCACAATCTTCTTTGATGCCAGTCTCAGATAACAGAGCTCCTTGGTGATTATGCTATTGTGGTTTCACCAGAGCCATGGCCACCACACCTCATCCAACCAGTTCCCTTGCACCCACCTATAGGGGAAGATCTTTCCCACTGAAATCAGTCCACGAAGTCAAGAAGAAGTAACGGATGAATCAAAAGCACAGATATCAATCAAGGCAACACAAAACATGAAAATCAAGGAAACATGACACCACCACAGGAACACAATTTTCCAGTAACTGACCACAGGGACAAGGAGATCTATGAACTGTCTGACAAAGAATTCAGAATAATTGCTTTAAGGAAGTTCAGCAAGTTCCAAAAAACAAAAACAAAAACACAGATGTACAAATGAACAAAATCAGAAATATAATACACACAAAAATTGAGAAGTTCAATATATATAAATAATTTTTTAAAAAGTGAAATTCTGTAGTTGAAGAATACAGTATAAGAAATGAAAAATGCAAAAAAGCATCAATAGCAGAATTGACTAAGGAGAGGGAAGAATCTATGAACTCTTAACACATGTAATTGTAAAATATCTAGGCAAAGGATAAAAAAGAAAAAAGAATAAAAATAAAGAAGGCCTAGGGGTTTTATGGGGCACCATCAAAAGAGCTAACTTTGCATTATAGGGGTTTCAGAAGGAGAATAGATTTAAGGCAAAGATTTAAAGAATATTGGCTGAAAACTCCCCAAATCTGGAAGAAGATACAAACATGTATGTATATCAAGCTCAAAGGAATGTAATAAGATTCAAACCAAATGAAAGGACACCACAATATATTATAACCAAACTTTAAAAAAAGAAAAAATACAGTCTTCAAAGAGTATTGAAAAAAATAAGAGAAAAGTGGTTCTTCACGTACAAGGAAATGACTATAAGTCTATCTGGACTTCTCGGCAGAAATTTGCAGGTCAGGAGATAGGAAAAACATGCTGAAACAAAAAACTGCTAAATAAGATTACTTTCTCAGCAAAGCTATTGTTCAGAAATGAAGGAAAGAAAAAGACTTCCAGACAAACAAGAGCTGATGCAGTTCATCATTACTAGACCTGCCTTACAAGAAATGCTAAAGGAAATTTTCCAAGCTGAAATGAAAGGATGCTAATTGGTAACATGAAATCTTATAAAAGTATAAAAGTCACTGGCGAAAGTAAATAAATATTCAAATACAGG
This sequence comes from Macaca nemestrina, assembly GCF_043159975.1. Classification (NCBI taxonomy): domain Eukaryota; kingdom Metazoa; phylum Chordata; class Mammalia; order Primates; family Cercopithecidae; genus Macaca; species Macaca nemestrina. The sequence goes on from NC_092145.1 coordinate 55,672,373, forward strand.
TAAATAGTCAAAACCAGAATATTCTAATACTTTAATGGTGGTATGTAAATCACTTAGATGTCTAGTATAAAGTTAAAAGACAAAACAAATTAAATAACTATAGCTACCATAATTTGTTAATAAATATGCAATATAAAAATATATGCATTGTACCATCAAAAACATAAAATTAGGAAAAGTAAGAGTCTAGAATGTTTATATGCCACTGGAATTAAAATGTTATCAGCTTCAATGACTGTTATAATATTGTATATGTAAACTTCACAGTAACCATAAAGCAAAAACCTATGGTACATGCAAAAAAGATAACAAAAATGAAATTAAAACACACTATTACAGAAATATAGAGGCAGAAAGAAAAAGAAGGAATAAAATGTCAACAAAACAGCCAAACACAATTATCAAAATAGCAATAATTAGTCCTTATCTAACAAAACTTACATTGAATTCACATAGATTACATTCTCCAATAAAAATGCAGAGTGGCTAAATGGATTAACAAGGTGACCTCTCTATATACTGCCTACAAGAGACTCACACCAGATTTAGAGACATACATGTGAAAGCATAGAAAAAAAGATATTCTATTCAAATAGAAACAAAAAGGGAGCAGAAATAGCTATATTTACATCAGATAAAACAGAATTTATGTCAAAAACTGTACAAAAAGACAAAAGTTATAATGATAAAATGGTCAATTCATCAACAGGAAATAAAATTGTAAATATGTATACACCCAATATCACAGCACCTAAATACATATTAAAAAATTTGTTGATCTGAAGGGAGAGATAGACAACAATGCAAAAATGCCTAATTTTCAACAATGTATAGATAATCCAGAAAAAGAATCAATTAAAAACTATTGGGTTTGAACTACACTGTAGTCCAAATGGTCCTAACAGACATACACAGAACATTCCATTCAATAGCCATAGAATATACATTCTCAAGCTTACCTGAAACTTTCTCCAATATAAATCAAATATTAGGCAAAAGACAAGCTTTAATAAACTTAAGAAGACTGAAATTATATCAAGTATCTTTTCTGACCACAATGGCATGAAACTAGAAATCAATAATAAGAGGAATTTTTAAAAATCTAAAAATATGTGGCAATTAAACAACACACTCCTGAACAACCAATGGATCAAAGATGAAATTTAAAAAAATAAACATATATTGACATGAAGTGATGGAAATACAATATATCAAAACTTATGGGATGCAGCAAAACCAGTTATAAGAGGGAAGTTTATAGTAATAAACACCTACATGAAGAAAACAGAAATATCTCAAATAAAAACCTAGCTATGATAGTTAAAGAAGCATAAAATATTAGAACAAACTAAGCTCAAAGTTAGTATAAGAAATAAAATAACAAAGAATCAGAGCAGAAAAAATAAAATGAAGACTAGAAAAAAAAAATAGAAAAGTTCAAAAAATTAAGAGTTGGTTTTTAAAGATAAACAAAATAGAAAAACCTTAGCTTTCTATTTAAACATAAACAAAATAGAAAAACCTTCCTTAGCTAGACTAAGAAAGAAAAAGAGAAAATTAAAATAAATAAAATTAGAAACAAAAAATGGTAAATTAAAACCAATACTACAGAAATATGGAGGATGATAGACTTCCAAAAACAATTGTACGCAGCAAATTGGATAACCTAGAAGAAATGGATAACCTAGAAGAAATGTTTGCTAGAAACATACCACCTACCAAGACTGAATCTTTAAAAAATGGAAAATGTGAACAGATTCTAAATGAGAAAGGACATTGAATTAAAAATGAACTAATCTCCCATCAAAGAAAAGCTCAGGAGCTGTGGCTTTACTTTTGAATTCTACCAAGCATTTAAAAAAACAATAGCAAAGACATGAAATGCTGGAAGCCATTATCCTAAAAGAATTAATGCAGGAACAGAAAGCTAAATACAACATGTTTTTACTTATAAGTGAGGGCTAAACATTGAGCACACATGGACTCAAAGAAGGAAACAACAGACACTGAGGCCTAGTTGAGGGTGGAGGTTGGAAGGAGGGTGAGGATTGAACTACCTACCAGGTATTATGCTGTTCACCTGGGTACAAATTTATCTGTATATCAAACCTCCACAATATGCAATTTACCAATGTAACAAACCTGCACATGTACCGCTTGAACCTAAAATTAAAGTTCAAAAGAAAAAAAAATTATGCCAACCCTATCAAACTCTTTTGAAAAACTACAGAGGCAGTAACACTTCCAAACTCATCTTATGAGGACAGCATTATCCTGATACCAAAGCCAAACAAAAACACTACAGAAAAGAAAATTACAGGTCATTATCCCTGATGAATATAGATTCAAAAGTCCTAAACATCATACTAGCAAAGCAAATTCAATGACACATTAAAAGGATCATTCACCACTAACAAATGATATATATCCCTGGAATCCAAAGATGGTTCAGCATACACAAATCCATAAATGTGATACACCACATTACATGGTTCCTTCATTTTTTTTTTTTTTTTTTTTTTGAGACAGAGTCTCACTCTGTTGCCCAGGCTGGAGTGCAGTGACACAATCTTGGCTCACTGCAATCTCCACCTCCCGGGTTCAAGCAATTCTGTCTCAACCTCCTGAATAGCTGGGACTACAGGTGCCCACCACCATGCCTTGCTAATTTCTTTCTTTTCTTTTCTTTTCTTTTTTTTGTTAGTAGAGACTGGATTTACCATATTGGTCAGGCTTGTCGTCTCAAGCTCCTGACCTCAGGTGATCCACCCGTCTTGGCCTCCCAAAGTGCTGGGGTTACAGGCATGAGCCACCGTGCCGGGCCAGTTCCCTTAACTTTTTTAAAATAAAATACACTTGAGGTGATGTTTCTTTAAATACAAATGTCGAACTTATTGTATAATTATTAATGGCAAACTTAATACTTGCTAGTCCTTAGGTACTGGGAAAACAGCGACAAGGCAACCCTCATGAAGCTAATAGGAAATATATACATATTAGGCAAATAATAAAACGTTAAAAATTCATTGTAAGGGGGTTGTATAATGATGTAATATTAAACAAAACGGGCACTTGATAAAGGGGGAAGAGCTGAAGTTTCATACTTTTAAAGGTAAATTTAAAACATGGGGGAAATTCATAATAAATTCAATAAACATGAAATATTAAACCCATATGTACAGTATGATCAAATTTTTGTTATATGTTTTTATGATTATGATCTAAATTTAGAGTTGATTTGCACACACAAATGTATATATGTGTATATATAAACAAATATGTTTATATGTATATACGTGTGTGTGTGTGTATGTAAGGAGAGAGAGCGAGAGAGGAAATGAGAAGGATAAAGCAAGAGGAGGAGGGAGAGGAAGGAGAGATAAAAGGAGAGACTGAGAATGAATGAATGGAAATTCACCAAAATACTAATAGTTATCTCTGGATATGGGTACAGTTTTTATCTCTGGATATGGTCACAGAAAGATTTTCTTTTCTCCTTTTCATATATATATGTGTGTGTGTGTGTGTGTGTGTGTGTGTGTGTGTGTGTGTGTGTGTGTGTGTGTATTCTTATGTTTTCCAAATTTCCAACAAAGAAGATGCATTACATTTACTTAGTAAAACAATTTGGCAGTTTCATATGAAGTTATATATTAACTTACCATACAATCCAATAATTTCACTTCTAGGCATTTACCCAAGAGATATAAAAGCATACTATCCACTAAAATACCTGTATACAAATGTTCCTAGCAGTTTTATTGATAATCATCCCCAACTGGAAACAATCCAAATGTATATTAGCAGGTGAATGGATAAACATACTATAGTATAACCACACAATGCAATCATAAATGCTTTACTCTCAGCAATTAAAAACACACAACTTGTTGAATTAAATATCTTGTAAATTCTGGATATTAGGTCTTTGTTCGATGCATTGTTTGCAAATATTTTCTCACTTTCTATAAGTTGTTTACTCTCTTAGTAATTTCTGTTGCTGTGCAGTAGCTCTTTAGTTTGATTAGGTCCACTCGTTAATTTTTTATTTTGGTGCAATTGATTAAACAAATCAACAAGCATAAAGCAAGTAATTCAGTTTAAATATCGACAAAGGACATGAACAGACGCTTCTCAAAAGAAGATGTGTAAGCATCCAAAATATGAAAAAAAATGCTCCATATCACTAATACTCAGATAAATGCAAATCAAAATGAGAATGAGACACCATTTCACACCTGTCAGAATGGCGTTTGTTAAAAAGTCAAAATTTAACAGATGCTGGTAAGGCTGTGGAGGAAAGGGAATGCTTATACACTGTTGGTGAGAATGTAAATTAGTTCAACCATTGTGAAAAACAGTTTAGAGATCTGTCAAAGAACATAAAACTACATTTTGACCCAGCAATTCCATTGCTAGGATATACCCAAAGGAAAATAAATTATTTGGCCGAAAAGACATGTGCATTTGTAGGTTTGTTGCAGCACTGTTCACAATAACAAAGTCAAGGAATCAACCTAGGTGCACATCAAAGGTGAATTGGATAAATAAAATATGGTATATGTACACCATGGTATACTATACAGCCATATAAAAGAATAAAATTATGTCCTTTGCAGCCACATAGATGCAGCTGAAAGCCATTATCCTAAGCAAATTATTGTGGTAACAGAAAACCAAATATTGCATATTCTCGCTTGTAAGTGGGAGCTAAACATTGAATACTCCTGGACATGAAGATGGAAATAATAGCCACTGGAGACTACTAGAGGGGGAAGCAAGAGAAGGGGGCATGGGCTGAATAACTACCTATTGGGTACTATGCTCAATACTTGGGTGAGAGGACCATCCACCACAAACTTCAGCGTCAAGCAGTGTAACAAACCTGCGCACGTACTCCCTGACTCCAATTTTTTTTTTTAAAGAAATTCTTTAAAAAGGAAATAAATAGCATTTAAACTTAAAACATGCAACGGATACATACAACAACATCAGTGAATTTCACAGACATTGTTTGGAAAAGAAAACTGACTCAAAAAGTACATATTCCCCTCCCTGTGCCCATGTGTTCTTGTTCAATTCCCACTTACGAGTGAGAACATACTGTGTTTGGTTTTCTGTTCTTGTGGTAGTTTGCTGAGAATGATGGTTTTCAGCTTCATCCATGTCCCTGCATAGGACATGAACTCATCCTTTTTATGACTGCATATTACACCACACACCAGGGCCTGTCGGGGGGTGGGGGGCTAGGGGAGGGATAGCATTAGGAGAAATACCTAATGTAGGTGACGGGTTGATGGGTGCAGCAAAACACCATAGCACGTGTTATACCCATGTGACAAATGTGCACATTCTGCACATGTACCCCAGAACTTAAAAGAATAATAATAATAATAATAATGAATATTATCTGATAACACACATGTGAAGTCAAAGAACGTGTAAAATTCATCTATGATGTTAGAAATCAGAACCACTGTTGTTTGTCCAAGAATATGACAGAGTGACTGAGAAGGAGCATGATGGAACATTTTGCCATAGTGGAAATGTTGTATATTATGATTGTAGTGGTGGTTACATGAATGTATATAACTATCAAAACTCATTTACCTGAACATTTAAAATCTGTGCATTTTATTGTTGATACTTTCTACCTGAATAATATTCATCTAAATATATCTATATCAACACCAAGAATAATGCCTGGCACATGGTAGGTGCTCAATGGATATTTGAGAAATGAATATATTAGTAAATTTTCTATCAGCACCACTTTTACCATAACTCATAGCTTTTGGTATGAGTCCCTTTGTTGTTGATGTCCCAAGAAAATGTGAGTTCAGGTTTCAATTCCCTTTTATTGAATGAGCCATGCAAAATAATCTTTCTGTCCTTAATTTTCCATTGGATTATTTTAGGACATGTTCACATTGTCTTTGGGGAAAGATTCATGTGAACTTGAGAAGAATGTGCATTCTGCTACTGTTCTGTGTGATATTATTTATGTGTCTGTTAGGTCCACTTGTTTTATAGTGTTATTCAAGTCCTCTGTTTCCATATGGATCATCTGTCTGGATTTTTTTTTCCATTTTTGAAATGGAGTATTGAAATCTCCTCCTATTATTGTATTGCTATTTCTCTTGTCAGTTCCATCAATGTTTGCTTTATATATTTATGTTCTCTGATGCTTGGTGCATATTTATTTATAATTGTCAACTATTTCTGGTGAACTGATCCATTTTTTATTATTTAATGTTCTTCTTTGTCTATTGTTAACGTTTTGGACTTGCAATATATTTTTTCAGATGTTAATATAGCCACCCTCATTCTCTTTTGGTTTTTATTTGCATGTAATATCTTTTCTCATTCCTTTATTTTCAGCCTATGTGTCTTCTTAAATCCAAAGTAAATCTCTTGTAGACAGTATATAGTTAAATCTTATTTTTAAAAATTCTGTTCAGCCATCCTATATCTTTTGATTGGGAAGTTACTTTAGTATATCTTGTAAGGCAGGTTTAGTTGTGGTGAGCACACTTAACTTTTTTTTGGTCAGGGAAATTCTCTTCCTTCGTTTTTGAGGGATAGTTCTGCCAAGTACAGTATTCTTGATATGCAGGGTTGTTTTTTTCACTTTTTATATCATTCCACTCTCTTCTGGACTATAAGGTTTCTGCAGAAAATCCTTCTTATAAACTTATAGAGGTATATGATAAGTCACTTTTCTCTTGCTTCTTTCAAAACTCTTTTGATGTCTTTAATTTTGGGCAATTTGATTATATATCTGGGTATAAATTTCACTGTATTCTTTTTATTTCAATCTTCTGGCTTCCTGGATTTGTATGTCCATTTTCTTCCCCAGATTTGGGAAGTTATCAACCATTATTTGTTTGAATAAAATTTCTGGTCCTTTCTCCTTCTGGGTCTCCATATTGTATATATTAGTCCACTTTATAGGGTCTCATACATCCTGTAAGCTTTCTTTACTCATATTTAAATTTTCATTTCTCTGACTTAATTATTTCCAATAAACTGTCTTTGAGTTTGCTAATTTTTTCTTGTGCTTAATCTAGTCTGTTGTTGCACACCTCTAGTGAAATTTTCAGTTCAGTTCAGTTAGGCTTCATGATTTTTGTTTGGTACCTTTTAAAATGTTTTTTTTAAATCTCTTCATTTATGTTCTCATGCCATGTCTTACTGCTTTAAATTTGTGCACGCATTTTTTACCTGACTTCAGTGAGCATCTTGTCATTGATGTCTAATTGTATTTCATTGTAGTCTAAGAGGAGCTATTGTATAATATCTCATATTTTAACTGTTTAAATATGTGTTTCATTGTCCAGAATCTTATCTCTCCTGGTGAATGTTTCATGTGAGGTTGAGAAGAATGTGTATTCTGATGTTGGATGAAGTAGCTTAGATATTTACATTTTGTTCTGTTGATTGATAGAGTTTTTGAGTTTAACTATGCTGTTTCCAATTTTCTGCTGGTTTGGCTTGTTCATTTCTGAAAGATGGGTGTTAAAATTTCCAATAATAGTAGATTCACCCGTTTTTCCTTGAAGTCCTATTAGATTTTGTCTTGTGTATTTTGATGCTCTGTTTTAGACTCACACATGTTAAAGACTGTTACATCTCTTTGGAGCACTGATCTCTTTACCATTATGTAATGTCTTATTTTATTAATTTATTTTATTTTTAAATTATGTTGGTGCATATTAGATGTATATATTTATGGGATACATGAGATGTTTTGTTCCAGGCATACAATGCATAATTATCACATCATGGAAAATTGGGTATCCACCCCAAGTATTTATCCTTTGTGTTACAAACAATTCCATTATACTCTTTTAGTTATTTTTAAATGTACAATTAAATAATTATTGACAAGAATACCCTTTTAGTGCTCTCAAATACTAGGGCTTATTTACCATTTCACCCAGCAATTGCATTACTGGGTATATACCCATATTGGGCATCTACTCATGTCTTTATGGTAATTCTACCATGAAGACACATGCACACATATGTCCATCACAATATTATTCACCGTGGCAAAGACACAGAATCAAACTAAATGCCCATCCACAGCAGACTGGATTTAAAAATGTGGTGTATAAACTAAGCCATCATAAAAACACAAGATTATGTCCTTCGCAGCAACATGAATGGAGCTGGAGGCCATTACTCCAATTAAACTCACACAGGAACAGAAAAGAAAATACTGCATGCTCTCATTTATACATGGAAGCTAAAATATGAGAACACATGGACACAAAATTGGGTAAATAGACCCCAGGGATAACTTGAGAGTAGAGGATTGGGAGAAAGGAGAGGATCAAAAAACTGCCTGTTGGGTACTATGCTTATTACCTGGGTGAAGATACATTGTGTACACCAAACCCTTGAGACATGCAGTTTATGTATATAACAAATCTGCATGCATAACCCAGAACCTAAAATAAAAGTTTTAAAAAAATGTAATGTCCCTGTTTTCCCTGATAACTTTCCTTACTCTAAAGTCTGCTCTTCCTGAAATTAACATAGCTACTCCCAATTTATTTTATTTAATGTTGGCATAGCATATCTTTCTCCATTCACTTTCTTTGACTCTATATGTATCTTTATATTTAAAGTGGTCTCCTTATACACAACCCATATTTAGCTCCTGATTTATGTTATATTTTGACAATCTCTGTGTATGAATTGGTGCATTTAGACCATTGACATCCAATGTGATTACTAGTATAGTTGTATTAATATCTGTACTAAACTTGGGGGAAAAGGTGTGGCAAGTTCTCCTATGCTAGTTTAAACCAACCATTTGTTCTTTCTAGCCCCCAGGAGACTAGAATATGTCAAGCCCCATATTTGTTACTGTTTTTTCTATTTGTTGCCCTTGTTCTTAGTTCCTATTTTTCTCATTAAGTCTTTTACGGTTTTAGTTGAAAAATTAATATGATCCTATTTTCTCTTCTTTATCAGCATATTAGCTATACTTCTTTAAACATAGTGTTTTCCATTTGTGAACAGTTTTATAATGGTCATTTTCAATTCTGTCAGGTGTATCATATATCCTCATTTCATTATGACTGGTTTTTTGAAATTTATCTTTTTCCTTTGTTTGGAACATATTTTCTTATTTCCCCATTTCTTTGATTCTCTGTGTTGCTGTTAACACATTAGACAAAAGAGTTACCTCTCTCAGTCTTCAAGCACTGGCCTTGCACAGGAGAAAACTCTTAGCAATTAGTCTGTTCAGACATTCTGGAGGTCTCTCAAACCTTTACGCTAGGCCACACCACTTTCTTTGTTCCTAACATCTAGAGTATTGCAGGTCCCCTTAGTACTTCAAGACAAGCAAGAATGAAGCCAGTTTCTCAGGAAGCCTTCAGAGAAGGTGCATCATTAGACACTCTGCTGCAATCTTTCTATATCCAGGAAGAAGCTGAGAATTGGGAAATTGTGCCTTTTATCTCTATGTTGATCTGGGGGAAGGGGATTGCAGCCGTTTTATTCTAGTTCAAACTGCCCTCTTTGTTCTCATTGGCCCTCAGATGACTAGAGTATAATGGGTCACATTAGCGCACACACACACACAAAGGAATAAACCAGTTATTTTGGCAGTCTTCAGAAAATTTAGGGCATTTGAGTGCATGGTCAATCTTTTTCCTCCCCCTGGTTGAAGCTGGAATCTTGGGTGATTTTATTACCCACTCCCTCTGTGCGAAGTTTAAGGGAAGAGTTGTGGTGAATGCTTAATATGCCAGCTCAAACTACTAATTTTTTCTTTGTAGTCCCCAGGGTATTTGAATATGTCAGGCCTCATAAACTCTCACAGATAGGTAGGATAGAAGCCAGCCTCTCATATAGCGCTTGGAAAAGTTGAAACATAACATATGCAATACAACTCTTTCCCTCCTCAGGGAGATGCGGAGAGTTGGTACTTTTCACACTCTGATTCTATGCTGAGCCAAGTAGAAGAGCTGTGGCAAGTGCCCACACACTAGTTCAAACCACTTCTTCGTTCTCTGTAGCCCCCGGAAGACACACATATGTCTGGCTCCATCAGCTTTCCAAAACAGGTGAGAGAGAAGCCAGATCCTCAGGTAGCGCCTGGAAGTGTTAGTATGCTAGATATACAGTCTATCTCTTTCACTCTCACGGAGAAGCTGGGAGCTGAGTGTTCCATTCTGAACATATGCTACTGTGCCAGGTAGTGGGGATTATGGCTAGAGGATGTATTTATTTTTCTGACTGGTTTCAATGTGGATAGTTTCATACTCACCCATGAAGATGAAGCTGCAGGAACCTATCATCTAGTTCCTGGATTTCTCACAAAGGGAAATAATTTGTGTGTTGCTTTTCAATTGGTGTGTCCATGTGGGAGAGTCCAAATGTTCCTATTCAGTCATCTTGCTTATGTTGCCTGTCTGCTATTTGTTTTCTGTGTGTCATAACTCTTTTTTATTTCATTTCCTCCATTACTGCCTTATTTGTCTTTAAGTCATTTTTTTGATTCTCTTCTAATTTCTTTTTATGTATGTAGTTTTAGATATTTTCTTAATAGTTACTATAGAAGTTACAGTTAGCATCCTAAGTATATAACAATTTAATTTATTTGATATTAACTTAGTTTAAATAACCTACAAAACCCTGATCTTATAGAGCCCTACCACCCTTTTAAGTTGTTGTCATAAATTACATTTTTGTACATTGTTTTCTTATTAATATATATTTATAATAATATTTTAACATATTACTTTTTAAAATCACATGTAAGATAAAAAGTTACAAACCAGAAATATAATAATAATGGCTTTTATATTTTCTTACATATTTACTTTTACCAAATTTCTTCATTTCTCTGTATTCTTTTGATTTACTATCCAGTGTTTCTTTCAGTCTTAAGAACTCAAATATATAATTCTTGTAAGGCAGGTACTCAAGTAACAAACTTTCTCAGCTTTTGTTTATAGGGAATGTTCTAATATCTCTTATTTTTGACAAACTACTGTGCAAGATACAGAATTTTTAATTGACAGGTTTTTTTCCTTACCTCACTTTGAATATGTCATTCCATTGCCTTCTGGCTTCCATATTTTCTGATGAGAAATGTGCTGTTAATATTTCTGACAATTCTTTGTACATAAGGAGTCAATTCTGGTGCTCAAGATTCTCTCCTTCTTCTTGGCTTATGACAATTTGATTATAATGTGCCTTTGTGTTGATCACTTTGAATTTATTCTATTTGAAGTTAATTGAACTTCTTGGATGTGTAGATGCACGTCTTTAATAAAATTTAAAATGTTTTTGACTTTTAGGTTCTCAAACCTGTTTTATTCCCCTTTCTTTATCTCTTCTGTTTCTGAGACTTCCATGTGTATGTTGGTATTTTTAATGGTGTCCCACAAAAGCCTTAGGCTATGTTCACTTCTCTTCCTTCTTTTTACTTTCTGCTTATCAGAGTGGATAATTTCCATTTTTTACCTTTAAGTTCACAGATATTTTCCACTACCTACTTAAATTTCTTGAATCCTTCAGTGATATTTACATTGGAGTTACTGTACTTTACATCTTCAGAATTTTACTTTGATACCTTTTTATAGTCTCTATTTCTATTAATATTCTTATTTGTTCATACATAATTTTCCTGCTTTTCTTTAGTTATTTGTCCACAGTTTCCTTAAGCTCTTTGAGCATATTTTAGAAAGTTAATTTATAATCTTTGTGTAGTTAATTTAATATCTAGGTTCCCCAAAGAACAGCTTAAGTCATTTTTCTTTTTTTACCTCTGGATGGGATTTATTTTTCTGTTTGTATGTCTTGAAATTTTCTACTTTAACCTCGACATTCTGAAGAGTATTTTGGAACTTAAATCTCCTTTCCTCAGGGTTTGCTATTGTTGATTGTTGAGGCCTGCAGTTATCCATTTTTGTAGCAACTTTTTAAAACTTTTTGTGATGACTATTTTTTGTGTATATTAACTAAATTCTGTGTTTTCACAGATTGATCATTGTGTCAGTGATCAATCAGTGACCTAAAAGGTTTTCTTAAGTGACTTAATACTCGTATTTTCAGTCTGAGCCTTCTTAGCCTTCTCTTTTCCAGGATTTTGGATTTGTCATCTTGCTTGCCCCATCATAATATTTTAGAACATACATTTCCATAACTACCAGAGAAGTGTCACCCACTTCTCTGGTAGTTATGGAAATGTATGTTCTAAAATATTTTGACAGATAGCTCTGCAACCTGGAAATTTACTCGAACCCTGAGATTGGGGCAAAACAAATTTGAGTCTCTGTGTGATCCCTCAGGGAACCACCAGACAGGTCGAAACACATGAACACAGTATTTTTAGAACAAGTTGCTTATTATTAGTCTATTGTCTCCAGCAAGCCACATCTAAAATGTAGGCCATCATATTCATAGCCACTGCCACCATGCTGAAGAATGGGGGTTATAAGATGGTTGTAAAAAATGTCACAGTGTTGTCTTACTGAAATTCAGTTATCCTTTTCTTTATTAAGCAGATTCCTATTTGTTGTGTTTTGAATTAGATTTCAGAGTTCTGAAAGTGTCCAGTCTTTGACAGCTCATTGTTAATTTGCTCTCCTATTTTTTTTAATATATTCTCTTTATCCTTTGAATTCTGAAATTTTACCATAACTATGTAAGTAAAAATGCACACTATTTTTAATGAATTGCTTTAAAATCTTAGTGGATCCTTTCAAATGCAATAGTACAAATATTCATTTAGCAAATATAGTAAACACTTATCTTGTTCTAGACTAGACACTATAAGAATGATGGAAATGCAATGGGGAACTGGATAGAAAAGACCTCTATTCTCTTGGAAATTATATTTCATTGTGTTAGACAACAAGTATGCAGCAATTTTTAACCTACATATCCTGATAAATTTATAAAGAAGATACACAGTAAGCTATGATAAAGAATAGCCAAAGAAATTAAATACTTATTGCTATGTGTGTAAATATCCCTAAGAAGTTGGTATATAATATTAGTCTGAAGAATACCTAGGAGGAAGATTTGTGAAAAGCTTGGATATGAGTTGGGGAGAGTAGTCTAGGCAAAAGGAACAGTAAGACCAAAGGCCAAGAGACAGAAAGCATCTTGAGATTTTTCTGGGAAATAACAAGTGGTCATTGTAATGGATATATTGTAAGGAAAGGAAGAGTGGGATAATGGGAGACTTGGAGCAGATTATTTTTCCTACATGCAATAAAAAGCAATGGATGACTAAAAGAAGGATAAAGTGCTCTCATTTACACTTTAAAAGTCCACTATGATTACTAGTTGGAAATAAGATAAGGTATTCATTGATAAACTGAATGTGAGAGATGAGTAGAACATATGACTTGTATATATCCATAGTAATGGCAGATTGCTAGTCATCATTTAAGTTATTTCCTTTTATTCTATCTTTACGGAAGTCTGATTAGATATGTGTTGGAATAGGAGCTCTCCTCTTATATGAACCCTGTCCATTTGTACTGCGTTCTTGGAGAATACCCCTGTTATATCTTTTAGATAACTTTATACATCCTTAGCTGAGTCTATTCTGTTATTCATCTACATGTATTGAAGTGTTTTTATAATTTCAGTGTCTATAATTTTATAATTTCTGTACTTATATATATGAAATTTCATAATTTCAGTAATTTCATATAGCTGATTTTTTACCATTAATTTTTATGCTTTTTTATAGTATCCTGTTTAAATGGATAAAATATATTAAATTTTTTCTATGGATATAAAATGGACTTACTGTAAGCTTTCTTCCATTTCCTGTATTAATTTTATTTCCTGGAGGTTAATTCTTTAGTTTTCTATGTGAGGTCACTACTTCTCTTTCATAGTGTTCATTTTCCTCAACTGCTGGCTGATTTATTGTTTTCTGGTTATATTCATTAACCTCTATATATCTCTCAGTGAATTCTGGTTGTAATAACTGGACACTTCCTCTGATCATTGCAAAGAAATGTCTGCAAATAAAAATCTGTATTTTTTTATATTATTGTGAGAGAAAAATTGTTGAGATTTAGCTTTCCTTTTAGAATTTTAAAAACTCAGACTCTTGAAAATGTGTAGGATTTTATTTATATAATATATGAATATAGATACAGTTAATATAGGAATATAAATGGAACTATAGGTAAGCCTGGAAGTAAGGAACCTCAAGATGTCAGAACAACAGGACTGAAGGGTCCCAGGTGCCTGAGTTCCTCACCTGAAAGACAGTTGAGCAGAACATCCAAACCATCCAGCACCCACTGCATCAGACTTTGTGTGAGTGGAAAATCAACTTTGATTGTGGTAAGCCTCTGAGATTTGGGGGTAGTTTAATATAAGTTGGCTTATCCTGACAAATGCAGAAGCATGATTAATTATTTTCTATTTTTATGCTTTGAGCCCTTAATGCTTCTCTTATACCTAACAAATTGTGGTTTGTGACTATTCTAGTGTTGAAGTCCTCACATACCAAACATGTATGAGAAAACCCCATAAACCTAAGGAGCCCTAATGCCGGTGCAATATAGCACCAGTCACATATAAGACATTTATATTGCACTGGCATTAGGGCTCCTTATGTTTATGGAGTTTTCTCATACATGTTTGGTATCTTGTCACTAACATGTATTTGTTTGATTTGTTGTTGGTAGGTGCATCATTCCCTCCTAATTTGAAGCCCTCTATTCTGCTGCCATGAACCTTTTAGCCAAATTATCTTCCTTTATATTTCTTAGGTATGAATCAAGCATCAGTCCCCTGTGTTTCCCTAAGTGACAGATAATTCGTATTGGGTACCCTGGTGACGTTGAAGACTCTTCCATTGACATCAAAGTGAGAATAGAGCATCCCCTATACAAGATCACCTCTTCAAAACACTTTAGAAGGCACTATTCACATATGGTGAGACACAGTGTGCCAGAGTCATCTCCCTACTCACACCTTTTCACACTGATAAAACTCTGATTTCAGGTTTTGAAAAGTATCTAAGCATATTCTATGAAAAGGCAGAATCTCTAACAGAAAATAAATAGATAGAAATAAATACAAAAATAGAATAAATAGAAAATAAATAAAATAATAAATAGAAATAATAAATAGAAAATAAAAAATAAACAGAAAGATAAATAGAAAAATAAATAGAAAATAATTTATTAGGTATATATTATAAACATCTAAACGTTTAAAGTAATCTTAAGTAAATATAAGAGGCAAGGGCAAGTTTGGATAAATTTTATAACACATAACATGAAAAAAATTAGTATTTTAGTCTATGAAGAGCATTTACAAATTAAAGCAAAAATCAACACCAAGATTTAAAAAATTGGTGCATTAGAATGAGAGAAAAAAGTCAGAAACTAGAGAGCACACAGAGTATGATCCCAGTATACAAAGTTCAAGAAGAGGCAAAAGAAATGGATAGTGATATAAGATCAATGATTGCTGGGGCTGGGGTGAAGGAAATAAGTGCGAAGGGATATGAGGGAATTTTATAGGGTGGTAGATATATTCTATATTTTAAGTGTTGTGATGATCATATGTGTAAATACATTTATCAAAACTCATAGAACTGTAAACTGAAATAAGGCAATTCCTTAAACATAAAGCAAACCTCAATAAATAAAGTTTACAAACTATATACACTTACAACTTACAAAATAAAATATACAAGTGACATCTGTTAAAACAAACACATCAAAAATTACCAGAAGTCAAAGTAACATAAAAATATAAATTGATAAAAACTTTGAGGTTTCATCTGCATTAATTAAATTATGAAATCTAAACATAATGGTAATACCATTATGGTTAAGAGTAAATAAAACCATCTCTCTCATCCACTGTTATTGAAAATGTAAGTTGATGCAAACTTCAGGATGGCAATTTGAAAATGTGTATCCAAAGTCTTAAATATATTCATCAGTTTTGACTCAGCTATAATAATTATAGAAATTTTGATTAAGGATTAATATGAGAAACATTTATGTGATATGATAATTTAAAATATGAAGAAAAATAAATGAACACATATGGAATCGACACATAGCCTTAACAAATCTCAACATTTCACCACACTTGCTACAAACTTTTTAATATGGGAAAAATAAAGATGGTTTTCATTCAGTATCTGTGCCTTTATAATTTCATTCCCTTCCTTCTTTCCTCACATGTTAGCCACTGTCTGGAATTTACTGTTTACCATTTCAATTTGTTTTTGCTTGTGTGACGCTTTGCATGTTTCTCTGCTTTATATAAATGATGTAATAATGTAAAAGTTATTTTGCACATTATAGTTTTACTCAATATTATCTACATGCAGACATTTTAATATATGTAGTGCCATTTCATTTATTATAATTTCTGCATACTTTTCAAAAGTACGAATATGCTACAAGTAATTATTTTATTCTCTTTTAGATAGACTTTGTATAGATGCCAAATTTCATAAATAATGATGCAACAAACATTCTTACATGTTAGTATTAATTTACTAAGGACTGCTTGTAATTTACTTTGTCACCATTTCTGACAAAATACCAAACTAGGTGGTGTATTATCTTACCATTAGTCTATCAAGAGCATTTACAAATTAAAGCAAACTAATTTCAAAATTATTTAAAATTTTTTTACTTTTCAAAATTTGGAGTCTAAAAGTCCAAAATAAAGGTGTTGGTAGACTTGGTCCCTTTTGAGGGCTGTGAGAGAAAGATCCATTCGGTCCCCTGTTTTTGGATTGTAGATGGCCATTTTTTCCCCTTTGTCTCATGACATTGTCTTCTGTTTATGCCTATCTCTCTCCAAATTTTCCCTTCTTGTAACAACACCAGTCATATTGGACTACAGCCTACACTAATGACCTCATATTATGTAATTGCATCTGCAATGACCCTATTTCCACATGAGGTCACATGCTGATGTACTGAACATTAGGACTTTAACCTGTAAATTGGTGGGAGACACAATTCAACACATAATGGTATATCTCCCTGTGTACGTAAATTTTTCAAGTTTCCCTAGTTCAGTGCTTCTCAGAGATTATTTTTCCCCCTCCCTCTTGAGGACATTTGGCAACATCTAGGGCTATTTAGGGTTGTCAAAATTGGTGGTGGCAGGTGCTAATGGCATCAAGTGCGTAGTGTTCAGGGATTCTGCTAAATATACCTGTGTACAAAAAGTCCCCACAACAAGCACTTTTCTAGCCGAAAATCTCAATAGTGCTTAGGGTGAAAAACTTTGATATAAATTATATTCCTAGAACTGTAATTGTTAAGTATACCATCTGAAGTAAATTTACTTGCTGATTTGCTTTCTAATATGTTGTTATAATTTATATACCCACAAGCAGTGTATGAGTCTGTTTCTTTTTGTTTTTTCTTTCCATCGACTTTTATTTTAAGTTCCAGTGTAACATGTGCAGGAAGGGCAGGTTTGTTACATAGGTATACATGTGCCATGGTGGTTTGCTGCACAGATTAATCCATTACTTAGATAGTAAGCCCGGCATTCACTAGCTATCCTTCCTGATGCTCTCTCTCCCCCCACTCAGTGTGTGTTGTTCCGCATCTTGGGTCCATGTGTTCTCATCATTCAGCTCCCATTTATAAGTGAGAACAGGCAGTGTTTGTTTTTCTGTTCCTGCATAGTTTACTGAGGATAATGGTTTTCAACTCCATCCATATCTCTGCAAGGGACATGATCTCATTCCTTTTAATGGCTGTGTAGTATTCTGTGACGAACATGTACCACATTTTCTTTAACCAGTCTATCATTGATGGGAATTTAGGTTGCTTCCATATCATTGCGATTGTGAATAGTGCTGCAGTTGACATACGCATGCACATATCTTTGTAACAGAATGATTTATATTCTTTTGGGTATAATAGTAATGGGATTGCTGGGTCAAATGGTATTTCTGCTTCTAGATCTTTGAGGAATCACCACACTGTCTTCCACAATGGTTGAACTAAATTACATTCCCACCAACAGTGTAAAAGTGTTCCTTCTTCTCTGCAACCTTGCCAGCATCTGCTGTTCCTTCACTTTTTAATAGATGCCATTTTCATTGTGGTTTTGATTTGCATTTCTTGAATAATCAGTGATGTTGAGCTTTTTTTTTCATATGTTTTTTCATATGTTTGTTGGCTGCATGAATTTCTTCTTTTGAGAAGTGTCTGTTCCTGTCCTTTGCCCCCTTTTTAATGGGGCTGTTTGTTTTTTTCTTGTACATTTGCTTAAGTTTATTGTAGACTCTGGATATTAGACCATTGCCAGATGCATAGGTTGCAAACATTTTGTTTCACTCTGCTGGGTGTCTCTACACTCTGATGATAGTTTCTTTTGGTGTGCAGAAACTTTTTAATTAGATCCCATTTGTCAATTTTTGCTTTTGTTGCAGTTGTTTTTGGTGCTTTCATCATGAAATCTTTGCCCATGCTATGTCCTGAATGGTAGTGCCTAGATTTTTTTTAGGGTTTTTATAGATTTGGGTTTTACATTTAAGTTTTTAATCCATCTTAAGTTAATTTTTGTATAAGGTGTAAGAAAAAGGTCCAATTTTAATTTTCTGCTTATGGCTAGTCAGTTCACCTAACACCAATTATTAACTCAATGTGTCTGTTTTTGTAGCAGTATTGGGCTGTTTTGGTTATCATAGTCTTGTAGTATAGTTTGAACTCTGATAGCATGATGCCTCCAGCTTTGTTCTTTTTGCTTAGGATTTTCTTGGCTATATGTGCTCTTTTTTGGCTCCATATGAATTTTAAAATAGTTTTCATTCTAATTCTGTGAAGGATGTCAATAGTAGTTTAATGGGAATGACATTGAATTTATAAATTACTTTGGGCAGTATGGCCATTTTCATAATACAACAAAAATAGAAAACTTCAGGACAATATCCCTGATGAACATACATGCGAACAACTTCAATAAAATCCTGGCAAACTGAATCTAGCAGCACATCAAAAAGCTTATCTGCCACAATACAGTTGGCTTCAACCCCGGGATGCAAGGTTTGTTCAACATGTACAAATCAATAAATGTCATTCATCACATAAACAGAACTAAAGACAAAAACCACATCTCAATAGATGCAGAAAATGCCTTCAATAAAATTCAATATCTCTTCGTGTTAAAAATTCTCAATAAACTAGGTATTGAGGGAACATACCTCAAAATAATAAGATCCATATATGACAAACCCACAGTCAATATCATACTGAACAGGCAAAAGCTGGAAGCATTTCCCTCGAAAACTAGTACAAGACAAGGTTACCTTCTCTCACCACTCCTATTTAACATAGTACTGTCTGTTCCGGCCAGAGTCTGTTTTTTTTATGTTTGTCAACACTTGTGATGATGTCCATAACATTTGCCAAATTATTTAAGATGAGATCTCATTATTTTTAACATATATTTCCTTGACTAATAGTTAGAAATAGCATCTTTCCATATGTTTGTAAGACATTCAGGAATATTTTTTAATTAATTATTATTCATATTCATTTTGCATGTTATTCTAGGGTTGTCTATCTTTAGGAATTAGATATAGATTTTTATACTAAGATCTTATAAATCATATGAATTTAGAGATAATTTCTCAAAGTTTCTGGCATGATTTTTAACTTTTTTTATTTCTTATTTTATTATTTATTTATTTTATTTTATTTATTTATTTTTTAAGGTAAAAACCTTCTTTTATTCACTAAACTCAACTGGCCTGACCACTGCCAGATGGAAATGATGAATTTTCTTTCACTTTTTTTCTTATGTAGGTGGCTGCTGCCCAGCCATCCCACCCGCAGTCCTGTGCCCGCTTTGCCCTGAACCCTCAGACACTGGCCACACGTGAGGGTACTGTGCCAGGTGGCCTCTCATCCATGCTGGGTGGTCATTTGTGGGTTCAGGTGCAGGTCAGAAAATGCTAAGGCCCTCCTCAGGCAGGTCAGGCTTTTCCGCTCCCCAGTTAGCAGCCCTCAGCGGCAAAGCATTCTCTGCGTGGTCCCCACAGCATTTGTGGGTTTACCATGGAGCTTTCCGTGGACACACACACTTCCCAATGCCAGCAGGGCCAAATATTTAAACCACTGATTTGCTCTAACCCAATGACTGGTTATGAAATCCGTGCACAGGGAGGTTCTCCCCATTGCTCTGTAATGGTGGCTATGAAGCTGAAGTGCTGTCAGGGGATAATTCTCAAACCTTCTGTTGACCCACAGGCTGTCAGCTGGTGGGTGAGGGAACTTCAGTTGGGAGGGGTCTGGGGTCAGGAGGCTTGGTCTCGAGCCAACTGGACCTGGCACCCTTTCCAGCAGAAGAGTCCCTGGCACACTAATAACAGCAGCCTCCACCTTCCAGGAGGGGAGGGTCCTGTGCCACTGCCTGCCCAGGGTCTCAGGTGAGCAAAGGCTGTTTGTGGGAGAAAATGGGGCTGGGTCCATGGAAGGAGAGGTGTGAGGCTTTTGATGAAGTAACAGTTGTCTGTGGGCCTTCTGCACAGAGTGCACTGGGTGGAGAAAGCCCCTTGTCACCCCATGTACTCCTACCTCCCAGCCCTGCTCAGCCAGAGGTGGAGAAAGGATGACTCTGGACAGTGACAGGAGAGGAAGGGGTTCCCTGCAGGGGGATGACCTGGCTTTGTGCCTTTGAGGCAAGTGAATGTGTCCACAAGAGGTGCGCCCAAGCAGAGGCAAGTGGAGTGGAGACCCTGGGTCTGATGTAGCCTGGTCTGGTCTGGTCTAGTCTATTCTGGAAGGATCTGGTCTGGTCTAGTCTGCTCTGGTCTGATCTGGTTTAGTCCAGTCTGGTCTGGTCTAATCTGGTCTGTTTTGCTTAGGTCTGGTCTGGTATAGTCTGGTCTGGTCCGGTTTGGTCCACTTTGGTCCGGTTTGGTCTGGTCTTGTCTGGTTTGGTCCGCTTTGGTCTGGCTGGTCTGGTCCGGTTTGGTCCGCTTTGGTCTGGTCTGGTCCGCTTTGGTCTGGTCTGGTCCGGTTTGATCCAGTTTGGTCCCGTCTAGTCTGGTTTCATCTGGTCTGCTCCGGTCTGATCCGGTCTGGTCTGGTCTAGTCCAGTCTGATCTGGTCTGGTCCGGTCTGATCTGGTCTGGTCCGGTGTGGTCCGGTCTGGTCCGGTTTGATCCAGTTTGATCCGGTTTGGTCCTGTTTGGTCTGGTATGATCCGGTTTGATCCGGTTTGGTCTGGTTTGATCCAGTTTTATCCGGTTTGGTCTGGTCTGATCCGGTTTGATACGGTTTGGTCTGGTCTGGTCCGGTTTGGTCTAGTCTGGTTTGGTCTGGTCTGGTCCGGTATGATCCGGTCTGGTCCGGTTTGATGCGGTATGATCCGGTCTGGTCCGGTTTGATCCGGTTTGATCCGGTCTGGTCTGGTTTGGTCGGGTTTGGTCTGGTCTGGTGCAGTTTGATCCAGTTTGATCCGGTCTGGTCCAGTTTGGTCTGGTTTGGTCTGGTCTGGTCCGGTTTGATCCAGTCGGGCCTGGTCTGATCCGGTGTGATCCGGTTTAATCGGGTTTGATCCAGTCTGGTCTGGTCTGATCCGGATTGATCTGGTTTGAGCCGGTTTGATCCGGTCGGGCCCGGTCTGATCCGGTTTGATCCGGTTTGCTCCGGTCTGATCTGGTCTGGTCCGGTCTGATCCGGTCTTATCTGGTTTGGTCCGGTCTGATCCGGTTTGATCCGGTCTCATCCGGTCTGATCCGGTCTGATCCTGTTTCATCCGGTTTGATCTGGTTTGATCCGGTCTGGTGCGTTCTGATCCGGATTGATCTGGTTTGATCCGGTTTGATCCGGTCGGGCCCGGTCTGATCCGGTTTGATTCGGTCTGGTCCGGTTTGATCCGGTTTGATCCGGCCTGGTCCGGTCTGATCCGGTTTCATCCGGTTTGATCCGGTCTGGTCTGGTCTGGACCGGTTTGATCCGGTTTGATCCGGTCTGGTCTGGTCTGGACCGGTTTGATCCGGTTTGATCCGGTCTGGTCTGGTCTGGTCCGGTCTGATCCGGTTTGAACCGGTCTGGTCCGGTCTGATCCGGATTGATCTGGTTTGATCCAGTCTGGTCCGGTCGGGCCCGGTCTGATCCGCTTTGATCCGGTCTGGTCCAGTCTGATCCGGTCAGATCCGGTTTGATCTGGTTTGATCCGGTCTGGTCCGGTCTGATCCTGTTTCATCCGGTTTGATCTGGTCTGGTCCGGCCTGATCCGGTTTGATCCGGTCTAATCCGGTTTGATCCGGTCGGGCCTGGTCTGATCCGGTTTGAACCGGTTTGGTCCGGTGTGAACCGGTTTGATCCGGTCTGGTCTGGTCTGATCCGGTCTGGTCCGGTTTGATCCGGTTTGATCTGGTCTGGTCCGGTCTGATCCGGTCTGGTCCGGTTTGATCCGGTTTGATCTGGTCTGGTGCGGTCTGATCTGATCTGGTCCGGTTTTGTCCATTCTGATCCGGTTTGATCCGGTCGGGCCCGGTTTGATCCGGTTTGATCTGGTCTGGTCCGGTCTGATCCGGTCTGGTCCGGTTTGATCCGGTTTGATCTGGTCTGGTGCGGTCTGATCTGATCTGGTCCGGTTTTGTCCATTCTGATCCGGTTTGATCCGGTCGGGCCCGGTTTGATCCGGTTTGATCTGTTCTGGTCCGGTTTGATCTGGTTTGATCCGGACTGGTCCGGTCTGATCCGGATTGATCTGGTATGATCCAGTTTGATCCGGTCGGGACCAGTCTGATCCGGTCTGATCCGGATTGATCTGGTTTGATCCGGTTTGATCCGGTCTGGTCCGGTCTGATCCAGTCTGATCCGGTTTGTTCCAGTTTGATCTGGTCTGATCCAGTCTGGTCCAGTCTGATCCAGTCTGGTCCGGTTTGGTCCGGTTTGATCCGGTCTGGTCCAGTTTGATCCCGTTTGATCCAGTCTGGTCCACCTTGATCCGGTTTGATCCCGTCTGGTCCAGTTTGATCTGGTTTGATCCGGTCTCGTCCGGTCTGATCCGGTCTGGTCCGGTTTGATCTGGTTAGATCCGGTCTGGTCCGGTTTGGTCCGGTTTGATCCGGTTTGATCTGGTCTGGTCCGGTCTGCTCCGGTTTGATCTGGTCTGATCCGGTCTGCTCCGGTTTCATCCGGTTTGATCCAGTCTCGTCCGGTTTGGTCCACTCTGATCCGGTCTGGTCCACTCTGATCCGGTCTGGTCTGGTCTGATCCTGTTTCATCTGCTGTGATCCGGTTTGATCCGGTCTGGTCCAGTCTGATCCGGTTTGATCCAGTCTGGTCCGGTCTGATCCGGATTGATCCGGTCTGGTCCGGTCTGATCCTGTTTCATCCGGTGTGATCCGGTTTGATCCGGTCTGGTCCGGTCTGATCCGGTTTGATCCAGTCTGGTCCGGTGTTATCCGGTCTGGACCGGTCTGATCCTGTTTCATCCGGTGTGATCCGGTTTGATCCGGTCTCATCCGGTCTGATCTAGTCTGAACCGGTTTGATCCGGTTTGATCCGTTTTGATCCGGTCTGGTCCGGTCTGATCTGGTTTGATCTGGTCTGGTCCGGTCTGATCCGGTTTGATCCGATCTGGTCCGGTGTGATCCGGTCTGGACCGGTCTGATCCTGTTTCATCCGGTATGATCCGGTTTGATCCGGTCTCATCCGGTCTGATCTAGTCTGATCCGGTTTGATCCGGTTTGATCTGTTTTGATCCGGTCTGGTCCGGTCTGATCTGGTTTGATCTGGTCTTATCCAGTTTGGTCCACTCTGATCTGGTTTGATCCGGTCTGGTCCGGTCTGATCCGGTCTGATCCGGTTTGATCCGGTCTGGTCTGGTCTGATCCGGTCTGGTCTGGTGTGATCCGGTCTGGTCCGGTCTGATCCTGTTTCATCTGGTGTGATCCGGTTTGATCCGGTCTCATCCGGTCTGATCCAGTCTGATCCGGTTTGATCCAGTTTGATCCAGTTTGATCTGGTCTGATCCGGTTTGGTCCACTCTGATCTGGTTTGATCCGGTCTGGTCCGGTCTGATCCGGTCTGTTCCGGTTTGATCCGGTTTGATCCGGTTTGTTCCGGTCTGGTCCGGTCTGATCAAGATTGATCTGGTTTGATCCGGTTTGATCCGGTCTGGTCCGGTTTGGCCCACTCTGATCCGGTCTGGTCCGGTCTGATCCGGTTTGATCTGGTCTGATCCGGTTTGGTCCACTCTGATCTGGTTTAATCTGGTCCGGTCCGGTCTGATCCGGTCTGATCCGGTTTGATCTGGTTTGATCCGGTCTGGTCCGGTCTGATCCGGTTTGATCCGGTCTGGTCCGGTCTGATCCGGTCTGATCCGGTTTGATCCGGTCTGGTCCGGTCTGATCCGGATTGATCTGGTTTGATCCCGTTTGATCCGGTCTGGTCCGGTTTGGCCCACTCTGATCCGGTCTGGTCCGGTCTGATCCGGTTTGATCCGGTTTGATCTGTTTTGATCTGGTCTGGTCCGGTCTGATCTGGTTTGATCTGGTCTGATCCGGTTTGGTCCACTCTGATCTGGTTTGACCGGTCTGGTCCGGTCTGATCCGGTCTGTTCCGGTCTGATCCGGTTTGATCCGGTCTGATCCAGTCTGATCCGGTTTGATCCAGTTTGATCTGGTCTGATCCGGTTTGGTTCACTCTGATCTGGTTTCATCCGTTCTGGTCCGGTCTGATCCAGTCTGATCCGGTTTGATCTGGTTTGATCCGGTCTGGTCCGGTCTGGTCCGGTCTGATCCGGTTTGATCCAGTCTGGTCCGGTCTGATCCGGATTGATCTGGTTGGATCCGGTTTGATCCGGTCTGGTCCGGTCTGATCCGGTCTGATCCGATTTGATCCGGTCTGGTCCGGTCTGATCCGGATTGATCTGGTTTGATCCGGTTTGATCCAGTCTGATCCGGTTTGGCCCGCTCTGATCCGGTCTGGTCCAGTCTGATCCGGTTTGATCCGGTCTGATCCAGTCTGATCCGGTTTGATCCAGTTTGATCTGGTCTGATCCGGTTTGGTCCACTCTGATCTGGTTTCATCCGGTCTGGTCCGGTCTGATCCAGTCTGATCCGGTTTGATCTGGTTTGATCCGGTCTGGTCCGGTCTGGTCCGGTCTGATCCGGTTTGATCCAGTCTGGTCCGGTCTGATCCGGATTGATCTGGTTTGATCCGGTTTGATCCGGTCTGGTACGGTCTGATCCGGTCTGATCCGGTTTGATCTGGTCTGGTCCGGTCTGATCCGGATTGATCTGGTTTGATCCGGTTTGATCCGGTCTGATCCGGTTTGGCCCGCTCTGATCCGGTCTGGTCCGGTCTGATCCTGTTTCATCTGGTGTGATCCGGTTTGATCCGGTCTGGTCCGGTCTGATCCGGTCTGGTCCGGTCTGATCCGGTCTGGTCCGGTCTGATCCGGTTTGATCCGGTTTGATCCGGGCGGGCCCGGTCTGATCCGGTTTGATCCGGTTTCATCCGGTCTGGTCCGGTCTGATCCGATTTGATCCGGTTTGATCTGTTTTGATCCGGTCTGATCCGGTCTGATCTGGTTTGATCTGGTCTGATCCGGTTTGGTCCACTCTGATCTGGTTTGATCCGGTCTGGTCCGGTCTGATCCGGTCTGATCCGGTCTGGTCCGGTGTGGTCCGGTCTGGTCCGGTCTGATCCTGTTTCATCCGGTGTGATCCGGTTTGATCCGGTCTCATCCGGTCTGATCCAGTGTGATCCGGTTTGATCCAGTTTGATCTGGTCTGATCCGGTCTGGTCCGGTCTGATCCGATCTGATCCGGTCTGGTCTGGTCTGATCCGGTTTGATCCGGTTTGATCCGGGCGGGCCTGGTCTGATCCGGTTTGATCCGGTTTCATCTGGTCTGGTCCGGTCTGATCCGGTTTGATCCGGTTTGATCCGGTCGGGCCCAGTTTGATCCGGTTTCATCTGGTCTGGTCCGGTCGGGCCCGGTCTCATCCGGTTTGATCCGGTCTAGTCCGGTTTTATCCGGTCGGGCCCTGTCTGATCCGGTTTGATCTGGTCTGGTCCAGTTTGATCTGGTCTGGTCTGGTCTGATCTGGTTTGATCCGGTCTGATCCGGTTTGGTCCACTCTGATCCGGCTTGATCCGGTCTGGTCCGGTCTGATCCTGTTTCATCCGGTGTGATCCGGTTTGATCCGGTCTGGTCCAGTCTGATCTGGTCTCGTTCGGTTTGTTCCGGTTTGATCCAGTCTTGTCCGGTCTGATCCGGTCTGGTCCGGTTTGATCCGGTTTGATCCAGTCTGGTCCGGTCTGATCCTGTTTGATCCAGTCGGGCCCAGTCTGATCCGGTTTGATCCAGTCTGGTCCGGTTTGATCCAGTTTGATCTGGTCTGGTCCGGTCTGATCCGGGTTGATCTGGTCTGATCCGGTCTGATCCAGTTTCATCCGGTTTGATCCAGTCTCGTCCGGTTTGGTCCACTCTGATCCGGTCTGGTCCGGTCTGATCCTGTTTCATCCGGTGTGATCCGGTTTGATCCGGTCTCATCCGGTCTGATCCAGTCTGATCCGGTTTGATCCAGTTTGATCTGGTCTGATCCGGTCTGGTCCGGTCTGATCCGGTCTGATCCGGTCTGGTCCGGTCTGATCCGGTTTGATCCGGTTTGATCCGGTTGGGCCCGGTTTGATCCGGTTTCATCTGGTCTGGTCCAGTTGGGCCCGGTCTCATCCGGTTTGATCTGGTCTAGTCCGGTTTGATCCGGTCGGGCCCAGTCTGATCCGGTTTGATCCTGTCTGATCCAGTTTGATCTGGTCTGGTCTGGTCTGATCTGGTTTGATCCGGTCTGATCCGGTTTGGTCCACTCTGATCCGGTTTGATCCGGTCTGGTCTGGTCTGATCCTGTTTCATCCGGTGTGATCCGGTTTGATCCGGTCTGGTCCAGTCTGATCCGGTCTCATTCGGTTTGATCCGGTTTGATCCAGTCTGGTCCAGTCTGATCCGGTTTCATCCGGTCTGATCTGGTTTGATCCGGTCTTGTCCGGTCTGAGACAGTCGGGCCCGGTCTGATCCGGTTTGTTCCGGTCTGTTCTGGTCTGATCCGGTCTGATCCGGTTTGGTCCACTCTGATCCGGTCTGGTCTGGTTTGATCCGGTCTGATCCGGTTTGGTCCACTCTGATCCGGTTTGATCCGGTCTGGTCCGGTCTGATCCTGTTTCATCCGGTGTGATCCGGTTTGATCCGGTCTGGTCCGGTCTGATCCGGTCTGGTCCTTTTTGATCCGGTTTGATCCAGTCTTGTCCGGTCTGATCCGGTCTGGTCCGGTTTGATCCGGTTTGATCCGGTCTGGTCCGATCTGATCCTGTTTGATCCGGTCGGGCCCAGTCTGATCCGGTTTGATCCGGTCTGGTCCGGTTTGATCTGGTTTGATCCGGTCTGGTCTGATCTGATCCGGTCTTGTCCAGTTTGATCTGGTTAGATCCGGTCTGGTCCAGTTTGGTCCGGTTTGATCTGGTTTGATCTGGTCTGGTCCGGTCTGATCCGGTTTGATCTGGTCTGGTCCGGTCTGATCCGGTTTGATCCGGTTTGATCCGGTCTGGTCCGGTTTGATCCGTTCTGGTCCGGTCTGATCTGGTTTGATCCGGTCTGATCCGGTTTGGTCCACTCTGATCCGGTGTGATCCGGTCTGGTCCGGTCTGATCCGGTTTGATCCGGTTTGATCCGGTCTGATCCGGTTTGCTTTGTTCTTTTGACTTAGGATTGTCTTGGCAATGCGGGCTCTTTTTTGGTTCCATATGAACTTTAAAGCAGTTTTTTCCAGTTCTGTGAAGAAAGTCATTGGTAGCTTTATGGGAACAGTATTGAATCTATAAATTACCTTGGGCAGTATGGCCATTTTCACGATATTGATTCTTCCTATCACCAGTGGTGGTGGAGGTGATAGATAAAATATTACCCATTTGGAACAATGGATAATATTCTGATGATGTACACTGAAACGTCAGAATTCACTACTAGGCAACATAGCCATGTAATACAACTGCACTTTTACCCTGAAATCTAAAAAAAAATAATTGAGTAAAACATCAAATTATGAAAATAAATATGATTAGTTATGTAAATATTGTGGTTATCTATACCAATTATGAATATGCATATACTGTTTATGAGTTCATATTTATGTAGAAAATTATAAAAATGTGAACAGGAAGAACACACCACCTTAAGTTTCTTGATTACTTCTAAAGGAAGTGATTTGGAATCAGTAACACAAAAGAGCATTAGTCCACCTGTAATGATTTATATATCTTTAGATAGACCTGAAACAAAAATAGTGAAACATGTGTTTAATATGGGTGATGTAAAATTGGATACTTTATATATGATTATCTAGTTCATGTATTTTTGATATATCTTATGATTATTTTAAAAATTCAATTAAGCCAAGGATCAAGGATTTTCTTTATTAGAAGCAAACTCTTCCTTGTCTTGGGAATCTGGACTCCTACCAATTATACACTATCTGTGTGTCTTTGAGAAGGTAGAAAATATTTACTTTATCTTTGCAGGTCCCAAAATGCCTAGTACAGTGTCTCACACAGAATAAATATTTCAAACTTTAATAGTCACTGGTGATTTTTTCTCATGCTTGTGACTGGAATGATTGATTATAGGTACAGAATGGAACAAAATAATATAAATGTATTGTTTGAAGGTATTGACTGTATGTTTATAAATGTTAAATTCGTCTTTAGTTAGAAACAAACAAAACTCAGGCAGCCAAACTTTCCTGAGTATAGGAAAGTGTATGTGGCCTGAAATGATTGACACCTGACTTTAAACATAAATAGAAGCATTTGTATTGGCTTGTAAACAAAGGCTCACTACTCCAGAATAGACAAGAAGATAAGGAAGGTGCTCCAGGTCAGTACTTCTAAGACACAATACAGTAATAAGCTAAAGAAATGAAAGTGTTGCTGGAAGATTGCTAATTTACCTGACATGTTAATAATTTTTAATATTAATAAAAGTCATCTGTCACCTGCACAGAGAAAGTGTGTGCCATCCTGTGTGCATTTGAATATGTACATATTTGATTTTAATAGCCTGCAATGTGGTTAACTGGATAATAAAAGTTATGAGGTTATCTTTATTTCAAATCACTGATTTACAAAATATAAAAGGCAATTCAAAATACATAATATTCAGCTCTTGGAAAGCGATGTTTTATATGAAATGCAGACTTTATTTTTCAATTACTTAAACTCAAAAAAATGCGGTGGGTTCTGCACATAGAAAATTCTGCTTTTATTTATGCACAAGTAAGTGAATGCATCTATAAAAGCATATGCACATATGAGATTAGATTCTTAACGTATTCAATCTTTCTGTGGGCTACTCCCATGGTTTTTCTGAATATTCAGATTTTCAGTTCTTAAAGAACATGAAGTGAAAATGTTTATTGCAATTGCATATGTACAGTATACCTATTGTATATATGTGTATTACATAATACTGTTTATGTGAAAGTGGGGGTACTCATTACAATGTTATTATAGTAATCAAATATTTTTATTTCATGTATCAATCATTACAAGAGTGCCCTATACAAATGCACTTAGTGAAAACATTCCACTGACAAGAACAAGGACAATCTGAAAAAGATGTGCGCACTGGGGCATGCTTTGAGAAACTACTAAGATTGAGCTATTTGAGTCAAATCTTCTGAACGTTTGATAACTTCCTGCACAAACCTACCTGGCACTATGCTGAAGAAATTAGTACTACATTGCTTAGACCAGAGTCAATGAACTTTTCTCTTGAGGGAATATGAAGTTGGGTCATGGAGATACTGAGTCATTGTGGAGTCCCACTTTACTTATGGGAATGCAGACTAAGAGATCTTAATTAACTTACCAAAGAATTTATAGGCAGTAAGAGTGGAGATAATAAATAGTGGAAGAAACCATCATTCATAGAAATTAAATCTTTATGGAATGGTTTAGAAATTTTCTCCTGTGGGATACAGAAGCAGATGTATATAGACTTAACATGGTTAACTCAAAGTTGCACTATCTTCCTGGATTTAATATATATATGAGGCCTAGAGAACAACCTTCCAAGGGTTTTGTAATCCATTTGGAAAATAAATAATAAATCTTGTAGAAACATAGAATCTTTAGCCTTTAAGTAATTTATAAATTATAGAGAGAAAATTAAGACCTGGGGATGTTAACTTCTTTCTTTCATTCATGTTTTAGCTTTCGAAGAGAGAGTGAATTTTAAGTTGACAGTCAAGCTTTCAGATTTGTTAAAGACCTATTTCTTTTAAAACTGTGCCTTAAGATGAACTCTCATAAAGGAAGTGCATATGAGAAAAGAAGTATATCATTTTAGACAAGATACTGGCTGGCTTGGCAGAAAGAATTTTAAAATGAAATTTATGAGTTAAGAAGATGGTAGTGATGGAAAGTGAAAATTCACTTAATACCTTCACATGAACAAAAACTTTCCCCTATATTGCCCTAATGCTTTTTATGTCTTTTATTCTAACGCAATAATTTATAATTGATTAAATTAATTGGTGTGACTGTTTTTAATGTCAGTCTGTTTTGTCCATTTGTTATCAGTCATTTGTTCTCTTTCTTTCACTGAGTTTATTAGGATTATATCAGTTCTTTTAGAATAATTCATCTACTCTCAGGACCACTCTTAGTTCTAAGGTACTATAAAACCACTATAGACATGTGCTGATTACTTACAATTACATATCCCATATTGGAAAATCTAAAACAGGGAATGAAGGAGAAATCACTTATATTAAACTTTGAGAAGTGATTATGTTCTCCTACTTGAACATAGATATGTTTGATGTTCTATGAATTCAGACAAATTAAAATAAAATAACGGAATACCAATATTTGCTGCACTTAAGCTGAAAAATATTATTTCTTCAATCTTTAACTTATGTTCAATCTCCTTTTATGTTCCTTCTTCAATATCAGTAACAAGTGGTAGGAAAAGATAACTGGTTTGTTATTATTCCATAGTAATCACATTCCTAATTGACAAATATTTAGCAGGATCTTTAATATGCTTTGGAGGCAAGAGCCCGTATGTATGATTTACTTATACTGAAACACATATGTTTTGTTTATCTGATATTTAAATTTAATTGGGCATACTGTATTTTATCTGGCAACTCTAAATTAATAGACTTCTTATCTCTTGCATTCAAGATTTTAAAAAGGTATGACATGACATTTAATCTCACATCTTTTTTCAGATCTTTTCATTGTGTTTTACTGAGTAGATTTCTTTTTGGCCATTTATTGGTAATGTTAATATCCTCTTATATTTAAACAATACTTAACAAAGTTATTCTGTGTTTGTTATTTCATTTGATCCTCATAAAACCCTGTGAAGTTGGTCAATATATGCACTTTATAAATAATAAAACTGAACACGTAGACGTTTTCTGACTTGCCTGAGGTCACATGTTCTGTTAGTAGCAAATATCAGATTTGGGGACCCCTTCAGAGCACACTTTATAAAATATATTACAGTTTTCTAACTATTCTAAAATAGAAAGCATCGACAAAACCGATCCTTTTACTTGAGCAATTTTCAGATATATTTCTTAAGTATGTAATATACCATACATATTTTCTTCACACAAATTGAAACATTTTCCCTTTTCTTTTCCCATTTCCAATACTAAAGTACTACTTATCAATTCCAATAGGAACATATAATTATAAATTTATCTTTCCTGAAATATTATTTTAATTATAGAGAAAATGCCACTTGACTAATGATATTAATCTATCTTTATAGGAGGTAAATGAATAAAGAGGTTAGGTATAGGTTACTTCTCATAAATACATAATATGAAAAGTCTTGGGCTGGGTGCGGTGGCTCAAGCCTGTAATTCCAGCACTTTGGGAGGCCGAGACGGGTGGATCACGAGGTCAGGAGATGGAGACCATCCTGGCTAACACGGTGAAACCCCGTCTCTACTAAAAAAATACAAAAAACTAGCCGGGCGAGGTGGCGGTCGCCTGTAGTCCCAGCCACTCGGGAGGCTGAGGCAGGAGAATGGCGTGGACCCGGGAGGCGGAGCTTCCAGTGAGCTGAGGTCCGGCCACTGCACTCCAGCCTGGGCGACAGCGCGAGACTCCGTCTCAAAAAAAAAAAAAAAAAAAGAAAGAAAAAAAAGAAAAGTCTTCAGATTCTATGACAGAGGCATTCATTCAATCAATCAATAACTATCCATATAGTTAACAAGCACTTGTTGACAACTCCGTATAAGAATTACATTATGACATGTCTTTAAGATAAAAATGAGCATAAGACACATCATTTTAGGCTTTGGAAAATAAAACAGCATCAAAAGGAAAAAAAGAACAAGTTATGCACAGTACCTGCTTTCCTGAAGCTTGCTGACTACAAAGCATAGAGTGTGGAAATTAAGTGTTAGGCTTTTCAAAGACAGAGTCCTTCCAACAATGATAGGCTTTGTTACTTGACTTGAAAATTCAAGGGTAGGCAGAGAGAAAGGAGAGGAGCAGTACAAGCAAAAGTGCTGAGATGGGTATGAATTGTTCTTATTCAGGTGACCTGTGAATGTCAAACCAAGAGAATTAGATTTTATCTTGTAAGTATTTGAATAGGGTACAATATGGTGAAAGCAATGTTTTAGAAAAATCATTCTGTTAGCTACATTAGGTCTGTATCAATAACACACCATAACTTTGATGCATACTGTCTTTGAAGAAGCCACATTTTTGTTTCCTGTGAATCTGCCATCAAAATTCATTGACTGAAATAAAACAATTGAGCTGTTAGTAAAGGGAGAAAGTAATCAGGCATCTTGCATCTTAGATTCTCAGATGATATATGCCAACCGATGTTGGAGGTGTGGTGTGAAAAAGGCACAATGACAAGAAAAGCCAGGAGAAAGATGTGTACCGGGGACAGTATTTTTGATTAGAGTCATTTTTTAGGGTATCAGAGACCCAGTCAATGGAGGCATAAATTTTTCTTTTCAGTACAATACATCAATCCTAGATGAATGACTAAAAATTGCATGAGAAGTTGGGCACATCTAACTTATTTCCTAATACAGATCTAAAAAAGGTATTTTCCTACTGCTAAGCAAAATGAGTGTGCAACCAAGTAATGTCATAGGACTATATAATAGTAGTTTTATTTGGGAATGAATAGAGAAGAAAATAGCATCACAACAATACCAAAACAACATGAAACCTATGAAAAAAATCTTCACTTTTCTAAGGACGTAAAGGATAAAAAATGAGTTTTGTAAATAACTTCTTAAATTTAAGAACCAGAAAAAAAGCAGGAGAATGTTACAGTCTCCACCAAAATGAAATACATTCAAGGCCCCTGAATAGGGAGTAGAAACCCAAATGGTAAGAAAAATCTGAGATGAATAGACAACTGATTAAGATGAAAATAGGAAGGAATTTAAGAAAACCAAATGAGTACTAAGATGTGTATTGAAGGCCTTAAAAGTTATAATTGTGTAGAAAATTAAATCAATGATATTGAGACTTAATTCGAGAAGCTCAAGGATTCAGTCTTTAATAATAAATAAATACATATGATATTAGTGGCATGTTAATATGGAAGAAAAAGAATGATATGCAGTACAAGAAAAATGGGAATGTTTTATCAAGATTGTAATCATGAAAAAAAAGCTTTCCTAATTAAAAATTTAAAAGAGCTGGGAAATTTAGAAAAGATAGAAATATAGGAATGTGCATTCAACATCTAACCTCTGAATTTTGCAAAAAGAAACCAACAATAAAAGAAAAAAATTACAACAGAATAAGGTGATGACCCCAAATTTATACTATAAACAAGGAAGTATATTTCCTTAATGTAATACAACTTTAATAAAATTCAAAGAGGGCGCAGGGAGTTAAACTACAATTCCATTACCTCAGAGAATGAGAAAACTTGTGAGGGCATGTAGGTGGAGAATATTTTTAGGGATACAGTTAAATTCCTCTAGCTTGGCAAAGAGCTGAGATGGTGCATGAACCATTTCAGAATGGTACACATAAATAGCTTTGGTTTAAGAAAATTAGGGAAATTCTTGTGTTGCATATTCAATTTTTTCTCTGAAACAAATAAAAAGGTATGTGTTGAAAGCCATAAGGTAATTAAAAGGTTAGAATTTGCTGCATCCATGTCCGTTTAGCAAACTATCACAAGAACAGAAAACCAAACACCGCATGTTCTCACTCATAGGTGGGAACTGAACAATGAGATCACTTGGACTCGGGAAGGGGGACATCACACACCGGAGCCTATCATGGGGAGGGGAGAGGGGGGAGGGATAGCATTGGGAGTTATACCTGATGTAAATGACGAGTTGATGGGTGCTGACGAGTTGATGGGTGCAGCACACCACATGGCACAAGTATACATATGTAACAAACCTGCACGTTATGCACATGTACCCTAGAACTTAAAGTATAATAATAATAAAAAAATAAATTAAAAAAAAAAAGAAAAAAAAAGGTTAGAATTTGGAGAAAAAAATACTTTGAATGAGTCATTGTAAGGAAGGGAAAGTCCAAGATAAGTTTGCTGTCTATGGGTTTATAATGGTTCTAACCTTCATAGTTATCCAATTTTCTCTATTCCTGATAAGCAGCCTGGAGGTAGGCGCTGAGAGTTCAGGAGTTGAATTGAAAATAATCTTGATGGAATATGAAAATAAACGAGAATGGATGGTCAACAGATGGGAGGAATGCAGAGGATTTGAGTGACCTGGATTAAAGGAACAGGTATATCGAAAGTGACTGAATGATAAAATATATGAGTAGAACATTGTAATCACACAATGGAACATCTGAGTTTAAAATTTTAGAAGCAATGCCATTATTGAAGCCTACTAGGTGCACAGTATATCCATTGGGTTTGGAGAGTGTATGGCTAAAATAGTGTAGTGAAGTTGTTTGAAGATGAAGATTTCGAGGAAACCATGCAAAACCCGGCTTGGAGATAAAGATTATAAAACATGGCGGCCGGGCGCGGTGGCTCATGCGTGTAATCCCAGCACTTTGGGAGGCCGAGGTGGGTGGATCACCTGAGGTCAGCAGTTCAAGATCAGCCTGGCCAACATGGCGAAACCCCAACTCTACTGAAAATACAAAAATTAACCGGGCGTGTTGGCACGTGCCTGTAGTCTCAGCTACTTGGGAGGCTGAGGCAGGAGAATCGCTTGAACCTAGGAGGTGGAGGTTGCAGTGAGCCAAGATTGAGCCACTGCACTCCAGCCTAGGTGACAGAGCCAGACTCCGTCTCAAAACAAACAAACAAACAAACAAAATGGCAAAGGCTTCAATAATTGTGGATAAATTATCAGAAGCTGTGTATATGACAGTGAAGTGGCTATTTGTCAGTTAATACAGCCAGCCATATGGCATAAACCTCAAAAGAGCAGAAATTTTATATGTTGGTGGAAAACTATGGATTTGAAAGTGTTAAGATGGAACTGGACAGTACAGCATTGGAGTTAAGAATGTGGAATCTAATGCCAAATTGCATATTATCAAATGGTGGTTCACTCCGTAACTGTGTAACCTTGGAAAATTTACATATATTCCCTGTGCCTCTGTTTCTTCATTTCTAAAATGGGGATAATTTTACTCACGTTACCCTGTTTTGTATTTATGTATTTAATGTAAAGTATACAATATTAGGTTAAAACAGGACTAGCTACATGTAATGCAAAACCTAATTTAAAGAAACATAATTCGATTAGTGTTTGTTATTCTTTATCTTTTCTATAACTTTTATTTTAGGTTCAGAGGTACATGTGATGGTTTGTTATATAGTTAAAGTGCGTGTTGTGGGGTTAGATTGTTTCACCACACAGGTAATAAGCATAGTACCCAACTGGTAGGTTATTTTTTATACATCCATCCTCTGAAACATTTATCCTTTTAGTTACAAACAATCCAATTACACTCTTTAAGTATTTTAAAATGTACAATTAAGTTATTTTTAACTATATTCATTCTGATAGGTAGTTTTTTGACCCTCTGCCTCCTCCCACCCTCTGCCTTCAAGTCAGCCCCAATGTCTTGTTTTTCCCCACTTTGTGTCCATGTTTACTCATTGTTTGGCTCTCACTTATAAGTAAGGACATGCGATATTTGGTTTTCTCTTCCTGCATTAGTTTACTTAGGATAATAGTCTTCAGTTCCATTCATGTGGCTGAAAAGGACATAATCTCGTTCTTTTTATGCCTGTGTAGTATTCCCTGTTGTATATATACTATATTTTCTTTATCCAGTCTATCATTGATGAACATGTAGGTAGATTTCATGTCTCTGCTATTGTGAATACTGCTGCAATGAACATACACATGCACGTGTTTTTATGGGAAAATGACTTATATTCCTTTCGGTACATACTCAGTGATGGGATTACAGAGTCACATAGTAATCCTGTCTTAATTTCTTTGTGAAATTACCACACTGCTTTTCACAATGGCTGAACTAATTTAAATTACTACTGACTGTGTATAGGCATTCCCTTTTCTCCACAACCTTGCCAGCATTTGTAATTTTTGACTTGTAAATAATAGCCATTCTTATTATATGGACTGGTATATCATTATGGTTTTGATTTGCATTTCTCGAATGATCAGTGATTTTGTGCATTTTTTCATATGCTTGTGGGCTGCATGTATGTCTTCTTTTGAAAAGTGTCTGTTAATGTGCTTTGTCCACTTTTTAGTGGGGCTGTTGGGTTTTTAATTATAAATTTGCTTAAGTCCCTGAAAATTTCTGAATATTAGACCTTTGTTGGATGCATAATTTGCAAATGTTTTCTCTCATTCTGTAGGTTGTCTATTTACTCTGTTGATCATTACTTTGACTGTGCAGAAGCTCTTTAGTTTAATTAGTTGACACTTGTCAAGTTTTGTTTTTGTTGCAATTGCTTTTGGCATCTTCATCATAAAATGTTTTCCAGGGCCTGTGTCCACAATGATATTTCCTAGGTTATCTTCTAGGATTGTTATAGTTTTAGGTTTTACATTTAATCTTGAATTCATTTTTGAATATGGTGTAAGAAAGGAGTCCAAGTTCAATCTTCTGTATATGGCTAGCCAGTTATATTAGCATTATTTTTGAGTAGCTAGTCATTTCCCCATTGCTTATTTTTGTAGACTTTGTTGAAGATTAGATGGTTGTAGTTGTCTGGAATTATTTCTGGGACCTCTATTCTTTTCAATTGGTCTATGTGTCTGTTTTTGTACCAATACCATGCTGTTTGAGTTACTGTATCGTTATAGTAAAGTTTGAAGTTGGGTATTGTGATTACTCCAGTTCTGTTCATTTTGCTTAGGATTGTCTTGGCTATTTGGGTTCTTTTTGGTTCCATATACATTAAAAAAAATTTTTTTTTTCTAATTATGTGAAAAATGTCATTGGTAGTTTGATAGGAATATCTTTGAGTCTGTAAATTGCTTTGGGCAGCACGGCTATTTTAACAATATAGATTATTCCTATTCAGGAGCATTGACTGTTTTTCCATTTGTTGGTGTCATCTCGGATTTCTTGGAGCAGTGTTTTTTAGTTCTCATTGGAGAGATCTTTCACCTCCCTGGTTAGCTGTATTCCTAGGTATTTTATTCTTTTGGTGACTATTGTGGATGAGATTGCATTGTTGATTTGGCTCTCAGCTTGGATGTTGTTGATGTATAGGAAAGCTACTGATTTTCGTACATTGATTTTGTATCCTGAAACTTTACTGTAGTTGTTTACCAGTTTGATGAGCTTTTGGACAGAGACTCTGAGTTTTCATACATATATAATCATACTATCTGCAAACAGGGATGGTTTCAATTCCTCCCTTTCTATTTGGATATCTTTTATTTCTTTCCCTTGCCTGATTGCTCTGGCTAGGCCTTCCAGAATTATGTTAAAGAGGAGTTGTCAGAGAGAACATCCTTGTCTTGTTCTGGTTTTCAAGGAAAAGTCTTCCAGGATTTATCCATTCAGTATGATGTTGGTTGTGAGTTTGTCACAGATGAGTCTTATTATTTTGAAGTATATTCCTCCATTGCCTAGTCTGCTGAGAGTTTTTAATGTGAGTAAATGTGGAATTTTATTAAAAGGCCTTTCTGCATCTATTGAGAAAATGATGTGCTTTTTGTTTTTTGTTTGTTCATGTGATGAATCACATTTATTGATTTGGGTATGGTGAACCAACCTCACATCATAGGGATAAAACCTACTTGATTGTGGTGTATTAGCTTTTTTCATATGCTGCTAGTATTTTACATTCAATGTGCTAGTATTTTGTTGAGAATTTTTGCATCTATATTCATCAAGGATATTGGCCTTAAGTTTTCTTTTTTTGTTGTTTCAGCCATGTTTTGGTTTCAGGATGATGTTGGCTTCATAGAATAAGTTAGGGGGGAGTTTCTCCTCCTTAATATTTTGGAGTAGTTTTAATATGAATGGTGTCAACTCTTGTTTATACATCTAGTAGAATTTGGGTGTTAGTTCTTCTGGTCCTGGGCTTCTTTTAGTTGGCAGGTGCTTATTACCAGTTCAATTTCAGAACTCATTATTGGGTTGTTCAGGGATTCAATTTCCTTCTCATTCAGGCTTGAGGAGTTGTTTGTGTACAGGAATTTATCTATTTCTTCTTGGTTTCTAGTTTGTGTGCATAGAGGTGCTCACAGGAGTCTCTTAGAGTTTTTTGTACTTTTCTGGGGACAGTTGTACTGTCCCCTTTGTCACTTCTGATTGTGTTTAATTGGGTCTTCTCATTTTTTTAGTAGTCTAGCCAGCAGTCTATCTATTTTACTAATTTTTTCAAAGAACCAATTCATGGATTCGTTGATCTTTTGTATGATTTTTCACATCTCAATTGCATTCAGTTTAGCTCTGATTTTGGTTATTTTTTTTTCTTCTGGTAGCTTTAGGGTTGATTTACTCTTGTTTCTATAGTTCTTCTAGTTGTGATATTAGGTTGTTAATTTGATATTTTTCTAACTTTTTGATGTGGGTCTATAGCGCTATAAATTTCCTTCTTAAAACTACCTTAGCTGTGTCCCAGAGATGCTGGTATGTTGTATCACTTTTCTCATTAGTCTCAAGGAATTTCTTCATTTTTACCTTAATTTCATTATTTACCCAAAAGTTATTTAGGAGCAGGTTGATTAATTTCTGTCTAATTTTATAATCTTGAGTGATTTTTAGTACTGATTTCTATTTTTGTTGCACTGTGGTCTGAGAGTGTGGTTGGTATATTTTAGATTGAATTTGCTGAGAATTGTTTTATGTCCAATTGTAGGTTGATTTTAGAGTCTGTGTCATGTGGTGATAAAAAGAATGTATATTTTGTTGTTTTGGGGTAGAGAGTTCTGTAGATATCTATCAAGCCCTGTTGATACAGTGCTGACTTCAGATCTTGACTCTTTTTGTTCTTTTCTGCCTCAATAATCTGTCTAATATTGTCAGTGGAGTATTTAAGTCTCCCACTATTACTGTGTGGTTATCAAAGTATCTTCTTAGGTCTCTAAGAACCTGTTTTATGAATCTGAGTGCTCCTGTGTTGGGTGCATATATATTTAGGATAGTTAGGACTTCTTGTTTGATTGAACCTTTTACTACTATATAATGCCTTTCTTTGTATTGTTTGATCTTTGTTGACTTAAAGTCTGTTGTGCCTGAAATTTGGATAGCACCCCTTGCTTTTTCTGTTTTCCATTTGCTTGGTAGGTTTTTCTCTCTCTCTTTATTTTGAGCCTATGAGTGTTATTGCATGTGAGCTGGGTTCCTTGAAGACAGTTGAGTCTTGCTTCTTTATGCAGCTTGCCACTCTGAGCCTTTTAATTGGGACAATCAGTCTGTTTCTATTCAAGGTTGATATTCATATGTGCTGGTTTGATCCTGTCATCATGTTGCTGGCTGGTTAGTATGCAGACTTGTTTGAGTGGTTGTTTTATAGTGTCAATGGTCTGCTTACTTAAGTATGTTTTACTAGTGGTTAGTAACTGTCTTTACTTTCCATATTTAGCATTTCCTTCAGGGCTTCTTGTAAGGTAGGTCTGGTGGTAACAAATTCCCTCAGCATTTGCTTGTCTGAAAAGACCTTATTTCTTGTTCACTTATGAAGTTTAGTTCTGCTGGATATGAAAATCTTGGTTGAAAATTATTTTCTTTAAGAATGCTGAGGCCAGATGTAGTGGCTCATACCTGTAATCCCAGCACTTTGGGAGGCCAAGCCAGACAGATCACCTGAAATCAGGAGTTGGAGACAAGCCTGGCCAACATGGTGAAACCCCATCTCTACTAAAAGTACAAAAACATTTAGCTGGGTCTGGTGGCACATGCCTGTAATCCCAGCTGCTCAGGAGGCAGAGGTTGCAGTGAGCCGAGATTGTGCCACTGCACTCCAGCCTGGGCAGCAGAGCGAGACTCTGTTTCAAAAACAAAAAAGAAAGAAAGACAGAAAAGAATACTGAATATAGGCCCTCAGTCTCTTCTGGCCTGTAGGATTTCTGCTGAATGGTCCACTGTTAGCCTGATGGGATCCCCTTTGTAGTTGATCTGCTCCTTCCATCTACCTTTAACATTTTTTTGTTTCATTTCCACATTGAAGAGTCTGATAATTGTGTGTCTTGGGGAAGGTCTTCTTGTGTAGTATCTCACTGGGGTTATGCATTTCCGGAATTTGAATGTTAGAATCTCTAGTGAGGTTAAGGATATTTTTATGAATGATATCCTGAAGTATATTTTCCAAGTTGCTTGCTTTCTTGCAGTTATTATTTTTATGCTTTTTCCTTTTTTTGGTCTGAGTTAGTTAAGAGAGTCAGTATTAGATGTCTGAGATTTGTTCCTCAGCTGGTTCTATTCTGCTGCTAATACTTAACGATTGCATTGTGAAATTCTTATAGTGTGTTGTTTAGTTCTATCAGAGGAGCTTGGTTCTTTCTCTTAATGAGCATGTTGTCTATCTATCGTCTCCTGTATTGTTTTACTGTAATTCCTAGATTCCTTGGATTGGGTTTTGACTTTGTGCTGAA
The DNA here is from genome assembly GCF_043159975.1 of Macaca nemestrina. Classification (NCBI taxonomy): domain Eukaryota; kingdom Metazoa; phylum Chordata; class Mammalia; order Primates; family Cercopithecidae; genus Macaca; species Macaca nemestrina. The sequence goes on from NC_092145.1 coordinate 55,713,427, forward strand.
CCTCAGAGATTTCATACCTATCCATATTCTAAATTTGATTTATGTTATTTCAGCCATTTCAGCTCACATAAGAATGCTTGCTGGAGAAGTCATACAGTCATTTGGAGGAAAGAAGACATTCTGGCTTTTGAGCTGCCAGAGTTCTTCCGTTGGTGTTTTCTCATCTATGTGGGCTGATGTTCCTTTAACTTTAATGTAATTTGAATACAGTCAGTAGACTTCTTTTCTGAATGTTTTCAGAGGTCTGAGGCTTTGTGTAAGGTCTTTATTTGTAGATGAGTTCTTGTTCTTGGTTTCACAAGGGAGTATACTAGCAAAGTATTTTTTGGTGTTGAAGTTTGGGCTGTTACCCAGTAGATGGCATTTAAGTGTTATGGTCAGTAGGTAGGCTCTTGCTCAGCCACATGACTCCTCTGTATTTCCTCAAGATTGCAACCAGGCGCCCTCTCAGTGGTCTGAAAATGTGGGCTCCTCTCCTGCTCTAGTACTGGCTATAGATCTTGGCTTGGCACTCATAGGCTGCACTCCACAGCTCTGGGCTGAGCTCAGGCGTTATGCTCCCTCCACAGCTTGGGGGCAGCAGAGGAAGGGATCATGGCAGTGGTTGTGGCAAAGGGCCTTTTACTTGTCACTTGGGGCTCCACCCCAGAGAGACGCAGAGCCACTATCAATCAGTGCAATTATCTCAGACTGGGGTGGTTCTGTTGTGTACCCAAGCCACAGGGGCCCTACCTGGTGGTGAGCAGGGAGGGTGAGGATATGATGAGGGAGACAGCCTGGTTTCTTTTCCTTAGGGCAACTGCAGCTTGCTAGAGGTGTGGTTAAAACACTCAGGGTCTTCGCTCCTTCCCCAGTTCAAGGGCAGCAAGGGTAGAACAACCGGAAGAGCAGTGGCAGAGAGACTTTTGGTTGCTTCTGGGAGCTCCACCTCAAAGAAATGTGGATCCACTGCGAACGGGAATGTTCAGCCATAGTATGGGGTACTGCACTCTCTGGCTCAAGTTTGGGGCTCTGGTTGGTGAAGAGCAGGGAGTTGAGGGCTCACAGAGAGGAAAGACTGGGCGCCTCTCTGTATGGTGACTGTGGAGTGCTAGAAGTGTGTGTGAAGTCTCAGCCCTTTGTTTCTTTCCCAGACTGAGGGCAGCAGGGATAGATCCACTGCTGTGGCAGTGGCAGAGGGGCTTTCAGTTGCCTCTGGGAGCCACTGCCAGTGGGTATGCTGAAGTAGGGGTGGGGCAGCTGTTCCAACATTATGAGCCAGGGGCCTTGCTTGGTGAAGATTGGGGGATGAAGAGTTACAGGGAAGAGAGACTGGACTCCTCTCTGTATGGTGGCTGCAGTGTGCTGGAGGTGCCAGCATAATGACCAGGTCCTTTGTTATTTTCCCTAGCCCAAGGACAATTAGGATGGTACCACTGCAGCTGCAATGGCTGAGGGGCTGTGGTTTGTCTCTAAGATTTCCTCCTCAGAGAAACACAAAGCCACCTCCAACTGAAGTGTTCAGGCAGGGGCAGGGGAGTTGAGCTGGAGTCCCAGGTTGGGAGACCCTGCCCAGTGAGGAGAAGCAGGAACAGAAATCTTCATGGAAAACAGTCTGGTCACCTTTCTGTGGAACAGTTACACTGTACCTGGGATCTACACAAGTCCCTAATCACAGCACACCTTCTGGAGTCTCAGGGTAACAGTGGCGAGGGCTGCAGGGCGATAAAAAGTGGTGGCCTGCTGATAAGGTTTGGATCTGTGTTTGCACCCAACTCTCATGTTGAAATGTAGTCTCTAGTGCTGGAGGTGGAACCTGGTGAAAGGTGATTGGATCAGGGGTGTGTTTGGTTGTTGTTGGTTCTTTTGCGACAGGTCCTTACTCTGTGCCCCAGGCTAGAGTACAGTGGCACAATCTCGGCTCACTGCAACCTCCACCTCCTGGGCTCAAACAATCATCCTGCCTCAGCTTCCCAAACAGCTGAAACGACAGGCACATGCCATCATATTCAGGTGTTTTTTTTTTTTCTTGTAAAGATGAGGTTTTGCTATGTTGCCCAGGCTGATCTCAAACTCCTGGGCTCAAATAATTCACTAACCTTGGCCTCCTAAAGTGTTGGGATTTCAAGCATGAGCTACTATGCCCAGCTGATAGACATGGTTTCTATTGGTTGAGCACCATTTCCCTCTTGCTGTTCTTATGACTCTGGGAGTGGTGTTCTCAATCTCCATCTGTTTGTGGGGTCCACCACCTGTCTTTTAAAGTGCCTCTAGTCTTCAGAGTTGCCAGATGGCTCTTTCCTTCCAAACCTCCTGTGCAAAAGGCATTGCAACTAGGCTTAAGCTGTCAAGAAAGAAGAACAAACAGCAAAACTTCATTCCAATTGAATTCTTTTTGTTTCTAAAGAGCTGTCCAGGAAGTCCAAACCATTTTTTTTTTTTTTTTTTTTTTTTTTACATCTCATTGACCAGAACCCTGTTGCATAGGTATCTATCTGCAAGGTGGGCTGGGAAATGCAGTTCTTAGTTGGGAACTTAGTTCTTTGTACATTGAGGTTCAGTTCATAAGGGGGAAAGAGAGAGTGCTATGAAGTAGGTATCATTTGCTGGCACACATCCTTATGCATAATTTTTTTTTTTTGTAAAACAAAAGATGTGTGTAAAGGCACACATCCTTACACATGCATATTTGTGTAAAGATATGTGCCAGCACATATTTGTGGCACACAGTACCCAACACATGAATATTCAGCAAATGTTCTCTGTTAGTACCATTATCCTCAACTCCTGACCCTGAGGTTCATAGTATATGATAAAATGAATACCCTCGCTTTGATAAGGTTATAGGCAAAACTTGCCCTTGGAGAAGAACCTGTTTCAGTTAAGGTAAAGATATAGAAAAAGTAATTCAGTGAATATATTTAAAACAGAGATGACTATCAACTTTACACAGTGTAAAGTTCTGGAAGGGAAGGAAGGATTATGAATTTTGATCAGGAAATGAAATCGTGGAGCAAGAGAGAAGGATATGTGAGAGGATAAATAGCTAGAATGCCTTACATTTAGAGTGTGTACTAGTTTTTTATTGCTGTGTAACAAAATACCACAAACTTAGCAGCTTAAAACCACATATGTCTCTTATCTTAATTTCTGTAGGCCTGAGGTTTTAGAATGGGTGGATTTTCTTCTTAAGGTCTCACCAGGCTAAAACCAAAGTATCAGCTAGGGCTGCGGTTCTTATCTTGACTCAGAGTCCTCTCTCAGGCTCACTATTGGCAGAATTCTGTTCTTTGTGGTACAAGGACTGAGGCTCTGCTTTCTTTCTAGCTGTCAGCAGGGACTACTCTAGGCTTCTACAGCACCCTTATGGTTCCTTGTCATGTGGCCTTCATAAACAGATAGCAAAATGGATGTTTGTTTTATTTCCAGAAGACAAGAGTGCATGCTCTTTTGTCATCAAATGGAGTCTTGCTTTCCCATCACTAGCTGTAGAACACTCCATCTTTAAGGTGCTGATGTTATTAGCTTAGGCCCACTTGGATAATCTCCCTATCTTAAAATCAACTGATTTGTGTCCTTAATAACATCTACAAAATCTCTTCACAATAGTTCTTAGATTAGTGTTTTACTGAACAACAAGGAGAAGGTGTGTGTATGCCAGATGCTGGGAATTTTTAGGGCCATCTTACGATTCTGTCTACCACAGAAGGTGACCAAGAAAAGTAGAATGTGCAGCATAATGTGTTTAGATGGCCACAAAATTGCCAAAAGAGTGGAGTAACTTCTGCTTTGAATTTGGCATGGACATTTAGAATTTTTAGGATTCATCTGTAGTACAGATTGATTTTGTATTTTCTTGGAATGTGAGTTATTTTAACTAAAATATTCCTCCAAACACATTTAGAATCTCTTCACATGCTTTGACCTTTGAAGGCAATAAGTAGTACTCTGCTCTAATATTTGTTAACAACGATTACTACACTTTGAATGTACTTTGTTAAAAAACATTTTAAAAAATAGTTTTTAGTAAAACACAAAAGCAAAATTGCTTAACAATACAGTAACCATTTCACCAAAGCAACATGGTATTACTATAACTACAGACACATAAGTCAATGGAACAGAATAAATAACTCAGAAAGAAATCTACATATTTACCACCAACTGATTTTTGACAAAACTACCACAATCATACATTGAAGAAAAGATACCCTATTCAATAAATGATGCTGAAAAATAGTATATCCATATGCAGAAGAATGAAACTGGACTGCTATCTCTTATTATTTGCAAATGTCAACTCAAGATGGATTAAAAACTTAAATGTAAGGCTTAAAACTATAAAACTAGTAAAAGAAAACATAGGAAAATCACTTTAGGAACTTTGTCAAGGCAAGTATTTTATGGCTAAGAACTGAAAAGCACAGGAAACAAAAAGAAAATTAAAAAATAGAAGTATATTAAACTAAAAAGCTTCTACACAGCCAAGGAAACAATCAATAAATTAAAGAGAAAATCTTTTGAAAGGCAGAACACATTTATGTACTGTTGATCTAACTAGCGAGTAATATCCTGAATATGCAAGAATCTCAAACAACCCAAAAGTGAATAATCTAATAATCCCATTAAAAGTGAAGAAAGTGGATAAATCAAAATTTCTCAAAAATATACAAAAGGCCAACAAGTATTTTGAGAAAATGCTCAACTTGACTAATCAAATACAAATTAAAACCACAGTGAGATATTAACTTACCCCAGTTAGAATGGCTATTACTACATAGACAAAAATTAAGAGACATGGGTGAAGATGCAGAGAAAAGGGGCATTTTACATACTATTACTGGGAATGTAAATTAGTACAGCCACGGTGAAAAACGGTATGCAGATTTCTCAAAAAACTAGAAATAGAACTACCATACTGTACAGCAACCCACTAATGGGTATTTATCTAAAGAAAATAAAATCAGTGTATAAAAGGGATACCTATGCCTACACAATTATTGCCATACTATTTACAATAGTAAGGACATGAAACCTAAGTGTCCATCAACAGATGAATTGATAAATAAAATGTGGTATATACAGACAATAAAGTACTATATGGCCATAAAAAATGAAATTCTGTCATTAGCAGCAACATGGATGTAACTGGAGGTCAGTATGTTAAGTAAAATAAGCCAGATACAGAAAGTTAAATGTTTTATATTATCACTCACAGGAGCTAAAAACTTTGATCTAATGGAAGTAGAGAGTAAAGTGATAAATACCAGAGGCTAGGAAAGGTGTCTGTGTGGTGGTGGGGGGAGTGGGGAAGAGAAGTTAATGGGCAACTTATAGTTAGATGGAAGAAACAAGTTCCAATATTTGATAGCAGAGTAGGGTGCCTATAGTTAACAACAATGTATTGTATATTTCAAAATAGCTAGAAGACTTGAAATGTTCTCAACACATAGAAATGATAAACACTGAAGGTAATAGGTACCCTTAATACCCTGAATTGATCATTACACGTTCTGTGCATGGAGCAAAATATCACATGTACTCCATAAATACATAAAATATAATGTATCAATTAAAAATAGTTGTGTTTTTGGCATTTTATAAATTACATTAAATGATGTTTTATTCAATTAAACAAAGCAAATAATTTCCTATTTGTAATAAGCCTCTTCTTACAATTTTTTAAATCAAATACTTGTAAATGTTCATGTTTACCATGCTTAAATATTTGTATGTACAATTTAGTCTTAATTATGTTAATGCATTTTGATGGTATACATTTTTTAAAGATAAAAATAATTGCCACCCAAATATAAACATTGTTAACATTTTGGTGCATTATCCTAAAATCTTTGTAATGTAATTAACATAATTTAAGTTATAATTTGTGTTTTTTCTTCTTTTTAAATACACTTCTATTTAATGTACTTTTCTTTCTTTTCTGCACTAATAATCAACATTTATAATGTGAATGAATCTAAAAATATCTGTACATAAGGGCATATGTCTTACATAAGTGTGTTATGAAATATGTCATATGACCATAAGTATATTAAACACAAATATAATGCATAGACAGAAATAAAAGTTTAAAAAGAAAGACAAAAGAAACCTAGAGCAAAATTTGGAAGGAAACAATTTGAAATAGTCACAATTGTTGTCTTTGTGGGTGAAGACTGAATGATTTATTTTCTTTCTGCTTTTCTCTATGTTCCAATGTTTTTATAATGAACATGGTGTTAAATTTACATCACAGCAGCATTTCTTTCTTTCTTTTAAGAGAGAGACAATGTTGTTATTTTCCTGAAATATAATAAAATTCTTAAGAATTAAAACTTAAATTTTCTCTGACGGAAAAGTTAAACAACTAACATTTCATATTATTCTACATTTTTAATTGCTCCCTTATTTTGCACATCTCAGGTTTTTAGTTAATGTACATAAATAAGGTAGTTTGGTCAATTGTTCAATGCTTCTTTTATTACTTGTAAATGTTTGTTCTCCTGAAGTTGCTTAGTAACATCAGAGAATGAAAATCCAGACTGCATTATCTTGTCATACATCTACATACATTGCTATTATACTGTGAATTACGTGGACTAATGACTCATGATTGTTTTTCCTCATCAACCAACTGATCCATTTTCTGATCACAAATAAGCTGTTACATGCAGAGCTCAGAATTTTTAATCCATCTGAGACCTTCTGGGTGTCATATGATTGAGTTGCCCAGGCATAGGCAGTGATATCCTGCTAAAGCAGCTCTCTAACAGTGGAAAAGGAACTCTAATCTGTAGCATTTTCTAATATAAATAATTCCACAGTGAAGACAATTTCGTTATGAATGATGTAAAAACCAACTTGCAAAATTTCTGAAAGTTTAAAAATCAGATCTCATGAGCCAGTATGAGCCAGCTCCAAAACACATCTATTGAATTGAGAACTTGGTATCTGCGTAACTCGACAGTGCTCTTGGTGCACTGCTATGAAAAGAAAAGTTTGATTCCATGTTATTTTGAGCATAACCATTTATCTGTTACTGCAGCCCACGCTAAGTTGGAACTACTACAAGTATTATAACAACTAATGAAGATAATACTTAAAGTAGTAGACTAAGACTGCACAACTAGTAATTGTCTGGTTTTACAGCCTCTATTTTTTTCTGTAGATTTGTTAACAAAGTCAAGAAATCAGGATGCACACACTTGCTAGCAACATGAAGAAATAAAACTGGGTTTTTGTTTTGTTTTGTAGACAGCACTAAAATTATGACATTACAAGCAACCTTTAGTAAACTAACATTCTAGACTGTAGTAAACTTATTTGCATTTATATTCTATTTCCAAAATGGTCATAATTGAGATAAAAATGGAAAAAAAATGTATTTTAGGGTACACAATATACATATGGTATATTTTCTTTTTTAAATGTTGAAACATAAATAAATTTGGGAATATGGGTACTTACATGGAAATGAAAATATTGTTTTGTTTTTGAGGTTGCTGCTGTCTGAATCAATGTTGACATTCAGAGAGAAAACATATATATAAGTCTTATTGATAACTGCTACCTGAGAAACAAGAAGAGGTATTTGAGCATAAGGATAAGCCTAATCACATCTGATTGAACTTTCTAATCTTAAGAATAAAAATGAATGAATGATAATTCTGGTTTTACTTGGAAATGAAGAAAGTTGGAAAGAGCACTTCTCCAGATCTTACAGCTCTATAAAGTGCTGGACCAACAGCAAGTTCATAACTTTTCTGGAACCCATCATATTACTGACATCTCAAAATGAGAAAATGACTAGAATCTTGGGAGAGACAGACACTTACTGGGAGAGATGAGACTTGAGCCCTGGATTGTATGGGTAAGATTCAACTGGACATCAATAAGAGGAGTTCAGCCAGGGTTATTGGCAAATTGGTGAAGGTCAGTAAACGGCATATTCTGGTAGAGGGTTAAGTCCCTGGTGGTTGCATGTACATAGGAAGTCTACATCCTTTTTCTTGCTTTTTCTTCTAAGATCCCACTTTGTGATCACAGAGAGCTTGGAAAAGTCTTGAGAAAGTCGCCCTCATGTTCATAAATGAAGGATGGGAACAGTAGATACAGTAGGATGGACAAAAATCTTCATCTGGTCTCCTCTTCCTTATTTACTCCAGCAAACAATAACTTAAATTTGTGGTAGGAGGGACAACAAACACTGTCATATTTAGAGTACTCGTGAAATCTGATTACAGCTGTAGGAAGGGGACATGTCAGTTGGGCATTAAAGTGGGACAGAAATAAATTCTATGTTCAGAGCTATGCAAGAAGAGAATCAGCACTGACAGTGGTCTCCATGGGTTCTAAGGACAAAGTACCAGCCTAAAACTGAGGGATACTCAAAACAACAGAGAACAATGCAAAGGAAAGACTTAAGGCTAAGGGTAGAGCTGACATTGGAAAATAAAATCCACTGCCAAACAAACTCTTATTATAAATGTAGGCTATCACTAAACAATCAAATGGAAATATTATTTAAAGACTTTGATAAAGAATAATTTTATTTCACATCAAGTTAAAAAGCTTCTGAATAACAAAGTAAACAATAAACAATGTGAAGAGATAACCCACAGAATGGAAGAAAACATTTGCACACTACCTATCTGATAAGGGATTAGTAACCAGAATATAAAATGAACTCACACAACTTATTAAAAAGCAAATAATCTTATTTAAAATGTGCAAATATCTTAATAAACATTTCTCAAAAGAAAATATACAAATGGTTGACAGATCTATAAAATGCTCAACATCACTATTCATCAGAGAAAGACTAATTGAAACTACAGTGTAATATTACCTCACCCAAATTAAAATGGGTTTTATTGAAAAGACTGGGAATAACAGATGCTAGGGAGAATGTGGAGTAAAGAGAATCCTCTTACGCTGTTGAGGGGAATGTGAATCAATACGGCCACCATGGAAAACTATATGGAGGTTTCTCAAAAACCTAAAGCTAGAACTACCATGAGATCTAGCAGTTCCACTACTGGCTACATATTCAAAAGAAAGAAAGCCATTTTATAAAAGTGACATCTGCACTCTGATGCTTCTTGCAGCACTATTCACAACAGCTGAGATATGGAAGCAATGTAAGTTTCCATCAGCAGATGAATGGGTAAGGAAAACATGGTACATACACACATTGGAATATTATTCAGTCATAAAAATGGAATAAAATTCTGTCATTTACAACAAAATAGATGGAACTGGTGGACATTATGTTAAGGGAAATAAGCCAGGCACAAAAATAAAAAGGTTGTATAATATGTTCTCACTCATATGGAGGAGCTTAAAGAAACTAAACTCATGAAGCCAGAGGGTGGAATGATGGTTACTAGAGGTTGGGAAGGGTAGCACGGATGGGGGGATAAAGCTGGAATGGTTAATCAGTACAGAAATATAGTAAGATGTAATAAATAAGATCCAATACTTGGTAGCACAATAAGGGCACTATAATTAATAATCTGTTGTATATTTTAAAATAACTAGGAGAGGAATTGGAATGTTCCCAACACAAAGGAATGATAAGGGCTTGAAGTGATGGATACCCTAATTACATACCCAATAAATATGTATAAATACTATGTATCCTTAATAATAAAAATAAAAGTGTAAAAAAATTAATTGAAAAACAATGATTTCTAGAAATACATTAGTAAGCTCAATACAGCTAAGGAAAGAATTAGTGAACTTGAGTATAGGTCTATAGAAGTAATCAACACTGAAACACAGAGGAGAAAATATTTAAAAAATGAAAACCAGATTATCCAATAACTGTGAAACAATAAACAACTGTCTGATATAAGGGCAATTAGGGTCCTAGAAGGAGGGGCGAGAAAGAGGAGAGAGAGAGATAGAGAAAAAGAAACAAAAGAAGCGTTTGAAGAATTATGTAATGGGTGATAGTTTTTGTAAATGACAAACATCAAATCACATATCCAAGAAATTCAGAAAATACCAAGCAGTATAAATAGCAACATACACACACACACACACACACATACACACATCCCTAGACATATCATACTCAAACTGCTTAAAAACTATAGAGACAATTGTTAAAGCAGCCAGACAAAAAAGAAATATCACATATAGGAGCAAACAAACATTACATAGAGGTATAAAGATCAAACAAACAAAAATTTGGGGAATATATCTGCAGTAGATTTACTCTATAAAAAATGTTAATAGAAGTTCTTCAGGCAGAAAAGATACCATACTGAAATTTCATTGTACAAAAAGAAGTAAAGCGAAAAAAATAATGGTAAAATAATATTTTTCTAACTTTAACTGCTCTAAAATATAACTGCCTAAAGCAAAAACAGTAGCAATGTATTATGTTTTTAAATATATATGTGAAAATAGAAGTATAATAATAATAGTATTCAGGTTGGGAAAGAAGATTGGGAAATACAATGTTTTAAGGTTCTTTTATTTTACAGGAAGTGTTAAAATATTATTTGGAGGTAGACTGAATAATTGAAAGTAATCTGCAGTGCAATCATGAATAGAATTTTAAGAGGAGGTATAGTTGATTAATAGAGAGATAAAATGTAATCCTGATAATTATCAGTTAACCTGAGACAGGAAAATAAAAAACAGCAAACACATGGAATATATAGGAAAACCTAAAATGATGAAATTTAACAATCTCAATCACTATAAATGTGAATGCTCTAAGACCATGAGTTAAAAGATGTAAAATGTCAAATTTAATACAATAACCATGACTCAACAATATGCTCTCTACAACAAAGAGAAAGACGCAAAATATTATAAGTTAAATGATAAACAAAGATATTGTAAACACTAACAGAAAGATAAAATAACTGTATTAACATCATATAAGTTAGACTTAACAGGAATAAATATTTGCTGGAATAAAGAGGAACATTATATTATAATAAAGGGACAATTCTCAAAGTAAACGTAATGATCCTGAATGTGTGTCCAGCTAACAGAAGAGCTTCAAAACACATAGGTCAAAGGTTAATTGAACTCAAAGGTGAAACAAGCAAATTCACGAATAGAGTTGACAGTTTAATGCTCCTTCCTCAAAAACTGACAGAAAAGCAGGCAGAAAATCAGTAAGAATACAGATGACTTGAACAGCAACACTATCCACTAACTTTACCTAATAGATATTTAGAAAGCAATCCATGCAACAACGGCAGAATAACATTCTTCTTTAGTGGACAGGAAACAGTCACCAACATAAAGGTAAAAATTATTTTACCTTTAAAAAATTATAAATAAATATTTGATATATTGCATTTTCATTTTAATTCAGTTCAAAATATTTGTTTAACTTTGTCCTTGAAACTTCCATTTTGATAGATGTGTTATTTGGAAGAATATTTTCTTAAATTCAAAATTATTGTCAATTTTCCTGACACCTTCATACTATTGATTTCTCTACAGTTCTGTTATGATACAAAATTATACATTTAAGGACTCACATTTTCTTGAAAAAATGTTTTCTCATCCAGAAAATTTATAACATAAGTGATAAAATTTATAATTTAAGAAAATGAGTCCTTCACGAGTCCTTAAATGTATAATTTTGAATCATAGCACAACTGTACAGAAATAAATACTATAAAGATATCAGGAAAATTTACAATTATTTCTAATTTAAGAAAACATTCTTCCAAATAACACATGTGTCAAAATGGAAGTTTCAAGAGCAAAGTTAAATAAATATGTTGGACTGAATTAAAATGAAAACACAATATATCAAGTTTTCAGAGTACATTTAAAGCAATCCTTAAAGGGAAATTAACAGGATAAAATGCTTAACATTAGAAAAGTAGAAAGACATAAAATCAGATTTCTAAACTTCCATTACAAGAAACTAGGAAAAAAAAGAGTCAATTATATAAAAGGAAAGCAGAAGAAAGAAAATAAGAAAAATAAGCAACAAAATAAACAATGAAATTAAAAACACAAAAACAAAATCAGTGAAGTCAAATGTAGCCCTTTGAAATGATTAATAAAACTCATAAACCTCTAATCAGACTGAGCAAGAAAAAATAAGTAGATACATATTACCAATGTCAGGTATGTAAGAAGAGACTTCACTACTAACCATTAATTTATAAAATATTAAGGGAACACTACTCTCTGACCTTAAATTTGACAACTTGAATTAAATGGATTAATTCCTTGAAAAACAAACTATCAAAATCTCACTCAAGAAGAAATAATATGAATATACATATGAAATTGAATCTGGTATTCAATTCCACAAACAAAAGTCCAGGTCCATGTAGTTTCACTTTCAAATTCTACCAAACAAGTACCAGATAATCTCTTACAGGAAAAGAAAAGGGACTACTTCTCAACTAATTTTAGCAGACAAAGACAATAGAAAAATAGAAAACTACAAATCAATATCTCATATTAAACTAGTCAGAAAATCCTCAGCAACATATTAGTAAATTAAATTCAGCAATATATAACAGGATAAAATATCCAACTAAGTCAGATTAATCTAAAGGATGAGAAGTTGGTTCAACATTTGAAAATTAATACCATTTACTAGGTTAACAAATTGAAGAAAATAATGTGATCATCTCATTAGATGCAGAGAAAGCATAAATTTAATATTCATTAATAATAATTGAAAAAAACTCTCAAAAGCTAGGATAGAAGGGGACTTTATTTTTTTTAACATGATAAGAGGTATCTACCAACTACTCAAAGCCTACAGCTAACTTCATACTTACTATTGAAAGACAGAATATTGTACCCTTATGGCAGGAAATAGGAAAGTTTCTTCTATCTTATTACTCCTATTCAATACATACTGGATATTTTTGCCAGTGAAATAGGCAACAAAAAGTAATAAAGGCACACCAATGGGAAAGGAAGGAGGTAAACTGTATTCACAGATGACATAATTGTCTTCATAGAAAATTCCCAAGAATCAGCAAAGATGTTCCTAGAACTACAGAGTTCAGTCTTTTCAGAATGCAATATCAATACAGAAAATAAATGTTAAATTATATGTACTTGTAATCAACTTTACATAAAAATGCCATTTGCAATAGCATGAAAATTGAAATACTGGGATAGAAATGTAGCAAAATGTGTGCATGATCTGTATGCTGGGAGCCACAAAACACTGATGAAGGAAATCATTAGAAACCAAAATTATTGTGGACCTATTTCAGACGCATGAATGTAAGACTCAATATTATTAATATGTCACTTCTTCATGATATAGTGCTAAATTCAATGCAATAAAAATCAAAATACCAGCATGTTTTCATGCATATCAAAAATCTGATTCTAAAATGTATATGGAAAGGTAAAGAAATTAGAAGAGCCAAAACAATTTTGAAAAGGAGCAGAGTTAGAGGACTTGCATTACCTGATTGCAAGTTTTTCTCCAAAACTACAATAATCAAGAAAATCTGCTATGGGCAAAAGGATAGAAATATGGAAGAGACTAACAGCAGCATAAAGATTTCAGTAGTAGATTCACACAAATATAAACAACTTACTTTTGATGAAAGCAATTGCAAAGATAATTCAATGGAGAATGGTTAATCTTTTCGACAAATAGTACTGGGACCATTACTTGGATGTACATACACAAAATAATGAAGCTAAACACATGCCAGATACTATATTGTACATAAAACACATTCAAAATATATCATAGACATAAATATAAAATATAAACTTACAAACTTTCTAGAAGAAAACATGAGAAAATCTCCATGACCTTCTTTTAGCAAGTAATGTTTAGACATGACAGCAAAACTTCAATTCATTACAAAACAGACAAATTGAATTTCATCAAAATTAAAATTTTTTTCTGGAAAGACACTATTAGAATAATAAAAATCCCAAACACTGACTTGTAAAAATATTTGCAAAACTCATTTCTGAAAAAGAACTTGTATCCAGAATATATGAATAACTCTTATAACTCTTCCAGAAAGGAAACGACCCAATTTGAAAATATTTAAAGAGATGTTTTATCAAGGAAAGTATATAAGTGGCAAATAAATGTAGGAAGATATGTTCAACATCATTAATTACTGAGGAAATGCAAAGTAAAACTGGAATAAGAGAGCACTGAATGTCTGTTGAGACAGATAAAAACTGGTAATACCAAGGGAGGATGGGAATAACTGGAACTCTTCCTTGCTGTAGCAGTAAAAAAAATGGTACAGCCACTTGGAGAAATAGTTCGTCAATCTCTTAGAAAGTTACCAGGAGTCACAGTAACCCCACTCTTAAGTGTTAACCAGGTAAATTGAAAACTATGCTCACACTAAAAACCTGTATGCTAATGTTCACAGCAGTTTCATTAACAATAGTAAAAAACAACAACAACAACAACAACAAAAAAAAAACCAGGAAGCAACTCTTTTCTTAAAAAAACCTGATGAATGAATAAGCAAAACATCATACATACTAATTTGCTGAGTAGTATGTTGTGAAAAGAAATAAACCATGGATTCATTGAACATAAATGAATCCTAAATGCATTTTTCTAAGCAAAAAAAATAAAATAAAACTTAAATGATATGCATTGTTTCATTCTACTTATATGGCATTCTTAAAAAAGGCAAAATATAAGGATATAGAACAGGCCACTGTTTGCGAGATATCAATGGGGAAGAGAAATTGAGTACAAAGAAGCAGTTAATGAGGAATCTTTGAGTGATGAAACTGTTCTGCTTCCTACCGTGGAAGTATGGTTCTATGCATTTGTTAGATTCCATATAATTGTACCTTACAAAGAATAAATTTTGCTAAATGCAATTTTAAACACCTAAATTAGGATATCAGCAGAACTTAAGATAAATGCAGACTATTTCAAATAAATCTAACTATAATAAACATTTATGGCATTACCCTACTGAAGGGAATAAGGAATAAGAAAAATGAACGAAATCACTTTGGAACAACATTTTGCCCTGATACTGTAAGATAAAAGACAAGAAAAACTGCACGCAAACACTCTACTATAGTAGGTAAATTTGTTTCTCATAGGAGTAGGGATGGGCAATTCTCAAACTCCTTACCTGTATCAAAACAAACAAACAAAAAAATACACTAGGGTTTAACAAGTAAGTACATTGATAGGGTTCAACTAAGGTTGAAGAAATAAGTAAGTACATTGAAAATAATGAGAGCCAGGTTTCTCACTGTTAGAGAAGAAAGTTACAAATAAACAAGAAGGCAGATAGAAGAAACTCTGTTGTGCTGAAATTTAAGATGGATATATCAGTATCAAATCATATTTTTAAAATATAAACATAGAAATTAATATAAATATGTTTGCATACTTGGCTTAGTATACACATTAGTTCTGCTTGCTAAGACAGCCTATAACCTGTGAATATCCTAGTGACAATGAGCACACCTAGCATTCAGCTCATAGCTTCCAAATGCCATTCTCCAGTAAAGGAAACCAGCACTCTCTGGAGAACTGTTTATTCACAGGACTGGGGTATGGGAAATACAAGGTAAACACGGGACACCCTGTGGTGCCAGAAAGTAAGAAAGTGTTAGGGAATAAAACAGATGGGGGCATGTCGAAATGACATAGGAGCCTACTCAAAAGATGGCCCAAGGGCAGAACTTGGAACAATCTGATCAACAAAGTAAATAATAACATCAATAAAATTATAACCCAAATAATGAAATATACATTTATGATTCATGCTGATATATTTATTGAATAAATAGGTGATAAATGGAGAAAGTATGAAAACTCATACAGAAGAATATCAATTAATTAAATGTAGAAAGAAAGAAAAAAATAGAAAATCACCAATAGTTCACAGGAGTAATAATTGCTGCATGAAAGATCCACTGATAAATGCTAAAATTAATAGGCAAAAGTTTAGATAGAATAATTTTGGCATACACTCAAATTATCTGCCCCAAAGTATTTATTAATTACACATTGGAAAGCAGAAACTTTTCAGTGGGTAACTTTGGCTGACACTATTTTAACTAAGGTTAACCTTACTAGTAATAAGACATATTGATATAATGTATGATGTACTGAGAAGGGCACAAAACCTCTTTGGTATTTTCCCCATAATGAATGATGTCAGTCTAATCACATGAAAATATCAGGCAAACTCAAATCAAAGGACATTCTACAACATAACTGACTAGTGCTCTTTAAAACGTCAAGATCATGAAAGACAACAGAAGCCTGAAAATCTATCACAGATTGCAGGAGATTAAGAATATATTACCACAGAAAGCAATACAGGATCCTGGATTGGACCCTGCAACAGAAAACAAGAAACAAACAGAAAATTAGGGGAAAAACTGGTGATATCTGAATCCAATCTGACATTTCATTAATAGTATTTTGCAAATTTCTTAATTTTGATAATTGTACTATGAATATGTAAGATGCTAATTTAGAGGGAGTTGGATGAAAAGTATATGGGGACTTTATGTACTATCTTGGCAATTTTTCTGAATGTCTAAAATTATGAGGGAGCTCTATTTTTAATTTTTTGGGGAGCCTCTATAATTTTTTTCCATTATGACTGTAGTAATTTACATTTCCACCAACAGCGTATGAGTTCCCTTGTCTCCTCGTGCTTGCTAGCATTTTTTGTTTTTATTTATTCAGTAACAGTCATTCTAACTGTGATGAGGTAATGTCTTATTATGGTTTGGATTTGTGTCTGACGATTGGTGATGTTGAACATTTTAAAATATACATGTTAGCCATTTTTACATCATTGTTGGAGGAATGTCTATTAGGATCTTTTGCCCGTTTTAAAAATGGGATTATTTGGTTTTCTTCCTATTGAGTTGTTTTGGCTCCTTCTATATTTTGGATATTATCCCCTTGCCAGATGCATAGTTTGCAAATACTTTTTCTCACTCAAGTTTGTCTCTTCACTCTTTTGATTGTTTCATTAGCGGTGTAGAAGCTTTTTAGTTTGATGTAATTCCATTGCACTACTTTTGTTTTTGTTGAATGTGCTTTGGGGTCTTATTTTAAAACTTTCTGCCAAGTTCAATTTGATTAAGTGTCTCTGTTATGCTTTCATCTGATATTCAGAGTTTCAGGTGTCATATGTAAGTCCTTGATCCATTTACAGTTGTTTTTTGTATATGGTGAGACATAAGGGTCTAGTTTCATTCTCATGCATATGGATATCCATTTTCTTCAGCACCATTTTTTTAGTAGAGACTTTGAAAAAATCTCCAGTGTGTATTCTTGTTCCCTTTGTCAAAAATCAGTTTGTTGTAAGTGTGTGGATTTTTTTTCTGGTTTCTATTTTCTCTTCCATTGGTCTATATGTCTGTTTTTATGCCAATATCATGGTGTTTTGGTTACGATAGCTTTATAGTATACATTAAAAATAGGTAATGTGATGCCACCAGCCTTTTTTTTTTTTTTTTTTTTTTTTTTTTTTTTTTTTTTTTTTTGGTGCTCAAGATTGCTTTGGCTATATGGGGTCTTTCACATTTCCATATGAATTTTAGAATTGTGTTCCCTATTTCTGTGGAGAATGTCATTGATATTTTGATAGGGATTGCATTGAATCAATAGCTTGCTTTGGGTAATATAGACATCTTAACAATATTAATTCTTCCAACTCATGAGTATGGAACATTTTTACCATTTATTTGTGTCTTTTTCAATTTCTTTCATCAATGATTTACAGTTTTTTATAGCGATATTTTACCTCCTTTGTTAAGTTTATTTTTAGGTATTTTTTTTGCAGCTATTGGAAATGAAATTGCTTTTTTGATTTGTTTTTCAGATAGTTTGCTCTTGAAACATAAAAATGCTACTGGTTTTTGTATGTTGATTTTGTATCTTTCAACTTTACTAAATATATTTATTAGTTGTAACAGGTTTTGTGGAGCCTTTAGGGTTCTCAATATATGTAATCGTGTCATTTGTAAATAGGGACAATTTGACTTTCTCTTTTCTCATATGATGTCCTTTATATCTTTCTCTTGCTTAGTAGCTCTGGTTGCATGCATACCCAAAGGAAATAAAATCAGTATGTCAGAGAGACATCTGTACTCCCATGTTTATTGGAGCACTATTCACCATAGCTATGATATGGAATTGACCTAAATGCCCATCTACAGATAAATGGATAAAGAAAATGTTATATATATGTGAGATCTATCACAATGGAATACTATTCATCTATAAAACTGAATGAAATTCTGTCATTTGCGGCAACATGGATGAACCCGGAGGACAATATGTGAAGTGAAATAAGTCAGTAACAGAAAGACAAACTCTGTATGGTCTCACTTATGTGTGGAATCTAAAAAGTTTATTTCATAAAAGTAGATAATAGAATAGTTACCAGAGGCTGGAGAAACTCAGACGAGCAGGAATGGGAAGAAGTTGGTCAATGGATGGACACAAAGTTACAGTAAGACAGGAAAAATAAGTTATGGTGTTTGGTGTTTTATTACATAGTTAGGTAACTATAGCAAATAGTAACGTAGTATATATTTCAAGATAGCTAAAACAAAGAGTTTTGAATGTTGTCACCACAAAGAAATGATAAATGTTTAACATGATGAATATGGTAATTACCCCAGTTCGATCATTATACAATGCATATGTGCATTAAAATATTACACTATATTCCGTATGTCCCATTATTATGTAATGTATAAATAAAAATAATTAATTGTAAGAAATGAATTTAAAAAGTAAACATTAACAATCATTTCAATAAAATATGTTAAAACCAATAAAATAAAAAAACACATAGAGTTTATTATTCTGAAGAGCAACCACAGTTACAAATAATATCATAGTCACTTTGGACAAATTTCCATGCTTGAAACCTGTGTTGTAAATCTCAATGCTTAAAGAGTGAAAATGGAAACATTTTCTGAAAGAATAGAAAGTAAAATAGGAATACAGCTTATCTGTATATTGCCTTATAGTTTTCAAACACTAATTACTTGTTCTTGAATTAAATTATCTCTCACAAAAACCTTTTGAGAATGGTATCTGTTTTATTACACAATTAGGGTAATTAAGGTTAACAGAGAGAAAGTTTATTCTATCTTCAGAACTTACTCATCTTATAACTAAAAGTTTGTAATTTTTGACAAACATTTCCTCATTTTTCCTACCTTCACCTTTTGCAACCACCATTATCATCTCTGTTTCTATGATTTTGACTTATTTTTATAAGTATATCACATTTTCACACTGTACACTTTAAATAGAAACAATCTTATTTGTCAATTGTACCTTAAGAAAACTGAAAACAAATGTTTAAAGTTATTGAGATCCCCCAAAAAAGAGAAAGTTCATTTCTCCAAATCGCTTGGCTAATTAGTCACAGAATCAAGACTTTAACACAAACATTCCAACTTTATGTTTTGTGCATGCTACACAAACCAAAAATACCCTGACATCAATTTATTCTGTTATTGGTGCAATTTACTTCATGTATTGAGGAGTAATAGTTATTGGTTAATGTCTCCTTACTCAATACAGTTATTCTGTATGTTCACAAGTTTTAAAAATAACTTTCTTCCAACTAAAGAAATAATTAACATTGATGAAAATCAACTACTAAATGATATCTCTGAAATCATTTTTTGAGAAATAACTTTGAGTTAAATTTTGATAACATTATTTGCAGTGAGTACTTGATATATATTTAATTCATAGTATTTGTGTTCTATATGAAGATTCAAATTTTTATATTGAGCCTTATAGACTTCATCATGGTTGTGTACTGGGCCATAGATCTGTTTATATTTATTCATTAATGCATTGCTAATTAAAAATGTGTTTCATTAAACTTGTAAAAAAAAAAAAAAGACAGGGAGAATGAACATGTTGAAATTAAGGACCCTTAGGCTATAAGACAACTTCAACAGTTGAGCTGTTAAGACTAATGTGGGCAGCAAGAGTGTCAAAAGTATCTATCACTTACTCCAGTGTATAAAATACAAAATAAAGAATACATGTCAGGTATGACAGGTAACATTAAATAGTATTTTCCTAACTCAGACTAGATAATAAGGCTTTAAGTCACTTTGCTTGTGGTTAATTCCTTGGACCTTACTATCATAACTACACACTTTTGATAACCTAGCAGTGTTTTTAATTATACAATTGGGTCAACTTTTCCATTGTTAATGGAAACATGATGATTTCCAATTATTTAGTACTAAGTGCCAAAATTACTAATGATTAGATCATGTTCATTTCTTGAGCCACTATGCTTTAAGAATATGTTAAATATAATATATATTATCTGTTAGCTAGCAATGGGGTTAAATTGTGCAACAGGCAGATTTTCGCTTTGGCATCCTTGTGTATTTTTATGCAATCTGGAGCATTTATCCTTACATTACTTCTATGCTTTTCAGTGCTCTCATGCTGCTTTTGCCTTCACTAATTCCCCAGTAGTAGTGCCCCATTGATGAGTACATATGCCTGGCATGATCCATGCTTCAAAACTGCATACCCACTCTTTTTATATCTGCCATTTGAAGCTCTTATTCTTCAGTTTATGAGAACTAAACTAGGTTCTTGTCTGTAACCCTTACAATTATTATGTTCACAACAGGACAAATTATTGTCCTTTATAATTCTATAAGTAAAGAAAAATTTCTAACCCAAAATTAGGTTTAGGAAAGTAAAAAACATAGTATAAGAATCTGTAATTCAAACATGTTTAAAAGTAGGCTGCTGAAAACTTAAGAATCAATATTTCATAATAGAGGAACTATAAGATCTTGTAAAGATCAGGCCAGAAAAACAAGTGGAGCAAAATTCAAGAGACTTGAAGTATCATCAAAAGATAAGTAGAGAAAACAAAAAAGGAAACAAAAATTAATGTCAATCCAATTCAGAGGTGAAATATACTATAGTGCTTAATTTACATATTAATTTATGTTATTTTATCAAATATATAATGATTACCTAGTATATAAAAGTTTTGTGTGAGATACCAGAGATAAAACTGTGAGTGAAACCAAACACAGTTCCTGTCCTTATAAAATTTACTGTTTGTGGGGAAGAAAGACATTAATCAAATAACTATACATATTTCTATGACATCAAGATGCATGGGTTAAGAGAGAACAAAAGAAAATAATTTTACTTCTTAACAATGTTGAAAAAAGTGTTTTCTGGGGAAGTAATGTTTTACCTGAGATTGTAAAGATGAGTAAAGGCAAACATGAAATCACATGGATGTTAAAGGAGACAACGTGTTAAAAAATGATGGGGGAGCACATAGCTGGTTCAAAAATTGGCAAGTAGGCTAGTGTGTTAGTCTATTCTCATACAACTATAAAAAACTATCTGAGAGTGGGTAATTTATAAAGAAAAGGGGTTTGCTTGACCCACAGTTCTGCATGCTTAACAAAAAGCATGACTGGGAGGCCTCAGGAAACTTATAATCACGGCTGAAGGCTGCGCAAGCAGCAGGGTCCTGGCCTGGCCGCGAAACCATTTTCCCTCATAGGCTTCTGGGCTCGTGATGTGAGGCAGATCTCTGTAATGCCCTGGAGACATTTTCCCCATTGTCTTGGCTATTAACATTTGGCTCCTCATTACTTATGAAATGTTTTTGCAATTGGCTTGAATTTCTCCCCAGAAAATTGTTTTTTCTTTTCTACCACATGGTCAGGCTGTAAATTTTCCAAATTTTATGCTCTGTTTCCCTTTTAAATGTAAGTTCCTATTTTAGACCATCTCTTTGTGAACGCATATGACTGTATGCTATTAGCAGCAGTCAGGTCATATTTTGAATGCCTTGCTGCTTGGAAATTTCTTTCACCAGATATCTTGAATCATCTCTCTCTAGTTCAAAGTTCCACAGATCCCTAGAGCCAGAGCAAAATGCCACCAGTATCTTTGCTAAAGCATAGCAAGAGTGACTTTTACTCCAATTCCCAATAAGTTTTTCATCTCCACCTGAGAACACCTCAGCCTGTACTTCATTGTCCATATCACTATCAGCATTTTGGTCAAAACCATTTCACAAATCTCTAGGAAGTTCCAAACTTTCTCTCATCTTCCTGTCTTTTTCTGAGCCCTCCAAACTGTTCCAACCTCTGCCCATTACCTAGTTCCAAAGTCATTTCCACATTTTCAAGTAACTTTATAGAAATGTCCCATTCCTGGGACCAGTTTTCTGTATTATTCGATTCTCATGTTGCTATAAAGAACTACCCAAGAATGCGTAATTTATAAATAAAATAGGTTTAATTGACTAACAGTTCCATAGGCTTAACAGGAAGCATGACTGAGAGGCCGCAGGAAACTTACAGTCATGGCAGAAGGTGAAGGGGAAGCACACACATCTTCACAATGGTGGAGCAAGAGATTAAGAGAGCAAAGGGGGAAGTGCCACATACTTTTAAGCAACCAGGTCTCATGAGAACTCACTCACTATCATAAGAATAACCAGGGGGAAGTTCGTACCCATGATTCAATCACCTCCCACCAGGCCCCTCCTCTGATGTGTGGGGATTACAATTCAAGATGAGATTTGGGTAGGGACACAGAGCCAAACCATATCAGCTAATACGGCTGCAATAAAGACAGCAAAAAGAACAGTATAGAAATAAAGCCCAATGAAAATTATACCACACAGGACTTCGCATATTGTTAAGAACTTCTGATTTTTTTAAGAGCAATGAGAAGTCACTTAAAGGATTCAAATGGGTAGATGGTATGACCCAAATTGTAGTATGCAAGGGAAAACATAAAACAGAACTCACAGAATGGCAGAGGAAGTAAAAGGTAGTGATAAATACAAAAGACATATTGGCAATAGCAAGAAATTAGACAAGTGGCTGAAGAAGGGTGAAGTCACTACATTGATTCTTAGGATTCTTTGTAGCATACATGGATAGATATCTTCTTTCAGCTGGGCATCTGCGAGTATGCTGGTACTCCTCTGCTCTCAAAGCCTGATGAGAAATGAGACTTCTACTAATTTTTGTCCCTTATGGATTTACCATTGTAAAGTCTGTTTATGCAGGTCTATTGGAAAAGTAACCATCATGACTGACCACAGAAACTTAGACTGAATAATGTAGTCCTTCATTTTATAGACATAAAAGTAAAAAAGCTGCTAAACTTTTGATGAAAACCAACAGCATTGAATGGAAGAACCAATATTTCAGGTAGAAAAAATACTTTTGAAAAAATGAAGAGGAAAACGTCAAGGAACATAAACTAATTTTTATAAGGACAAGTAATATATTTCCTCAATTTCAAAAAATATTCATTCTAAGATATATTTTTAAATCAGTGTTTTAAGGAAAAATATTTACAAATTTGTTTAAAGGTACGTATCAGTTAGCTTGGGCTAAAATAACACATAAACCTTAAGCAACAAAAACTTATTTTCTTGCAGTTCTGGAGGCCCTTTATAGGCCCTGTCTCCAAATACAATCTCATTGAGGGCTGGGGCTTCAAGATATAAGTTTTGGTGTAAACAATTCAGTTCATAGCAAAGTGCATATTAATTTTAGAAATATTGAAAAGACAAGTGAATGTATATATTGAAATCTAGAAGACTCAAGAGGATGGTGTATTCATAAAAAATGACAGGATACTATGAAAAAGGAAGGATTAGAAAAAGTATTTGAAGTAGAAATAATAAAATTTACAAAATAAAGAATTTAACATGTCTGAATAATATATATACACACACACATATATATATAGAACACTTAAAATAAAGTTAAAATACTCTATAAATAACATACAACATTTAAAAAGTGAAAATATAACAAAATATGAGGTATATGGCATAGGAGAATCGGCTCTAAAGTCATCTAATAGGAGTTTCAGAACAAAGAAAGAAAGAAAAGCAAAGGGTGAATGTAATCTAGAGAAGCAATTTTCCAAGGTACTTTTGTTTACTTGCAGGGTCCACTGAGTGCCAATAAAGATGACTAAGAAATATATACGGATACATTTCTTATCTTTCAAATTCTATGATTAAAAAGTAAATTTCACGTGTTTTCAGAGAGAGATAAATATAACAACAAGCAATTAAAAATCAGAATTGCATCAGATTTCTCTTCAGTGTAACTAGCAGGGAGTACAAAAATATTTACCAAATTTAAAAACAAAATGGTCTTGAAACTATATAGTTTGAAGTCTTACATTTTAATCTTAAATCCAACTGGGCACGATGGCTCATGCCTGTAATCCCAGAACTTTGGGAGGCCGAGGCGGGCAGATCACCTGAGGTCAGAAGTTTGAAACCAGCCTGGCCAACATGGTGAAACCCCATCTCTATTAAACACAAAAATTAGCAGGGCATGGTGGTGCGTGCCTGTAATCTCAGCTAGTACTTGGGAGTCTGAGGCAGGAGAATCACTTGAACCCAGGAGGTGGAGGTGGCAATGAGCTGAGATTGAACCACTGCACTCCAGCCTGGGTGACAGAGTGAGACACTGTCTGAAAAAAAAATAATAATCCAACTTGGGTTAATTTTTGTGTATAGTGAAAAGTAGAGATCCAGTTTCACTCTTCTGCATATGTCTAGCCAACTATCCAGTGCTATTTGCTGAACAGCTTGTCCTTTGCCCATTGCTTACTTTTGTTGACTTTGTTGAAGATCAGATAGCTGTAGGTGTACAGCTTTATTTATGGGTTCTCTAACTTGTTTCATTGGTTTATGGGTCTCTTTTGGTAGAGTACCATGCTGTTTTGACTACTCTGGCTTTGAGTTTGGGTAGTGTGATGGCTCCAGCTTTCTTGTTTTTGCATAGCATTGACAGATTGCTTTAGGCAGCATGGCCATTTTAACAATATTGATTTTTCCAATCCATGAGCATGTAATATAATTCCACTTTCTTGGGCATGTCTGATTTCTCTCAGCAATGTTTTATAGTTCTCCTTGTAGAGATATTTAACCTCCTTGGTTAGATGTATCCTTGGGGTGTGTGTGTGTGTGTGTGTGTGTGTGTGTGTGTGTGTGTGTGAGAGAGAGACTCTTGTAAATGGGATTGTGTTTTTGATTTGGCGCTCAGCAAAACTGTTATTGTTGTATACAGATGGTACTGATTTTGTGTGCTGAAAACTTACTGGAGTTGTTTGTCAG
The DNA here is from genome assembly GCF_043159975.1 of Macaca nemestrina. Lineage (NCBI taxonomy): Eukaryota > Metazoa > Chordata > Mammalia > Primates > Cercopithecidae > Macaca > Macaca nemestrina. The sequence goes on from NC_092145.1 coordinate 55,738,536, forward strand.
GTCTAGTAAGCTTTTGGTGAAGTCCTTAGGATGTTCTAGATATACAATCATATCATCAGAGAAAGGAAATATTTTTGCTGCTTCTTTTCCAATTTGGATCCCTTTTATTTCTTTCTCTTGCATTATTGTTCCAGCTAGGATTTCTGGTACTATGTTATACAGGAGTGGTAAAAGTGGGCATTCTTCTTTTATTCCTTTTCTTAATGGAAGTGCTTCCATGCTTGCTTATTCAATATGATGTTAACTGTGGGTTTGTTTAAAATGGCTCTTATTATTTTAAGTTGTGTTCCTTTGATGCCTAGTATTTTTAGGCATTTTATTAAGAAGGGATGTTGGATTTCATTGAAAGCTTTCTCTATGTCAATGAAATGATTGTATGATTTTTGTTTTTATTCTGTTTATGTGGTGAATCTCATTTATTGATTTGCGTATGTTGAACCAACATTGCATCCTAAGTATGAAGCCTACTTGATCATGGTGAATTAACTTTTTGATGTGTTTCTGGATTCAGTTTGCTAATATTTTGTTGATGATTTCTGCATGTATGTTCATCAGGCATATCGGCCTGTAGTTTTCTTTTTGTGTTATATCCTTGACATGTTTTGATATTAAGGTCATGACTTCATAGAATGAGTTAGGTAGGAGTCCCTCCTTCTTGATTTTTGGGAATAGTTTAAGTATGATTGGTACTTGTTATTCTCTGTATGTCTGGTAGAACTCAACTGTGAATTCAATAGGTCCAGGACATCATTTGGTTGGTAGACTTTTTTGTGACTCATTCAATTTCAGAACTTGATAGGGCCCATTCAGTTTTTCCTCATTCAATCTTGAGAGATTATAGGTTTCCAGGAATTTATCCATTTCTTCTAGATATTCTAGTTTGTGTGCATAGAGGTGTTCATAATATTCTCTGAAAATCTTTTGTATTTCCGTGGAATTGGCTGTAATGTCACCTTTATCATGTGTGCTTTCTATTTAGATCTTCTCTCTTCTCTTCTTTTTTAATTTAGCTGGTAGCCTATCAATGTTGTTCATCCTTTCAAAGAACAGACTTTTAGTTTTACTGATCCTTTGTGTGGATTTATGGGTCTCAATTCAGTTCTGCTCTGCTTATAGTTATGTCTTTTCTTCTGCTAACTTTGGTTTTAGTTTGTACTTGTTTTTCTAGTTCCTCTAGGTATAATGTTAAATTGTTGGTTTGTGATATTCCTAACTTGTTGAGGTAGGCATTTAGAGCTATAAACTTTCTGCTTAACACTGCTTTTGCTGCATCTCAGAGATTTTTGTATGTTGTGTTCTTTCTTTTCATTTATTGCAATGAATTTTTTAAATTATTTAATTTTTTTGTCTACCCAAAGTCATTTAGGAGTAAGTTGCTTAATTTCCATGTAATTTTGTCATTATGAAGCATTTTGTTGGTATTGATTTATATTTTTATTCCATGATGGTCCAAGAGTATGGCTGGTACAATTTCATTGTTTTTGAATTTATTAAAACTTGCTTTATGGCAAAGCATATGGTTGATCTTAGCCATGTTCCATGTGCAGATGAGAAGAATGTATATTCTGTGGCTGATGAGTGGAGTATTCTGTACATGTCTATTAGGTCCAATTGGTCAAGTGTCAAATTTAAGTTCAACATACATTTGATAGCGTACTGCCTCAATAATCTAACACTGTGGACCATTGCTGTCCCCTACTATTACTGTGTGGCTGTTTAAGTTTTTTCATAGGTCTAGAAGTACTCATTTTATGAATGTGGGTACTCCAATGTTGGGTGTGTATATATTTAAGATAGTTAAATCTTTTTGTTGAATTGAAACGTTATCATTATGTAGTGCTCTTCTTTCTTTCTTTATTTTTTACTCGTTTGTTTAAAATTCTTTTCATCTGACATAACAGCAGTGCCTGGTCTCTTTTGTGCTCCATTTGCATGATAGATTCTTCCCCTACCCATTATTTTAAGCATATGGGTGTTGTTATATGTGAGATGGCTCTCTTGAAGACAACAGATAGATGGGTCTTGTATTTTTTGTTCAATTTGCCAATTTGTGCTTTTTACATGGAGCATTTAGACTGTTTACATTTAAGGTTGATAGTCATATGTAAGGTTTTGATCTTATTATGAAGTTTTTAGCCAGTTGCTTTATAGTTTTATTGTATAGTTGCTTTATAGGGTCTGTGGACTGTGTATTTAAGTGTGTTTTTGTGGTAGCAGGTAGTGTTCTTTTGTTTGCATATCTAGAAACTTCCTTGATGATCATTGGTAAGGCTAGTCTAGTGGTAACAAATTCCCTTAGTGATTGTGTGTGTAGGAAAGATTTTATTTCTTCTTCACTTACGAAGCTTAATTTGGCAGGATATGAAGTTCCGGGTTGGAATTCTTTTCTTTAACAATGCTCAAAGTAGGCCCCTAATCGCTCTTGGCTTGTAAGGTTTCTTCTGAGAAGTCCACTGTTAGCCTGATGGGTTTGCTTTGTATGTGATTTGACCTTTTCCTCTAGTTGCCTTACTTTTTTTTGTTGTTAGCTTTAATCTTAGACAGTCTGGTTATTACATTTCTTGGTGATGTTTGTTTTGTGTAGCATCTCCAGGTGTTCTCTGAATTTCGTGTATCTGGATCTCCATTTCTCTAGTAAGATTAGAAAAATTTTCTTGACATATTCTCTTAAATACGTTTTCAAATTTGTTTATTTTTCTCGTCATTCAAGAATGCCAATAATGTGTAGGTTTGGTGTCTTTATTTAATCCCATAATTCTTGATGACTTTGTTCTTTTTTAAAATTCATTTTGCTTCATTTTGGTCTAGTTGTTAGTTCAAAAGACATGTCTTTAAACTCTCAAATGCTTTTTTCTTCTTTGTCTAGTCTATTAATAAAGATTTTAATTGTATTTTGCAATTCATTCAGTATTTTCTTATTCCAGGAGTTCTGACCAATTTCTTTCTTTCTTTTCTTTTTTCTTTTTTTTTTTTTTGAGATGAAGTCTCACTCACTCTGTCATCCAGGCTGGAGTACAGTGGTGCAATCTTGGCTCAGTGCAACCTCTGCCTCCAGGGGTTAAAATGACTTTCCCACCTAAGCCTCCTGAGTAATTCATTTCATGCAAAAAGGATTTTTTTTTCTTTCTTTCCCTACTTTATTATTATTATTATTATTATTATTATTATTATTATTATTATGTCATACTCTTTGCCCCCTCCATAAGAGTTGTGGCTGTAGAAAATTTGGGGTAGGTTCTTTTTGTTTTGCTACTATAGCCTTATGCACTTCTCTTGGATGGTTTAATATTGGGCTTTGTGATTGTACCATAAAGCTAGCTGCAGCCAATGTGGACAGGTTTATACATGATCCTTGTTTACTGGAAGAAGGTCTTGTCTGCCACAAGCAAAGGGCTTATCTATAGAATTCACAGTGGTATAAGCTCCCTGCTCAGCTCCATAGGGAGAAACCAAGATGGGTAGGGTCAAAGCAGTCAGTCTTGCCTACAGGTCATTCAGTGGCAGGCACAAGCATCAGTGCCAAGGCAGGGACCTAGTGGGTAGCCCCCTAGTGCCCAGAGGTGTGACTAGGTATGGAGCTGGGGAACCTCTTTGGTTTCAAGTTTTCTGCATAGTGAGGGAAGGGGATACCTAAACTCTTAATCCAGGACAATGGGCTCCAGATCCCGGGGGATCTGCCTGAGTATACAGCAGAAAGTGTCTTACTGCATCACAATCTCTGCACAGGAGGTTTGGGTGTCTCAGGCTGTTTATCCACACAAGAGGGTGATCAGACTGCCTAGAGATCTTCCTGGGTATGGAGTGGAGACAGCCCCATTGAAATGAAATCTATGCATAGTAGGGATAAGAAACTTAGGCTACTGGTCTAGCTGAACAGGTTCTCTGAATGCCTAGGTATCTGCCTGGCATGGGGACAGCCTCCCTTGCACCACTATCTATGCATAGAAAGGGTAGGGGAGCTCAGGCTCCTGATCCAGGAGAGTGGGTGCTCCACATGTCTGGAAATTTGCCTTAGCATAGAGTTGAGAGGGCCCCACTGCATCTGATCTATACACAGGAAAGGTGGGAGGGCTCAGGTTGCTGATCCAGGAGAGTGGACATTCTGAATGCCTGAATATCTGACTAGGCATGGAGCAAAGGGTCGCCCTGGTCTATAATCTTTGCACAGGGAGGCTAGGGCAACTCAGACTGCTGATTTGTGCTAGTGGGTGCTCCGAATATCTGGATATCTTCCAGGATGTGGAACAGAAAGGGCTCCTCAGCACCACAATCTCTGGAGACAGAGCAGGCTATGATGCCCTGCAATGTCAGACACAGACCCATTCCAGGTCACAAAGCTGGCCCTGACTGCAAGTCTTGTTGCCCAGGAGAAGCTGTGGCTGCAGCAGCTCTTCTCCTGCCCCAGACCTGCAACAGGGGAGAGCATAATTCCAGTGCCTATAGCTGGGTGTTTTCCATACTTACCCCCTCAATTCTGGCTCTAAAGGCTCCTGCCCCACTCCAGAGCAGGTGCTCGTATCTCCGATCCAAGACTAAAATGCCTGCATCACCACCACTGCCAAGTCACCAAAGAATAACTAACTTTGTATGCACCCAGATTAAAAAGGACATCCTGCTCTCCCTCCTCAACCCAAGAAAATGCCTGCAGCTTTCCCTGGTGTCTTTTCCTCTCAGCATCTCCAAACCTTTCCCTAGTTTATCTCCAAGTTTTGGGAGTAGCAGAGTTCTCTCTTTTGCCTTGGATTGCTTGGATCTTCATTTAAAAGGTGAGTCACAGAGGGAGACTCTGCCCGCCTCCCATTCTGAGGCTTTGTTCAGTTTTATCAGCTGAATGCCATCATAGGGGCCACTTGCCCACTCTCTCCTCCCTGGGATCTGGGATGTCCTTCACTATTCTGGTGGATTCCTGTTTTCCATCTTGAATTACATCTCACAGAATTTATCTTTATTTATAATTTTGCTATTTCCAAGCGGCTGAGGCACGCTGAAAGCCCCTAATCCACCATTTTGGAAGAAAATATAGTGCACACTGTTTCTTTAAAATCTTCTTGGAAAAGGTCACACCTAAAAGGTATGAAGATTCAAAATAAAGACAAGTATATCTAAAACATACTCAGAAAGAGCAAACAGACACTTTATTTCTATTAGTTCAGGTAAAATCCAAAGAAAAAAATAAACATTAAATTAAATGAAAAATATTTTAGATTTTTAGAAGTTCTGATCAACCAAGAAGACATAGCATACCTAATTATTTATGTATCAAATAACAAAGCATCAACATATTATTAAGAAAATGTAAAGAAATATGTTCAAGAACCTTGGGAGTTCAGAAGCATTTCCAGGGAAAATACAGTGTAGAAGGAGAAAGAAAAGATGATAGATTTTACTATACGAAAATTTATTTATAGCAAAAGACAATATTAAAAATGTGTAAAATTATCAAGTAAAAATCCAGTAAAGTCTAGTAGGGATTTTGGCATTCAAAGTCTCCATAATACATTTAATGAACTTTAAATAAAAACATTTTATAAAATATTACATTCCCGGCAGCAGTAGGCATACTCATGCCCAGATGCTGGTTTCTAAATGCCACTTTCTAAAATGAGGAACCAAATCCTTCCACGAATGGCAGGTAATTTATTTATGAGCCTGGAGAATCTTCTACCATTCAAAAACAGGAAAGTCTTCAAAAACTGAAACTATGAGATATGTCAAAGAGACACAGGAAGCAACCTGAAAGAGTTCCCAATGGTCAAATCTGGAATAATTTTAGCAACAAAATAAATTAGTATTGGAATATAGCCCAAAGCATAAAATAAATATACAGAGCTCCATACTGATACAAATAAATTAGTGAATAAATAAAACATGAGAAAGAGTCATCTTTCTTACAGAATAATTTCAAATAATGTGTGCAGACACTCACCTCCTTAAGAAGATAGAGCCTAAACTTTCTCCCATACTACCATCCCTGCTAAAGGGTGGACAGAAATTAGTCACCTGCTTCCAAAGAATAGATTACAGAAAATGCAAAAATAATAACTTTCCCATGGAGAAATATGACTTAACCTAATGCTCAAGATTAATATCACCGTGAAAATTTATGTGATATCTGGCTACCACTAAATAGGATAGGATGAGAAGGACACTTCACCTGTGTGGTATTCTTCCCCAAAACCCATAACCCCATATAACTAACCTAAATCATGGAGCATTCTACAAAACATTAGTGCTCTTCAAAACTATGAAGGACATGAAAACCAAGGAAAGGTGTAAGAAAACTGTCAGAGATCAAAAATTAAGAAGACATGATGACCAAGTAAAATGTGGTGTACTGGATGGTATATTGGAACAGAAAAAGACATTAGGTAGAAACAAAATAAACTGAATAAAGTATGCACTTTGAATAATTGTAATGTACCAATGTTAACTTCTTAGTTTTGATAAATCATGCATTTGTAAAATGTTAAGAAATGGGAAACTGGGTGAAGGTACAGAAAGTGTCTGTTATATAATTGCAACATTACTATACGTTTAAAAAATTCCAGATTAAAATATTTCAGAAATACCATGTTGCCTAACTCTGTCTGTCTTCTCCCTCCTCCCTCACATTCCCCTCTCTGTCTCACATGCACACAACTTCTGCAGAATAATTCGCCAGTTTGTAATCCCTGACAAAATAAAGATATTCATAAATTTTATGAAAATATCAAACCAGCTGTTTGATTGTTTAATCAAAACACAATTGACTGCCTGAGTCCAGTTTTTAAACTTTTCAACTCACTCCTTAGGTGCAATACAGCACCTGTAAAAGTCTCCATGAATGTACCTCAGAGAATTTATATATCCAAGTTGCGATCAAATAGTCTACAATTTTCTTTAAATCATGAGAGTTTGCAATGTTACTATTGCAGTAAAACTCAAGATGTAAGGCTTACAAAACTAAATGTAATGTTAATTGCTAAATTGGATGGTATCCCATAACTTAACTGTTAGACAGGTATTACTAACTACAGTCACCAGGCTGTACATCATATTTCTAGAATGTATTTATCCTACATAACTGAAACTTTGTATCCTTTGACCAACATCTCTCCACTTTCCCCACCCAGTCCCATCCCTGGTAAACACCATTCTACTCTCTGCTTATATAAATTCAACGTTTTTAGATTCCATGTATAAGTGGACCATGTAGGATTTTTTTTCATATTTGGCTTATTTCAATTAGCATTATGCTCTTCAGATTCATCCATGTTGCTGCAATGGCAGTGTTGTCTTCTATTTTAAGGTTAAATAATATTTAATTATTTCATATGTTGATGAACGCTTAGGTTGGTTTTATAACTTGGATATTATAAATGATGTTGCAATAAACATGAAAGTTCATATGTCTCTTTGAGATATGTATTTTATTTCCCATATATATAATGAGGGACTGCTGGATCATATTAAACTATCTGAAAAGGAAATCAAAATAACAATCTCATTTACAATAGCATCAAGAAGAATAGATTAGAAATAACCAAGGAAGTAAAAATCTGCACACTGAAAGCTATAAAATATTGATTAAAGAAATTGTAGAAAACAATTAAATAGAAAGCTATACCATGTTCATACATTGGAAGAATTAATATCTTTAAAATGTCCATAGTATTTGAAGTGATTTACAGATTCAATAAAATTTATATCAAAATTCCAATGGAATTTTTCACAGTAACAGAATAAAACAATCTAAAAATTAATGTGCAGCCCTAGAAGATTCAGAATAGCCAAAACAATCTTGAGAAAGAAGAACAAATTTGGAAACATCACATTTCCTGATTTCAGTTTATACTAAAAAGCTATAGTAATCAAAATAGTATGGTACTGTAATAAAAAACAGACACATAGACTAATAGAATAGAATAGAGGGTCCAGAAAAAACCTATACATATACTGTCAAGTAATTTTCAACAAGGGTGCCAAGAAAACACTAGAGTCTCTTCAACAAATGATGTTTCGAAAACTGAATACCCACATGAAAAAGAATGAAATTTGACCCTTATCTTATATCACATCCAAAAATCAATTAAAATGGATTAAAAATTAAATGTAAATTCAGAAACCATTAAACTACTAGATGAAAGCGTAGGGAAACTGATACTTGACACTGCTGTTTAGAATTTTTTTTTTAAATATGATAATTAAAACATAGTCAGTAAAAGCAAAAATAAACAAGTGGGACTACATCAAACTTAGAAACCTATGCACAGCAAAGGAAACAATCGACAAAATGAAAAGGCAAGTTACTGATTGGGAGAAAATATTTGTAAACCATATATCTGATAAGGAACTCATACAATTCAACAGTAAATATACATAAATAAGTAAATAAGTATATAAAAATAACCCAATTCAAACATAAACAAAAGTCCCAAAGACATAATTTTTCCAGAGAATACATACAAAGGGTTAACAGATATATTAAAAAGTCCTTAGCTTCCTAATCATTAGGAAAATGCAAATCAAAAACACATGATATATCACCTCACACGATTAGGATAAAAAAGATTAAAGATAACAAGTGTTGGCAAGGATGTGGGGAAAATGGAAGCTTTCTACACAGTTGGCAGGAATGTAAATTGGTGCATCCATTATGTAAAACAGTATGGAGGTTCCTCATAAAATTAAAAATATATCTATCCTGTGACTTTTCCTTTTTCGAACAAAACTGTTACAACTTGGCACTAAAGGAATCAATTATGTAGTTAAGAAGTAGGATTTGATTTTATTACATTGGCCTCTCCGTTAACAATGGCATTGACCGTTTCTCTAAGACTGTTAGTCAGTTCTTTAATTAATGCTAATTGTGTTGGTGCTTTGGGGGACATTTGATACAGTTCACTAGAAGTAGAAGACAGACCACTGATTCATTCACTTAGCTCCTTAGTAGTCTCAGAATGGTAATGACCCACAGCCCCTACTTCCCTGGCTGAGATTTTATTTAGTGACCTTGAAAAACCAAAAGACCATATTTTCATTTAGTAATTCCTACTCAGCTTTTTCAGTGACTTGTATCACGCCTAATTCAAGTTTGCTGAGAATCTCTTCACATAGTTAACCCAGAAGGAATGTGGCTGTAGTTTTTATACATTTTCAAAATAAAGGATCAGATATTAATTCTTTAGTAACTTCCCTTTATAAAACAGAAATGGAATTCTGCCTTATTTTATTAAATCATGTTGAATCATATTACTTTATGTAAATTGAGTCATATCATTCCTTTGTATATAAAAGCAGTATGCCAAACTTTGAGTATATGACCGTTTTGTTAGACAGAGGCAACATTTTCTTTCCATTTTCTGTAATATGCATCCTTATGGAAGGAGGAGTCACAATTATTTGTGTTTCAGTTTTTTTAATAATGACATTATCAGTTTCTAACAATAAAGTCAAGAATTTTATAAAAATCTTTGCTTCATCAAATCAATCATAACAGTGTGTTTAAGTCTCCATAGCTACAACTTCAGAGAATGTGATCCTTGTTTTGAATTCCAGTGACATGCAGAGGAACTCCAGTCTTCATTACTGGCAACTAAAGTCTTTTCAGAAAAAGACTTGGTTTGGTATCCATAACTTCTGACATCCACCCCCAAATAACTCATATTTAGAAAACACAAAATGTTGAGAGTAACCTTGAAATACATTCAGCAATTTGTTGAAATGCTTCTCTGAACAAAGAGCTCAACCAATCTCTTCACCCCATTAAGTTGTGTAACTTCATTCATATTCATCATCTATACAGCATCTGAATCACACGTAGTTCTAATATCCACCCCCAGCTGCTGCTGCAGATCAGAACGTTTTTTCAATTGTGATAATTTTTACTGATTTTTCTGCTTGGATCCTGACATGTTGGTTTCTAAACAGAGAATGAGGGTTTTATGTTTATGTGTGAAGGAAGGACTAGGAAAGATTTTGACTACATATTTTTTTTAACTCTCCACCACAAAAGGTATTTTATATCAGCCTCAACTCTAAGTCTGCTTTTGAAAAAGCATGGCAAAGCTGATTGTATATGGAGCCAGCCAAGAAATGCGGTCAAAGGCCTATGTCCCTGTTGAATAATTCTTCAGTCAATCTAAAGCATAAAGCAATAGGAAATTGTAGGCTGTATACATTCCTAATCTGTGTATGGGCTTGAAACAACAACAGAGGCAAGAAATAACTCCAATAACAAAACACTGACATGTTCCAAAATGCATTGTACTTTATAGCTCAGTAATACTATCCTTTAATTCATTTTTTGCAGGTCTTGTAGCTGGTTTTCTGTGTTCTGTTAAATGTTTGTAGAATTTTGTCTGAATTGAGAAAGATCAAATTTTGATGGAAAAAAGAAAACTCATATTCATATTCCAAAAATTGCCACTATGTGTACAAAAATATGTACACACACACAGACACACACACACACACACACACACACAGAGAGAGAGAGAGAGAGAGGCTTATTAACCACTTGTTAACCCTTTGATGAATATTCAAGATTGCTAACATTACCTGCTTTCTGGCTCAAAATATTTTTCAGTATTAAAGAGCTGAGCTCCATTGAATAAAATTTGGTGTGATTTTTAAGATAATAAAAGGTATTTTCTCTGTACATCTACTCTGCTCCTTCTACTCCTACTTCCACCACTAACTTTGTCATATACTTTCCACAATATTTACATTTCAACAATTAGAGTTAATTTTGAAGGAGTAAAATTACTAATCTATGTTGAATCATTGTCTCTGGACCATCATAGTTAAGATAACAGGTATTTTTAGAAATGGAGCAGCAGAGGTCAAATTCCTGGAGAAACGGTAAAAGAAAAGTTTGGGACATGAGGCTTTATTGAGGTGGTATACATGAACTATGATGATGGAACGCATACATAGTAAGTAGTGGCAATGACAGTTCTGAGCATTCTAGAAGCACCTAGCAATTTCATTGTAAGTAGCACTTTATAGGGGAAAATATTTGTTATTGAAGTGCACAGACCATGAAAGTACTAGGTGGAGTGAAAGAAACAAAAATAAACAAAAGATAAATTCTCTCTCTCTCTCTCTCTCCATATATATATATATATATGGAGATATAAATTCTCTCTATATATATAAATATATATAATCCCAGCATAAACCTTAGATGTGGAAAAATGCTTAACTAGCAATTTTTCCTGTCACAGGAAGAGAACAAATGAATTTCTTGCACTAAAAAAAAGCAATAAGAACTTGGAGAGAGAATAACAAAGAAACGATGTAAAACCGTCTAAGTTCTAAGAAAGTAAGGAAAATAACCCCCTTTAACTTTATATTTCTCCAGGAGAAAAAAAAAAATTGAACCTCTTTCTCTGGTGAAACCTGCAAGCTTCATGGAAAATTATCCTTTCACATCACGTTATAAGAACGGATAGTATGATATCTAACAATTAGAGTACAAAAAAGAGACTCTCAGATTTCCTAAAGCTCTGGAGTGGCTAGAAAGAATACAAACATTTTCCCATGGTCCACAGAAATTTGATGTGAAAATTAGCCAAAGAGTCAAGAAAGCCTGCTAACAGGGGCTCCTGTTATGAACGGTATGAGAATATTCATATACTCTTGAATGGTATGAGAGAAGACTACAGCAGAAGTCAAGAGTGAATAATCCAGCAGGGAGTCAGACAAGGGTACTATTATATACTGTTATATCCAAATAATGTCATCAAGCAAGGGAATGTAGCCTAGTATTAGAATTATTTGCATTTCTGAATACCAAGACAAATCAAGATCAAGAGTGAGATGCTCCATCATAATGACGGCAATGTGGCATTTGTGTAAGCACTCTTGTAAGCTTAGAACATATCACAGGAAGAAGAAATAGGAGCGAGGAATATCATAAATTTGATCACATTTCAATTAAAATGTCTGAGAAAAATTATGAAAGAGACTGAATTCGTCTGGAAGTAACTTGATTATTTTTTCTGCTTCAGACACAATAGAGGCTCGAATGGAAATTAATTTTTATCAAAAAATATGTTGTATATTTATACACCGAAGTTCATGGTATCATGAAATGTGAACATGGTATTAGCATATCAGCTTTCTATTTGAGATTTTATTTTTTCAAAGAATAACATAAAGTAAAAGAAAATAAAAGAAAACAGATAAGGATTTGAAATTCCTGCAATATTGACAGTTTGTTGCCTGAGAGATTGGTGAGTAAAACACATTAGAGAGAAAATGAGCACATCAACTCCTTAGTCTGTGTATGTTTTGCTCAACATTACACATACAGTAAAGGATTATTAAACTTTCAGACTGGAAAAATCTTTCAGACATTTAATATTAAAATGAGGTTGGCCTTGATAGTAACCTAGACTCATTGCTTTATGTAACGTTAGAGTTGAAGGATCATCTTCTCTATTTTATTGATGTGAAAACTGAGATCCAGAGCAAGAAAATTAATTGGCCTCCTTAACCCTGTCATCGATAGTGAAAGAATTTAGCTGAGTTATAGGAAATGTCTAGCCTGGATTATACTCTTGATAAGAACAAACAAAAAGTAAAAATAATATGCCATGGTATTATTACTTTGGGGTATTTTGAGAAGTAAGTGAATATTTTGATATAAATTATTTTCAAAAGGGTTAATTGATATATAAATGTGAAGTATCTTTATTAATGCTGTTAATGAAATCATGACTATGCACCACAGTGCCTAGGATAGAATCTCCCATATGGAGAAAATAATCTTTTTGTCTGAGTTAATGGAACAAGGTGAAAATGAAATTATGTCTTTGACATACGGGAGATGACTATTCTAAACATCGCAGTATGGTTTTGGCTACCCATTGCATTAGCTTAGCTTGTGTGAAATCTACAAACATTATTAGTGGTCATAAAATTACCAGGCCTTTTCAGAACTGACTACAGAATTGGCCTCTGTGACCTTCGTCAGTCCTACAGCCTGCTTTACATAGACGATAGCAACTGTAATAATTTTATTATATCCAAATATGTCAGCCATAAATTTCAAATGACACTTTGCTTTTCATGTTACTCACTTCACAGAACTAAAAGGAAAGCCTGACAATATTTTATTACCACCCTTTGGAACTTTGAAGATGTCAGTCAAATCTTCTATAATTTTTCACTGCCAGCAGCATTCCCATGCTGTGCCAAAAACCATATATTTGCTATGGTCAGAAACATCATTAAAGGCTACTTTTAAAATTTAATTTAGCTGTTACACATGCAACTGATTTGGGTATTTGCTTACTTTTTACTTGCTTTCCTGTGTTTTGTTTTCCAAATAAAATAATCATTTATTATCATGAACCTTGGTATATCTGAGGGGAAACACACCAGACAAACCAACAAAAGCAATACACCTACAGATAACTTTTTCTTTCTAACAAATGGATTTTCTCCAAGTTGTGTCCAGATGTTACTGCCACCCGTTTATTTCACAGGAGCAGCTTGCTGAGAGCTGTATCTGATTTACCCTGGTCCTGGCCCTGCCAAATGGGATCCTAATCCACAGCAAGTGTTAGCAGCAGTTCTCAGGCTCCATCATCACCTCTTGATTTAGATGATATTTCAAGTCTATGGTAATCTAAAATGTGCAACTTTAGGGTTCACTTTATCTATACCTTTTCCCCCCCTAGGGCCCTTATCTATCATGTTGTCAAAACACCTTTGCATCATGCACCTTACATTACCTGTTTTCAGACCCATCTTGAGACCTGTTTAAAGCTTCACTGCTTCTGAGATGCTGATTTACCCTGTAGCATATCCTGGGTCAGACTTACAGTAATATTTCACATGGCAGCTTTCCTCAGTATTAAGGAAGAAATTACAGTTTTTCCAAGAGCCTGCCGCCTTATTAATTCTGAATTCAGAGAAAATATTTATTTTCACTGTGCCGTATTGATTGCATCAGCAACCCATGTTGATCTCAAGTGTCTCATCCTGATATTTAAGTGTCTTTTTAAGAATATATTGTTCCAAAAACAAAACAGGAAAGAAAAAAAACACCACCCTCTTCTCTCTGAGAACTTTAGATTCAGGAATTTTCATGGACACTGTACCAAGAGTTCATCAAGTCATTTGACGTGTATTCTAACCATTCCTTTGTAACTAGATTTACTGGATGATGGTAAGGTAGGAATACATGCTACTTCCCCCTTTACAATGCAAAGCTTGTAGAAAAGAAAATCACACTTGTTAAATTAAAAAAAAAGGCACATGTTGAGTGGACAGTATGTATCTTAACTCTCAAATTTAATTTATTAGCATGTGAAATCAATGTGCTAAGTGTGCTCTTTAATGTTTCCAATAGGAATTAGAGATGATGAAAAAGTACAGAAAAGGAAATGGCTTTGAAATCTGAATCTACCACTTAACCTTGAACAGGGGATTTGACCACTTTTTGCCTTCATTTTCCTTTCTCTCTCATGAGGAAAAGAATTGTAATCTGATTTTTAGATCCCCTCATTGCTTCACGAAACTGCTCTTGCTTAAAACATCAACAAACTCTATAGTCTCAAAACCAAGGAAAAATGATCAATCCTCAACTTGCTTTACCTTCTTGAAATACTCTCTTCATTTGGATTCTGTGACTCCACGCTCACCTAGATTTGGCTTGCTTCTCTGTGTGTCCTTATCAGTATCATTTAGAAGTTTTAACTCCTCAGGATGTCCAGGAAAAATGCTGCATCGTTTCAAAGTATGTTCCAGCATTATTTTGATGTATAATTATGATCGTATTGTTTATGGATAATAATTTTATTTTCTCTACATTGTGGTTACACAAAGATCTCAATCTTTCCCTGAATGATTATCATGGTAGTATTGATTTGAATGAAACTTGGTTTTGCAATTGGAATTGGCTTATAGTTGACATTGTTGACTACATCCCAGAAGCCAGATATGATTTCCTAACTCAGATTTCATAGCACATAGGATATTGACCATTGTCTAATAGTCTAGCAGATCTTTATTTTCATGTAAAACTTAAAACAAATTGGATCCACATTCTCTCCCTGTATCCTCAAGTACATACAGCTCATCCTGATATGGTTTGTTTCTTCTTGGTCAATAAATCAAACTCAGTTCACTAAATAATATGACAATGGTCAAATCTGAATTACTGATGGAGATATTTTTATCTAGGGTTTCTCTATTGAATACTGATATATGATCTCAATCATTTTCAACTTTATTTCCAAAGTATATTCTTAAACTTAGGTCACTCCTTGAAGGTCAGAGAGGTAACATTAAGAGGAATTGGTTCAACAAAGAGGAGAATTGTCATAAGAGGATACAGACCCAGATTTTGAAGCAGCAAACTAACTGCATCCAAATGATTCTACCTTTATTTCCAAGAAGCAAAACATATTGGAGAAATTAATTATTGAGGTCAACATGTTCTAGTATATGACATTACTATGACTTTAATCAGTTTGTAAAAATCATTGAGACTATAAATCCGGTCTTTGCTGTCATGAAGATTTTCAATGACCGAATTGAAAATCACATTTTTAAAGTCTTGATTTTTAAAAAAAAATTTAAAAATATTGTCAAGCAATTATGCAAATTCAATAACAGAATCTTTAGAAGTCTCATGGGGGAATCTGGCACAGCCTATTTTTAAGAGAGTTGTATTTTATTGTAAATGTTGGTTTAGTGTACACAGCCTAACATATGTCACCAAAATGTGTTATATCCCTAGGTAACTCTTGAGTAAAATCTGTTGTGTTTTATGAGAGTCATGACTATTTTACTTTAGATTTTATTTTAACATCTAATTCTGAAATTGAGGTATTTTATGTCCTTGTATGTAATCCAAGATATTGTCTATGTAACATTTTATATTCCAGAAGGCAAGACAACAAATCTGATTTGAGTTATATTTGGTTTCTCATATTGTATACTCATGATTTTTCTTTATTAAAAATATTTCCCCTTTATAGTCTTTCCCGGATATTCTCTTCCATCCTTATTATCTATCTTTCTACTTATCTTCTTAGGTCCATAAGTGTTTTGGGTTTGCTTGCTTTGTTTTGCCATTTGGTTTAAAGACAATTTGACAACTGCTTAAGACTTTGGAGCTAGGTGACTTAGTTGTTAAAGGCTTTGGCATGTGGTCAGACAAAAAAAAAAAAAATCCTGGTCTGCTACTTACCAGCTATGTTGTCTGAAACAAATTATTTAAAATTACTGAACACCAGTTACCACATCTGTAAAGCAGATATTACAATATTCATTTTATAATTATGTGGTCTCAAATGAGTTAATTTTGTGTTTACTACTTAACAGGTTGCATGGCACATAACAAGCACTTGATATATAGTAGCTTTTATTATTATTAATTGTTCGTATTCAAACAAACATTGAGGATGAAATCGAGAATTTACTGTCATGAAAGTTATATCTTAAGTCATTGAAATTTAATGCAGTAAATACTTATTGTGCTATACTAGGCAGTAGAGATGCAGAGATTACCAAGTAAATACCACTTTCAAAGAGTCCACATGGTTAATATATCTACTAACAATTTAAATATATTAACTACTCTTCTGCTCAGTTCTTCTCCAAAGTAACATTTATTAAAGCCCTAGACTTTTAAAAATATAATACAAATCACATTTATTCTTTTCTAAGGATTTTACTCTTTTATACACAGGTACATGCTCTATAAATATTTAACTGATACCAAAGAATGGCACCAAAAATAAGTGTTCTATCATTAGTCTTTTTCAATTCCGTTCAAGACGATTTGTTACCAACTGAGATACATCCTAATTAGACACATTTGTATCACATGTATGTATTCATTCACAAATCTGTCTTCAGCTGTACATTTCTTGTCCTGACATTTATTCAAGTATCATTTTATATCCTATAGGAATTGCTAACACTTTCCTCCACACAGGCCAAGTGTACTGAAAAGCTCTACACTTTAAGAGGACCTGGAAAATATGGTAACGTTTCAACTGTGGGGAAGCTTGTGTATTGAATCTTACGTGTTAATTTATATATAACCCTTCAATAACTGTCAGTAAGGTTTTTCTGTTAGAAAAATTTTAAGGTTCAAAAAAAATCTACACACAGTGTATTAAGAAAAAAAATATTAAAATAAAAATGTGGATTGTTTGACAACTGAAAAGTCTGGGGGGCAGAACTGACTTCAGGAACAGCTGTATTTGGGGTTAAATGATGTCATCAGGACTCAGTTAAGCTCTGTGATTGACTCTTCTTTGATTTTACCGGCTACAAACTCAAGCTGTATAAAGTCAGAAGGTAGCAGCAGCTCTCTACTATCTCTACGCCATCTCAAGTTTCTGTCCAGGCAAAAAGGATAACAGCTTCAGCCGGGCATGGTGGCTCACGCCTGTAATCCCAGCACTTTGGGAGGCCGAGGCGGGTGGATCACTTGAGGCCAGGAGTTCGAGACCAACTTGGGCAACTTGGTGAAACCGCGTCTCTACTAAAAATACAAAAATTAACCGGGCATGGTGGCGGACGCTTGTAATCTGTAATCCCAGCTGCTTGAGAGGCTCAGGCATGAGAACTGCTTGAACCTGGGAGGAGGTGGAGGTTGCAGTGAGCCAAGATTGTGCCACTGCACTCCAGCTTGGGCAACAGAGCAAGAGTCTGTCTCAAAAAAAGAAAAGAAAAAACAGCCTCTATACCAGAGATATCATCAAAAATTTTGATTGCTTATTATTGGCTACAGTAGGTCAAATACCCATTTTTAAAACAAACGCCAAGAACAAAGATATGGCTTAGGCTAATCAGGATCTAAACCAAGTGGTTCTAGGTAGTCTCAGTTCTACACAGATCACATGAAATTATGAAGAAGAGCATATTCCTCAAAGAAAATATTAGGTGCTTGTTTTAATGGAAGAAGGATGTTGGGCAAAAACGGTAGTTATCTATTGCATAAGATAAGATACTTTATGATACTGAAATATTTTTAAAATATGCCTTCAAACACCTAATGGTCACACAGCTAGAAAATTTTCTTTGTTACACTACAGAAAACTGATCAACCGTTTGATTTTATTTGGTCAATATGATTTTGTCAGTTATCACAAGATGTCACAGATTATGGTCTTCCTTAACTTTTTTGGCATTATACACTTTGTAGCTGTGCTTCATACTCTCTGTTAGAAAAGGTTTACTTTCCTATCAAGTTATAAATACCTCATGAGTTCAAAGTTAGTATCCTAAGAGTGAAATAAATGTTGTCAATATTATTTATTTTCCAAGTATTACTCAGAGCTAGAAAATTTAAATGACCAAAGTGCCTTACTTCAACTTTCATCTCACATACCATATATTTGATGAAAGTGGTAAACTGTCAGAAAATTTTTTATATCAGAAGCATGATAAATGAATAAAGACAAAAAGACAAGAGGAGACAAAATTGAAACAATAAAAGGGTGATTACTGAGTTTTTTAAAAAATGGGCACTATTACCTGTAACTCGAAATCTAGAACAGGTGGTGTCGCAGAATCAGTTTGTACTTTGATATCTTTCAAATCTCACTCTTTCATGAAGCTATTGATTTTATTTTGGGCTAAAAAAACATTCATTTTTAAAAAAGCTTTTGAAAATAAAGTTGAGTTTTTCAAAAGCTATGTTTCATTCTATAAATGTACTTTCCTTTAAAAGGCATTCAACCATTTGTAACTTCTTGTAAAACTGAACTATGGTCAGTGCTTTAGTAACTGTAGAAAGAAAAGATCTGGTACATATAGCAAATTCAAAATGTCCCAAATTGTGCTACATGGAAAACCCATGAAAAGTCATAATACTGATTAATAAAAGTCTAATGAACATAAAAAGTGATATATAGTTAATGAAATGTGAAAATGTGTCAAAGGCAATATCTTTATGGGTAATATACTTTTATTTTCATTTTCTACTTCTCTTGCATTTCATGGCTCAGGTTAAGCCAGAGACAAAAAGTAATAGATGTGATTATTTACAATATAGTATCCACCCTATACCTAAGAATAAGGAAATGGATATGTATAAGTTTATCAAATTTGTGCATTGAGTTTTCATTATTAGTTTAAGAAACCTCACAAGTTCCACAACTGACTACTACCATTTTCATTTTCTTTTCTGGAAAGATGCTGTCACAAGAAAGAGGATGAATAAGAGAGAGAGGATATTTAAGACAAACCTGCTTTTTTACTTTTATCCAGAAGACAAAGACCTATTCTACAACACTCACATCTATCCCTCCCTTCATCAACACTATCTAGTGCTATTTTCTGCTGTTTTCTGTTTGCATCCTCATTTTCATCTCCTTTCTCCTATTTACTTATAAATTCATATTTATGTCTAGGACATATGTCCTGTAATCTACCCAGCATTTAGCCTCTTTTATCTTATAGGTTCTTTTCTGTTCCATTTTATTTGTAATTGTATATCAAATATTTATTTATTCATACCCAACCCTACAGCTCCATAATTATCTTAGTATCCCAAGAAATAAAATATCCAAAGGAAAAGAAATTTGGTAAACCCAACTGAACAGTGGCTAAAAGTCCAAAATAAGATGTTTGATAGTCAATAAGTTAAACATTTTATTTTTAAACTTTTTATAAACTTCTATAATTTCAATATTTTCACAAATTAAAAATTTTAGAACCTATAGCTTGAGTACCAAAATGTAGAAATGTTCATTACCAAAGACTTAGTACTTGATGCTGTGTAAATTAATATGTTTTCTAGAGAATAACTACAGAAGATAAGATCAACATACCTGTGGTCAATAGCCTGTAAAGAGCAAATGATAAAAGTGAATTATAAAGGAATTAGACATGTGGCAATATGATATACTACATGTTTTGCAAAATACTTCCTTTTACCAAACAACTAAAATACTGATAAAACATATTTTTAAAGTTAAATATAGAAATATCAGGAACGTAAGGAGCATTATTAGTGGGGAAAAATAACAAGAAATAACAAATAATAAGAAATAACAAAACATAACATGATGCAAAAGGTACACTGAGATCCATAACTGTTTTGGTATCATGTATCAATCCTTGGTTTTAATGGGTCAGAAGTAGAGGAGAAGAGACAGAGCCTAGGGCCCAAGTGGGGTGGGAAGTTGAACTGAGGGCTCCACAGGAAGCAGTTGTATCTAAAAAGCCACACACTTATAGTTTGATTTAATAAGAAAAAATAAATTTCCAACTGAGGAAAATAGTCTGAACCACCTGCTTATCTTAAACTTAGCTCTTTGTGGAAAGGGGAACAAAATCTCCCGAGGGTTCTCAAACACAAGCTAGCATTTATGTGAGTTTGATAATTGAATCTAACTATGCATTTGTGGTCTGCCAAAATGAAAGCTGAGAGGCAACAGTGATATCAGAAAATGGTGGACTAGAAAGCTCCTGGCCCTTCTTCCTCCACAAGCACGTTTAAAAAGAGAGACAGATTAGATAAAATAGTCTTATGCTAAACCTCTGGGAAGTTAAACATTTACAGCAAACCAGCAAATGCCCAAATAAGAAAAAGCTACATTCAAAATGGTAGAAAAGTTTATGGCATTTTCACTCACCCATACCCCACACCCTCCATAGCATGAAGCAGTCTTGTTCAATAGGAAGCTAAATCTCAGTTCCAAATTAACTCCATCAAGCAGAAGGGAGCAGAATAGACTTTATTTATGAGGGATGTCTGATGGACTAGTTTCTAGTCTGTTAACTCAGATCTCAGATACAGAGAAGCAGCAAGCAATACTCATAAAACTGCATAAAGCATAAGCCCTTCAAATTTCTGGGGCAAGAGATTGCAGGTGGAGATCTACAGTAAACTTGCTAAGGAATCCAAAAAAAGCTAGAATTAGACTCCTTGGAAAATTAAAACATTATAAAGCAACCATATCTGCAGGTGAAATAAAAAAGAAAAAGACATACACAGGCGTAGGCAAAATACATGCTCAGGAAAGTTCTGAGAAGACTTAAACTTTCACACCTGACTAATGCCAAGGATCATACTACAACCAGTTAATTCGTGAAGCACAGAACAAGTCTTCAAAAACTGAGAAAGGAAGCTGGTTTTTTTTTTTTTATGTCCAATTGTTAAGAACAACAATGACAAAAAGAAAATTAAAGGGCATACAAAGAAATAGTAAACAGTGTCCAACTCAAAGGAAGAAAATAAGTTGTCAGAAATATTATCTGAAAAAGTACCGGTATCAAACTTACGACAATTTAAAGCACATATCTAAAATATGCACAAAGAACTATATAAAGCCATGGAGAGAGACAAAAAGTTAAAGGAAATAAAGAAAATGATAAATGAACAAAATAATAATGTAAACCAAGAGATGGAAATTATTTATTAAAGGGTGTTGGATGAAACTTCTGGAGCTGAATAAATAGCATAACAGAATTTTAAAAATATTAGAGGTGTTCAACAACAGATTCAAATGGGCAGAAGAAAGAATTAACAAACTTGAAGACAGGTCAAATGAAATTATTGAGCCTAAGGAACAAAAAAAAAATAAAATAAAGAAAAGGTATCAGAGCTTAAGGGACTGAAACGCTATCAAGTTGATCATGGGAAATCCAGAGAAGAAGAAATTAGAGAAAGATGACACAGAAATTGATTTTTAAAAATAAAGGCTGAAAATGTCAAAATTTGGTGAAAAACATGAGTATACAAACACAAGAAGCTCAAAAACAACCAGTAGGATAACCCCAAAGGATGCACACTCAGACACATAATAATCAAACTGTCAAAAGCTAAAGACAAGAAAGAATCTTGAAAACAGCGAGAGAAAAACAACTTGTCACTTACGAGAGATCCTCAATAAGATTAATGGTGGTTTTTCCCAGAAGAAACCATGGAGGCAAGAAGGCAATTAATGTACTTAAAAAACAAACAAACAAACAAACAAACAAAAAACTATCGTCAGAGATTTCTGTATCTGACAAAACTGTTTCTCAAAAATGAGGAAAGTACAAAGACATTCATAGATAAACAAAAGCTTACGAAGTTTATTACCACTAGACCTACCCTAAAGAAATGTTACAGGGAGTCCATCAAGATGAAATAAAAAGAAATGAGACAACTCAAAGGCATATGAAAATATAAAGATCTTTGGTAAATGTTAATACATGAACAAATGTAAACCCCAGTATTATTTGTAATTTTGCTTTGCAACTTGACTTTTTTCCATATTATTTAAAATATAAATTCATAAAATAATCATAAATATATGTTAATGGAGATACAATATATAAAAATGTTTTGGCGACATCAATAAGATAAAGTGAGGAGAATACATCTGGAGAGAAATAACATTTTAGTATGCAATTGAGTTTAAATTTGTATCAACTTAAAATAGATTTTTTATAACTTTAGGTTGTTATATGTAATCCCTATCATAACCACAAAGAAAATGTCTATAGAATATAAACACAAAAATGTGAAGGGAATCAAAACATGTTACAACAAAAAATCCACTAAACACAACGGAAGGCTATGCCAGAGAAAGAAATATTGAAAAATAAAAATACAAGGCATACAGAAAACAAATTAAAAAGTAAGTTCTTTATAATCAGTAATTACTTAAAATGTAAATTAATTAAACTCATAAAATGAGAGGCAAAGATTGGCGAAATAAATTTTAAAAATCTGATTCAAGTAGGTGCTATCCACAGAAGACTAAGTTTAGAATAACTGTACATATGCACCTTGTTCGCTAATGGAAAAAATTAATATTGTAAAGATATCAGTTCTACCCAAATCAGTTCACAGATTTACTACTATTAGAATAAATTCCCAAAGGTACAGATTTAAAAAATTGGCAAGATGATTCCAATGTATATGGTCATACAAATAGCCAAAATAATAAATTCCTATAAAGAAAATATGCATGTTTTGCCCTACTAGTAATTAAAACTTATTATAAAACTAAAATAATTAAGACTACGTTACGTAGGGAAAATAAATAGGCTAACGGCATTCTATTTCTACCAACGTTTGTGATAAAAGTTTCCTAGATTGAAGCCAGAAATGGTGGCATGTGCATGTAGTTCCAGCTACTCAGAAAGCCAAGGAGGAAGGATTGCTTGAGTCTGGGTGTTCAATATGAAACAGGGCAACATAGCAAGACCCTATCTCAAAAAATAAATCCTTAAATTTGTAGAAGAAAAAATGTTTAGTCCATAATCGTAATCCTAGAAAAAAAAATGACTACTGCTTATGGTCTGAGAAAACCATCTACAATATTTTCTTTTCCTCCTTCGTATAAATTTATGGGATACAGGTATAACATTGTTACATAGATATATTGATTGGCAGTAAAGTCAGGGCTTTTAGAGTTATTCATTACCTGAATAATGTATATTGTGACCGTTCTTATTATGCACACCCCTGGAAGCCCCGCTTCCAAATTTTCATTGTCTATCATTTCACACTCTATGTCCATGTTACAAATTATTTAGCTCTCACTTATAAATGAGAAGATGCACTGTTTTTCTTTCTGTTTCTGAGTTGTTTCACTTAAAACAATGGCCTCCAGTTCCAACCATGCTGCTGCAAAAAAACATGATTGCATTGTTTTTTATGGTTGAGTAATATTCCATTGTGCATATACACCATGCTTTCTTTATTCAGTTATTTATTGATGGACACATGCATTGATTCCATATGCTTGCCGTCATGAATAGTGCTGTGATAAACATATGAGTGCCGGTATTGTTTTGGTATATGGTATTTTTTCTTTGGGTAGATACCAGATAGTGAGACTGCTAGATCAAATGTAATCAACTGGAAATTTAATCTTTCAGTAGCTGAAACTCTAAGCTATTTGTGTGGCTATATGGCCTAGAAATCTATCACTTTTTTGCCCAAAGATGTTTTATTTGTATTTTAATTATTATTTTTAAATTAATAAAATGTATTTTCTAAAGTAGTTTTAGGTTCACAGCAAAACTGAGCAGAAAATACAGAGAGTTTTCCTAAATCCTGTCTCCCCACATACAACCTCCCCCACTATCTACATCTTGCACCACAGTGTTATATATGTTACAGCTGATGAACCCACACTGACACGTTGTCATCACTTAATGGTCATAGTTTACATTATAATTCACTCCTGTTATAAACTCTGTGGGTTGTGACAAATGTATAATGACATGTATCCACCATTGTAGTATCATACAGAATAGTTTCAGTGCCCTAAAAATCCTCTGTACTCCATATATTTATCCCTTATTTCCTCTTAACCCCTGGAAACTACTGGTCTTTTTTGCTGCCTTCATAGTTTTGCTTTTTCCAGAATGCTGTACAGTTGGATTCATATATTAATGGTATGCAGCCTTTGAAAATGGCCTACTTTCACATATTAGTATGCATTTGTTTCCTCTATGTCTTTTCATGGCTTTGCTACCAGATAAGGGTCCTGATCCAGACCCCAAGAGAGGGTTCTTGGATCTTGCACAAGAAAGAATTCGAGGTGAATCCATAAAGTGAAAACCAGTTTATTAAGAAAGTAAAGGAATAAAAGGATGGCTACTCCATAGACAAAGCAGCCTCAAAGGCTGTTGGTTAGCTATTTTTACAGTTATTTCTTGATTAAATGCTAAACAAGGGGTGGATTATTCATGAGTTTTCTGGGAAAGGATTGAGAAATTCCCAGAACTAAGGGTTTTTACCCTTTTTTTAGAACATATAGGGTAACTTCCTGACATTGTCATGGCATTTGTAAACTGTCATGGTGCTGGTGTGTGTGTGTCTTTTAGCATGCTAATGCATTATAATTCGCATATAATGAGCAGTGAGGAGGACCAGAGGTCACTTTCATTGCCACCTTCGTTTTGGTGGGATTTTGCCAGCTTCTTTACTACATGCTGTTTTATCAGCAAGGTCTTTGTGACCTGTATCTTGTGACTAAGAATGCCTTAACCTCTTGAAAATGCAGCCCAGTAGATTTCAGCCTTATTTTACCCAGCCCCTATTCAAGATAGAGTCGCTCTTGTTCAAACTCCTCTGACAACTTGGTAATTAATTTATTTTTAGAGCTGAATAATATTTTCTCCACTCCCCTATTGAAGAACATCTTCGCTATTTCCGAGTTTTGGCAGTTATAAATTTAAGCTTCTATAAACATCCATGTGCAAGTTTTTGTATGAATATAATTTTTCAATTCATTAAAGTTCAAGAAGCACAATTATTGTATCATATAGTAAAAGTGTGTTTAGTTTTATAAGAAACTGACAAGCTGTCTTCCAAAATGGCTTTACTTCTTTGCATTCCCACCAACAATGAATTAGAGGTCTTGTTGTTCCACATCCTTTCCAGTATTTGGTGTTATCAGTATTTTGGATTTTTGCCATCCTAATAGCTGTTCAGTGCTATTGAATTGTTTTACTAACTTGTGATTCCCTAGTCACATATTATACTGAGAACCTTTTCAGATGCTTATTCTGTGGTCCGAATGGTGATGTTCCACCAACATTCATATGTTATAACTGAATCCCCAATGCTATAGTATTAAGAAGTGGGGCCTTTCGGGAAGTGAGTGTCATGAGGGCTCCATTTATATTAATGGGTTTAATGACCTTATAAAGAGGTTGAAGGGAGCATGCTTGCCCCTTCTGCCATGCGAGGGCACAGCATTCATCCCTTTTGCTATGTAAAGACACACAGAAAGTGTCATTGTGTCATCTATGAGGAATGAGCTCTTAGCAGACACTAAATCTGCCAGTGCCTTGATCTTAGACATCCCAGCCTTCCAAACTGTGAGCAATAAAATTCTGTTCATCAATTACTCAGTCTAAGGTGCTTTTTGTGATAGTAATAGGAACAGGATAACACAGCTTACTTGCCATCTGTATGTCTTCTTTGGTGAGGTGCCTGTATAGGTCTTTTACCCATTAAAAAAATCAGGTTGTTAATTTTCTTATCTTTTAGCTTCAAAAGTGATTTGTTGGGAATTAGAGAAGACAGGCCACAGAATGGGAGAAAATATTTGCAAAAGACATGTCTGATAAAGTACTGTTATTCAAAATGTATTAACATCTCAAGGACTTTAAAAATATGTATGACCTTAGTAGTGCTTAGAATTGCTACATTGACAACCTTGCGTGGAAAAGAATCTATGTTACTTTCAAACTAGTAGATCTTCAATGGGAAACAACCATATGAGCTCTCTTACTTCAGGATTTTATTGTGTTTATGATTAATTCTGTTCTTGGATTTTCACTTGAGTTTTGCACTGAAGGGACCAATTACCTTCTTTTAATTTTTTTTTTTTTCAATGATTACCTCAACTTCAGGAGCATGACTGAAGCCCCGGTATTTCTTTTTGCAAAGAGATAACTGACAATGGGAACTGTAGACTTGAATCACACCACATCTCCAAATAATTCCAAGCTTAATAACAACCTCAAGAGTTCTTCAGAGCCTACTGAAGTATTTGTATGTAAAATTAGTCAGAAATTCCTTTGGAAATAAAATGTATTTTTTGGAAACTATGAGAATCATATTATATAAATAAGAACATTTAAAAATAATTGCATATGCCATCATGATGGGACATGTCATGTAGAAGTCATGCATGGCATACCATGAGTAGGACAATGGAATTGAATTTCTGCATCCCAAACTTTACTGTCTCTACGTACAAATAACTACTACTGCTGTTCAAAAATGCTTTGAGCAAAAGCTCTAACATTCCAAATGATCCTGCAAATCCCATTTCTATATGCTTTTTAAGTTGCTTAGTTCTGAATCAGCAGTCTAAAAGTGTGTTTAAACACTGCAGGTAATCATTTCCCATGGAACAAATAGGAAGGAAATCAGGTTATGGTGAGGGCACCCAGCAGGACTCTTCTACTGTCTACTCAGTGTCAATGTAAACTGATTTCTTTAAGAAGACATTCAGGGAAAAGAGAACAGATTGCAGGAAACATGTTCTGCATGCAAGAAAGAGCAAAGAGATAGGATACAGGATACTTGGTGATAATTATGCAAAAAAGATTTTAAAAAAACAGAGAAACAGTATAGCTATAGAATAACAATGTTGCAGCAGGTGGAAGTTGCACAAACTGGGTTTGCTTGTTGCAGCATAAAACAGATAATACATAAGTGTTCTGGCATATTCTTTTATGCAAAATAATTGCTACCTCACAATTTCCTGATGATTTCTTTATCATGGTTCATGTTACTCAAATTGATATTTTCCAATCACAAGGTTTGAGCCAATAAGTTTTTTAAAAGTGCACCATCTAACAACTGCAGATGAATATATGCATTAAGAATAATCCTAACAAAACATAAAATTTTCAGCATGTATCTGGAGTATTATGAAGTGCTCAGGAAATTGAGATATATTTGTGCTTGCAAACTTAATTAGCTGCATGCTAGTTAAGCGTATCAGTATACAGAAGAGAACATTATCACAAAGGGCAAAATCTTCCAGTCCAAACTTGAACACCAAAAGGCAGATAGCTCACTGAATAAAAGCTATGCATTCTTTTACTTTAAAAAAAATACAGTAATATTAATAGTAGGTGGAGCACTTTTTAAAAATTAAACATTTTATCTTGAGATAACATAAAATTTGCATGCAGTTTTAAGAAATAACACGAAGGTCCCTTATTCCCTTTCCAAAAGTTTCCACAATGGTAGCATCTTGCAAATCTATAGCTCAATATCAGAACCACGTTATTGACATTAGTACAGAAAAATTCCATTGCCAATATGATATCTTTCTCTTTTTTAGCCACATGTATTACCATTACTACCACCCATTGGCACTGACCCATTGGAAAGTACTTATCTTTTCTCTATTTGTATAATTTCATCATGTCCAGATTGTTATATACATGAAATTCTACAATAGATAAATTTTTGTAATTGACTTATTTCACTCAGCATAATTCTTTGGAGATTCATCCAAGTTACCTTGAGTATCAACAATTCATTCCTTTTTTTGTTGAGTTTATGGTACACTGGTTTATTTAACCATTTATTGAAGGACATTTGGGTTATCCTCAGTCTTTGGTTATTATAAATAAGGCTCCTACAAACATTGAATACACATATTTTGCATAAATTTTCATTTCTTGGGCAATTTCTCCAAAGGTGAAATTGCTTGGTCATGTGGTAGTTGCATGTTTTGTTTTGCAACAAACTGCCAAACTGTTTTCCATAATGACTTCATCATTTAAAATGCCCACCAGCAATTTGCGAGACATTCTATTTTACTGCACCCTTGCCAGAATTTGATGATGTTATTGTATTTTTATTTTAACCATTCTCATAGGTCTGTAGTGATAACTAATTATCATTTTAATTTTCATTTTCCTAATAGCTAATGAAGTTGATTATCTTCCCATGTGCTTATTTGTCATCTGTATATACTCTACAGTGAAATGTCTGTTCATGTCTTTTTTCCATTTATAATTGGATTTTGTTTTGTTTTGTTTTGTTTTTTTATTGTTTAGCTTTGAAAGTTCTTCATGTATTCAAGATATTATTCCATTGTAGGATATATGGTTTCTACTTCCATTCTGCAGCTTGTCTTTCCATATTCTTAACAAGGTCTTTTGTAGAAAATTTAAAAAAAATTGATGAGGCCTAGTTCTGTTATTTTTTTTCCTATGGATTGTATTTTTGGTGTCAAGTTCATGATCCATTTCAAGTAAATTTTTGTATGAGGTGTGAGATTTAGGAAAAGGGTATTTTGTTTGTTGGTTTGGTATTGCTTTTGTTATTGTTGTAGTTGTTTGCCCATAGGTGCTTTGTTGCTCTAGCACTAATTGTTGAAAAGGATATCCTTCTACTGTTGAATTGCTTTAGCACTCTTCTCAAAATTCAGTTGGGCATATTAGGATGGTTTTGTATTTCTGGGTTACCTTTTCTGTTTTATTGAATTATGTGCCTGTCTATCTACTAGTGCCACACTGACTTGGTTACTCTAACTACATAAAAATCATTAGAATCAGGTAGAGTAATTTATCTCACTTAATTTTTGTTTTTTCAAGTTTGTTAAGCTAGTTTAGGTCTTGTGTCTTGCCATAAAATTTTTAAATAAGCCTTTGTAAGCCATAAAAAGCCTTTCTGGTATTTTGATAGGAGCTATTAATGATTGAACCTATACATTAATTTGGAGAGGCTTCCACATTTTTACCATGTTGAGTCTTTCAATTCAGGAGGATGGTATGTTTCTCCATTTCTTTAGGTGTTTGCTGATTTTTAAAAATCAGCATTTTGTAATTATTAGCATACAGATCCTGTACTTGTTTACTTAAGTTTATATTTAAGTACTTCAGTTATTTTTGGAGTAATTATAAATTGTTTTGACTTTGAAATTTAAGTTTCCATGTGATAATTAGTGTATAGATATGAGATTGAGGTTTGTGTGTTGATCATAAATTCTGTGATTTTGATGAATTCATTAGCTCTAGATGTTATGTTGTTGACTTTTGGGGATTTTCTTCAGAGAAAATCATGTATATACAAATAGGAACATATTTATTTTTTCCTCCAAAATGTGATTGCCATTTATTTGCTTTCTGGACTAATTGCCCTAGATAGAACCTCCAGTAAAATGTTGAATAGAAGTGGTAAGAGCAAACAGCCTTTCATTGTTCCTGATTTAGGGGAAACACATTAAGTTTTTCACTGTTAAGTGGGATGTTGACTATAAGGTTTTTAAGATGTTCTTTATCAAGTTCAGGAAGCTCCCCTCTACTCCAATTTTTGAGAGGGTTTTATATTTTATGAATAGATGCTAGATTTTGTGCAATCCCATTTTTGTATCGCTTGATAAAATTATATGATCTTCCTCCTTCAATCTGCTGACATGATTATTTAAATTGATTGATTTTTGAATGATGAAACAGTTTTGCGTACTTGAAATAAATCCGATTCAGTCATACTACATATTTATCATTATATATTGTTGAATTAGTTTTCTTATATATTGTAATTACATTTTGTGTATGAGTTCATGAAAGACATTGGTTTATGGTTTTCTTTTTTTTGTTATTGACTTTGTCTGGCTTTTGTATCAGGATAATACTGTCTTGATAAAATGAGTTGAATAGTGTTAGCTTCTCACCTATTTTATGGAAGAGGCTGTTATGCTGTAAACTGTAAAATTCCAAGTGCTGTATTTACAACTTAGAGCCTCATAAGGACTTAAGGGCCTAACCATGAATTTTCCTTCTCTCACCATATAGACCTCCACCCAGAGGGAAAATTTCCCCACTTGGCTAGTTCCCTTATCAGTAAGATCAACTCTTAACTGCCTAGACTTCAATCCTATCAGTTTCACCTTCCTGCCAACTCTTGAAATTATTCAAACAACCAAGTCACATGCTACTGAGAGAAACAGGGATCACCTCACCATATTCTTACTATAAAGCCTGCCTTCCACATCCCTGGCTGATTCATTCCATTTCTGAGCACAACACTTTTGTGGCTTTCCATGCATGGTCAGTGTCCTTCCCAAATATTTGAATTTATGTCACTAATAAAGTGCTACTAATTTCATCTGTCCATCATAAATTGTCAGGTATTCGGCTTTCTTTTTATTTTTGGGTATGGGGAGAAGCATCTTTCACCAGTAGGGTGAATAAGAACTGGTTAGAACAATTGTGTACTATTGGTGTTAATTAATCCTTAAATGTTTGGTAGAGTTCTTTGGGGAAACCATCTAGTCTTGGAGATTTCTTTTTGGAAGCTTCTTTATTAGAAATTCCATTTCTTTAATGATTATGGGACTATTCACACTATTTCATTTTGGTTGAGTTTTGGTATTGTGCAATTTCTAAGTAATTGGTCTATTTCTTTTACTTTTCTTTGTATAAATGTATAGGGTTCAAGCAATTTTTCAGCATGCAGTGGTCAAGTCAGAGCTTTATGGTATCCATAGCCCAAATAATCTACAATGTACCCATTAAGTAATCTCATCATCATTCCCTTCCACTGCCTCAATCTTCTGAGTTTCCATTGTCTGTCATTGCACTGTCCACATCCATGTATGCACTTTTTCTTAGCAACCACTTATGAATGAAAAATATATAACATTTAATTTTCTGTGTCTGTATTTTTTCACTTAAGATAATGACCTTTGGTTCTATCCGTGTTGCTATAAAAAATACTCCCATAATTTCATTATTGGTTATGACTTTATTTGGGCATATTAGGATGCTTTTGTATTTCTGGGTTACCTTTTTTGTTTTATTGAATTATGTGCCTATCTATCCACTAGTGCCACACTGAGCTGGTTACTCTAACTACATAAAAATAATTAGCATCAGGTAGAGTAATTTATCTCACTTAAATCTTAAATTACTCACTTAAACACGTGTGATATTCCATTGTGTATATATACCACATTTTCTTTATTCAGTCATCCACTGATGGACACTTAGGTTGATTGCATATTTTTGTGATTGTGAATAGTGCTGTAATAAACATATGAGTACAAGTACCTTTTTGATAAATTGCCTTTTTTCCCTTTGGGAAGATACCCAATATTGGGATTGCTGGATCAGATGGTTGTTCTACTTTTAGTTCTCTGAGAAATCGTTATACTTTTTTCCATAGAGGTTGCACTAACGTATATTCGCACCAACAGAGTGTACGGTTCCCTTTTCTCCAGATCCTCACTAGAATTTAACTTTTGTCTTTTTAATAATAGGCATTATGACTGGGTAAGATGATACCTCATGGTGGTATCATCAGAGGAATGCAAATAATGCTGAGCTTTGTTCATATGCCTGTTGACTATTCATGTGTCTATTTTTGAAAAATATCTATTTATGTCTTTTGCCCACTTTTAATGAAATTTGTGTTTGTTGTTCTTGTTATCATTGTTGAGTTCCTTGTAAATTCTGGGTATTAGTCCCTTATTGGATGAATAGTTTGCAAATATTTTCTCCCATCCTGCAAGTTGACTGTTCATTCTGTTGATTATTTCTTTTGAAGTACAAAAGGTTTTAAGTTTAATCAAGTCCCGTTTGTCTATTTCAGTTTAGTATAAACAGTATGATGTTGGTGGTGCAGTTGTCATATATGGCCTTTATTATTTTGATGTATGTTCCTTCTATATCTAGTTTGTTGATAATTTTTTTTTATCGTAAAAGGTTGCTGCATTTTACCAAGTACTTTTTCTGCATCTATTGAGACAATCATCTGTTTTTTTGTGCTTAATTGTGTTTATGTGATATATCACATTTATAGATCTGCATATGTTAAACCATCCTTGCATCCCTGGAGTAAAACTCACTTGATCTTGGTGTATTATCATTTTGATGAGCTGTTGGATTCAGTTGGTTAGTATTTTGTTGAGGAATTTTGCATCTATGTTCATCAGGGATATTTATCTGCAGGTTTTTTTTTTTTTTAATATTGTTGTTGTGTCCTTAATAATGTACTCGTAGAAAGAGGTAGGAAGAATTCCCTCCTTCTAGATTTTTTGGAACAATTTCAGGAGGAATGGTATTAGTACTTCCTTTTATTTTTGGTGGAATTTGTTTGTGAATCCATCAGATCTTGGGCTTTTCTGTTTTGGAAAATTTTTTGTTACTACTTTAATCTCAGTAATAATTGTGGGTCAGTCTAGTTTTTCTATTTCTTCCTAGTTCAACCTTGGGAGGCTGTATGTTTCCAGGAATTTACCCACTTTAGTTTTTCTAGTTCATGAGCCTATAGTAGCTTATAATAGTCTCTAGTAATCTTTTCCATTTCTGTGGTGTAGTTGTAATATCTCTTTTTATTTCTGATTTTGTTTGTTTGGTTCTTCCCTCTTTTCTTGATGAATTAGCTAGCAGTTTATCAATTTTGTTAATCTATTTGAAAAAAATCTTTTTCATCTCACTTATTTTATTTTTAAAATCTCAATTTCATTTAGTTCTGCTCTCCCCTTTGTTATTTGTTTTTGCCTGCTAGCATTGGGTTTTCTTTGCTTTTGTTTTTTCTCGTTCCTTAGGGTGCACTGTTAGACTGTTAATTTTTATTCTTTCTACCTTTTTGATGCAGGCATTTAATGTTATAAACTTCCACTTTAGTACTACTTTTGCTGTATCCCACAGGTTTTGGTATGTTGTGTTTTCTTTTTCATTTCTTCAAACAAATAATAATTCTGTCTTATTTGTCTCATTTACTCAACAGTCGTATAGCAGCATGTATTTTAATTTCCATATATTTGTATAGTTTCTGAATTTGCGGTTGGTATTGATTTCTTGTTTTATTCTTCTGTGGGCTGAGAAGATACTTGGTATGATTTTAATTTTTTAAAATTTGTTAAGACTTGTTTTGTGGCTTAACATATGGTTTATCTTGGAGAACACTGCATGTGCTGATGAAAATAATGTATATTCTGCTATTCTGCAGTTGTTAGGTATAATGTTCTGTAATGTATGTTAGATCCATTTGGTCTAAAGTCCAATTTACGTCCAATGTGTCTTTGTTGATTTTCTGTTCATGTAATCTGTCTAATGCTGTCAGTGGTGAGATGAATGCCTAATATTATTGTACTGCCATCTAGCTCTTTTTGTCAGTCTAGTAATTTTTTAAATGAATCTGGGTGCTTCAGTGTTGGGTTCATATATGTTTAGAATTGTTATATCCTCTTGCTGTGTTGTTTCCCTTATCATTATATAACGAGCTTCATTGTCTTTTAAAAAATGTTTTTGACTTAAAGTTTGTTTTACCTTATATAAATAGAGCTGCCCTTGTTCACTTCTGGTTTCGGTTTGCATAGAATATATTTTTCCACTTATTTTTTTTCACTCTCTGTGTCCTTGTTGGCAGAATGTAATAACATTTTTTGTTTCAGAGACAAAATCTTGCTCTGTCACTGAGGCTGGAGTGCAATGGCGTGATCGTGCCTCACTGCAGCATTGAACTCCTGGATGCAACTGATCCTCCTGCTTCAACCTCCCAATCATCTAGGAGTACAGGTGCATACCACTACCTCTGGCTAATTTTTTTTTTTTTTTGTAGAAATAGATTCTCACTATTTTGCCCATGCTGGTCTCAAACTTTTGGCATCAAGTGATCCTGCCTTTGCCTCTCAATATATTGCAATTAAGGGCATGAGCCAATGCATTTAGCCAGATCGTATATTTTATTCATTCAGCCATTCAATATCTTTTCAGTGGGTATTTTTTTTTTTTTTGACAGAGTCTCGCACTGTCATTCAGGCTGGAGTGCAGTGGCCCGATCTTGGCTCAATGCAAGCTCCACCTCCTGGATTCGTGCCATTCTCCTGCCTCAGCCTCTCGAGCAGCTGGGATTACAGGCACCTGCCACCATGCCTGGGTAATTTTTTATATTTTTAGTAAAGATGGGGTTTCACTGTGTTAGCCAGGATGGTCTCCATCTCCTGACCTCAGGATCCACCCTCCTTGGCCTCCCAAAGTGCTGAGATTACAGGCGTGAGCCACCGCACTCGGCCTTAAGTGGAGAATTTATTTTATTTACATTCAAGGTTAATATTAATATGCAAGGTATTGTTTCTCTCATATTATTGTTTTCTAGTTGTTTTGTAAATTTTTTTGTCATTTTCTGTTTGTCTTTGTGGCTTGGTGGAATTCTGTAGTGGCTCCGTTTGATTCCTTTCTCTTCCTCCTTTGGGAGATTGCTTTATTATAAAGTTTTATACTTTTGTGTTTGTTTTATGATGGTGAATGTCATCCACTCATTTCCATGCTTAGAAATGCTTTGAGCATTTCTTGTAGGTGCTATCCACTAGTGGCAAATTTCCTCAGCAGTTGCTTGTCTGGGAAAGACTTTATTTACCCTTCCTTCCTGAAGGTTAATCTTACTGGATGTAGAATTTTTGGCTGACATTTTTGTTTTGTTTTGTTTTGTTTTGCACTGTGAATATGTCATCCCATTCTTTTCTGACTTAGAAGGTTTCTGATGAGAATTCCACTGTTAGTCTGAATGTCTTTCTCTTATTGGTAACTAGACATTAGTCTCTTACTGATTTTATAGTTTGTTCTTTGACTTTAAACAGTCTGATTATAATATGCTGTGATGATATCCTTTTTGCACTGTATTATCCTGGGTATCATTGGGCCTATTATATCTGAATGTCCAAATCTCTTGGTAGACTTGGGAATTTTCCATCTGTTATTTTATTAAAATAGTCTTCTAAGACTTTTGATCTCAATTCTCCCTCAGGAATACTGATAATTTATAAGTTTGGTTGCTTTATGTAGTGCCAATAATCTTGAAGGCTATGTTCATTCTATTTTATTTATTTTCCTTATTTCTGTCTGACTAGATTATTTCAAAAGACCTGTCATCATGTCTAAAATTCTTTCATTTGCTTGGTCTATTTTATTGTTGAATCTTTCAAATGTATTTTGTATTTCTGTCAATACATTTTTCAATTCCAGAATTTCTTTGTTTAATTTAAAGATCTCTCTCCTTGGTAAATCTCATTCGTATTCTGAGTTGATATTCTGAGTTCTTTGTATTGGTTTTCAGATTTCTCTTGCATCTCATTGAACTTCTATAAAATCAATATTTTCAAATCTTTATCTGGGATGTCAGGGATTTCTTTTTGGTTAGGATCTACTTGTGTAGAATTATTGTGTACCTTTGAAGCTGTCATATTATTTTGCTTTTTCATGTTTCCTCTGCCTTTACATTGATTTCTGTGCACCTGGTGTAGGAGTCACTACTTTTTTGAATTTACTTTCACTGTGGTAGAATAAGATTTTCTTGAAGATGCTTGTTGGGTAGGATGCTTTAGTTTTGCTTTTGGGTGCATGCAGTAGTGAAAACTCTGTAAAATTTTGTTGGCTATAAATAGCCTTAGTGGTGTCTGTGGTTTTCTCTGTGTGTTAGGGTGTGGTTATTGGTAGAGTCTATGGTGAAGGTATGCTGGAGACTGGTATGTCACATGGACCCATTTTCAGCTTTTAGTAGCAGAAGCGGTGGGCTAAGCATGTCTAACTCTGTGCTCTCAGTCAGCATATGCTGGCACCTGTGTTGGTCATTCCTGGCAGCCTAATTCTTGGGTTTCTGGGTAGCTTTCTCAGATGCTAGTTATATTAGCAGTGTACTGGGTAGGTCAGCAAACTCTTGAGCTCCTGGACAGCTGGTGTGATATAGGCAATAGTAGTAGTAGTGGTAGTGGGTGGTGGGGTACTCTCCTAATTTCCAAATGTTGTGCACTTGTGCTGGCAGTGGTTGCAATGGGCTGTACATGTTGGCATTCAGGCCAGCACGTGACTTGTAGGTGGTAGCAGTAGGGTGTTTGTGCTTGACCTCTGTCATCCAGAAGAAGTGCTTTGGTGTTCCAGGTGGGGGATTGGGTTATAAAACTCCCAGCACCCTGGATCCCACACTGTCTTGGAGGATACAGCAAAGTTGGGTGGAGCTGGACCAGGCAGACTTGCCTTCATGGCCCTCAATGGCAACTGCATTCACCAGTCATGATGGCGGGATTGCTACATCCTCAGACCTCTTGTAACATGCTTGGGTGAGGGGTGATCACCACTGCATTGAGGTCTGGCCACAAGGAGGGCATGGCTGGTTCCAGTGGCCACAGCATTGGCAGGTGGGTGGGGAATTTGCATCCCTCTCATTCCCCATTCCTGGTAGAATTCCCTCCTCCATCTTAGCTATTGCAGCACCTGGCTTTTCAGTCAGAGCCAGCAGATTTTCCCAGCCAAAATCTCACACCTGGGCCATAGGGGCCCCTGCCCAGCTCAAGTCCAAAACTCCAGGGCAACTCTCATCCTCCTCAGGTACCAGGGGATTGGTCTGCTTACAACACCAGCAGATGGAGCCACACTACACTCACTTCTCAGTCTATTTTGTGGAAGACCACCTTTCTCTCATGCCCTGGCTTCACAAGCAGCAGCCCAAGTTTCCCTAATGCCCAGGACTAGTGCTTCTGGTTCCCAGGACCATGTATGGTCTGCTAAAAGCCAGGATCAAGAGTGGTATCTTACTGGATCTGCTACTCAGGTCCCAGAAAAGATGCAGGGCCCAAGGTATGTTCTCTCTCTGGAGCAGATCCTTCCCACAGTCTCTCAGCTGCTCCCAAGTCAGAAACAGGGCTTGGGAAGGTCAGTGTACTCCCCTGTGGTCTAGACTGTGTGATTCTCTAGTGGAAGCGTCTACCATAGGAAGGCATTCACTAACCCTCTACAGTATTCGGAATTCAATTTCAGTTTTCGGTTTTTTCAGACCACGCAGGCTGCCTATTTTTCTTCTCTTCTCTATATTTTAGTGTTTCTTGTCACTTTTCTATTGAATTCTCATGTTCCCACTTGGGCAATGTATTCAGAGTTTGATCATCTGCACACTATTTTGTTTCTTCTAGGTGGATGAGGTGTGTTTGAAATGCCTCTAGTTATCCATCTTTGGTCCATTTCTTTTTTTATGTTGTCCAATTTAAAGGTGAGAAGTCATTCATACCATTTTCTTATTATCTTCTTAGTTGTTGCTGGATCTGTAGTAATATCCTTTGTTTTACTCCTGATTTTGGTTATAAGTGTTTTTGTTCTTTTTATCTTTTTCAATCTTGCTATAGATTTATTAATTGCATTTTTTGAATAATTAGCTAGTGGTTTTATTGATTTTTTTAAACTTTATTGGATTTCTGCTCAATTTTTTATTATTTCCATCTGCTTGCTTTGGGTTGATTTTTTCCCCTCTCTTGACAACATAATGTAAGCATTTTGTACTATGTTTCCTTTTCAACATGTATTAGCTACATCTAAAATAACTTACAGTGTTACATTTTTATTTAGTTCTATATATTTTTAAATTCTTTTAGATTTCCTCTTTGACACACAAATTGTATAAATATATGTATTTAAAATATCCTTGTATTCAAAAATGCTCTTTTTCTCTTTCTGTTAATATTTCTACTTTTCTATCTATTACAGTCAGAGAACATATTGTATTATTTCAAATTTTTAAAATATTTTGAAGCTTGTTTTATTAACCAGAGTATGTTGTGGCTAGGGAACATTTCATGAGCACTGGAAAAACATACGTATTCTGTGGTTAAGTGGAATGTTCTTTAGATGCTAATTAAATCTTGTTAATTAATGTGTTGTTGAGTTCAGTATCTTTACTAATTTTTTGTCCAGTAGTTCTATCAATTACTGATAAAGGGGAGTTGAAGTCTACAAGTATAAGTTTATCTTTTTCTTGTTTCAGCTTTTTAAGTTTTTGTTTCATGTATTTTGAAGCTGTTTTGTAGTACATACACATTAAAGATTCCCACATCTTCTTGGTGAATTTATCCTTTCATAATTATGTAATGTACCTCCTTGTTACTACTAATCTTTGTTATAAAGTCTACTTCATCTGAATTTGATAAAGTCACTTCTATACTACACTATATGTTGTTTTTAGTAAAGTTAGCTTAACAGATGTTTTCCATCTTCACTTTTTTTTTTTTTTTTTTTTTTCCTGAGACGGAGTCTTGCTCTGTCGCCCAGGTTGGAGTGCAGTTGCGGAATCTCTGATCATTGCAACCTCCGCCTCCTGGGTTCAAGAGATTCTTCTGACTCAGCCTCCTGAGCAGCTAGGATTACAGGCACGCACCACCATGCCTGGCTAATTTTTGTGTTTTTAGTAGAGACAGGGTTTCACCATGTTGGTCAGGCTGATCTCGAACTCCTGACCTCATGATCCACCCGCCTTGGCTTCCCAAAGTGCTGGGATTCCATCTTTTCACTTTTAATTTATGTGTGTCTCTGTGTTTGCAGCAAATTTTTATTTTTTTAACACAGCATATAGTTTAATCATTTTTTTAAAATTAACTTGGCCTATATCTTTTATTTGGTGTACTTTGACCATTTTCATTTTTGTTAATTATTATTTGTTAGTAATTAAGTCTACCATATTATAGTCTGTTTTCTCTTTGTTGTTTCTCTTTATTCATCCCCCCTTTCTTGGCTTCTTATAGACTCCTTGAATTTTTAAGAATTTAATTTTGTTTTACTTATGCTGTGCTTGAGTATATTACTTTGTAATGTTTTCTTGTGGTTTCTCTAGATATTTTATTATAAATACAAAAGTTCTCACAGTCTACTAACAATCAATGTTTTACTACTACAAAATAGGTATTGAAACACTGCTTCCACTCGAGTTCCTTTACCTTCCCCTAATATTAAATATAATGGTATCTAGTTCTACATGCATTGGATACCACAACAGCTGTTATAATTTTTGTTTCAATAATCAGATATAATACAAGAAATTCATGGGAAGAAGAAAAATCTATTTACTTCTACTTTTACCTATTATGTTGTTTGTTCTTTCTTCAAGTTCCAATCCTTATCTTATCATTTCCTTTGAAGAGATCTCTTTAACCCTTCTATATAGATAGATTGGCTAGAGTGAGATGATCTTAGTATTCTTTTATTGAGAATGTTTTTTTCTTCCCTTCATTCTTGAAGGAGAGTTCTATTGGATATGGAATTTTCAGCTGACTTTTTCATTTCAGTATTTTAAAAAATATTGTGTCACTTCTCTCTGACCTCCACGAGAAATAAAATATCATTTGAATTGATGTCTTTCAATTGTTAATGTATCATTTTTATTGATTTTAAGATTATTTCCTTTGTAGTTTTGTTTTCAGAATGTTAATTCAATGAATTTTGGCATTAATTTATTTGGATTTACTTTATTTGGTGTTCACTCAGCTTTTTGAATTTGTAGGTTTGTGCCTCTCAACAAAGTTGGGAAGTTATCAATGATTATTTCTTCAAATACGACTGTCACAATCTCTCTCCCTCTACTTCTGGAGCTCAAATGATATAACTATTAGATATTGGGTTACCATCCCACAAGGTTACTGAGTTGCTACTAATTTTTATTTTTCAGTCTATTTTCTCTTTGTTGTTTATCTTAAGGAAATTATATTTATCTGTCCTCTAGTTCACTGATTCTATCTTCTCTCATTTCAATTCTACTGCTGAAACTTTCCAGTAATTTTCAAAATTGATTTTAGTTAGTTAATTTTTCCATCCTGTAATTTGTATTAGATTTATGATGGCTAATGTTCTATGTCAATTAGACAAGGCCATGGGGGTGCCCAAATTAAACATTATTTCTGGGTGTTTCTCTCAAAGTGTTCTCACATGAGATTTGCATTTGAATCATTAGACACAGTAAGCAAAGTAGATTGTCCTCCCTAGTGTGAGTTGTTGTCATCTAATACCTTGATGGTTTGAATAGAACAAAGGGAAAAGGGAGGAATATGACCACCCTTTTTTTTTTTTTCTTAGCTCACTACACTCACTGGGATATCTAATTTCATCTTCTGATGCCCTTGGACTGGGATTTATCCCATTGGTTCACTGGATTCTTAGGCCTTCAGATTTGGATTGAATTACATCAATAGCTTTCCTAGGTCTGCAGCCAATAGACAGAGATCATGGTGTTTATCAGACTCCATGATTTTGTGAGCCAGTTCTTGACAATAATATTTGCGCTCTCTCGCTCTCTCTCTCTCTCTCTCTCTCTCTCTCTCTCTCTATCTCTCCCCCTCTCTCCCCCTATCTCTTCTGTTGGTTCTGTTTATCTGGAGAAATTTGACTAATACAGACTTTGATACCAAGAATGGTTCTAGAGAAACAATGCTAAGAATGAATTTTCTGATTGGTTCCAGGGTTTCCAGAATTGGCTCTCTTATCTGATTAGATTTAAAGATGCTAAAGAGTTTATTTCCAGTAGTAGAGAGAACAATGATTGTCCATGGCACAATCCAGCAGTACAAATGTACAAAATATTTGCATTAGACA
The DNA here is from genome assembly GCF_043159975.1 of Macaca nemestrina. NCBI lineage: Eukaryota > Metazoa > Chordata > Mammalia > Primates > Cercopithecidae > Macaca > Macaca nemestrina. Next base: position 55,779,327 of record NC_092145.1, read on the forward strand.
CTCCCAATTAACATCATATAAGAAGCAATAAGCTGGGTTCCTCTGTAAATAATACCTTCAAAATTTTTGGAAATCTAATGATATAATGATGTTGGCTGGTTGAGTATAATATTGCTGGACAAAGTCGGGTAATAAAAGGATATGATTAGGAATTTGAATTCTCAGCTTAAGCACCACACAAATGACTAAGAACTTCTATGTGTATACTGAAAGAGACTCTTATCTTCTTTAGTCACAGGGTTAACATCACTAAAAATCAAACACAAGATTACATCCTGTGATAGGCTAAATTACAACAGTAGTGGAACTCTTGAATTCTAGGGTGTCTACTGTTAAAGTAAGTACACTTATTGGGGGGAAAATTATGCTGAAAGTTGGGATGGGGATGTCTGGGAAGACCCTGACTAAGCTGGGGACATGGAACCCATAAATTTTCATGAGCATTTGCCAGTGGAAGAAGATCCGCCACCCTTAGTGGAAGCAGCTTTTCCACATAAGAGCAATTGGCTTTCCCACCCCCACCAGAAGTGTACTCCCCAACCCCTTTGGAAGTGGCCACTCCATCTCCTGTGGCAGTAGCATTCCCACATGTAGGGAAATTGGCCTTTCTACTTCCATCTGAGGAGATTAATTCTGTATTGTCTTAGAAAAATATAATGGCCTTTTCTGAGACAGTTGCAATGCAAGACAGTGTTGATTCTCCTCAAGAATCACCCAGCTACCTTTCTTTGTTTCTAGACTGACAACTAGACTCAAAATCACACAGTCTCCTAAAGGTGAGATAATGTGTGACTCTAAAGAAGTGCATTACAGATCAAAAGAACTACTTATATGTTCTAATTTACACAGACGGAAACCTGGGGAACATTTGTAGATATAGATATGAAGGATTTTGAATAACAACAAAAACATAAAGTTGAATCAGAATAAATTTGTTGATATGGGCTCCCTAGGCAGAAATTCTGCATTTAATGTTACAGCTCAGGAAATTAGAAAGAATAGTTTGATTGGTTGACTGAAACATGGACCAAAAGATTTTTCACAGTAAGAAAATTGGAAATGCCTGACTTGCCTTGGTTTAATAGAGAGGAAGAAATTTTAAGGTTTAGAAAGTTTGAATGTTAGAATGCGTTTGTCATGTAAGACCTACTCACCCATACTGGGAAGATCTAGAAGGTCTTTCTTTCACTAGTACTGTGATAAATAAATTTATTAGGGGAGATGCAGAATCCTTGAAGAGTTCCATGATCACCGTTCTCTGTAAGCCAGGACTCACACTGAGAACTGCAATTACTGAATTTGGAAAGCTAAATGCAATGGATCCCAAGATGGCAAAGGACAAGTAGCAGCTCTCAACTGCCAAATGCAAGATAATCATGCTTACTATAATGGTTAACAAAGTCAAAGCAGCAATCAGAGTAGTTTGACTTGAACAGACAGAAGGCATTGGTTAGTTGATTATGGTGTTTCTAGAAGAAAAACAAATAAAGTCTGCTAAATTTTTACTTGATCTGTATAAACAGAAAATTTCTCACTCAAAAGAATAAAAGTCTGAATTATAAAATCAGAGACAAATGACCCCTCAAACGATTCCCAGGCTTGGGCCAATTTACAATCCAACCTCTTGAATGAAAGGGAGGCTGGGGCCACTTGAGGAGGAATTCCAGTATTTTGCCATTAAATTTTCTTCTAAGATTTTCCAAAGGAACATATAGGCTTTTACTAGGTTATAATTATGCATTGTAAAAAAGAAACTAGTCAGATTTTACAGGGACTACTAGACACTTGCTCTGAACTAACACTAATTCTGGAAAACCCAAAACATTACTGTGGCCCTCCAGTTACAATAGGGGCTAATGGAAGCCAGGTAATCAATGGAGTTTTAACTAAGGCTCTTCTCACAGGTGGTCCAGTGGGTCCTTGAACCCATCCCATGGTTATTCCCTAAGTTCTAGAATGCATACTTGGAATAGAAATATTAGCAACTGGCAGAATTCCTATATCAGTTTCCTGACCACTGGAGTGAGGGCTATTATGATACGTAAAGACAAGTGCAAGGCATTATAACTGCCTCTACCTAGGAAAATAGTAAACCAAAAGTAATATGCATCACTGAAAAGATTGCAGAAATTAATGCCACTATCGAGTACTTGAAAGATATAGGGCTGGCGATTTATTTTACATTCCCATTCAACTCTAATATTTGACTTGTGCAAAAGACAAATAAATCTTGGAGAATGACAATGGATTATAATAAGCTAACCAAGTGGTGACTCCAATTACAGTTGCTGTACCAGATGTGTTTCATTGCTTGAGAAAATTAACACATTTCCTGGTATCTGGTATGCAACCATTGATCTGCAAATGCCTTTTTCTCCCCATAACTGTCCATAAGGCCAGCAAGAGCAGAAATACACATTTACTGTCCTCCGTCAGGAATATATCAGCTCTCCAACTTTATGTCATAATTTAGTTAGCAGTGATCTTGATAAATTTTTTCTTACAAAATATTAAAATGATCCATTATATTGACGACATTATGCCAATTGGACTTAGTGAGCAAAAAGTGGTAACCACATGAGATTTATTGGTAAGACATTTGTATGTCAGAGGGTAGAAAATAAATTCAACAAAAATTCAGAGAGCTTCTATCTCTGAAATTTTTAGGGATTCAGTCATGCAGGGCATGTTGACATATCCATTCCAAGATGAAGAATAAGGTATTGAAGAGAGATGCACAATTCTTTGTATTTGGGAGGTAACATATTTGTCATATGTGTTTATTACTCTGGCCCATTACTAAGTGATGCCCAAACCTGCTAGTTTTTAGAGGAGCTCAAAATAAGAGAAAGTTCGCAGTAGGTCTAGGCTGTATTCAAGGCTCTGCCACTTGGTTCATATAATCCAGCTGATGCAATGATGCTTGATATGTCAGTGCCAGATAGGATGCTATGGAGCCTTTGGCAGGCCCTTATAGGTCAGTCACTGCACAGGCCTTTAAAATTTTGGAGCAAAGTCCTGCATCATGTTCAGATATTTACCCTCCTTTTTAATAAAACAGTCTTATTTTATATTTGAATTTTTTGTATTTTACTTGTTCAATTGTTTAATTCCCTTATAGATTCTGGATATGAGACTGTTGTCATATGCATAGTTTTTGAACATTTTCTCCCATTCTGTAGGTTGTCTGTGTACTCATGATAGTTTATTTTCCTGTGTAGAAGCCCTTTAGTTTAATTATGTCACACTTGTCAATTTTTGTTTTGGATGCAATTGCTGATGAGGACTTATTCATAAATTATTTCCCAAGGCCAATGTCCAGAATGTTGTTTCCTAGGTTTTCTTCTAAAATTCTTACAGTTTGAGGTCTTACATTTAAATCTTTATTTCATCCTGAGTCAATTTTTGCATATGGTGAAAAGTAGGGGTCTAGTTTTACTCTTCTGCATATGACTAGTTAGCTATTTCAGCATCATTTTTTGAATAGGGAGTCCTTCCTCCAATCTTATTTTTATCAATTTTGTTAAAGATCAGATGGCTGTAGGTGTGCAGCTTTATTTCTCCTTTTTCTAACTTGTTCCGTTGGTCTATGCACCTGTTTATTTACCAGTACCTTTTAGTACCAGTACCTTTTGCTGTTTTACTTACTATGGCCTTATAGCATGTAGTTTGAAGTTAGATAATGTGATGCATCTGGGTTTGTTTGTTTGTTTGTTTTTGCTAAAGATTGCTTTGGCTATTCAGACTCTTTTTTTATTCCATCAGAATTTTAGAATAGTTTTTTTTTTAGTTTTGTGAAAAATGACATTTGCAGTTTGATAGAAATAGCTTTGAATCAAAGCTTTTTTGGCACTATGGCCATTTTAACAATATTGATAGTTTTTCACCTCCTTGGTTAGATATATTTTCAGGTGTTTTATTTTTGTGTGGCTATTGTAAATGTGATTGCATTCTTGATTTCACTCTCAGCTTGAACATTATTTGTGTACAAAAAGGCTATTGATTCTTGCACATTAATTTTGTGTCCTGAAACTTTGCTGAAGTCATTTATCAGTTCCAGAATCTTTCTGGCAGGAGACATGAATATGAACTACTATAAAGAAGACATACAAGCATTCAATAAACATATTAAAAATGCTCCACATCACTAATAATTAGAGGAATGCAAATCAAACCATAGTGAGCTACTATCTGAACCAGTTAGAATAGCTATTATTAAAAAGTAAAACAAAACAAAACAAAACAAAAAAACGGATTCTGGCAAAGCTGCAGAGCAAAAAAGAATGCTTATACACTGTTGGTAGGAATGAAAATTAGTTCAGCCACTGTGGAAAGCAGTTTGAAGATTTTTCAAATAACTTAAACTAGAACTACCATTTGACTCAGCAGTCCTACTAATGGGTGTATATCCAAAGAAAAATAAATCATTTTTCTCAAAAGACACAGGCATTTGCATGTTTATTGTGGGACTATTTACAATAGCAAAGACATAGATTCAACATAAATGCCTATCAATGTGGATTGGATAAAGAAAATGTGGTGTATATACACCATGGAATACTACACAGCCATAAGAAAAGAATGTTCTTTGCAGCAATATGGATACAGCTGGAGGCCATTATCCTAAGTGAACTAATGCAAGAACAGAAAACCAAATACCTCATGTCCTCACTTATAAGTGGAAGCTAAACATTCGGTACTCATGGACATAAAGATGGCAACAATAGAAACTTGGGAGTACTAGATGGGGGAGGGAGGAGGGAGACAAGTTTTGAAAAACTTACTATTGAGTACTATGCTCGGTACCTTGGTTACGAGTTTAGTATCCAGGTAACATACCTGCGTATTTACCCAGTCAGTACAAAATGAAAGTAATTATAAAAGCAGAAAAAAAATCAGCTCTGCTAGTTGGCCTTGATAAAGACTAAATACTTAACCACGGGACATCAAGTTGCATATGACCTGAGCTCCTCGTCATGAACTGGGTGTTATCTGATCTACCAGGCTATAAAGTCGGAAATGTATAGAAAAGAACTGTCATCAAATGTAAGTGATATACACATAATCAGGCCTGAACATGCCCTGAAGGCACAAGTAAATTTTGTGAAGTGTCCCATGGTTCACATTCCTGTTACACTGCATTTTCTCTTTCATCCTGCATCTATGGCCCCATGGGGAGTTCCCTATAATCAGTTGACAAAGGAAAAGAAGACCCCAGCCTGGTTCCCAGATCATTTTGCATGATACATAGGTTTTTACAAAAAGGTGGATATCTACAACACTATAGCCCTCTATAGGACATTCCTAAAAAATATTGATGAAGGAAAATCCTTCCGGTGGGAAAGCAGCTAGCAGTCCATCTGTTTTTTCACTTTTATTGGAAGGATAGATGATCAGATGTGTAAATATATTGATAGATCTATTGGGTTCTAGTCAGTGGTTTGGCTGGACAGTCAAGGACTTGGAAGGCAAATGATTGGAATATTGGTAACAAATTTGTGGATAGATCTCTCTGAATGGTGAAAAAAAAAGGTAAATATATTTGTGTCTCATGCAAATGCTAACCAAAGGCTAACGTCAGCCATTATGATTTTAATAATCAAGTGAATAGGATGACCTGTTTCACTCCAGCCACTCTGGTCATCATCCAATTAGTTCATGAACTACATGCTCATGGTAACAGGGATATAGGTTATGCATTGGATCAGCAAAATGAATTTCTACTCCTGAAGGCCAAATTGGCTATGGTTACTGTTTAGTGGCCATTTGCCCCCAATATGGCACTAGTTCCTGGGGTACCTGATGGCAGGATGATTTCATTAGATCATTTCCATCATGGAAAGGGCATTATTTTGTATTTACTTGAATAGACAATCTGGATACAAATTTGCCTTCCTCATATACAATGTTTCTGTCAAAATTACCATCCTTGAAGTTACAGGATGCCATATCCAACATCATGATATTCATGGCAATCCGTCTGCTCAAGGAACTCACTTCCCAGACAGAGAATTTTGGAATTGTCCCATGCTTGTAATATTCACTTGTCTCACCATGATTTCCACTACCTGGAAGGAGGTGACTGGGTAGAATGGTGGAATGCCTCCTAGGGGTTCAGTTATAGGGTCAGCTAGATAGAAATATCTAGAAGAGCTGGACCAAGCTTCTCCAGAAGGCTATATGTCCTCTGAATCAGTGTCCAATATGTGGTGCTATTTCACCAATAGGTAGTACTTACGGGTCCAGGAATCAATGGGTAGAAATAAGAGTGTTACCATTCACTATTACCCCTAGCGACGCACTAGAAAATGTTTCGTTTTCAATTCCCACAACTTTGCATTCTTTGGCTCTTGTAGGAAACATAGAGTTAGGTCTTCTTTTCTTCTTCTTTTTTAAATCAGCCACTATATGTCTTTGTATTGGAGAATTTAATTCATTTATATTTATGGTGGTATCATTGGGTAAGAACTTCCATTTTGTTAATTGTATTCTGGCTATTTTGTATATCTGTTGTTTCTTTCTTCCCCTCCTGTCGTCTTTCTATGTGACTTGCTGACTTTCTGTGGAAGTATGCTTTCATTCCCTTCTCTTTGCCTTTTGTGCATCTCCTATAGGTTCTTGCTTTGTGGTTATCGTAAGGCTTACAGGAAACCTCTTATATTAATAACAGGCTATTTTAAAGTGATAACAACCTCCATCATATACAAACTCTACACTTTTACATCTTTCCCTTTATATTTTATGTTTTGAGGTAAAATTTACATGTTTTTTGCATAATGTATAATTGTAGGTATAGTTATTCTTAAAATTTTTCTCTTTTAACCTTTATACAAAACTTACAAGTGTTTTAGAATCCACCATTAAAGCATTAGCATACTCTCAATTTTAATATAATTACTTTTACGAAAAAGTTTTATACTTTCTATGTTTTTATGTTACTAATTAGCATCCTTTGGTTTCACCTGGAAGAACTCCCTTTAGCATTTCATGTAAAGCAGATTCAGTGGTGATGATCTCCCTCACATTTTGTTTGTCTGGTAAAGTAAACTGTTTATATCTCTTTAATTTCTGAATGACACCTTTTCCAGGAAAAATATTCTGTTGAAAACTTCTTTTCTTTTAGCACTTTGAATATATCATCTCCCTGTCTCCTGACTTGCAAAGTTTCTGCTAAGAAATATATTCATAGTTTTATGATGATTCCCTTGTATGTAGTGATTTTTTTTGGCTGCTGCTTTAAAGATTTTCTTTTTATTATTGATTATTGATGGTGTAGCCTTCTTTGGGTTGAACAAGATTATAAAATTTTGAGCTTTCTGTGACTCAGTGTTCAGATCCTTCCCAAGATTTGAGGCGTTTTCATCTTTTCATCCATTTCTGTCTG